>NC_073249.2:225395000-226622500 GCF_029289425.2 Pan paniscus | reverse complement strand
AATAACACACAGACAGCACTGTTGGTCTGAGAATGATGGACGTTTAGAGACACTGGCGCCAGGTTTGCGCCTGACCGGCGCCACGCAGGGGTGGGCGGAGCAAAGACACAGAGGTGGGCTACAGGTGTCACGCGGCACCAGCCAGGGCCCAGGGTGGCTGGGGTGAGGATGAGTGTTCGGCCAGTGACCAGGAGGAGTCAGGTCAAGTCCAGGTGGTCAGTGCCAGGGGCTCCAGGAGGGGAGGGCAGTGCCATAACCCTCCTGGTGTCCAACGTCACCAGGCGGTCGTCACAGAAAGCAACCTCGGCCCGCGGCCTGGGTCTGCAGCAGGTGGGCAGGGTCAGCTTTTCTTCCATGGCGGGTGGCATTGTCTGGGCCGGATCCTGGCTCTCGACCCCTGGACATGCAAAGGCTAGGGGTGGTGCTGTCAGTCACACCGTTGCCACCAAGGTCCCCTGGGTCGGCTGAGCCTTGGGATCCAGGCCGCGGTGGAAGGTCGGGCTGCTCAAGGCCGGTATCTAAGCTTCTGCCCTGGGACCCAGTGGTGATGGCCGCCATCTGCCCCCATTCCCACAGGGTCCTAGTCAGAGGTCGCACACACAAAAGGGGTACCCGGCCCTGGAGAACCACCAGCTGCCCGGGGTCTGAGAACACTCACCCTGGCCGCTGGGCCAGGCCTGCCAGGCTCCCGGCTGGTCCAACACCCTAAACGGTACAGAGCACTGCAGGCCCTCACCTCATGCTTCTGCAGCGCTTGAGGGTGAAGGTGTCTCCAAGGGGGCGCTGGTCAGATGCATTGCATGGAGAGGCCGGCCAATCTCAGGGCCACAGACCCCCCCTGGACAGCAGAGGGTGTTGGCTCCTGCAGTGGGCCCGAGATACTAAGGCACGAAGCTAACCTAAGCCCAGTGGGGTGGGGCGGGGCAGGACAGGCTTGGAGAGCTGCGCCCCAGGCCTGCAAAGCACAGTGACCGAGCAATGGCGACGGTCTATCTGGGACAATTTGGCACAGGATGGAGGTGCGGGGTGAGCCGGAGTGCCCATGGCTCTTGCTGGAAGGGGCTCCATGCCCTGGCCGCCTCTATGAAGGCCTGCGGAGAGAGGGGAGAGCCCTGGATGCGGCTGGCACAGCAGCGCAAGCCCAGGGGCCAATCCGGGGCCAGAGTCTGGGAGTCTGACGCCCGGCTGGAAAGGGCGTGTGATGATGCCAAAGTGCCGGAGCCGTCGCCGGCAGGTCCTCCTCCGCGGGGATCTTAAGGAGGCAGCAGGAATGAGGAGAGGAGAGCGGGCGGAGGACCTGGGAGCTCAGGCGCCCTCAGGCAGGTGGCGCAAAGATGGGCGGGCGGCCTCGCGCTTCAGGGGTGTCTGCGCAGGCCGGGGCGCGCGAGGGCCGGGCGCATGAGGTTCTCGGTGATGTAGGCCACCAGCAGGCAGATGACCACCAGCATGACGCAGATGGAGCCGCCCACCGCCGTCATGGCCACCACGATGTCCTGCATGCCGGCCGGCTCGGCGGTGAACTCCACGCACTCGGCGGGCTCGGGGGTCTCTGGGGCGGCGGCGGCGGGCCCAGCGCGCAGCGGCAGCGGCTGCAGGCACAGGCGGTAGAGGACGCCGTCGTGCACGTCGGGCAGCAGGTAGTCGCGGCAGGAGGCCCCGAGGAGCACGCGCTCGCACGGGAAGCGCGTGTAGGCGCCGCGCCACGAGCAGTTGAGCGCGAAGGCGCGCACGCGGCGCGCGGCGGCCGGGGCCAGGCGCCACTGCAGGAGGACGCTGCGGTTGCGCAGGACGCTGGCGCGCAGGGAGCGGCCGGCCGGGGCGTGCAGCGCGCAGCCCGGAGCCTGGCAGCGGAAGCCGCGCGCGGGGCTGCGGAAGCACAGGCGCCCGCCGCCCGCCTCGGGGCCCTCGGGCAGCACCTTGTAGGGGCACCAGGGCGCGTCGGGGGTCGGCTCCCAGCCCGGCGGCGTCGGGGCGGCCGCGGCGCAGGGCGGCGGCGCGCAGGCTGCCAGCAGCAGCAGCAGCGGCGGGGCGCGCATCCTGCGGCTGGGCCGGGCGCGGCGGGGCCACGGGGCGCGGCGCTGGGTCACGCGGGCCGCGCCGCCGCCGTCCCCGCTGCCCGCTCCCCGCGATCCCCGGCGCGCCGCGCCCTCCGCCGCCGCCCGCTCCGACCCGCCCCCGCGCCCCGTGCGCGCTCGGACCCGGCGCGGCGGCGGAGGCGGGGCCGCCCCTCGCCCCGCCCCCCTTAACCCTCGCCGGGCCGCGGCCTGCGGGTGCGGGGGATCGGGGGTGAGGGGGAGGAGGGGGACGCAGCGAGGCGGCCGGAGCGCCGGTGGGGCTGGGGTGCGGTCAGGGGCGCGGGGTGCGGGCAGGGCCGCCGCTCTCCCGGCTTCCCGCCTAGTGAGCGCACCTTGGACCCCTGCGGCTTTTCTGAGCCGAAACTCACGGGCTGTGGCCGGCTTCGTTTTGCGTCGTGCAGCTCCGCGACCGCCCGTGGCCACACCAGTCGGGGACTTCGTGCTTTACGATGGGGGCGCAGCGGTCTGGCACGCGCAGGACCCCGGGCCTTGCACCCCAACTCTGGCCGCCCTGGAACCGCGGCGGGGACCCGCGCAGTCAGGGTACCTGCCCATACCGATGGGGTGGGGACCAGCACGGAGACTTTCCTTCACTCCGCGGCTTCTGTTCCTTTCAGGACGGACAGCGCCCACCCGGAGGAAAGCCTGACAGACGAGACTTCGCAAGGTGAGAACTCCCTTCGCTCCACACGCAGCGGAGGCAGCTGCAGGGCGCCGACCTTCCCTGCCTCATTGCTCCCCCTCCTCCTCCAGATGCGCTCTGGGGGGCCCTCCCGATGGCTGCGGGGAGGTCAGGGCTGGACAAAGGGAATCCAAAAAGCCCACCCGGTGCACTGAGTAGGTGGCACCGACGGGGGAGGGGAAGGCGGGACGCACCCCAAGTCCCCTGCCCCTCATTCCCGTACCTGCATAGATCACCCAGCAACCAGGACACCCCTCCAGGACCAGGACTACAGCCAGGGACTGTGTATGCAGACGTGGCCGGGCCTGGCCGGCCTGCCCTAACTGGAAAGGAGGCCAAGCCGCGCACCTAAGGCTGGGCTGGCACCTCCGCTGAGCCAGCTCTGGGTCTGCAGGGGTTGGGGGGGGGTCTCTGGCAACTGGACCCTGAGTTCCTGCAACCCCTTCCTGTGCTCTCCTTGCCTGGGGGGAGAGTGAGGAGAGACTGGCTATTCTGCTCATGGTGTCCTTGGTCCCCGACCTCTGGATGGCCATGTCTCCGCCCCCCACGGAGTCACCACCCAGCCTCACGAATTCCTGGTCATCTTGAAAAACCCAGTGCAGTGGTCAGGCCCCCACAGGATCTCAGGGGCTCTGCCAGAGCCCCGGTCCAGCGGTCAGGCCCCCACCAACTGTGGTCACGGTGCACCTCCGTCCCCGGCATGGGGGGCCCTGACCCCCTACACCAGCCTGTTGGGCCCCTGGCAGGGTCTGCTGAGGCCTCTGCGCCTGGCACAGCTCCCACCTCTGCTTAGGAAGGGCAAACCCTGGGCTCTGACTCTTGCCCCAGCGTTGTGAGGTGACTCAGAGGCTGCCCCAGGGAAGCAGAGAGTGATGGTGACTCAGGGGACCCCCATGTCCTTGCCCAGAACTCCCCAGGGGTTCAGCCGACCTACTGCCACCAGTTCCCAGTGGAAGCCCCTCAGCCCCCAGGTGTGAGGGCATGGGCAGTGGGGCAGGGCAGGAGCCTGGATGATGGTATATGGGGTGGGGGGGGCCCCCAACTATCTTGGCATGTTGGCCTGAGGACAGCTGGGGCCTTCACCCTGTGCCATGACCATTCCAGCTTCTTGTAGCAGCACCTCCATTTCCCTCTGGGCAGCCCCCTTTATCCATCCTCAGGTCATGGGGAGCTTGGGTGGGGCTGACACTCCCCTGCCTAGGAGTTGGCAGATGACCTGGGCCCGGCCAGCCAGACTGGACCCCTTAGCCTCAAGGCCTTTGCTGAAGCTCATGTGAGAGGGGCGACTGCCCCTGACAGGTGTTGGATTCCAGCTGCTGTGGCCTTGAAGGTGGGTGGTGGGAAGAACAGGAGAATGAAGCCAGCCTTGGGAGAGGTAGGACGCCAGCCCGGCCCAGCTGCTTCCAGCATCTGGATCCAGCCTCACCTGAAGCCAGCCACCTCCTGGACTGCAAAGTCATTGTCAACACCGAAACACAGGGTTTCTGACCATTGCAACCCAGGGTCCCGGGGTGTCGTGGCTGCAGACCCTGCAGACCCCTATGAAGATGGTCCTGCCTGCCTTGCATCGGGTCTGTAGCTAGGGACTGTGGTTGCAGATGTAGTTCTGGGACTGAGCTCCTGGTGAGAGACCAGTGGCGAGGGAAGAGGGACCAGCAGAGAAAAGAGTGGAGCCTCGGGCTGCTAGCAGAGTGGCAGAAACCGAGTCTGCGAGAGGAAAACATTGTTTCCCACGGCCTCCTGCTGAGCCATGGGGACCCAGGTATTGCCAAGTCCAGCTGAGGCCAACCCTAAGGAAGGAAGGAGGGAAGGGGACAGGGAGGGGCGAGGAGGAGAGGGAGGGAGTGACCTCTGCTTAGCACCTGCACTTGAGCAGCGGTGGCCTTTCACGCGCACACGCTTCGCCACCTGGAGCGCCGTCTCCAATGCTGTTTGTACACACACCAGCGTTCTGACAGTCGCTAAATGTTTTCTTTAAATGAGTTCACTTTTTCACCTAGAGTGCTTTCTAAAAGCAGAACATGATCGTGAATAGTATCACTTCCATAAATAGAAGGTGTCAGAAAAATAACTATCAGACGTTTTCAGCTTCTTGTCTTGCTTGGAAGCATCAGACGGTCTCTGAAATGCTGTCCCTCTGCTCCCCAGGTTGGCCCATCCTCTGCCACAGCTTGAGCCCCACCCATGGGGTCCCTGCTTGATGTGTGCTTCCCCTGTCCTCTCAGACCCTACTTCTGCCCCCGGAGGGGTGTCTGTCCAGGGGACCCCTCAGAGGTCCCACCCAGCCACTCCTGATCTCCCCACACAGGTGACTGGGCCACGGGGGCTCGTGGGCAGCCCTGGCCAGGGCTCAGTCCTCACTGTAGCAGGGAAGCTGCCGGCCCTCTAGGCAGGCCGCCCTCTGGGAACCCCTCTTCTCTCCAACTGCCCCAGCTCCAGGACGGGTTGGAAATGCTTTTGCTTGGCAGGGGAAGGCTGGACCAGTAACGGTGGAAGTCTCCAGCATCAGTGGAGACATGGGGGCGGGGGAGCTTCCAGACGAGGTGTCCTGCTGGCCATGGCCTTGAGGGAACCTTGCAGCTGGCACGGGATCTGCTGGGACTTGAGCATGTGGATCCCTGGGGACCTGGGGAATGGCTCCGATGCTTAGGAGCTGTGAGGATGAGAGCTCCAGGGCAGCAGCCACCCGCTTCTCATGGCCCTGCCGACCTGCAGCCCCTTTACCCTGGGAGCTGGGTGCCAGTGTCAGCATCCTGGCACACACGTGTCCCTTAGGGCTCCCGGGAGCCACCCTTTCCTGCCCCTGTGGGTCTCCCATTTCTCCAGCAGCAGTGACCGCTTTCTCTTCCAGAAATGTGCCCCTGTGAGCCCTTCACAACTTCTGGTCATGCCTCCAAAATTCCAGGGAGGGGACAGAGCCCCTGGTGGAGAGGTGGGTGCCCCCACCCTCACTGCTTCTCCGCTGGTGCTGGGTAGGAGTGCCCCATTCTCACCAGATCCTGGGCTCGGAGCCCGGGCCAAATACTGACCTCAGTGGGATCGGAACCTGAAAGCCCCTCTCTGGGGTGACTTTCTCAAGTGCTGTCCTCAGTCTCCCTGGGCTCTTGCAGGACGGGGTCCCAGTCCCTGCAGATGCCTCAGCCCAACCACTGAAGCAGATGACACCTTGGCCCGGGCATCTCTGTGGCCCGAGCTGGGGGAGGAGGTGACCTCCTGGGTCCCATCCCAAGAGCATCCACAGCGGCGTCGCCCGTGGAGGGGTGAAGCTGAGGGGCCCCACAGACCCCAGGCCCAGGGCTCGGTGGCTGCAAGAGCTGGGAGGAGTCCCATCCTCCGGGGCCTTCAGAGAGGGTGGAGCGGACTCTTTCCCAGCAGCTGCCCGTTTCCTGCAGTGCTGGCTGCTTGTTACCGTGAAACTGACAGGTACCCCAGAGCTGAGCCTGTGCCTGCCAGAGCCTTCATCCAACTAACCCCCGATCCTTTGGGCCCTTTCTTTCACTTCTTTCCTTTGCTGCTGCTGCTTCTTCTTTTTTTTTTTTTTTTGTAGAGGCAGAGTCTCCTGCGTTGCCCAGGCTGGTCGCACACTCCTGGCCTCAAGTGATTTTCCTGCCTCGGCCTCCCAAAGTGCTGGGATTACTGGCATGAGCCTGGCCTGCAGCGTTTTGAAGCATGTTTCTAGGGCAGGTGGTCAGCAGACCGGAAGCCACGGCCCCACCACCCAGGCCTCTGTTTTCTCCCTGGTAGAGCAGGGATGCAGCAGCCCCGGCTTCCAGGGTCCCCCTGCGGAAGCCCAGCCCACCCAGTTCTGAGCAATGGGGGTTGGGCAGTTTCTCCAGGCCCAGTGGTTCCATTAGACCCAAGTAGACTGGAGCACAGTGGACTCTCGGGACTCACAGCGGACCCTCAGGGCTCACGGTGGGCCCTCGGGGCTCAGAGTGGACCCTCAGGCCCTCACAGCAGACCCTTAGCACTCATGGTGGACCCTCGGGCTCACGGCGGACCCTCAGGTGCTCAGATACTTTGCACTTAGGAAAGGAGCTATGCCTCTTGGTGGCCAGGTCACGTAGGAAATGAGCCTAACCTGGAACCCGCCCCTTGACTACCTGACCTCTAGTACAGACAGGCGGCGAGTCGGCAGGTGAGTGGCAGCAGCCAGGCCCAAAGGGCCACTGACCACTGGCTGTCCCCTGGTGCAGAGAGGAAAACTGAGGCTCAGAGGGCGCATGAGGCCAGGAAGTAGAGTCAGGTCCCACCGAGGGGCTTCTGCTGACCCAAGACCCTGTGGAGGGAACCTGGAAGTGGAGGGACCTGCAGGTGCCCCGTATTCCCCCCAGGGGCTTGCCATCTTCCTGCCCTGCCAGCGCCCAGGAGGCTGAGCCTTGGCAAGATGGCAGCTTTTGCCTAAATTGCATCAAAGTGAGCAGAAAGAGTGGTGAGCAAAGTAGAATCTGCTTGTTTCCGAGGATCAGCGAGAAGGCACATGTGAAGCTCACCCCGGTTCTGTCTGTTTCTGCTCTCGTACGAAGACCCCATATGGAGCCAGTGACAACCGGGGCCCGTGGGGAAGGCAGGACGAGGACTGGGCCACGCTGCTCAGCACAGGGTCAGCTGGCTGGACTAGGGTCGGCTGGCCAGGTGCGGAGTGGGCTGGTCAGGCGTGGGGTGGGCTGGTCAGGCATGGGCTGGGCTGGTCAGGCGTGGGGTGGGGTGGTCAGGCGTGGGCTGGGCTGGTCAGGTGTGGGGTGGGGTGGTGAGGTGAGAGGTTGTCTGGTCAGGTGTGGAGTGGGCTGGTCAGGTGTGGGCTGGGCTGGTCAGGTGTGGGGTCAGCTAGTCAGGTGTGGGCTGGGCTGGGCTGGGCTGGTCAGGTGTGGGCTGGGCTGGTCAGGCGCGGGGTGGGCTGGTCAGGCGCGGGCTGGGCTGGTCAGGCGCGGGCTGGGGTGGTCAGGCGCGGGGTGGGCTGGTCAGGCGCGGGCTGGGCTGGTCAGGCGCGGGCTGGGCTGGTCAGGCGCGGGCTGGGCTGGTCAGGTGTGGGCTGGGCTGGTCAGGTGTGGGGTCGGCTGGTCAGGTGTGGGCTGGGCTGGGCTGGTCAGGTGTGGGCTGGGCTGGTCAGGTGTGGGGTCGGCTGGTCAGGCGTGGGCTGGGCTGGTCAGGCGTGGGCTGGGTTGGTCAGGTGTGAGGTGGGGTGGTGAGGTGAGGGGTTGTCTGGTCAGGTGTGGAGTGGGCTGGTCAGGTGTGGGCTGGTCTGGTCAGGCGTGGGGTCGGCTGGTCAGGTGTGGGTTGGGCTGGGCTGGTCAGGTGTGGAGTGGGCTGGTCAGGTGTGGGGTCGGCTGGTCAGGTCTGGGCTGGGCTGGGCTGGTCAGGCGTGGGCTGGGCTGGTCAGGCGTGGAGTGGGCTGGTCAGGCGTGGGGTGGGCTGGTCAAGCGTGGGGTGGGCTGGTCAGGCGTGGGCTGGGCTGGTCAGGCGTGGGCTGGGCTGGTCAGGTGTGAGGTGGGGTGGTGAGGTGAGGAGTTGTCTGGTCAGGTGTGGAGTGGGCTGGTCAGGTGTGGGCTGGGCTGGTCAGGTGTGGGGTCGGCTGGTCAGGTGTGGGGTCGGCTGGTCAGGTGTGGGCTGGGCTGGTCAGGTGTGGGGTGGGCTGGTCAGGTGTGGGACGGGCTGGTCAGGCGTGGGCTGGGCTGGTCAGGCGTGGGGTCGGCTGGTCAGGCGTGGGCTGGGCTGGTCAGGCGTGGGCTGGGCTGGTCAGGCGTGGGGTGGGCTGGTCAGGCGTGGGGTCGGCTGGTCAGGCGAGGGGTCGGCTGGTCAGGCGTGGGCTCGGCTGGTCAGGCGTGGGGTCGGCTGGTCAGGCGTGGGCTGGGCTGGTCAGGTGTGGGCTGGGCTGGTCAGGTGAGGGGTCGGCTGGTCAGATGAGGGGTCGGCTGGTCAGGTGTGGGCTGGGCTGGTCAGGCGTGGGGTGGGCTGGTCAGGCGTGGGCTGGGCTGGTCAGGTGTAGGTTGGGCTGGTCAGGTGTGGAGTGGGGTGGTGAGGTGAGGGGTTGTCTGGTCAGGTGTGGAGTGGGCTGGTCAGGTGTGGGCTGGGCTGGTCAGGTGTGAGGTCAGCTGGTCAGGTGTGGGCTGGGCTAGGCTGGTCAGGTGTGGGTCGGCTGGTCAGGTGTGGGCTGGGCTGGTCACGTGTGGGCTGGGCTGGTCAGGTGTGCGGTGGGCTGGGCTGGTCAGGTGTGGGCTGGGCTGGGCTGGTCAGGCGTGGGCTGGGCTGGTCAGGCGTGGGGCGGGCTGGTCAGGCGTGGGGCGGGCTGGTCAGGCGTGGGGCGGGCTGGTCAGGCGTGGGGCGGGCTGGTCAGGCGTGGGGCGGGCTGGTCAGGCGTGGGGCGGGCTGGTCAGGCGTGGGGCGGGCTGGTCAGGCGTGGGCTGGGCTGGTCAGGCGTGGGCTGGGCTGGTCAGGTGTGGGCTGGGCTGGTCAGGCGTGGGGTCAGCCTGGCCCCTGCCCGCTGGCTGCTCCAGCGGGCTCCACCACGGCGTCAGAATGTCCGTGGTGCTCCCGTTCCCGCTGCACGTGTCATTATGTCCTCTTTTCCACCGCAGGTACCATATCCTGTTCTCCTTTGGAAAAGCTCTACTCCACCTGTTCCCTAATCTTCGGTGTGCTTAAGCTCTGCAGGCCTGTCTATTTTTTTTCTTTTTCTTAAAACATTATTTTCTTTTCAGGAACCTGCCAGTTCAGGGAGGCCTGCCTTTCTAGAAGGTTAACAGGAACTTCCAGCCTCCAGCCTACTTAGTGACCAGCTGCTGGAGGACAGTGAGTGGCCCCTGCTGTCCGCATCTCCACAGGGGTCACCAAGCGCACTCACAGGGTCCCCCTCCACCTGGAGCAGAGAATTCGGAGGAGCCCGTCTTGCTGTCTTTTCTGATGTTGTTAAACTATGCTTGGGCCTGTCCTTTGCTGAAAGGAGCTTTCTACACAGCTGGACTTCTGAGGTGGGACCTGCCACGTGCTAACTCTGGCACTCGGAGCGGTCTCTGCCGCTGGCAATGTCCTGTCCTGAACATTTCCAGTGTGGCCTCTCTCCTGAAAGGCCTGTGTGCGACTTCTTTGTGAAGCCGGAAGAAAGTTCTGGGACTTCCCCTTCTCCTTTGGTGCACAGTTACACTAACTGTCATGATGTTGTTGATTTCCTTTTTTTTTTTTTTTTTTGAGAGTCTCACTCTGTTGCCTAGACTGGAGTGCAATGGCGTGATCTCGGCTCACTACAGCCTCCGTCTCCTGGATTCAAGTGATTCTCCTGCCTCAGCCTCCCAAGTAGCTGGGATTACAGGTGCCTGCCACCACGCCTGGCTAATTTTGTATTTGTAGTAGAGACGGGGTTTCACCATGTTAGCCAGGCTGGTCTTGAACTCCTGACCTCAGATGATCCGCCCACCTCAGCCTCCCAAAGTGCTGGGATTACAGGCGTGAGCCACCGCGCCCGGCCTTGATTTCCTTCTTAAGCAGAGCTGAGTCTCTGTCTCTGTCCACACCAGTGCCTCCTGGGCCTTCCTGAGCACGTGTGGCTGGCATCGCTTCCCATCTCTGCTCCCTGTGGCAGGCAGCAGTCTTGCTCTGTCCCCGGCACCTCTGCAAAGCACAGCCACAATGCATGCTGAATGCATCAACATGCAGAATTCACTCACGGGTCACACAGTTAGTCAAAAATGTCGATGCCCTGCCAGGTGGAGAGATGGGAGAGAATACGGATCCCTCCATGAGTCCAAGCCTGACGTGCACTCCCCTCGGGCCTCCTCTTCCTGTGCTCCAGGTTTTCTGTTTCAAGGCCGCTCTTCCCTTCCTTACTGTGTGTCAGCTCAGCCATGGATTTTAAACAATGCTTTCCATATATATATATAATATATATACTATATATTATATATATACTATATATAATATATTATATATATACTATATATACTATATATTATATATATACTATATATACTATATATTATATATATACTATATATACTATATATACTATATATACTATATATACTATATATACTATATATACTATATATACTATATATACTATATATACTATATATACTATATATACTATATATTATATATACTATATATTATATATACTATATATTATATATACACACTATATATACTATATATTATATATACACACTATATATACTATATATTATATATACACTATATATTATATATATTATATATACACTATATATTATATATATAATATACTATGTATTATATATATAATATATATACTATGTATTATATATGTATATATACTATGTATTATATATGTATATATATAATATGTATTATATATAATGTATGTATAATATATATAATTATATATATATATATATATATATTTTTTAGATGGAGTCTTGCTCTGTCACCCAGGCTGGAGTGCAGTGGTGCAATCTTGGCTCACTGCAACCTCTGCCTTCCGGGTTCAAGTCATTCTCCTGCCTCAGCCTCCCGTGCTTTCCATATTTTATACAGATTGTTTGCCAGGCACAGTGGCTCACACCCGTAGTCCCAACTACTTGGGAGGCTGAGGCGGGAGGACCCCTTGAGCCTAGGAGTTTGAGGCTGCAGTGAGCTATGATTGCACCCCTGCACTCCAGCCTGGGGAACAGAGCAAGATCCCCATCTCTAAAAAATAATTAAAAAATAGGCCGGGCGCGGCAGCTCATGCCTGTAATTCCTGCACTTTGGGAGGCTGAGGCAGGCAGATTGCTTGATGTCAGGAGTTGGAGACTAGTCTGGGCAGCACAGTGAGACCCCTGTCTCTACAAAATGTACCAAAAAAAAAATTAGCTGGATGTGGTGGCACGAGCCTGTAATCCCAGCTACTCAGGAAGCTGAGGAAGGAGAATCACTTGAGCCCGGGAGGTCAAGGTTGCAGTGAGCCATGATTGCACCTCTGTACTCCAACCTGGGCAACAGAGTGAGACCCTGTCTCAAAAATAATAATAATAATACCAATAAAACACATTATACAGATCTTTTATTGTTTCATTGAGAAGATCTTGCAGGTGACCTGACTTAACCATATTGCTGAAAATAGTCATTGATTTCCTTAATCATTTGATTTTCATTCAGGGGCCAAATCTGGTCCACAAATATGTTATAAAAGTAGGTAACTGCGGCCGGGCACGGTGGCTCACGCCTGTAATCCCAAGACTTTGGGAGGCCGAGGCGGGCAAATCATGAGGTCAGGAGATCAAGACCAGCCTGGCTAACATGGTGAAACCCCGTCTCTACAAAAAATACACAAAAAAATTAGCTGGGCGTGGTGGTGGGCGCCTGTAGTCCCAGCTACTCAGGAGGCTGAGGCAGGAGAATGGCATGAACCCAGGAGGCGGAGCTTACAGTGAGCCGAGATCGTGCCACTGCACTCCAGCCTGGGTGACAGAGCGAGACTCTGTCTCAAAAAAAAAAAAAAAAAAGTAGGTACCGGCCGGACGCAGTGGCTCACGCCTGTAATCCCAGCACTATTGGAGGCCAAGGCGGGTGTATCACTTGAGGTCAGGAGTTCAAGACCAGCCTGGCCAACATGGTGAAACCCCATCTGTATTAATAGTAAATCCAAAAATTAGCTGGTTGTGGTGACGCACGCCTGTAGTCCCAACTACTCGGGAGGCTGAGGTGGGAGAATCACTTGAACCCAGGAGGTGGAGGTTGTAGTGAGACAAGATTGCGCTACTGCAATCCCACCTGGGCAACAAGAAGGAAACTCTGTCTCAAAAAAAAAAAAAAAAGAAAAAAGAAAAAACATATTGTCCTGGCTGCTGAGGGGCCTAAGGCCACACACGCGGCAGTTAGCTCAGCCTTGCACCTGTGGGAATGACAGACCTCAGCCTGGAAGACATTATCTGTGGATATCCAGTGCAAAAGTGGCCAGTACCAAAATGGAGTCACTTATGTCAAACCCTGAAAAATGGAGCCAGGAGGCCACGAAGGACGGGCTCTCCCAGGTGTGCCAGGAAAGAAACTACGGAATTTCTCAAAACCACAGTACTGCCGCTAAGCTGCCTGCACGAGGACACTTGCCTGACAAGGGCCGTCTTCACCTCCAGATGAATGCCAACTCCTGCAACAAGCCTGATACAGTTTGGCTGTGTCCCCACCCAAATCTCCGCCTGTGTCCCCACCCAAATCTCCGCTTGCAGTTCCCACAATCCCCACGTGTTGTGGGAGGGACCTGGTGGGAGGTAATTGAATCATGGGGCCAGTTACCCCCATGCTGTTCGCGTGACAGTGAGTTCTCAGGACATCTGGTAGTTTTATAAGGAGCTTTTTCCCCTTTGCTCAGCACGTCTCTCTCCTGCAGCCAGGTGAAGGACGTGTTTACTTCCCTTTCTGCCGTGATTGTTAAGTTTCTTGAGCCACGTGGAACTGTGGGTCAGGTAAACCTCTTTCCTTTATAAATTACCCAGTCTCAGGCAGTTCTTCGTAAGACCGTGAGAATGGACTAACACAAAGTCCCCGTCACCTATGCTCTTTGCTTCAAAGCAGCTTAGGTGGGCTTCTCCTTTCTGTTTTTTTTTTTTTTTTCTTTTTTATTGATCATTCTTGGGTGTTTCTCGCAGAGGGGGATTTGGCAGGGTCACAGGACAATAGTGGAGGGAAGGTCAGCAGATAAACAAGTGAACAAAGTTCTCTGGTTTTCCTAGGCAGAGGACCCTGCGGCCTTCCGCAGTGTTTGTGTCCCTGGGTACTTGAGATTAAGGAGTGGTGATGACTCTCAACGAACATGCTGCCTTCAAGCATCTGTTTAACAAAGCACATCTTGCACCGCCCTTAATCCATTCAACCCTGAGTGGATACAGCACATGTTTCAGAGAGCACAGGGTTGGGGGTAAGGTCACAGATCAACAGGATCCCAAGGCAGAAGAATTTTTCTTAGTACAGAACAAAATGAAAAGTCTCCCATGTCTACCTCTTTCTACACAGACACAGCAACCATCCGATTTCTCAATCTTTTCCCCACCTTTCCCCCCTTTCTATTCCACAAAACCGCCATTGTCTTCATGGCCCGTTCTCAATGAGCTGTTGAGTACACCTCCCAGATGGGGTGGTGGCCGGGCAGAGGAGCTCCTCACTTCCCAGTAGGGGCGGCCGGGCAGAGGTGCCCCTCACTTCCCCGACGGGGCGGCTGGCCTGGCGGGGGGCTGACCCCCCCCACCTCCCTCCCGGAGGGGGCGGCTGGCCGGGCAGAGGGGCTCCTCACTTCCCGGTAGGGGCGGCCGGGCAGAGGCGCCCCTCACCTCCCGGACAGGGCGGCTGGCCGGGCGGGGGGCTGACCCCCCACCTCCCTCCCGGACGGGGCGGCTGGCCGGGCGGGGGGCTGACCCCCCCACCTCCCTCCCGGACGGGGCGGCTGGCCGGGCGGGGGGCTGACCCCCCCACCTCCCTCCCGGACGGGGCGGCTGGCCGGGCGGGGGGCTGACCCCCCCACCTCCCTCCCGGATGGGGCGGCTGGCCGGGCAGAGGGGCTCCTCACTTCCCAGAAGGGGCGGCCGGGCAGAGGCGCCCCTCACCTCCCAGATGGGGCGGCTGGCCAGGCGGGGGGCTAACCCCCCCACCTCCCTCCCAGACAGAGCGGCTGGCCGGGCAGAGGGGCTCCTTACTTCCCAGTAGGGGCGGCCGGGCAGAGGCGCCCCCCCCACCTCCTGGACAGGGCGGCTGGCCGGGCAGGGGGCTGATCCCCCCACCTCCCTCCCGGACGGGGCGGCTGGCCGGGCGGGGGGCTGACCCCCCCACCTCCCTCCCGGACGGGGCGGCTGGCCGGGAGGGGGGCTGACCCCCCCACCTCCCTCCCGGACGGGGCGGCTGGCCGGGCGGGGGGCTGACCCCCCCCACCTCCCTCCCGGACGGGGCGGCTGGCCGGGCGGGGGGCTGACCCCCCACCTCCCTCCCGGACGGGGCGGCTGGCCGGGCGGGGGGCTGACCCCCCCACCTCCCTCCCGGATGGGGCGGCTGGCCGGGAGGGGGGCTGACCCCCCCACCTCCCTCCCGGACGGGGCGGCTGGCCGGGCAGAGGGGCTCCTCACTTCCCAGTAGGGGCGGCCGGGCAGAGGCACCCCTCGCCTCCCGGACGGGGCAGCTGGCCAGGCGGGGGGCTGACCCCCCCACCTCCCTCCCGGACGAGGCGGCTGGCCGGGCAGAGGGGCTCCTCACTTCCCGGTAGGGGCGGCCGGGCAGAGGTGCCCCTCACCTCCTGGACGGGGCGGCTGGCCGGGTGGGGGGCTGACCCCCCCACCTCCCTCCCAGACGAGGAGGGAGGACGCTCCTCACTTCTCAGATGGGGTGGCTGCCGGGCGGAGGGGCTCCTCACTTCTCAGATGGGGCGGTTGCCAGGCAGAGGGTCTCCTCACTTCTCAGACAGGGCGGCCGGGCAGAGACACTCCTCACATCCCGGACGGGGCGGCAGGGCAGAGGTGCTCCCCACATCTCAGACGATGGGCGGCCGGGCAGAGACGCTCCTCACTTCCCAGATGTGATGGCGGCCGGGAAGAGGCGCTCCTCACTTCCTAGATGGGATGGCGGCCGGGCAGAGACGCTCCTCACTTTCCAGACTGGGCAGCCAGGCAGAGGGGCTCCTCACATCCCAGACGATGGGCAGTCAGGCGGAGACGCTCCTCACTTCCCAGACGGGGTGGCTGCCAGGCAGAGGCTGCAATCTCGGCACTTAGGGAGGCCAAGGCAGGCGGCTGGGAGGTGGTTGTAGCGAGCCGAGATCACGCCACTGCACTCCAGCCTGGGCGCCATTGAGCACTGAGTTAACGAGACTCCGTCTGCAATCCCGGCACCTCGGGAGGCCGAGGCTGGCGGATCACTCGCGGTTAGGAGTGGAGACCAGCCCAGCCGACACATCGAAACCCCGTCTCCACCAAAAAAATACGAAAACCAGTCAGGCGTGGCGGTGCACGCCTGCAATCGCAGGCACTCGGCAGGCTGAGGCAGGAGAATCGGGCAGGGAGGTTGCAGTGAGCTGAGATGGCAGCAGTACCGTCCAGCTTTGGCTCGGCATCAGAGGGAGACCGTGGAAAGAGGGGAGAGGGGAGAGGGGAGAGGGGAGAGGGGGGAGGGGGGAGGGGAGAGGGGAGAGGGGAGAGGGGAGAGGGAGCTCTATCTACCACACAGTCCTTCTCTGAATATCTCCTTTCTGTTTTTTAGAAGCTTCTCCTGTCCCAGCCTCTCTGGATGTGCCTGTGGTCTGCCATAGCACGCATATCCCAAACTGCAATTCCCCGTCATTCCTGGAGAAACTCTTTGGAGAGTCATCTCTCTGCTGTTGTGGCCATAGCGGGCCCATTTCCTGATGCATGAATGTCACTGCGCCAACACCACGGGTTGCAGCAGAAAGAGGGTTTTAATCCTAAGGCTGCTGTACAAGGAGACGGCGTGAAGTAAGCAGGCTGCAGGGATCTTGTGGCCATCCGGGGGTCTCCCCATTGCTTCTGGTTCCCTCAGCCCATTTCTTTGGAATCCTGCCGACTCTGCTGTTTCATCCCTCCAGCCCACAGCTAGAATCACCCCAAAAGTGGTAGCAGGCAAGTTCCAACAAGGGACTGCCTCAAACCATCCTGAGGTGGGGCTGGTTGGTCCCAAAGGAAAGAAGCACTAAACGCCAGGGTGATCGGCCCAAAGCATTTGTTCGGGGAATTTATGTACAGAGGGAGGCAGCACATCCTCGGGCTGACAGCAAGAGATGGAGAGGTTCCACCTAGGAATGCCTGCACCCAGGGGCTAGAGTGGAGAGTTTTACAGGAGGATTTAATAAATGTGACTCTCGTTTCCACATATTTAGCAACATGTTTGATCTTTCAGTGTTTCAGACAACAACCTAATTCATCAGTAACTGAGAATACTCAAGGTCCTGGCCGGGCTTCAAGCCTGCAGGGAAAGCATGCAGTGGGCCAGGCTCTGTGCTTCTCAGGCAGGACACAGAGAGAAAGAGAAAGCAGGGGCTCTGGGGAACCTTCCAGTAGAATAAGCAACTGTCCAGACATGGGCCCTCCCCAGGAAGTTACTAGGGGTCTTACTTCAGCAAAGTAAAGGAGTAAAGCCAGAAGGAGGAGGACGCAGATTCCAAGAAACAGCTGTTAACAGAAAAGCCAAACTCTGAGTGAGACATTCTTTCCTTCTTTTTTTTTTTGGAGACAGAGTTTTGCTCTCGTTGCCCAGACTGGAGTGCAATAGCGCAATCTTGGCTCACTGCAGCCTCTGCCTCCTGGATTCAAGTGATTCTCCTGCCTCAGCCTCCTGAGTAGCTGGGATTATAGGCGTGTGCCACCATGCCCAGCTAATTTTTGTGTTTTTAGTAAGAGACGGGGTTTCACCACGTTCCTCAGGCTGGTCTCGAACTCCTGACCTCCTGATCCGCCCGCCTCGGCCTCCCAAACTGCTGGGATTACAGGTGTGAGCCACCGCGCCCGGGCTCTTCTTTTTTTTAAAGAGGGCTTCATTCTGTTGCCCAGGTTAGAGTGCAGTGGTGCGATCTCAACTCACTGCAGCCTCCGTTTCCCAGGCTCAAACGATCCTCCCACCGCAGCCCCCAGAGTAGCTGGAACCATAGGCACGTGCCACCACACCCAGCTAAGTTTTGTATATTTTGTAGAGATGGGATTTCAACATGTTGCCCAGGATGGTCTCTAAATCCTGGGCTCAAGTGGTCCAATCACCTCAGCCTCCCAGAGGGCTAGGATTACAGGCATGAGCCACCATGCCCAGCTTCACAAAATACTTTCAAGAGGTTTACTTTGAGCCAATATGAATGACTGTGGGCCCCAGGAAAACACACATCCGAGAAGCCTTCAGTAAGTGGTTCTGAAGTGGTCGGTTTACAGTTTGGTTTTGTACACTTTAGAAAGGCAGGAGTTATAAGCAAAGACATAAATACACACATAGAAAGTATACGTTGGTTTGGCCTAAAAAGGTGGGATATCTTGAAGTGGGGGCTTATAGGTTTTAGATGGATCCACCTGGCCGGAAACTCAGTTTTAAAAATTTCTCTGGGGTCCCCTTGGTCAAAAGGGAATCTGTTCAGTTGGTGGAGGGCTGGCTGGGTGTGGTGGCTCACATCCCAGCACTTTTGTTTTTTCTTTTTCTTTTCTTTTTTTTTTTTGTTTTTGAGACGGAGTCTCACTCTGTCACCCAGGCTGGAGTGCAGTGGCCAGATCTTGGCTCACTGCAACCTCTGCCTCCTCGGTTCAAGCAATTCTCCCACCTCAGCCTCCCAAGTAGCTGGGACTACAGGCGAGCACCACCAAGCCCGGCTAATTTTTGTATTTTTAGTAGAGATGGGGTTTCGCCATGTTGGCAAGGCTGGTCTCCAACTCCTGGCCACAGGTGATCCTCCCACCTTGGCCTCACAAAGTGTTGGGATTACAGGCGTGAGCCACTGTGCCTGGCTGGTTTCTTTTCTTTTTTTTTTTTTTTTGAGACAGAGTCTTCCTCTGTCACCAGGCTGGCGTACAGTGGCATGATCTTGGCTCACTGTAACCTCCGATTCCTGGGTTCAAGCCATTCTCCTGGCTCAGCCTCCCGAGTAGCTGGGATTACAGGTGCCCACCACCACACCCAGCTAATTTTTGTATTTTTAGTAGAGACGGGGTTTCACCATGTTGGACAGGCTGGTCTCGATCTTATGACCTCACGACCCGCCTGCCTTGGCCTCCCAAAGTGCTGGGATTGCAGGCATGAGCCACCGCGTCTGGCTTTTTTTTTTTTTTTTTTTTTTGAGACGGATTCTTGCTCTGTTCCCCAGGCTGGAGTGCAGTGTCACGATCTCAGCTCACTGCAACCTCCACCTCCTGGGTTCAAGCAATTCTCCTGCCTCAGCCTCCCAAGTAGCTGGGACTACAGGCGTGCACCACCATGCCCGGCTAATTTTTTTTTTTTTTTTTTTTTTGTATTTTTGTATTTTTAGTAGAGACAGGGCTTCACCATGTTGGTCAGGTTGGTCATGAACTCCTGACCTCAAGTGATCCGCCCTCCTCGGCCTCCCAAAGTGCTGAAATTACAGGCGTGAAGCCATCGCGCCCAGCCAATTCCAGCACTTCAGAAGGCAGAGGTGAGCAAATAGCATAGCCCAGGAGTTTGAGACCAGTGTGGGCAACATGGTGACACCCTGTCTCTACTAAAAATTTAAAAATAACCGGCATGGTGGTGCATGTCTGTGGTCCTAGCTACTCAGGAGGCTGAGGTGGGAGGATCACTTGAATCCAGGAAGCAGAGGCTGCAGTCAACCAAGATAGTGCCACTGCACTCCAGCCTGGGCAACAGAGCAAGACCCTGTCTCAAATACAAAACAAAACAAAAAACAGTTGGTAGAGGGCTTAGGATTTTATTTTTCGTTTACACAGGGAATCCAAGAAAGGAGACAAGCAAAGTGAGTCTCAAGGATGAGAGCAGAGAAAAGCTCGAGATAAGAGCTGTGCAGCCGGGTCAGGAAGTGATCGGTCTAGGTCGGAACAGGAGAATCAGTTAGACACAACGGATGTGTTTGAGCCTTTGGAAAATGGTATTGTTAGGCATGTGGCAAAAACGTTGGGGCACTTGAAAAAAAGGCTGGCCATGGGTTAGTAAAAAGCTAGGTATGTGAAAATATTAGGTAACTATTAACTCAAAAGAAAAAAAAAGATTGTACAGGAATTGTGGCATGGTTTTATACTGTAGCAGTGAACAGCAGGTACTCAATCATGAAGAGCTAAGCCTGATTTCATCACGACAGCTGTGAAAGTTGCAGGTACCAAAATGGAACTACTTCCACCAATCCCTAAACAAATGGAGTCGGGAGGCCACGAAGGGGGAGCTCTCATGCAGGAATACCTGCAGCAGGCCTCCTCACAAGACGCTCCTGCACGTCCTGCACGTTTGCCTGTAACCGGACTTACTGCAGGGAAATTCCTCAGGACTGCAGTATTCTAGATAAGCAGCTTGCACAAGGACGTCGGCCTGGTAAGGCTCTCGCCAACAACAAGCTAACGCCCACTCCTGCAGCAAGCGCCCACAGCCAGTGGTTTTTGTTACAAAACAACTTTTGTGAGCTCATCTGTATTTTCCCCTTCGCCCGGCCCTCTCAGATAGGCCTATGATCTGTCATGGCACGAACAGCCTAGGCTGCAACTCCCTGCGATTCCCAGATTAACTCACTTGTCCTGGAGAGCCTGCCTCTGGGTTTCCTTTCAGGTTGACAGTTTGGGAGCTAACAGGACCACGTGAGGGGTGCAACGGGGAAGATCAGCCAGGTTCTCAGGGACCTTCTCCGGAAGTACGCAATGTCTACAATTAAGAAATGAGAGGCCGGGCGCGGTGGCTCACGCCTATAATCCCAGCACGTTGGGAGCCCTAGGAGGGCAGATCACGAGGTCAGGAGTTCGAAATCAGCCTGGCCAAAATGGTGAAACCCCGTCTTGACTAAAAATGCAAAAATTAGCTGTGCGTGGTGGCGCATGCCTGTAGTCCCAGCTGCTCGGGAG
Organism: Pan paniscus; assembly: GCF_029289425.2. Classification (NCBI taxonomy): domain Eukaryota; kingdom Metazoa; phylum Chordata; class Mammalia; order Primates; family Hominidae; genus Pan; species Pan paniscus. Next base: position 226,602,245 of record NC_073249.2, on the reverse strand, counting down.
GCTGAAGCAAGAGAATAGTTTAAGCCCTGGAGGCGGAGGTTGCAATGAGCCGAGATCGCGCCATTGCACTCCAGGCTGGGCGACAAGGCGAGGCTCCGTCTCCAAAAAAAAAAAAAAAAAAAAAGAAAGAAAGAAATGAGAAACTAGCAGTGCATTGTTTAGAAACGCGGAGACTTCTCTCAGGAGAAAGCGAGAAGCAAGCGTCCAACTCTGGGGTGCAGAACCCGGGGCGGGAGGACGGGCCCGGACTGCCGTTTCTCGCTGTGTCCAGGTCTGCGTGACTCAAAACCCCGGATAGGGCCCGCAATGGTGGAGTCGGAAAGAGGTGGCTGCGGCGCGGCAAGTGCCGCCAGTGCCAGCGAGCGCGACGTCGCTCCCAAGCCCCCGTCTCTATGGCAACCGAGTGCGTCTCTGGGACCGCCACTGCGCAGGCGCCCGGAGGCTAAGCCGCTCGGACCCTAGCTGCGCCACGCAGGGTAGGCGACGCAGACGCTCCCGCGTGACGCACTTCCGGTGCTTGCCCTGCCCATCCCCGTGGCGGGGGCGTGGCCATGGCGGCGGCGCTCCGGCGGGGGCGGGCCCTGGGCTCCCGCCCTTCGGGTCCCACAGTTTCCAGCCGCCGCTCTCCTCAGTGCCCGGTGGCCCAGGAGGGCCTGAGAGCCCGAAGCCGTCCCCGAGTCGCTCCTAGGTCACTGGCGCGATGCGGGCCGTCCTCTCGGCTGATGGTGCGTGCGGGCGCGGATCTCCTCCCCTGGTCCTCCGCACCGTCGCCGAGTCGTTCTCCGCTCTGGCAGAACGTGAGCGCCGTCCCGTTCCCGCTCCCGCTGGCCCAGCAGCCCCGGGCCGGACTCGGCGTAGGGTCCGCACGGGATGGGCTGGGGCTGCGCGCGCAGCGCCGCCGCGGGGCCTCCTGGGAGTTGTGGTCCGGCCACCCGCGCGGGACTCCAGCTCCCGGCAGGCCTCGCGCGGCCCGGGGCCAGCGGCGCTGGGGTCGGCGCTGGGGTCGTCGTCCGGGCCGGGTGGGCTGCGGCGCGCGGCAGGCGCTCTGGCCTGGCCTGGCCGCCGCTGAGCAGTCGGGGCCGGTGGGTGGCCTCGAACGCCGGGACAGACCGACAGACGGACTGGCCGGCAGTCCCGCGCCCCCGAGCGGAGCGGGTGGGACGGAAACGTCCGGGCAAGTTGGGGTCGGCAGGTACTGAGCGGCCCTGGCAAGGTCTGGCAGCGGACAGGGCCGGGCGGCCTCCGCGAGCCACGGGCACGAATGACAGGGGGCGGGGCGCGCTCCGGGTGGGGGTGCCCGCCGTGCCCGCCCCTGGCCCGCCCGTTCCCCTGCGCCGGCGCCCGTGCGCGTCCCGGAGCCTCCTGACGTCTGCGAGCCGCGGCCGCCAGACCCCGGGCGCACGCAATTACGGGCCCGGCGCTGGCGGCTCCTGCGCGCTCAGACCCCAGGGAGCCCATCCGGGCAGGCGGCGGCCCTGAGTGTCGCGGCCGTGGGCCCGAGTGGACCTGGAGCCGGCGGGCAGCCCCGGGGGCAGACAGGCGACCGAGCCGCGGGTCGAGGTGCTAACTGTGCATCTTGGCATCTCCCCTCGGCCACAGGGTTGGAAGCCCAGCGAGGCTAGAGGCCAGTCCCAAAGTCTCCAGGCATCAGGGCTGCAGCCCAGGAGCCTCAAGGCGGCCCGGCGGGCGACTGGACGGCCGGACAGGTGAGCTCTTGATCGTCCGCGGCCTGATAGTTTGCACTTGGCTCTCCCACCTTGGGGCTCCGTGGATGCCACGTCAGAGGGGCTGTGTTTGTGTCTGAGCATGCATGCGAGTGGAGGGAAGTGGTGAGTAATGCCGCGTCTCCCCTCTGAGTTCGGAACCCATGGAGGAAGAAAGCAGAGGTGCCAGACAGGCCTCTGATAGGCACCTGCAGGATTGGGGCAGAGCGGCCGCAGCGCAGGAGCGCCGGCAAGCCTGGCCCTTCCCGGGAGGCCCCCTTTGTCCGGTTCCACCCTGGCCTGTTGCCTCACATGCAACAAGTGTCTGAATGTGGCTCTCTCCTGGCCGAGGGCAGCCCTGGGCGGTGAGTGGGATGACACCCCAGCCTGCAGGGTGCCTGTAGGTCTCCACCCAGATGGGCAGGATTGGAGGTGGCCGCAGCGCTCGTGGGCTTTCCCTCAGCAGGTGTCTCCATGCTGGCCTCCCCGCCTCAGGGCTTCATCCCACTCCGTGGGCCTGATCTCCCTGGGGCACCTGGGATGTCCATCTGCATTAGCTGGAGCTACTCCATGGCCTGTGGCATGCCACACACAGCGGCATTTCGGTGTCATTAGGCATAGCTGGAGGTGCAAGGAGGAGGGCAGCCTCATGTCCAGTTCCATGTAACTTGCTTCTTCTGAATAAAGGCAATTTGCTAACTTCCTCGCTAAATAGGATTTGGTTTCTATGGCTTTTAAAGCTTCTCCAATAAAATACTTGTAATAAGGGAACTCTCTCCTCCTACACTCTCCTGACTGATGGTTCGGAAGTCCTCCTGCACTCTGAGAGCTTGCAGTTTCTTGTGAAAAAGAGAAACTAAGCAGCAATAGGACAGACCCGGTGTCTGCTTGCGTGGTTAAGACGGTAAATGCTAAATGTGTGACGCTGCCTTTAGAAACCATTTTCTCCAGCCTGGCTTGCTGGCTGCCCGTCTGGTTTGCTGTGTTGTGTCTCCAGTGGCTTTAGCTTCCAACAGGAAAGCCTGGTAGCCGAGCGAATCTGTGACCCAGGAAGTAGCAATTAAATGCCTGGGACGCTGCCTTGAGGCTGGTGTGTGCTCTGAGGTAAGTTCCGATTTGCCAAAGCACATCTGTCGATCTGTCGCCCGAGTCTTCACACCCTGACTGCCTCCATCATTTTAAACATCGGGAGCAGTTACCTGCGGCGGGGTTCAGATGCCAGCCAGGGGCACAGCCTGTGAACTGTGGGTAGATGGCAAAGTCTAGCATTTCTGGCAAAGGAAAAAACATTTGGTAACTCTCTGAGTAAATTTCTGACTGAGATGAAGATACCCATTGTGGGGCAGCATCCTGAAGCGGAAGCCTGGGCTGTATGTTTCCAAGAGGAGGAGCAGGAGTGGCCACAGCCATGTACGCCACCATGTACACCAGGGGCTGCGTGGCCACAGCTCTGGTCTGCGGGTCTGCTCTCCGGAGCCCCTCCACCAGTGCTGGGCTGTGGCTGTGGCTGTCTCTGGTTTGTCTTTCTGGGAAACCTTGGCCAGGTTGGTGTGAGGGCAGGGCTAGCCTTGGACATCTGCACTTCCCATAGCAGCCTCTGGCCCAGAGCTCACCCGCTGTGGGCAGGTGATCAGGTCCCACGGGTCCCCTCCTCTGCACCTGGAGCCTTGTGGGTGTAGAACAGAAAAATAGGAGGGGGCAACCCAGAGACCTCCTGCTCTCCAGGAAGGAATGGATGCTGGACAGGTCCAGGGTGGAGGCAGAGGGAGTGAGGGGCCCTTGGGGGAACATCTGTCCTAGAGGGCTTGATCTCCAGGCTGCCCACCCCACTCCTACCCCTAATCTGGTGTTCCTCACCTGCCTCCGGGAAGTCCTCACCTGAGGTCTGCAGCGGGTGTGCCAAGCGCCGGCCCCACATCACCTGCTCCCAGGCCTGCCCAGGGGATGGGTCCTGTGGCCAGTGCCCTCGGGGTCAGCTTGACCCAGCCCCAGCCCAGAACCTGTCCCATGGCCTCAGGAGGACAGGATGGTCAGGGAAGCCCAAGGGATGAGCCCTTTTGTCCGCAAGCTTCCCTCTGACATGGGCAGGCTGCTTGTGCGACCCCACAGCCCCCACCTCTCATGAACAGTGGGAATGGGGCAGGCCCCTCGCTGCTGGGCTGGATCCTCCCGCCCCTAAGCAGGTGCACTCTGTCCCCTTTGAGGAGAGACCAAGGGATACAAGTGCTGGGTCCTGGCCGGAGTGCCCCTCCTCCCTGCCTGTGGGGGTCTCATTACTGCCTCCTGCCCCCACCACAAACACCCCCTAGAGAAGCCTTCGGAGGCAGGTACTGAGCCCTGGGGCCAGGGTGCCAGGAGCCCAATGGCAGGCGGTCTTGGGTGACTGCTGGCCCTGGGGCAATGGTGAGAAAGCCAGGCAGGCAGCTGCAGGAAGGAGCTGAGGAGAAAGGCGGCAGAGCCTCAAAAGCTGCTGGCGGCCGGGCACAGTGGCTCACACCTGGAATCCCAGCACTTTGGGAGGCCGAGGCGGGCAGATCACGAGGTCAGGAGATCGAGACCATCCTGGCTAACACGGTGAAACCCTGTCTCTACTAAAAAATACAAAAAATGAGCTGGGTGTGGTGGCAGACGCCTGTAGTCCCAGCTACTCGGGAGGCTGAGGCAGGAGAATGGCATGAACTTGGGAGGCGGAGCTTGCAGTGAGCTGAGATTGCGCCACTGCACTCCAGCCTGGGCGACAGAGCGAGATTACGTCTCAAAAAAACCAAAACTGCTGGCCCCTCCAGAGGGTCCAGGATACTGAGCTCCTGAGCCTGGGAGCCACGCGCATGTGGTCTGTCTGCACACTGGCACCGCAGAAGGGTCGGCGGGTGGGCAGGCATGGCTGGAGACCCTGCTCAGATGAGGCGGCCACTCCAGGGCAGTGCCATGCTGGACACTGCCAAGGGACTGCCTTGGAAGTGGGACAGACCCCAGACCCTTGGGGTGGGGGCCCTGCAGGGGAGGCCGTGAGGAGGCGCTGGGTCTACAGGCCCCTGTGTGCTCACATCCCAGCCCCCGGGGAGAGGTGTGGAGTGGGTGGGCGCACCCAGCTCCCCCGTCCAGGCTCGTCCCCCTTGTTGGGGCAGCCCTCAGCAAGTGGGGGGCTGGTTCCAGGCACAAGAAGTGAGGCCAGGGAGAAAGCCCTGCCCGTGTTCAGCCCAGTTGTGCCCCAACTCTGGTGGGCTTCCATGAGGGACAGCCTTTGGGAGGGTGGGGGTTTGTGGGCCAGGGCTGGAGAGCTGCCTGGCTGTGCTAAAAATACCGGGCATGCTGCAGACAGGTGCCAGTCTGGGGCACAGGCTACCCTGTCTCAGGCTGATGGCCTTGGCACCCCACCCCACTGCCCCTGTGAGGCGGGGGCCCCCAAGGCTTGGTCTTGATTCCCAGAGGCCCTGCTGGTGACCTCCCCGACATCTCTGCCCTCTGCCCATCCCCCCAAGGGCAAGATTTGCCAAAGCACAGGACACATTGGCTCACACATGGGGCACCCTGCCCCTGTCTTGTTGGAAAGGTCCAATGGCATATGGCCGGGGTCCATCAGCCAGCGGGTCGGGCAGGTGTGGCCGCTGGCCCGGGCTAAGCTGGCTGTGGCTGAGAGTCTGGGCGCAGAGACGGAAGGCGCCCCCTGCTGCAGAAGGATCACAGTGTGGGCTCATGGCATTGGCTTTTTTGTGGTCCCAAGTCCTTCATCTCCATTGCCGGGCCCATCTCGGGGGTCGGCAGATGCGTGTCCCCTACTAGCAAAGACCTCCAGTCGGTTCTGCGGCTGCCTGTGATGAGCCCTGCTCTGGCTAAGTGGAGGTGTTTGGCAGGGAGGAGGCCCCGGCGTAGTGTGATTCCAGCTGTGGCCGATTCTGGTGGGATCCTGGCAAGGAGGAGGTTGCGTGTGGATCTGGTGGAGGTGGACAGCCTGGCAGGGGGTGGGGTCTGCAACCCTAAGGAGCAGTGCCCCTCTCACTTGTCCCCCCGCCAGCAGACTGCTGCGTCGGCCTCCCCGGCCTGTGCCATTCTGTGGCCAAGGTCCCTGTGTAGAGGAGGCTGGAGTGGGGGAGCTCGGCCCCGGCCACGCCTCACCCTTCTTGGGTGCTCCATGGGCAAAAGCTGAGGTCAGTTTGTGGATCCTGGGAGAAGGAACCCTGCAGAGCCTGCCCCCCAGCTGGTGGCAGAGCAGGCAATGGGGAGCTGCTGGGGCAGGAGGGAGTGACCTCCCTCCAAGACAGCCCCCAGTGGGGATGGGAGGGTCTGCAGAGATCTGGAGAGTCAAGTGTCATGACTCGGGTGGGGCCATGGAGCTGGGCTGGCCGGTGGAACTGTGTCCACCTGGACATGCTCTGGGTGAGGCGCAGTCAGCGCTGGGATGGCTAGAAGCGGCCTGTGCCGGGCGGGTCCTCGGGACACAGGGGCTGCCGCTGTCACAGAAGCCTGGCACAGATTCTCTCTGGTTCTTATGTTTCATTCACGCAACCATTCAGTCAAAGCTGAAGCTGGTGGGGTCCTGGCCAAACAGGACGCAGCAGTGCACCACCTGGGGGCTGCCCTCAGAGGCCCCGCCAAGGGGAATAGTGCCACAGGGGCCCATGGGGAGGGCCTGTGGGTCACCCTGGGTGGTGGCTGGGCTCCTGGCTCTGCGGGGCCTCCGAGGGCAAGGTGGGGTTTCTCTGGCTGCCGCCTGTGGAAGCCGCTCATGCGGAGGCCCAGCCGGGAGGCTGCAGGAGGCCGTGGGGAGGGCAGAGCCAGCTGCCTTCCCTGATGGCTGTGGAGCTGCCCACGGGACTCCTCTCCTTGTCTGAGGCTCACTGGTGCCACAGGAAAAGGAAGCCCCTGGTGCTGGAGCCTGCCCTGGCCCAGGCCTTGGTGCCCATCTCGGCAGGGTCTCGCGCCAGGTGAGGGAGGCCATGTGGGGTTTCCCTGAAGAAGCAGAGCCCGGCTGCTGGGTGGGGGCTCCTCTTAGTCACTGACAGGGAGAGCTGTGCTTGTAAAACATCCACCCATTCCTGTGGAAGCTCTCGCGGTCCTGGGTAGGGTGAGGAGGGAGCACTGGAGAGGCCAAGCTGGCCAGGAGGTTTGTGCCCCTGAGAATTAGAGGGAGTCCTGTGCTCCAACTCGCAGCCGGGGCACGGATCGGGAGCCCAGCCCTGCAGGCAGAGCCTCTGCACTGGACTCAGTCTCCGGAGTGGGGCTGGGCTCCTCACCGGGCCTTGCTCGGGGGACAACCTGTGGGGCTCAGGCCCCTGAGTCAGAGCAGGAGTGGGGGGCTTTGCTGTGGCCCCTCCTCACTGCTCACCTGCAGCCTCTCCCGGGCCAGGGTGTCTCCTGAACTGGCCTGAGATGCAAAGCGCTGGGTTGCCTTGCTGCCCAGGTGGAGGGCTGGCCTGTGAGGCCCAGGCTGGCTTGTGTCCTGGAGTTGGCAGGGCCCCCCCCCCATCCTCAGCCACATCCACCCAGTCTTGGGGGTCCCTCCAGCCTCCTGGGACTGCCGTGTCCCCCACCTCTGCTTCAGGCAGTGTTCCTGGGCTGCCTCCTTCCCTGGCCATGGGGTCGTAGTGGTTTAATGAAAATGGAGTGGTGGCCCTCCCCTCCCCGCCAGGCTGGAGTGTAGTGGTGCGATCACAGCCAGCTGTAGCCTCCACCTTCTGATTTTCCCTCTTAATGTTCACATCCATTCTTCTTGTTAACGAGACTGTGCTGAAGCCCAGCATGGTGGAGAGAGGCAGCCCACGGTGACTCACGTCTGCAGAGTGAGCTCTCGGGGGTCAGCGCCCAGACTGGGGATTAGCAGTCCTGGGCCTCGAGCCCTGTGGCTGACTCCATCCCTGCCTCCGGCAGCCTGGATTTGCACCTTTGTATAAACGGAGCCGCCTGGCATGGCGTTTGCACTTGGCTACTTCCCTCCATCTGCTGGTGAGCTCTGGCTTGTGCTCTGTGTGGCGAGTGGGTCCCTGCTTGGTTGGGACTCAGCCCCGCTTCAGGACCCCGTGGCCACTGAGGACCCAGGAACCTGCCTCTGCTCGAGTATCCGGCCTCTGTCGTGAGTGCCTGCGTGGCCAGGGCCACTTTTCCAGAGAAGGCTCTGTGGTGCTGTGTGGCCTTGCTGCACTGTCCCTGACGTGCAGGGCCCAAAGCTGGCGTCCCCCAGGAGCAGTGTCTGGGGACAGAGATGCCTCCTGGTCCCGCTGGCCGATGCCTGCTGGTCTTGTACGGCACCTGCATCGTGTTTGCCGTTTTTCTGTTGCGTTGTCTGATGTTTTCGTGTGGATCATAGGAGTTCCTCGCCCTGTGTGGACACGAGTCCTCTGAGGGACGCGTGTCACGGTGTCTGCTCACGTGCCACTGCCCGTCCAACCATGTGAGTGTCTCGGGGGACGGCAGCTCTTACTTTAGTGAAGTCCAGCGTCCAGCTCATTAATTGGCTGTGGGAAGAGATGGTGGTTTTCTTCCGAGAGCGTTATTTGTGAACCTTTCATGAAGCCCCCGGGGCCAGGCTCCCTGATCCCTGGGCCCAGACCACCCTGCAGTTCCCGCGCCAGGCTGGCACGGCGCCCGCCTTTCCCACTGGCCTCCCTGGTGCCAGACTGCAGGCCTCCTTGGGCCCTAGGGCTTGAACCAGCCCGCCTGCCCCGTTGGGCCTCTCCTCTGCTCTCCCGCGGAGCCCACTCTGACCGGGAGTGTCCCGTGGTGGCCTGAGAATACCCTCTGCCCACAGGTCCCGAGCGGCCCCGCCCAACATGGACCCAGACCCCCAGGCGGGCGTGCAGGTGGGCATGCGGGTGGTGCGCGGCGTGGACTGGAAGTGGGGCCAGCAGGACGGCGGCGAGGGCGGCGTGGGCACGGTGGTGGAGCTTGGCCGCCACGGCAGCCCCTCGACACCCGACCGCACAGTGGTCGTGCAGTGGGACCAGGGCACGCGCACCAACTACCGCGCCGGCTACCAGGGCGCGCACGACCTGCTGCTGTACGACAACGCCCAGATCGGTGCGCGCCAAGGGCAGGCGGGACGGGCAGGACCCGGGGGCGGGAACGCCCCTCTGACCCCACCCCACCCCCAGGCGTCCGGCACCCCAACATCATCTGTGACTGCTGCAAGAAGCACGGGCTGCGGGGGATGCGCTGGAAGTGCCGCGTGTGCCTGGACTACGACCTCTGCACGCAGTGCTACATGCACAACAAGCATGAGCTCGCCCACGCCTTCGACCGCTACGAGACCGCTCACTCGCGCCCGTGAGTCCCGGGCCGCACCGGCTCCTGTGCGGCGGTTACCCAGGCCTTGCCGCTGGGGCCTTGGCCTTCGGGGAGGGTGCTGCCTCCTGACCACTCCCAGGGAGACGGAGCAAGTCTCTCCAGAGCCGTGGCCTTAAGCAATGGTGCCATGGGCAGGGCACAGAGGGTGGCCTCTGGGTGGCTCTACAGGCAGCAGTGGCCATCAGGCAGCCAGCATCCCCCAGGGCGGCATGAGACCTCCAGGAGGACAGCCCATACCTGGAGCCAGCACCTGGGCTGTCTTGGAGGCTGCTGCGCTCTGGGCATCAGCTCGGGGAGAATCTAGCCTGCTTGGGGCAAGGACAGCCAGAGGTGCCACCCCGTCCCCTGCATTGTCACCTTTGTCTCTGGCCCTCCCTGCACGTGGAGGGAGGTGTGGTTGTCTTGGGAGTGCTGTTGGCCAGGCCTGCTTTCCTCATTCCTCCCTTCCCACATGCTGAGCCCACCTCTGGGCCTGGCTGTGCCCCAGCTCACTGGGAGGCAGCAGGCATGAAGCGACCGCACCCAGAGGTCTTGCCGAGGGTGGGCCCGGGTGCCTTCCCAGCCTGGCATCAGGGAAGTCCCTGGAGGAACGTGGTCCGCAGGTTCGCTCCAGGCCTCTGAGCCCAGGGGCATTTCCTCACAGCGTGTGGAGGATGCTGACCTGCTGGACCGGCCATTCCCGGGCAAGAGCTGGGGCTGCGGAGCCCAGCAGCCTAGGTGGACAGGGGGCCTGCTCCACTGCATCGCTCTCCCAAGTGGCTCAAGACGGGAAGAGATGGCGGTTTTCTTCTGAGAGCTTTATTTGTGAACCCTCTTGCAGTGTCACACTGAGTCCCCGCCAGGGCCTCCCAAGGATCCCACTAAGGGGCATCTTCCAGGGAGCGAAGGTGGTGCGAGGCCCCGACTGGGAGTGGGGCTCACAGGATGGTGAGTGGAGGCAGAGGGGCGGGGTCAGGGCTGGGCTGTGGCTGGCTCATGGCTCAGCCTTAGCCTGCTGGCGGGGACTCTTTTCCCCAGGAGGGGAAGGGAAACCGGGCCGTGTGGTGGACATCCGTGGCTGGGATGTGGAGACAGGCCGGAGTGTGGCCAGCGTGACGTGGGCTGATGGTACCACCAATGTGTACCGTGTGGGCCACAAGGGCAAGGTGGACCTCAAGTGTGTGGGCGAGGCAGCGGGCGGCTTCTACTACAAGGACCACCTCCCAAGGCTCGGTATGAGGCTGTCACACTGTCTCCATCAGCCCTCCTGCCTTGGCTGAAGTCCCAGAGGGGAGGGGCCGCTGCCTGAGGCCTGGTCTGCCACCCTCCGCAGGCAAGCCGGCGGAGCTGCAGCGCAGGGTGAGTGCTGACAGCCAGCCCTTCCAGCACGGGGACAAGGTCAAGTGTCTGCTGGACACTGATGTCCTGCGGGAGATGCAGGAAGGCCACGGCGGCTGGAACCCCAGGATGGCGGAGGTGAGCCGCCCCTCCGTGGAGCCCTGTGTGCCCTGCCCTCCCAGCCCTCCGCCCCCCCAGCCCCTTCCTCCCCCAGCGTCCAGCCCGACCCAGCCACAGCTCCATGACCCGCCACAGTTTATCGGACAGACGGGCACCGTGCATCGTATCACGGACCGCGGGGACGTGCGCGTGCAGTTCAACCACGAGACGCGCTGGACCTTCCACCCCGGGGCGCTCACCAAGGTGCCGGGGGGGCTGGGCTGCGCCTCATCTGCTTGCTTCTGTAACCCCTTCCACGTACCCCCTTGGCCTTGGGGGGTCAGGCAGGACTAGGGTGCCAGCTGCACCCACGAGTCCCCAGCCCTGAAGGAAGGGGAGGGACTGGTGGGTGGAGGTGGGTGGGGTCAAGGAGAAGGGGTTGGGTGTGAAAGAACCCAGAGGAGGGTATGTCTCTGGGAGCTGGTATGGCTGGAATGGGCAGGTTAGGGCCTCCCTCTGTTCCAGGACACCAGGAAGGCAGGACAGCTTCGTGGGCGGGAGGGAGGCAGCTGGGCTAAGATGCTCCTGGTTAGTGCTGTATGGGGGCCGATGGGGGTGGCTGATTAGGACAGGGAGGTGGATGCTTGGCCTAGAGTGGTGGGGGAGGTAGTGAGGGCTGCCTGGGAAGCAGGATGGCAGGGAGGGGGCTGGAGGTGGTGGCGGTGGCAGCTTGGATGGCCCTGGGAGGGGCAGGCCCGGGGCAAAGCGTCAGAGCTCAGCTCTGGATCTGGGGTCCTGGATACCAGGCACCTTTGAGGAGGCGCCGAAGGGAGTCATGAGATGGGCTTGTAGAGTGAGTTCCCTGCATATGAGGGCTCAGGTGGGGCAGAGTGGGCCCGCCCTGTACCCCATGGTCCTGGGGCCCCACCCCCACGCTGGCTCACGGGCCCTGGCCATGTTGCCTGCTGCTGGTCAGCGTACAGCTTCCCAGGGCCAGCCACCTCGGCTTCACACCTGCCCAGAGCTGGCTTCTGTCTGCCTGGACACTCCTCCCATGGCTCTGGGGCTAGGGACACCCAGGGCTGCCTTGGACACCTGGGGCTCTCGTCCAGCCAGAGCCTCTGGCAGTGCCTGGGGTCGGGGTCGGGGCCGGGGCCGAGTCAGGCCTGCCTGTCTCGTGGAGCTCAGCAGGTTGCCCTCCTGTTCCATGAGCCTGGGCAGCCACACACAGCTGGGGGGCCCCTCACGCCCCTCTTTGTTGCTCAGCACCACTCCTTCTGGGTGGGCGACGTGGTCCGGGTCATCGGCGACCTTGACACAGTGAAGCGGCTGCAGGCTGGGCATGGCGAGTGGACGGACGACATGGCCCCTGTGAGTCCCCCTGCCACCCCCGCCGCTAGCGCCGCTGCCCCCCACACCTGCAGCCTGCTGTGACCCCCTCCCCTCCCCGCAGGCCCTGGGCCGCGTCGGGAAGGTGGTGAAAGTGTTTGGAGACGGGAACCTGCGTGTAGCAGTCGCTGGTCAGCGGTGGACCTTCAGCCCCTCCTGCCTGGTGGCCTACCGGCCCGAGGAGGATGCCAACCTGGACGTGGCCGAGCGCGCCCGGGAGAACAAAAGTGCGGCACAGCTCAGGCGGCCAGTGGGAGGTGGGGCTGCCCCTGGCCACCACTAACCTCAGCCCTGCCCCCAGGCTCACTGAGCGTGGCCCTGGACAAGCTTCGGGCCCAGAAGAGTGACCCAGAGCACCCGGGAAGGCTGGTGGTGGAGGTGGCGCTGGGTAACGCAGCCCGGGCTCTGGACCTGCTGCGGAGGCGCCCAGAGCAGGCAAGCTCCTGACCCCGTCCTCCCATACTGGCCAGTCCGAGAGTGAGGGGCAGAGGGCCAGGGACTCACCTGCTGGCGCTCTTGGCAGGTGGACGCCAAGAACCAAGGCAGGACCGCTCTGCAAGTGGCTGCCTACCTGGGCCAGGTGGAGTTGATACGGCTGCTGCTACAAGCCAGGGCGGGCGTGGACCTGCCGGACGACGAGGGCAACACGGCACTGCACTACGCAGCCCTGGGGTGAGGCCTGGGAGGGGCCCGGCAGGGCTGAGCCTGTGCGTCCTGGGGTGAGGCCTGGCGGGGCTGAGCCTGTGCGTCCAGCCACCGGGCCCGGCGCCCGCCCTCTCCCACTTCCTCTCCTGTCAGGAACCAGCCCGAGGCCGCCAGGGTGCTCCTGAGTGCTGGGTGCCGGGCGGACGCCATCAACAGCACCCAGAGCACCGCACTGCACGTGGCCGTGCAGAGGGGCTTCCTGGAGGTGGTGCGAGCCCTGTGTGAGCGCGGCTGTGACGTCAACCTGCCTGTGAGTGCTGCTCCCTGGCCTGGGTTCCCCCTGCCCATGAGTGCTTGTCCCTGGCCTGGGTGCCCCCTGCCCGTGAGTGCTTGTCCCTGGCCTGGGTTCCCCCAGCCCGTGAGTGCTTGTCCCTGGCCTGGGTTCCCCCTGCCCGTGAGTGCTGCTCCCTGGCCTGGGTGCCCCCTGCCCGAGTGCTGCTCCCTGGCCTGGGTGCCCCCTGCCCGTGTGTGCTGCTCCCTGGCCTGGGTTCCCCCTGCCCGTGTGTGCTGCTCCCTGGCCTGGGTGCCCCCTGCCCATGAGTGCTTGTCCCTGGCCTGGGTGCCCCCTGCCCGTGAGTGCTGCTCCCTGGGTGCCCTGGCTCTTGACCCAAGCAGAAGTCACCCCCAGGTGACCACTGACTCCGCCCCAGCAGGACGCCCACTCGGACACGCCCCTGCACTCCGCCATCTCGGCGGGCACTGGAGCCAGCGGCATTGTCGAGGTCCTCACGGAGGTGCCAAACATCGATGTGACCGCCACCAACAGCCAGGGCTTCACCCTGCTGCACCACGCCTCCCTCAAGGGTCACGCGCTGTGAGTGTGGGGTGGGCACACAGCTGCAGCCGGCCTCTTGCTGTGCTGCCTGGGGGCGGTCCCAGGTCCCAGACCAACCTCTCTGCTCCACAGAGCTGTGAGAAAGATTCTGGCTCGGGCGCGGCAGCTGGTGGACGCCAAGAAGGAGGACGGCTTCACGGCGCTGCACCTGGCCGCCCTCAACAACCACCGCGAGGTGGCCCAGATCCTCATCCGGGAGGTGCGGACGCGGCCCAGGCCTGCCCAAGGACCGGGGAGCGGGAGGCCCACTGGGGTCCCTGGGCTGAGCCCGTCCCCACCCCTCCCCAGGGCCGCTGTGACGTGAATGTGCGCAACCGGAAGCTGCAGTCCCCGCTGCATCTCGCCGTGCAGCAGGCCCACGTGGGGCTGGTGCCGCTACTGGTGGACGCTGGGTGCAGTGTCAACGCCGAGGACGAGGAGGGGGACACCGCCCTGCACGTGGCGCTGCAGCGTCATCAGCTGCTGCCCCTGGTGGCTGATGGGGCCGGGGGGGACCCAGGGCCCTTGCAGCTGCTGTCCAGGGTGAGGAAGTGTGGCGTGGGGTGTTGGAGAGGCTGCGGTGGCGCCGGCAGCAGGCTCTGGGCAGGGCCTGTGCCACTGTCCACCTTCCCCTCCAGCGATGGCCCAGGGAGCCAGGCGTTCTGGGGGTGGAGCAGATGGGAGCCAAGTTCTATGTGATCCTTCAGCCTGCACCCCTAGGCAGCCTGGGAAAGGGGTGGTGCCCATGGGATGGGGAGAGGTGGAGCTTAGGGCCTCAGAGCTCACCTAGCAGGGCGCCCCTCCTGCCTGTCCCACTTGGGTTCCGGAAGAGGTGCCCTTGCCTTGTATTTTAGACATGGGGCGCCGGCTGCTGGGGCTGCCAGGTGCCAGGAGACGCCTCCCTCGGGCCTGCCCCGGCGCCCGCCCTCACCGGCGTCTGTCCTGCCGCCCAGCTACAGGCCTCGGGCCTCCCCGGCAGCGCGGAGCTGACGGTGGGCGCGGCGGTCGCCTGCTTCCTGGCGCTGGAGGGCGCCGACGTGAGCTACACCAACCACCGCGGTCGGAGCCCGCTGGACCTGGCCGCCGAGGGTCGCGTGCTCAAGGCCCTTCAGGGCTGCGCCCAGCGCTTCCGGTGAGTCCGTGGACGGCGGGGATGGGGTCCGGCGGCCTCCGGGCCCCTCTCAAGCCGCCTCCTCCCCCTGCAGGGAGCGGCAGGCGGGCGGGGGCGCGGCCCCAGGCCCCCGGCAAACGCTCGGGACCCCCAACACCGTGACGAACCTGCACGTGGGCGCCGCGCCGGGGCCCGAGGCCGCTGAGTGCCTGGTGTGCTCCGAGCTGGCGCTGCTGGTGCTGTTCTCGCCATGCCAGCACCGCACCGTGTGTGAGGGTGAGTGGGGGGCCCCGGGGTGGGGGGCCCGGGTAGTAGGGCCCCAGCCAACCGCGCTCTCCTCTTCGCAGAGTGCGCGCGCAGAATGAAGAAGTGCATCAGGTGCCAGGTGGTCGTCAGCAAGAAATTGCGCCCAGGTGGGTGAGGCTCTGCGCCCCCAACACGCCTCCTGCTCAGCTGGTGGCCCGCAGGTCCCCGTCCCCCACCCCTCCCCTCCCACACTTCCGCCCATGGCCCTTCCCCAGGTTACACCCCGCACTCCCAAGGCTCACACGCGGCCCCCCAGCCCCCAGCCCCCAGCCCCGCCGGAGGTCACGGCCTGCTCCAGATCACACCCGGCCCATAGCCCCGCCTCAAGGTAACACCCTCCTCCCCCGATCACACCCCAGCCCCGCTGGATTTCACGGCCCCTCCCAGATCACACTCCCTCCATAGCCCCACCCCAGATCACAGCCCACCCAGAGCACCGCCCCCCCCCCATCACACCCCGGCCCAGCTCACAGCCCACCTGCAGCCCTGACTCCAGCCCGCACACCACCTTATGCCTGATTTCCACGGTTCACATCCTGCCCGCACCCGGGCTCCACCTCTGCCTCCAAGTCACCCACCCCGCCAGCTCCCCTTGCAGGTCACAACCCGTCCCAGGTGACACCCCGCCCCCAGCCTCGCCCCCCCGCAGCTCCCTGCTCCCCCCATTCCCCCACCCGGCCTCCCAGCTCACACCCGTCCCCCACCCCGCAGACGGCTCTGAGGTGGCGAGCGCCGCCCCCGCCCCCGGCCCGCCGCGCCAGCTGGTGGAGGAGCTGCAGAGCCGCTATCGGCAGATGGAGGAACGCATCACCTGCCCCATCTGCATCGACAGCCACATCCGCCTCGTGTTCCAGTGCGGCCACGGCGCATGCGCCCCCTGCGGCTCCGCGCTCAGCGCCTGCCCCATCTGCCGCCAGCCCATCCGCGACCGCATCCAGATCTTCGTGTGAGCCGCGCCGTCCGCCGCGCCCGAGCTGCCTTCGCGTGCCCCCGCCCTGTGTTTTATAAAAAGATTCTCGGACGTTGCCTCTGCTGTCTGCCTGGGGGACCGGGCGCCTCTGGGGTCCTCCCCTCGGGACACGCGGGCGAGCCTGGGGGCGGGGGGGCCCCCTTCCCTGGGTCCGCCCCGCCCCCTTCCCTGGGTCCGCCCTGCCCGCCCCAGGCTCTCGGGTCCAGACTCCCGCCCGGACTGCGGCCTCCGGGCCAGGACACCCTCCAGGCGCGGGCACGGCCGCCTCCCGCCCCCCAGGCCCGGGTCCGACGGGGCGGGGACTCCTGTGTTTGCCCCCGGGTCCCCCTGGCTCTTCCGTCCTGGGGGCGGCCGCGGGGACTCGCGCTCTGATCCAAGGGGCCCGACACTCCCCAGGGCTGTGGGGTCCCGTCCCAGCAGAGTTGGGGGGCGTCCCAGGCAGGGTCTGGGGGCCGGGCGCACGCAGGCGGGGTGACGAGCTGGGGGGGCGGGGGGGCGGTGTCGGAGCAAATACGGCGGCCAGGCCCAGCCTCTCGCGCTTTCCAAGAACCGCCCGCGGCCGCCGCCAGCTGCTTGGCGCTGACCCCGTTGGCCGGGCTGCCGTCACCCTGGGCCCGAGGCCGGCGCGGAAAACGGGGAGGGACGAGACAGACACAGACCGGTCTGGCTCGGAATCTCCTGCTCCTCTGCCCAATCCCCCACCCCCGCCCCGCGGGACGCCGGTGCCCGGTCTCGGTCCCAGCCCAGAGCCGCTCGCGCCTGGACGCCGGCCGCCCCGTCGAACCTTTGGGTCTCCGAGCTCCCCGCTCCCGCCCCCGCCCCCAATCAGGACCGGTCCAGACCTCCACGCCCGGCGCTTAGCTCCGTTTCCCGTCCTTCCCGTCTCCCTCTCCCCTTTGCTAGGGCCTAGCCGGGGATTTAGGAGCCACACACCCTCCACCTCACGCGCTACCCTCCACGGGGCTTCCCCCAGCCAGGGCCCGCCCCTTCCCGGCTCCCCGGGAGACCCCGGCAAGTTCCCTCCCTCCGCCCCGCAACCTGGCACCCTCCGCGGCCCTTGCCTACCCACGCACCCCCTCCCCGCCTCCCCCTCCACCGCCCCATACTCACTGCCACGTCCCCATCCGGCCATCCCCTCCCAGCTCTCGGGGACACTGTCAGGCGAGCGACGCGTCCCCTGCGGCCCAGCTCAGCTGCCTGGGCCAGGATGGAGACTCCGCTCATGTGGGGCTCAGGGGTTTTTTGAGGATTCCATTTGGGAAAAAAGCCACCAGATCACTCACTGCCCAGCAGTGGGGGCTTGGGGACCCCCACTGCTACCCTTTCCTAAGCGGGAGCCCTGGCGCTGCCCTTCCCGGGCTGCCTGGGGCCCTCTTCGCTCCCCCCTCCGAGGACCCCGCCCAGCAGGCCATGCCCAGGCCTCTGCCCCTGGCCCACGGGACGCGGGTCCCCATGCCCCCGGCTGGAGACAGCAGGCAGCTCGGCCAACGGACGGGCCAGCTGGTTCCCTTCGGGGCAGCCTTGCCCCCTCTCCCGCCCCGTCTCCCTCCCCCCCACCACACGGGGTTGTAACCCGAGCCGCCGAGCCACTGCCTCCCCTCCGGATCCTCCCCGGAGGCTCTGCGGCCCGGGCCCCCGCGCCGTGCTGCCCCATGCAGCCCTGAGCCCCACAGCAAGTCTGCCATGGGCCGCGGGGCCCGTGTCCCCTCGGAGGCCCCGGGGGCAGGCGTCGAGCGCCGCTGGCTTGGAGCCGCGCTGGTCGCCCTGTGCCTCCTCCCCGCGCTGGTGCTGCTGGCCCGGCTGGGGGCCCCGGCGGTGCCGGCCTGGAGCGCAGCGCAGGTGAGCGGCGGGGGGGGAGGCCAGGTGCCGGGTTGGGGGGGGTCCTCACGTCTGTGGGTCTGGTCTATCGGGGGGCCCGCAGGACGTGTGCGGGGTGTGTGGGGTGTTTGAGGGTCCGGATGTGCGTCCCGAGGTCGGAGGGTTGGCCGCCCCCGTGTCCAGTTGTTGGGAGGGGTGGGAGGCCTCGCCCTGCTGTTCAGCCCCTTCCCCTCCACTGGGCCGCGTTCCCAGGGACGTGCAACAGGGCGCTCAGGTTAGGAGACCCGAAACCACAGGCAGACAGGACCCGCCACGCCCGCTCCCAGCCCTGGGCACCCCCACCCCCGTTTCCTTCCAGTCCATTTTCCGCGGCAGTTTTTGGTCCTGGGGACCGTCACCGATGCCTCCCACGCACGCTTTCTTCCCTGAAGGGAGACGTCGCTGCGCTGGGCCTCTCGGCGGTCGCCCCCACCCGGGTCCCGGGCCCACTGGCCCCCCGCAGACGCCGCTACACGCTGACTCCAGCCAGGCTGCGCTGGGACCACTTCAACCTCACCTACAGGTGCGCCCTGGCTTGGCCCTGGGGAGGGGGCGCGGCCGGCCTCCGCTGAGCTCACTCTCCCCGCAGGATCCTCTCCTTCCCGCGGAACCTGCTGAGCCCGCGGGAGACGCGGCGGGCCCTAGCTGCCGCCTTCCGCATGTGGAGCGACGTGTCCCCCTTCAGCTTCCGCGAGGTGGCCCCCGAGCAGCCCAGCGACCTCCGGATAGGTGGGCGCCCGCCCCCGCCCCGGCCCGGCCCTGCGCGCCCGGCCTCTCAGCCCTATGCTCCCCCCAGGCTTCTACCCGATCAACCACACGGACTGCCTGGTCTCCGCGCTGCACCACTGCTTCGACGGCCCCACGGGGGAGCTGGCCCACGCCTTCTTCCCCCCGCACGGCGGCATCCACTTCGACGATAGCGAGTACTGGGTCCTGGGCCCCACGCGCTACAGCTGGAAGAAAGGTGACCGTCCAGGCTGGCCTCCTGGAGGCCTCTCCTCTGCAGCACAGTGGGCTGCCGCGGTCGGGCTTTGGGGCAGACGGCAGGAGGGAGCTTCCGGGGTGGTGGCTGCCACTGGAGTCTAGCAGGCAAGGAGGAGAGCCCGTGGGAGCCCCCATCCCGGCAGCCCTGAACTCCCTTTCCCATCCCCCTGCGCCTCTGGAGCGGGAGCTGGAGCTGCATTCCTGGGGGCCGAGCTCACCGCCTGGGCCCAGAACATTCTTATCTTTCCGTGGCTGCGGCCGAGGGCGGCTCCGCGGCTGCGCTCCAGCAGATACACCGGGCCTCGGGGAGCTGGCCCACGGGCGGCGGGGCTGGGCCCGGGGCTCCCAGGCGCTGACCCCCGGGGCCCGCAGGCGTGTGGCTCACGGACCTGGTGCACGTGGCGGCCCACGAGATCGGCCACGCGCTGGGCCTGATGCACTCACAACACGGCCGGGCGCTCATGCACCTGAACGCCACGCTGCGCGGCTGGAAGGCGTTGTCCCAGGACGAGCTGTGGGGGCTGCACCGGCTCTACGGTGAGTCCCTTTGTCGGGCGGGAGGGCGGGGACCGGGCGGTCCTGAGCCAGGCCGTGGTCCCCACGCTCCCGACAGGATGCCTCGACAGGCTGTTCGTGTGCGCGTCCTGGGCGCGGAGGGGCTTCTGCGACGCTCGCCGGCGGCTCATGAAGAGGCTCTGCCCCAGCAGCTGCGACTTCTGCTACGGTGATGCCCACGGGGCCGGGACAGGGCTGCGTGGGAGCTGGGTCTTGGCCATGGTCTGGGCTGAGGGGGCACTGATGGGGCTCTTTCCCCCACCCGGAGCAGAATTCCCCTTCCCCACGGTGGCCACCACCCCACCGCCCCCCAGGACCAAAACCAGGCTGGTGCCTGAGGGCAGGAACGTGACCTTCCGCTGCGGCCGGAAGATCCTCCACAAGAAAGGGAAAGTGTAGTGAGTGAGCGCCCCGGGCGGTCCTCGGGGTGGGCAGCCCGCGGGCGGCCTTGGGGCAGGGGTGCGGGGCAGGCAGCCGGCGGGGGCTGTGCCTGCAGGAGACGCCCCGCCCCCCTGCAGCTGGTACAAGGACCAGGAGCCCCTGGAGTTCTCCTACCCCGGCTACCTGGCCCTGGGCGAGGCGCACCTGAGCATCATCGCCAACGCCGTCAATGAGGGCACCTACACCTGCGTGGTGCGCCGCCAGCAGCGCGTGCTGACCACCTACTCCTGGCGAGTCCGTGTGCGGGGCTGAGCCCGGCTGATAAAGCACTTTCTCTCTGATGTCTCCTCGCTCATTCTTGGGAGGGCAGCGGGCAGCCAGTCTGGGCAGGTGGACACCCCAGCCCCTGGTCCACCGAGAGTTGGGCGTCCTCGGGGCTGGGCACCCCTGCTTCCCCGCACAGCGGACAACAGGTACAGCACAGGACGGGACGGGATTTGCTAAGGTGGCCCCTGGGAAAGTGGGATAAGTGGAGGCCCCAGTGACAGGGTCAGCACGTGGGGTAGCCCTAGAAGCCTGGGTTCTGTCTAGGACTTGCTCAGAGCTGGGGGAGGGAGGCAAGGGGGGCTTCCTGAAAGACGTGGCTGGGATGGGCCTCCAGGATCTTCTGCAAGGAGATGCGGGTGGGGGCTGGGAGGACTGGCACAGGGTGGGGGACCACCTTGCCAGAGTGGAGGCCCCCCGGGAGGTAGGAGCTCCCCTCCTGCCTGGGGAAGACACTGGCCCACCCCACCCTCTTCCCCTAGAGCCTGGTGGTCTGCAACTCCCCTCCCACACATGGTCCCGGGTCACTGAAAGGATGACATGGGGAGCTTTCCTCGAAGAATATTTTAATACATTTTAAAACTCAACAACCTTGTATAAAAACCTGCTGAGTCTGCTGGCACAGCTGGGGCTGGGGGTTGGGGGCCGGGGGCCTGTGTGGACAGGGCTGGTCTGGACGAGTGGGTTGGGGCAAGAGGGCATCGCTCATCCCAACACAGAAACAGGTCTCCAGCTCCGAAGATTAAACAATCCACCCGGCTCCCACCAGTTCCTTTCCAAATCACGGCCCAGCCAGCCCCGTGCGTGTCGAGAGTGGGAGAGGGTGTGTGGAGGTTTGTGCTGCCCCACGTGGGCACCCGCAGATGCCCACCCTCTCCGCCCTGGGCAAGTCACGGAGAAAACAAAGCGCTTTCCTCCACAACAAGGAAAATGATTTAATTCTACAAATTTACAAACCAAAATACAAAAACAAAACATGGAGCACAAAATAAGACGAGGAGTTCCGAGTCTCATCGCAGCTCCAGCCGCAGTAGCCGCGCCTGTGGTCCCGGCTGAGTTCTCCCCATGACGGGGTCCACTCTGACCTTCAGAACTTGAGGCTGAAGCCGGGGCCCGCGGCAGAGGCCCCCTGGTTCGTGGTGGTAAGGTGGAAGCCCGTCTCCTTCAGGTCGTCGTCACCCTGGGACGAGTCGGCTACCGTGAGGACCCTGCCCAAGCCAGCCCCACCTGTGGGCACGCCCCACCCGCCAGGCCCCTCACCAGCTGGCTGTAGCCCAGGCCTCCCTCAGGGGGCCTCGGGCTGGTGCCCCGCTTCACACGCTGCTGCTCACTCTTGGCGGGCCACGTGGGGAACATGGAGGGGTCGATGGGGAGGGGGGTCTCGCGGAAATACTCATGCTTCAGGCCGTCCTCAGCACTGATCCTCCTCCCGGGGAAGTAGGTCAGGAACCTGCGGGGAGAGGGCCAGAGACCCAGGAGGTGCTCGTGTGCTCCACTGGGTCTCCCAAAGATGGGCTGTGTTGGGACGGGGCTCAGGGCATGGGACGCCAGGCACCAGAGCAGTTCTGGAAGGTGGTGAGCCAGCAGGTAGGCCTGGGACCGGGAAGCCACCGCTATGGCTCGGGACCTCCCGCCGCCCGGCTGCACTGGGCTCACTTGTTCATGAGGTCGAAGCCCTGGTCTGAGAGCAGAGCCCCGAAGCGCTTGCGGAGGTTGTTGTAGGGGTGCTCGCTGAAGGTCATCTTCTTGACTGCTGGGAGCTCGCTGTAGCCGGGCCAGATTTTCTCACTAGGGGTCCCCAGATCCTGAAAGACAGAGGTGCTTCAACAGCCACACCAAGTGGCCCACAGTGTTGGCACCTGTGTCCCGGCAGAGAAGACAAGCCACCAGGAGGGCTCTCAGTGGACCTGGTCCCCATCTCTACCCAGCACTTGTGTGCCCCGCAGCCCCATTCCTGTAACTCCTCTGAAATCCACAGCGCACCTGCGGCAGGGCCAGACCCACCTTGAACACCTTGTTGATCTGATCGATTTCTGACTTCCCGGGGAACAGAGGCTTCTGAGTCAGCAGCTCCCCGAAGATGCAGCCCACTGACCACATGTCCACGGCTGTGGAGTATTCCTAAGAGGCCAGGAGAGGCGTTCAGGAGGGCCAGGGCCCGCGAAGCTGTGGAAGGCTGCGTTTGGGGACAGGGGAGGCACTCAGATGCCCAGGACTCACCTTGGCACCAAGCAGCAGCTCTGGGGCGCGGTACCACAGGGTCACCACGACCGGGGTGTAGGCCTTCAGAGGGGATCCGTACTCCCGCGCCAGCCCGAAGTCACCCACCTGCAATGACAGATGGGCGGCTGTGGGTGCGCCCGGGCGGGTCACCCTGGGATGCGCCACTTGGAGGGGGGGCTCACCTTGAGGATGCCGGCGTGGCTCAGCAGCAGGTTGGACGTCTTGAGGTCACGGTGCAGGATCCAGTTGTCGTGCAGGTGCTTCACCCCACGCAGCAGCTGGATCATCAGGGTCTTCACCTCCCCTGGGAGGGAGGGAAGCTCCCATGTGGACCCGGCCGCCCCCAGCCCAGGGCACTCAGGGTGGCCCGCTCGCCTCGGCAGCAACAGAGGCTTCTCAGGGCTTTCCCTGTGGATGCAGCTGGCCCTCCCTGCAGCACTGTCACCGCGGGGGTGACCAGGACCCTGCCCCCACTTGTACGCAGACAGGCCCCTGGGGCGCGGCTGTACCTGGCAGGAAGGGCTGTTTCATGGTCTCCATCAGGCTCTTGAGGTCGTGCTCCACATAGTTCATCACGATGTAGATCTTGTCCATGTTGCTGCCCACCACAATCTCCTGCAGGGCACGGCTCTGTGGGTGCTGGGCACGTCCAGGCCCCCACCCACCCCTGCACCCGGGCGCAGACGCTGAGGGACAGTAAGGACCTCCGGTGCCACCCGGGAGGCAAATGCTTGCTTCTGTGTGGTCTGTGAAGGGCTCCACTAAGTGCAGGAGAGTGTAGGAAGCACCCGGCCCCAGGACAGCATGGGGCCCTGTCGGAAAATCCTTCCACCCGGGGCCAGGTGTGGTGGGGCCATGCTCACTCTAACGGTGACGATGTTGGGATGCTGGGCCTTGAGGATGGTGTTGATCTCCCTCAGGGACGTGATCGGGAAGCCCTCCTTCTCCTTCTCCATCTTCAGCCGCTTTAGAGCCACAATTTCATCTGTGAAGAAAATACAGACGGCACTGAGAGGCATTCTTAAAGTCACGGTACCAACAGTGGACTCGTTCAGTGAGGACCGCAGGCAGTGCCCAAAGCGCAAGCATTTCACGGAGGGGGGTCTCGTTCTAGGTGGGGGCACGTGGGCACCAGGAGAACGCCCCAGCTGAGGTCTGGGCAACACCCACGGCTTCCCACTCAACACACCACAGACACTCACAGCCACCTGGGATCCCAGCGGCCACGCCGACTCCACATCGACTTCCCCAACAGAGCCGGCCTCACCTGCGATCCCAGTGGCCGACTCCCACCAGAGTTCCCGGCTCACACACCTGCTTGGGTGGGACGCTGGGAAGGCAAACCTGCACACCAGCCCCGGCACAGACCACTCCACGCGCTGGGCCTCAGCCCTGTGGGGCAGGCCGCCTGCTACTGCAAGGGAGTGGCAAAGCCCCAGGGCCAGGCTGACCTCTGGCTTCTAGAGGTGCTGAGGGGTCCAACCTCCAGTAGCTGCTCAGGTGAGGCGGGCCCAGGTGCAGTCGCAGCTCTCGGGCAGCCAGCCCCTGCCCCACTTCCCCTGCCTTTGTGGGGTGAGGGGACCCCACCCACCTGTTTTCTTGTCTTTTGCTCTGTAGACCACTCCATAGGTGCCCTCCTCAATCCTGTTCAGGCACTGGAACTCCTCGACGCTCCGGCAGCCCTGGGAAGGAAGCGCCTGTGTGGGGTCTCAGTGGCCATGCCAGCTGGAGGGAGGGCGGCTGCGTCCACAGGCACGGCACACCCGGCACAGGGCAGGTGCAGGGCAGAGCCTTGGGACTGGGCCAGGGGTGGAGCTGGGAGCAGCTCAGTTCTTTCAAAGTCTCTTTCCTTGCAAAACCATCTGACACTTTATTATGAAACAAAACCAGTGTGAACAAAAGGCCATCCCAGCCAGGTGCAAGGGCTCAGGCCTGTAATTCCAGCACTTTGGGAGGGCAAGGCAGGAGGATTGCTTGAGCCCAGGAGTTCAAGTCCAGCCTGGCCAACATAGCAACACTCTGTTTTCTTTTTTTTTTTTTTTTGGAGACGGAGTCTTGCTCTGTCACCCAGGCTGGAGTGCAATGGTGAGATCTTGGCTCACTGCAACCTCCACCTCCTGGGTTCAGGCGATTCTCCTGCCTCAGCCTCCCTAGTAGCTGGGAGTATAGGTACGCACCACCACGCCAGGCTAATTTTTGTATTTTTAGTAGAGACAGGATTTCACCATATTGGCCAGGCTGGTCTCGAACTCCTGACCTCTGATCCGCCCACCACCTTGGCCTCCAAAAGTGCTGGGATTACAGGCGTGAGCCACTGTGCCCGGCCAAAACTCTTTTCTACAAAATAAAAAAATTAGCCAGGCATGGTGGCTTGCGCCTGTAGTTCCAGCTACTCAGGAGGCTGAGATGGGAGGATTGTTTGAGCCTGGGAGGTGGAGGCTGCAGTGAGCTATGATTAAGCCACTCCACTCCAGCCTGGGCGACAGAGACAGACCCAGTCTCCAAAAAAAAGGCCATCTCAAGAGTCTCTCTGTCAAAGTGGATGTGTCCCCTGCTTGTACCAGGATGACACTGAGGACGGGCCCTACCTGCCAGGCGCAGCATGATGCCCCATGCCAGGGCACCTACCCCTCGGTGTACCTTGGGGCCGGTGCCCAGGCCGGATGTCACGTACTCGGGGTGGCCTGTGGCCCGACACCTACGCTCAGCAGCACTAAGGGGCAGAGGCGCTCACAAGGCATAGGGCAGTCGACAGAGGCCTGCTGCATGCGCCAGAGAGAACCTCTCCGCCCACAGGCACCAAGGAGGGGGCCGAGTCCCTGCCGGTCTCCCAGGCCCCCGAGGCCACTGGCACCTTCTCAGGCTTGTCCCTTCCAAATCGCTCCCAACAATATCCTGCCTTATTGATAGCTGCCTAAGCAAAAGGCTTCTGGTCACACATCTGCACTGACTCCCGTAGCCGCTCCCCCATCCAAGCCCTGCACAGATGCCGGTAACAAGGCCTTGGTGCCTACATAACCCGCCCACGCAGGGGTCAAGTGGAGGGCACTGCTCTCCAGTGCGGAGGAGGACGCAGCTCGGGCAGCAGTGACAGCAGCGTGGCCGCACGCCCAGGCTGCCTGCCTTTCAAGCCGCAGAGCAGTCCTGCGGGCACCTCCCTGTCCACCCAGTTCCGTCCAGCATGAGAAAGAGGCGGGACCTAGAAGCATGAGGGGCCAGTGGCTGTGCCCGCCCGTCACTGCCCCAGTGGGCCCAGCAGCCCTCTGAGGCGACAGACGCCAACACGGGGGCCAGGCTTCGCTCAGCCCCTGTGGTAACTCCGACTGCCAATGCGGACAGTGGCCCCGGGCGAGGGGAGGGCCTGACCTGCAGGGCCGGCAGGTACTTGGGCAGCTCCTGCTTGAGCTCGATGGGCGACAGGGCAGGGGAGTCCGGCACATAGTCGCCCTCTGTCAGGGCGCTGCTCTGCGGCGTTCCCTCACCCACTTCTTCCTCTGCTTCTTCACTCTCCCCGGAATCTCGGTCGAACCGTGACTCTGGAACTGGAAAAGTTGAACCTAATTACGAAGCTAGGAGTAAGCAAGGATCACGAACCTCCTCCTGCCCCGGGGGCATCAAGCGCGTGGCAGGGCTGCCCCGTGTCCCGCTGGGAGGTGCTGGCGCTGGGCTCTGGCCCCCTGGACACAGGGCACCGAGGCCTAAGAGTGCTGGCAGGCTTGGCTGAGACAGAGCCCGGATGCTGAGCTGGGAGGCGGCGTGGGGTGTCATGTGGGGGACAAGCCCACATCCACGTCCACCAGGCTGAGGACATAACCTCACTGCCTGTCGGAGGCTGGGCCACGCCTCTGCTCTGCAGGGACAGGCCCGGAGCCACCATCTGACGGGCCTCCCCTGTGGGGAACTGGTCCTGGGCTTCCCAGCTCCTCGGCCCTGATGGGCACTCAGGACGCCCTTGGTCAGCACTGTGCCTCGCTGAGGAATGCAGGCCCCACCGGCACAGCCTGGAGCGGCCAACGAATCAGGCGGCCTCCCAGACCTTGGCGTGCCCCACGCCGCGCAGGACCGGCTGTCTTAAGAGGGCTGCTGCACTCGGAGACAGACAAGGAGGGGGCTCTGTCTCCAGGGAGGCTCTTACCAACCAAGAGGTGGTTTTCATTTTCTCGTTCTTCATCTTCACTCATTTCTTCCTCACTTACTTCTTCTGCAAGAGAAAGGAGGCGTCTGCTCAGAACAGCACCGGGGCCAGTGCTGCCACAGGCAGGATGCGGGCTCCGCTTCAGCTAAGCAACAAGTGTTCCCAAGAATGGATATGGAGGCCGGGCGCGGTGGCTCACGCCTGTAATCCCAGCGCTTTGGGAGGCCGAGGCGGGTGGATCACCTGAGGTCAGGAGTTCGAGACCATCCTGGCCAACGTGGTGAAACTCCGTCTCGACTAAAAATACAAAAATTATCCGGGCGTGGTGGCGCACACCTGTAGTCCCAGCTACTTGGGAGGCTGAGGCGGGAGGATCACTTGAACCCGGGAGGCAGAGGTTGCAGTGAGCCGAGATCATGCCACTGCACTCCAGCCTGGGCAACAGATCAAGATTCCATCTCAAAAAAACAAACAAAAAGAATCGATGTGGAGGTGTCCCGAGAGAGTCCTAGATAGAAGGGAGTTTCAACTCCCCTGCCCGCCAGCTATTTCTCTGCCGTTTCTAACACTATAGTGAAGTCACAACACCTCACACAGTCGTCGCGGTGCCTCACCGGCAGACTGCTCTGACGCCTCCTCAGAGTTGCTGCCGGTCTCCTCCTCCTCCTCCTCCTCTTCCTCCTCCTCCTCCTCTGATTCTTCACTGGTGCTCCCTTCCTCCTCCTCCTCTTCCTCCTCCTCCTCTTCCTCCTCAGAACCTGAGCCTGATTCCGCTGTAGAAAGACAGCAGAGCAGAGGGTGAACCTGGGCCTTCCTGGGCAGCAGTGGTCAAGGCCTTGGCCAGGCGGTTCCAGGTACCTGACGAGGACTCGGCCGAGCTGGTCTTCCTCTCGCTGTCGCTGATGTCCTGTAAGTCGGACAGCAGGTCCCTTTCTTCCATTTTCTCTTCTTTTACTTATGAGATAAACCATAAAGGTGAATTTGGGGAAATGTTTTTAAACAAACAAGCTACCACCACTCCAAAACTAGTGCCTTTCACGTAACCATTAACTTTGCTTGGTTGGAAACCAGCTCATCCACAGACGCTGGAAGCCACTTCTCTAACGGGGCCAGTGGCGAATGTCCCAGCGGATAAACACACGTCCTGTGTCCTGGCCGCACACAGACACTCACGGTCCCTCTCACGACACGAGAGGACTTCAGCCAGCACATCTCTCACTTTCTTCTGAAGCGGTTACTTAGCTGGGCTTTAAATGAATCTTACACACTTATGCCAAACATCCCCCAGAAAAGACTCACACTGTGCTGGCTTCTGCGCAGGCGCCGGCCTGGCCTCACCTGGCTTCCGGCTGTCTCCCAACTCGAACCGCTCCCGCGGCGGCCGAGGCGGGCTGCGACTCCAGTGGCTGGCTTTCACTTTGTCGCTGTAGTCCTCTCTCATCGTTCGGTGATGTGCAGACACTGGCGCGCAGGGCAGAGAGGGAGATGGCACTAGCAGCACTGCCTTCCTCAAAAGGCCCCACCCGGCACAGCTGCCTCGTCTCCCACACCCGCACCTGGCACACACACCCACAGTGTGCACAGGGCGCTGACAGCATCGGGGTCAGAGGCCAGGAAGCCCAGGGAGAAAAAGCTCCAACCTGGAGGCCGTGAGCCCGAGGACCCAGGTGGACCTTCTAGACTGATCTTCACTGGTCAAAAAGGAAGGGGCGGGAGAAGATTCTGGAAAGATGGAGTAGGAAGCACTGGGAATCAGCCTCCCCACCTAGACAACACTTGCATCACAGGATCAGGCCTGTGCAACTACTGAGGTGCTCTGGAGTCTACTGAAGGTTTGCAACTTCAGGGGGAATCTTGGAGAGTAAATTGTGATTCATTAATCAACGTCACCGCTTTGCACATTAGTGGCTCCCACCTCACTCCCCGCTGGCAGGCAGCAGCCTGCGTGCAGCTCGCCGGACCCAGGTGGGCAGATGGACCCAGGTGGGCAGATGGACACACACACCCGAGGTCAGTGTGATGACTGCGTGTCCCACCCCAGAGGCATGAAGAGGCAGCACCCACGGCCACCCCCAAGCTGAAGGTACTTCCAGGGCATGAGCACCACGTCCCCCTTTGCCCCCTTCATTTCTCTCTATTCCCCCTTTAGGAGGCAGACACTTCAGGACAAGAACATTAAAAACATCTGTATTGACGGGAACGTTAAAAAGTGGCTGCACATGACCAGGGAAAGGCTCAGGCTCAGAAAAGACCCGTGAAGACCCTGAGTTTCCACAACAGGCCGACCCCACAGACACAGCCCAGCACAACCAAAACAAGTGCACACCCTTGAGTGGGGACCAGGAAGAATCACATCATGAGCTTCAAATGTCCATTTTTTTGACTAAGAAAAACACAAGAGAAACAAAGAAACAGGACAGTATGTCCTATTCAGAGGGGAAAAAAAGAAGCCAACAGACACGGTTCCTGAAAATCACCTGACGGTAGATGTCCCAAAGACTTTAGGGAACTGTCTTAACCTTCAGTTCCTCAGAGAACAGAAGGAAGATGTGGAGAAAGTCAAGAAAATGACGCGTGAACACGACGGAAATATCAACAGAGACAGAAGATCCAACAAGAAACCAGAGAGAAATTCCAGAGCTAGTAAGTACATGCTCACAATAGACACTGAAAAGTAAATATTCACAACAGAAACTCACAGGCAGATGTGAGCAGGCAGAAGAAATAATCGGTGAGCCTGAAGACACAATAAAATCACACCGTCTGAGGAAAAGAAAGCAGAAGAGACTGAAGAAAAGGGAGCAGTGCTGAGCGGCCTCGGGGACCCCAGCAGATCTGTGGGAGCCCAGGAGGGAGGAGAGGAGCAGAGAGGGTATCTGAAGAATTCCTCAAAACCCCCACATTGGATGAAAACCGTAAATATAAACATTAGAGAAGCTCAGTGAACTCCAGGTAGAATGAAGTCAAGAGGTCCACAGGAAAACCCATTATTAAACAGTTGAAAGCCAAAGGCAAAGAGAATCTTCAAAGCATCCAAGGGATCCTCAATCAGGTCATCAGATTAAAGCATCCAAGGGATCCTCAGTAAGATCATCAGATTTCTCATCAGAAACTTTGGAGGCCAGAAGACAATGGGCTGAAATATTCCAAGTGAAAAGGAAAAACTGTCAGCTAGGCATGAGGGTTCCTTGAGCCCAGGAATTCAAGACCAGCCTGGGCAATACAGGGACACCTTGTTTCTACTGAAAAATGAGCCAGGTGTGGTGGCACACGCTACGCCTGTAGGTCCCAGCTACGCGGGAGGCTGAGGTGGGAAGATTACTTGTGCCCAGGAGTTCGAGGTTGCAGTGAGCTATGATCACTCCACTGCACTCCAGCCTGGGCAACAGAAGAAGACTCTGTCTCAAAACAACAACAACAAAATTGTCAACCAAGAACCACGTATCCAGCAAACTTTCCTTCAAAGATGAGAGAGAAATGAGGATATTCCCAGATAAACAAAAGCAGAGGGAGTTCATTACTACTAGACCTAGACCTGCCTTGAAGAATAAGCTCCAGGGAGTTGTGTGGGGTGTAAGGAAAGGACGCGAGACAGAAACCGGAAGCTGGGTGAAGAAATAAAGATCTCCATTAAGGTGAGGACGTGGGTGACTATAAAAGCTCGTATTGGCCGGCCGCGGTGGCTCACGCCTGTAATCGCAGCACTTTGGGAGGCTGAGGTGGGTGGATCACAAGGCCAAGAGATCAAGAGACTATCCTGGCTAACACAGTGAAACCCTGTCTCTACTAAAAATATAAAAAAATAGCTGAACATGGTGGCGGGTGCCTGTAATCCCTGCTACTCCAGAGGCTGAGGCAGGAGGATCACTTGAACCCGGGGGGCACAGGGTGCAGTGAGGCGAGATCGCGCCACCGCACTCCAGCCTGGGGGCAAGAGCAAAACTCTGCCTCCAAAAAAAAAAAAAGGCAGGGGCGAAAAGCAAGCACTGGAACCAAGCACCCGCCTGTGAAAGCAAGTGCCCAGCACCACGGGGCAGCAGACACGCGTCCCGCCGAGCACAGCTGCCCACCGCGCCGCCTACCTTCCCTGCGGGCCTCCCGCTCCTTGCGCCGCTCCTCCGCCCGCCGCTCGCGCTCCTTCTGCTCCCGCTGCTCCTTCTGCTGCTCCCGCATCTTGCGCTCCCGCTCCCGCTTCCTTTCTAACTGCTCCAAGCGGTCCCTGAAGAGGCACACGCCATCATTCCCCCTAAACAGAAGCTTGCTTATCGCGTTTTTGTCCACATTTGTAAACTGGCTTTCTACGTAATTCAATCCATGAAGGTTTTTTTTCATTTTTTTATTTTACTTTATTTTTTTGAGACGGAGTCTTTATCTGTCCCCCAGGCTGGAGTGTGGTGGCGCGATCTCGGCTCACTGCAACCTCCGCCTCCCGGGTTCGAGCGATTCTCCTGCCTCAGCGTCCCGAGTAGCTGGGATTACAGGCGTGCGCCCTGTACTCCCAGCTAATTTTTGTATTTTTAGTAGAGACGAGGGTTTCACCATGTTAGCCAGGATGGTCTCAATCTCCGGACCTCGTGATCCGCCTGCCTCGGCTTTTCAAAGTGCTGGGTTTACAGGCCCGAGCCACCGTGCCCAGCTGCCATTTCCAATTCTAATTAATAAATGATCCATTTTTTTCCATTCGATCGGTGTTTGCTTCATGGATTTTGGGCTCTGTGGTTAGATGCATTCACATGTATCACTGCTGTATCTTCCTGCTGTATTGGCCTGTTTCTGGCTGTGAAGTCCTTGCTCCTTCTTGTTTCTAGCCTTTTTTTTTTTTTTTTTTTTGAGACAGGGTCTTGGTCCGTCACCCAGGCTGGAGTGCAGTGGCGCAATCTCGGCTCACTGCAACCTCCATCTCACGAGTTCAAGTGATTCTCATACCTGAGCCTCCCGAGTAGCTGGGATTACAGGTGTGCGCCACCACACCCAGGTGATTTTTGTATTTTTAGTAGAGACGGGGTTTCACCATGTTGGCCAGGCTGGTTTCTAATATTTCTTAACATCTGTTTTGTCTGGTATGAGTACAGCCATTCAAGCTCTCCTATGACAGCTGATGTTTGTACACTGCATCTTTTCCTGTTCTCTAGCAGACAGCATACAGTTAGATCTTGTTTTTCTATCTGATAATCTGCCCCGTCTGTTTGGGGCACAGAGACCTTTCACATGTCATATAATTACACGTACAGTTGGATTTACTTTCCTTGCTTTGTTGTGTCTTTTTTATTCTTCCCTTTTTGATTTTAAATTACATATGTTTAGCATACCATTTTAATTTATTTGTACTTTTTAAAACACTAAGAAAACAACTTTCTTAGTGGTTGCTCTAGGGATCACCATATGCCTCATGATACTAGCTCAAGTCCAGTACAATATAAAACTGTTGTAACACAGCTTCATTCCCTGTCTTCTTTGTGCAGTCCATTTATGCCACATACCACGACAACAGTGTAATTATTTTATACAATCGTAGTTCCAGTAAAACCTAAGATGTGAGGAGAGATATTTACAGGATATTGACGTCAACCTACACTTGCTATCTGCAGTGCCTGTCCTTCCTTCCTGAGGATTCAAGTTACCGTCTGGTGTCATTTCTATTCAACTTGAAGGTCTTCCTTTAGTATTTCCTTTAAGGCAGGTTTCGCCAACAATGAATCCCACCAGTCTCTGCTTCTCAGGGAATGTTGTTCGTTCCCTTTCACTTGTGTAGAACGGTTTTGATTCCTGGCTGATGGTTCTTCTCTCTGAGCAGCTTGAGTATGCCACTCCACTGCCTTCTGGCCTCCATTGTTTCTAAGAAGAAGTCAGTGGCTGGCGGTATTGAAGCTCCCCTTTCATGGGATGGGTCATTCTTCTCTGAGGCCTTTCAACATTTTCTCTTTGGCCTTTGCCAGTTTGACTATGATGTGACTTTGCATTTATTCTAGTTCAAAATTCCTGTGCTCTTGAATGTGCAGATTTTTTAATTAAAATTTGGAAAGTTTTTAACCATTATTGTAACAAATATCTTTCCTCTCTCCTGGAACCCCCATTCGACCTGCTTTGGTACAGCAGATGTTGTACCACGGGTTTCTGAGGCTCTGTGCATTTTTCTTGTTGTTTTCTCTCTGTTCTTCAGAATGGATAATTTCTACTGCTCCATCCACAAGTTGTTTCCAAGCCTTTACTAAATTCAACATCTGGACACTCAGACAGTTTCTACTGATGATGTTCTTCCTCAGTACGGGTCACACTGTCATACTTCTTTGTATTTTAGATAATACATTTGTAGCAATTCTGGATTCTAAGTTTTCCCTTTCGTTGTTACCACCGAGGCCTGTCTGGTTGTCCGTGAAATCCATCTCCTTCATAGCTCGTGGCCACCCCGTTCCTTCCCACATGTCTATTTTAATTTTCAACCTTGGCTTCCTAGGGGTCACCACCGTGTCTGCACAGCTTAGCAATTAGCCAGCACTGGAAAGAGGGTGGGCTCAAATACCTCGAGCACAGTAAGGCTTCCTTGGCCCACGGCTGTGTGGACAGGGAGCACACTGAACGTTCAGGCGTCATTCGCATCTGTGGCGGCTTCTATTTTCTGCCAGGTCCCTTCACGCAGCTGCATCCTCAGGGCTGGTCACAAGTGGGTGGCGGCTCGAGCTCTCTCCAGTCTCTGCTGCACGTCTTTGGTGAGATCACAGCTGCTCCCAACCACACTGTACTCCATTCTAGCAGACCTCTTGGCCTTTTCTTCCTCCCTCCACCGAGGATGCTGGTGGGCAAGGCCACTGCCCACTGCTCGAAACGGAGTCACCCCTTCCAAGACAGCAAGGAAACTGCAGGTCCTGCAGCTGCCCTGTCCCAGTGGAACCTCCGTGCTTCCCAAGTGCAGAGTGGAAGCAGTAAAGGGAGCAGCTCTCAGGCCAGAAGGTCAGATTCTTACTGCTTTCACCCACAGCTCAGCAGTTTTCCAAGCATCAGTGCTTCTCAGATTATCCTTATCAGTTTCCTTTTTGTCAGAGACAAGGTCTCCCTACGTTGCCCAGGCTGGCGTCATGCGGTCCTCTGGCCTTAGTCTCCCACGTAGCATATGCTACCACGCCCAGTTCTGGATTGGCTGATCTGAATCGGCCCTACCCAGAAGTCTGCCCCCAACAATTTTTGCTCATTCACTCTCCTGTCTTTACCTTCTGGGAAATCAATATGACAGCCCAAATTTCATCTACCAACCTCCACTTCTATCCCAAGCTCTACTCTCGTGGGACAAGACACACTCAATGTCTGGCACAGGGCGTGGCATACATGAATGTTTCACACACTAACAGGAACTAGGCCAACTGAAACCTTGCTCACCCCACAGCGGTCTCGGACCTTGACCCCTGGGCCTCAGTGTCTCCCACACCCTTCAGCATCAACAAGAACCAGCGCCCTCTCATCATCTTTACATGCTGTGCACCCAGCCCTGGCTGCTGGCAAACATCGCTGCACACGCCCTTCCGCTTCAGACTCCTCTCTTCCTGGAGCAGCTTGCAAGCTTTCTGTGGACTCACTCTGAAGGTGGAGACGGGCCTGCTCGCACCTGGCCTACAGCCTTTTTCCTGGTTCACAGAACAGATCTGGGGCTACACCGATGTTCTTTCTTGGGAATCTGGCTCATAAAGGGGAACGAATATATAGACTAATGGCCAGGAGTCCTGGGAGTCCAGGGTCCCGAATTCCAGACTGTTTCAAGGTTTTTGGGCTCTCCCTTCTCCTTTTTTTGAGACAGTCTCACTCTGTCAACCAGGCTGGAGTGCAGTAGCATGGTCATAGCTTACTGCAGCCTTGACCTCCAGGCTCAAGGGATCCAACCACCTCAGCCTCCTAAAGTGCTAGGATTACAGGCATGAGCCACCGCGCCTGGCCGGACATGCAGATTTCTGATCCCTTCATTGTCTTCCCTCAATCAAATCACACCCGTTCTTACTTCCAGATGCAGTGAAAACTCACTCCCTCAGGACAGTTCTCTTGGTCAGCCTCGTCCAGCGTTCACTGTGCTGTTTCCATGTCTACCACTTCTGCACCAAATGTGACTTCTTTTTTTTTTTTTGAGACGGAGTCTCACTCTGTCGCCCAGGCTGGAGTGCAGTGGCGGGATCTCAGCTCAATGCAAGCTCCACCTTCCGGGTTCACGCCATTCTCCTGCCTCAGCCTCCCGAGTAGCTGGGACTACAGGTGCCCGCCACCATGCCCAGCTAATTTTTTGTATTTTTTTAGTAGAGACGGGGTTTCACCATGTCAGCCAGGATGGTCTCCATCTCCTCACCTCATGATCCGCCCACCTCGGCCTCCCAAAGTGCTGGGATTACAGGCGTGAGCCACCACACCTGGCTCAGATGTGACTTCTATTGCCAAATTCTTCTTCATTTCTATGATGGTGCACACCACCACAGCCCTTTCATTAAAGCCCTTAATTGACCCAGCCCACTCACCTTTCTCTCCGGGAATGCTCCCTTGCCATCTCCCTTCTCTTCTGTCTTTCCCATTCCCGGCGAGCTTTATCCTGTTCTTCTCGATGTCGTTTCCGACGTTCGTGCTCTCTTTCTTTTTCTTTCACTCTAGCATGCTTCCCTAATGAGAAATAAAGTGTCATGCAAAGAAACCTCACTTCAAAAATTTCACATGAAGCCGGGCACGGAGGCTTATGCCTGTAATCCTAGCACTTTGGGAGGCTGAGGCAGGCAGATCACCTGAGGTCAGGAGTTCAAGGCCATCCTGGCCAACATGGTGAAACCCCGTCTCTACTAAAAATACAAAAATTAGCTGGGCGTGGTGGCAGGCACCTGTAATCCCAGCTACTAAGCGAGGCTGAGGCAGAAGAATTGCTTGAACCCGGGAGGCGGAGGTTGCAGTGAGCCGAGATCACGCCACTGCACTCCAGCCTGGGTAAAAAAAAAAAAAACCCACATGAAACTGAAATTAAGGCCGGGCGCGGTGGCTCTCGCCTGTAATTCCAGCACTCTGGGGGGCCGAGGCGGGCGGATTACAAGGTCAGATCGGGACCATCCTGGCTAACACGGTGAAACCCCATCTCTACTAAAAATACAAAAAATTAGCTGGGTGTGGTGGCGGGCACCTGTAGTCCCAGCTACTCGTGAGGCTGAGGCAGGAGAATGGTGTGAACCCGGGAGATGGAATTTGCAGTGAGCCGAGATTGCACCACTGTACTCCAGCCTGGGCGACAAGCAAGACTCCGTCTCAAAAAAAAAAAAAAAAAAAAAAAAAAAAAAAAAGAAATTAAATCAAGAACAGTAAATATTTAAATAAATATTTAAATAGTGATGTTAACGTTAAGTAATCCTAATTTTTCTTTTTTTTTTTTTTTTTTTTTTTTGAGATGGAGTCTTGCTCTGTCGCCCAGGCTGGAGTGCAGTGGCGCAATCTCAGCTCACTGCAAGCTCCACCTCCCGTGTTCACACCATTCTCCTGCCTCAGCCTCCCGAGTAGCTGGTACTACAGGTGCCTGCCACCACGCCCGGCTAATTTTTTGTCTTTTTAGTAGAGACGGGGTTCCACCATGTTAGCCAGGATGGTCTTGATGTTCTGACCTCGTGATCTGCTGGCCTCGGCCTCCCAAAGTGTGGGGATTACAGTTGTGAGCCACCGCGCCCGGCCTTTTATTTTTTATTTTTTTAAAGAGACAGGGTCTCACTATATTGGCCAGGCTGGTCTTGAACTCCCGGGCTCAATTGATCCTCCATCCTTGTCCTCCAAAGTGCTGGGATTACAGGCCTGGGCCACGGCACCCAGTCGAATAATCATGATTTTATGTTAAATAAAAAACTTTGAAAATAAAAAACTATCTGCAGTAAGCGTCTAATTATGAAGAAGAAAAAAGAAAATTCTGCTATCACAGAAGAGCAGAATTGTAATATTCATCTTTTAAAAATTTTCTATACTGAATAAACTATAATTATCAGTTTTATAATACAAAAATCACTCTTCACAAAGGCTACAGAACAAAGCTTTGCTATCAGTGGGCTTCTCCACTGTGCAATAAAGCCACACTAATTAATCAAGTGTATTTATAATCATGAGATTTCAATCGGGCTCCAGGTCCAATTTTCCTAACACCCGTAAGAACCTCCTGATGTTGGTACGAGATCAAACTGCTCAAGCCAAACCCATTCTTTGGACTTGAGCAAATACCCATTTTGGGGTGTGTTTTTCTCCTATACTTGTTGAATTCAGGTCATTTTAAATGTAAACAAACTGCTCCCAAACAATATAATGGGGGAGAGAAAACCCCAGAGGAAAAATGGACTAGCCATTCTGAATGCTCTGTGACACATGCACGCTTTCAGCTAGAGTTTGCTCTCTCTGGTTTTCGGTCTGTGACACACGCATGCTTTTAGCTAGAGTTTGCTCTGTATAGCCCCTCTGAATGGTCTGTGACACACGCATGCTTTCAGCTAGAGTTTGCTCTCTCTGGTTTTCGGTCTGTGACACACGCATGCTTTCAGCTGGAGTTTGCTCTCTCTGGTTTTCGGTCTGGGACACATGCATGCTTTTAGCTAGAGTTTGCTCTGTATAGCCCTTCTGAACGGTCTGTGACACACGCATGCTTTCAGCTGGAGTTTGCTCTCTATAGCCCCTCTGAATGGTCTGTGACACACGCACGCTTTCAGCTAGAGTTTGCTCTCTCTGGTTTTCGGTCTGTGACGCACACATGCTTTTAGCTACAGTATTCTCTCTATAGCCATTCTGAACGGTCTGTGACACACGTATGCTTTCAGCTAGAGTTTGCTTTCTCTGGTTTTTCAGTGGTGCTCTGGGGAAGGCAGAAGAGTAGGAACAGGAAAGAAACCACACTTAAACATGATGTCAAAGAAAGTAAATGCTTCTGTACCCCCTTCTGCTGAATGGCTACGATGCCTACGTTTCTCTTTTCTCTTTTCATCTTTTCTGTGATGAGCTTTTTCTTTCCGAGACATTTGCTGGGGTGGTTTGATGGCCAAAGAATCATCTTCTTCTCCTCTGAAATAAAACACAACAGCACTGCATCATGCTTGAGAAAGTGCAAAGAAGCATCAGGCTATTATGAGGTTTCTTCAACCCAGAAAAATGCATGATTCAGACAGGAACAAAGCTGAAACATCATTTAAAAAATTACATTAATTCTCCAACTTTAGGCATCTTTTTTTTCTTTTTTTTAGACAGTCTCGCTCTGTTGCCCGGGCTGTAGTGGCACGATCTCGGCTCACTGCAATCTCCACCCTCCGGGTTCATGCCATTCTCTTGCCTCAGCCTCCCGAGTAGCTGGGACTACAGGCGCCCGCCACCACGCCTGGCTAATTTTTGTATTTTTAGTAGAGACGGGGTTTTACCATGTTAGCCAGGATGGTCTTGGTCTCCTGACCTCGTGATCCGCCCACCTCGGTCTCCCAAAGTGCTGGGATTACAGGCGTGAGCCACTGCGCCCGGCCTGTATTTATTTTTTTGAGACGGAGTCTCGCTCTGTTGCCCAGGCTGGAATGCAGTGGTACAATCTCGGCTCATTGCAACCTCCCCTTCCCGTCCCAGGTTCAAGCAATTCTCCTGCCTCTGCCTCAGGAGTAGCTGTGATTACAGGCATGCGCCACCACACCCGGCTAATTTTTTTATTTTTAGTAGAGACGGGGTTTCACCATATTGGTCAGGCTGGTCTCAAACTTGTGACATCATGATCCACCCACCTCGGCCTCCCAAAGTGCTGGGGTTACAGGTGTGAGCCACTGCACCCGGCTTTATTTTTATTTTTTTCAGATAGAATCTCGCTCTTTCCCCCGGCCTAGAGTGCAGAGGCACAATCTTGGCTCATTGCAACCTTTGCCTCCCAGGTTCAAGCAATTCTCCTGCCTCAGCCTCCTGAGTAGCTGTGACTACAGGTGTACACCACCATGCCAGGCTAATTTTTGTATTTGTAGTAGAGACGGGCTTTCACCATGTTGGCCAGGCTGATCTTGAACTCCTGACCTCAGGTGATCCACCTGCCTCAGTCTCTCAAAGTGCTGGGATTACAGGCGCGAGCTACTGCACCCAGCTATTCACATATTTAAACAAGGGCAGCTCATTTTATGTTATTTATTCCCCAATAAATCTGTTAAAAGATCCTACAATTTTGGCTGGGTGCAGTGGCTCACGCCAGTAATCCCAGCACTTTGGGAGGCTGAGGCAAGTAGATCACCTGAGGTTAGGAGTTCAAGACCAGTGTGACCACACAGTGAAATCCGTCTCTACTAAAAATACACACACACACACACACACACACACACACAACCGAGCATGGTGGCGCATGCCTGTAATCCCAGCTACTCAGGAGTCTGAGGCAGGAGACTCACTTGAACCCGGGAGCTGGAGGTGGCAGTGAGCCAAGATCATGCCAGTGCACTCCAGCCTGGGCGACAGGGTAAGACTCTGTGTCAAAGCAACAACAACAACAACAAAACAATCTTCATAATCTCAAAGCGTCATTTAACAGTATCTTCAGCTGATTTCTGTATCACCAAAATTCTGGGAAAATTCACACCTTAAGCTTCTCAGGAAAACCATTATACCATAATTTCTGGCTGTGTTTCCTTTAATTACTAATACCTGATGACGGATACGAGCTAAATATGAGAAGAAAACAAACGAGAAACAGTTCATGGCACAGGAAGAAACGTCGGAACACACAGGTCTCAACAAGAACATTTCCTTTTTTTTTCCACGCAGGGTCTTGCTCTGTTACCCCAGTCTCATCCATTTCCTTGTCTCTATCTAGGCTCTGTCAGGGGTGCTTAGAAGCTAGGCCCTGAAAACCCTGATGATGACCATGAGGGGCACCTGCTATGGCAGGAAAACTCATTTAGTTTTTCTCATCTTCTTTTTTTTATTTTGTGTAGAGACGAGGTCTCCCTGTGTTGCCCAGGCTGGTCTTGAACTCCTGGGCTGAAGTGATCTGCCTGCCTCGGCTCCCAAAGTGCTGGGATTACAGGCGTGAGCCGCCGCGTCCGGCCAATATGAACGTTTCTCATCAGCGGCCCTCCTCAGGTATCTTTCAGCATTCTACTTTATTTGTGCAAAATCTTTTTTTTCCTTTTTTTTTTAGAGGCGGGGTCTTGCTCTGTCGCCCAGGCTGGGGTGCAGTGACGTGATCTTGTCTCACTGCAAGCTCCGCCTCCTGGGTTCACGCCATTCTCTTGCCTCAGCCTCCCGAGTAGCTGGGACTAAAGGCGCCTGCCACCACGCCCGGCTAATTTTCTGTATTTTTAGTAGAGACGGGGTTTCACTGTGTTAGCCAGGATGGTCTTGATCTTCTGACCTTGTGATCCGCCCACCTCGGCCTCCCAAAGTGCTGGGATTACAGGCGTGAGCCACCGCGCCCGGCCTTTTTTTCCTTTTAAGACGGGGTTTCACCATGTTGGCTAGACTGGTCTCGAACTCCTGACCTCAGCTGATCAGCCCGCCTTGGCCTCCGAAAGTGCTGAGATTACAAGTGTGAGCCACCACACCTGGCCTGTGCAAAATCCTATATAGTATATTTTATTAATCAGTGTAACACATGGCAAAGTTCTTTACAGAAAGAAGGGGCAAGGGTCTGGAGGGCCACAGACAACACACTTGAGAGTCAGTCACAACTGTGACATAAAAACCTCAATAGTTACGCTATGTCACAGTAACCCTAGGAAAGAGTAAACCTCAATAGTTACAACAGCACACCCTGTCACGGTAACCTTAGGAAAGAGTAATCTCAGTAGTACAACAGCTACAACACGCCCTGTCACGGTAACTCTAGGAAAGAGTAAACCTTAATAGTTACAATGCACACAGTTGTCACAGTGACCCTAGGAAGGACTGGCCAGGCCAGGGCTGTGTACAGCTGGGTCTTGCACATCTGTACCTCCGCTCACCTGTCTTCCATAGAGTCTTCTCTTCTATACGGGGAGTTCCTTATTGTGATCTCCATGCGGTGATCTCTCAGCTCCCCCTCCTCAAGGGAATCCCGCTTGGAATCCCGGTCATCAGACTAAGAAGCAAAGAGAAAGTTAATCATTTTCTTTATAAGTTTTTTTTTCTTCATAGATAAAAGTATTTTTAATGATAATCAAACCTGGGCAACATCCCAAAACAAACTTTTATATATACTCTGAATGAGCCAGTGTTATAAAATATAAAGAACTTTTGGCCGGGTGCGGTGGCTCACGCTTGTAATCCCAGCACTTTGGGAGGCCCAGGCAGGCAGATCACGAGGTCAGGAGCTCGAGACCACCCTGGACAACACAGTGAAACCCCATCTCTACTAAAAATACAAAAATTAGCTGGGCGTAGTGACCGGAACTGCTTGAACCCGGGAGGCGGACGTTGCAGTGACCCGAGATCACACCACTGCACTCCAGCCTGGCGACAGAGTTAGACTCCGTCTCAGGGGAAAAAAAAAAAACAAAAAAACAAACAAACTTTAATTCAAATCTTATCACATTAAAATTACAACTCTCTGTAATCTGAAACCTGAGATGAGAAACTTAAAAACAGCATATATGACAAGGGACATTAGACTCTATGCCAAGTATGTTAGTTGCTTATATGAGCCAAAAATGAATCTTAAGGCGTATCTTGCAAACCAAATACTTTGTGATACCTCATATGGTACAGGCATCCCTTGGAGATATTTTGGGTTTGGCTCCAGAACACCACAATAAAGTGAGTCACACAGATTTTTTGGTTTCCCAACGCATATAAAAGTTTGGTTTAGGTCGGGCATGGTGGCTCACGCCTGTAATCCCAGCACTTTGGGAGGCTGAGGCAGGTGATTCACCTGAGGTCAGGAGTTCCAGACCAGCCTGACCAACAAGGTGAAAGCTCGTCTCTACTAAAAATATAAAAATTAGCCGAGTGTGGTGGCAGGTGCCTGTAGTCCCAGGTACTCGGGAGGCTGAGACAGGAGAACTGCTTGAACACAGGAGGCAGAGGTGGCAGTTAGCTGAGATCATGCCACTGCACTCCAGCCTGGGCAATGGAGCAAGACTCTGTCTCAAAAACAAACAAAAAAGGCTGGGTGCGGAGGCTCATGCCTGTTGTAATCCCAGCACTTTGGGAGGCCGAGGCGGGTGGATCATGAGGTCAGGAGATTAAGACCATCCTGGCTGACACGGTGAGACCCCATCTCTACTAAAAAATACAAAAAATTAGCTTGGCATGTTGGTGGGCCCCTGTAGTCCCAGCTACTTGGGAGGCTGAGGCAGGAGAATGGCGTGAACCCGGCCCTGGGCAACAGTGCAAGACTCCGTCTCAAAAACAAAAAAAAAGCTAACAAAGTGAGCACATGCTATTGGAAAAATGCTCAATGCAGAGTTGCTACAAACCTTTAATTTGGAAAAATTTCAATATCTGTGAAGCATAATAAAGTGAAATGCAATACAACAAGGTATGCCTGTACTCACAAACATCCCAAATGATGCTGCTAAAGTTCTTAGCAAAAGAGGTACTTTGCTAATGCCTCTTACCAAATTACTAAAAAGGTTTCCTGAGTACATTACCATGCAAACCAAGAAAGATGTAAAATATTTATATTAATTTCAAGGCAAGTTCCCACTATATTAAAAATACTTAGAGATAGTATTATGAATACACTAATAATGAAACGAGAAAAATTAGTCCAGTTTTGCTAATGACTTAACATTCAACATATTTTATTCTCCATGTATGCTCAATCTAGACACAGCTTTAGTGTGTTAAATCTGCCTTTAATGTCAACTGAATATTTGAATGTTTTTGTTAATTTTTAGAATAGATTTTGGGCTCACCTGCGACATTTGGAAGTACAAAAGAACTTCACCGAAGAAGCGTTGTTCTAATGGAAAAATGAGGGCAAAGAAATTAAATCTCCTTTAAGAAAACCACTTACTTAAAAAATATGGCTTACATTTTTTAAGCGTTTTATCTCTGCTTTCTCCTCTTGTTCCTTCCTTCGTTTCTTTTCCTGAAGAATTTCATCTAAAGTTTTCACTTTCCAAGAGTCCTTTTCATCA
This sequence comes from Pan paniscus, assembly GCF_029289425.2. Classification (NCBI taxonomy): domain Eukaryota; kingdom Metazoa; phylum Chordata; class Mammalia; order Primates; family Hominidae; genus Pan; species Pan paniscus. The sequence continues at coordinate 226,560,045 of NC_073249.2, read as the reverse complement.
CCCATTTGAGTTAAAACACTGCAAAAAGAAAAATAATTCAGCCTACATCAGGACACAGCAAGCTATGGTGCTCTGTTGTTTCTGAACACTTGAACCTAGTCACTTTTGAGGGATTCAGAATAAATCCTCATTAAGAATAAGAAGTTGTGCCCGGCGCAGTGGCTCAACACGGTAACCCTAGCACTTTGGGAGGCCGAGGCGGGCAGATCGCTGGAGTTCCGGAGTTCAACACCAGCCTGGGCAACACGGCAAAACCTCGTCTCTACAAAAAATACAAAAGTTAGCCCAGTGTGGTGGCGCGTGCCTGTATTCCTAGCTACAGGAAGGAGGCTGCTAGAGGCAGGAGGATCACTTGAATCAGAGAGGTCAAGGCTGCAATGAGCCAAGACTGTGCCACTGCACTCCAGCCTAGATAACAAAGTAAGACTTGGTTAAAAAAAAAAAAAAAAAAAAAAAAGTAAGTTCTAGGCTGAGGCGGGTGGATCACAAGGTCAGGAGGTCAAGACCAGCCTGGCCAACACGGCGAAAACCCTGTCTCCACTGAAAATATAAAACTTAGCTGGGCGTGGTGGCGGGTGCCTGTAATCCCAGCTACTCTGGAGGCCGAGGCAGGAGAATCGCTTGAATCCGAAAGGCGGAGGTTCCAGTGAGCCGAGGTCGCGTCACTGCACTCCAGCAAGACCCCGTCTCAAAAAAAAAAAAAAAAAAAAAACCAAGAAGGATAAGTTGTAAGTCAGGCAAGGTGGCGAGCGCCTGTAGTCCCATATACTCTGCAAGCTGAGATGGGAGACCGATTGAGCCCAGGAGTTCCAGGCTGAAGTGCGCTTGTGAACAGCCACTGCGCTGTGGCATGGGCGACAAAGGAGAGGGATGGGTTCTGAAAAATGACCGCTTGAAATCAAATCTCGTTTCTGTCATTCTTGTATGGTCTTGGGTAACGTAATTCACCTCAGTTTAATCTTCCGTACAACCAGAATAACAACACCTACGTGATAGTATCGATCGCGGATTAAAGATCATCCGTTTAAAGGCTCTTAACTCAGGACCTGCCACTCATCAAACACTGCTTTTACTGTCAGAATCCGCCAGAAAGACCGCTTGGACTACGTGAAGCCACTAGCACACTGGACAGCTGCACCTTGAGACCGGGGAGATGCTCCGAGATGTGCTCGCGAACAAGGCCACCTGACCCGGGCACTGGGCTATTTCCTCGGGTTCAGTCCCGCACACTTGAGGTTCAGCCTGGCAGACGTTGGCTCCAGACAGCGTTTGGACCCGCCGCCTCCACCACCCAAAGTTCCGTGCGGGATGAGACTGTCCGCGGAAGCGAGGGTGTCGCTCGCCCCTGGGCCCGGGTCCGCCCCGCTCCGAGGCCTGCTCGGAAGAAAGACCTCGGTGCGCAGTTCTCGTCGCGCTCCCACACCTGGTCCGCCCAGTCGGAACTCACCCCTACGCCGCCGCCGCTGCCGCCGCCGCCGCCGCCGGTCCCGGAGCCAGAGAAGAAACAGCAACCGGCGCGCGCCAGAAGTATCGTCACTTCCTGTATTGGCGCGTAATGATGATATAATAGCCGACCTCCGGCCCAGAACTCGAGACAACGACGGGGGCTCGCTCTGTGCGGCACTTCCTGTGTCTGCGCGGGATGATGACGCATAAAACAGCGCTTGCTCAGGTCCAGGACTCCAGAAGAAACAGCGCGGTGAGCGCACTTCCGACTTCGGCGCGGGCTGGTGACGCAGGAATGGCGACTCCGGGGGAGCGACGCCCACTTTTGGAGCAGTTTGCGCCTGCGCGGAACGCGTGGCCGGCTTCCGGAATCCTACAGGGACTTTTCCGGTAGCGAAGCCCGCGCCCCTGCCAAGGCTTGCGAGCAGAATGCCTTCGCGATGGACGCCCGCATTCCACCCTCTTGACCGCTGGGACCCCTAGTGGCGGGTGGGTGGAGCGCGCTCCATTTACCTGCTGGTTACCTCGTGAGGCGCCTCAGGTCTGTCTTGTAAAGGCCGATCTCGGAATTTAACTCTGAACCTTACCCAAAAACAGGGCAGGGAGAGCTCTTACGATGTGATTTTATTTTATTTATTCATGTATTTACTTTTGAGTCGGCGCCTTGCTCTGCCGCCCAGGTTGGAGTGCAGTGGCGTGGTCTTGGCTCACTGCAGCCTCCTCCCGGGTTCAGGGAATTTTCCTGCCTCAGCCTCCCGAGTAGCTGGAACCACAGGCCCCCGCCACCACGCCCGGCTAATTTTTATATTTTTGGTAGAGACGGGGTTTCGCCATATTGGCCAGGCTGGTCTCGAGCTCCTGACCTCAAGTGATCCGCCCGCTTCGTCCTCCCAAAGTGCTGGGATTACAGGCGTGAGCCACCGCGCCCGGCCTTTTACAGTGTGATTTTGAAGCTGACACTGGCAGTGGGTCCTCAAAGTGCAGACTCACTGGGTATGGTGCTTCCCCCAACTCCCAGGGCCCCACTCCAAACCCATGGATTCAGAGCATTGCAGGAGAAGAGGATAAAACGAGTAATTATTCCCTTTCCATATGTCAGGTTTTCCTCTTGACTTGAAAAGTCACAGAAAAATGCTTTAGACATCTGAATCTCAGGAAACAAACAATGGAAGATACACATCCGCATTTACTGGGCCTGAAATGGGAAAATGAAAGTTGTGGCAAGAAATTGACAAGGGCCCAAGAAGGGCGATGGGTATCGGAATTTTTTTCATCCCGGAATGAAATGCTGCTTGCTTTGTGTACCCAAGCTCTTTTTTTATTTTTATTTTTTTGAGACGGAGTCTCGCTCTGTTGCCCAGGCTGGAGTGCAGTGGCGCGATCTCGGGTCACTGGAAGCTCCGCCTCCTGGGTTCACGCCATTCTCCCGCCTCCACTCCATTCGCCCGCATTAGGCTCCTGAGTACCTGTGACTACAGGCGCCTGCCACCATGCCCGGCTAATTTTTTTTTTTTTATTTTGGGTAGAGACGGGGTTTTACCGTGTTAGCCAGGATGGTCTCAATCTTCTGACCTCGTGATCAGCCTGCCTCTGCCTCCCAAAGTGCTGGGATTACAGGCGTGAGCCACCGCGCCTGGCCTCCCCCAAGCTCTTAATGTTGCTTCCTGAGTTCTTGGTAACTGGGGAAATCTCCCAATTTTTTTATTTTATTTTTTTTTTGAGACGGAGTCTCGCTCTGTCGCCCAGGCTGGAGTGCAGTGGCGCAATCTCGGCTCACTGCAAGCCCCACCTCCCGGGTTCAACGCCATTATCCTGCGAGCCTCAGCCTCCCGAGTAGCTGGGACTACAGGCGCCCACCACTACGCCCGGCTAATTTTTTTGTGTTTTTAGTTGAGATGGGTTTCACTGTGTTAGCCAGGATGGTCTTGATCTCATGACCTTGTGATCCGCCTGCCTTGGCCTCCCAAAGGGTTGGGATTACAGGCATGAGCCACAGCACCTTTTTTTTTCTGTTTTGAGAAAAAGTCTCGCTGTGTCACCCAGGCTGGAGTGCAGTGGCACAATTTTGGGTAACTGCAGCCTCCGTCTCCTGGGTACAAGTGATTCTCCTGCCTCAGCCTCCCGAGTAGCTGGGATTATAGGCGTGCGCCACCACACCTGGCTAACTTTTGTATTTTTAGTAGCGACAGGGTTTTGCCATGTTGGCCAGGCTGGTCTTGAACTCCTGACCTAAAGTATCTGCCCACCAGCCTCCCAAAGTGCTGGAATTATAGGCATGAGCCACCGTGCCCGGCCAAAAATCTCCATTTTACCCTTCCTTTGTGAAATCTGTGAGTACCCAAATGCAGCCACTCATGTCAAACCCTAACAAAATCGACCCCAGAGCCCACGAGGAGGGGGTGGCCTCGCACTTGCGCTTGATAGGAGCTGCCACAAAGGCCTTTCCCAACCAGAACTTTGGGTTCAGCCACTTCTGTGAAGAGCCTCTTTGCTAGCAACAGCCAGCCCCACCGGTGAACAAAGTAGCATGAACACCAGAGTTCCACAAGGAAGAAAACAAAGCAGTCCATATTTAACATTTATTTTACTTTGCTGAGCAAGAATCATAGACAGCTACTACCACAGCTGCTTCGTTTGGACAAAAATAACCAGGAGGCATCCACAGGATTAGTTACACGGTATCAACTTACCACCACAGCAGAATCAACAGTGACTCGCTAATTAACAGAACCGTTTGCTAGAAAGCACTAATCTAGTTATATAAATACTGAAATAGGTCACATGCAAAACACTATAAACGTTTTGTATGATGTACTTTTAGTTCTCCATAGTTTTGTTTGGTATAAAGGAAATATAATTTGGCTGTGACGTAGACTGTTGATGTAATTTTCAAGTTTTCCCGTATGGGGAAAGTTGCCCTGACTGTGGCCCTTTTCAAGGTGGAGCCTCCAACACCACGTTGGCAGATTCAGACTCCGTGAACAGTCTAAATGAGCAAGTCAGCTGAATGCCACTTTCAGATGAAAGGGAAATGAGATGGAAAACAACAAAAAAGGACTGCCAGGCGGAACACTTTCCAACCGAGTTTTCGTTGAGTGAGGATCCAGCAGCCATCAAACTCAAACATAGGGGCCCGCAGGGAAACTGGAGGAAATACTTCAGAGACAGCAAAGCTGAAGGTTTCTGTGCTCTGAGGGATCGGAGAGTGGATGTCCCACTCCTGTATCCTCAGCCAGACACAGAACTAGCCAGATTCATTAGGGAAGCTCGGATGCTCTCATTCTATAAAGTAAGGCCCCCAGCAGGGCACATACATACATTGGGAAAGAATAAACCCCTTAGTACCATGTTGGTCAAAGGCAAGAGAGAGAATTCTATTTCCATCTGGAATGTCATTCTTGTTTACTTCTTCCAACAGTGAAATACTTCCAGGCCTTCGAAAGGCCATCCTTTGGACACATGTAAAAAGCTGTCTTGTTGGCCCGTTATTCCCACTGACCCGTCTGAGTGATCACTCAGGAGCGCGGCGGCAGCAAGCAGAGCTCACCGGATTTGGGACAAGGATTTTAAAGGCAGCTACAAAGCTGAGCTCTATTTGCTGACGATAGTCTCTGTTCAGCTCTTTAAAATGACTGACTGACTCACCATGATAATTTTTCACAAATTAAAGACACATTTTGGGTTGTGCAACAGTGTTCTCATCTTTCCAGGCAGGCAGATTATTTTAATGCTGTTATACAGGGAATTGGGACTCTCGGATTTTCTTTTTTAACCTTTTTATGCCATTCAGTAGGGGAAGTTTCCTTGAAAGTTAGAGAGCTGCAAATCTCTAAGTATCAACGTAAAGAAGCAGATGACCCAATTTGGGAGGTGGTTCAAGTGTTCTGTTTGTTTACAAAGGCACAGACCACGACCATGGACACACCCAGTGGAAGTAACCACACCTGGTGTGTTCCTAGAAGCTCACCTGTGACAGTTCAACAAGAACTTACTATTCTAGAAAAGTATTACACAAAGTTATTTAAAAAAATGTCTCTACAATCGTTAACACGGCCAAGCCAGGCCTTGGGTTTTGCCTCTTGGTGCCCGGCTGTGCTGGGAATGCCATGAAGACCAGCGGCTGGAAACCGACTTGGGCATGGAGAGGAGACTGAGGGAGAGGGAGGGGACAGCACGACTGAGCAAGGGCACAGTGCTGGCCGCCTCATGGGCTCCAGGCTCCTTCTGCCAGGATGAGGAAGAGGCCCCAGAGCAGCGTTACACAGGATATTACCCTATTTGCTAATCCTTTGGAAAAACGTTTGTTTCTGGTCCATAAACAGAAAATCAAAACAGGATGGCAGCTCCTTGTGAGGGTGGAGGGGAGGGCACCAGAGGATGTGCGGCTGGAAATTCCAAGGTGCTCAGAACCAGGCGCCTGCACCTCTCCTTATGCCAGACCACAATCTTCAAAGAGGCCGGCAGCCACATTCTCGATGGGGAGGTGGACAAGGCCACCCTGGGGGTTGCTTTCAATCTGTCCTCACAAATCAACAACCCCCCGCCACCTCCAGGGCATTTTCTAATAGTGTTTGTTTTTGAGACGGAATCTTGCCCTGTTGCCTAGGCTGGAGTGCAATGGCACCATCTTGGCTCACTGCAACCTCCACCTCCGGGGTTCGAACAATTCTCCTGCCTCAGCCTCCTGAGTAACTGGGATTACAGGCACCCACCATCGCACCCAGCTAATTTTTGTATTTTTGGTAGATACAGGGTTTCATCATGTTGGCCAGGCTGGTCTCGAACTCCTGGCCTTGTGATCCGCCAGCTGCTGCCTCCCAAAGTGCTGCGATTAGAGGCGTGAGCCACCGCACCCGGTCTTCTATTAGTTTTTGAGGAAAGCAGAAAAAAAGAAATGGAAACCCAGGGAAAGTCACGTGACAAAACATCTTCGCAGCGCAGTGAGCACACACCTGGCCTGTCCTCCACACACAGGTCAGCGGTTTTATAGAAGCGGCTGAAGCAGGTGTAGTAGCCCACGCCTATATTCTCAACACTACGGGAGGCTGAGTGGGAAGGATTGCTTGAGCCGAGGAGTTCAAGACCAGCCTGGGCAACAAAGCGAGAGCCCAGCTCAACAAAAAAATAGCCAGGCATGGTGGCACGTGCCTGTGGTTCCAGCCACATGGGAGGCTGAGGTGGGAGGATCACTTGAGCCCAGGAAGTCGAGGCTGCAGTGAGCCAAGATCATGGCACTGTACTCCAGCCTGGGTGACAGACAGAGCAAGACTGTCTCAAAAAAATAAAAAGGTTACTTGTGGGTTAAAAAGCCTCACTTCGGTCCATCATCATGGCAGACTTTTTCGAGTAGGTAGAAGTTAATGAGTCAGAATTATTGCTCTGTTCCTGAACGATTTTATCTTCAGGAGGGGCTATTTTTGTATTTCCCGGGTGAGAAGCCAAATGGAAAACCAGTGAAGGGACCATGGGTGCCAAAGGCCTAAAGAGCAGGCAGGGAAATGAGACTCGGGGCCGAGCAGGCGGGGAAATGAGACTCGGGGCCGAGCAGGTGGGGAAATGAGACTCGGGGCCGAGCAGGCGGGGAAATGAGACTCGGGGCCGAGCAGGTGGGGAAATGAGACTGGGGACCACTGGAGCCCCATGCTGCCTCTGACAAGCCCTGGAGCTCTGGGTCTCAAAGGCTGGCTGGCAACAGGCTGCACCGGGCATGGGAATCCGCCGGCTGCGAGATTGGGGGTAAAGAGCTCAGACACGGTCAGAAGCCTCTGCCTAACACACGGCTCCAGTAGCCACTCCTCAGGCCTCCTGCGCCCTCGGGGGTGCGTGACACAGGAGGATGAGTTGAGCTGGCTGGTGGCCCCAGTGTGCAGTACTACTGTCCCTTGGGGAGAGTGGGACGGGGTGGGCGCCTGACACACACCACGCGCCCCAGAAACATTCAGTGTGGACGCTTCCTTTTTCAGCAAGGACGGCGCCCAGGTAAACGCCACGTAACCCAAACCATCAACACTGCAGCGTCCTGCTGAAGGCTCACGTGGGGAACTGGACAGGTGCTAGGTGATGAGATTAGGAACAGTGGGCTCTGAGGGAGGACAGACAGGCTCACCCCACGGGGACCTCAGAACAGCCTGCCTCATACTCAGAGTCCAAAAAAGAAAAGGAACGTACACATCTCCTCCCAAGTTAAACACGAGAGGTTTGTCCTCAACCTCAGGGCTGGAAACCACCACAGGTAGGAGGGCAGGGTGCCCTGGGGTTGCGGGGAGCTCATGCAGCCCAGGGTGGGGAAGGGGTAGGGGGGCAGGGTGCCCCCCGGGGGAAGGTGGGCAGGGGCTCACGCAGCCCAGGGTGTGGAAGGTGACGGGCAGGGCACCCCGGTGTGGGGAGCTCACGCAGCCCAGGGTGTGGAAGAGGTAGGGCCTTCCTCTAAACAGAAGCGACTGAACGGCCTCCGTGCTCGTAGCCCTTGAGTGCCGTGCAATGCTGCAGCTTGAGGCTTGCGATGCCTCTGGGATAGTCTGAGGATGCCCACAGCCCTGGGTCAGGTGGGGAGAAGTTCTGAGTGCCCACTGTGGCAGCAGGAGACCCTTCCTTCCAGGGCCCAATGTCCCCTCCCTTCGGCCCTGCTCTGTGGCCTCATGCCCAGGGCCAGTCTGCCGCCGGTCCAGGGCCTCAGGGCCTTCGACGGCTGGTGTGGGAAGCCGAGGGCTCTCTTGGCTGTGGCAGGGAGCGGCTCTCGTTGGCACTGGACCCACCTCTGGCTCCCGGTGGACCCTGGGGTGCCGCCCAGAGAGGAAGTGGGCACCCCCAGCATGGGAGCCTCAGAGGCTGTTTTCACATTACACGGGGATGGGCTCGGCGGACACAGTCAGCTACTGGTCTGGTCTCTACTCCAGGAAGCTGATACCTGGAATCCCCAGTTTGAGTTTCTGCTGGTCTTCACCGACAAACCGAGAAAGCCGCAGGCAATGGCCAACTTAGCTCCCCATGCCCTGCACCCCAGCAGGGCCATGAAGGAGGGCGTCCCTGCCCATTTCTGGGGGATGCAGTGTCACGAGGACAGCAGCAGCTGGCAGCTTCCTGCTCTCAGGGATGCTGCCTGGGGTCCTGTGGAAGCAGTGGCTCCACTGTGTCGTCTGGGGCCCGGCCAGTGGCTGCAGCCAGGCTCTGCAGCGCCTCCTGCTGGTGTTGCCTGGCTTTGTTGTAGAGCAGGACCCCAACTGTCACCAGGGCTGTGCCAACGGCCGACAAGCTGGTGATCTTGTTGCCGAAAACGATTACGCTGAGCCAGATGGACAAGGCATGCTTCACGGTGCTGGCGACGCTGCAGAGACAAGGGGAGGCAGCAGGGGCGCTCAGGGTTATGGTCTCCTCAGCCCGTGGCCAGCAGCTTGGCTGAGCCTGGGTCTGGAGGCTGGGCGGGGTTGGGGGACTCAGCGTCACGGTGACATCAGCCCTGCGGCCAGCAGCTCAGCTGACCCCGGGTCTGGAGGCCAGGATGGGACGGGGGTGCTCAACGGGACCTGGGTGGTGGTGAGCTCAGCCCAGGGGTTTGGGAGCTTTCAGCGGGGCTTGCCTGCTCCCTCGTCCCTTCTTTTTTGAGGGGTACTTTTCATTATTAAAAAACGCAGAGGAGGAGAAACCTAAGTAACGGCCACATCCTGTGATCTAGACGCAGGAATTCATGACATCCGCCTCATCAGCTTCATCCAATCGAGGTGGGTCTCACTATGTAGCCCAGGCTGGTCTTCAAATCCTGGGCTCAAGTGATCTTCCCACCTGGGCTTCCCACAGGGCTAGGATCATAGGCGTGAGCCACCACACCCGGATGAAATATTTTTAAGTAAATTACAGGTATCATGACATCTCACCCCTGAGTACTTCAGCCTGCTCTCTAAAGAACAAGAACATCACCGGGCGCAGCAGCTTAGCCTGGAATCCCAGCACTGTGGGAGGCTGGGCGTGGGGGCTCATGCTTGTAACCCCAGCACTGTGGGAGGCTGGGCGTGGGGGCTCATGTCTGTAACCCCAGCACTGTGGGAGGCTGGGTGTGGGGGCTCATGCTTGTAACCCCAGCACTGTGGGAGGCTGGGCGTGGGGGCTCATGTCTGTAACCCCAGCACTGTGGGAGGCCGGGCACGGGGGCTCAGCCTGTCATCCCAGCACTGTGGAGGCCGGGCGCCGTGGCTCATGCCTGTAATCCCAGCACTGTGGGAGGCCGAGGCGGGCGGATCGCCTGAGGTCAGGAGTTTAAGACCAGCCTGGCCAACATGGTGAAACCCTGTCTCCACTAAAAATACAAAAATTAGCCGGGCATGGTGGCACACGCCTGTAATCCCAGCTACTTGGGAGGCTGGGGCAGGAGAATCACTTCAACCCGGGAGGCGGAGGTTGCAGTGAGCCGAGATCAAACTAAGGAAATCCAGCTCTGGGTGACAGAGCAAGACTCTGTTTCAGGAAAAATAAAGTACAAAGGCAGGGCGCGGTGGCTCACGCCTGTAATCCCAGCACTTTGGGAGGCTGAGGCGGGCAGATCACAAGGTCAGGAGATCGAGACCATCCTGGCTAACACGGTGAAACCCCGTCTCTACTAAAAAATACAAAAAAAAAAAATTAGCTGGGCATGGTGGCAGTCGCCTGTAGTCCCAGCTACTCGGGAGGCGGAGGCAGGAGAATGGCGTGAACCCAGGAGGCGGAGCTTGCAGTGAGCCGAGACTGCGATACTGAACTCCAACCTGGGCGAAAGAGTGAGACTCTGTCTCAAAAAAAAAAAAATAAATAAATAAATAAAATAAATTTAAAAATAAATAAATAAATAAATAAAATAAAATAAGTTGCAAATAAATTGCAACTTCATTCAATCTGCCCAGTTACAGAAGTGGAAAGAAGCTGAAGGATCCTCCCCGTTTCTAGAGCTGCGCCACACGGCACAGGAAGCAGTGGCCACAGGTGTCTGTTCAAGTTCAAACTGACGGCAATCAGCTTGAATTCCGAATCTGGTTCTTGTTATATTCTCCACATTTCAAGTGCTCAGAAGCCGTATGTGGCCAGTGGCTCCTGCACTGGACAGCCCAGAAGAGACCATTCCATTCCTGCAGACAAGACTAGTCGCAGCGCCCGGCTATTCTAGACAGAAAAGCACTCAATTTCAAAAACCTTCAAACGCAGAGACTTCTAGTGGAGATTTCCCTAAATACCTATTTCACACAGTTTACGGTTTATTTTACAGTTTCTCATTTGTTTTTTTGTTTTTGAGAAGGACTCTCACTCCCATCCCTCAGGCTGGAGTGCAGTGGTGAGATCTCGACTCACGGTAACCTCCGGCTCCCGGGTTCAAGTGATTCTCCTGCCTCAGCCTCCCGAGTAGCTGGGATTACAGATGCCCAGCATCACACCCGGCTAATTTTTGTATTTTTAGTAGAGATGGGGTTTCACCATGTTGGCCAGGCTGGTCTTGAACTCCTGACCTGAAGTGATCCACTTGCCTTGTCCTCTCAAGTGCTGGGATTACAGGCATGAGCCACTGGGCCCAGCCTATCGTTTGCATTTCAAACAGCATGGGTATAAAATAGCCTAGTAATTACACTGCATAGCCACAGTCATCCCTGTGGAAGAGAATCACATGTGTCCCTTATAAAAATACCTAGATTTCTGGTCTCCTTTGTAAACAACCTGGACACACTCGACTCTTGGGAAGTTCCTCTGCTCACCTGAAAGTCACCGGGGAGATTTTCCCCATGAGGGCGTACGCCGTGACGCTCTGAAGGTGGAACAGGACTCCGTCTGTCAGAAGCAGCAGCACCACGTCCTGGTTGTAGCTGAAGCTCTTCCCGCTCCTCCCGATCACTGGGACGTCCTGTGTGGCAAACAAAAGGGTACTCTATCGGTTTCCATTGTCCATCTACTAATCATCCACCACAAACGCCCAGCGCCACTCCTGCCCAGAAACTGGGTAAAGCTGCTGCCACTGAGGACAGCCCTGAAAATGCCTCGAGGGGACAGCTGGACTGTGCACTCATCCATTTTCTGTTTTTTTTTGTTTGTTTTTATTATTTTTTGCACTAATTAATTTTCACCATGCAGATGCAAATGGACAAGCACATGAAAGAGGCTGAACATCACCATCATCAGGAAAATGCAACAGAAACCCCAATGCGGGGCCAGGCGTGGCCAGCCTGGCCAACACGGTGAAACCTCGTCTCTACTAAAAACATAAAAACTAGCCAGGCGTGGTGGCGGGCGCCTGTAATCCCAGCTACTCGGGAGGCTGAGGCAGGACAATCACTTAAACCCGGGAGGCGGAGGTTGCAGTGAGCTGAGATCGCACCACTGCACTCCAGCCTGGGCGACAGAGTGAAATATCATCTCCAAAAAAAAAAAAAAAAATTAAATATAGAATTATTATATAATCCAGCACTTCCACTGCTGGGTATACACGCACAAGAACTGATGGCCCTGGCCGGCAACCACAACTTCCCTGCAGGGAGAATGGCCAAGTCAGTCAGCCTTGACAGCTAATGGATTAAAATCCAGAAAACCGCAGTAAGAACTTGAAACTGCATCTCACACAGAGAACCCTCTGTGTGGGAGACTCTAGGGAAGTCTACAAATTGCAGGTCCCAGCTACTTGGGAAGCTGAGGCAGGAGAATAACTTGAGCCTGGTAGGCAGACTTTGCAGTGAGCAGAGATCACACCATTGCACTCCAGCCTGGGATACAGAGCGAGACTCTTTATAAAAAAAAAAAAAAAAAAAAAAAAAGTTTTTCTAATAAAAAAAAAGAAATTAAGCTAACCTAAAAGTCATCTCAAGTTGAATGATGAAGAATCAAAACAAAACAAACAAACAATAAACAAAATAAAAGTCTTCACACAGAAATCTGAGCTGCAAACCCCGAGTGGCTCCCAGGGCAACTCAGCTAAGCAGGACCCGCAGCGGAGCTGGGCCCGACCAGCCAGCACACGGCCTGGAAATGGAAGTCATTCTGCTCCCGAATCACCGGAGAAGGCAGCCCGGCAAGTAAGGACGGGACGCCTGTGTCTGAAACCCACCGTAAAGAAGACCCGGGCCGGGACGAGCATGGCCACCGCAGCGGCGCTGGTATAGAACTGCAGCTCCGGGGCCCTGTGGGTGACAGAACACGCTGGGCCCCCCGTGTCGGGACAGGCCGAGTTCACACGCAGCTCCCTCACAGCAAGAACACCCAGGCACCCCAGCCCAGAAGACGTTCATTCTCTCTAGGCAGGACTGGGGCCGCTGCAGCTTCCCAGAAATGAAAACGCAAACGCACACCAGGCTGGCTGAGGGGCTCAAGGGAGTAGCTGAGAAACAGGCGGGTCTCTCCCGAGCTTAGACAGGGTACTTGTAAAGGCCACCCAGGCCAGACAGGAAGGGAGTCAGGCCTGTGGGGTGTTCTGACTCTTACAGTGGGCAGGAAGTCCTCTTCGTCTTATGACTTGGAGATTTCACTGACGAATAATACTTACGAGAACCTGTATTTGTCCCCGCTGAGCAGCTTTTTTGAAAAAACATTTTGCAAACTAGAATAAAGAAAAGAGGTTATGCATCAATACTAGTCCTCGGCACGGAACATCAGGGGGACAAGGTGTCTGCGCTCACACGGAGCGATGGCGACAATGACCAGACCTCAGTGGTGCCCGCCACCACGCCTGGCTACTTTTTGTATTTTTAGTAGAGATGGGGTTTCACCGTGTTGGCCAGGCTGGTCTCCAACTCCTGACCTCAAGTGATCCACCCGCCTCAGCCTCCCAAAGTGCTGGGATTACAAGTGTGAGCCACCACGCCCAACAGATTTTTTTTTTTTTTTTTTGAGACAGAGTCTGGCTCTGTCGCCCAGGCTGGAGTGTGGTGGCGCAATCTCGGCTCACTGCAAGCTCCGCCTCCCAGGTTCACGCCACTCTCCTCGGCCTCCCAAGTAGCTGGGACTACAGGCGTCCGCCACCACGCCCGACTAATCTTTTGTATTTTTAGTAGAGATGGGGTTTCACCATGTTAGCCAGGATGGTCTCGATCTCCTGACCTCGTGATCCACCCGCCTTGGCCTCCCAAAGTGCTGGGATTACAGGCGTGAGCCACTGTGCCCAACATATTTTTATTTTTACTTCTATATTATTCAAAATCTCACCACAAACCTGTTTTGATTATCAGTAATAATGATAAACTCTCAGACACCAGTGGTGGTGTCTTTTCCTTTCTTTCCTCAAAAGCAGGAAAAGCCTAGAAGCCGGTCATTCTCAAAGGGCAGGTTTTGCCAGGGCTGGAATGTGGCCATTAACAGCACGGCAGGGAGGTGGACGCCCAATTCTGGGTGAATCTGAACGGTCCCCGAAGTGCAGCGTCCACCGCTCTTCTCTACCGAGTGACAAAGACGTAAATAACAGGGCCCTCTCCTCTGGGACCCTGCCACGCGCTGTCCTCGCTGTGGGAGTCGGCCTCTCATCCTTCCTGCCATCGTGACACCAGGACACAGATGGCCACCAAGGAAGCAGAGGATCCGCCTGACCTGGAGGCCGCGCAGCTCCCAAACAGGCAGAACCTGCCGCTGGGGGACTGTCCCTGCTCTGGCAGCTGCATGAAGACACACTGAGCGAGACACACTGCTGAGCGTATCTGCGCATTTCAGCATTTATCAGCTAACCGTGTCTCCATGGTTAGCATTTTAAGTACCAAGACCGTCCATCCTGAAATTTCGGCTTATTTTTTAGAAACTTACCTTCCGGGGATACCTGTTGTTTTGCTCTTTAGGAAAGGGCAGCATTGGACGCACCTGCTTTGGCTCACGGGAGGAATTCTCAGCTCACCTGAGAATCCGCACACCCAGACGCAGGTGAGCACCGGGTCTCGTCCCCCTCACGCCCACCTTCTCTGTGACTCACCAGTCCATGATGTTGGTGGACAGTGCGGCCGAGAACCCCAGGACGTTGAAGCTGATCTCAGTGGCCGTGCACAGCGCCAGCCCGCCCATGACTGGGATGAGGGAGAGGTTGACCAGCAGCCCTGGCGAGAGGACAGCCCCTGTGAGTGGCTGACCCGCCGGGCGGACGCTCCCTCCCGAGGGCCAGGCTGTTTCCATCCCCTCTTATGAAAGGAACGGATGCTTCCTTCAATTCAAAAACAATACTTGTCAGTTTCTTCACATTGTGAGATAAAGCAAATCAAAGTCCATGTCTGCGAATAAGTCCCGTCCCCATGGCAAAGGTGCCGCCTTTCACTCTACATGAGATGCGTCCCCCAGAGACTGAGCCCCAGCCATGGGCAGGTGAGCCACAGAAACCTTCCTGATTCTGTGAACGCTCCTGTGAAACGGTGAGTGTGAAGGAGATGGTTCCCAGGGAACTGCGGAGAAAGAGGCCCTGTGGGCCGGGAGGGGGATGCCCACATTGAGTTTATGCTTTTCTGTTTCCTTCTGAAATGTAACAAAAAACTTTTACGTGAAGGATTTTAAAAAAATCTATGGAACACCGCTCACACCTGTAATCCCAGCACTTTGGGAGGCTGAGGCAGGACGATCACTTGAGCCCAGGGGTTCAAGAACAGGGCTGAGCAATGGTGAGACCCCACCTCTACAAACAATACAAAAATTAGCTGGGTGTGTGTCCCGGCTACTGGGGAGGCTGAGGCTGCAGTGAGCTGTGACCATGCCACTGCGCTCCAGCCTGGACAATAGAGTGAGACCTTGTCTCAAAAGAAGAAAGAGAAACCTGAGACAAGTTAACGTGGGAAACCCACAGATACGGCCCAGTCGAGACCCTGGCGTAGCAGAGGGACCTGAGTCTGTGCGGGGAGGCTCCAGCCAGAGGGGCGTCCTCTCGTCTGCCGTCACCTGGTCTCGGCCTCTGCTGGAAAGTCTGGTTGAATCACGGACAACATTTATGAAAATTGTAGAGAAAACTGGAGACTGTGAATGCCGTTTCACCCTTCAAGGAGGGCTTGCTGCTGCTGTTGACATGCAGCTGGGGTGCCATAGACGCCTATATCCAGCACCAGATTCCTATCTCAGTTGAAGGTCTGGCATCTGGGGGTCCCCATGGTGGGGCGCCCATTCCAGCTTGTGCCCCTCCAGCCCCAGGAGACTGCTGTGCTCAGAAACCATCAGCAAATGCACCGGGGAGGGTGGTGCCTCTTAAGACAGAGTCACTTCTCTGGGCTGCCAGAGGCTCCGGAAGCTGGGTGCCTCAGGCCCTGGCAGCTCCATCACTCTCCAACGCCTCCCCCACAGACTTCTTTTTGCTAAATGGTATCAAGATTTTCTCGTTGTTGTCAGCAAGAGAGTTGGTTTTCTAACATCTCATCGACCATGGCTGGAGATCAAATTGATGTTTTAAACTTGCTGGAAATAAACGGCTCCTTTCTTGCATGGCTCGATGCGCAATAAGGTTCCTCTATGTCATTTTGTTTACGATTTTTAGGATTGCTTTTTAAAGCCGGACACGGCGGCTGATGGCTGTAATCCCAGCACTTTAGGAGGCCGAGGCAGGAGGATCACTTGAGGTAAGGAGTTCAGGACCAGCATGGGCAACACAGCGAGACCCCATCTTTATAGAAAACACAAAAATGAGGCCGGGGGTGCTCATACACGCACTGAGGGTTGACCCTGCTGTTCTTGCCTTCTTAGATTCTTCTGGAGCTGGAGATGAACTCGGACCTCAAGGCCCAGCTCAGGGAGCTGATTATTACAGCAGTGAGGGAAACTGAAGTTGGTGGTGGTGAGAAAGTTATCATGGGCAGGTGCAGCAGCTCACGCCTGGAATCCCAGCACTGTGGGAGGCTGAGGCGGGCAGATCACGAGGTCAGGAGCTCAAGACCAGCGTGGCCAACATGGTGAAACCCCATCTCTACTAAAAATACAAAAATTAGCTGGGTGTGGTGCCACATGCCTGTAATCCCAGCTACTCAGAGGAGGCCGAAGCAGGAGAATCGCTTGAACCCGGGAGGCAGAGGCTGCAGTGAGCCAAGATTGCGCCACTGCACTCCAGCCTGGGCAACAAAGCGAGACTCCATCTCAAAAAAAAGAGGGCCGGCTGTGGTGGCTAACACCTGTAATCCCAGCACTTTGGGAGGCTGAGGCGTGCGGATCAACGAGGTCAGGAGATCGAGACCATCCTGGCTAACACGGTGAAACCCAGTCTCTACTGAAAATACAAAAAATTAGCCGGACGTAGTGGTGGGCGCCTGTAGTCCCAGCTACTCAGAAGGCTGAAGCAGGAGAATGGCGAGAACCCGGGAGATGGAGCTTGCAGTGAGCCGAGATCGTGCCACCGCACTCCAGCCTGGGCGAGAGAGCAAGACTCCGTCTCAAAAAAGAAAAAAAAAAAAAGAAAAAAAAGAGGAAGTTATCATAATCTTTGTTCCTGTTCTGCCACTGAAATTATTACAGAACATCCAAGTCTGGCTAGTACGTGAATTAGAGAAAAAGTTCACTGGTAAGTATGTTGTCTATTGCTTAGAGGAAAATTCTGCCTAAACCAACTCAAAAAAGGTGTACAAAAAATAAGCAAAAGCGTCCCAGGATCCACGCTCCGACAGCTGCGCACGTCGGAATCCTCGAGGACTCGGTCTTCCCAGGTGAAATTGTGGGCAGGAGAATCCGCGTGAAATGGACACAGCAGCTCACAAGGGTTCATTCGGACAAAGCCCAGCAGAACAACGTGGAACGCAAGGTCCAAACTTTTTCTGGTATCAATAAGAAGCTCACAGCCAAGGCTGTTAATTCTGAATCCCCAGAGTTCCAAGTTTCAATTGTTAAGAAAAATGACTAACGTATACTCACAGTGAAAAAACAAAAAGACACACAAAATACAAAAATTAGCTGGGCATGGTGGCACATGCCTGAGGTCCCAGCTACCCAACAGGCTGAGGTGGGAGGATTGCCTAAGCCTGGGAGGCCGAGGTGGCAGTGAGTCGTGACCTCGCCACTGCACTGCAGCTTGGGCGACAGAGCAAGACCCTGTCTCAAAAACATAAAACAAACAAACAAACAAAAAAAAAAACGGAGTTGACTTTTAGGCTTTGATTTTGTTATAATCACCTAAACGTGTGTGCGGGTCTCAAGTGCATGTGGGGCAAGCCCAACCCCACCCTGGACCCTCGGCCTCCTCCCGTCCCCAAAGGCAGACAGACACTTCCCTCGGCCTTAAGATCTTGTCGTTTCTTAAATAAGCGAACATGTGTGCACCCCCCCCACTCCGTTCAAGACGCCGCGCTCTGTGGGCGCCTCTGCTCTTCGCTGGTTTTCATGCAGCCACGCTGGGTATGCGACATGGGGCTGACATGTCGCTGGAAATCACCTGTGAGTCATTAAGAGGTGGGAGAGGCAGGAGCCTGGGTTGCAGCTGAGGTCAGGGGCTGGGGCCCAGGACAGGCCTGTGGTGGCGGGTGCTGGGGAGGCTGTGGGGTGCTGGCACAGGAGGGCCCACGGACCAGGAGCCACAGCCGCCTGTGTGGTGCTGGCCGAAGGCGGCCCCCGCCCGTCCTCTTCGGATCAGTGATTGGCACCTGCAGTAATCTTGCTTGCCAGGAATCTGCCCAGCCCCCACCTGTCTCCCCACCCAGTTAGGGTCACGAGACACAACCCTGCCCGGACCTCTGCATGCCAGTGTGAGAACACCTGGCAGACACCAGGCTCCAAGACACCCCCGCACACGTGACCGTGGGGAAAACGTTTCAGGAGAGAAGTGAAGGCACTGCCAGTGTGGGCACCACTCTGAGTGGTCCTCGCAGCAGAGCCCCATGGCAGGCAGCAGAGACGGGCACCACGGATGGAGGCCTGGGATGGTGGGGCGCAGGAGGAGGGGCGGGGCCCGGGGGCCTCACCTGTGTACTCCCCCAGAATCATCCGAGACATGATCACCGTGAAGATGGGGGCGGAGCTCTTCACCGTCTCAGCAAACGAAACCGCCACATTTTTCAGGCTGACCAAACCCAAAACCACAGTTGCAAACCTAAAAATGAGCCAAAAGCACCATCACCTTAGAACGAGTCTGTCTGCCTGCACCCACCGGGCAGGCTCTCCAAGGGGCTCGCTCGGTCGGCTGGCACGTCGGCCCCTCTCCGCCCACCTCCTCATCACCAACATGGTGCCTGGACCCGCTTCTGTGACGCTTTAGGTCGAGCCCCCAGGAAATGGCACTGCGTCCAATGGGAAGTGACTTCTGCCACCCCTTGAAAACGTCCCAGAGACAAGGAGGCACCCTGTCCTGAGACCACCAGCCCGGAAAGAAGCTGACTGAACACACGTGGCAGTGAGAGCCACGAAGCCACATTCATTTGGTGTCCTGAAATCTGGACGGCCCTGGTGCTTTTATAAAGTCTGCACTGAAAACTCACCAGCCAGCAGCGTCCCCACTCTAGTAACGAGAGGGACTTTACATTTGAAGAAAAAGAGACACTCAACCAAAACCAGGAGATTCTTTACCTCATCAGACCCACAAACAGCATCGTCATAAGGAAGTTGGGTGGGTAGGAAAGCCGGGCCTTGTGCTGATATAAACAGCAAGGAACGAGGGTTTTCACACACCCGATAACCGTGGTGGACAGCATCTGCACCGCACCTGCGGGAGGGAGGGGGCCGAAGACAAGAGGGAGAATCACCCCTCCCGTGCCTGCAGCGGGCTCCACCCCCGGCCTCCCATCCTGACCTGGGCTCCCCCGGCCCTCCCGGGTGGTTGCTGGCTGCTCCCTGTGGGGTGGCAGGTGGCCGGCTTCCACCCTGCCCGAGCCGCCGCCTACCTAGCATGCTGGGCTCGCCTCCCAGCAGGGACAGGATGTACTTGTTGAGGAAGAGCGTGCAGAAGCTGAAGAAGAACCACAGCGTGAGGTAGAGCAGCGCCCGCGAGCTCCACACACCCAAGTCTGACTCAATGACCGTGGTCTCCGTGATGGTGACGGTGAGTACGTTCTCATCTGCACCGCCGTCGCTCTTGGCAAAAACAATCTTCTCACTTCGGTGACCAAACAGAGAGCCCCAGCTGAGAGGCGACCTGCCTTTCGGCTTCTCTTCGGAGCCAGGAACGAGCTCTTCCAGTGCCGGGGTTTTCACCGAGGACGACATGCTGAAGCCACAGCCACGAACGATTTTACCTCCAGGCTGGGCAGCATGGGTCACCGTGACCGCCCGGGGGTGGGGCCGCAGCAGGGACTCCGGGCGCCAGGAACGAGGCCACCAGGGCCTCTCCCAGGCAAAGCGTAGAAACAGACGCTAAAATATTAAGAAAAGGAAACACATCACCCGTTTTGAACATTTAATGTCCTCAAAGGTTTCAACCACCAATTTAAAATCACTTTGAAAATGCAATTGGGCCGGGCACGGTGGCTCACACCTGTAATCCCAGCACTTTGGGAGGCCGAGGCAGGTGGATCACCTTAGGTCAGGAGTTCGAGACCACCCTGGCCAACATGACGAAACCCCGTCTCTACTAAAAATATAAAAACTAGCAGGGCATGGTGGCCGGCACCTGTAATCCCAGCTACTCGGGAGGCTGAGGCAGAAGAATTGCTTGAACCCAGGAGACGGAGGTTGCAGTGAGCCAACATGATACCACTGCACTCCTGCCTCAGCGACAGAGTGAGACTCTGTCTCAAGAAAAGAAAAAAAGAAAATGCAATCGTTCACTGTCCAAAGATTTTTAGCAATTGAATCCCGTTTTTCTCTGCGCGTGTTGGCGGATCCTTGCTCTTGAGAGACGGTCTCCTGGCACACTTGACTGTCGTCCTGGCAGACCTGGGGCTGTGGGTCCTTCACGCCCTGCCTGGCAGCTGCACCTTCTCGATGGGCTTTGTGGCTGCCGCTGCCGGGTGCCCAGGACTAATTCCATGCTACTTTCTTTTTCCTTTTTTTTTTTTTTTTTTTTTTTTTGAGATGGAGTATTGCTCTGTCGCCCAGGCTGAAGTGCAGAGGCGTGATCTCGGCTCACTGCAAGCTCCGCCTCCCGGGTTCTCGCCATTCTCCTGCCTCAGGCTCCCGAGTAGCTGGGACGACAGGCGTCCGCCACCACGTCCGGCTAATTTTTTGTATTTTTTTTTTTTAGTAGAGACGGGTTTTCACCGTGTTAGCCAGGATGGTCTCGATCTCCTGACCTCGTGAACCGCCCACCTCGGCCTCCCAAAGTTCCATGCTACTTTCTAGACAGACTCCGTGGTATAAAACCACACTTACACCCGCTTCACGCTCAGGCGACTGTGGCTTCGGGGCGAGACACCCCCTCCCTTCCCACGAGCTCCAGGAAGGTCAGAACAGCCGTTTCCTCCTGAGGTCCAGTGGGAATCATCCCCCCAGCTGGGGCTTTGCACAGACGCCACTGTGACTCCACAGCACCGAGACCCCACCGCCCCCAGGTCTCAATCCCAGCGCTCAGGCAGCCCGATTTCCTGTTTCTCACACCTGGGTTTCTCTTCCTGCTTCGGGGGCGGCTGTGCATCTGAAGGGGCGCCCATCCTGTCTCACCAATGCGCTCTGGGAGCGTGTGGTGCCGGCCGTGCTGTCCGACCCAGTACCCCTCCTCGTCTCGCTTCTCCCCCGGGAAACTGGGGTTCCCACCTCATTCATGACCTCCTTCTGTGTTTATGTTCATGCACTTGCGTGCGTGCCATATGTATACATAAATATTCTGTGTTCACACTGAGGGATGCACGCCACCCCCTCCCCCATGAAGACCTCGCCTGGGTGCTCAGGCCGGCCTCTCCCCCAGCTCACCTGCCCAGCAGTGCTCAGAGGTGCCTGAAACTTGGCCTCCCCATACCCAGGAACAGGCGCTTCTGCCCTCTCCCCAGTGGTGGCAATGCCAGGGCCTCTGCAGCCTTCCTCTCTCTCCTCCCCTCCCCCTGCTGTGTGTGTCTGTGCACCCAGGTCTCCCCGTCTGCCCATCACACCGCCAGCTCAGTGCCACCCAGACGCTCCCAGGCCACCCATGTGTGCCCTGACCCCTCGGTGCACCAGGACAGCTGCCTCCAAGGGCACCCCAGGCCTCAGTGAGGAGAAGGCCGACCCCTCCACCAGTTCCCACAGCCTCGGAATAACAAAGGACTCATCCACTCCTCGGGCCACTGACAGTGCCAGATCTCCACAAAGACACCATTCCCTTCTTCCTGTTCAGCAGCACAGTCCCACTGCTTTGCCTGGGGTGACAACAAGCTGGGAGCTAAACCTCCATGGGCTGCAGCCTCCCTGGAGCTAGGACTGGCTGGGCCCTGAGCCAGGGAGCTAGGAGACTTTGTGCCAGTTTCCCGGACTGATGGGCCCTGGCTGGGGGTGGAGCAGCTACCTGGCTTTCCTGAGGTGAAAATCCAACAACAAAGGGTGCGGCAGAGCAAAAGGACAGAGCACTCGGGACAGGGCTCCGCAAGGCAGGGGTGGAGCTCATGGCAGGCGTGGATCTCACTCCCCACCTCACTAGGCCTCACGGCCCTTGACCTCTCCCTCCCACCTCGAAGGCTGCCCCCTGGCTGGGGACGCTGTCACAGCACCTGCTACACAGGCTCTGCCACCACCAGCGAGTTTCTAAAACCAAATTCATTTACATGGCAAGGAGGCCACGCTCAAGAAACCCCTCCAGGAGCAAGGAACAGCACGTGGGCTCGGGCGTGTGCAGACGACGCCAGTCACGTCCCACCTGACGTCGAGGCAAACCTGGAATTCAAAAGGCAAGCATCTCCCTCTTGCCAGAACAGTCTGTCCACTTAGTTTCCCTCTGAGAAACTCACAGCATCCCAGGCAAAACTGCTCCCCGCAATGAGGACCCCCATTCCCCTTCTCTGCTGACACTGTGCTCCAAGAAGCCTGTGGGACCCACACAAGCAACCCAGTCCCCACCCTAATGTTTGCTCACAATTTGTGGAAACAAAAAAACAGAAATCACACTTCACTGACGCTGCCGTTCTCTGTACATCAAGAACTTAAGGTTCTGGGCCAGGCGCGGTGGCTCACACTTGGAATCCCAGCACTTTGGGAGGCCAAGGTGGGCGGATCACCTGAGCTCAGGAGTTCATGACCAGCCTGGCAAACACAGCAAAACCTCGTCTCTACTAAAAATACAAAAAAAAAAAAAAAAATCAGCCGGGCGTGGTAGCTGGCACCTGTAATCCCAGCTACTCGGGAGGCTGAGGCAGGAGAATCACTTGAACCTGGGAGGCAGAGCTTGCAGTGAGCTGAGATCATGCCATCACACCCCAGCCTGAGCGACACAGCGAGACTCCCGTCAAAAAAAAAAAAAAAAAAAAAATGCTGGGCGCGATGGCTCACACCTGTAATCCCAGCACTTTGGGAGGCCGAGGCGGGTGGATCATGAGGTCAGGAGTTCAAGACCAGCCTGACCAACGTGGAGAAACCCCGTCTCTACTAAAAATACAAAATTAGCCGGGCGTGGTGGATGCCTGTAATCCCAGCTACTCAGGAGGCTGAGGCAGGAGAATCGCTTGAACCCGGGAGGCGGAGGTTGCGGTGAGCCGAGATCACACCGTTGTACTCCAGCCTGGGCAACAAGAGTGAAACTCCGTCTCAAAAAAAAAAAAATTTTTTTTTAATGTAGCCGGGCATGGTAGTGCATGTCTGTAGTCCTAACTACTTAGGAGGCTGGGTTGGGAAGACTGCTTGAACAAGAGAGGTCAAGGCTGCAGTGAGCCGTGATTGTGCCACTGAACTCCAGCCTGGGCAACAGAGCAAGACCCTGACTCTAAAAATTAAAAAAAAGTTAAAAAAAATTAAAAGAGCTTAAACAAGAAGCCGACTGCAAACAAAGGCCTCTCCGTGCAGCTGCGCTGGGACGCGGGTTCTCTGTCCGATCACTGCACAGCAGCCCACTGGACAAATGGACCCATTCTGGCAAGAAGCACTTGGGACGGGCTACTAGGAGCATCCTCGTCTGTGTCTACGTGCAGGAGTGGAACTGCCCAGCCCTGGGACACACATGCTGAGCCCCAGCCAACGTCGCACTGACCTGTGCTCCCACAGCCCTGCCCCGGCTCGGTGTGGGTGACTGTCCCGTCCCTGCAGTTGAGCCCACGTGGTCCTGGGGTCTCCATTCCCCTCCTAATCTGCAGGACTTTACTACCATGAACCGTCCTCACCCCCAGCATCCCTGTCCCCACAGCTCCAAGGCCGCAGGAGGAGGCGATATCTAATCTTCCCCCCACGTAAACACCTGTCCCTGCGTAAATGCCTGAGGCTGGCTGCTTATTCTTTTTTTTTTTTTTTTAGACGGAATCTCGATCTGTCGCCCAGGCTGGAGTTTAGTGGCATAATCTCGGCTCACTGCAACCTCCACCTCCCAGGTTCAAGGGATTCTCCCGCCTCAGCCTCCCGAGTAGCTGGGATTACAGGCGCCCGCCACCACGCCCAGCCGCTTCTTATTCAAACACTGGGAGCTCCACGTCAGACCAGTGAAGTCAGAGAATCCTGAAGTCCAAGTTCTCAGCTCCTCAGCCAACTCAAGGGCAGCCAGGCAGGAGCCACCCCTGCAGAGGCACCCACGGTTCGTTCCTGTCACTGACTGTTCCCAGGCTGGAAATTCCTGACGGTACAAATGCAAACAGATTCCAGCCTGAAACTGTCTAGTGAGACCTTTCTTTCCTTTTCTTTTTTTCGAGATAGAGTCTCGCTCTGTCAGCCAGACTGGAGTGCAATGGCATGATCTTGGCTCACTGCAAGCTCTGCCTCCTAGGTTCACACCATTCTCCTGCCTCAGCCTCTGAAGTAGCTGGGACTACAGGCGCCTGCCACCACGCCTGGCTAATTTTGTTTTTTTTGTATTTTTTTAGTAGAGACAGGGTTTCACCATGTTACCCAGGATGGTCTCGATCTCCTGACCTCGTGATCCACCCACCTAGGCCTCCCAAAGTGCTGGGACTACAGGCGTGAGCCACCGCGCCCGGCCTCTTTTCTTTTCTTTTTTGAGAGGAACTCTTACTCTGTCGCCCAGGCTAGAGTGCAGTGGCACAATCTCAGCTCACCGTAGCCCCCACTTCTTGGATTCAAGGGGTTCGCATGCCTCAGCCTCTCGGGCAGCTGGAATTATAGGCATGCGCCACCAAGCCTGGCTAATTTTGGTACTTTTAGAAGAGATAGGATTTAGGCCGGGCGTGGTGGCTCACGCCTGTAATCCCAGCACTTTGGGAGGCTGAGGCAGAGGCAGAGGGATCCCGAGGTCAGGAGATGGAGACCATCCTGGCTAACACTGTGAAATTCTGTCTCTACTAAAAATACAAAAAATTAGCCAGGTGTGGTGGCGGGCGCCTGTAGTCCCAGCTACTCAGGAGGCCGAGGCAGGAGAACGGCGTGAACCCGGGAGGTGGAGCTTGCAGCGAGCCAAGATCCCGCCACTGCACTCCAGCCTGGGCGACAGAGCAACACTCTGTCTCAAAAAAAAAAAAAAAAAAAGAAGAGACAGGGTTTCACCATGTTGCCCAGGTTGGTCTCCATCTCCTGACCTCATGTGATTCGCCCGCCTTGGCCTCCCATAGAACTGGGATTACAGGCATGAGTGACCGTGCCCAGCTGGGTGCAACCTTTCAGAGGTCATGCAGGTGACAGGGAGCGACAAAAAACAAGAAGATAAAGCACTTCGCCGAGGGTGACTTGGGTCACAGAGGGCCAAACGGTCCCGGGAAAATGGGTGGGCTCTTCACACCTTCTCATAGAAGTCTTGGAGGTGGGTGTTTAATGAGCATTTTTTGTTAGTAGCAAAACAAGACAAAGCAAACACCAAAAGAATGCCAACCTACGTGCCTGTCAACAGTAGAAACAAACACCATATTGATGGAGCTGAAGCTACGATGGAAATGAGGGGCTCAGTCCCAGTGTCAAAGGGACGGACCCCAAGCCCAAACCCACCGGAGCGGGGGAAGACTGAGGGACGAATCACAGACAGAAATGCGCGACTCGGCTCCACCATGCGCTGTCAGCTGTGCGGGAAGCACCACGTGTAGAAATAAAAGCATGAAAGTGCCTGAAAGAGGGAATTCCAGCACGTGCTCCTCTCATCTCGGGGACGGGCCCCAGGGGAAAGCAACAGCACCTTCAGGTGCTGGAACCCAGCTGAGCAGCCAGGGGGTCCGGGGTCCTCCCTAAGTAGTTGTGAGAGATCACAGCCCGGGGTCCTTCCTAAGTAGTTCCGAGAGTTCAAGGTTTACATGGGGGAGGCCGGGCTTGGTGGCTCACGCCTGTAATCCCAGCACTTTGGAGGCAGGTGGATCACTTGAGGTCAGGAGTTCGAGACCAATCTGGCCAACAAGGTGAAACCCCGTCTCTACTAAAAATATAAAAATTAGCCAGGTGTGGTTGTGGGCACTGTAATCCCACCTACTCAAGAGGTTGAGGCAGGAGAATTGCTTGAACCCTGGAGGTGGAAATCGCAGTGAGCCGACATCGAGACATTGCACTCCAGCCTGGGGGACAGAGCGAGACTCTGTCTCCAAAAACAAACAAATAAATAAACAAGCAAATAAATAAAGTCCTGTGAGGAATGCACAGTTTCTCTGCACTCCCACATAACACTTCCCACAGGAGATGTAGGTTATTTCCACGTTGAGCAATTCTCCACAGACACTAGCTGTGTGTCCTCTGGTTCAATTCCCTCCCAAAGCCGTCCCCCTTGGGAGAGTGCCAGGTCCCCCGCGGCGAGGGCTGGATCCCACAAGACTGCCCCCTCCTCAGATGCTGGTCAGGCTGTGGGCCGTGCTTCTGACCGGCAGCTATAAATCGGGGTTCCCACGACACCCTCCTGAGGATCAATGAGTTTGACAGGACTGCCCTACAGAACTGCAGAAAGCACTTACGTGAAAAGAAAACAGAGGAGCAGCCGGCCGCAGAGACGCGCAGGCAAGGCCTGGGCAGGTGCTGGGTTTCAGGCCCTCTCTGGGCGCCACCCCCTGCCCCCAGCACCACAATCCGAACACCATCCCACTCTTTCATCTCTCATTCACGGGTTTTTACAGCGTTTAATCTGGGTGGGGCTCAAAGCTCCCAGCCTCCAATCCTGGGGTCACCTGGTGTTCTGGCGACCAGTCCCCCCTACCCCCGCTCTCCAGGGGCCCACCCCCTGCCTCATCAGCATAAGCTCAGGTGTGATCAGCATAAGCTCTGGGGTGATCTGAACCACTCCTGTCACTCAGGAAATTCCAAGGTTTCGAGGAGCTTCTGTGCCAGAAACCAGGAACAAAGACCAAACACATTTCATATCAGAGCACAAGTGCAAAACATCATGGTCGGAAACTGGGTCTCAGAGTCCTCCAGGTGCAGGTGCCTGTTCAGACCAGAGACCACAAAGTTGTAAGTCAAACCTTCATGTTTGGCCAGCGGCGGTGGCCCACACCTAGAACCCCAGTACTTTGGAAGGCCGAGGAGGGAGGATTGCTTGCTGTCCACTCACGTCTGGGGCACAGCCCAGGAGACCCGTGGGCCGCAGGGTAGACACTTAGCAGTTGTGAGACGCTTGCCCCAGTGCACTGTCTTTTCAAGGCCACTGACATCTCCACAGACAGCCCCCAGCCCGTCCTTTGGCTCTTAATGTGCCTCATCCACCTCCGCGTGCTGACACCCACATCAGTGACATTTGGGCTAAGCCGCCTAACGCAGAGTGGCTATAAGCGCGCTGAGCCGCTCGTGAAATTCAGACAACCCCACCGGAAGTGAGAGAGAGGACGGCTGTGAGCTCAGGGCAGCGTTTCTGCTGAAGGCGTTTGCTTTCCCACCATCATAAAGTCAGAAAATCACAACTCAGACCATGGTAAGTGGGGACCACCCACAACCCAAGTGGGCCTTGGAAATTAAGAATAGGAGGCCGGGCGCGGGGGCTCACGCCTGTCATCCCAGGAGGCTGGGCACAGTGGCTCACGCCTGTCATCCCAGCACTGTGGGAGGCCGAGGCGGGTGGATCACAAGGTCAGGAGATTGAGACCATCCTGGCCTACATGGTGAAACCCCGTCTCCACTAAAAACACAAAAATTAGCTGGGCGTGGTGGTGGGTGCCTGCAGTCCCAGCTACTTGGCAGGCTGAGGCAGAAGAATGGCGTGAACCTGGGAGGCGGAGCTTGCAGTGAGCCGAGATCGCGCCATTGCACTCCAGCCTGGGCAACAGAGCAAGACTCCGTCTCAAAAAAACAAAACAAAACAAAAAAAAAACAGGACAGCCAGCGGGTGCAGTGGTTCCCACCTGTAATCCCAGCACTTTGGGAGCCCAAGGCGGGCAGATCACCTGAGGTTGGGAGTTCGAGACCAGCCTGATCAACATGAAGAAACCCCGTCTCTACTAAAAAAATACAAAATTAGCCGGGCGTGGTGGCGCATGCCTGTAGTCCCAGCTACTTGGGAGGCTTAGGCAGGAGAATCACTTGAACCTGGGAGGTGGAGGTTGCAGTGAGCCAAGATTGCGCCATTGCACTCCAGCCTGGGCAACAAGAGCAAAAACTCTGTCTCAAAAAAAAAAAAAAAAAAAAAAGTTGGAGCATTTTTTGCCCAGGTGTGTTGGTTCATGCTTGTAATCCTAGCACTTTGGGAGACCGAGGCAGGAGGATTGCTTGAGCCCAGGAGTTCAATACCAGCCTGGGTAATATGACGAAACCTCATCTCTACCAAAAAAGTACAAAAATTAGGCCTGGGCATGGTGGTGTGCGCCTGTGTGCCCAGCTGAGGTGGGGGGACTGCTTGAGTCTGGGAGGATGAGCCTGCAGTGACCGTGATCTCACCACTGCACTCCAGCCTGGGCGACACAGTGAAACGTTTTCTCAGAAAAAAAAAAAAAAAAAAGAAAAGAAAAAAGAAATACAGGAAGGATATACCCAAGAATAAGGAGACTCTTCAGTGACAGGGCAGGCAGGAGTGCAGTGCAGTGAGGTGGGGGCGGCTCCAGGTCTGACTTTCGGAACCATGAAAATATGTCGCTTGCTTAAAAAGCAAAAATAATTAAATCAACAAGGGTAGGGGAAAAGGGTCTCTGAAATGGAACACGAACACGAATGCATGAACCACACCACAGATCAAACAAACGACACAATCACCCTGAGGGGAGAAGCAGAACAAGCCCCGGGAACTCGGGTGCATGGACGCTGGATGTGGGTACGCAGGTGATGGACACAAGGGCTCCAGACACACAAGCAGCTCCAGACACAGGAGCTCCAAACAAATACCGAGTTCTAAACATGCTTTTTTCCCTTTTCTTTTCTTGAGACAGAGTCTCGCTCTGTCGCCCAGGCTGGAGTGCAATGGCGCAATCTCAGCTCACTGCAACCTCTATCTCCCGGGTTCAAGTGATTCTCAAGCCTCAGCCTCCTGAGTAGCTGGGATTATAGGCACCTGCCACCACGCCCAGTGAATTTTTGTATTTTTATTTCATTTTTTAGATGGAGTTTCACTCTTGTTGCCCAGGCTGGAGTGCAATGGCACGATCTTGGCTCACCACAACCTCCGCCTCCCAGGTTCAAGCGATTCTCCTGCCTCAGCCTCCCGGGTAGTGGGGATTACATGCACGTGCCACCACACCCTGCTGATTTTGTATTTTTAGTAGAGACGGGTTTTCGCCATGTTGGCCAGGCTGGTCTCGAACTCCTGACCTCGTGATCTGCCCGCCTCGGCCTCCCAAAGTGCTGGGATTTACAGGCATCAGCCACTGCGCCCAGCCTCCCTTTTCTTTTTTTTTCTTTTTTTTTTTTTTGCTGACTCATGGGTTAGAATTCCGGATTGGGCAAATACACAAATATTTTGTACATGACGGGAGGCAGATTTCATCATGTGAGTGAAGCGAGATGCAAACACGAAAGGAAGTCCTTCAGGGCAGTCTTGTAGTGAAAAAATAAAAATAAAAATGAAAAAAAGAGGCTGGGCACGGTGACTCACGCCTGTGATCCCAGCACTTTGGGAGGCCGAGGCGGGTGGATCACCTGAGGTCAGGAGTTCATGGTGAAACCCCATCCCTAGTAAAAATACAAAAGTTAGCTGGGTGCAGTGGCATGCGCCTGTAATCCCAGCTACTCGGGAGGCTGAGGCAGAAGAATCACTTGAATCTAGAAGACGGAGGTCGCAGTGAGCCGAGATCGGGCCACCACACTCCAGCCTGGGTGACAGAGACTCTGTCTCAAAAAAATAAAAAGGCCAGGCACGGAGGCTCACGCCTGTAATCCCAGCACTTTGGGAGTCCAAGGAGGTCGGATCATGAGGTCAGGAGATCGAGATCATCCTGGGTAACACTGTGAAACCCCGTCTCTACTAAAAATACAAAAAATTAGCTGGGCGTGGTGACGGGCACCTGTAGTCCCAGCTACTCAGGAGCCTGAGGCAGGAGAAGGGCAAGAACCCAGGAGGCAGAGCTTGCAGTGAGCTGAGATTGTGCCACTGCACTCCAGCCTGGGCCACAGAGTGAGACTCCGTCTCAAAAATAAATAAATAAATAAATAAAGAGAAGAAAGAAGATGGATGGAATGACCCCCGTGGTGTTGGCCTGTGAGGGTGCTGTCGGGCCAGAGCGCACGGGCTTTAACAGACGGGTGGACGGGCGACACGCACGCACACACACACCCCAACACAGCACATCTGCCCAGAGACAGCTACACCTGGACAGCGCGCTCCCAGCGCCCTAACCTTGGTTTCTAAATATCATTCTCCACTAAAGGGGCTGGGCGCAATAGCTCACGCCTGTAATCCTAGCACTTTGGGAGGCTGAGGCAGGCGGATTACCCAAGCTCAGGAGTTCTAGACTAGCCTGGGCAATGCGGCGAAACCCTGTCTCTACTAAAAATACAAAAAATTAGTCTCTACTAAAAAAACAAAAAATTAGGCCGGGCGCAATGGCTCACGCCTGTAATCCCAGCACTTTGGGAGGCCGAGACGGGCAGATCACGAGGTCAGGAGACCAGCCTGGCCAACATAATGAAACCCCATCTCTACTAAAAATACAAAAAAAATTAGCCAGACATGGTGGCAGGCGCCTGTAGTCCCAGCTACTTGGCATGCTGAGGCAGGAGAATCTCTTGAACCCGGGAGGCGGAGGTTGCAGTGAGCCTAGATCGGGCCACTGCACTCCAGCCTGGGTGATGGAGGGAGACTCCATCTCAAAAAAAAAAAAAAGATTAATCCTGGCGGGTGCCTGTACTCCCAGCCACTTAAGAGGCTGAGGCATGAGAATCGCTTGAACCCGGAGGTGGAGGTTGCAGGGAACCAAGATTGCACCACTGTACTACAGGCTGGGCAAAGAGCGAGACTGTCTAAAAAACACAACAAAACAAAACAAAAAATAATAATAACATATATCATTCTCCACAAAGCCAACCAGGCTTCTTTGAAAAATGACTGACTCTCGGGCTGTGGTGGGAAAGACACCAGAGGAGCGGTCATGTTGGCTGCGCCGAAAGTTTGTGCTCTAGGAATGAACTCAGGGTTGGCCGAGGGAGGGCGCAGGGGGCTTGAAAGGCAGAGTACACAACACAGTAAAGGATCAGAACCCCCAGTAAAACAACAGCCCACAAGGCCATGCTGATGAACGAATGGCAAAGGAGGGGAAGTCTTTCTTCCCAGCACAAAGTCAATCCATGATCATCAGAGTGACGGAATGAGAAGCCACCATCTGGCAACCATCACGATCATCATCACAATCACGACGAGTCACCAAGAGACTAAAACTACTGAGTAAAAGCTTAGAAACGGCCGGGCACGCTGGCTCACACCTGCCATCCCAGCGCTTTGGGAGGCTGAGGTGGGCGGATCACAAGGTCAGGACATCGAGATCGTCCTGGCCAACACAGTCAAACCCCGTTTCTACCACAAAAAATTAGCCGGGCATGATGGCACGTGCCTGTAATCCCAGCTACTCAGGAGGCTGAGCCAGGAGAATTGCTTGAACCCAGGAGGCGGAGGCTGCAGTGAGCGGAGATCGCGCCATTGCACTCCAGCCTGGGCGGCAGAGCGAAACTCTGTCCCAGAAAAAAATAAAGCTTAGAAACAAGAGGCTATGTAGTCTCGAGACAGATCCAGCCCTATGAGGCACATGTCAATCACAGAGGGAAAGCTATGCACGCACAAAGCATGTGTGAATCACAGAGAGAAAGCTATGCACGCACGATGAGTAGAAGACAAACACGTCCTGCAAGGAGACGGAGGCGCAGGGAGGGGGCGGCAGCTGTCCTCCCAAGACATGAGGACTTCTAGTTCAGTCTGAGACCTTGGTGCAGGGCTGGGCGAGTAAACAAATGCAAAAGAATAAGGACCTCGAGGTCGGGCGCGGTGGCTCAAGCCTGTAATCCCAGCACTTTGGGAGGCCGAGGTGGGCGCATCACGAGGTCAGGAGATTGAGACCATCCTGGCTAACACAGTGAAACCCCGTCTCTACCAAAAATACAAAAAAATTAGCTGGACGTGGTGGTGGGTGCCAGTAGTCCCAACTACACAGGAGGCTGAGGCACGAGGATCGCTTGAACCTGGGAGACGGAGGCTTTAGTGAGCTGAGATTGCACCACTGCACTCCAACCTGGCTGACAGAGCGAGACTGTCTCAAAAAAAAAACAAACAAACAGGTCTGGTGTACGCAGAATGGAGGCACCATGAGTTGCTGAAGAAGGAAACTTTATTCAGTCTATGATACCAGGACAGTTGTCCATGCTGCCAGGCAAAAAGAAAAACTGGATTCTGATCTCATTATCAGTAGACAAACGGCGACAATTAGTAACACTGACACAGCCCTGACTGTGCTGCTGGAGGGTCCAAAGCACTCTCTGCACAGCGGTGAATCCCCACAAGAGCCCTCTGGGGAAGGTGCTGTTATCACCCACGTGAGACACACGAAGGAAAGACACGGCTTCGCAGCAGCAGTGTCATGATTCGAACCCAGGCGGCCTGCTCTTATGATAAACTTAAATGTGTAAAACTTTATGCTCAGGAAAATATAAGAGAATGTCTTCCTGACCCTTTTTGGGGTAGGACAATAATTTCTCTAACCAAACCCCAAAAGCATGAGCCATTAAAAAAAGGGTCAGGTGGACTCACTTGGCTAAATGAAGAATTCTGTTTCACCAAAGTACACCACAAAGTGGGCCGGGCGCAGTGGCTCATGCCTGTAATCCCAGCACTTTGGGAGGCCAAGGTGGGCGGATCACTTGAGGTCGGGAGCTCGAGACCAGCCTGACCAACATGGTGAAACCCTGTTTCTACTAAAAATACAAAAATTAACCAGGTGTGGTGGTATGCACCTGTAATCCCAGCTACTCGGGAGGGTGAGGCAGGAGAATTGCTTGAACCCAGGAGGGGGAGGTTGCAGTGAGCCCAGACTGCGCCGCTGCACTCCAGCCTGGGCAACAGGGTGAGACCCTGTCTCAAAAAAAAAAAAAAAAAAAAGGCCAGACTTGGCTCACGCCTGTAATCCCAGCACTTTGGGAGGCTGAGGTGGGTGGATCACCTGAGGTTGGGAGTTCCAGATCAGTCTGACCAACATGGAGAAACCCCATCTCTACTAAAAATACAAAGTTAGGCGGCATGGTGGCACATGCCTTTAACCCCAGCTGCTCAGGAGGTTGAGGCAGGAGAATCACTTGAACACGGGAGGCAGAGGTTGTGATGAGCCAAGATCGCGCCATTGCACTCCAGCCTGGGCGATAAGAACAAAAACTCTGTCTCAAAAAAAAAAAAAAAGAAACAAAAAAAATATATATATATATACATACCATAAAGTGAAATCAACAGCCACAACCTGGGAAAAAATACTTGCAACATGGCAAAGGATTAATATCCAGAAAGTATAAAGAATTCCTACAAACCAATTAGAAAAACAGGCAAAAAAAAAAAAAAATGTTGGCGGGGCATGGTGGCTCATGCTTGTAATCCCAGCACTTTGGGAGGCCAAGGCGGGCAGATCACCTGAGGTCAGGAGTTCGAGACCAGCCTGGCCAACATGATGAAACCCCGTCTCTACCAAAAATACGAAAATTAGCCAGGCGCCTGTAATCCCAGCCACGCAGGAGGCTGAGGCAGCAGAATCACTTGAACCTGGGAGGCGGAGGTTGCCGTGAGCTGAGACTGCGCCTGCTCCAGCCTGGGTGACACAGCAAGACTCCGTCTCAAAAAGAATAGAAAAAAAAAAAAACCAAAACAACATATTTCACAGAGAAGAATTTATGTTTTTGGAGAAGGAGTTTCACTCCTGTCGCCCAGGCTGGAGTGCAGTGGTGAGATATCAGCTCACTGCAACCTCAACCTCCCAGGTTCAAGCGATTCACAGAGGACAATTTCTAAAAGACAAATAAGAAGTAGGAAGGGTGCATGCTCCTTCTCTACTGCCCTGTAACAGTCATTCCACACTTACCACCTCAAAACAACAAATGCTTTTGATGTTGGCTCCTGTGGGGCAGCAATCTGCAGGAAGCTTAGCCAGACACCTCTGGCTTAAGGTCCCTCCTGAAGCTGCAGTCACACCATGGACCAGGGCTGTGACCTCATCCGAAGGCTCAACTGGGGCTGGGGCCCACCTCCGAGCTCACTCAGGTGGACAATGGCTGGGTTCAGTTCCTTGCTGGCTATAGGTGGAAAGGGCCCCCACCAGTTTCTTGCCAGTTTCTCCACAGGACGCCCCACAGCCTGACAGGAGCTTTCATCCAGCAAGCTCATCAGGGAGTGGGAGAGAGCAGCCAGGACAGGAGCCCAGGCCTTTCTGAACCTCATCTCAAAAGTGACATCCTTCCCTTCCACTGTCTGGGCACAGCTCCCCGGGTGGAGCCCGAGGACTAGAAGGAAAAGAAAACTTGGATTTAAAATGGGATAAAGCCATAGGAGCTGCTCGTCCCACCACAGGAATCTCGACGCCGGGTTACTGACAAAGCGTCACTTTGCACCTCGTCCAGCTGTGCAGACCTCTCCTAGCCAGGCCCCTGCACCAGAGGTTAAGAATCCGTGCCCCTGGTCAGGAAGTCCAGATGGGTTCAAACGGCCAGCAGGGAATTTCAGGCAAAATGTGTCCCAAATCTTCAAACCATGCCCCGGAACTCAGACCTCCCCCTGGGAGTTCGTCCAAAGGAAACCACCTGCAAGAGGCTCAGGCTGCAGGGCACACTCCGCTTCCAAAACCCGGAAGCTGGAGACCACACAAGTGCCCAACGCCAAAGGCACCCCGTGGAGGGACGCCCTGTGCGCCCCCGCCCAGGTGACCCGCTGCGCCCTACACATCTTCACCAGGAAACATCTGTTATGGATGTGGACGAAGCGCAGCCTGCACTCCCAGATCCGCTCATTTTCGTTCTGCCCTCCGTTTTACGATTCGCCTACACTGAAAATGCGTGAGTGGAGTGGAAAGCCTTCCTACTCCTGCCTCAGCGACCCCCTCTAAAATACTGCCTCGTTTGGCCTGAAAATGTGATTTGCAGGCTTCCTGAGCAAAGTAGATTTCACTCCATTAAAGAAAAAAAAAAAAGGCACCGAACGGGGCTCGGCTGTCGGGAGTTTTGTTTTAGTTTTTTGCGTGTTTTGTTTTGTGTTTTTTTGTTGTTGTTGTTCTTTTTGCGGCCACGCACACCGCGTTCCCGGGCTTCAGAGCGTGGGGGTCGCCGTGGACTCCCGGACGTGAAAACGCTTAAAGCCAGCTGGGAAAACCCCACCAGCGTTTTCCGCGCACAGCGCCAGCCATAGGAAAGGACCCCCAGGAGCGAATCCGGGCAGGGAAACCCCGGACGCCCGCACACTCAGCATCAGTACCGGCACCCAGCACCCAGCACCGAGCACCGAGCACGCAGCACCGACCTCGCAGCACCCGGCACCGATCACCGAGCAGAGCACCCCGCACGCAGAACCCACCGACAGCCTGATGCAGTCTCCGCCGCAGGCATAGCGCTAGGCCCCGGCGCCTTCACAACAAAGGGACGCTGGCGGGCGGGGCCTGAGAGGCGCGCGGTGGAGGGGCCGGGCGCGAGGCCGCGGAGACAGCTCGGAGCTCGGCACTGGGGAGTGGCACAGCGCTGGCGGATGCAGGTGGGCTTCACGGGGCGCTCGCGGGACCGGAAATGACGCGCAGAACCCTGCATCGGGCTCCTCGCTGCCCCGCGGGCGCCGCTCCTCAGTGCCCCAGAGCCGCGGAGCCGGGGAAACGCGCCGCGGCCCACAACGCCCCCGCGGCTGCCCGTTGGTTCCGCCCGGGCCGTTCTACTCCAGGCAGACGGGAGGAGAAACACGGCGCGCTCAGCGTCCCCTCCCCCGTTGGTTCTGCTCGGGCCCTTCCACTGCAGGCCGACGGGGGTGGAAACACGGAGTTTTTTTTTTTTTTTTAAGGTCTAGGGTAACACGGGGCTTTTAAGTGCCTCTCCGCGGCCGCCTGGTGGTCCAGCCCGGGCCGTTGCAGTGCAGCCACACGGGGAGGGACACGGCGCGCCGAGTGCTCCGGGCGGCCGCACGTTGGTTCTGCCCGGACCGTTCCGCTGCAGGCAGAGGGAGAGGAAGACGGTGCGCGTAGTGCACCCCCGCGGCCCGTTGGTTCCGCCGGGGCCGTTCCACTGAAGGCAGAAGGGGGGGAACCGTGGCCCCCCCCCCCCGCGGCAGCCCGTTGGTTCCGCCCGGGCTGTTCCACCAGTGGCACTTCAGGGCGGGATCGGCCAGTCTGTGGAGGCAGCGGCCTCTAAGCCCCGGAGGGTTTACTGCCCAGGTTTGGGTTCCAGGAATAAGAAATCCACTGAATAGGCTTAATTTAGAAGACACAAAGGCGCCTCCTGGCGGAAGTGGCCACGCTCCGCCCAGCCTGAGGGAAAGCTTCTCTGACAGCTGGGCCCGGAGCTGCGGGGGGCGGGGCCGCCGCGCGGGGTGAGGACTCGCCTCAGGGCGCTGATTGGCTTGTGGCGCGCTCCGGGGCGGGGCCTTCGTATCCAGGCTGGCGTCGGGGCTGCTGCGGGACATCCGGAGCAGACACCCGCGGGCGCGCCTGCGGCCCCGAGGACCCCCCGGCTCCGGAGCTTCGTCGAGCGTTTTCCTAGCGTTACTTTCCCAAATAATTTTCAGGAATGAAGTTACGGCTAAAGGGCTCTTTAGAGATTACTTTTGGGCCGGGCACGTTGGCTCACGCCTGTAATCTCAACACTTTGGGAGGCCGAGGCCGGCGCATCACGAGGTCAGGAGCTTGAGAGCAGCCTGGTATGGCCAACGTGGTAAAACGTCGTCTCTACTAAAAATACAAAAATTGGCCGGGCGTGGTGGTGGGCGCCTGTAATCCCAGCTAGTCCGGAGGCTGAGGAAGGAGGATCACCTGAACCCGGGAGGCGGAGGTTGCAGTGAGCCGAGATGGCGCCACCGCACTCCATCCTGGGCGACAGAGCGAGACTCCCTATCAAAAGAAAAAAGAAAAGATTACTTTTGGCCGGGCGAGGTGGCTCACGTCTGTAATCCCAGCATTTTGAGAGGCTGAGGCGGGCGGATCGCCTGAGGTCAGGAGTTCGAGACCAGCCTGGCCAACCTAGTGAACCCCCACCCCATCTCTACTAAAAATACAAAAAAAAATTACCCGGGTCTCGTGGCGCGTGCCTGTGGTCCCCGCTACTCGGGAGGTTGAGGCAGGAGAATCGCTTGAACCTTGGAGTCGAAGGTTGCAGTGAGGCGAGATAGCGCCGCTGCTCTCCGACCTGGGCGACAGTGAGAGACTCCATCTCATAAATAAATAAATAAATAAATAAATATTACTTTTACGTTTTGTTAAACTTCCACTTGTTTTTGTTTCCGTTGCATGAACCTTCGTAAAGCTTCAGGAGGCTGATGGCAGCCTCCTTCCCCAGGCTTCCCCGTGGCGCCCGCAGCCGGGTTGGGCCAGAGGCTGGGACTGTTTCCTCCCGTGGGGTCTTTGGTGGGGATGTCCCCAGAGGAGTGGGGCAGGAGGAGGGGCACGGAGCGCCCCCGGGAGCCAGTCAGAGCGCAGCGATGGTGTCTATGGTTCCAACCACTCGGGAGGCTGAGGTGGGAGGATGGCTTGAGCCTGGGAGGTCGAGGCTGCAGGTGAGCTAGAATCACAGCACCACACTCCAGCCTGGGCGACAGAGTGAGACCCTTGTCCCACAAAAAAAAAAAAAAAGGCTGGGTGCGTTGGCTCGTGCCTGTAATCCCAGCACTTTGGGTGGCCGAGGCGGGCGGATCACGAGGTCAGGAGATCGAGACCATCCTGGCTAACACGATGAAACCCCGTCTCTACAAAAAATACGAAAAAAAATTAGCCGGGCGTGGTGGCACGTGCCTGTAATCCCAGCTACTTGGGAGGCTGAGGCAGGAGAATCGCTTGAACTCAGGAGGCAGAGCTTGCAGTGAGCCAAGATTGGGCCACTGCACTCCAGCCTGGCGACAGAGTGAGACTCCGTCAAAAAAAAAAAGGAAGAAAGAAAATTATAAAATGAAGTGAAATTAGCGCAGTGGAGTGCCATCTGCTTGGTGCCTGAGTTCACTATCCACACGGAGTTCATAAATTTGAGAGCAGTTTACAAAGTAGATTCTCCTACTTTCCAGGAAACCCAGAAATGTCTGGTGATTTGCCCACCAGTCTCGGCTGTTGTGGTCAGCAGGGCCGCTGTAGTATCCAAATGATTTCAAAAGCAGATTTATAAAAAGTACTCCTTTTTTTTTTGAGATGGAGTTTTGCTCTCATCGCCCAGGTTGGAGTGCAGTGGCACGATCTCGGCTCACTGCAACCTCTGCCTCCTGGGTTCAAGTGATTCTCCTGCCTCAGCCTCCTGAGTAGCTGGGATTACAGATGTGCGTCATCACGCCCAGCTAATTTTTATATTTTTAGTAGAGACAGGGTTTCGCCGTGTTGGCCAACATGTTCTCCATCTCCTGACCTTGTGATCTGCCCGCTTCAGCCTCCCAAAGTGCTGGGATTACAGGCGTGAGCTACCCCACGCCCGGCCTTTTTTTTTTTTTTCTTTGAGACAGAGTCTCACTCTGTCGCCCAGGCTGGAGTGCAGTGGCGCGATCTCGGCTCACTGCAAGCTCCACCTCCCAGGTTCAAGAGATTCTTCTGCCTCAGCCTCCCGAGGAGTTGGGATCACAGGCACCCGCCACCATGCCCAGCTAATTGTTTTGTATTTTTAGTAGAGACAGGGTTTCACCGTGTTAGCCAGGATGCTCTTGAACTCCTGACCTCATGATCCACCCACCTTGGCCTCCCAAAGTGCTGGGATTACAGGTGTGAGCCACCGTGCCTGGCCTCTCAAAGTTTTTATAGCAAAGCCTTACATTTCATGAGGAACCATGCATTTTATTTTATTTTTGAGATGGGGGATCTCGCCACTTTGCCCAGGGTGGGCTCAAACTCAGGGCTCTCTGGCCTCAGCCTCCCGAGTAGCTGGGTCTGCAGGTGGCCATCACCGTGCTGGGCCTGGGGTGTGCATATTAATGATTTTGGAATAGTGTCTGGAAGCCTGTGTGCCTTCCTCTCTTCCTCTCCCCAGAAGGACCTCCCACCTCATCCTCCCAAAGTGTTGGGATTATAGGCGTGAGCCACCCTGCCCCACCTCTCTTTGCTATTTTGCCTGGGAGGAGTGTATTAATAATTTTAATTTTACATTTCTTTGATTATGTTCTAGTTTGATTATTGATCATTTACTTCTTAGCTATTTATATTCTTCCTTGAGTCATCGGTTTCTGCCCTTTGACAATTTTTCTATGAATGTTTTGTGTCGATTATATGAGCTTTGTCTGTATTGAGAACATCCACGCATTGTATTATTGCAACTGTTTTCCTAGTTGAGAACATCGACCTGCTGTATTATTGCAAATGTTTTCCTGCTTGCATGTAGTCATTTGTTGTGCATATTAATGAATTTCTATCCACATGACGCCGGAAGGGGATAGAGTGGGTGGGGAGGAAGAGGGAAGGGTCCCCACCTGGAGACCCAGCCTGCAGGCCACTCAGCCACCTGCGCAGAGGTAGGGGAACAGCAGCCGCTCATGCCCCTGCAATTTGTCCTCATCAGCAGGTGGGGAAACTGAGGCCGGGAGTTCTCCAGGCCAAGGTCACTCACGGGCAAGTTCCCGCAGCCTTTGCACCCTCCATACACGTCAGGGCCGCTCATGCTTTCCTGGGCCCTTCACTGGTTTGGAGGAACCGTCCTGTTTCCCAGAGCGCACTGCCTGTCTCTGAGTGTATGTGTCTCAGTGGCGTCCATGTGTATTTTTGTGTGTGTCTGTGTGAGTCTGTGTGTGTGGTGTGTTTGTGTCTGAGTGTGTGGTGTTTGCGTGTGTCTCAGTGGCGTCCATGCATATTTTTCTGTGTGATGTGTCTGTGTGTGTGTCTCTGAGTGTGTGGTGCCTGCGTGTGTCTCAGTGGTGTCCATGCATATTTTTCTGTGTGGTGTGTCTGTGTGTGTGTGAATCTACGTGGGTGTTTGTCCATCTTTTTGTCTGGCCTCCTGTCCCCTCTGCACAGAGCAGCTGGGTGGGGATGCTGGTCCTGGGGGCTTGTCAGCAGGATGTGGGCATGGGGCAGCCCTGGGTGAGGCCTGAGTATAGGCCCCAGGTGCCTCCTGCACAGGGATGGCTGAGCTGGCTGCTCTGTGGCTCCCGGGTCCCCACCGCCGGTCACTGGGCACCACCTGTCCTGGCCACCCACTCCTGCCCACCCTGCTCTCCGCAGGGGCCTCCTTCCTCTTTCAGCTGTGCGCCCTGGTTGTGGAGGCTCCTAAGGAGGTTGTGGCCTCGGTTTACCACCTGCCTTGGCTCCTTGGTGTTGCCAGACCCTGAAGGCAGCCCATGCCCTGGCCGAGATCCTTCTGGGGCGGGATGTGCTGGAAGCAGCTGAACCACGTGGTGATGTACCAGCTCCTGCGGTCCCCTACATCCCCAGCACCGCCAACCTTCCCTGGGCTCCTCCAGCTGGCTTCTCTACCCTGTACCTGCCCCACCTTGCTCTCCCCCGACCCTGCTACCCCCCAACCAGACTTCCAGCTCCAGGCAGGGTGGCAGCCTCCTGGGCTCCCAGCAGGACAGGCCTCACCCAGACCCCGCAGGAGCCGTGGGACTTGGGCTGGGTCTTTGGGCCTGGCTGCAGCCCCTTTGGACCTGACCTGAGGAGACACCCTGGCTGTGGGAGGCAGGGTGGGGGTGCCGGGCCCAGCACAGAAGTGCCCAGGGTGCAGGCTGGCACTGGCCCGGCAGGGACCCTGGATGCCGCCGTTTCAGGCTCGAAAAGGTTTCCATGCCCCAGAGCCTGAGCCCAGCAGCCCCCGAGGATGTCTTGGGGCCTCTGTGCTCCCCAAAGCCGAGAAGGTTAGGCTTGATCCACAGCCTCTTCCAGGCCGGGGAGGCAGAGGCGCTCCAGGTCAGTAGGGCGGGGCCCACAGCCCAGGCTTTCACATCCCCAGAACGGGGCAGGGTGCTGGAGGCGCAGGTGTGCACAGGGTGGTCGTTTTGGTCTCTCCTGGACTTGCACGCGTGTAGTGCAGACTGGCTGCCGGCAAAGCCCTGAGCCACATTCGTCTGGGCCTTGTTAGGACAACAGGGACGGTGCGGGGTGGGGGGGTTGCGGGGCGCAGGACCACGTCAGTGGAGGGAGGGAGGCCGATATCGGTGCCCAGGCTGGGCCCAGGGGCCAGCGGGTCCTCACCTGGCTTGTGGCTGCCCCTGTTAGGCAGCCCGGATGGAGGGGCCCTTCCAGCCCTCCTGGCCCCGGGAATGCAGGGACTCAATTCCCCTGGTCTCAGTGGCTCTTCCGGGAGCGACACAGCCTGCCCGAGTCCACACCACCCCTCGGGCTTGAGTCCCTTCTGTCTACCCCTACCCCCGCCAGGGCACTGCCCCCTTGCCCAGAAGAGGCAGCGGCACCCCCAGCCCCTGGGGCACCACACAGCCCCTTGGGGAGGATGCCCTGCCGGCCCCACACTCGGTGGATGGGCATTTTAGGGCTAGGATTTAATGGGGGTGACCCTGCCCGACCCCTCTATGTTGGTTCCACGGCGTCAGAAAAAAGCTGTTCTTAACCCAGCTTATTTTCTACAAGTCTTGTTTATTGAAAGGATCTGAAAAGCGTAATAAGGCTTTCAATGACATTTAATAAATTTTCAAGAAATTAATATGAAACATTAAAATTTACTTCAAAAATGCAAAGTTAAAATGCAAAGTTTTCTAGATCATTCCCGTCTCACGCTGCTTTAGAGGTCAGTTCACACCTTTTGTGTTCAGATGAGCGGCTGGAATTCTCAACACTGCTGTCTTCCAGCCCTAACGCTGGGCGCTGGTCCCTCTCTCCTAAGCCCACGGCTGGGCTTCCCCTGTGCCCAGGGTCATGGCAGACTTCAAGCCAGGCCCGCTGCCCAGAATCACACTCAGGGTTTTTGGACGCTCAAGTCCACAGATGCTGAGGTGCCCAGACGAGGGTGAGCAGGGAGACACATGCCTCGGAGAACGTGCCCAGGCTGGGCCAGGCGGCTGCGGGAAGCTCCTCACGGGCAGAGGAGAACGTCTTGTGCCTTCCTTATCGATCTCCAGCAGATGAGGGCAACTTCGTGTGCAAAACTCAGAGAGCAGTTACTCAAAAAAAAGACACCCGGGCAGCAGTAACCAGGACACCAGGGTCCGACCACGGCCTCCACACACCTGTGCCCGTGGAAGACGCGGGCGCCGGGGTAGGCAGCATCCACGTGCTCCACAGCTGCTGGTGCTGGGCAGGCTGGAGACTCACGGGAGAGGCAGGAGGAGAATCAGTGTGTTGAGTCCCTCGCTGTGTTAGTGTCAAAAATTCTCATTACAGTTGCAAAATAAAAGGGATCACGATCAGTAGCCCCGGAAACCCCCATCTCCTGGACCATCAGGATTGCACTGAACAGAAGGTCCCCGAATGGTCCCTGAGGACAGCGTCTTGCAGAACATAAATGTAAACATTTAATGGCAGACGACTCCCTTCCCCTTGAAATCTTCACAAAAGTGTGTACAAGAAAGTATGTACATCAGCACTTCAGAAAATTTTAAACAGTCTCTAAAAAGTATATACAGGATTTAAACCACCTTCCTGGGAGCAGAAGCTACGTGAGGAATGTGTGGGTCGCTGGCGATGCCAGCCCCCTTCCCGCTGAGGGTCCCAGACTCAGTGCTGGCCTCAAGCGGGGAGGGCTGGATGGCAGGGGACGCATCCAACCCTCTCCAGAAACTGAGCAGAACAAAACCACCTTGCCAGCCACCAGCAAGACCATGCTTTCAACGGCGCCTCCGCCAGGGGCTTCCCTGCAGAAGTTTCAGGGGAAGAGGTGCAGGTCAAGGGGAAAAGCATCGCAGCTCAAGGAAGGTTTTTGGCTGAGACATTTATTTTCAACATTGAAGGACAGGTCGAGTCATTCTGACTCCTCTGAATTTCAACCGACTGATTTGCGGAAAAATATCCTGGCATGGAAATTGCGGCAGCTGGAGGCCGTGCTCCAGGGACCCACCGCGGGGTGTCAGCAGGACAGAAGCAATCCCAGCCCATTTCTCACACTTCTTTAGAAATGCAAAAAAAGTCAGACATTTTAAAAAAACAGCTGATCTGGACAAAAGGCAGACCTAGGCTCTAACCCAGCTACAGAAAGGAAGTGGCCATGCCACTGAGACAGGCGGTCACAGACACACACAGATTG
Source organism: Pan paniscus (assembly GCF_029289425.2). Classification (NCBI taxonomy): domain Eukaryota; kingdom Metazoa; phylum Chordata; class Mammalia; order Primates; family Hominidae; genus Pan; species Pan paniscus. The sequence continues at coordinate 226,517,052 of NC_073249.2, read as the reverse complement.
GTCTGTCCCCAGAGGGCGCCTGGAGGGCAGCGGAAGGATTCGGGCCTGGATAGGGGCTTGACCTAGCCCTCCTCCTCCTCCTCCTCCTCCTCCTCGAAGTGGGCTTGCTTCTTCCGGACGTTCCAATGCAGGCACTGGGCGAGGCTCTCAAACCAGTCGCTCACGGGGTCCCGCACACAGATGGAGGGGAGCGGGTAGCATGAGGTAGTGATGCTGATGCTGGGACGGGAGAGCAGCAGCCTGAGCCAGGGCTTCCAGAAAGGCCCACCCCCGGCCAAGAACCCTTCCTCCCTCCCTCCCTGGGAATGGCCGGGACTCTTTTCCTGTGGGGCCGGGCAGCCCCTCCCCGAGGCAGGCTTGAGCGGTGCCCCATGGGTGCTGGGACAGAGCCATCCCAGGTCCTGGAGGGGACGGTGCAGGGAACTGACAAACTCTGCCCCAGGGCCCTCAGGGGTGAGGTCCCGGGAGGTGGGGGTGGGCAGCAGTGCCAGGGGGGACACCCTCAGGCCTCTGCTGGGGCCAGGCCTGCATGTGCCACCGTATGCGACCCGCTGCCCCCAGGACGGGTGCCCCGACTGTGATGCTGCAAGACCCAGGGACTCAGGCCCTGTGGTGCTCTAGGGAACAAGCTGTGTCTACAGGCCAACCGCAAGAGGGCAGGCGCTGCCTGGCCCGGGGAGGAGGTTGGCAGGCAGTGCCCAGCCCAGCATGCAGCCCACACCTGTCTCCATGGCGGATCTCTTGTCTCTTCCGTCCATCAAAGGACACCCATGCTGTGTTCCTTGCTTCAGGTGACAGCATGATCTGAGGGTCAAGCAGGGAGAGGTGTGGGCCCCCAGCTGTGGGGAGGACGCTTCTAGGCACCCACCCCTGAGTGCTTGCCAGAGGTCGAAGGTTGGGCAGCTCTGACCCTGCCTTGCGGACGGTGGAGTGCACGTCCTACAGGCACCGGCCCAGCTCAGCACCGCCAGAGACGAACAATGGCGGGAAGCCCCTCAGACCCGGGCCCTGGGCACCTTGATGGACAGAACTCGGGCACCAGCAAGGGAAGGCTTGCCTCTGAGGGGCACGGGATGGCCCTAGGATGACGAGGCCGCGTCTGAGGCTGGAGCCAGCATGGCCGAGCGGGGTGCCAGGTCCCGGCTTTGTGTTGCACGGGGTCAAATGACTCACAAACCGGAAAAGGAGTGTCGTTGGCTCTGACCTTCAGCTCGACCCCTGCGGGGACCACGATGGGCCGGAAGGACAGCGAGTGGGGGCAGATGGGCGTGATCATGATGGCCGGCACGTTGGGGTGGATCATGGAGGCCCCGGCCGCGGCCGCATACGCCGTGCTGCCCGTCGGGGTGGACACGATCACTCCTGACAGGGACAGGCGCAGGCGTCACTCCCGCCCGAGGGACGCTCAGGGCCCCAGGACAGTGCTGCGGGCCTTACCGTCGCCCTGCACTGTGGTGATGAGGTGTCCGTCCAGGTAGACATCCACGTTGGACAGGTAGGAGGAGGGGCCTCTGTCAATCACCACCTCATTCAGGACCTGGAGGGGCGACAGCATTGCACACTCAGGGCGGGGGGTGCCGCACGGCTCGCACACACCCCCCGTCTCACCCAGCCGGGCTCTCCGGAAGGTCCTCATCCCTGGGACCGAAGTCGCCCCACCCTGGGCCCCTCACCGAGGCCGAGGCGCCTCCACTCACCTGGTATTGCATGGTCTGCTTCCCGACATCCATGTCCAGGCCTGCAGCCTGCGAGCCATTCTCACCCAGCCCGTTGTGCACGGCTGTCTTCTTCCCCCGGAGCTCCTTCACCACCCTGACCTTCAGCCGACTCCGGAGAACAACAGCTGCGTTCCCTGAGGTCCAGCAGGAGTCAGAGGGCATGCATCAGGGAGGTCAGTGGGGTCAGGGGCCCCACCCCAGGGAGGCCAGTGGGAGTCAGAGGGCTCTTTCTTCTCCCAAGTTGACACACTTCTGTGCCTTTTTATTTTGAGATGGAGTCTCACTCTGTCACCCAGGCTGGAATGCAGTGGTGCGATCTTGGCTCACTGCAACCTCTGCCTCCCAGGTTCAAGTGATTCTCCTGCCTCAGCCTCCCAAGTAGCTGGAACTACGGGTGTGCACCACCACGCCCAGCTAATTTTTGTATTTTTAGTAGAGACGGGGTTTCACCGTGTTGGCCAGGATGGTCTCATCTCTTGACCTCGTGATCCGCCCGCCTCGACCTCCCACAGTGCTGGGATGACAGGCGTGAGCCACCGCGCCCGGCCGACACTTCTGTGCCTTCTGAGAGTGAGAATCAGCTCACTTCTGCCCAACACACATGGCAGCTTCAACCTGTGATCTGCTGAAACTTCTCAGTGTCAGTAAAAGGTTTGAACCACTCAAGATTTAGAAATCCCTGAATCTTGAAACCTTTAAATGTTGTTCCATGCATCATTAAATGAAAATAAACCCCCCGCAAGCAAGCGAGACAGCAGCGCCATGATCAGAGCTCCTGTGGGCTCCAGAACATTCCAACTCACCCTCTATCACCTGAGTAACTTGGGACTGAAAGTTCTCAAAGCTGAATGGGGTCAGGAAGCCCAGGGAGCCCAGGTGGAAGGCCATGACCGGAGGGACGCTGCCCTGTGAGCCGATGGAGAGGTCATTCAGCGCCCACGCCGTGCACCCCCGCACCACCCAGCTTTCCACCGGCACCTCGGGAGGGACCCAGCTCTGTGGGGACAGCACCCCGACCCTCTGCAGGAGGGACTGGCCATGTGGACAAGCGGAGGGGGACGTCTCAGGCCAGGGTGGGCCAGGCCACCAGGGCCAAGGTTGGTGTGGGGAGCTGGTGAGGAACAAAGGTGGCAGGGCTGAGCAGCCCCCTGGGCATGGAGGGCTGGGGGAGCTGGCGAGGGCGGGTGGGAGGCAGCCTCGGGGTCAGAGCCTCGCGCCCCACAGGTGCTAATGGGGAGACGGGGAGAAAAGCAGGGCGGGCTGCGGGCATTTCCGGTGTCACCAACATGCAGTGGGCCAAGGGCAGAGCCAGGGTCCCCCACACAGCGTGGCCCTACAGCCCCAGGGGAGAGCTGTGCTGCCGAGAAACCAGGAAGAGGAGCTCAAGGGAGGCCCAGAGGGGATGGGCCAGTAGGCGAGGTCGTTTCCCGGGACCCACCGCCCTGCGCCACTCCCTGCTGTCCCAGGCGGGCTCTGGCCACCCCCAGCCGTAGCACTGTGTCCACACTGCCCCTGGCCCACCATTGCACCGCACCGGGCTGCCACCATGGGCCTCAGTGCTGGCCGCTCTAGGTGACTGCTCTCGTATAAAGGGGTGAAAAGTAATGGAAGCCACGCTTGTGAGCCCCTCGTTACACAGCACCTAGACTAGAACCTGGTGTGGGTCTGGAAATGTCAGCGCTTCACCTGGAAAAGCGAGGAAGCGTACAGCAGCGTCCCGTCTCCCCCCAGGCAGATGATGAAGTCTATCTGATTGGAAATGTCATCATAATCTAGGGAACACAAAGCAAAACCAAGAAGAGGCTGTCACACAGTGGCCCCTCTGTGGCGCAGTGCGCAGACACCAATGACAAGGGCAACAGTGCCAGAAGCTTCCAATGGGGCGGGGAACTGTGCTGGAGAAACCAAGGACAGAGCTGCTGACAGCCCACCTTCTCGAAAGGTACAGAATTTCTTCTTCACTGCCCCAAAGCTTTCATCGCTGGCGATGGCAGGGTCTTCTAGCACTTTCTTTTCCACATACACGATCATGTTGTTCTCCTGGAAGCAAAGTGCCAACCTGCTCATTCCACCTGCAGACCCCACCCTCCTGCAGGGAGGTTCCCGACTCACGGGCGCTGTGGTCAGAGACCTGGCATCGTGGCCTGCATGCCCGCCCCCCCATGCTCAAGCTGAAACTTCATCGCCAACGCGCCAGGAGGAAGCAGGACCTTTAAGAGATGACTGGGCGGAGGGGGCTCCCTCTCAGGAATTGACTAAGGCTGTTATTTCAGGAGTGGCTTTCCTGGGCGCCGCAACCCCCACGCCTGCTCTTCTGAAGAGAAGACACAGCAGGAAGGCCCACGTCAGATGTGTCCCCTTGATCTCGGACTTCCTGGCCTCCAGGGCCACGAGCCCACCAGCTCATTGTTGGTCACCCAGTCTGGTGCTTGCCATGGCGGTACACACAAACCCAGACACCGGGCAGATCCCCGCTCGGTCCCCAGTTCCAGACAAGCAGCCGTTTCCCAGCACTTGAGGTGGTTCCCATGGTCTCACGGGGCGGTGATGTGGATGGAGGCCCCCCCAACTCCATGTGCACCCCAGGCCCCCTTCCCCCCTGCCCCGCGTGCCTCCATGAGGTGCGTGCAGAGCTCCTTGAACGGCTGCAGTAGGCTGGCATCTCTCATCTTCTTGATGACAAGGACGCTCTTTGGGGACTTGTTCCACGTCAGCCGCTGGCTCGCGGGGTCCTGAATGTGCCTTTAGGGGAGGAGAAAAGAGTTCACACCAGCTGCGATCTCCCTCTTGCGGAAAAGGTGTAAGACTTAGAAAATAAAAAAAAAAATCTTTAAAAAGGTGTTTTCACCTCCCAGGGAAACGTGCTCGGTGGCCACGAGCTCGCAGGGCCGAGGGTCGCGCCACAGAGACAGGGTCAGGGGTCAGTAGGGTCCGGAGTGACCACCTCTCACCTGCTTGGCCCATCACACGCAGGCTCAGGCCCACAACCCCCACCCGGGCACCACGCTGACCCAAGTGCACGCACCACAGCCCTTCCCAGCCCCCGGCCACTTGCCTGCCTGGCTCCTCAGTGACGCTGGTGGGGCAGAAATGACCACGAAAGCCCATGGCTGGGCCACTCTTTGCTTGATGCCCTCCTCAGGCCCCCACGAAAACCCAAACCAGTTGACATGGTGACTCTGTCCCTAGGATCCTCTGCACACAGTTTCTGGCCCCACGGGAGCCCAGGACCCCTCAAGGACCCGCTTCCCCCCCTGCACACAGCTCACTACCTCCCTGCATGAACGGACTTTAACCTCACTCACTCTCACAGTAAAAATCACAGGTTTAAAAGTCAGTGGCAGCCCTGACACAGCCACCTGCGCTTTGCTGGCTCTGACCCCGACCACTGTGCCCGGTGTTTCTCCACAGGCAGGGCCCACCCCGGTGGGATTCCCATTACCACGTTAGTCACAGAAAACATCCCAGCCCAGAACTGGGAACACACACCACGGAGCCTGCTCCTGTTCCCAGAAGCCAAGGGAGGGCGCAGCGGGGCTGGCCACCGTCGTCAGCGCTCACCGCCTACCCTCAGCCCCAAAGGACAAGTTCTTATACCACCGCGCCAGCCAGCTAGTTCCAAGTTGCCCAATCGAGAAAGCTGCTGCCTGCCATGCCTCTTCCCAGCAGTGACTTCCCCAGGAGTGTGACCGTCCCACTAACACCCCCAGAACCACAACACAGACGCCGATGGCAGCCACAGGGCCACAGACCTCAGCCCATCGCTTGTGACCTTCGGAAGCTGGTCAGCACTCACCCTGTGCAGGCATTGCTGGGAGGCGCGGGGTCACTCATGCCATCCCCTATGAGCTCAGCACCTGCCGGGTCACACAGGTGGCTCGCGAGGTAGCCCCTGCCTGCTGGGAGCCGGCCAGCGCGTCCACAGCATCCAGGCCACGCTTGGCGAACACGCGGCCGCCCCATCGGTATGGTCCTGACTGTGCGCCCACACTAGAAGCCTAAGCTCTTCATACTCAAAACTCAAAGCAAAACACAATTGTGATGAGACTTGGTAAAGTTGTTGTAAAAGCAACTAAGTCAAAAGAGCTTCCTACACTTGTAAAAATCAAACAAAACAAAACTAAACACAGTTTCCTCATTGGTCACATGGTCCTCCTGCCTAATCCCTACTGAAAAAAAGTCCTCAGTTCAGCAGCAAAGAGGCCACACTTCAGCTCCCTGCTCCTAACTGAGCCGGGTGGGACCAAGCCCTCTGTTCCCGTTGCCTCAGACCTGGCCAAGTACCCAGCCTCCAGCCTCGCCCCAGCACCGCGCCAGCCACCACTCTGGCCTGCGGAACCGGCTGGGCCCCAGGGAAGGCACCCTCAGGCCACAGTCAGGTGGAAGGGCGTTCCCTGCCTCCTAGCCCGCTGCGTCACTCTGCTTGGCTCCGGCCCAAGGGCGTGCAGGTGGCTCACGGTCCTCTGGCCTGGTCAGCCAGCAAAGCCCCCGCCCTGCACACGGCTCCCCCTGCTCTCCCCGCCAACAGTCACCACTGACCCAGTGGCCCCGCCTACACCCATTCCAGCCCTGAGGCTCAGCTGAGCCCAGCCAGAGCCACCGGCAGCAGCGTCGTACACCAGCCCAGGCACCCACCGCTCTGTGTGACCACAAACTAGCGCCTCGACCTCTTCCTGGGTCACCTGCAAAGCAGGACACCAGCCCTTGCAGGCATACACGGCTGTGGGTATTGCACGGAGAGGGCAGGGGGTGGCGTGAAGCCAGCATGGCCACAGCCTGGCCCGCCTGGCCAGCTCCGACTGAGACTGTCTCACACATGGGTGGCCACGCACACTGTGACACACGGGCACTCATGCACCTCCACAACACAGGCCCACCAATTCCCTGGACAACAAAACAGGAAGCGGGTACCCTCCTCACCAGGCGCCCCCACAGGGTCTTGCTCTGGACTATCAGGGAAGACGGAAGTTCAGATGCATGGGAAGCCCTGCCCCTCCACAGCGGGGATGGGAAAGCCCTGCCCCTCCACAGCGGGGATGGGAAAGCCCTGCCCCTCCACAGCGGGGATGGGAAGCGGGAGGTTATGATCCCAGAGACACAGAGCCCAGAGGGGGCGTGCTCCTATGGGGGTGCCAAGAAAGCTGCATGCCCCTCAAGGCTGCCCCACAAACCCACCGCTTTCTCCTGCGGGGCTGTCTGACCTCGGGCAGCTCGGGGACCACTGAGTACGCCCTGGTCTGAGGGCTGAGGCAGAACATGCACCTGTCCGGTGACCCCGCCCTGGCCCGAGTGACTGACGGCTGGTGAAGGCAGCAGCTGAGATGCGAATGACAAAGGAGTGGCTCTGCCAGGACCAGGAAGTGCAGGGAGGGCACCAGGCAGCGGGGGAGAGGCCTGGTGGGGTGCCAGGGACACAGCAAGCACCGGATGGCAGGACAGAGCCACAGCGGGGCCGGGAGGGCAGTGGAGCACTCTGGGTCACCCACGTGGCTGCTGTGCAGGGAAGGGATGGTGAGGCCGCGGCGAGTGGTCAGGAGTCCACACAGCGGAGGGCAGCCGGGCAATAGTGCAGGGGAGCTGCTTGGATATTTTGGGATCAAAGTGACAGAATCTGCAGATGGACTGGATGAGGGAAAGCAAACAGGGGTCGGGCCCCCCGCCTCAGGCATTTGGCAGCAGTGACAGGTCACAGACACTCCGGGAACCAGTGGCACTGAAAGGGCTGGGCCTCAAAAGCACAAGTGCGAGTCACTTCCATCCTAAGGGGCTCCGTCAGCATCTGGAGCAGCAAGGCCAACCCCAGTCCTGCCTGGGACGCACGCTGCCGCGGGGCCCACACTTTGCAGAGCAGCTCCTCGGATGACTCCCCCGTGGCTCCTGGGACCTGAACTTCGGTGACAGCCCAGGGCTGGGGCCTCCGTCCCTGCTGTTCGCCCCCAGCCTCCATGGCACCGGTGCCTGTCAGCAAAAGGCCATGCAGTGGCCGCCCCCGTATCACACGGCCGCATTGCGCTTTCTGGTCAACAGTCCCCAGCAGCCCGCGCGCTGAACACTCGGCCCTTCCGCATGGTCCTCCCTTGCAGAAAGTGAAGCATCCATGACTCCGTGAAGGAGGAGGCCCTGAAGAGAGCCCGTTCTGCACGGAGGAAGAGAGCCTGTTCTGCACAGAGGCCTGAGAGCTGAGGCACCAGTCCCAGAAGCAAAGGCTTCTCTGGGGAAGAGGCAATGAGGACGTCTGCCAGGTGCAGAATACGACTCTCAGGGCTGGCTGGGAGCTCACTTTTTTGCTCTGTCGCCCAGGCTGGAGTGCAATGGTGCGATCTTCGGCTTACTGCAACATCTGCCTCCCGGGTTCAAGCAGTTCTCTGTCTCAGCCTCCCAAGTAGCTGGGATTATAGGCACGCGCCACCATGCTTGGCTAATTTTTGTACTTTTAGTAGAGATGGGTTTTCACCATATTGGCCAGGCTGGTCTTGAACTCCTGACCTCGTGATCCGCCCACCTTGGCCTCCCAAAGTGCTGGGATTACAGGTGTGAGCCACCGCAGCTGACCAATTTTTGTGTTTTTTGTAGGGATGGGCTTTCACCATGTTGCCCGGGCTGGTCTCAAACTCCTGGGCCCAAGTGATCTGCCTGCTTCGGACTCCCACAGTGCTGGGACTGCAGGTGTGAGCCACTGCGCCCAGCCCGGATTATAATTCTTTACACATAAAGCACAGATATCAGATCGATCACTGTTGCGTTTTTCCCATGACACTATGACGGGCCTCCAGGCAGAATGTGTTGACAAACTGAACCATCAAATAGCAAACGCAACCCACCTCAGAGCTCTTACTCACTCTTAAAGAAACAAAAAAGCAGCCCTGAGGATCTCATGTGGAAGCTGCCACACCCACGGGCTGTGACCCGGTCTCCAGGCCCCGGCTCGCCTACCGTCCACTTTCACAAAGCCGCTGGAAAAGCCACAGCTGGGGAGCCCCCGCTCGGATGCCTGCACTCAGGGGGTTCAGGGAGGACGCCCATGTGGCTTTTTGTTTAAATGACCTAAACATGTACTTCTCACATGAAGTGCTAGAATCTTCCTCAACACAGCGATCCCACAACTCCACACACATCCCGAGGACGCCCCCATCCCATGGCCCCCGGCACTCACATGATGGTCTAGGGGTTCTCTCCCTTCCAAGGACCCCCCGTCCTGGGGCCCCAGCACTCACATGATGGTCTGGGGGTTCTGCAGCACACAGGCCTTTGGTCCAAAAGTGGTCACCGGGCATGGCCCATGAAGAGAGCGTGTCCTCCTGTGGGGAGAGGGCAGTGTCAGAGCCACCAGGGCCTGAAACCAGACATGCAGTGACAGACACAGATAGAGGAGGTTACACGGTAAGGCATACATGCAATTTGAAAGATGCCAACTCCATCTGCCCAGCAGCCACACAATAGCCCTTGGAAGGTTCTGCCCAGGTCCATGGCTGCACTGGAGCAGCACCTGTGAGGAGCACGCATGCCCACGCGCCCCTCAGATCATGACCCAAGCCGGGGAGAGCTTCAGCCCAAACAAGGAAAATGCCAGGGCCAGGGCCAGCCTGGGATCAGAATTCCTCAGTGTCTCCAGGACCCCTCTCTAGATCTGCATTTGGGACTCAAAACCTGAGACAACATCTCATCTCTAAATCGTCTAGATTAAAATTCTAGCACAAATGTTCACTCTGAACTCATGTCAATAAAAAAGACGTAGGCCGGGCGCAGTGGCTCACACTTGTAATCTCAGCACTTCAGGAGGCTGAGGTGGGTGGATCACGTGAGGTCAGGAGTTTGAGACCAGCCTGGCCAACATGGTGAAACCCCGATCCTTACTAAAAAAAGAAAAATTAGCCAGGCCTGGTGGCGTGTGCCTGCAGTCCGAGCTACTCAGGAGGCTGAGGCAGGAGAACTGCTTGAACCCAGGAGGTAGTGGTTGCAGTGAGCCGAGATCGAGCCACTGTACTCCAGCCTGGGTGAAAAAAGTGAAACTCTGTCTCAAAATGAATGAATGAATGAATGAATGAATGAATAAAAGACGCCAGATGAACGGCTCAACAACTTTCCTAGTGATTTAAACATGGCCAGGTCACAGTTAAATCACCCAGCCAGGGGCTGTGGCAGCCGCACGCGTCCTGGGGAGAATGCTGTCAGGACCGCTGTGCTCCTCAGGGTCCAGCACTGAGGCTGCCCTCGTCCTGGGTGCCCAGGAGCCTCCCAGTCCCTTCACACACTCAGAAAACTTGCACACAGCTGGCCAGGCAACGGCCCAACAAAATCCTCAAGTCCCAATGCAGAAGAACGGCCTTCCGCTGCCTCCCAGGGCCAGACAACCCCAGGAGAGCCGTGGTGCCCTGAGGGCTGCTCCACAGGTGACACAGGCATGGCCATCAGTGGTCACGGACTTGTTTACCTCAGCCTTTTAAAAATTGGTAAGTACAGGCCGGGTGCAGTGACTCACGTCTGTAATCCCAGCACTTTGGGAGGCCAAGGCAGGCGGATCACGAGGCAGGAGATCGAGACCATCCTGGCTAACACGGTGAAACCCTGTCTCTACACAAAAATACAAAAAATTAGCCGGGCGTTGTGGCTCACGCCTGTAATCCCAGCACTTTGGGAGGCTGAGGTGGGCGGGTCACCTCAAGTCAGGTGTTCGAGACCAGCCTGGCCAACATGGTGAAATCCCATCTCTACTAAAAATACAAAAATTAGCCAGGTGTGGTGGCACATGCCTGTAATCCCAGCTACTCAGGAGGCTGAGGCAGGAGAATCACTTGAACTTGGGAGGCAGAGCTTGCAGTGAGCCTAGATCACACCACTGCACTCCAGCCTGGGCGACAGAGCAAGACTCCATCTCAAAAAAAAAAAAAAAAAGAAAAAAACGAAGTACATTACAAAAGAATTTTACTTACTTACGAACTGAAAAGATTATTGCGGAAAACAATGTTTCTCGAAGTGGGTGTTGGGATTTAATGTTTCCTTCCCAAGGACAGGCTGTGCTTGGGCGTATTTGGCTACCTCCTCCCCCACCTCACCCTGAAGGCGCCTGTCACTCACTATGGAGGCGACCTCTGACCCAGGGCTGCTGTCATCAGGTTCAGAATGCAACAGAAATGGTGCATTATGCCGAAGAACCCACAGGAAAAGAAAAAAAAAAACCCAAAGCAATTCTGTTTGCGCAGTCACTGCGCTGGGGTGGCCTGGAGGTACAGGACAACGACCCCCACTGACAACGAGGCAACGAGGCATATGAGAAAAGCTGAGTGGTGACGTGGTGCCTGCGGGACGAAGGCAGCCACCAGCGCTCGTAGCCTCCTGGCTCAGGCAGTGACTCTGTAGACAGAAAACGTGGGAGTAGCCTGTTTCTCCATTGCTGCCACCACGTCAGAGGCGCTACAGGCTCTCCCATCTCACTGGGTAAGACAACATGCTAAGACTATTTTTCACCAAAAAGCCCCCCTTGCATTTGACAGTCGTGATCCTTGTTAGGCAGCGCCGGCTCTGGCAAGCTTCCACCTAAAACTCCCCACATTTACCGTCACCAGAACCGAGAGCACCATCCCCAGGCACCATCACAGCTGTGCTTGTGCGGCCACCGTCATGCAAAGCCCGGGGCGCTGTTGCTCAAGCAGCATTGTGCAAGGGTGAGCGCTGTGGGCACTCTTGGCACAGGAGGGAGCCACTTGCCCAACATGTGAGAGGGCTGGGCCCGCCCAAGGCCACGCTCACAACTCTGCCTCCACCAGCCCTGCTCACAGTGCAGAACCCCCCAGCCTTCGCCTCTCAAAACAAGCAGAGCCAAGAGGGATGTCCCCTCACACCCCAGTGACTTCTGTAGAGCAAATGTTTCCAGGCCAGGCACAGTGGCTTGCACCGGTAATCCCAGCACTTTGGGAGGCTGAGACGGGCAGATCACCTGACGTCAGGGGTTCAAGACCAGCCTGGCCAACATGGTGAAACCCCGTCTCTACAAAAATACAAAAATTAGCCGGGCATGGTGGTGCACGCCTGTAATCCCAGCTTCTTGGGAGGATGAGGCAGGAGAATCACTTGAACCCGGGAGGCGGAGGTTGCAGTGAGCCAAGATTGCGCCACTGCACTCCAGCTTGGGGGACAGAGCGAGACTCCGTCTCAAAAAAAAGTTTCCTCTCCAAGTGCGCTTCAGTCTAACATCAAGGGTCAGCGTAGGCACCAGTTAGATGGTTCTGTGCTGATACAGACAGATAAAGAAACACGGTGGCACCCTGTGCCTGTGCTGGCACCTGGGAACATGCGCCAGGCAGGTGTCCATGGGCCAGGATCCCCCTTCAAGGGCACAGCTTCACCTGGGCAAGGACCCAGCCTCACCTTCCGGATGCATCGACGCAGACTACTCAGGAGAATTCTTCATAATCGTTTTAAGAAAGAATATTATGAAATCAGACCAGAAAAAACAGAGGAACCATCCCTCCCGGTTGTACCTGAACTCCTTGGTGCTCCCCAGGGCGGGCGAGGCAGACAGGCTGCGAGACTTGGCCCGGCCCCGGATGGGGTGGTTGTAACTCCAGGTCTCGTCGCCGTGGCAGGCCGAGCAGCAGTAAGCAGCCGCGTCTGGACTCAATTCCTTATTCATGGTCATTTTTTCTTGTTCCATTTCCATTGTCAGGAAATGAGAACTTCGGTCAGAAAAACACTGATGCCTTAATTTAATAAAATAAATAATGTAAATAAAGTAAATAAATATGTATGAAACAATAATAATTTACACATACATATGTTCCATTTCATCAAGGGGAAAAAATGGCTGAAGTCCAATTTACCAAAGTACTTTGAAAACAGACTGTTTCCATCGCAAAGATATTTAAGAACTACTCCAGGTTTTTGGCTGGGTGCCGTGGCTCACGCCTCTCATCCCAGCACTTTGGGAGGTGGAGGCGGGCAGATCACTTGAGGCCAGGAGTTCAAAACCAGCCTAGCCTGACCAATATGGTGAAATCCCGTCTCTACTAAAAATACAAAAATTAGCTGTGGTGGGCGCCTGTAGTCCTAGCTACTCGGTAGACTGAGGCAGGAGAATCGCTTGAACCCGGGAGGTGGAGGCTGCAGTAAGTCGAGATCATGCCATTGCACTCCAGCCTGGGTGACTAGAGTGAAACTTCATCTCAAAATTTTTTCTGTAAAATAATATTAACAAAAAAAATTGTTTTAAAAAAGAACAAAATAGAAAGTCACACTGTGTGGCCAGGTGTGGTGGCTCATGCCTGTAATCCCAGCACTTTGGGAGGCTGGAGAGAAAGGATCAGTTGAGGCCAGGGGTTCAAGACCACTCTGGGCAACACAGAACTCTTCTCTAGCAAAAAAAAAATTAGCCGGGCATGGTAGCCCATGAGCGAGACCCTGTCTTAAGAAAAGAAAGACTCTGGCCAGGTGCGGTAGCTCATGCCTGTAATCCCAGCACTTTGGGAGGCCGAGGCGGGTGGATCACCTGAGGTCGGGAGTTTGAGACCAGCCTGACCAACATGGAGAAACCCCCATCTCTATTAAAATTACAAAATTAGCTGGGCGTGGTTGCGCATGTCTGTAATCCCAGCTACTCGGGAGGTTGAGGCAGGAGAATTGCTTGAACCTGGGAGGGGGAGGTTGCGGTGAGCTGAGATCACGCCATTGCACTCCAGCCTGGGCAACAAGAGCCAAACTCCATCTCAAAAAAAAAAAAAAAAAAGATGTTAACACAGAGGGAGCTGGTGAAGGGCACAGGGGTCTCTCTGTACTATTTTTACAACTTCCTATGAATTAGTCTATGATTATTTTTTTTTTCCCCCAGACGAAGTCTCACTCTTGTCCCCCAGGTTGGAGTGTAATGGCGCAATCTCGGCTCACTGCAACATCTGCCTCCAGGGTTCAAGCAATTCTCCTGCCTCAGCCTCCTGAGTAGCTGGGATTACAGCTGCCCGCCGCCACACCCGGCTAATTTTTGTATTTTAAGTAGAGATGGGGTTTCACCATATTGACCAGGTTGGTCTCAAACTCCTGACCTCAGGTGATCCGCCCGCCTCGGCCTCCCAAAGTGCTGGGATTACAGGTGTGAGCCACCGCACCCAGCCAATTATTTCAAAATAAACAGTTAATAAAGGTCAGACACAGTGGCTCACACTTGTAATCCCAGCACTTTGGGAGGCCAAAGCAGGGGAATCACTTGAAGCCAGGAATTGGAGACCAGCCTGGGCAACACAGCAAGACCCCACCTCTACAAAAACATTAATAAAAAATAAACCAATCAAAATCACAAAATGTTAAAAAAAAGTATTATTACTGCTACATTACCTAGAAGCTCTATTTTGTGTGTCTGTGTGTGTGTGTGTGTGTGAGAGAGAGAGAGAGAGAGAGAGAGAGAGAGAAATAGAGATATTGAGAGACTGAGAGGTAGAGTCTTGCTCTGTCACCTAAGCTGGTGTGCAGTGGTGCAATTACAGCTTACTGCAGCCTCAATCTCCCAGGCTCAAGGGATCCTCCCACGTAGCTGAGACTACAGGCATGAGCCACTATGTCCAGCTAATTTTTAAATTTTTTGTAGAGACAAGGTCTCGCTACCTTGAACGGGCTGACCTTGAACTCCTGGGCTCTGGTGGCCCTCCTGTGTTGACCTCCCAAAGCACTGGGATTACAGGCATGAGCCACTGCACCCAGCCTAGAAGCTCTGTTCATATTTATTTGCGAAGATCAATTTGATGACTAAGCAGTAAACTAATTTATAAAATAATATTAAATATTAAAACCAACTTTAAACAATTATCTTCACCTATGTATGTGTGTGTGTATATATATACACACACACACATATATATATTTAACAAGTATCTCCAATACCACAACCAGTGTATTTTTTGTTTTTTTGAGATGGAGCTTCGCTGATGTTGTCCAGGCTGGAGTGCAGTGGCGCGATCTCGGCTCACCGCAAACTCTGCCTCCCAGGTTCAAGCGATTCTCCTGCCTCGGCCTCCCAAGTAGCTGGGACTACAGGTGTGCGCCACCACGCCCAGCTAATTTTGTATTTTTAGTGGAGACCTGCCTCTTAATTCTCCAACATGGAGGGGTTTCTCCATGTTGGTCAGGCTGGTCTCAAACTCCCAACCTCAGATGATCCGCCCGCCTCGGCCTCCCAAAGTGCTGGGATTGCAGCCGTCGCCACCGCGCATGGGCACCATTATGCCTCGGCCTCCCACAGTGCTGGGATTGCAGGCGTGGCCACCGCGCGCGGTCACCACTGTATTTTTTGACAAGGGCGAGTCAGGACTGACACTTAATTCGTTTGTTTGATATATTAACTGCTTTAAAAGGACACACAATGCTAGCTGCACCAAAGTGCATTAAAATTCCTCATAGCATGAATCTAATTTTAAAAAACCTTTGTAGGGCGGGCATGGTGGCTCACGACTGTAATCCCAGCATTTTGGGAGGCCGAGGCGGGCAGATCACGAGATCAGGAGTTCAACATCAGCCTGGCCAAGATGGTGAAACTCCGTCTCTACTAAAAATACAAAAAAAAATTAGCTGGGCGCAGTGGCAGGCGCCTGTCATCCCAGCTACTCAGGAGGCCGAGGCAGGAGAATCGCTTGAACCCAGGCGGCAGAGGTTGCAGTGAGCTGAGATCACGCCACTGCCCTCCAGCCTGGGGGACAGAGTGAGACTCCGCCTCAAAGAAAAAAAAAAAAATCCTCTGTATTAGGAAGTTTTATTAGAAAAAAATACTAGAGCACAATAAGAAAATATTCATAACGAACTTATACAAAGTAGCAAGGAAAACATTAAGATGCCAATAAATAAATGTGCAAAGAACATGAACAAAAGTCACACACACACAAATACAAACATAATACACATGAGTTCGTTCCCATGTAAGAACTCAATCAATATTTGTTGCAAGACTAAATGAAAAAGGAAAATTTATTTAGTGACAGAAATGGGGAAACATTCAACCTCAACCCTGAGTGGGAAAAAACTTACTGCCCACTAAATTACCCATCTCATCTCACCCCGGTAAATAATGCCCAGTGCTGGCATGCACACTGGCAGTATACAAACTGAGAAAGACTTTCTGGAAAGTGCTACAGCCATGTGACCGCAGGGCGTCACCCTGTGACCTCATTAAACCTAAGCAGATCACAGGTCTGAAGGGGGCTTTCTTTAGATGTGGCTCCACCTTCTTAGGGGCAGATGAAGAAAACAGGGGTCTGGGCAGTTCTGAATGGGAAGGCCAGGCATCACCTCCCTCTTCAGTTGCACAAAGTGTGCGTGGCATCCTCACATCCCATCTGGCTCAATTTCGCTTTTTCTCTGAACACTTTTCACCATCTGTCTGAAGCACACACACACATTTTATTCACTTCCCCATTCCCATGCATGAATGCTAGGACCTTTGCAATTGTGGGCCAGGAAAGATTGCAAATGATAAGCCACTAGCACAGAGAGTAGAAATGAAATCCCCGGGTTACAAGCTAAAGCATTACTGACACCCACTTGTCCAGAACGGCTGAAGCTGGGCAGTGACTGTCAACAGGTATATACGGACTAGAAAGTGGAGCTGCCGGAGGAGGCCCTGCACCTTCCTGCCATGACACAGCCTCCCCCCAAGTGTTGGGCTTGTGTACTCAACACTCCCTCTTGCTGTCATCCTACCACACCTGCAGACTGGAGGTAATCCAGATGCAAGGCCGTCAAGTCCTACAAACACCCACCTGCCTCTTAATTCTCCAAGTGAGACCTACATTTCCTCAAGCGTGAAGCTCAATAAAATCAACTATTGTTTTCCGTTTTCATCACGAGCGCCACTTTCCCACTATTTGTTCACCGCCTCCACTCCACAAGAACTGCTCTTGACTTGGCCAACTTTCTGGGACACCCTCACTAAAAGGATTTATGAGTCAAACAGGTTTTTGTGCTAGCCTGGAAATCTAACTGTTGACAGCAGTTGTTTCAAGAAGAAAATGCTGTTTTGGAACCAAACAGCAGGCTGCCAACTGAAGCAACATCAACCCACCTCCAAGTTCAAATGAAACAAACAAACAAAAAGACTGGTCAAAGTGAGGCAAGCCGTGGTGGCTCACACCTGTAATCCCAGCACTTCGGGAGGCCGAGGCGGGCTGATCACGAGGTCAGGAGTTCGAGACAAGCCTGGCCAACACGGTGAAACCCCGTCTCTACTAAAAATACAAAAATTAGCTGAGCGTGGTGGTGGGCGCCTGTAATCCCAGCTACTCAGGAGGCTGAGGCAGGAAAATCACTTGAACCCGGGAGGTGGAGGTTGCAGTGAGCCGAGATTGTGCCACTGCACTCCAGCCTGGGCAACAGAGCTAGACTCTGTCTTAAAAAAAAAAAAAAAAAGACTGGTCAAAGTGGCTCATGTCTGTAAGATCAGCACTTTGGGAAGTGGAGGCAGGAGGATCTCTTGAGGCCAGGAGGTTGAGACCAGCCTGGACAACACAGTGAGACTCTATCTCTACAAAAAATTTTATAAATCAGCTAGGTGTGGTGGTGCAGGCCTGTAATCCCAGCTACTCATGAGGCTGAGGTGGGAGGATCAATTGAGCCCAGGAATTTGAGGTTACAGTGAGCTATAATCATGCCACTATAAACACGCCTGGAGGACAGAGTGAGGCCCTGTTTCTAACATACACACACATATACACACAGAAACATCTCGAGAGGACACCTCCAAATGATGAAGCTATTTTGTTGGGTACTGCGGTGGCACCTGTGATTCCTCAAGTAGCTTGGAACCAGCGTGCTAACACCATAAAGTGGCTGCAAAAGTCCCAGTGAAGTCACTGCTGAGAGCAAACAGGCCTTACAGAGAAGTTCCAAGGGGACAGGAAATTTCCAGAGGCTTGAGAGGACAATGTTCAGGGGAATAAGTACTTGAAGGGAATTATCTAACAAGGTGTTAAAGTAACTAGCTTCTTAGACAAGATGACATAAGGAGGAAAAAAAAACTTATTAAGGCAAACATGTCAGTTTCAGGCCAACTAAGGCTGTCAGAGAGACATGGAACACAAGAAGAGAAGAGTTTTGAAATGTATTCCCATCAAGAGCCAAGAATAATGAACTTTTGAATGTAAAACTTAGTGTGTTCCAAAACAAGAAAGGAAAAATAACTTGTTACTCGGAATCGAAGCCAAAAGGAATCTCATTGCTTGGGGAGGAGGGATGGGAGGGTGGGGGTGGTCCTTGGCCTGGGAAGGAAAACTCCACCAGGCCTTCGGAGCTGGGCACGCCCTGTTCCCACAATTAAGAAAGAAAACGACGACCTAGAGCTCAAGGCCGGTGCTGACATCTGACCTACTGGATGGCAGCCGCCTGTAGGAACATCACCATAGACTATTGGAATTTTCTGGCAAGTACTGGGCACTAAATCAGAGATGTGTTTTTAGAGAATTCCATGCCAATACTGCTGTATAGAATCTTTTATTCATACTTTCCCACTAGGTTTGGGCCCCTCTAAGCTTTCACGAGTCAAAGACCCCTCCTGCTTGCTGAAACCGCCCACGGAAGGCCGGACACCGAGGACCTGGCCGCCCAAGCAGAGGCGACTGACAAGCGCGGTCCGGGCTGGACGGCCCCACCTTCCCCGCCCGGGAGAGCCAGGCCGGACAGCGGCCTCCCTCAGACCCGTCCCCAAGGCCAAGCCTCGCCCTGGGCCGTGCTGGTGCCCCATTCGGGACGGAGCGGCGGCCCGTCAGCACTTCCACGGCCTCCTCAGCAGGCAAGATGGGCAGGGCCGGCCTGGTGTCTCCCCGCCTGGCCGCGCGCTCGCGGGCAGCGATGACCCCAGGCAGCGGGCGACCCCAGGCGGACGGCAGGCCGGGTCGGCTCACTCACCGTTCGCTGCCGCGGGCGCCTGCGGGGGCGTCTACATGCCGGACCGAGCCCGCAGGCCCCGCCGCCGCGCCGCCGCCAGCCGTCGCTACCTGGCCCTTGGCGCCCTGGCCGCCTGTTGCCCCATGGCCGCCCGGACCCCGGCGCCGGCGCCGCCGAGCAGCAATGCGCCGCGCCCGCCCACTGCGCAGGCGCACCCGCCACGCATGCGCGCTGCCGCGCCGCCGCGCACGTGGGCCGTCCCGCGCGTCTGCCGGGTCCCACCGGCGCCGGGACACCCCGCGCGGGCTGGAGGCGGCGGGCGTGGCGGAAAAGAGGCGGGCGGTGGGGAAGAGGGGCGAATCGCGGTGGAGAGCGGTGACCAGGGAGTGGAGGCGGGCAGCGGGGACAGGGGCGGGCGTCCGCGACTCGGGTAGGCGGGGGTCGGCGCCCCGAGGAGGGCGGCCCCCGGCTCCCGTCCCCACTCACCTGCCGCGGCCGGAGGGCGCCCCCGGGTCCGCCCAAGTCTACGCCTAGGCGCCCCCGACCTTGTGATCCCAGCCCGGCGTCCCGCCCCCAACTCACCGCCACCGCGGGCGGGACCTCCCGGACCACGTGGGCCGGCTCAGGGGAGTGCAGGTGCCCCGCGAGAGCTGGCCCCGTCCGCCGCCGCTTCCCTAATTACCGGGCTGTGACACGGTGTGGGCCGAGCCGGATTTGGGAACCGAAACTTAGAGCAGCTGCGGCAGCGCTGCGCTCCCTCGGGGCTGTCCGTCGGGGCTGGGAGGGCGGCCCTGCGCCTGGGGGAACCGCGCTCGGCCTCACGCCCACCTCTAGCGGCCAGGTGCGCCTTGCACGCCCACGAACGGCCTCAGAGGTCTGCGCTTGGGATCCCAAGGCTGGCAGTGGAGGGAGGACCCGGTGGCCTGGGGCACCTCTAGGGGGACCAGGGAGCGGTGTTTTGCGCACCCCACAGGCTGGAGGACTCGGGGAGTTGGGGGAGGAGGCCAAAGCCACAGGAGCGGACTTTGTAGTGTTTGTTGGAACTGCGGGTCCCACCCAGCCCGCACTTGCTGAACTGGTGGCTGCTCATCAGCGCCTTCAGGCCTCAAATATCCCAGTAATGTGCCCTATACCCAGTTCTCAGCTCTCGAGTCACTGTCAGGTAAACTGGCAATGCACGACCAGCTGCTCTAACCTGCTGATTCCCCAGGTGCCAGACATCGTTTTGTTTTTCTGAGATAGGGTCTCATTCGTCCCCCAGGCCGGAGTCCAGTGGCGGGCTCACGGCTCACTGCTCACGGCTCACGGCAGCCTTGACCTCTCAGGTGCAAGCGATCCTTCCACTTCAGCTTCCCTAGTAGTTGGGACTACAAGTAGGTCCCGCCACACTCGACTACTTCATTCATATATATATATATATATATATATATATATTTTTTTTTTTTTTTTTTTTTTTTTTTTTTGTAGAGATGAGTTTTTACCATTTTGCCCAGGCTGGGTCTCAAACTTCACCCGCCTCGGCCTCCCAAAGTACTAGGATTATAGGCATAAGCCACTGCACCTGGCCCAGCCATTGTTTTCTGAGGTTCAGTCCCTGTCTATACTTTCTGCGTGATCACCTGGCCCAGGGTCGGTGTGGACCTGAGTCCTCTGCAGCCCTTCCCCACACCCGCCTACCTGCTCTCTGGTCAGGACTCCTGGGACTTGAATCCAGAGACACGGAACACGGCCTGGCCAAGTCTTCCTGGAAAACACAGCTCTTCAGTTCAGGACCACAGTGAAGTACAGGGCACCAAGGGTGACTGGAAAGGGAAGCAAGGATCATGAGAACTTGGGGGATTTCTTAAGCTCTGTAACTTCTCCCGGGGTTATTTTGCAAACCCAACTGTTTCAAAGTGACCACCAGCCACACCCACAGAAGCGGCCTTGAGCTGCCCAGTTCTTTTTCTTTGGCGGGGGGAGGGGGGGCGGATAAGATCATTAACATAATAATGCATGAGCTGAGTTTTTGCATATGGTTATTAGCATAATAATGCTTGATCTAGATGGCGCACCCACAAGCCAGGCACTGAGCCAGGCCTCAGTAGAATCTTCTAGAGTGGAGGCAGTCACCCGCTTCTGCAGAGGCAACCAGTGACTGTCGTGGGCCCCAGGTCACACAGCAGGCGCCCTTTGCGTGTCCCGCTGTGTAGGGAGCTCCAGCAGCTGCCCCGTCTGTGGCATGAAAACCCTTTGTCTACCCTGGGCCTGGGCACTGCCTGCAGGAGAGCTTCCCTGTTTCAGAGATGAGAAAACAAAACCAGGGCTGTGGTTTCCTTCAGCTGACAGGTTGTGCAATTTCTCAGGGCAGGCCCCGGATATGACCTTGAAGATTCAGGGGCCAAGATCTCACACCCACACCTCACCCCAGGCCTGGCCAGCAATAACTAAGACCAAAGCTGGGAAGGCTCCTTAGGGCACCCAGAATGGTCCAAGAGGCAGTTTTGCTTGGGCTGAGACCAAAGGGAAGAGATGTTCCCGCAGCAGGAACAGAAGGGTCCAGGGCTATCATGGGGGCTTCTGCCAGATGGTGCACAGGAAGAGGGTCTGCCTCCAAGGGATTGGGGATCAGGAAAGGCTCCCTCCTGCCTGACCAGGCCCCGGGGATGGGGCAGCAGTGGGTGGCATCCCCTGCCCTGACCTTCCTCAGCCCCAGGGCTGCCATTGCTCAAGGTGGCAGTGGACTCTTCACATAATTTCGCATTGTTTTTTGTATTCTTTAAGGATGGCTCCCATGTTGTTTACTTCAGAACCCCCAAAACCTGGACCCATCCTCTTCTGGGGGTCAGCAGGGATGGGGAGGGTGGAGGGAGAAGGGGGAACGGAGGCCATGAGGGATGGAGCAGGATGGGGTGCACTGGGGTACAGGTTGCTCCTGGGGAGGCTGAAGAGAGAGGGAAGTTGGCTTCAGGTGGCCTGGCTCCAGTAAACTGGGTGAACGAAGTCTGCCCAGAACCCACAAGGGTAAGTGGCCTGGAGCCTGGGGAAAGGATGACTGGGAAGGACTGAGGCTCCCAGTGAAGGACATCAGTATGGCAGGCTATCTGGTCATCTCATCCAGCCTCCAGCCAGCACCCAGCACAGGCCCTGCCCAGGCTGAAAGCCAGGATAGGGGCGTCTGCAGGGGCCAGTGTCTGGATCTGCTCACATGACAGTCTTCTGTTTGGCCTGGTTTGGGGCGAGGGGCAACCTCTTTCCCAGGACGCCAGCCATGTGCCAGGCATACTGAGGATTCAACAGTGGAAACCAAAGTCCATCAGGTGTTCACCTTCTAGTGGGGCAGACGGGCAAGAAGCAGAATTGGTGGGGGCAGGCAGGGGTTGGGGTACGGTTTTGACCGAGGTACCCAGGGACAAGTGTTTCTCTCTCAGGCAGAGGCAGCAGCAAGGACCAGGACCCTGAGGTGGTGAGAGCCTAGAGTGGGCGGGGATCATCAACAGTAACCACCTGGCAGGACTGGGACTCCCTGTGTCCTCACAAGATCCTTACCAAGCAGCCTAGTACGAGACGAAGTCTCACTCTGTAGCTCAGGCTGGAGTGTAGTGGCGTGATCTCAGCTCACTGCAAGCTCCGCCTCCCGGGTTCAAGCCATTCTCCTGCCTCAGCCTCCAGAGCTGGAGTTACAGGCGCACACCACTGAACCCGGCTCATTTTTTGTATTTTTAGCAGAGACGGGGTTTCATCATGTTGGCCAGGCTGGTCTTGAACTCCTGATCTCAGGTAATCCATCCACCTCGGCCTCCCAAAGTGCTGGGATTACAGGCGTGAGCCACAGCGCCCGGCCACAGCCTGGTACGTTTATTGTCCACATTTTTCACGCGGGAGCCAGAGGCACAGAGAGGCCAAGTAACTTGCTCAAGGTCACCCAGCGAGGAAAGGGAGCTCGGGGGTGGGGGTAGGGGACAGGGCGAGGCCAGAGAGTAGTGGGAGGGGCCGAGGCGGCCTTTCCCGGGAGCGCTCGGTTCCCGGCCGGCCCTTCTATTGGCCCCAGTCACTCAGGCTCCCAGGGCCGGCTCGGGGCGGAGCGGGGCGCCGCGCCAGGCCGCTGAAGTGTCCCCGTTTCGCGTGGGCAGAGCGCGCCTCCCCGCGCATCCTGCTGAGGGCCAGCCTCTGCTAGGTGCGTGACACGGAGGGGACAGAACGGAAACCTTGTCCTGCTCAAGTGTGGACGTGCGTGCCACGTGCTAGAGTAAAATTGAGGTGGGGAACCTCCATCCCTGGGACATGGAGCACAGGGGCGACCCCGCGCCGCTTGGTCAAAGGAGGTCCGAGGCCCTGCAGGAACAGCCCACAGCCGGAGCGAGCTGCAGGTCACTCCACTGCCTGTGTCCACCTGCGACAGGTGCGCCCGCGCAAGCGGGGCGGAGCCAGGTGACCCGGACACAGGAAGCGCGCCAGGGGCCCCCACACCGCGGAGCTGCTGGCGACAAAGGGCGCTGCTCCTGCATAGGCCAGGCTAATGCAATCTACAAACTAGATTTCTGTGCCTACAGTTTGAAAATGATTGCAGTTCACTCAGCCAGTGTGGAATTATCCTCCTCTTTCCACACTGCCTTAGTCAGTGCCGCTGTCCAAGTGCACGTTGTTGGCGCCCGTTTTCATTTCCTGTTTTGCTAAGAAAGTGGGGCAGTCGCCTCCATGCCCGCCAAGGGACAGGCAGGCCGCCCCAGGGAGGGGTCCCCCTCAGCTCTGGCTCTTCCAGGCCAAAGCCAAGGGGAAGGGGCACCAGAGGGTCCCAGGTCCCACATGCCAGCTCCGTCAGTCTGCTGGGTGCCAGGCTAGGACACAGAAGCCAACAGGAATCCCCAAAGGGAGGAAGTGGAGTCGGGGGTGTGGCAGCCGTGCTGAGATGCTCGGCCTTTATTTACTCTGGGCAGGGACCAAGATAGGCCACTGCAGGCCGGCACCCTGCCTCCCGGCTGCTGGAGCCCCTCCCTCCCAGGAACTGCCAGCCAGGAAAGAGCCTCAGGTACTCTCTGCATTTAATTTTTTTTTTTTTTTTTTTTTTTTTTTTGAGACGGAGTCTCGCTGTGTCGCCCAGGCTGGAGTGCAGTGGCGCGATCTCGGCTCACTGCAAGCTCCGCCTCCCGGGTTCACGCCATTCTCCCGCCTCAGCCTCCCGAGTAGCTGGGACTACAGGCGCCCGCCAACACGCCCGGCTAATTTTTTGTAGTTTTAGTAGAAACGGGGTTTCACCGTGTTAGCCAAGATGGTCTCGATCTCCTGACCTCGTCATCCGCCCGTCTCGGCCTCCCAAAGTGCTGGGATTACAGGCGTGAGCCACCGCGCCCGGCCTGCATTTAATTTTTAATTTTTTTTTTCTTTTGACGCCTCCAAGACAAGTTCAACTCTCTAGTGATTTTAAATGGGGTTTTTGTAAGACAGCTGGCAGGGTTAGGGCTTGTGAAGAACTTGCATGTCTATGAAGAACTGATTTATTTCAGGGAAAAGTGGGGGATGACGAAGCCAGGCGAGCCCACCCCGTTCAGCCTGCCAATCACACCCACTTCAGCAGCCTAAAACAGCACCAGGTCGCCCCACCAGGGAGACAACGCCATATTGTCACTTGCAGTGCTGGCAGATGGGCACCCTTGGTGGCGTCAGAAACACACCCAGCACCTTGCCTGGAGCAGGGCGACTGGGCCCTGCTCCGTGAATCCCAAGTGCCCTATGGGAGCCTCTCCTCCCAGGGACTGCCAGCCTAGAGGAGGGGCTGCTGGGTTCTCTGGTGCCCAGGGGAGGAGGGGGCCTACAGGTACTTTCTGCTGAGAGCCTTCTTCACTTACTAGGAAAAAGTTTGGCTGGGTGCGGTGGCTCGGCCTGTAAT
Organism: Pan paniscus; assembly: GCF_029289425.2. NCBI lineage: Eukaryota > Metazoa > Chordata > Mammalia > Primates > Hominidae > Pan > Pan paniscus. The sequence continues at coordinate 226,492,617 of NC_073249.2, read as the reverse complement.
CCCAGCACTTTGGGAGGCTGAGGAGGGCGGATGACAAGGTCAGGAGATCGAGACCATCCTGGCTAAGATGGTGAAACCCCGTCTCTACTAAAAATACAAAAATTAGCCGGGTGTGGTGGTGGGCACCTGTAGACCCAGCTACTCAGAAGGCTGAGCCAGGAGAATGGCGTGAACCCAGGAGGCAGAGCTTGCAGTGAGCCGAGATCGCGCCACTGCACTCCAGCCTGGGCAAGAGCGAGACTCCATCTCAAAAAACAACAAGTTAGCCGGGCATCTGGGCCAGGCGCAGTGGCTCACACCTGTAACCCCAGCACTTTGGGAGGCTGATGTGGGTGGATCACAAGGTCAGGAGATCGAGACCATCCTGGCAAACATGGTGAAACCCTGTCTCTACTAAAAATACAAAAAATTAGCTGGGCATGGTAGCAGGCGCCTGTAATCCCAGCTACTTAGGAGGCTGAGGCAGGAGAATCGCTTGAACCTGGGAGGTGGAGGTTGCAGTGAGCTGAGATCGCACCATTGCACTCCAGCCTGGGCAAAAAAGAGCGAAACTCCGTCTCAAAAAAAAAAAAAAAAAAAATTAGCGGGGCGTCGTGATATGTGCCTGTAATCCCAGCTACTTGGGAGGCTGAGGCAGGAGAATCACTTGAACCCAGAAGGCAGAAGTTGCAGTGAGCTGAGATAGCGCCACTGCACTCCAGCCTGGGCCACAGAGCGAGACTCCACCTCAAGGGAAAAAAAAAAAGTTCCAGCTGCTGGAGCCACGGGAATTAAAAAATTACTTTTTTTTTGAGAGGCAGTCTTGCTCTCTCACTCAGGCTGAAGTGCAGTGGTGCGATCTTGGCTCACTGCAAACTCCGCCTTCCCGGGTTCATGCCATTCTCCTGCCTCAGCCTCCAGAGTAGCTGTGATTACAGGCGTGTGCCACCATGCCCAGCTAATTTTGTATTGCCTATTTAAGATTTTAAAAAATCACCAGTTTGGAAAGCAGGGAAGCGGATGGTTCTGGAGCCTAGGAGCGGCTATTTGGGACACACACAGCCATGGGTTTCCACACCACCATGGCCAGTGCTCATTTTTTTCTTACTAGATGCAGTTCTTTATATTCAGACCAAGAGGAACACTCAGTTCAGTCCCAAGGAAAGCTAGTCTCTGGAGTAACATCCTCAGACATTCTAAGGGAGGGAAATGGCAGAGGAGAAAGGCAAGGCAGCCGCCTGTGGAGACTCCCACGGTGCTGTGGGCAAGGCCTATGCCTGGGGAGGGGTCTGGGCGATGGCAGGTGGACCTCCCTGCTCTGCTGGCCTGTGAGGTGGAGCTTCCCAGGAACCCCTCCGAGGAGCCAATGCGCCACTCATGGATTCTGTGACGTGGTGGCGGCCGTGGCACCGCCTGGCATGAGCAGACCCGTCAGACCTCACGGCAACAGGGACAGCCTAGGGAAGCGGGCGCGTGGCAAACTGGAAGTGGACCCGTAAATAATCACCACACCAAAGTCCCTCATGTCAAACTGCTTTATTACATCTTAAATAACAGTACAGTTTAATATAGTATCTATCTTGCATCCAGCTTCCTTGCAGTACACTGACTTTAAAATTAAATACAAAAGGTGGAAAGGGGTAAGGGTGCAGAGAGCTCTACAGAGTTGTTGGACGGAAAGAGAAAGAAGGGGTTTCATTTGTATTCTCTTTGCCAGATCCAGGCCTACCGCAAGGTCACAGCACAGTTTTGTATAGAATGTTGCAGAAAACAGGATGGAGAAGCCACTACTGCTGCTATGAAGGAGTGCGGGGGGCGGGGCGGGGGGTCCCACAGAACCTGCTTTCCAAACGCTGCTGCTGAACACTGGCCTTGAAATGAACACCAGGACAATCTGTGTGTGATGGGAATGAGCCACCTCAGATGTGGAGGGCCCTGAAGAATCCATATAGGAGGGCAGGCTCTTCACTCCCTCTCCCTCCCTCTCTCCCTCCCCACCCTCAGAATCCAACAGCAGTCGTTTGCAACAGAACTTTTTTTTTTTTTAAAGAACTAAAGAAAACAGTGACTTATCCCGCTACCCAAGCGTGTAGAGCCGCGCGCTGTACTGCTTCCGATATGTGCCACAGAGCAGCAACGAGAAGTGGACAGAGCCGCAATGGTTACAACTGTAAGAGGTTATTTCTTAAAAGAAGAAGAACACCTAAGGACTGAGTCCCATATGCACTTTTGAGCGTTTCTACAGCATGCGATTCTAAGAGTAAACCCACCCAATATGGCAAACAATCAAAATTTTTAAAATTTAACTTAGAAAGTCTGAGATCATTATTTTCAAAACATTGATTTGTACATTGTTTCATACACAAATAATTGACTGACTATCCAAGCACAGGACAGGCATCTCTCTCGAAAACAGAGGTTCCTCCTAGTTGGGGGTTGGGTAGTGTTAGGCTATTATAAACTTCCCTCCAACTTCACAAGGAAACCCAAAGTGAGATTAAAAACTCAACTGAGAAGATAGACAGGATGGGTCAGGAGGAACATGGTGCTGGATCTGAGCTCACTTTTCAGCAAAGGTGAAGGATTCTCTGATCACGCATTTGAGACCGTCCCCGCATGTGCTTGGCCCCATGGCTTCTGAACATGTTCTTTTCTATGCCACGTTTGTGTGCAACAATGATCTGTGACATTAGACAGAAAATTAAAAACCAGGGACTGAATTTACATCATTGACAACGTCAGAGAGGCTGCCCTAGACTCTCTGGTTTTGATTAACTGTTGAACACAAAGGAATACATTTTAAAAAGGAAATATGAATGCTTCCAAAATCTTGCTACAAACATGACTGAAATTTGGACACGATGACCAGATGAACAAAGTCCTCAGCATGTTTTGCATGAATGCCACAAAACAGGGTCACTGGTCTAAAATTCAAATAAACTAGTGGAAAGGTGTGTCTGTCTGACAATTACACTCAAGTTTACCTTCTGGTTAACATTTTTATTATATATTTCCTTTTAAAATTCATTCAAGACAAAAAAGAAAACAAAGACGATGGCCCCGGAAGGAATGCACAATTTGTTTTAGTTTACAGCACAGAGATCCTTCTCTCAATGGGAATTGTGCTCTTGGTTTCAGCAATAAGTGAAGGAAAAAAGATCTTGCCCTTTTGAAGTTCTGAGGGGAGGTGTAGGGTGTCCACGTTAGTACGGTTGGATAGGATATGCTCTCATGGTAACGCGTCCAAGTTGGAATGGTCTTCCAGTCTCCATGGCATCCACATGCTGTTTTAAACAGAGTTTAAAGAAATGTGAAAAGAGGCAGAGAATCTAAGTGCAGACGCACAGCTAGGTCACTGCTCTTCCCATCACTGCATGAGTGTCTGCAGCTGAGGGCACGTGACTTCAGCTTTCTGTAAACGTTTCCCACAACACAATTCCAAATCAATGCTACATCAACATTTATCTAGAAACCGTTAATGACAACTTCAAACGTTCTATGAGAAACACGCACAGTTCTTCTCAGAGAAGGGCATTTGGGCTGCTGCATTACCTACTGGCGTTAGTTCCAGATCTTGAGGAAGCTATCCCAGGACCCTGTCGCCACAGCCATGCCATCGTCAGTCACGCCCAGGCAGCTGACGCGGTTGTCATGCCCAGCCAAGACACCTGGGAGCAAACAACAGCAGAATCACACCAAAGCCCAGAGGCATCGATCTCACCTGTGCCATGTTGTGACGAGGACGGATGGTGCATCTCTCATGGGACAAGACCCAGAGTCTCCCACGGCCAGGAAGGGAGGGAAAGTTGCATCTACGTGGGGAATTAACCTGCAGCATATGGCCAGCCTTGTTAAAATTCAAAGGCACGCACACACACGCAATCAATAAATCCAGAGCCCCTGGCATTGACTTCTCAGCACTCACTTATAAAACTTAAAAAAAGAAGCAAAGGCCACTATCAAAAAAATCAAAACTATCATCAGACGCAGTGGCTTAGGCCTGTAATCCCAGCACGTTGGAAGGCCGAGGCAGGCAGATCATGAGGTCAGGACTTTGAGACCAGCCTGGCCAATATGGTGAAACCCCATTTCTACTAAAAATACAAAAACTAGCAGGGCGTGGTGGTGCGGGCCATAGTCCCAGCTACTCAGGAGGCTAGGGTAGGAGAATCATTGGAACCCAGGAGGTGGAGCTTGCAGTGAGCCAAGATCGTGCCAGTGCTCTCCAGCCTGGGCGACAGAGCGAGACTCCATCTCAAAAAAAAAAAAAAAAAAAAAAAAAAAATCAAAACCACCCCAATCTCAAAGCAATCTGTAACACAGGAGCTTAGAGGCATGAGCCGTTTTTCCTTTGTCTGTGATCCCTAGAGCCCAGCACAAGGCACAGAACACAGGAGTAGCGATGGTGGCTGAGACCACTGGCACTGCACTGTCACTGTCATGTGATGAGGGGGCCTTCTGTCAACACTCCCAATAACCTTGGCTTGGATCATCACCAGCCAGAAGCTCCACTTCCTCCCAGGGGGATCTGAAGGCCCATTTCAGCCACCCTCCTCCACCTCCTGCAGCCACCACACAGCTGAGTACAGGGGCCGGCGTGTGCTCTGCCAAGGCCTGGGCTGGCTTCCACCGCCCTTCAACAGCACTGTGACTGTGAGACTTGGCTGGAAATGGCTCCACTCTGGTCCCCCCAGGCTGGGGAGAAAAAGAAATGTGTTTAACCAGGAGGTGGGAGTGGCACCCATCCAGAAGCAGGAAGCCCCGGTAAGGGCCAAGACCTGGAGCCATGCTCCCTTCTGTCCTCCCAGGTACTGAGACAAATGAATCTAAGTCTGTAAGTGTCAACAGTTCTCAAATTCAAATGCCCAAATGACCATTTTTAGTAAGGAAGTCTCATCTTTTGTACATCTAGTGTTTTCATACACCTGGCAATAACACACTTGCCTTTGATATGTTAACTGTAACGGCACCCAGAGGTGTCCCTGCATGGAACTCCTCCCCCTGAAGCAGAGTTCAGAGGGGAAAGCATGGGGCTGGGCCCTGGAGCCTGCACAGCTGACCCTCTCCTGCCCACTGACCCTCCCCAGAGCCCTCCCCCACGCATGTGGGAAGATCTGCTGGTACTCCTCGGAGTCCACTTGCCTGGAGGGTCAGAGCTGGGCCATCAGTTTGCAACTGTCACTCCTGTTACACCATGCCACAGTCCCACCGATACTAAAACACTGCAGCTTATGCAACCACTCTGTGTTTGCTCTAAAGATACCACGTAAATGTCCACAAGACACAGAAAGGCCCCATGGCCACGTACCTGCCCGGTCGGCTTTGAGTGCGTCCCAGACGTTGCAGTTGAAGTCGTCGTACCCAGCAAGGAGGAGGCGCCCGCTCTTGGAGAAGGAGACAGAGGTGATCCCGCAGATGATGTTGTCATGGGAGTAAGTCATGAGCTCCTGGTCAGCACGAAGGTCAAACAGCCTGCAGGTGGCGTCGTCTGAGCCAGTGGCAAATGCATTGCCATTTGGAAAGAACTGGAAAGAGAAAGCAAATCAAGACATCATGTAAACGCTCAGAAAGAAACATTGGGAATATGGATTGCTCAATGGTAGGGCTGCAGAGAACACAGCAGGCAAAGACCAGCAAGACTGTGCTCTGGTAAGAACAGAGGGCTGGGCTGGGTGCGGTGGCTCACGCCTGTAATCCCAGCACTTTGGGAGGCTGACGCGGGTGGATCACCTGAGATGGGGAGTTTGAGACCAGCCTGACCAACATAGAGAAACCCCATCTATACTAAAAATACAAAATTAGCTGGGCGTGGCGGCGTGTGCCTGTAATCCCAGCTACTCAAGAGGCTGAAGCAGGAGAATTGCTTGAAACCGGGAGGCGGCGGAGGCTGCGGTGAGCCAAGATTGCACCATTGCACCCCAGCCTGGGCAACAAGAGCAAAACTCCATCTCAAAAAAAAAAAAAAAAAAAAGGCGGGGGGGAGAGGGGGGAGGAACTACAGGGGACTGGGATGGGAGGGGATTTGCACTGGGGAGGCACACAAACACTGTGATCTTGGACACTGTGATTACTGTCCCCAAAGAGTAGAATTTATTCCAAAGGATAGTGAGAAAGTAGTCATCACTGACAGGTGTGCACGTTGCTGTAGCTGCCAGCCATCAGGGCTAATCTCATGGAGGAAGGAGGGAAGCGGGCTGACCAAGGCCGTGGTCAGGACTGCAGCAGAGCTCTGTCCAACCAACAGATACGTCCTTCTAAGTCTCCTCACAAGGCCAGGGGCTGGAAACACTGCCTAGCCATCCACGTGCTAAAGAGGAGGGCAGGTTCCCTGGTTAGCTGTGCCCCTGACCAGTAAGGCTCTGTAACCACTGGTGGCCTGAGTTATCTTACTGTCTTTCCCCTCCAGGATCCCAACCACTGATCAGCTGTAGAGGTGGGAACGGGGACTGGCATACAACACCCTGTGAGTATCTGTGAGACAAGTGGTCAACACAGAGAAGTTTCCCATCGGGAGTTTTCTGTATCCCCATCTGTAGATGAGGTTGTATAAGGATCAGAAAGGAGAACATCTAATCCAGAAGAGTTTAAAATTTAGCAATCTGAACGGCTAGCAGAGACGGCGGAGGCCCCGACCCCACACCTCCACCCAGACTCACGCAAATGGCATTGATGTCAGACTCGTGGCCGGTGAAGGTCTGCCGGCACATGCCTTCTCGCACATCCCAGAGTTTGGCTGAAGCATCACAAGCACCAGAGACGAACAGTCTGGTGTCAGGAGCAAGAGAAAGGCTCATGACATCTCCAGTGTGTCCGGTAAACGTGGTCGTCTGCTGGCCGGTCTCGATGTCCCACAGGGCACTGGAGCAGGAGCGAATGACAAGGGGACATCAGCCTTAACTTCTCGGGTGGCTAGTCATGTGACAGACAATCTGTCCTTCAAACCACCCAGGGCCACAGTGAGCCTCTGCACTGTTACTTTAAAAACGTAAATTGTTTAAAGACAAATTTAAATGTAATACAACTTTGGAAGGGAAACAAAGCAAAGCAAGCAAAATTATACAGAGATGAGCACAGGGCCTGGGCTTCAGAATGACGGGATCGCTACCTCAACTCAAATGCCAGCAAACAGGGAGCCGGGGGCACTTTTCAAGCAGCACCACTGAGGCTGTGCCCCCTCTTTGGTCATGGATGGGCATGGAAGGGGTGGCAGGAAGCTACGTGGAGGCCCTGGATGGCGGAGGGGACGCGACTCTATCTGTGGCTGCTCCCTCTGTGCCCTCCCTTGGCCTCCCCTCCACAGGGTCTCAGAAAAGGCAGGCAGGAGAAGGCCAATGCCAGGTAAACAAATGGCTCGCAGCAATTCTGAGGTCCTCCTGCCCTTTCCTGGAATCACAAACAGGAGAGCAGCTGAGTTCTCAGTGATCACACCTGGTATTTTTTTTTTTGAGATCGAATTTCACTCTTGTTACCCAGGCTGGAGTGCAATGGCACGATCTTGGCTCACCACAACCTCCGCCTCCCGAGTTCAAGCGATTCTCCTGCCTCAGCCTCTCCAGTAGCTGGGATTACAGGCATGCGCCACCATGCCCGGCTAATTTTGTTTGTATTTTTAGTAGAGACGGGGTTTCTCCATGTTGGTCAGACTGGTCTCGAACTCCCGACCTCAGGTGATCCGCCCGCCTCAGTCTCCCAAAGTGCTGGGATTACAGGCATGAGCCACCGCGCCCGGCCATACCTGGTATTCTATCACATTTCTGCTTAACAAGCTGTCAAAAGGTGAGACGCTGACAGAGCCCTGCACAGAGCAGAAGCCTGGCTTAGGTGTAAGGACAGCTGTGAGGGCCACACGCCCACCAACATACTATTCTCCTGTGCCTCGACCCATGGAAGGCAACACCAGAGAGCATTGTCCGTTCATGTCAGCCTCAGAGGAAAGCCTGGCTGGGCCTGGCAATGCAAATCCAATCAGCCAATCTCAACAGACACCGCACAGGGAGCCTCCTCTCTAGGGCCTGAGGGACTGACTGCAGAAGGGAAGCAAGATACGTAAAAGAGTCTGAAAAAAATGATTAATGAACAGAAGCACTTTAAAAATATCTTCTAATAAATAAAGTCTTCTCAAGATTGACAATCTAGGTGACAAATCTTTTGTAAATCTATGAAATTTATACAACGAGGACACCTTATAATACCACAGATGCTTTGCTGACAAGTTGGTTAAGGGCCCATGTCTCGGTGAACCCCACCAACTGCGTGACTAGGGGTCTGTGCCCTGGGCTGGGCACAGCTCCTGCCACCAAATCATGCCTCAGAAGACCAGAAAAACCCACATGGCCAGCTGAAGTCTAAAATGACTCTCGTAAAATAACTATCTGGACATTTAATTTAGTACTTTGATGCCACAAATGAAAAAATTCTAGCATTTAAGTGGGCTTCCGTTTACCTGTAAGGTGAAAACACTAAAAATGAAGTCTGATGGAATCACTTGAATTGTGACGTCTGTTATTTTTAGTCTGTGCTCACTGTTCACAATGACATGATGCTATCAGAAAGGGACAATCAAAACCCACCCTACTCCCACCTATCGTCACCTAAGGAGGTGCAAATATATAGAGGGGAAAAAAAGAAGAGCAGGTACTTTGAGCCTGATTGTAGTTAAAATATCTATGTTGGCCAGGCATGGGGGCTCACGCCTGTAATCCCAGCACTTTCGGAGGCTGACGCGGGCAGATCACGAGGTCAACAGATAAGAGACCATCCTGGCCAACGTGGTGAAATCCCGTCTCTACTGAAAATACAAAAATTAGCTGGGTGTGGTGGCGCACACCTGTAGTTCCCAGCTACTCGGGAGGCTGAGAGGGGAGAATTGCTTGAATCTGGGAGGCAGAGGTTGCAATGAGCCGAGATCACGCCACTCCACTCTAGCCTGGAGACAGAGAGAGACTCTGTCTCAAAAAAAAAAAAAAAAGAAAAAGAAAAAAAAGAAAAAAATGTGTATTTTAGTTCTCAGCTGCTGAAAATTAAACTTTGTAAATTTGTTAGAAGTATAATGAGGCTAGGCACGGAGGCTCACGCCTGTAATCCCAGCACTTTGGGAGGCCGAGGTGGGCAGGTCACCTGAGGTCAGGAGCTCAGGACCAGCCTGGCCAATGTGGTGAAACCTGGTCTCTACTAAAAATACAAAAATTAGTCAGGCGTGGTGGCGGGCACCTGTAATCCCAGCTATTCAGGAGGATGAGGCAGGAGAATCATTTGAACCCGGCAGGCAGATGTCGCAGAGCCAAGATTGAGCCATTGTACTCCAGCCTGGGTGACAAGAGCAAAACTCCATCTCAAAAAAAAAAAAAAGTATAATGAATTCACACATTGCTACTGTGTGTTTTAAATCTTAAGGCCACTTAAATTACAGATGGCCTAATATTATGTCAAGAACCTTATTTCCTCCATGTTCACAGAGGAATGTGCCAGGGGCTGTGGGTTCTCAAGGCACTGCCTGCCCCGGGTCAGGTACTTACCATGTGGTGTCTCCAGAGCTGGTGACGATCTGATTGTCATCCAGGAATCGGCAGCAGGACAGGTAACCTGGCAAAGAACAGGCCTAAGTGATGAGCTGAATCCAGCAGGCCTTGCACCCAGCCTCATACATAGAGAAACACATTGGCCGGGTGGAAGCTCTGTGTCTAAGGTAAGACCAGCACCATGCTACTGACCTTTTGTTCCCATCTGTGCACACAGCAGAAGGTCCACACGCACTGCTGGTGAGGGTGAGAGCCTGGCCAGGCAGGACAGCACGTCCCACAGAGACCCACAGCTCCGTGATGGGGGCAGAAGCAGAAACCACACCCATGAAACACACACATCTTTCATCTGCTTTACTGTTTGACCCATCAAAGGCTGGGGATCCCTCGTCTATTTACTCATTCAGGGGACGCTGACTCCAGTGCCCAGGAAGCAGCCTTAACCAGACAGACACCTCCTGCTCTCCTACAGCCCACGCTCAGCAGGGACAGAGAATGAGAATCACTGAAAGAGGACATCGGAAAGGGAGTGCTAGGGGAAGGAAGAGGACAAAGTAAGGGCCTCACAAGATGGGAGCCAGGAGAGGAGGGAGGACGAGAGTAGACTCAGAGAAGGAGGATCCAAACAGAGGGCCCAGCCAGGGCAGGAGGCGGCGAGGCCACAGGGTCAGGGTGGCAAGGGCCCGCGGGTCATGGAAGGGATAACGAAGGCAACAGGAACGCGGCATGGCAGCAACACTGCAGACACGGGGGTGCTCGTGAGTATGTGTGGGTGGGTTTGTTTTCTTGGGGACAGTGGCTGTGACACCCACATCAGCGTGGGCACAATTCTGTGTCTCTGAGTATTCCCACCCACTCCCACTGGGAAGGAAGCATCAGAGGCGAGAGCAGGACACACCAAGATGCCCCATCCTAAACAACTTCCAAAATGAGGAAAAGCAACAACAAAAAATCAGTCTGCAATATCCACACATGATGACTGGTCTCTACTAAAAATACAAAAATTAAGCGTGGTGGCGGGCACCTGTAATCCCAGCTACTCAGGAGGGTGAGGCAGGAGAATCATTTGAACCCGGCAGTTCAAGTTGTTAATGACTTCTGTTGACCATTATTTCTTTTGTACATTGATCACAGTTCTGGTATTTACTGTGGAACTAAAAGCATAGGGTCAACAAACCAGTTAGTGTGTGCCCAGGGTTGGTGACAGACTGGCCCTAATCTGAAGATTCAGGGGTTCCAGTGGCACTGGTGATTCTTGGGATACCTGTTTAGATTTGAGTGTTTACTGAAATGCCTTCCCCCCAGCTACACCCCAGGGAGTCATGCGACACTGCGTGAATCAGCAAACAACAAAAATAAAATGCACAAAAAGAAGAAACCCACTGAGGGTTTTAATGTAGAAAGCATAAGATTACAGAGAAAACAAAGCATTTATTTAACAAACATTATTATCACTATTTTTTGAGACAGAGTCTCGTGCTGTCACCAGGCTGGAGTGCAGTGATGTGATCTCGGCTCACCGCAACCTCCACCTCCCAGGTCAAGCGATTCTCCTGCCTCAGCCTCCCGAGTAGCTGGGACTACAGGTGCACGCCACCACACACAGCTAATTTTTGTATTTTTAGTAGAGATGGGGTTTCACCATGTTGGTCAGGATGGTCTTGATCTCTTGACCTTGTGATCCACCCACCTCGGCTTCCCAAAGTGCTAGGATTACAGGCGTGAGCCACCATGCCTGGCCAACAAACATTATTAAACTGGCTCTGACAGAAGAAAAATATGCATAGATGACAGAGCTCAAAATATTAACTACGTGCCTACGAAAGTATGCGTGGTCAAATACTTCCTGGAGGCCACACCACAGGGACACTAGGGACCACAAAGGTGAACCCAAGTCCAGCTCAGAGGAGGATAGCTCTGCATACCTGGCGCCCCCTGTAGTGCCCTGCAGCTTGCTGTCATGCCCCGCAGCTCACTGTCGTGCTCCGGGGTCTCCACCCGAGCCCTCCTCCACTGGCTTCCTGGTTCACACTCACCCTTGCTTCAGGGAAGCACCCCCACCCCGTCAGATGCCCATCCAGACCAGGCCACCGAGCCTTGTAGCACTTAGCCTGTTTGAATGTGAGCACAGAAGGGCAGGAAAGAAGAGTCATGGAGACCTCAGCACAGCCTGCATCTCACACAGGGGACCAGGCGGAGGCACTCCCAAGTTTACTGCATGAAAGAATCATGACCTTGGCTGGACGCGGTGGCTCACGACTGTAATCCCAGCACTTGGGGAGGCTGAGGTCAGGAGTTTGAGACCAGCCTGGCCAACATGGTGAAACCCCGTCTCTACTAAAAATATAAAAATTAGCCAGCTGTGGTGGTGGGTGCTGGGTCTGTAATCCCAGCAATCCGAGAGGCTGAGGCAGGAGAATTGCTTGAACCCAGGAGGCAGAGGTTGCAGTGAGCTGAGTTCACACCGGTGCACTCCAGCCTGGGCAACAGAGTGAGACTCTGCCTAAAAAAAACAAAAAACAAAAAACATGACCTCATAGGTCTCAAAGATGACCTCTCTGTCCCACCCTGTGCAGGCTGTAGTGAAGCTACACAGAATCCATCAGCTTCTTACTCCAAGAACCAGAGACTGAACCCTAAAATCACAGCTCTCAAGCGCTGATAAAATGATGTGGACAAGCATCAGCTGACAGGAACTATGAAGGACAAGAGGAATAACCGAATGTATAAGCCACACGTGGCCCCTGACTTACAATTTTGTGACTTTACGATGGTTTGAAAGACACACGCATTTAATAGGAAAACCATGCTCCAAGTACCCATACAACTATTCTATGTTTTCATTTTCAGGAGTGTCCAATAATTTACATGAGATGTTCAACTTTTTCTTATAAGATATGTATTATGTTAGATGGTTCTGCCCAACCAGAGGCCACTCTAAGTGTCTGTGCATGTTCAGGTTGGGGGGTGAGGTGTGTCCACTGCGGCTGGAGAGCAGGATGGGGTATCTGTGCATGTTCACGTTGGGGGGTGAGGTATGTCCAGTGCGGCCTGGAGAGCAGGATGGGGTGTCTGTGCATGTTCAGGTTGGGGGGTGAGGTGTGTCCAGTGTGGCTGGAGAGCAGGATGGGTGGTGCAATGCCCAGGGTGCAAGCATACTCCATGAGGCCCAGTCTGTGCACAGAGACCAGGCCTAACCCCTTCTTCCAGGAAAGCCTCGTAGGGCCTTCTGGCCAAGAGGCCATGAGTGGTGAAGACTGCAGACTCTGAAATCAGAAATACCTGGGCTCCACTGTCAGCATGGCAGCTGAGGAGCAGTGAAACTTCTTCTAAGTTCTTTTAGAAGTCCCAGCCTCCCCATGTAACTGGGGAACTGATGGGAGGAGCAGAGCTGTCTGTGCACATAAGAAGTTCTCAGTAAATGGAGACAGTTACTATTTCTGTTATTATTGAATTTGAACAAATTCCCTGGGTATGTGTGGGGGGACACTTCAGGTGAAAACACGCCCCTCCTCCCCTGGTGCGGGGGCCTGTGCTGCCACCCTCTGGAAGCCTGCAGAGGGGCAGGGAAAACAGACCCTGAACAAAAGTGTGCACCCAGTGAGGAGGTGCAAGGGCACAAAGGTGGCACCAAGTGCCTCAAGGAGAGGCTGAAACGCGGCCTGGGGACCTCGCAGTGGTCTGGTCATACAGGCAGTGGGTGTGAAGGGCTGTCCTGTGTCTCATAGGGACCACTGGCTATAGGGACAAGGCTGTTAAAGTCCAGGAGAGAGGGGGTGGCTTGAAGAGAGGCACGGCAGAGAGTGGAAGCGTAGGAGAAAGATGGGCTCCTGGGCATGTGGTGTCAGCAGAGGTGCCTCAAGGATAGAGCGAGTTCAGAGTCTAGAAAGGAGCAGATCACCAGGCTCCGGGAAGAGCACAGCATGGGTGCACACACTGCTCTACCCAGCATGGCTGCCGACCCGAAGACAGCAAAGCCAAGAAGGACACACAAGCGTGGCCAGATGCAGCCCTGTGAGGAGACTTACCCAAGAACGGGACGATGGGCTTGAGAAACCATCCATCTACAAGGATGGCGTTTGCTGCAGCAATGTTTATAATAAATTGTGGGAAACTGTGAACTGCCTAAATGTCTGACAATAGGAACAAATTAGTGCACCACACCATGAAACTCTCTACAGCTCCTGAGTTACAGAACGACAGTATAATACTATAGTTATATAATACTGTATAATACTACTGCATAACTATTGTATAATACTGTAATTCTGGATGGAATTATAGGGTCCCCCAACATAAAAGATGATGATTCAAAGTTCCTTTCCAAAATTCCTTTTTTTTTTTTGAGATGGAGTCTCGCTCTGCCACCCAGGCTGGAGTGCAGTGGTGCGGTCTCTGCTCACTGCAACCTCCGCCACCCTGGTTCAGCACTTCTCCTGCTTCAGCCTCCCATGTAGCTGGGACTACAGGCACCTGCCACCACATCCAGCTAATTTTTGTATTTTTAGTAGAGATGGGGTTTTGCCACGTTGGCAGGCTGGTCTTGCACTCCTAACATCAGGTGATCCACCTGCCTCAGCCTCCCAAAGCGCTGGGATTACAGGCATGAGCCACCGCGCCCAGCCCCCTTTCCAAAATTTCTACAATGAACACACTTTGAAAGGTTTAGTTCTCCTACCTGCACCCTGGAGAACATCCCTGTTGGGAGCAGGGGCAAGGAGACCCCACCCAAGGGAGGCGCACAGGACACACTGAAAGGCAGGCGGGCAAATGCCAAGAAGTCAGCCATGACCACGCCCAGTCCCTCACTAGTCCTCCTCCGACAGGTGGTTTCAGGAGCACCTGTGCCGCCCCAGGATCGGCTCCAAGGAGCAAAAACAAGACCGTGCTGGCGAGGGACAGGCTCAGCCTAGACCTGGAGGGAAGGTGCCCAGCCCTGCACCGAGGCATGCACTTGGAGAGCAGAGGTGTTTTCTTCAAGTTCAGTAAGAAGGAAAATGAAAGAGATGAGGAAGTAACTTGAAGATGTGAAAGTGAGGCTCAGAGGGTTGCACAGAGGAGTGCCCGGGCACCATGAGTGCCTCCATGATGGTGTGAGGCTGTGAGGCCCACCAGTGCAGCCGAGATACTGGGGCTGGTAACAGTGAGCCTCAAGCAGACATCCCAGTCACCAGCTGCCCTGTTGTGGCTCCTGAAGCAGGCTTTAGGGGGAGACAACATATATCCCCTTCTGTGTCCAAGCTTGTGAGGCCTGTCAGAAAAAAATCCGCTATTTTCATGAATATAGAAAATGTTCTGCTTCTCACTATATGAAGACACCGTGCCTAAAAATGCCAAGTTTTGGCCACCACAGTGGGCTCTGTCACTGACAGCTGTGCACGCTGTATCATGAAGGCCTTAGGCTGGACTTCTGATCAATGCTTATGTATCTGTAGCCATCTTGATCAGAATGATCCAGGCAAGGGCCACCGTGTCTCCACTGCCCGAGAGGTATGCAAAGAACAAAGCTCTAAGAGCAAGCGTTGAGTCTCCCTGCATTGGCCCTTAGGGATCTGCTTTGATAAAAATCTGAGACTGGATCAGAGGGCTGGAAATAAGCTTTTTTTGGAGACGGAGTTTCGCTCTTGTTGCCCAGGCTGGAGTGTAGTGGAGCGATCTCAGCTCACTGCAACCTTGCCTGCTGGGTTCAAGTGATTCTCCTGCCTCAGGCTCCCGAGTAGCTGGGACTACAAGTGCATGCCACCACATCCAACTAGTTTTTGTATTTTTTGTAGAGGCGGGTCTCCCTATGTCACCCAGACTCACAAACACTCTTTTTTTTTTTTTTTGAGACGGAGTCTCGCTGTCGCCCAGGTTGGAGTGCGGTGGCGCGATCTCGGCTCACTGCAGGCTCCGCCCCCCGGGGTTCACGCCATTCTCCTGCCTCAGCCTTTTGAGTAGCTGGGACTACAGGTGCCCGCCACCTCGCCCGGCTAATTTTTTGTATTTTTAGTAGAGATGGGGTTTCACCGTGTTAGCCAGGATGGTCTCGATCTCCTGACCTCGTGATCCGCCGGCCTTGGCCTCCCAAAGTGCTGGGATTACAGGCGTGAGCCACCGCGCCCAGCCCACAAACACTCTTAAGAGGCCAAATGTGTGTGTGTGTTTTTTTTAAATAACACAACTCCTTAGAAGTAAAATTTCATGAAATATGAAGGAAATAAAATTTCTAAAATATTCCTACTAATACCAGTTTTTTTATTTTCTTGAGTATTTTTGGCTTTTCTTTCTTTGGTTTCAAAGACAAATACAGTCAGTGTTAAATCCAGCAACCTTTGATTACCAATGGAAACAGATGCACAGACTCTGACGGTCATGGGAAGGGACTGCTGAACATAGAGAACACCTTTCCAAAGAGGGTGCTGCATCAGACAGAGCTGTGTGGTTTACAGGGTCAGTGTGAGCTGCCTGGCTGGACTCCCAGCGATGGCCAGGGGCTCCTATCTGTAGGCATTACCTTCTCACAGAAACAACTATAAGCACTGCACAAACTACAAAACGAAACACCTGAAAGCATGAAAACAAGAGCAGGTAGAAACTGGAGGAGTCTCCCCTGGGAGAAAAGAAAGGCAGGACATGGTTTGTTCTTCAGGAGCTTTCTCTGAGGAGGGGACTGTCTGTGACAACCCCAGGGCTACAGCCTCACACACAAGACCTGTGGCCAAGGTCTTCAAGAGCCAGTAGACAGATTACTGGGCAACCACAGCCAGAAAGCGAAAGGATAACAACTACAAAGAAGAAAGCCACAGAAAGGGAGTCCCAAACTACACACACAGCTGACCAGATATCCGACACCTGAAGTGCACAGGCATGCAGCCCAGCCAGCGCAGAAAAGCTGAACAGAAGTTTCTGCTGCTGCCACACAAGAAAGACAGAGATAGACTGCCTGATACAATGACACTAAACATCAGTTAGTTCTGGAGAATGTAACCGGACACAAAGTCTCTATGACACAACATTTACAATGTCCAGAATACAATTTGAAATTACTACATGTACTAAGAAAATAGCAAAATGTCACTCAGAATCCAGAGGAGAGATCCACAAGGACCAACCTCAGGAAGATGAGATGCTGGGATCAGCAGACAAGAACTCTAAAGGCAGCTATTAAACTCTCCTTGTGGATGCAAAATAAAACATGCTATTATACAAGGACAGGGAATCTCAGCAGGAAAATAAAAAATTTCTAAATAAAAGCAATAGAAACTCTACAACTGCAGAAGGAATATCTGACATAAAGAACCTGCTGGATAGCCTTAGTTTATCAGAGGTAACAAGTACATGAACTTGAATGGAAATAAAAAGGTTAAAAGCAAGTAAGCGGTGCTAACAACAACAAAAAGGAACAAATCTGAAGAAGTGGGAAAGTGATGAACAAACCCCAGCCCCCGGAGCCTCGGGGACAGCACAGATGCGTGTGTATTGCAGCACAGAGGGGCAGGGACTAAGGACAGAAGATGCATTTGAAGACGTGGTCTAAAACTTCCCAAATTTGGTGAAAGACAAATTTATAGATTCAAGATGCCAAAGTGCAATAAATGCAAAGAAAATCACACCGAGGCACCTACGTGCAAACTGCTAAAAACCAAATCTTTAGATTGCTAAAAAAAAAAAAAAAAGAAAAATAAATTAAAAAAAGAGTCAGCCCGTAATTCTAGATATCCAGCAAAAATACCCTTCAAGAATAAAGGCAAAATATAAATCTTAGAGAAATGAACACTAAGTGCTTTGCTAGCAGCAGACCTGAGAACTGCATTAACCATGACTTGTTCCGGGTAGGGCTCCCGGCCGACAGGACGCCCGCAGAAGGCGCCTTTGCAGGAGAGCGGGAAGGGCACTGGACACGGAAGCTCTCTCTGGAGGGCAGAGTAGATTTACTTCATTCTTTTCTCTTTGAGACGGAGTCTCACTCTGTTACCCAGGCTGGAGTGCAGTGGCGTGATCTCAGCTCACTGCAACCTCCGCTTCAGTTCAAGTAATTCTCCTGCTTCAGCCTCCTGAGCAGCTGGGACTACAAGCGCATGCCAACATGCTCGGCTAATTTTTTTATTTTTAGTAGACACGGGGTTTCGTCCTGTTGGCTAGGCTGATCTCAAACTCCTGGCCTCAGGTGATCTGCTTGCCTCGGCCTCCCAAAGTGCTGGGATTACAGGCGTGAGCCAACCATGCCCAACCTATTTCATGCTTTTCATATTTATTCACATTATAAGACCCCTAATTTCTTAAGAATGTTTAAAGTAAAGAATACAACAATGCATCATGGAGCTAATAACACACACAGGTGTGATGCATATGAAAACCACAAGAGTGAGCAAGGGCAGACAGCAGGCCCGTGTGGCTGTGAGTTCCTTATGTTTCCTATCAACTAGGACCATGTTAACTAGAGGACCGCGAGACATTGGGAATGTACACTATAATCCCTAAAGACACCACTAAGACATCAGGCAAAATGGTTTACCTACAAAGCCCACAGACAAAGTAAAATAGATTTCTTAAAAAATCAAGTAACCCAGGCCAGGTGTGGTGGCTCATGCCTGTAATCAAGTAACTCAAAGGAAGGTAGGAAGGGAACAACCAAAAAACAAAAATGAAGGGACAAAAAGGTGGCAAAGTAGCAGAGTTACAGTAAGAAATATAAATGTGCAAAAGCATATTCCAAAGGCGGGCAGAAAAAACCGAGACCCAACAATGATGCGAGGTCTGTAACAGACTATTTTCAAAGACACAGTTAAGCTGAAAGGACCCCCATGAAGGCAGGACTGACTATGTTAGTATCAGAAAAAGCAGCGGTTCCCAACAAAGAGCATTATGAGTGAGAAAGAACAGTTCATCATGAGAGCAGGGTCACAGGGTCAATTAATCACAAAGAGACAACAAACGTAAAGGCATCTACTAAAAGAGCTCAAGATATCTGAAGCACAGATTGACAGAATTAACAGGAAAGTTAGAAAATCCATAATCATTTTAACAGCCCTGCATGAGCATTTCATAGAAAGATACAGAATATTTGAACATGCCAAAAATCTTGCTCTAATTAACATGTATGTAGAAAATCAGGCCGAGATACAACAAAAACACATATCATTCCCATGTGCACACAGCGCGGCCACTATGACAGACCATCAGCTCCATTAAAAACAAGCCTCAAATGTCAAAGGACTGAAATGATACCAAGTGTGTCTTTAAGCACAATGACATCTAATTAGAAATCAACAATAACTAAAAAAACTTCAGATATGTAAAAATTATACATCTAAATAACCTATAAGTCAAATAAGCACTCACAAGGATATTAAAAATTTCACATTGAATGATAATTAAAAGACAATATAGGCTGGGAGTGGTGGCTCAAGCCTGTAATTCCAGCACTTTGGGAGGCCGAGGCAGGCAGATCACTTGCAGTCAGGAGTTCAAGACCAGCCTGACCAACATGGCAAAACCCTGTCTCTACTAAAAATACAAAAATTGGCCAGGCGTGGTGGTGCACGCCTGTAATCTACTCGGGAGGCTGAGGCAGGAGAATCGCTTGAACCCAGGGGGTTGAGGTTTCAGTGAGCTGAGATTGCACCACTGTACTACAGCCTGGGTGACAGAGCGGGACTCCGTCTTAAAAAAAAAAAAAAAGACAATATGAAACAAATGTGTGTGATGTGGCTAAAGCCATGCTTAGAGGGAAACTTAAAACTTTAAGTGATTCTATTTGAAAAGGAAGCAAACCAGTGGCCTACAGATCTACTTCAGGTAGCGGGAAAATTAAGAAGAAGGCAACTCCAAAGTAAGCAGAAGGCAGGAAAGAACAGAGAACAGAAATCAACAACAGCAGCAGCATTATCTTTCAAAGGACAAGGTTAAACTTGTAATCTGGCCAAAATTAACTTATTTAACAGACTGCTTAATGGGTGTCAACTGTAGTACTAGTGACTCCATGAATTGATTTCTTTGGCTGCATGTGAAGTGGGCAGAGTGTTATCAGAAAGTACTGGGGCATGAAATGTCTGAGAGCAGATAACACAGCCGGAGAGGTAAAATATTAGAATAGCGATCCTCTTTCAGCAAATGTATGCCTTTCATGATGAATTAGTGTCACAAGTCAATAAAATCTTGGTGAAATAATAGACTACCTAGCACTTACGGCCACAGGGCTCTATTATGCCTCATTTGCAGAGACAGGGTCTCGCTTTCGCCCAGCCTGGAGTGCAGTGGTGCAATCATAGCTCCCTGCAGCCTCAACCACCCAGGCTTGAGCCATCCTCCCGAGGAGCTGGGACCATAGTTGTGCGCCACTGTGCGTGGCTGTTTTTCATTTTTTGTAGAGAAGGGGTCTAGCTTTGTTGCCCCAGCTGGTCTCGAACCCCTGGCTCCAAGCTATCCTCCTACCTTGGCCTCCCAGAGTGTTGCAGTTACAGGCATGAGCCACCATGTCCAGCGCAAATCCACAGGTTTCTTACTGGTAAAGGCATATCAGGCTTGTTTTTAGTTTCATTTTCAGAAAACTTCTGGCCATTACTGTGACTTTTATTTGAACCAGTCTCATTTAATGATTCATAAGGCCGGGCGCAGCGGCTCACGCCTATAATCCCAGCACTTTGGGAGGCTAAGGCAGGCGGATCACAATGTCAGGAGTTCAAGACCAGCCTGGCCAATGCAGCAAAACCCTGCCTCTGCTAAAAATACAAAAA
The DNA here is from genome assembly GCF_029289425.2 of Pan paniscus. Taxonomy (NCBI): domain Eukaryota; kingdom Metazoa; phylum Chordata; class Mammalia; order Primates; family Hominidae; genus Pan; species Pan paniscus. The sequence goes on along the minus strand of NC_073249.2, from coordinate 226,472,402 downwards.
TTAGCTGGGCGTGGTGGCGGACACCTGTGGTCCCAGCTACTTGGGAGGCTGAGGCAGGAGAATCGCTTGAACCCAGGAGTCAGAGGTTGCAGTGAGCCAAGAATGCGCTGCTGCACTCCAGCCTGGGTGACACAGTGAGACTCTGTCTTAAAAAAAAAAAAAAAAAAAAAAAAAGGCTGGGCGTGGTGGCTCACACCTGTAATCCCAGCACTTTGGGAGGCTGAGGTGGGTGGATCACGAGGTTAGGAGATCGAGACCATCCTGGCTAACATGGTGAAACCCTGTCTCTACTAAAAATACAAAAAAGAAATTAGCTGGGCGTGGTGGTGGGCGCCTGTAGTCCCAGCTACTCAGGAGGCTGAGGCAGGGGAATGGTGTGAACACCCAGGAGGCGGAGCGTGCAGTGAGCCGAGATCACGCCACCGCACTCCAGCCTGGGAGACAGAGCGAGACTCCGCCTCAAAAGAAATAATTAATTAATTAAAAAATGATTGATAAAAAGTGAGTATCCAAAGCATATAATGTACCCCAGGTAAACAGCTTGTGTCACTTGAAGCTTATGAACAAGGACAGGTACCTGTGTGTCCTGCCAGCTCACGACTCACGCGCACGTTCCCCTCACGAGTTTTCAGATTGTAAATGGAGCAAATGTTATCCAGGCCACCGCAGGCCACATAGTTCCCAGAAGGGGCATATGCACAGGTCATGACCCAGGAGGAGCGCAGAGGGATGGCGTGGACCTAATGACAGAAAGACAGATGATGCAAACACCTTTATGTTCAAAAACAACACTGACACCAGGATTTTCTCATCTCCAACTTTCACTGCAAAGGAGGTAACAGAACAAAATAAGAGCCAAAATTATCTAGAGAGCGATTCCCATATGTGGCCACTCAGGTGAAGCATACTTAATGAGAAGTCCACTGCTGCACATGGGATTCAAATTCAATCCACACAGTCCAGTTTTACTGAAGTCACAACTTATGATTAGGTGGGGTCTTAACAGTAGTGCTGCCCACTCATCAAAACCACATTAGGCCGGGTGCGGTCACTCACGCCTGTAATCCCAGCACTTTGGGAGGCTAAGTCGGGCAGATCACCTGAGGTCAGGAGTTCAAGACCAGCCTAGCCAACATGGTGAAACCCCATGTCTCTACTAAATATACCAAAATTAGCTGGGCGTGATGGCGCATGCCTGTAGTTTCAGCTACTTGAGTGACTGGGGCAGGAGAATCACTTGAACCCGGGAGGCGGAGGTTGCAGTGAGCTGAGATCACGCCACTGCACTCCAGCCTGGGCAACAGAGCGAGACTCCGTCTCAAAAGAAAACAAACAGGCCGTGTGCGGTGGCTCATGCCTGTAATCCTAGCACTTTGGGAGGCTAAGGCGGGTGGATCACCTGAGGTCAGGAATTCGAGACCAGCCTGGCCTCAAATTGGTGAAACCCTGTCTGTGCTATAATACAAAAATTAGCTGGGTGTGGTGGTGGGCGCCTGTAATCCCAGCTACTCAAGGAGGCTGAAGCAGGAGAGTCGCTTGAACCAGGGGGGTGGAGGCTGCAGTGAGCAGAGATCGCGCCACTGCACTCCAGCCAGGGCGGTAAGAGCAATGCTCCGTCTCAAAAAAACAAAAAAACCCACACGTATTGGAAGGAAAACACTGCATTATCCTGTCAAATGGCTATGAACTCATTTGAAAACAAAAAATTTTTTTTTCGAGATGGAGTTTCGCTCTTGTTGCCCAGGTTTGAGTGCAGTGGCGTGATCTAGGCTCACTGCAACCTCTGCCTCCTGGGCTCAAGCAGTTCTCCTGCTTCAGCCTCCTGAGTAGCTGGGATTACAGGCGCCTGCCACCACTCCTGGCTAATTTTTTGTATTTTTAGTAGAGATGAGGTTTCACCATGTTGGCTAGGCTGGTCTCAAACTCCTGACCTCAGGTGATCTACCTGCTTCAGCCTCCCAAAATGCTGGAATTACAGGTGTGAGCCACGGCGCCCAGCCGAAAACAAAAGATTTTTATGGAATAACCAAAATGGACATTCCTACAATCTACCCTGCCACATCTCTCCCACTGTTTTAGATCTGCTGTAATTAATGCAATCATTTATACACATTTAGTATTCTTTAGTAAAATAAACTGAATTACATCTTTTACATACATGTTTGGACCAATGACAATACTTTTTATTCAAAACAATACACTTTGGATTAAGTCTTGAAAATAACATAAATTACACTTTAAAGTATGATGTCTTTCAGATGATCTCTTCTAAAAACTTGTAACTGAATGAAAAGCGATACTTCTGCACTCTATAAATAAAACATGAAACTTCCCAGACTCTGCTAAAACTGGAATTGAGGTCTCCTAGAAACACAGAAGGTCCTTAGCTCCCACCAGCTTGGTAAGGAGATGACGGACAACAGCACAACTGTGCCTGGTCCAGAGGAAGAGACCGTGACAGGTGCCGGCACGTGACTCAGCTTCTATCTCACCTGCGCAACTTCACTACTAACAAACAGAGCTTGCCGCTGCTGCCTTCCCTATCCTGTATTACGTGATTTAACAAAAATGAATCCAGAGCTTAAAACCCTGTTTCCTGGGTTGGTTTTTCAAGGAAGGGAATCCTCCAGTCCCTACCTTGTTGGTGGTGTAGCTGTCCCAGATGATAAGTTTACCATCCTGCGAGGCACTGACGAGAAGCCTGGAGGGACAGACAAAAGCAAACCTATCAGTACCGCACAACACAGAAAGTGTACAAGGGCAACAGACTAAAACCCAGACTCTGGTGACTTACGTGCTCCCATGTTACATGTGCTTCAGACAAAGCCACTTATTTATAAGAAAAAAAATCTCTGGTCGGGCACAGTTGCTCACGTTTGTAATCCCAGCACTTTGGGAGGCTGAGGAGGGCAGATCACATGAGGTCAGGAGTTCAAGACCAGCCTGGCCAACATGGCGAAACCCTGTCTCTATTAAAAATACAAAAATTAGCCGGGCATGTAGTGCGTCTCTGTAATCCCAGCTACTCGGGAGGCTGAGGCAGAAGAATCGCTTGAACCTAGGAGGCGGAGGTTACAGTGAGCCAAAATCATGCCACTGGACACCAGCCTGGGCAACAGAGTGAGACTCTGTTTCAAGAAAGAAAGAAAGAAAGAAAGAAAGGAAAGGAAGGCTCTAAATGTCAGACCAACTTCAAAGCATGAACAAAAACACTGTCACAGACCACAGTTGAGAGTGGAGATGCCTGGCCCCAACCGAATGCAGGCCACATCACCCCTGGCACCCATTCCCTTTGTCAGCTGAGGCAGGCTGACATCATTTCATAAGTGTTTCTGTTTGGTTTCATTACAAATCAAATTAGAGGCTCATGTCTTTAATCCCAACACTTTGGGAGGCCAAGGTAGGTGGATCACAGGAGTTTCAGACGAGCATGGCCTCATGCTAGCATGGTAAAATCCCGTCTCCACTACAAAAACACAAAAAAATAGCTGGGTATGGTAGTGCATGCCTGTAATCCTAGCTACTCAGGAGGCTGAGGTGGGAGAACTGCTTGAACCCAGGAGGCGGGGGTTGCAGTGAGCCGAGATTGCGCCACTGCACTCTAGCCTGGGCAACAGAGCGAGATCCTGACTGAAAAAAAAAAAAAAACAAACCGAAAGAACAAACCACTTTTAGACATTCCAAATTCATGAAACATTTCTCACCCAAAATACCCCATGAAATTTCCCAGACTGAGCTAAAATTGGAATCAAGGTCTCCTAGAAACCAAAGGAGGCGTTCCCTCCTCACCTGCTTGGTAAACAACAGCACCACTGCGCATGGTCTGGGAGCAGAGACCAGTAACTATCACGAATTTTTTCTTTTTTTCTTTTTTTTTTTTGAGACGGAGTCTCGCTCCGTGGCCCAGGCTGCAGTGCAGTGGCGCCATCTCGGCTCACTGCAAGCTCCACCTCCGGGGTTCATGCCATTCTCCTGCCCCAGTCTCCCGAGTAGCTGGGACTACAGGCGCCCACCATCACGCCCAGCTAATTCTTTTTGTATTTTTAGCAGAGACAGGGTCTCACCATGTTAGCCAGGATGGTCTCGATCTCCTGACCTCGTGATCTGCCCACCTCGGCCTCCCAAAGTGCTGGGATTACAGGCGGGAGCCACCACGCCCGGCCTCTTTTTTTTGTTTTTGAGATGGAGTTTTGCTTTTGTTGCCCAGGCTGGAGTGCAATGGTGCGTCGGCTCACTGCAACCTCCACTTCCCAGATTCGAGCAATTTTCCTGCCTCAGCCTCCAAAGTAGCTGGGATTACAGACATGCGCCACCACAGCCAGCTAATTTTGTATTTTTAGTAGAGACGGGGTTTCTCCACGTTAATCAGGCTGGTCTCGAACTCCCGACCCTCAGGTGATCCGCCCACCTCGGCCTCCCAAAGTTTTGGTATTACAAGCGTTGAGCCACTGCGCCCGACCATGAATTTTTTCATAACTATTTCCTTGCTCTGGCAACTGTGCTCAGTTCGGAATCCACATGTTGAAAAGGAGCTCCATACTACAAAGGAGAATATGAATAAGGAGCAAAAGAATTTCACCTTAGCAGGCAAGTAAGGTGGGTGAAAGGTAACTCCTGGGAACCACAGTTGCTTATGAGAGGTCCTAAGGAACCCTGTAGCACAGAATGCTGTTTTCAAGGAAGAGCAAGAAGGTTCCACTGTTTGATGCAGGGATATCTGTCAGTACGGTAAATGATAGTATAAGGATTTTTAATTTTAAAGATTCTATCAAACGCAGGGGTTTTTTTTGTTTGTTTGTTTGTTTGTTTGAGACAGAGTCTCGCTCTGTCACCCAGGCTAGAGTGCAGTGGTGTGATCTCGGCTCACTGCAACCTCTATCTCCTGGGTTCAAGTGATTCTCATGCCTCAGCCTCCCAAGTAGCTGGGATTACAGGTACGTGCCACCACACCCGGCTAATTTTTGTATTTTTAGTAGAGATGGGGTTTCCCCATGTTACCCAGGCTGGTCTCCAACTCCTGGCCTCAAGTGATCTGCCCGCCTTGGCCTCCCAAAGTGTTGGGATTACAGACATAAGCCACAGCGCCTCAAAACACAGGTTTTAACTATTTCAGCTGTGAACATATGTGGCTTCTTAAAGCTGACCTAAAGCTGGAGTAATGCTCTCTCAAGTTTTGTTGATAACTCTGACACTTTTAATATCAAACTAGATGTTTTGATACAGGTGTCAATGAGTTTAAGAACAAATAAAAACCTTTTCACCTGCACTTTATTACAAAATTTATCACAGAACTAAAAACTAAGTGCAGGCTCCCATCCTATTATTTTTCAGATGCAATTTTTTTTTTTTTTGAGAGAGAGTCTCACTCTGTCACCCAGGCTGGAGCTCGCTCCAACCTCTGCCTCCCAGATTCAAGCAATTCTCGTGCATCAGCCTTCCCATTAGCTGGAATTACGGGTGTGCACCACCATGCCTGGCTACTTTTTTGTATTTTTAGTAGAGACAGGGTTTTGCCATGCTGGTCTCGAACTCCTGAGCTCAATCTGCCTGCCTCGGCTGGGATTACAGGCGTAAGCCACCGCACCCAGCCTTCAGTTGCAATTCTTAAAGCAAACTTCTCAATCCAGGTTGTCATCAACATATTAAACATTTAAAATTATTTCTACGTAATGGTATAATGTTCCCACTCTAGCTTTATTTCTGCCCAGCCCTTCTGAGACTTTCTGTCGAGTATCAGAGCTGATCTAAAGCAGCTCATCCTCCTAGATTAGGAGGATCACCTTTACAGAGGTCTCCCGGTCAGAGAGCTTAATAACTGCTGACTTCCAGAGGGATTAGGGACACGTAAGCTGTCCACTGATCCTCCAGAAGGTGAGAGAAGACATGCCTCCTAGTCCCGGGTCAGGGAGCTGTTGGAAAGCTGGGTTCACGTTGCCTAGTAGTGCCTTTACCTACTCAAAAATCAATTATCTGAGGTGCCACTCACCTAGAACATAGAGGCAAGGGCCAGGAAGCAAGCTAACAGGCTCCAGGACCCTGAAAGTAGCTGTCAAAAATCAAAACACCTAATGCCCTTCATTTTACTCAAAGGAGGGAGGGTGGTGGCTCATGCCTATAACCCCAGCACTTTGGGAGGCTGAGATAAGAGGATTGGTTAAGTCCAGGAGTTTGAAACCAACATGGGCAACAAAGGGAGACCCTGTCTCCACAAAAAAAAAATATATATATTTTTTTTGAGATGGAGCCTCGCTCTGTCACCCAGGCTGGAGGATCTCGGCTAACTGCAAGCTCTGCCTCCTGGGTTCATGCCATTCTCCTGCCTCAGCCTCCCAAATAGCTGGGACTACAGGCACCTGCCACCGCACCTGGCTTATTTTTTGTATTTTTAGTTGAGACAGGGTTTCATTGAGTTAGCCAGGATGGTCTCGATCTCCTGACCTCGTGATCCGCCCACCTCAGCCTCCCAAAGTGCTGGGATTACAGGCCTGAGCCACCGCGCCCGGCCCACAAAAAATATTTTTTAAAAATTAGCTGGGCACAGTGATGTGCACCCGTGGTACCAGCTACTCAGGAGGCTGAGGCAGGAGGATTGCTTGAGCACAGCAGTTCAAGGCTTCAGTAAGCTAGGATCGCACCACTGCATTCTAGCCTGGACGACAGAGTGAGACCCAGTCTCAAAAAAAAAAAAAAAAAAGTTGCCTTTTAGTACAAATATATTGATAAACATATTACAAATGTACATCTGATACATTAATACATACATACATAACAAGTAATCATTGTGGGCCTTGCATGTAGTTTTCTTTTTTGTTTGTTTTTTTGAGACAGAGTCTCACTCTGTCACCCAGGTTGGAGTGCAGTGGTGCAATCTTGGCTCACTGCAACCTCTGCCTCCTGGGTTCAAGCGATTATCCTGCCTCAGCCTCCTGAGTAGCTGGGATTACAGGCACCCACCACGAAGCCTAGTTAACTTTTGTATTTTTGGCAGAGACAGGGTTTCATCATATTGGGCAGGCTGGTCTCAAACTCCTGACCTCAGGTGATCCACCCGCCTTAGCCTCCCAAAGTGCTGGGATTATAGGCGTGAACCACGGTGCCTGGCCTCTCATGTAGCTTTATTTGTGTTTTGTTTTGTTTTTTGAGGCAGAGTCTCCATCCGTCACCCAGGCGGGAGTGCAATGTGCGTGTGTGTGTGTGTATATATACATATATATATATATTTTTTTCTTTTTTTGAGATGGAGTCTCACTCTGTTGCCCAGGCTGGAGTGCAGTGGTGTGATCTTGGCTCACTTCAACCTCCAGCTCCTGGGTTCAAGCGATTCTCCCACCTCAGCCTCTTGAGTGCAGCTGAAACTACAGGCACTCGCCACCACACCTGGCTAATTTTTGTATTTTTAGTAGAGATGGGGTTTCACCATGTCAGCCAGGCTGCTCTCGAACTCCTGAAGTCAAGCGATCCACCTGACTTGGCCTCCCAAAGTGCTGGGGTTACAGGTGTGAGCCACCGCGTCTAGCCTCATGTAGTTTTGAAAGACAAACTAGGCCGGGCACAGTGGCTCACGCCTGTAATCACAGCACTTTGGGAGGCCGAGGCGGGCAGATCATGAGGTCATGAGATCGAGACCACCCTGGCTAACACGGTGAAATCCCGTCTCTACTAAAAAGACAACAAAAAAAATTAGCCAGGCGTGGTGGCGGGTGCCTGTAGTCCCAGCTACTCGGGAGGCTGAGGCAGGAGAATGGTGTTAACGTGGGAGGCAGAGCTTGCAGTGAGCTAAGACAGCACCATTGCACTCTAGCCTGGGCGACAGCGAGACTCCGTCTCAAAAAAAAAGAAAGACAAATTAGTAGTCATTTCTACTGTTTCCGAGTGTCCATAAATCAAACAAACACAGTTAAAGGAATGTTATTCATAGGCCAGACGCAGTGGCTCACGCCTGTAATCCCTGCACTTTGGGAGGCCGAGGTGGGCAGATCATGAGGTCAGGAGATCGAGACCATCCTGGCTAACATGGTGAAACCCAGTCTCTACTAAAAATACAAAAAAATTAGCCGAGCGTGGTGGCAGGTGCCTATAGTCCCAGCTACTCGGGAGGCTGAGGCAGGAGAATGGCGTGAACCTGGGAGGCAGAGCTTGCAGTGAGCCGAGATCGCACCACTGCAGTCCAGCCTGGGTGACAGAGCGAGACTCCGTCTCAAAAAAAAAAAAAACAACAAAAAAACAAAAAAACTGGTATTCATAAATTATAGCTTTAAAAACATCTTAAGCAATAACATTTGTTTATGAAGGCAGGAAATATGAAGATTAAAGAAAATATATACCCTCCCCACTCTGTCATGTGGTGGGGGGCAGGAGAAGGGACAGCATTAGGAGAAATACCCATGTAAATGACAAGTTAACAGGTGCAGCAAACCAACATGGCACATGTATTCCTATGTAACAAATCTGCACATTGTGCACATGTACCCTAGAACTTAAAGAAAAAAAAAAGCTTGTGGAACAAGGAGATATAGATATACATGTATATATATACACACACATACATATACACACACACACACACACACACACACACACACACACCCTCCCCCCAAAAAACCTCTTTTGGACCTTAAAGAGGCAAACACTGGCCTATCCAGAAAAAAACGGCTATTTAGAACAAGCAATCTGTAGAAGGCTCTGAAAAGCAGAGGTTCTCCATAATATCATTTTGGTTTTCTCATGACTGTGCAATTATACAACAAATGCCATGCACCTAGCACCCTGTCCAAGAACACGGACCAATGTGGCACCCCAGCCTCCCACAGGCCTCACTGAAGACCGCCTTGCTCACAGGGTGGCCATGACTCTGAACTTGGTCTTGTTTTGTCAGCCCTTGCTTTTCTTCCTTCTAATCCTGGGGCTTTCAAGGCACAAAGTGTGTTTGAGACAGATGGAACATAAAGCCTCCCATGCGAGGATCTGGCGCCCACCCCACCCACCCTGAGCCCCCAGCCCCACCTCCACTGCTCAGTTCACACACCCATCTCTTTGGTCCCTGAACACACCTGTCTGCAGGTCACTCTCATCCCTTCCAGACTACCCAGTCCAGAGCCCAGCTGGTGAAGGAGACATATTACTTGGCAGTGCAGTGCTCTGAGTACCTGAACACTGCCCAGCAACAGCACTGTCTACTCCACTAACCTGCCTAATCTGCACATCAGTGTTCCCACACATGGAGGAAAGGCCCCAGAGGTAACATACTGTTTTGTTTTCCATCTACTTTGGACAATAAATTCTAACACAGATAGACTAGTAACAACATTTTTTCTTTTTTTTTTTTTGAGTCAGTGTCACTCTGTCACCCAGTGGTGCAATTTCGGCTCACTGTAACCTCCACGTGCCTCAGCCTTCCAAGTAGCTGGGACTACAGCTACCATGCCCAGCTAATTTTTAAATTTTTAGCAGAGATGGTGTTTCGCCATGTTGGCCAGGAGGCTGGTTTCGAACTCCTGACCTCAAGTGATCCGCCCACCTCAGCCTCCCAAAGTGCTGGGATTACAGGTGTGCGCCACTGCATCCAGCCAGAACATTTTTTAAAAAATTCTTTTTAATTTTTTAAAGGAATAACTTTGAATTCACAAAGTATATTCTTATTTACTTATTTATTTAGAGACAGGGTCTCACTCTGTCGTGCAGGCTGAAACGCAGTGGGGTGATCTCGAATCACTGCAAGCTCTGCTTCCCTGACTCCTGGGTTCAAGTGATCCTCCCACCTCGGCCTCCTAAGTAGCTGGGACTCCAGGTGCGCACCACAACAACCAACTTATTTTTGTACTTTTTGTAGAGAAGGGGTCTCGCCATGTGACCTAGGCTGATCTTGAACTCCTGGGCTCAAGCCATTCGCCTGCCTTGGCCTCCCAAAGTGCTGGGATGAGAGGCATGAGCCAATGTGCCTGGTTACTTATTTATTTTGAATATTTAAAAGAATTTTTGACAAGTAATTATATGTATATTTATGGAGTACAATGTGATATTCTGATATATATCCACATTGTGAAATAAATCAATCAAGCTAATCAACATACCCATCACTTCCCATTTGCTCTGTGGTGGGAACACTTAGTCTACTTTACTAACAATTTTGAAACACACGTTATTATGAACTAGTCTCCGTGCTGTGTGGCACATTTCTAAAATTTATTCCTAACTAAAACTCTGTACCCTCAGAATATCATCTCCCCACTTCCCCACCCTCCCCCTTCCCACTTTTATTCTTTCTGACTCCTGCTGTCATTGGAACCATCATGCGAGCTCTCATTTGCATGGGGAATTGTATGGGATACTATATAGAACAAACTAAAGATAGAATCTTTTGTTCTCTAGCTGTTTGTGCTCTAAAGCGGACAATTTCACGAACAAAGAAAAAGCCTAGCAGAAAATTCCACGCTAACAACGGAATACAAAGAAATACTACTCAAAGAAGGGCATGTTAAAAATTGTTATGTCAGGTGCTTCAACGAGCATGTCACAGTTACACAAATCAAACAGTACTTTATTAAATTATTTAGATAGAACAGGCACCAAATAAGACTTTGTAATAGCCTCTAAATCAGAGTGTGGGGTCACGGAAGGGAGATGCCTGGTGGAGAAGAAAGGGGTATAATTTAAAGTACAAGAAATAGGCTAGAAGTGGTGGTGGCTCACACCTATAATCTCAGCACTTTGGGAGGCTGAGGTGGAAGGATCACTTAGGGGCCAGGAGTTTGAGACCAGTGTCAGCAACAAAGGGAGACCCTGTCTCTGTAAAAAACCAAAAAATATTAGCCAGGCATGGTGGCACATGCCTGTGGCCTATGCCACTTGGGAGGCTGAGTAGGAAGGCTTGCTGGAGCCTAGGAGGTCGAGGCTGCAGTGAGATATGATCACACCACTGCACTCCAGCATGACTGACAGAGTGAGACCCTGCCTCAAAAAAAAAAAAAAAAAAAAAAAAAAAAAGAGGCCGGGCGTAGTGGCTCACGCCTGTAACCCCATCACTTTGGGAGGCCGAGGCGGGTGGATCATGAAGTCAGGAGATCCAGACCATCCTGGCTAACATGGTGAAACCCCATCTCTACTAAAAATACAAAAAAAATTAGCCGGCGTGGTGGCGGGCGCCTGTAGTCCCAGCTACTCGGGAGGGTGAGGCAGGAGAATGGCGTGAACCCGGGAGGCGGAGCTTGCAGTGAGCCGAGATTGCGCCACTGCACTCCAGCCTGGGTGACAGAGTGAGACTCCGTCTTTAAAAAAAAAAAAAAAAAGAGAAAAGAAAAGAAAAAATAGGAGCCCATGAAGGGAATTATCTCTTGGGATGGTAAACCAAAGGAAGGCAGGGCAGACAGGCCAGATGAGAGAATGGTGAGAGCAGCTCACAGCGCATTCCCGTGTGTCTGCCGCAGCAAAGCACACACAGCACAATGCTGTTCTAAGGCTCAATACACTTAAGCCCTCAGGATCCTCGGGGCAGGTTCTGTGATTTCCTGAGCCAGGGCACTGAAATCACAAGAGGGTGAGGGCCAACCAGCCCTGAGAAACAGGCACAGAGAGGTAACTTCCCCAAGTTCACATAAGTAGGATGCAGTAGAACTGGGAAGACAGAGGTCTAGAAACTGAAAGAGACAGGAGAAGGGAGAAAGAAAAACCAGAACTTGTATTAATGTGATTCAGACAGTGAAGAAATGGCAGTGTTCTTTCAGCCCAGGTAAGTGGAAAACTGGACAGGGAATATGCACCTGTGAACGCTGCACCTTGCGTGCCCAGAGTTCTGATTCAACTTCCTAATGTCTTCACTGCACAGCACAGCAAATGGGTTCAGGTACTTTTCCCCTAGGACAACAGAGCAGCCCCTGAATGTATCAAGCAGCATCCTGCTCATGCCCACGCCTACCTGGAGTCTGTGCCCCAGTGCATGGCGTAGATCTTGGCCAGGTGCCCCCGCAGTGTCCTCCTCGTGCGCATTTGGATTCTTCCCACTGGGTCGATGTTGTTTGTGATCTTGAAAATAAAAACATTTCTGTAAATCAACATCTGTGATTAAACGATTCTCCTCATCTCCCATCCTTGTCAAGGCTGTTGGCTCGTCCACTGTGCCTACCTCTTCCCAGCCCTTCCCACAGTTCTCCAGTGGCTTCCACTGTGGCATTCTGCACTGAACCCCTTCCGTACCTCTTACCAAGTCTCAGTCTGGCTGGTCATCAGGAACCTGTGTGCCCTGCCCTCCAATGCACGCACACGAACATGGCCAGCCTTGAAGCACTTGCTGTTCCCTTCCTGCCTCCTTCCTCCTCTCCCTGTCCATCCAGGACCATCTCCTCCTAGGTCTCTGAGTTCTTTGAGATCTCGCAACTCTTCTTATGACACCACACAGATGTCCCACACCACAATTTAATAGCTGGTTCCTATGTCAGGCTATGTGTGGGCCTGCATGACACCTGCTTCTGCACGACCATCACTTGGAGCACCAGCTGTACACACACCTGCTGAGCCCATCCTACATATAGACACTGATGTTAATGAGTTTAGGTTGGCAAACGGAGTAAGTGGATTACAATAGTGGGTTTTAAAAACGGACAGTCCAAAGTGCTTCTCAGAATTGAAATTCAGGTAATTCTGTGTAGCCTAATTTTTTTTTCTTTAACTTACAATTTAACCTCAATTAAAGTGCATCCCCTAAAGCATTTAGACAATGTAAAAAACTTAATCATCTTCAGTAGAAGTAGGAATATAGTTTTTCTTTCACATTTCTGTCCAATTATTTGGACTTTATTTTTATTATCTTTTTTTTTTTTTTTTTTGAGATGGAGTCTCGCTCTGTCTCCCAGGCTGGAGTGCAGTGGTGCGATCTCTGCTCACTGCAACCTCTGCCTCCCGGGTCCAAGCAATTCTCCTGCCTCAGCCCCCTGAGTAGCTGGGATTACAGGTGTGTGCCACCATGCCTGGCTAATTTTTGTATTTTAGTAGAGACAGGGTTTCACCATGTTGGTTAGGCTGGTCTCGAACTCCTGACCTCAAGTGATCCACCTGCCTCGGCCTCCCAAAGTGCTGGGATGCACTTCATTTTTTCAATAAGGTGAAGTTCACGTAACATCCAATTAATCACTTTGAAGTCTACAGTTCAGTGGCATTTAGTACACTCATTGTTGTAAAACCACTGCCACCATCTAGTTCCAAACCATCTTCCAAAAGGAGACCAGACATTGATTCAGCAGTCACTCCCTGTTCACTTCCTCTCCCTCTCTCCCCTAACACCCCTGCTGGCCACTAGTCCACTCTGTCTCAGTGAATGTTACTATTCTAGATATTTCATATAAATAGAACTAAACAATACATAGCCATTTGTTTGGCTTCTCTCACTATCGTAATATTTATGGGGCTTATCCACGTTGCAGCCTCTGACTGTACTGAGGTCCATTTAATGGCTGATAATACTCCAGGGCACAGAGACACCACAATTTGTTTCTCCACTCATTCATTTATGCACATTTTGGTTGTTTCTACATTTTGGCTATTGTGAATGGTGCTGCTATGTACATGTGTGTGTTTGAAAAGCAGTGTTCAATCCTGTTGGGCATATATTTAATGGCAGAACTGCTGAGTCATACAATAATTCTATGTTTAACTTTTTGAGGTATTATCAAATTGGATATTAGAAATAGAAGTTCTGAGGCAGATTCTGTTGAGGAGAGGAGCTTCAAAATATCTTATTTTAAGACAATAACAATATTTTACAACTATTACCCTCTGTAACAGGTAGATGATTATTCAAGGCTTGAGATATCTCATTTTTATCTCAATAAGCCCCTCTATTTCCTATGCCTACCATCAGAATGACTTCTTAATCAAAGCAGTGGCTTGGCATCCTCACTGCGCAACAGAGAATGCAAGCAGAGCCCTCCCGAGGCTCCAGGTGTGGGTGCCGTGCTAGCCTCCTCACAGGCAGATGGCTCTGCGTGACTCAGTGGGCTCTTACCTGAGAGAGAGTTGCATCTGCACATGCTTTCCTGGCGTCCTGGGAAGCAAGGACAGTGAGAAATTAGCAACCTTTCAGATACATTCAATCTTAGGTCCACACATACCAAAGTTTCAAAGAGAGCTTTCCTAAGCTGTCAGGAGCGAAAGCAGAATGTGAAAGAACGGCAGCGTCTCCTTGCATCTCAACACCCCATGGTCTACTGCCATCTGTGGACTGTCCAGGCCACGCTGAACAGAGAACCAGTAGTACCCAAATCTGTCTAAGACCTGCAGCACAATACTCCTGGGGACCCACAGCTGTGGCCAGCACCGAGGAGACCACACTGCAAGCTGGGGCAGCACCCACACACCCGGGACCCTGGTGCTGCCTGTGCCCTCACTGCTGCCCTCACTGCTGCACAGGCTGGCACACACGCCTCTTGCTCTTTTTACAAAGCCCGTCTAGGGTCAGGAAGGCTGTGGCCCAAAGAAAAGGTCTATTAAAAAAAAAAAAAAAAAAAAAGTCTAAAAAGGACCAGATACCCAGCCCAAAAAAACTTTTCTTCAGATTGCATTAACTAAGTACTTTGTTTTCAAGAGAAACAATCATTAATTCTAAATTCTATGGAGGGCACGGTCTCACGTCTGTAATCCTAGCACTTTGGGAAGCTGAGGCAGGAGGATCTCTTGAGCCCATGAGTTCAAGACCAGCCTGGGCAACAAAGTGAGACCTTGTCTCTACTAAAAATAAAAATTAAAAATTTAAGGAAAATAGGCTGGGTGCGGTGGCTCACACCTATAATCCCAGCACTTTGGTAGGCCGAGGTGGGTGGATCACCTGAGGTCAGGAGTTCGAGACCAGCCTGGCCAACGTGGTGAAACCCCATCTCTACTAAAAATACAAAAAATAGCTGGGTGTGGTGGCGCACGCCTGTAATCCCAGCTACTCAGGAGGCTGAGGCAGGAGAATCACTTGAACCCGGGAGGCGGAGGTTGCAGGGAGCCGAGACCGCGCCACTGCACTCCAGTCTGGGAAACAGAGCAAGACTCCATCTCAAAAAAAAAACAAAAATAATAATAAAATAAAATAAAGGAAAACAAAGAAAAATAAATAAATTCTATGGAAAACGAGCAAGGGACCTGGAGCCGGACAATCAGATGTACGTGAGCCTCTTGGCTGTTCTCGTTGCTCATCTACAAATGACCTGCGGCTGCAGGTAGGCACTGTGAGGGGATCCGCCAATGCTAACTCAAGTGTCTTCATTACTAAGGGATCAAAGTTACTAGAAAATAGACCTGGAAATCTCAAAAGAGAACGTGCGTTTAGAAATAGAAAGGTGCGTAACATGAAGGAAACTAAGACAATGGCTAACAGGTTTAAAATTTGAGTGTTGGTATAATTTTTTTTTAAATCACATTTTTTTTTTTTTTTTTTTTTTGGAGACAGAGTCTCGCTCTGTCTTGCCCAGGCGGGAGTGCTGTGTCGCGATCTCAGCTCACCGCAGCCTCCGCCTCCCAGGTTCAAGTGATTCTTCCCGTCTCAGCCTCTTGAGTAGCTGGGACCACAGGCGTGTGCCACCACACCGGCTAATTTAGTATTTTTAGTAGAGATGAGGTTTCACCATATTGGCCAGGCTGGTCTAGAACTCCTGACCTCAGGTGATCCGCTCATCTCAGCCTCCCAAAGTGCTGGGATTACAGGCGTGAGCCACCCCGCCCGGCCTCTTTTTTTTTTAAACTATGTATTTATTTATTTTTATGACAGGATCTGGCTCTGTTGCCCAGCCTGGAGTGCAGTGATGTCATCACAGCTCACTGCAGCCTCGACCTCCTGGGCTCAGGTGACCCTCCCACGTCAGCCTCCTGAATAGCTGGGACTACAAGCATGCATTACTATGCCCGGCTAATTTTTTTTTTTTTTTTTTGTAGAGATGGGGATCTCGTCATGTTGCCTGTGGCTGGTCTTGAACTCCTGGGCTCAAATGATCCTTCCCCCTTGGCCTCCCAAAGTGTTGGGATTATAGGGGAGAGCTACCACGCCCAGCTGACACTTTCTAGTAAGAAAAATGTGTTTATATGCTGTCATCTGACCATCTACTTTCAAAATGGCAAATGGCATGTGCAGCCCTTACAGGCGTGTGTCCAAGTGCCCCACATGGGGGAGGTGGAGGACGAGTTCCCAGCGGTTCAGGCTTTTGGGGCAAACTGCTCACTGCAAATGATTTCTACTTTAGGAAGCTTGTGGGAATATTATAAACTGATAATACGGAAATATATTGGTCAGGCGCAGTGGCTCATGCCTGTAATCCCAACACCTTAGGCGGCTGAGGTGGGTGGATCACCTGAGGTCAGGAGTTCAAGACAAGCCTGGCCAACATGGTGAAACCCCATCCCTACTAAAAACACAAAAATTAACCAGGCATGGTGGCTGGCACCTGTAATCGTAACTATTCGGGGAGGCTGAGGCAGGAGAATCGCTTGAACCCGGGAGGCAGAGGTTGCAGTGAGCTGAGATCACACCACTGTACTCCAGCCCGGGCGACAGAGCGAGACTCTGTTTTAAAAAAAAAAAAAAAAAAAAAGGAAATATACTGAGATTATTATAAATATACCAAATTTATACATTCCAAATTCATCTTTAGTTAAGCTCTTTATTGGTCATTCTGCTTATAATTAAGACACACACAAAAAAATCGAGTATTTCTATGCAAGCAGTAACATTTGGAGTAAGGGGGATGAAGAACACTTAGAGCAGCAGAAGTCTTTTTGTCAAAGAATTTTACTGGCAAGTACTGAGTTTAATATTTGTTTTTGAAATACTATTCTTGTTGATGTTACAGCCTTTGATTTTAAAACATCATAAGAAAATTTAAAATGGAGAAAATAAAACATGAGATTTAAGCAACTTCCCCCGGTTAGTGTCCAATGACTAAAATGAGTTTCTGAAGGTGCAGTGTAACAGACTGTGGTGATACTACTGTTAAACCGAAGGAAAAACTACTGTAAAAACAACACACAGACAACTTCAATTCAATCTTTATTTTAGCCAATAACCAGCTTATTTAACTGAGTGCAGCACTTTGCAGAACAGACACCTTCAACTTTTAAAACTGTAGGAAGAAGTCTTTTAATGGAAACAAGCTCTATAACTGCTTAACAAAGAAGAAAAAGTCTTCAAGTTCTTTCAGATTAATTTCCAGTTTAATGGACTCCTGTAGATACATATTATGATGTCCACTTAAACCAGAGATGAACATATCCAAGCCACTCATCAGTTGATTTCTCATTCTTTTTGGATTTGTCAAATGACACAGTAACACACTTACTTTGGGGTTTCATCCTAAATTAAAGCCTGGGCCCTGCTCAGCATGGAGTCGCTGAACGTTTTGGACCGGGCATCCACTGCAGCTGCCTCTTGCACGAATGGACCCTGCTCCCTTGCACTGGCTGGCATGCCGCTCCAGAACACATCTGCGCCTGTGCATCCTGTGGAGCTTTCCTTACTCCATCAGCTACTCTGTGTATTTTAAGGCACACCATGTTTTAATCAGAATCCCTTTGAGAGCCTGTGTTTCCTCAATAATAATCAAAAGGAGCATGCAAGATCCTTTAAGGGTCTTTTGGCTGAAAAACAAATCTGAGAAAGAAAACAGCCCCTTTTAGAATCATCTACAATTTCTTGTTTGATTCACTATGCTCTGCATTCTTTAACAAGCATGTATTCCTTGGGCAATCAGGAAAAAATGTTCTACATTTTAAAAATAAGTCTTCCTTTCCCATTTGGGGTAAAAGAACTTCAACAGCTTTTGCTGTCCCTGTCTCGTGCAAAGGAACTAACACAGCGCGGTTCCTGGTACTTCGGAGACAAAGCAGCTAGGCGCCTCTCCTAGTGAATGACCCACTGCGGGGGCCATGACCTGCCTGTGGCTGCTGCGCACAGCAAATGGAACCAGGAGACTTGGGACAAAAACGGTGTCAAATATCTCAATTAAAATATATTAATTACACATTGCATAATAAATAATATTTTAGATATACTGCCTTAGATAAAATTTGTTGGGCCAGGCATGGTGGTTCACACCTGCCAGCACTTTGGGAGGCTGAGGCGGGAAGATCCCTTGAGCCCCAGGAGTTCAAGACCAGCTGGGGCAACATGGTGGACTCTGTCTCTACAAAAATGAAAAAAACCAGCCAGGTGTGGCAGCATGCTCCTGTAGTTCCAGCTACTCGGGAGGCTGCAGTGAGCTGTGATCGCACCACTGCTCTCCAGCTTGGATGACTGACAGAGACCCTGTCTCAAAACACACAAACAAAAAAATGAAAAAAACCTTGTTAGGGTTAATTCCACCCATTTCTTTTCATTCTTTTTCAAGAGACAGGGCCTTCCTACCTTACAAAGGCTGGTCTCAAGCTTTTGGGCTCATGCAATCCTCCTGCCTTGGTGTCCCAAAGTACTGGGATTAACGGCATGAGCCACGGTGCCTGGCCGTCTCTCTTTTTACTTTTTTTTTTTTTTTTTCTTGAGACGGAGTCTCGCTCTGTCTCCCAGGCTGGAGTGTGCAGTGGCGCGCTCTCGCCTCACTGCAAGCTCCACCTCCCAGGTTCACGCCATTCCCTGCCTCAGCCTCCCAAGTAGTTGGGACTACAGGCGCCCACCACCACCACACCTGGCTAATTTTTTTTGTATTTTTTTTCTTTTAGTAGAGACGGGGTTTCACCGTGTTAGCCAGGATGGTATCGATCTCCTGACCTTGTGATCCACATGCCTCAGCCTCCCCAAGTGCTGGGATTACAGGCGTCAGCCACCGCGCCCGACCTCTTTTTACATTTTTTATGTGGCAGCAAGAGCATGTGGGGAATGTCACGTGACATTTGTGCCAGCCCAAGAGGGAGCCCCCTGTGCAAGAAGGCCCTGGGGAATTCACAACGTGACAGGGTCCAAACCTCGGGAGGAGGTGCAACAGTTCCTTTTGGCCTTAATTTTTTAAATTTGGGTGTCTTTCACCTGTGCCATACAAGCTCTTTCCATCTGCTATGAATAGATCCAAGTCCACTATTTGTGAACAACTTATAGCTGTCAGAAAAACAAAATTTCTTCAAATATGCCAAATCACACTACTATTTAAGACATTTTCAGGGTAAACTTTAAAATTCTGATTTCTAGGCCAGGCGTGGTGGCTCATGCCTGTAATCCCCGCACTTTGGGAGGCCGAGGTGGGCGGATCACGAGGTCAGGAGATCGAGACCATCCTGGCTAACACGGTGAAACCCCATCTCTACTAAAAGTACAAAAAATTAGCCGGGTGTGGTGGCGGGCGCCTATAGTCCCAGCTCCTCAGGAGGCCGAGGCAGGAGAATGGTGTGAACCCAGGAGGAGGAGCTTGCAGTGAGCTGAGATCGCGCCACTGCACTCCAGCCTGGGGAACAGGGCGAGACTGTCTCCAAAAAAAAAAAAAAAAAAAAAAATCTGATTTCTATAAGAAGAAATATAGTCTCAAAAGCAGGTGGTAAAGAGCTGAGAGTGTTCTGAACCCCCCCAAAAACCCAATTAGATTATTATTAAATAACAACAGTTTGCTTTTCTTTTTTACTTGCCAAAAACCATGCTGACTTAAAATGAACAGCAGAAGCTTAAGTATTAAGTCAGGCAAAATTTGAATACCTTTTGGTTTTATTTAAATAGATATTTCAGAGAATAATTTTATATCAAACTAAATATTTCAGAACACATTTGATTAATTTTGGTGGAGGGGACATGTTAAACAAGTCTGATCAGAGCAAACTATTAAAAAAATCTAAGTCTTCCCTATTCACCTATGTAAGATCTTTTAAATGTTAAGATTTAAAATTCTTACAGTAGAGGATACTTTGTTTTCTCTTTGGCTGTAAATCTCAGAGAATTCCATTATTTTTTCTCAAGTTCAGGAACAAGTTGCCTAAAATTATGTTGGTGTTTCTCTCTCCAAATCCTGGTGGGCTTTCTAAACATGTAATTGGCCGTTTAAAAGGAAATACTAGGCTTCATCCTTGCACTGGAGTCAGAAAAATAAACTGTTGTTTTTTATTTTATTTTACTGTATTTTGAGAAGGTGTCACTTTGTCACCTAGGCTGCAGTGCAGTGGTGCAATCACAGCTCACTATACAGCCTCAACCTCCTGGGCTCAAGTGATCCTCCTGGGTAGCTCGGACTACAGGTGCGCACCACCATACCCAGCTTATAAACTGTTATTTAGGTATGTACTGAATGTCATCAGCTTCCTGTACAGCAACACTCTGAAGAACAGCTAAAGCTTGACAGAGCAAACAAGAGTAAGCGAAAGCTCTTACATCAAATGGACAAAACCTAAAAACATACTGAAGATGTGGTTTTTCCTGAGAAGTCTGCCTCTTTTTCTCTTACTCTTCACATCAGCAGTTTCAGAAAGGAAACACATACTTGCATTAAATGTTTCTCTATAAAATATTTACTAGAAGTACTGCTTCACAAAAGTAGGAGCAGCAGAATGAATTCCATTTAGACCTACTGCTCCTCCCTTTTCAGAAAGTTATGAGGCAAGAGAATTGCATGAAAGAGGCTGCAGTGAGACGAGATCGCGCCACTGCACTCCAGCCTGGGCACAACAGAGTGAAACTCTCTCTCAAATAAAAGTTTATGAACTCTGCAATTTAACATCCTACATCAGTCACAGACTGGAATTTAATGTTTTAGAATTCTGTGAAAGGTATTCTTTTTACAGTGCAGTTTATTTACACACGGTAAATAAATTTATCTTCAATTTTTTTTTTATTTTTCAGGGTCTCACTCTGACGCCCAGGTTGGAGTGCAGTGGCACAATCTTGGCTCACTGGATCCTCTGCCTCCCGGGTTCAAGGGATTCTCTGACCTTAGCCTCCTGAGTAGCTGGGAATACAGGCACACACCACCACACCCAGCTAATTTTTATATTTTTTGTAGAGATGGGGTTTCACTATGTTGCCCTGGCTGGTCTCGAACTCCTGACCTCAGGTGATCCACCCGCCTCGGCCACCCAAACTGCTGGGATTCCAGGCATGAGCCCCCCACACCCGGCCTCTATCTTGGATTTAGATATATCTGCTTCATCTAGCAGTCTATCAGAAGCTGTAGATTCCAATCATCACCACTAGGGAAGATCTTTCAAAATTAGGAAAAAATACATCAGATATACCTGAAATACTTTTTTTATTGTTGTTAATACTCTTACTTTTAAGCAAGTTTTCTGCTGTCAATAGTCCCAATATTCAGGGGAGGGAGGTAGATATCACAGTCTGATCAGTGGCCCAGGGTATCACAAATTTTCAAGGTTATGATAAAGAATGCAAAAGACACTTATAAATTCTACAGAGACATCTGGTGTATATTTAAATAACAAATTGTATACAGAAAGCAAAATCCCGAAAACAATGTACTAGGCTAAGTATCTAGATCTATAATTAGTACATCCTGGGCCAACTAAGATTCAATTTCATATAAAACATAGAACAAGTCATCCTGTAAACCATTTTTCCTAAAACAAGTAACATCTAACCTGAAACTCAAATTATTAATAAAACCAAGCACACACAACTACATACTCGAATCTGGTTCTTAAGTTGCTCGGCCTCCTGCCGTAACTGGTCAAGCTCACTCATCTTCCGATCTTAGTGCTCTTCAATGCCACCTTCAAGAATGTGAGATCTGAAACAGAAAGACAAGCACAATCAATAAACAACTGTTGGATAATTTAATGAAGCAGGTGAGAAAAGTAAATTGAAAGTTTAAGGCAGGCGTGGTGGCTCAAGCCTGTAATCCCAGCACTTTGGGAGGCCGAGGCGGGCAGATCACGAGGTCAGGAGATCGAGACCATCCTGGCTAACACGGTCAAACCCCTTCTCTACTAAAAATACAAAAAAATTAGCCAGGCATGGTGGCAGGCGCCTGTAGTCCCAGCTACTTGGGAGGCTGAGGCAGGAGAATGGCGTGAACCTGGGAGGCAGAGCTTGCAGTGAGCCGAGATGGCGCCAGTGCACTCCAGCCCGGGCTTCACAGCAATACTCTGTCTCAAAAAAAAAAAAGGAAAGTCTGAGAACTATGTTCTCATTACAAACCAGAGAACTTTTCTTCAGCATTCATCAGAACTTATACAATGGCTAGGTAGGGCCAGGTAAATAAAATATAATTATGATTATTTATTGGCTTTGCATAATATTACAATGTCTAAAATACTACTCAACATATGCTGGTGGGTTATAAAAAGAAAAATCTGTTAAGCATTTTTCATAAAAAAATCTAGGTCTCCCTATAAATCCAAGAACATAAGACTGACATTTAGGCCAGGTGTGGTGGCTCATGCCTGTAATCCCAACAATTTGGGAGGCCAAGGCAGGTGGATCACTTGAGGTCAGGAGTTCAAGACCAGCCTGGCTAACATGGTGAAACCCGATCTCTACTAAAAATACAAAAATTAGCTGGGCATGGTGGCACACGCCTGTAATCCCAACTACTTGGGAGGCTGAGGTAGAAGAATCATTTGAACCTGGGAGGCAGAGGTTGCACTGAGCCAAAATCACACCACTGCATTCCGGCCTGGGTGACAGAGCGAGACTCCATCTCAAAATAAAAAAAATAAAACCTGACACTTAGGATAGCTATCGCATGAAGACCTAGGGGAAGTTACTTCAGGGAACGGGGGTGAGTGGCAACCTGGCAACCAAGAATCTCAAAGCCACCTCATCTCAGTAACCATGAACCGCTACCGGTCAAAAGCTGTCAGGATGCTCGCACGGCAATCCTGAGCACACAGGGTGTGTCCAGCAGTTTTTTGGCTCAGGGACAACCCACTCTCCCACCCAAGTGAGCCCTGGGATCCCAGCAGGCTCAGAAACAACACCTTGATCCTTATAGGTGCAGGCTAAATTAGGCTCAGTAGAAGCCGCCCTGCCTTCTCGCCCTACTCACGTTAGACAATATTCCTGAAATCAAAGTAAAAACTAAATCACCTTGTTAAACAAGAGACTTACTTTCCCAAGAGAATGTCATAAATGGAGGCTGCATTTCTGACCAAGATCTTGGCTGTTAATGTATGACTGAAGATCTTGGCTGTTAAGTATGACTCAAGTATAACAAAGCTGA
This sequence comes from Pan paniscus, assembly GCF_029289425.2. Taxonomy (NCBI): domain Eukaryota; kingdom Metazoa; phylum Chordata; class Mammalia; order Primates; family Hominidae; genus Pan; species Pan paniscus. The sequence continues at coordinate 226,449,297 of NC_073249.2, read as the reverse complement.
GGACACAGTTGCTAATGTCTTTAATCCCTTACAATTAGCTCTCACATGCAAGTACGGCTTATGCAAGCACTTCAATTTCCTACATAAATTACACAGAGGATCAATTTTACCATTTTAACTTTTGTGTAAAAGTCAAAAGGCTAATACAATATACATCAAAATCTAACTGATAGCAGTTATTTTCTTGAGATTAAAACCCATCTGTGGGAAACTATCCGATGACCTAAGAAGCTCAGCCGTCATAGTTTCGAGTCTGAACTTTCCTAATGTGCCTAAAGGAATTCAAATGACCTACAGTATAGATACTTTATGTCTACGGTCCACAGAACCAGAAAGGCCTGCAAGGCATGCCCTGTAACACGAGCACGCAGACCAGGCATCCTGCTGCCGCTGCTCTCTGGGGAGGCAGGGTGCACAGCAACACGGTGTCAGAAAGATTTCTGACCAAATAGTTGTTTCTAAAGGCATTATTTGAAACGGATGTTTTAATCATGAGGAAAGCTTCACTAAGGAAAAATACCTCAGGCCTCCCTGCACACATGGAGCATCACTGGAATTAGGTATGGACAAGGTCACACCTCAAGGGCAGTTTATTCTTAAGGGATAAGGCTGGTTAATTCTTTCCCTGGTTTTCACATATAAATCCTAGCGACTGCGATTTGTGGACGTTAATGTGTTAAGCAGTAAGAGTGCCAGGACAAGATGAGCAGTGTCTCAGATGGAAGCTGTCTGGATGCCTTGTGCTTTGCATTCTTTCTGCATGCCCTGACACTACTCACTTGTATTTCACACATGATCAAATTGTATTATGCACACAATTTTACAGAGTTGGGGGTAGTTTTATTTCACCAGCACCCCGCACGCATAATAGAGAATTGTTCTTAGTCTGTACAGCTACTTTAATCCTTCCAAAATCAACATGAAGAAAACAAGTTAATGTTATGAAGTACCCCGAATTAAACTGTTTTAGTTAACACACACAGTTTCTGATCATTTAAACACTAAAAAGTAAAGCTAATTTTTATAGTACGGGACTAAAAACAACAAACTCCTGGGATCTCGGGAAAGAGAAACGCATGTTCTGAGATGCTTCAAAAATGATGTTCCGGCTCGGGCGGTGGCTGACGCCTGTAATCCCAGCACTTTGGGAGGCTGCGGACAACGGATCACCTGAGGTCAGGAGTTTGAGACCAGCGTGGTTACCATGGAGAAACCCCATCTCTACTAAAAATACAAAAATTAGCCAGGCGTGGTGGTGTGTGCCTGTAATCCCAGCTACTCGGGAGGCTGAGGCAGGAGAATCGCTTGAACCTGGGAGGTGGAGGTTGCAGTGAGCCGAGATCTTGCCATTGCACTCCAGCCTGAGCAACAACAGCGAAACTCTGTCTCGAAAAAAAAAGAGATGTTTCTTGTGGCTGGAGGGTGGTGGGTGGGTGTGTAAAGGCCCAAATTCCATCATTAGGTGGGATAACTCCTGAAATCTTACATACTGCTTTTAATTAGATGTTCTTTTCACATATTATACAAGAACATGTACACAACAATCACCCAGCTGTATTGCTTGAGACTAGAGAAACAAATTTACCAAAAATCTAAGTATCTTTAAAATGAGCTCAATATAACTTAGTGACCTCACAAAATTTCAGAAGTAGTAATGCCAAAACTTGCTAACTTTCATCTTTAGTCACATGCAAAGAGAAAAAAACCAGACGGACTTCTTTTTCACAGTTAATAGCAGAAATTATTATAGCACTCTCCTGTGCCAACATTTGAGTTTCAATTCAGAGACTCAAAACCTACGTTTGTCAATTTTTTTTAAAAAGGCGTATTCCTGGCTGGGCATGGTGGGCTATAATCCCAACACTTTAGGAGGTCAAGTCGGGAGGACTGCTTGAATCCAGCAGTTTGCGACCAGGCTGGGCAATATGGCAAAACGCTGTGTACACACACACACACACACACAATTTTTGTTAGCAATAAAAATAAATTTCCTGGTCAGACCCTCTTCAGTCCACACATAGAAGTGATAAGAAAAATCTATTGTCAGGCATTTCAATTTTTTTTAAAAAATTACATTCTCTAGTCTCCAGGATAAAGATATATTTTCTTTTCTTTTCTTTTTTGAGATGGAGTTTCACTCTTATCGCCCAGGCTGCAGTGCAATGATGCAATCTCTGCTCACTGCAACCTCTGCCTCCCAGGTTCAAGTGATTCTTTTGCCTCAGCCTCCCGAGTAGCTGGAATTACAGGCGTATGCTACCACGCTTGGCTAGTTTTTGTATTTTTAGTAGAGACGGGGTTTCACCACGTTGGCCAGGCTGTAAGGAACTCCTGACCTCAGGTGATCCGCCCGCCTCGGCCTCCCAAATGCCGGGATTACAGGTATGAGCCATCATGCCCGGCCTAAAAATGTATTTTCTACAATCAAATTGAAAAAAATTTTTGGAGATAAACTCAATGATCAGTACCATCTTTTTGTTATGTGGACACGCACCAGACACCCTGTGCAGGAGTTCAGGCACAGCAGTGAACTGGCTGATGGGATGAGGCAGGAGAGACGAGAAAACGTGACCATCACATTCCCCATGGGCTGCAAGGGCACCAGGTGCCAGGAAGAGTGAACTTAAGGGAAGCAAACAACCTTCTGGTTCCCATAAACAGCCTTCTCAGTGGCTCTTAGTTCACTTTACCGTGAAGACAGTGAACGAAACAAAAACGAACAGTGTACAAAGCATGATGCTTTTGTGTGTACAAAAAGGACAAACGCCAATGCCAGGGCAAGCCATCTTTTTTCTTTTTTTTTTGAGATGGAGTTTTGCTCTTGTTGCTGAGACTAGAGTGCAGTGGCACAGTGCTGGCTCACGGCAACCTCCGCCTCCCGATTTCAAGCGATTCTTTTGCCTCAGCCTCCTGAGTAGCTGGGATTACAGGCACATGCCACCACACCCGGCTAATTTTTTGTATTTTTAGTAGAGACAGGGTTTCATCATGTTGGCCAGGCTGGTCTTGAACTCCTGACCTCAGGTGATCCGCCCACCTCGGCCTCCCAAAGTGCTGGGATTACAGGTGTGAGCCACTGCGCCCGGCCCGCCATCTTTTTTCTAGACATATCAGATGTTATGGCGTTGTTTTTGGAGAAAGAGAAACAGGTTAGCAGCTTTTATTCTTCTCATTATTCTTCAAATATAGTTTGCTTACTAACCCCCCTACACACCAACACACGCATACAAAGTTAACAGAGGCTAATCTGGGGTCCTAGAACAAAGAAAAATTTTTTTCTTTATACTTTTCAGTTTCAATAAAATAAGTTAATATTACATTTTTTTTTTTTTGAGATGGAGTCTCGCTCTGTCGCCCAGGCTGGAGTGCAGTGGCGCGATCTCAGCTCACTGCAAGCTCCACCTCCCAGGTTCACGCCACTCTCCTGCCTCAGCCTCTCCGAGTAGCTGGGACTACAGGCGCCCGCCACCACGCCCAGCTGATTTTTTATATTTTTAGTAGGGACGGGGTTTCACCGTGGTCTCCATCTCCTGACCTCGTGATCCGCCCGCCTCGGCCTCCCAAAGTGCTGGGATTACAAGAGTGAGCCACCGCGCCCAGCCTTAATGTTACATTTTTTTAAAAAAATCTCTGTGAGGGTCTCACACTGTTGCCCAGGGTGGAGTGAGTGGCATGATCATAGCTCACTGCAGTTCAAGCCATCCTTCTACCTTAGCCTCCAGAGTAGCCAGGACTACAAGCAGACTCCACCCATCACACCCAGCTATTTTTGAAATTTTTGGTAGAGACGAGGCCTTGCTATGTTGCCCGGGCTGGTCTCAAACTCTTGGCTTCAAGTGATCCTCCTGCCAAGGCCTCCCAAAGCGCTAGACTCTAATCTATTGCATGAGCCACCACACCCAGCCTAAAGTTAACTTTTTAAAGTTACCTGATGCAGCCAGGTGCAATGGCTCAAGCCTATAATCCCAGCACTTTGAGAGGCTGAGGCAGGTGGATCACCTGAGGTTAGGAGTTCGAGACCAGCCTGGCCAACGTGGTGAAACTCCGTTTCTACTAAAAAATACAAAAATTAGCCAGGTGTGGTGATGCGTGCCTGTAATCCCACATACTCGGGAGGCTTAGGTGGGAGAACGGCTTGAACCTGGGAGGCGGAGGCTGCAGTGAGCAGAGATCGTGCCACTGCACTCCAGCCTGGGTGACAGAATGAGGCTCCATCTCAAAAAAAAAGTTACTTGATGCAATTCGCTGGGTATGGTGGAACGTGCCTGTAGTCCTACCTACTTGGTAGGCTGAGGTGGGAGGATCGCTTGAGCCCAGGAGTTCAAGGCTGCAGTGAGCTATGATAGCACCACTGCACTCCAATCTGGGCAACAGAGCAAGATCCTGTCTCTAAATAGTTACTGGAATAACTGTAACGTATCGCTAAGAACAATAAGGAAGACAGTAATAATTTGGGAAAACGCTTACTATATACTAAGTCAAAAATAATATAAATTTGCATATAGTTATTTTATTTGAGACTGAGTCTAGCTCTGAGGCCCAGGCTGGATGGAGTGCAATGGCGCGATCTCGGCTCACTGCAACCTCCACCTCCTAAGTTCAAGCGATTCTCCTTCCTCAGCTTCCCAAGTAGCTGGGATTACAGGCATGCACCACCACACCTGGCTAATTTTTGTACTTTTAGTAGAGACAGGGTTTCGCCATGTTGGCCAGGCTGGTCTTGAACTCCTGACCTCAAGTCATCTGTCTGCCTCAGCCTCCCAAAGTACTGGGATTACACGCACCCAGTCACATGTAGTAATTGTAGCTGCTTTATTATAATTAAAATAGGTCTGGGCGCGGTGGCTCATGCCTGTAGTCCCAGCACTTTGGGAGGCTGAGGCTGGCAGATGGCTTGAGCCCAGGAGTTCAAGACCAGGCTGGGCAACAACATGGCAAAAACCTGGTCTCTACTAAAAATGCAAAAATTAGCTGGCGCAGTGGCACACGCCTGTAGTCCCAGCTACTTGGGAGGCTGAAGTGGGAGAATCCACCTGAGCCCGGGAAATTGAGGCTACAGTGAGCCATGACTGTTCCACTACACTCTAGCCTGAGCACATGGAGTGAGACCTTGTCTCAAAAAAAAAAAAAAAAGAAAAGAAAAGAAAAAAGAAAAATATACTCACTTTAAAGAAAGATAGAATAGCATTTTTATTATAACTATTAGTCACGTTTTTCTACTAAACGTAATATTGATGCAGCTTCCTTTGAAAATTAAAGAATAAATGTAAATTTTAAAAGTCTTACTCACATTTAATTGCTTTTGCTTTTCTCTTCGCTTCCCTCAGTCCCCCAGACCTTCCAGAACACCCACCACCAGGTTTCCCTGGCCTGGGCTCCTCTCCTCCGGTGCCGACGTCACGGCTAAGCTCTGGCTGTGCTGACTCCAAGAGCCCGCCCGTCTAATCCACTAAGACAGGCTCTGCTGAGGCCTCATGTCTAGTCTTCCTGATGACCCATATCTGCCATTGGCTTTTATTCAGAATCTGAGTTTTGGAAATCCTTTTCAGAGAGATTTGAATAACTTAAAAGCAAGCAGGTGAAGGGATCTGCCCCTACTTTAGAACAACATCTTTGTGAGTCAAGTGTTAGCAAGATTTTTAAAGTCAGAATATTTCATATTTGCAATGCAATGTGCTCCGTGTAGTGCCTCTACCCTTCATGGCAAGGCAGCAGCCCAGGCCTCTCATCCAGACCCCTGAGAGTCTAGGAGGGGCACCTCAGCGGTGCCCTCAGGACCCCATATTACACAGTCACCAATAACAACATTCAGGCTGCAAGTTTGCCAATGACAAAATAGGGTACAGATATTGAAAAATAATTTCAAGTTCTGGTTCTGCAACATACAAAGAATAATGCTTTCACTAAATTGTTTTTTACTCTGATCTGCTTAATTCAAAATGGGAATGGTGTTATCTATATCACAGAGCTAAAATGAAAATTAAATCAGACAACCAATCTGAAAGTGCTCTGTCAGTCTCACAGTGATTAAACTATGACGTGTACCTTTGACTAACAATCTCAAGGACAACAGGCACCATGCTCACCAAAGTGCACACATGTGGTCCCACCACCAAGCAGCAACAGGGCAGTCCTGAGTCACCTGGTCACCAGCTAGCCGCACACCCCTGAGCCTCCTGTGCAGCACTGGATGGCTGCATCTCTGGATGGTTTGGACAACTTCCGAAGTCCAAACCGGCCCCAGTGTCTTACACAGGGGCAGGAAATTTGCTAACTTGACCAAACACACAAGGATCACAGCTCACCTCCAAGACGAAGCAGCATTTTGAAAGAGAGGAGTTTGCATGAGGAATTTAAACCAATTTCACTCACTTTTCCATTTTTCTTTCATTCCCAAGTCCAGGTCAATCTCCAAAACTAAGACTGTGGGAATTCAAAGGGCAACGGAAAAAGTCCTCAGGCCCTGCTTCCCTTACGCACCGCTCCTAACAATACTGTGAGGAATAAGGGGAGCAGGGGACCACCGCAACTGATAAAGGACACGGCCACTAACGCAGCTGCAGAGCAACGCATGCGCAGACCCTCCCTCCAACACAACAGGCACTGTAGAGCCTCAGCATGGTGCTGAGCAGCATGAACCAGGCTGGATTCTAGTTTGAGGGAGATAGAAGACTAACAGGTAAACCACGTGGAGTTACAGAGGCTGGGAGCGTACACAGTCACTGCGAACGGGTGAAGTGTGCCAGCGAGGGCAGGGAGGATGCTGCTTTGCATGGCTGTTAGACATGACCTTGCTAATGGGCCAACATTTGAGCAGCAGGCAGATGGGCAAAAATAACACAACTGTTCTTGTTTGAGGTGCTATTTTTTGCAATGGTAACAATTTTTAAAATCTTACCTTAGAATTTTGCCTGTGCCTATAAAGCAATCTTAACAAAAAAGTGAATGTGACCAAAGCTCTAGAACTAGAAGACAGGGAAACATGTTCAATGACCCCACAGAGGCAACGGTATTACACAATGGCCTGGGAAACACTCCAGGACAGACGACCAGGCAGGTCGGTTAGTCTGTCTTTAACAAATAAACTTCAAGGGAAAAAGGAGAGAAAGCAAACAATGGAGGGAGGATTTCTGGACTAAGTGAAGAGACTCCCCAGAATCATCTCCTTCATGTCCCAGTCACAAGTGAGCTCACTCAGCCACCAGACGCTGGCAACTGGGGGAAGGGCAGGAACTATGGTGTGCGGTCACAAAGCCCTCAGAAGGCGATTCTCCAGGGAGGGGTCTAACAGCCAGGGGTGAGCCAGTGAGGCACAGCTGCTAAGAGCTTACCTCTGACCCTTGGAACTCTGAAATCCCAGAAGTGGCTACTGACTCTACCGAAGCCTTACTATTTCTCATGCATCACAAAAAACATCTGATCTCCCGTTCTGCTCTCCCTTTTCTAACCCTGTTAGCCTATGGCCTCTTTTTGCTTTTAGGGTGGAGCACAAAATCTAGCACATACTAGGACAATTGGAAATCATTCAATAGATACACATCTTCAAACATGTTGAGGCCAAATAGGAAGTCCCACTTTGATCATTTCAAAGCCAAACTTTATATGTAACTGATGGAGTCTCATGAAATGAATGGCATCCATCCAGAAGACGGGTCTAACAGGGAAAGGTGGTGAGAAACTAACAATCATGCAGCACACACAACAGAGGAGGCTAAACTCCAAGCACGTTTTTTTTTTTTTTTTTTTTTTGAGATGGAGTCTCACTCTGTCGCCCAGGCTGGAGTGCAGTGGTGCGATCTCGGCTCACTGCAACCTCCGCCTCCCGGGTTCACGCCATTCTCCTGCCTCAGCCTCCCAAGTAGCCAGGACTACAGGTGCCTGCCACTATGCCCTGCTAATTTTTTAAATTTTTATTAGAGACGGGGTTTCACCGTGTTAGCCAGGATGGTCTTGATCTCCTGACTTCATGATCCGCCCGCCTCGGCCTCCCAAAGTGCTGGGATTACAGGCGTGAGCCACTGCACCCAGCCTCCAAGCACCTTTTATAAGGGGCCTGGAAATCCTCAGGTTTGGGGAAAGACTGCTGTGTGCCATGCCATCTGCACTCCAGTATATAAAAATAATCTTTGTTTTTACATTTACTACTGCAAACTACAATGAATACTATGTGCTTTCCCAACAGCAAATGGGCGGTGGGGGTTAGAATTCTGTTCCTAGAAAAACTTCCATGTTTTTATTGGCATTTGCAGGTCCAGCCCACTTAAGCAGGACCAATGATGTCTGACAGCCCTGGCTGGAAGCAGAGTGACACTTCATGGCAGGAAAGGTGGAAGCCCCAGGTTCTAACCCAGACTCTATCTCTTCTCAACAGGTGGCCTCCAGTAGGTTTCCTAACTTCTCTCTGCCTACATTTTTTTGTCTGAAAGTGGGGACAGTAATAGTCCCCACAGCTCATGCTATGACAATTCCATTAGAATCCATGCAAGCCTCTTAGAACCATGACTGACACAGTAAATGCTTACTAAATATGACTTGCTATGAAAGCAGGTATAAAACTGTTGCCCTGAAAAAGTTTTAAGTAATGTCCAGAAAACTACCTCCTGCCTCACCTGCCACACTTTCCATCCAGTCAGTGAAGTAGGCCCTTTTGCAGAAATCAAAAATATATGTAGCAGTGGCAACCAGTGTAACAGTGGAGTTAATCAGATAGATGTGATACTTTGAAATCTGTGCATGTTGTTACATGTACAAGTCTTTATGAGAACATCTGCTTTCACTTCTCTTGGGCAGATTCCTAGCGGTGGAATGGCTGGATCATACTACAGGTGTGTGTTGAACATTCCAAGAAAATGCCAGGCCAGGTGCAGTGACTCATGACTATAATCTGAGCACTTTCCGAGGCAAGGCAGGAGGATTACTTGAGCCCAGGAGGTCATGGATGCAGTCAGCTATGATCACACCATTGTACTCCAGCCTAAGAGACAGAGTGAGACCCTATTTCAAAAAAACAAAAAACAAACTCAAAAACCAAAAAAACCCAACTCTTTTCAAAATGGTTATGCTGGGTCACATTCCCAACATCCTATAAGCAATGTGGAGAGTCCCGGCTCCTCACGCCCAACAATGCTGGGTGTCACGGCCATTCTAATGGGGGCGTGGGCTGTGGTCTCCATCTGCATCTCGCTGACGGCTGAGCTTCTGAGGCACTCAATTGCTGTCTATACAGTTTCTGGTAAAGTGTCTGTTCAAGTCACTTGCCTCTTTTTTATTGGGTTACCTGTTTTCTTAATATTGTTTTTTTTTTTTTTTTTGACACAGGGTCTCGCTCTGTTGTCCAGGCTGGAGTACAGTGGTGTGATCGTGACTCACTGCAGCCTCAACATCCCGGGCTCAAGTGATTCTCCCACCTCAGCCTCCCAAGTAGCTGGTACTACAGACACACAACACGATGCCTGGCTAAATTTTTTTTTTGGAGACAGAGTCTCGCTTTATCACCCAGGCTGGAGTGTAGTTGCACAACTTGGACTTACTGCAACCTCCACCTCCCAGGTTCAAGTGATTCTTGTGTCTCAGTCTCCCAAATGGCCGGGATTATAGGCATAAGCCACTACACCTAGCTAATTTTTGTATTTTTAGTAGAGATGGGGTTTCCCCATGTTGGCCAGGTTGTTCTCGAACTCCCAACCTCAGGTGATCCGCCTGCCTGGGCCTCCCAAAGTGCTGGGATTACAGGTGTGAGCCACCATGCCCGACTGCTAACTTTTTTTTTTTTTTTGAAGAGACAGGGGTCTCACTTTATTGCCCAGGATGGTATCGAACAACTGGCTTCAAGCAATCCTCCTCCCAAAGTGCTGGGATTACAGGTGTTAGCCATAGTACCTAGCCAAAATTGAGTTTTGAGAGTTCTTACCTATTCTGGATACAAGTCATCTAAAAGACATTTGCTAATATTTTCTGCCAGACTATGGTTTGTCTTTCGTTCTCTGTGTTTTCTAAGGAGCAGAAGTTTCAAATTTTGAACAAATTCAATTTATACATATTTTCTTTTACGCATTGTATCTTTGATCTCACATCTAAAAACTGTTTGCTTAATTCAAAATCTCATTTTTTCTAATTTTAGGTTTTATATTTAGGTATATGATCCATTGGGTTAATTTTTTTTTTTTTTTTTTTTTTTTTGAGACGGAGTCTCACTCTGTCACCCAGGCTGGAGTGCAGTAGCGTGATCTTGGCTCACTGCAAGCTCCGCCTCCTGGGTTCATGCCATTCTCCTGCCTCGGCCTCCTGAGTAGCTGGGACTTCAGGTGCCCATCACCACGCCTGGCTAATTTTTTGTATTTTCAGTAGAGACGGGGTTTCACCGTGTTAGCCAGGATGGTCTCGATCTCTTGACCTCGTGATCCACCCTCCTTGGCCTCCCAAAGTGCTGGGATTACAGGCGTGAGCCACCATGCCTGGCCTTTTTTTTTTTTTTTTTTTTTTTTGACACAGAGTCTCACTCTGTCACCAGGCTGGAGCACAACGGTGCAATCTCAGCTCACTGCAACCTCTGCCTCCTGGGTTCAAGCGATTCCCCTGCCTCAACCTCCTGAGTAGCTGGACTACAGGGGCGTGCCACCATACGTGGCTAAATCTTTTTCTTTGTATTTTCGTAGAGACGGGGTTTCACCATGTTGGCCAGGATGGTCTCGATCTCCAGACCTGATGATCTGCCCACCTTGGCCTCCCAAAATGCTGGGATTACAGGTGAGCCACCTTGCCTGGCCTGAGTTAATTTCTGTACATGATGTCAAGTTCTCCTTTTGTGTAAGAATATCCAATTGACTAACCAGGTGTGGTGGCTCACGCCTGTAATCCCACAGCTTTGGGAGGCCAAGGCGGGTGGATCACCTGAGGTCAGGAGTTCGAGACCAGCCTGACCAACATGGTGAAACCCCGTCTCCACTAAAAATACAAAAATTAGCTGGGTGTGGTGGTGAGCACCTGTAATCCCAGCTAATTGGGAGGCTGAGACAGGAGAATGGCTTGAACCTGGGAGGGGGAGGTTGCAGAGAGCTGAGACTGCACCACTGCACTTCGGCCTGGGCAACAGAGCAAGACTCTGTCTCAAAAGAAAAAAAAGAATATCCAATTGTTCCAGCCCCTAATTGCTATTCAATTTAATTTTGCTTTTTAATTTAAAATTATTTCAAACTTCAAAGAGTTGCAAGAATAATACAAAGAAACCATGTACCCTCACCCAGACTCACTCACTACGAACATGGCTTCATTATTCCCACTTTATTCAAACAAAAAGGTTTTTGTTTTGTTTTGTTTTCCTGAATCATGTTCACCTTACTTTTTTTTCTTTTCTTTTTTTTTTTTTTGAGACGGAGTCTCGCTCTGTCCCACAGGCTGGAGTGCAGTGGCATGATCTTGGCTCACTGCAAGCTCCGCCTCCTGGGTTCACGTCATTCTCCTGACTCAGCCTCCAGAGTAGCTGGGACTACAGGCGCCCACCACCGCACCCGGCTAATTTTTTGCATTTTTAGTAGAGACAGGGTTTCACCGTGTTAGCCAGGATGGTCTCGATCTCCTGACCTCGTGATCCACCCAACCTGACCTCCCAAAGTGCTGGGATTACAGGCATCAGCCACCGCACCCGGCCATATATTGGTATTTCAACTAAGATCTGATTTGAAAAAAGGGCTCTCCTGCTTTCTAACGAGAAAAGCTAGCGATGTACAACTCTGATTCGGAAGGTAAATCCTCATCACTGGGACCCTAAACCTTCTTGCTCAACACTAAATGGAAGCTTTTTTTGAGGATCAAATTGTTTTGAAAACCAACCTTGGCTTAAAAGAGATAGAAAAAAACTGTAACAAAAACCAGGGTATTGACCAGGCATGCTGGCATATGTCTATAGCCTCAGCTACTCAGGATGCTGAGGTGAGAGAACCCCTTGACCCCAGGAGTTAGAATCCAGTCTGAGCAACATGGCAAAACACTGTCTCTTTAAAAAACCAACCCACCAGCTATTTATAAAAACAAACTCTGTAGAAATTTATATATTGTCTTTCTAAAACTGATGAGGATCAAATATATCAAAATTACCTTAATTCAGAAGGGCTTCTGGTCTGGTCTCCAATACATGTAAACTTGTCTGAAACAAACAGAAAAGGCTGTATTTGTATTGCACTCAGGTTGTGAATAAAATATTCTATTTTGCTAGTAGCTATATTTTATGCAACGACACATAAATTTGACCCTTTCCTATTACTATTTCTCCCCCAAAATTGCTTTATTTAGCAGTACTGTCATATTTTGTTTTTCAGCATGGGAACAAAATAAGAAATCAGATCTCAACTTCTTTAAGAATCCTTAGAAATGCCCCAGGGAAAATACCTTGAATTAAACTGAAAAGTATGGGCATAGAGGTTAGAATCCCATCACTAGAAAAATTACAGTAACAATTTAAAAACTAATGCAGGCCGGGCCCAGTGGCTAACCCCTGCAATCCCAGCACTTTGGGAAGCTGAGGCAGGCAAATCACCTGAGGTCAGGAATTGGAGACCAGCATGGTCAACATGGTGAAACCCCATCTCCACTAAAAAATAAAAAAAAAAAAAAATTAGCCAGGCATGGTGTCACAAGCCTGTAATCCCGGTTACTCAGGAGGCTTAGACAGGAGAATCGCTTAAACCCGGGAGGTGGAGGTTGCAGTGAACCGACATCATTCCACTGCATTCCAGCCTAGGTGACAGAGCAAGATTCTGTCTCAAAACAAAAACACAAAACAGTCTGGGCGCGGTGGCTCACATCTGTAATCCCGACACTTTGGGAGGCTGAGGTGGGCGCATCACCTGAGGTCAAGAGTTCGAGACCAGTCTGGCCAACGTGGCGAACTAAAAATTAAACGTTTTTAATTTTAATGTGTTTTAAGAACACATTATGTTCTTGGCAGCGAACTAAAAAAAAAACGTTTCTACTAAAAATTAAAAAAATTAGCCAGGCGTGATGGCAGGCACCTGTAACCCCAGCTACCTGGGAGGCAGAGGCAGGAGGATCACTTGAACCCAGAAGGTGGAGGTCGTAGTGAGTGGAGATCACGCCACTACACTTCAGCCTGGGTGATAGAGCAAGACACCGTCTCGAAAAGAAAAAAAAAAAAAAAGCTAGGTACCGTGGCTCCTGCCTGTAATCCCAGCACTTTGGGAGGCCAAGGTGGGCGGATCACAAGGTAAAGAGTTCGAGACCAGCCTGGCCAATATGGTGAAACCTCATCTCTACTAAAAATACAAAAAATTCGCCGAGCGTAGTCCCAGCTACTCAGGAGGCTGAGGCAGAATTGCTTGAACATGGGAGGGGGAGATTGCAGTGAGCCGAGATCGTGCCGCTGCACTCCAGCCTGGGTGACAGTGCGAGACTCTGTCTCAAAACACACACACACACACACGCACACACACACACAGACACAACACTAATACAATTCAACAAATTCTGAAGATTAATTTAATCCAGACTTTGCCTGTTTGGCATGACAGTGGAGAGCATTTCATCTGAATCTCAAGGAAGCCACTAAATAACTACTTTGTGAGTCCTGGCAAGTCTATGTTGGGACACTTCCAATCCCTCCCTCTGTCCCTCTCCTGCTGACACGGTCCCATCCAGTGCCTGGCCCTGGTGCCCAGGAAGGTGGCTTGAATGGTGACAGAGATCACAAGAGAGGTTTCTGACTCCTCTTGACATACTTCTGGTGGAATGAAAATATGTCCAATTCTAGATTTCTTCTGATTTCAGAACATTTATTTTATATTTTTTATTTTTGAGACAGCAGTCTCGCTCTGTCACCAGGCTGGAGTGCAGTGGCATCATCTCAGTTCACTGGAACCTCCGACTCACTGGTTCTAGTGATTCTCCTGCCTCAGCCTCTTGAGTAGCTGCGATTATAGGCACATGCCACCACGCCCAGCCAATTTTTATATTTTTAGTAGAGACGGGTTTTCACCATATTGGTCAGTATGGTCTCGATCTCCTGACCTCGTGATCTGCCCACCTCGGCCTCCCAAAGTGCTGGGATTACAGGCGTGAGCCACTGCGCATGGCCACATTTATTAATTTTTTGAGACAGATTCTCACTCTGTCACCCTGGCTGGAGTGCAGTGGCATGATCTTGGCTCACTGCAACCTCTGCATCCCAGGTTCCAGCGATTCTCCTGCCTCAGCCTCCTGAGTAGCTGGGATTACAGGCACGCGCCATGCCTTTTATTATTTATTAGTAGAGATGGGGTTTCACTATGTTGGCCAGGCTGGTCTCAAACTCCTGACCTCAGGTAATCCGCCTGTTTCAGCCTCCGAAAGTGTTGGGATTACAGGCCTGAGCCACTGAGCCTGGCCTGATTTCAGAACATTTAAAGATGCTTCTGTAATCGCTCCCTCAAATTAAACTATGTGAAAAGACCACTTGTGGAGGCTTCACAGGTCACCACCTGCCTATTAATTCAGTGTCTTGTGAGTCTGCAAACTCACATGCACACATCTAGTCTGGAGTCAGTAGATGAATCAACAAACTGAAATATCTCCCAGTTGAACTGTGAATTCTAATTCATTTACTTAAAGTAGTTTCGTTTTGCAATTATGCTGCTTATGTACAAGCAAGCACGTACTTTTCCGGCAGTAAAAATGAGTGTGGAAGGAAAACAGTTTGGCAGTTCCTCAAAAAATTAAACACAGAATTACCCCATAACCCAGCAATTCTACTCCTAGGTATATTCCCAAAAGAACTGAAAGCAGGGACTCAATGCATGTACACATTATGTTCTTAGCAGCAGTACTCAGCAGCCAGAAGGTGGAGACAGCCCAAATACCCACTGAGCATGAATGGATGAATAAAATGTGGTCTATCCAAACAATGGAATATTATTCAGCTATAAAGATAAAGGAGGCGGAGCGTGGTGGCTCACGCCTGTAATCCCAGCACTTTGGGAAGGTGAGGCGGGTGGATCACCTGGGGTCAGGAGTTTCAAGACCAACCTGGCCACCTTGTCTCTATTAAAAATACAAAAATTGCCGGGCGCGGTGGCTCACGCCTGTAATACCAGCACTTTGGGAGGCCAAGGCAGGCAGATCACAAGGTCAGCAGATTGAGACCATACTGGCTAACACGGTGAAACCCCATCTCTACTAAAAATACAAAAAATTAGCCGGGCATGGTGGCGGGCGTCTGTAGTCCCAGCTACTCTGGAGGCTGAGGCAGGAGAATGCCATGAACCCAGGAGGTGGGGCTTGCAGTGAGCCAAGGTTGCACCCCTGCACTCCAGCCTGGGCGGGGTGACAGAGTGAGACTCCATCTCAAAAAAAAAAAAAAAAAGAAGTCCTGGTCCTGTCTCTGCTAGAACACAGACAAACCTCACAAATATGCTAAGTGACAGATGCCATACACAAAAAGCCACATATATACAACCCCATTTACGTGAAATATCCGGAACACACAAATCCAAAGAGACAGAATGCAGTGGTTGCCAGGGGCTACATGTGTCTGCGTGTGCATGCACATGTGTGTGCAGTGGACAATTATTTAATGGGTACAGGGTTTCCTTTTGAGGTGATGAAAATGTCATGGAATTAGCTAGAGACGGTGGTTGCAACACATTGTAAATGTACTAAACGGCACCGAATCATTCACTTTAAAATGGTTTATGTTATGTGAATTTCACCTCAGAAAAAAAGCTGGGTGTGAAAAGGCACACAGGAGTAAACAGTGAATGATGCAAACTACCCCAGACTTCAGGAAGCGAAGCCTCGCTCCGGGGCAGGGTCCTATGAGCATACCCGAAAGGTGCCACCAAATCAAGTTTCAAAGCATGGGTCTCAACCTCAGCACAATGAACATTTTAGGCAGGGGTGTGTGTGTGTCCCCAGGAGGATATCTGGCAGCATGCCAGTAGTGCTCCTTTCCCCAGCTGTAACAGCCACCTGGCATCCCGAGAGGCAATACTGGCCCCAGTTGAGAACTCTTCAACTATCACAATTATCTCAACCACTAAATATAAATCTTTTCAAGTACTTTCCAGATCAAGGGACAGGTAGGAAGAGAAATACTACTAAAAAAAATTATACATAATCTGCTCTATTTTATCATTATTAATTATTTTTTTGAGACAGGGTCACCCTCTGTCAGCCAGTCTGGACTACAGTGGCACAATCATGGCTCACTGCAGCTTCGACTTCCTGGGCTAAGGTGATCCTCCTGCCTCAGCCTCCTGAGTAGCTGGGACCACAGGTGTGTGCCACCATGCCCAGCTAATTAAAAAATATATATATATTTGTAGACATGGGGTCTTGCCATACTGCGCAGGCTGGTCTTTAACTCCTGGGCTCAAACGATCCTTGCAGGCCGGCCTTCCACGGTGCTGGGATTGCAGGCATAAGGCACCGCACCCAGCTGCTCTATTTTAATGCCTAGATTGCCCTGTGGCTCAAATCATGACTCAAGATTGGAGTAAGGATGCTAAAAGTGCTATCAAATCACCTTAGCCTGGACTCACATGGAGAGTTGTCTGGATCCATTTCTGGCTAAAAACAAGATGACCCAAATGTATGCTCTTTTTCTGACTATCCAGCTCATAGAACCCCACACTAAGGACAGGACTACCGGTCCCACAATAATGTAACCCTAAACCAGTAGCACTACCCTTAAAGAACATCAGGAGCTGGGCTCCCACCTCCCAGTGCTTTGGGAGGCCGAGGCGGGTGGATCACCTGAGGTCATGAGTTCGAGACCAGCCTGGCCAACATGGTGAAACCCTCTCCACCAAAAATACAAAAATTACTGGCCGGGTGTGGTGGCTCATTCCTGTAATCCGAGCACTTTGGGAGGCCGAGGCGGGCGGATCACGAGGTCAGGAGATCGAGACCATCCTGGCTAACTCGATGAAACCCCGTCTCTACTAAAAATACAAAAAATTAGCTGGGCGTGGTGGCGGGTGCCTGTAGTCCCAGCTACTCGGGAGGGTGAGGCAGGAGAATGGCGTGACCTCCGGAGGCAGAGCTTGCAGTGAGCTGAGATTGCGTCACTGCACTCCAGCCTGGGCGACAGAGCAAGACTCCATCTCAAAAAAAAAATTAAAATAAAATAAAAATAAATTTAAAAAATAAAAAAATTAGCCGGGCACGGTGGCATGCACCTGTAGTCCCAGCTACTCGAGAGGCTGAGGCAGGACAATCAATTGATCCTGAGAGGGGGAGGTTGCAGTGAGCCAAGATTGCATCACTGCACTCCAGCCTCGATGGCAGAGTGAGACTCCGTCTCCAAAAAAAAAAAAAAAAAAAGAAAAAGATGGGCACTTTTTCAAGGCTCTTGATAAAATCAACTGACTCTATACAGCTAATTTAGCAATATTAAATATTAATATGACTTCTTTGCACATATATCCTAGTACTTATACTTTTATTTCAGCATTTTTCAAAATCTAGAAACTGAATCCTTGAGACATACCTAGAGAATTTCTCTACAAGCTGCATTAATATTTCTAATCAAGTACAGGTATACTTGTGGGGGATGATTTCTTCTTTATCAACATAATCCTAAGATGGGAAACACATAAGTGCACCACTGGTTATCTACAATTCTGAGATACCCAAACCAGAATAGGACACACGGCATTAGGCAGACTTTCTCACATTCAGGGTGAGCAGTCTTATGTTTACTACAAACTTTGGGGTATCTGATTAAAGCCTTGCCGTAAGTGTGGTGCACATGTAACATACTCACTGCATCTTTCTCAACCCTGAAAAAGTCTGAATTCCGGAACACATCCAGCCCCAAGAGTTTTGCCTAAAGGCCTGGGGGCTTGTAAGAAACAAAGTAAACTCCCTTCCTAATAATTCTTTAATTCAAAAACACACTGAACAACTAGAATGTGAAATAATACTGAACTTAATGACAACTCTGTATCATAATCTTCAACTATATATGATCATACTAATAAACAGGATAAAAACAAACTAGAAATGCCTTCTTTCAAACAAAAATTAGAGTTCAGTATCAATAAAAAGATAACAATACCTGTAAAACACAACCAACCAACCAAAAAAAGGTCTAAAGACATCACGTTAATTTAGAGTACTCTAACTGTACAAACATGGGGGTACATTCTAAGGGCAAATAGAGTTCTGAAATTCAAGCGCCATATTGGTGGCATAATAATGCTTAAAGTAGGCCGGGTGCGGTGGCTCACGCCTGTAATCCCAGCACTTTGGGAGGCTGAGGCGGGCGGATCACGAGGTCAGGAGATTGAGACCATCCTAGCTAACTCGGTGAAACCCCGTCTCTACTAAAAATACAAAAAATTAGCCGGGTGGGGTGGCGGGCGCCTGTAGTCCCAGCTACTCAGGAGGCTGAGGCAGGAGAATGGCGTGAACCCAGGAGGCGGAGCTTGCAGTGAGCCAAGATCGTGCCACTGCACTCCAGCCTGGGTGACAGTGCGAGACTCCGTCTCAAAAAAAAATAATAAAATAAAATAAAAAAAATAATAATGCTTAAAATATTAATATGGATATGTATGCCAGAGCGAAATAAGCGAAGATATGGTTGTTATTTGGGGAGCAAGGCTCACACTGGAGGAGGGAGGCACAACACAGACTATCTGAAAGCAAGGAATGGCCCCCTGGGGTTCAATCTGAATTTGGAGACAATGGAAATTCTCTATACATTTATTCCGCTGTAGAATCATTTGTGTGTAAGTCCACACACACACACACACACACACACACACACACGTATATCTCCTATCTCTTGTCAACTGAAAGGTCTGGAAGCAACGACCTCTCCACACACAAAGCCCAAATCTTGGTTTTATAAAAACGATTCCCTTTAAAAGGAGCTTCAGGGTTCCTCTGAGAAATCACTCCCTCAAGGTCTGGCACAGGAACCCTCTTGCTATGGCAGAAAGGAAGGGCTCCAAAACTAAAAAGAACATGTCAAAAACACACCAGCTTGAAGGAAGTCTGCTGGCCAAATTTAGGACAATCTGAGGGTCAACATGACGAACAATGGTAATGGAATATACCTTACTGGATCTAAAAAAAGAACACACAAGCACATGGTAACATATAAATTAAAAAAAAAAAAAAAAGAGGAAAAGCGAAGCTCTTCTTTACAGAGGAATGCCAATACACATAGAAGGAGTAAGATTTAGCCGGGCGCAGTGGCTCATGTCTGTAATCTCAGCAGTTTGGGAGGCCAAGGCAGGCGGATCACCTAAGCTCAGGAGTTCGAAACCAGCCAGGCCAACGTGGTGAAACTCCATCTCTGCTAAAAACGAAAAAATTAGCCAGGCGTGGTGGCTGGCACCTGTAATCCCAGCTACTCGGGAGGCTGAGGCAGGAGGATCGCTTGAACCCAGGAGACGGAGGTTGCAGTGAGCAGAGATCATGCCACTGCACTCCAGGCTGTGAGACAAAGTGAGACTCCCATCTCAAAATCAATCAATCAATCAGAGTCTCACTGTCACCCAAGTGGGTGACAGCCTTGAACAGCTCACTGAAACCTTGAACTCCTGGGCACAGCCATCCTCTTGCCTCAGCCCCCTAAGTAGCAAGGATTCAGGCATGTGCCACACTGCACGTGACTAAATTTTTTGTTTCTTTATGGAGAGAGGGTCTCACTATGTGGCCCAGGCTGGTCTTCAACTCCTGGTCTCAAGCAATCCTCCTCCCTTGGCCTCCCAAAGTGCTATTATAGCAATGAGCCACTGGTTCTAGCTGAAAGTGAAGGACTTAAAGCTAGAGAATTTAATGCCAGCAAAGGGTGGCTTGATCAGTTTAGAAAGAGGGTTGGCTTAAAAAATGTTAAGATAACAGGAGAAGCAGTTTCTGCCAACCAAGAGGCACCAGGGTTCCCAGATGCCATGAAGAAAATCATTGAGAAAAAGAAAATCTTCCTGAATAGGTTTTTAATGCAGACAAAAGTGCCCTATTCTGGAAAAAACTGCCACAAAGGACACTTATTAGTAAGGAAGAAAAGTGAGCCCCAGCACTGAAGGCAGGCAGGGAGAGGCCAACTCTACTGCTTTGTGCAAATGCAGCCGGGTTTATGATCAGGACTGCTCTTATCTACAAAGCTGGTAACCCCTGAGCCTTGAAGGGGAAGAGATAAACACCAGTTGCCAGTCTCTTGGTTGTGGAACAAGACTGGGACAACAAAATCCCTTTTTCTGGACTGGTTCCATCGATGTTCTTTGTCTGCAGTCAGGAAGTACACTTTGCCAGTAAGGGATTGCCTTTTAAAGTTCTTTAGATATTGGACAATGCCCCTGGCCACTCAGAACCCCATGAGTTCAATACTGACGGCAATGAAGTGGTCTACTTACCCCCAAACACAGCACCTCTCCTTCAGCCTCTAGATTAGGGGGTCATAAGGACCTTTAAGGCTCATAACACACAGTACTCTATGGAAAGAATTGTCAATGCTATGGAAGAGAATCCCAATAGACAGAACATCGTTTAAGTCTGGAAGGATTATCCTGCTGAAGATGCCAAGGTTGTTACAGAAAAAGCTGTGAAGGCCATGAGCCTGAAACAATCAATTCCTGCTGGAGAGGACCATGTCCAGATGCTGCGCCTGACCTCACAGGATTTACGAGAGCCAGACGAGGAAATCATGAAAAGACTGTGCATATGCTTTTAAAAGGGTAGGGGGGTGGGTAAGGACTTCAACATGTGGATCTTAGAGAAATTCAAGAGCTATTAGACACCACACCAGAGGAATTAACAGAACACACCTTGACAGATGTCAGTACTTCCAACGTGGTGCCAAACGATGAGGAAGAAGCAGTGCCAAAAACACGTGGACACTGGGCAATCTGGCAGAAGGTCCCCATTCCCCAAGACTGCACTTGACTTCTTTAGGACACAGAGCTTTTATGGCACAGGAACTAAAACTAAAGCATACAACAGAAGGTTGCTATCATACAGAAACTTTTTTAGAGAAATGAAAAAGCAGGCCGGGTGCGGTGGCTCAGGCCTGTACTCCCAGCACTTTGGGAGGCCAAAGCGGGCAGACCACAAGATCAGGTGTTCCAGACCACCCTGGCCAACACAGTGAAACTCTGTCTCTACTAAAAATAAAAAAAATTAGCCGGGCATGGTGGCGGGCGCCTGTAATCCCAGCTACTTGGGAGGCGGAAGCAGGAAAAACGCTTAAACCCAGGAGGCGGAGGCTGCAGTGAGCCAAGACTGAGCCATTGCACTCCAGCCCAGGCAAAAAAAAAAAGAAAAAGAAAAAGAAAAAAACAACGAAAAAGAAAAAAGTCAGAAATTATGTATTTCAGTAAAGTTCCACCAAGTATGCCTGTCTCTCCTACCTCCCCTTCCACCACCTCCATCCAAGACAGGAAGACCAATCCCATCTCTTCCTCCTCCTCAGCCTCAACCTGAAAATGAGAAGGAAGACCTTTATGAGGGATCCACTTCCACTCATTAAATAGTAAATACATTTTTCTCTCCCTTATGATTTTCTTAATATTTTCTCTAGCTTGATCACAAAAATATATAATATATAAAACATAAAAACTGTCTTTTGACTGCTATCGGTAAGGCTTCCAGTCAATAGCAGGCTATTAGTAGTTCATGTTTTGGGAGTCAAGTGATAGAAGAATTTTGACTGCACAGTAGGTTAGCACTCCTAATCCCTGTGTTAAGGGTCACGATATTTCTTCCCTTTCACTCTTTGTAACACAATTGTCTAGCATTTTACTTCTACATGTTTTTTGAAGACTCCTTCTGGGTCTTTGTTCCCAGTTCCTCAGAAGGAGCTTCAAAAACTATTGGATGTTCCGGAGTGATAGGCATGTCTTTGTTATTCATGAGCCTCCATGTTTTTGCTGAGATGAGCTGACTCAAGATAGAGGCTGGTCACCAGAAAGACAAACCATGAGATTAGACGGTTGGGGTTTGAAACCATTCTGACTGGGGTGGGAGAGGGGCTAGAGATTGTGCTCTATCAATTGTGCCCAAGTAACAAAGCCCCAATAAAAGCTCTCAACACCAAGGCTCAGGGGAGCTTCCTGGTTAGAAGCTCATTGACACCGATTTGTCAGGAGAGACTCCATGGGGAGAGGGCTTGGAGGATGTGTGCTTGAGACTCTGCTAGGCCTTGCTGTATATGTCTCTTCATTTGCCTGGTCTGATTTATATTAAACTAGATATAGCACCAGAAGATAACTGCAGTGTGATGGGATACACTTCTGCCTGAAGAACTTCCTCCATCTCACAGGGCAGATCTACTGGCAACAAACCCCACAACTTTTGTCTGAGGAAGTCTTTTGTGGGACTAGGTCTCACTCTATCACCCAGGCTACAGTGCAGTGGCACAAACTTGGCTCACTGCAGCCTCAACCTCCCAGGCTCAAGCGATCCTCCCACTTCAGTCTCCTGAGTAGCTGAGACCACAGGCACCGCCAGAGCACCTGGATAATTTTTTTTTTGTAGAGATGAAGTCTCGCTATGTTGCCCAGGCTGC
This sequence comes from Pan paniscus, assembly GCF_029289425.2. Taxonomy (NCBI): domain Eukaryota; kingdom Metazoa; phylum Chordata; class Mammalia; order Primates; family Hominidae; genus Pan; species Pan paniscus. Next base: position 226,426,796 of record NC_073249.2, on the reverse strand, counting down.
TCTCAAACTCCTGGGCTCAAGTGAGTCTGCCACTCAGTCTCCCAAAGTGCTGGGATTACAGGTATGACCCACCATGCCTGGCCTGTATGAAATACTTTTTTTCTGGCTACATTCAAAACTTTCTCTTTGACTTTCAGCAGTTTGACTATAATGTGCCTAGGTGTTGAGGGTTTTTTGTTTATATTTATGGTGCTTGGAGTCCTCTGAACTTCACAGACCTCTGGTTTGTTGTCTTTTACTAATGAAAAAATTCTCAACCATTAGCTCTTTGAATATTTCTTCTGCCCCATTTTCTTCCTAGGGCTCCAATTATCTGTATATTTGACAGTTTGCTGTAGTCTCACAACTACTCAATACTTTTTTTTTGTTTGAGATGGAGTCTCGCTCTGTACATAGGCTGAAGTACAACGGCACAATCTCAGCTCACTGCAATCTCCGCCTCCCAGGTTCAAGCGATTGTCCTGCCTCAGCCTGAGTAGCTGGGATTACAGGTGCCCGCCACCACACCCAGCTAATTTTTTTTTTTTCCCAGATGGAGTTTCTCTCTTGTTGCCCAGGCTGGAGTGCAATGGCGGGATCTTGGCTCACCACAACCTCCGCCTCCCAGGTTCAAGCGATTCTCCTGCCTCAACCTCTCGAGTAGCTGGGATTCCAGGCATGTGCCATCACACCCTGCTTTTTTATTTTTAGTAGAGACGGGGTTTCTCCATGTTGGTCAGGCTGGTCTCGAACTCCCGACCTCAGGTGATCTGCCCACCTCGGCCTCGCCAAAGTGCTGGGATTACAAGGGTGAGCCACCACGCCCAGCCTAAATGCTATTTTTGTTCTGGTTTATTTTCTTCTGCTTGTTTCATTTTGGATTTCTATTGACCTATCTTCAGTTTCACTGATTCTTTCCTATCTGCTGACAAACTCACTGAGAAAATTATTCATCTATGATGTTTTTAAAGAATCTCTAACATTTCAATTTAACTTTTTCTAGAGTTTCTGCCTCCTGAAATTCTCGATCTTTTCACATATAATGCATGCTCTATACCTTTCTCACTCAATCTTTTACCACATCCATCACAGTCATTTAAAGTCTCTGGCAGTTCCAATATCTGGGTCATCTCTAAGTTGGCTTCCATTTATTTCTCTCTTAACAAGAAATCGCTTTTTTGTGTATCTCATAATTTTTTATTGAATTATCAGATGATATTCAATAAAACCAGAATTGGGTACACCTCTTTGTCTGAGCCACTAGTGTGTGGGGATGAGGGGTTAATTCAATCTAGTCTTCAGTTGGGTTTGGATTTTATAATCCTCAGGGGAAGGCTGCCTTAAACTTCGTGGCACCATGTATTTTTCTCAAAAAAATACTGGCCGGCCAGGCGCGGTGGCTTACGCCTGTAATCCCAGCACTTTGGGAGGCCAAGGTGGGCGGATCACAAGGTCAGGAGTTTGAGACCAGCCTGACCAAGATGGTGAAACCCCGTCTCTACTAAAAATACAAAAATTAGCAAGGCGCCAGGCGCGGAGGCTCATGCCTGCAATTCCCAGCACTTTGGGAGGCCGAGACATGTGGATCACCTGAGGTCGGGAGTTTGAGACCAGCCTGACCAACATGGAGAAACCATATCTCTACTAAAAATACAAAATTAGCCAGGCGTGGTGGTGCATGCCTGTAATTCCAGCTACTCGGGAGGCTGAGGCAGGAGAATCGCTTGAACCCGGGAGGCGGAGGTTGCAGTGAGCCGAGATTGCACCATTGCACTCCAGCCTGGGCAACAAGAGTAAAACTCCATCTCAAAGAAAAAAAAAAAAAAAATTAGCAGGGCATGGTGGCACACACCTGTGATCCCAGCTACTCAGGAGGCTGAGGCAGGAGAATCGCTTGAACCTGGGATGCCACTGCACTCCAGCCTGGGCGACACAGCAAGACTGTGTCTCAAAAATTAACTAATTAATTAATTAAATTTAATTAAAAAAAATATTGGCCAAAGAGGAAACCTCACTACTCACACCTAGAGGAGGACAGAACAAATGCAGAAAAGCAAGCCATACAACTTCACATGAAGATGCAAACAGTCTTGCAGGCTGCCATGAGGACAAGCCTTTACTTTATTTTGGCAGTAGACTGAATGTCTGTTAAACAGGCATTCGGCCGGGCACAGTGGCTCACGCCTATAATCCCAGCACTTTGGGAGGCTGAGGTGGGTGGATCACTTGAGGTCAGGAGTTTGAGACCAGCCTGACCAACACGGAGAAACCCCATGTCTACTAAAAATATGAAATCAGCCGGGCATGATAGCGCATGCTTGTAATCCCAGCTACTCGGGAGGCTGAGGCAGGAGAAATGCTTGAACCCAGGAGGCAGAGATTGCGGTGAGCCGAGATAGCGCCATTGCACTCCAGCCTGGGCAACAAGAGCGAAACTCCGTCTCAAAAAAAAATAAATAAAGAGACATTCACTTTACTGGAAAAAAAAAAATCAACATATTGTGGTTGAATATACAAAAAGAGATGCCAAACGTTAGGAGCCAGGCGTGGTGGCTCGTGCCTGTAATACCAGGGGGGGATCACTTGAGGCCAGGAGTTTCAGACCAGCCTAGGCAACATAGCAAGATCCTGCCTCTCAAATTTTTTTTGAGACAGCGTCTTGCTCTGTCGCCCAGGCTGGAGTGCAGTGGCGCCATCTCGGCTCACTGCAAGCTCCGCCTCCCGGGTTCACACCATTCTCCTGCCTCAGCCTCCCAAGTAGCTGGGACTATAGGCGCCCGCCACCACGCCTGGCTAATTTTTTTTGTATTTTTAGTAGAGACAGTGTTTCGCGATGTTAGCCAGGATGGTCTCGATCTCCTGACCTCATGACCCGCCCGCCTCAGTCTCCCAAAGTGCTAGGATTACAGGCTCGAGCCACGGCGCCCAGCCTCAAAATATTTTTTAAAAAAACTGGCATGGTGGTGCATACCTGTAGTCCTAGCTACTCCAGAGGCTAAGACAGGAGGACTGGTTGAGCCCAGGAGTTCAAGGCAGCAGCGAGCCACTGCATGTCAGCCTGGGCAACAGAGTGAGACTCTGTCTCTTAAGAAAAAAAAAAAAAAAAATGAATGTCTTGTGTGCCTTGCTATGCACACAGGTTCTCAGCCCCTGAGTGGAGTGCAACTAACGGGCCTACCCTACACTCAGGAGCCAGCAACAGCCCCTCATCCTGCTCTCACCAACCCAGCTCCACATCTGCCACACCCGGTCACGCCCCCTTCTGAACCCTCAACTGGTTCTTTTGTGGTTCTTCTCCCAAGTTGAGGATCCACTCCTTATTCCCTTTCCCTGAATGTACCCCAGTTCCTAGAAAGCTCTATGCACTGCAGCGCTCTGAGGGTTCAATCCTTTCAGATTCCACCAGTGTAAAGCAAGCCTCAGCACCCCTTTCCTTTCCAAACCTGCTGGCGGTCCCTCCCAGCTCTCCTGCAGCACAGACTCAAGCCTCCCTTCCATCCCTTTCCCCTCCTGCCCCTGTGCTCCACTCCCACTGCTTCAGCCTCTTGATGGCTTACCATCTTTGCCTGGCCCGTTACTAATCTGTGTCTCTATCCCACCTCTTTTCCACTTCAATCCATCTTAACAGCACTGCCTGATTTATCTTTCTGAAGGACAGCTCTGACATGCGACTCCTCCGCTCAGAAGTCTTCAAATACTCCTCCTACGGAAAAAATCAAACTTTTTAGCCTGGCCTAATTTAAAGCTCTTACTGACTGTATTCCCAGGTACTCCTCCCCAGGGAGTCAAGTAAGCCTAGAAAGGGCCAAACACATGGGCACGAACACCCCAGACAACTTTGGTGGTCTCTGCCGAACTCTGACCACTAGTCTCTTAAAGAGAAATCCTAGAAACATGAACATATTTTTGCCTCAAAGAATGAGAGCCAATTTTTAAGGGTAAAATATCTCCCCACCAAGCAAGAAAAAAGACATGCTTCCAAAACTTAGCTTATTTCCTGCAAAAACCACAAAATATAGAAAGTACCCTGAGTTGGAAATGTTTTTATAACCCATATTCTAAATCATCTGTGATTTAGAAAGAGAACTGGAAACAGGAATAATAGAAACTATGTCTTCAGGCTATTTAGAATGACACAGTGCTCTATAAACCTCAGCTAATGTCTAGGTTTGTTAGGCGGTCACTGTGAGAAAAGCATTTTGTGAGCCTACTCTGGTGCCAGGCACCAGTTTAGGTCAGAGTAAAGTAAGCACAAATATTTACTTGGGAGTCTGAGTACATATATAGTCATATTATATAACAACATGAAAATAGGATAGAAGTGTCAATTGTTGATAAAACATTTAACAATAAAGTGGCCTCAATATCTGGGTTCGTATTTGTATGGCTTCATTCACTCACTCAACAACGACCTGCCCATCTCCAATCATGTGCCAGGCACCACAGCTCAGGGGAGTCCGTAGGAAACAAGACACAGCACTTGCTGTTCCAGAACTTGCTTGTTGGTCGAGGAAGGCATTAAGCGAACAGTTTAAGTCTTTATTTTGATACATCAACTGCTATCCATTGCTAAGGAAACATAAAACTACGTAAGAAGGGGAAACAGGTGAGATGGGGAGGTCTCTCTTAGAAGGTGGCCAGAGAAGGCCACTCTGGTGTAGAGAAATCTGAGCGGGGTCCCAAGGAGAGGGTGAACAGGTATAAAGAGTCCCTGAGATTCTGACTTATTCCTACTAGTCAAGATTTCTTACCTGCTGAAACACTGACAAAGCCTGCCACTTCTCCCTCTGAATGTGAGAGACAAATTAACTTTATTGTCTCCATCCTGGAATGTTCAGTCCAACTGCTATCCTTCTCTTCAATTAAACTCTGACAGTACAAAAAAGCTCAGTCATAAAAAAAAGGTAGAGGAAGGGGACCACAATGAAGCAGCAGAAACACAGCAAGAGGGACTCACTACAAAACCTGTTTTAAGGAAGACAGATACATCTCCTGTTAGTCCCAGACATTCCTTCCTAAGTAAGTCTTTAAGCTGGGCACATTGGCTCATGCCTGTAATCCCACCTACTAGCGAGGCTGAGGAAGGAGGATTGCTTAAGCCTAGGAGTTGGAGGCCAGACTGGATAATATAGTAAGACGTCATGTCTTTAAAAAATTAAAAAGTGCAGTGGCTCACACCCGTAATCCCCGCACTTTGGGAAGCCGAGGTGGATGGATCACCTGAAGCCAGGAGTTCAAGATCAGCCTGGCCAACACGGTGAAACCCCATCTCTACTAAAAATACATCCGGGCGTGGTGGCTCACGCCTGTAATCCCAGCACTTTGGGAGTCCAAGGCAGGTGGATCACGAGGTCAGGAGTTCAAGACCAGCCTGGCCAAGATGGTGAAACCCCGTCTCTACTAAAAATATAAAAATTAGCCAGGCGCAGTGGCAGTCACCTGTAATCCCAGCTACTTGGGAGGCTGAGGCAGGAGAATCGCTTGAACCCTGGAGGCAAAGATTACAGTGGGCCGAGATAGCTCCACTGCACTCCAGCCTGGGCAACAGAGCAAGACCCTATCTCAAAAAAAAAAAAAAAAAAAAGCTGAGTGTGGTGGTGGACACCTGTAATCCCAGTTACTTGGGAGGCTGAGGCAAGAGAATCACTTGAACTGGGGAGGTGGAGGCTGCAGTGAGCTGAGATCGCCCCCACTGCACTCCAGCCTGGGCGACACAGCAAGACACTGTGTCAAAAAAAAAAAAAAAGAAAAGAAAAGAAAAGAAGAAAAAAGAACCCAAATTCCATCCAAGTTAACCAGCAATGACTTAAAAAGCAAGCAAAACAATAACTCCCGGCCGGGCGCGGTGGCTCACGCCTGTAATCCCAGCACTTCGGGAGGCCGAGGCGGGCGGATCACAAGGTCAGGAGATCAAGACCATCCTGGCTAACACAGTGAAACCCCATCTCTACTAAAAATACAAAAAATTAGCAGGGCGAGGTGGCAGGCGCCTGTAGTCCCAGCTACTCGGGAGGCTGAGGCGGGAGAATGGCTGGCATGAACCCCGGGGGGCGGAGCCTGCAGTGAGCCGAGATCGCGCCACTGCACTCCAGCCTGGGTGACAGCGAGACTCCGTCTCAAAAAAAACACAAACAAACAAACAAAAAAAACTCCCATAAAAGGAAAAAACACTAAGTCACTGTTTTCCAGTGAGGAAAGTACATCAGAGTAACCTGGGGAAAGAGAGACACCTGGTGTTTGCTTCTTTGGCTATTTCAAAGAGGAGGAGGCAATAGTGTCTACAGAACCAGATGCTATGACCTTCTTAACCTAAGAGTGAAGTTGACAGCACTGATCTGGGGAAGGTGATAAGCAGGGAGCTCAGGGCAGGGCCCTCTACCTTTTCACCACTGTGTTCTCAGGACTCATGGCGTAAAGCAGCCTCCCAAATTTTTTTAATCAATGGACTTTCTTCTTCTTCTCCTTTAAGAGATGGCGATCTTGCTCTGTGACCCAGGCTAGAGTGCAGTGGCACCATCATAGCTCACTGCAGCCTCAAATTCCTGGGCTCAAGTATCCTCCCATCTCAGTCTCCTGAGCAGCCAGGACTAAAGGCATGTGCCATCACACCTGGCTAACTTTTATATTTTCAGAGATGGGTCTGGTCTCACTACATTGCCCAGGCTGTTTTCAAACTCTCAGCCTCAAGTGATCCTCCTGCCACAACCTCCTGAATAGGGCTTTCTTTTTTTAAATTAGAGATGGGGTCTCGCTGTTGCCCAGGCAGATCTCCAACTCCTGGGCTCAAGTGATGCTCCCACCTTGATCTCCCGAAGTGCTGGGATTACAGGCATAAGCCACTGCACTGGCCCAGAATTTCTTTCTTTCTTTTTTTGAGACAGAGTCTCGCTCTGTCGCCAGGCTGGAGTGCAGTGGCCTGATCTCAGCTCACTGCAACCTCCACCTCCTGGGTTCTGGTGATTCTCCTGCCTCAGCCTCCCGAGTAGCTGGGACTACAGGCACGCGCTACGACGCCCAGCTAACTTTTGTATTTTCAGAAGAGACGGGGTTTCACCATGTTGGCCAGGATAGTCTCCATCTCTTCACCTTGTGATCCGCCCGCCTTGGCCTCCCAAAGTGCTGGGATTACAGGCATGAGCCACTGCTCCTGGCCTAGAATTTCTTAATGTTCCTCTCTCCCCCTCCACAATCCCACCTAATGTAGCAATTAACAGTTTGGTGATATGTTGGGACAACCAAGAATGGAATTTCTGACAACAGTTGATATTTCATTTAAAACCAAAAATATTATTAATTCAGAAGGCCCAAGAAAAAGGCTCTTGTACTGTTCACTCTTCTGAGGGAAGTATCCTACAAAACAGTAATACCGTAAAGACATTCAGGAGAGCCCAGGTACATGGAGAGCATACTCTGATTTTAATCACTTCAGGTATTTTCACCAGGTAATTAAATTCACTGTCCAATCACCTATCTCAAAATCCTGCTGATTAATGAGAACCCTTAATGGGAAATTTGGTATTAACCACATATTTTAGGAAATCATTAATTCTAGAAATGGAAAATTAAAACTACTCCTGACTTCACTTTACCCCCACTTCAAAAGTCTACCCAGTCTAGCCAAGGTTCTCACTGGGAAGTGGGGAGAGGAGGAATATGAGAGGTCCCAGGGAAACTAAACTGGAAACGAGAAAGTGGAAAGAGGAACCAAGAACCCAGTCTCGGATGGCTCTTGGGGCTGGCTGGCTCCTCTCTCTCTCCTTCCAGTGTGCTTTCTCTGCTCCTCTGTGAATCTCTCTCTTAACCAATCACTGTCATCTTGTACAGGGTTCAACGCAGCCTAGGATTCTACATCATAGCAATCATCAAATGTCAGCCATGTCTCTGTCTCCAGAGTCTCCTCTGCACCAACTCACTCCCTCACTGTCTGCAGGCCAGGTGGCTGGTACACTGTGGAACTGGGGAGGATACAGCAAGTCCTGTGGGCAGCTGCCCTTGCCAAAGGGACAATGGGTGGAGGACCTGAGAAGGGAACATGGGTAGGCCAAGCAATGACGATATCTTTAACATGGGAACAAACTTCTCTACGTGTGCACTTATAGCAGTACCCCCATATCTGAGAAGGACATGCTCCAAGACCCCCAGGGGATGCCAGAAACTGTGGATAGTACCACACTTTATATAGACTACATTTTTTCCTTTATGCTGTATTTTTTCCTATACAAATGATAGGAACTTAATCCTGTAACAAAGTTTTATTTATAAATTAGGCACAGTAAGAAATTAACAATAATAATAATCAAGCAGAACCACCATAACAACATACCGTAATAAAAGTTATGGGAATGTGGTCTCTCTCGTACTGTACCGTGATATTTTATGGTGCCATACCTCAAAAGACAAGGCCACGGGTACAGGGGCTACTGCAATTCTTCCCTCTGGCACTGCACTAGCTGAGGACATGCCACAAAGCAGCACACATGGATCCATAATGGAGAATCCAGAACAATTACAGTCCCCAAAACACACAAAATAAAAACACAACTGCACAGTCACTGGTGTTTTTTCTTTTCTTTAAAAGCATTCATGAATATCCCCACTGCCTTATCTGCCTACTATGTCAAAAACAGGAGAGAAGGCCATGGCCAGAATCATGGAACATCCAATAAAGGCAGTCACTTGTTATTCTGACAAGTCATTTGTTTTCAGTTCATCTGTCGCATCTGTCAAGAAAAACACAGACTGTCTTCTAAAAGTCTGTTTTTAACTATTTTATTTTTTTTCAATGACAAATTCCACTTGTACCATAGAAGCCATATTCTGCATGTTGGAGAGGCCCCTTTGTGGTCCCCCATCCCTGGGTTCTTCCTGGGCATCCTATGGCCTCCCCTCTGGTGACAGGCAGCACCCCGAAGACTTAATTTTGATTCTTAAAAAGGGACAGATCCCTCCTTCCACCCTTGTCCAGGTACTTCCAGAGGGTGGGTCCCCTTCTCATGGGAACATACTACCCTCACTCACCAGACCACAGTGATGAGTCCAGCCCAGACTGTGGGCCATGAAAGCCTAAGCTCCCAAAACAAACAAGATGCCAGGGACACTGCAGCCATCTCAGAGGACACCGAAAGACATTTTAAAGCCAAGGGAAGCACAGCAGAACAGCAGCTGCTGGACACCAAGGGAGCCACAGCTCGAGGGGGTTCGTGCTCCAACAGCAGATGGAGCTACACCCTTCCCGATGACGTCACATCCTAATAAAGCCCTGTTTGCAGTGGCTGCTGTGATAAAAAAGCAAGCTCTGCATGAAATCAACATGGAACAGGAAACAAGGGGTGGGGTGGGGCGGAGTCCAATCTGATTCTGAAGTTTGAGAAGCTGCACAACCCATTAGTAATTGTGGCTATTTAAAAATAAAATACAGTTTCCTTCAATTTATGGGTATTCATTTTCTTTTTTTTTTTTTTGGAGGCAGAGTTTCACTTGTTGCCCAGGCTGGAATGCAATAGCGCGATCTCAGCTCACTGCAACCTCCACCTCTCAGGTTCAATCAATTCTCCTGTCTCAGCCTCCCAAGTAGCCAGGATTAGAGGCATGCACCACAAAGCCCGGCTAATTTTTATATTATTAGTAGAGACAGGGTTTCACAATGTTGGCCAGGCTGGTCTCGAACTCCTGACCTCAAGTGATCCACCCGCCTGAGCCTCCCAAAGTGCTGGGCTTACAGGCGTGAGCCACCACGCCCCGACGGGGATTAGTTTTCAAATGGCTACCCTAACTTCCTAGGACATAAATAGTTAAACTGTTTAGATGGAAAGATTCAACAAAGGGCTGGGCGTGGTGGCTCATGTGAGCCTGTAATCCCAGCACTTTGAGAGCAGCCTGGGCAACATAGGGAGATCCTGTCTCTTCAAACAAACAAAAAAATTCAATAAAGGGAATGTGAACTATGTATCGTGGCCTAAAGGCATTTGGAGACATAAAGGTGCCATGAATCTGCCCTCAGGGATGAGACGCCAACGGAGACTGATTGGCAGAAGTGGGGGAGGAAAGAAAATGTAAAGAAAGGGGGAGCAGGGTAAACTAAAGGAGAGAAAAGGGGAGAGGAAGGAGAAGTGGGGTGGGGGAGAGGGGTGGGAAAGAAGAGGGAGGCGGGCCGGGCGAGGTGGCTCAGGCCTGTAATCCCAGCACTTTGGGAGGCCGAGAGGCGGGCGGATCAGGAGGTCAGGAGATCGAGACCGACCATCCTTGCCAACACGGTAAACCCCTGTCTCTACTAAAAATACAAAAAAGGTGTAAGGAAGGGATCCATTTTCAGTTTTTGTTGTGGGGTGGGGGGAGAGGGGACGGAAAGCATTAGGAGATATACTTAATGTAAATGTAAATGACCAGTTAATAGGTACAGCACACCAACACGGCACATGTATACATATGTAACAAACCTGCACGTTGTGCACATGTACCCTAGAACTTAAAGTATAATAAAAAAAAAGTAAACAAAGAAGTAGTAAAAAATAGCAACCATAAAAAGGAATGAAAGCATGTCCTTTGCAGCAACATGGATGCAGCTGGAAGCCATTATCCTAAGTGAATTAACACAGCAACAGAAAACTGAATACCACATGTTCTCATTTATAAGTGGGAGCTAAACATCAGGGACTTGTGGACATAAAGATGGCAAAATAGACAATGGGGACTATTAGACAGGGGCATGATAGAGGGTGGCAAGAGTTGGAAAACTGACTGTTGGGTACTATGCTTAGTACCTGGGTGATGGGATTACTCATACCCAAACCTGAGCATCATGCAATATAACCAGGAAATAAACCTGCACATGCAACCCTGAATCTAAAATAAAAGTTGAAAAAATTAGTCAAAAAATAAATAAATAAAAATAAAAAAAACCAAAAAAAAAATTAGCCAGTCGTGGTGGTGGGTACCTGTAGTCCCAGCTACCTGGAGGCTGAGGCAGAATGGCGTGAACCTTGGAGGCGGAGCTTGCAGCGAGCCGAGATCACGCCACTGCACTCCAGCCTGGGCAACAGAGCAAGACTCCATCTCCAACAAAAAAAAAAAAAGAGGGAGGAAGAGTCCCCACAAACCAGCCTGTGGGCAACAGAGCAAGACTGTCTCACAAAAAAAAAAAAAAAAAAAAAAAAGGGAACTGACTTCCCAATCTTTGTGTCTCAGAACAAAACCCAGCACAGCTGCGCACAGTGGCTCATGCCTATAATCCCAATATTGTGGGAGGCTAAGGCAGGGAGACTGTTGGAAGCCAGGACTTGGAGCCCAGTCTGGGCAACATAAAGAGTCCTCATCTCCACACACACACAAAAATTTTTTAAAAATTAACTGGACATGGTGGTGCACATCTGTAGCTGAGGCAGGAGGATCACTGAGCCTCAGAGGTCAAGGCTACAGCAAGTTATGATCCCACCGCTGCACTCCAGCCTGAGTGACAGAGCAAGACCCTGTGTACTGTCTCAAAAAAAACAATAATAATAATAATAAAAAACCCAGCAGGAACTCAGTAACTGCTTACTGAAAGGCATCCCTCAAGGGAAGCAGGATTGGCAAGCAGCCTTGAGGACAGACGCATCTCAGAGATTTTATATCCTCAGGGGGTTGGGGGTTGGGGGTGGGGGAGAAGTGATGGAGGGGCAGGAGAGGATGTAAGGAAGACACAGGTCAGAGCTGGAAGCAGCCCTGAAGGAGGCTTCAATCTGTGGCTAAAACAGAGCTGGTGCTGAGGCTCCAGTTAGAGCTCAAACTGGACCCTCCAAGCAACAGACAGCACTGGAAACATTCACCAGAGAAGCCCCAAGACACATCTCTGGGGTATTCAGCTCAAAATGCAAAACCTGAATCCCCCCATGAGGCAGCCACCAGACCCAAAGTCACCGATGTCCTACAGGATAACTGGCCTGTACTCTTTAAAACCTCAAGGGAGGCCGGGCGCAGTGGCTCACGCCTGTAATCCCAGCTACTCGGGAGGCTGAGGCAAGAGAATCACTGGAGCCCCAGGGGTCGGAGGTTGCAGTGAGCTGAGATCGCACCACTGCACGCCAGCCTGGGCGACAGAGTGAGACTCCATCTCAAAAAAAAAAAAGCCTGGCGTGGTGGTGCACACCTGTAATCCCAGCTACTTGGGAGGCTAAGGCAGGACAATCACTTGAACCAAGGAGATGAAAGTTGCAGTGAGCCAAGATTGCGCCACTGCACTCCGCCTGGGTAACAGAGTAAAACCTTGTCAAATAAATAAATAACTAAGTAAAGTGTATATGTTAGCAGAGCAACGTGGCAGTCCCATGTACCATGAACTGGAGGATGAAGAGCCACTAAGTAACTCCTGGGACCTCCTCTTCGGAGGCTTGTCAGGTCAATTAGGAGATGATTACAACAGTCTGAGTGAGAAGTCCACCCATTAACTTCTCCCCACACTGAGTGAGACAATCAGTTTCCTAAGTCTATTACCCGGTAGTGTAAAGTACTTCATTTTTATTAATTTTTTTTTTTTTTTTTTTTTTGAGACAGGGTCTCGTTCAGTTGCCCAGGCTGGAGCGGCACAATTACGGCTCACTGCACACTTGACCTCCTGGGCTCAAGCAATCCTCCCACCTCAGCATCCCGAGTAGCTGGGACTACAAGCCGTGCTCTGATGCCCCCCTGATTTTTGTAATTTTTGTAGAGACAGGGTTTCCCCCCATGTTGCCTAGGCTGGTCTCCAGCTCCTGGGCTCAAGCAATCGGCTGCCTTGACCTCCCAAAGTGTTGGGACTACAGGCACAATCCACTACACCTGGCCAGTACTTTATTTGTACAGAAGCAGAACAAATACACCCAGCAGAAAGGTACGGAAGCTGAGGAGGGCTCCTCGGTAAGATATTACACGTAGGCATCACACCTTGAAGCCTCTTAGAAAACACCACGGAGGAGGCAAGGTGGCTGAATTTGAACTGCAGTGGTGCTGAAGTCCACACAAATAACTGCCATACACACACAAGAGGGAAAACCAAACCTCATTCAGCCCCACACCAGGCCACATCCCTCTACCTAAGAGCACAGTGCTAGACCCAGGCTGAATGTGTCTGACCCTCAGCACTGTGGACACTGGGGTCATCCCGGGTGGTGCAGGGTGCTGAACAGCATCACTGGCGTCTGTTCATCAGATGAACACAATCCTTGGTCACTGCCCCTCTTCAGCCATCAGTCTACAAATGGGCTGTGGAGGTTTTCCAACCAAACAAATGAGTAACAGAGGCTCAGATGGGCAAGTTGTGAGGTGGTGCTGGCTAGAAATGGAAGCAGTGAGGGCCACAGAGAAACAAAGAAAAGAAAGTAAGTGACAACACCCAATCATGTAAGTTATGCAATTTATAGCCAACCTGAGTAATATGTGAGATAATTTGACTGATTTTAGAGCCTCATCTCCCACAGAAACCTGACCAATTCAGAAAAGCACTGCCGTCCCTTGCCCACTGTGGCTGCTGCCACTGGAGGGGTTTGGGAGTGGGGCAAACACACCCCAGACACTGCAAAGCGTCAACAAAGCCCTTTACTGAAACGTCTACTTAGGAGACCTAACTGCCTTTCTATGGCTAAACCTAGTGTTCAGGCTCCACCACCTTCTACATGCTGCTACTCTGTTAACTATAAAAGAACACAAAAAACAAAAACCCACAGGACTCACTCTTCAACCACAAATAGCTCATTTTGAGATCTTCTCCTTCCAAGGTTCTTTTAGTGAGCAAACACCCAAATTTCAGATATCACACACAGTAAGATTTCAAAGGAGATTTAAGTTGGAAAAATTCAGAAAACCTACCTATGCTTAAGCACTGAATCCCCACTCTCAGTGTAGTATATGGTAGCACATAACTGGTAACATTTTTTTAAAGAATAGGACAGAACAATGTTTCTGTGGGAGGTGGTGTTGCACAGTGACTGAAAACAAGAGGGTCTGGGCCAGGCACACTGGCTCACGCCTGTAATCCTAAAATTCTGGAAGGCCAAGGCGGGTGGATCCAGTTTGGGCAACATAGTTGGACCCTGTCTCTACAAAACAAAAAAACAAAATTTAAAAAATTTGCCAGGCATGGTGGCTCACACCTGTAATCCCAGCACTTTGGGAGGCTGAGGCAGGTGGATCACGAGGTCAGGAGTTCAAGATCAGCCTGGCCAAGATGGTGAAACCCTGTCTCTACTAAATATACAAAAAAATTAGCCAGGCGTGGTGGCAGACACCTGTAATCCTAGCTATTCAGGAGGCTGAGGCAGAGAGTTGCTTGGGAGGCGGAGGTGGCAGTGTGCCAAGATCGTGCCACTGCACTCCAGCCTGGGTGACAAGAGCAAGACTCTCTCAAAAAAAAAAAAAAAAAAAAAAAGAAGAAAACCCCACGAAAAAACTATTCTTAGCTTCTGGGCCACAGAAAGAGATGGCTGTAGCGTGGCAACTTCTGGCTCATAGCATAGGGCCTAGTACACAGTAGGTAGTTAAAACAGCCGCAATGATACTGGCTTCTCCCACTATCATCACAAGTTATTCCCTCCGGCCGACCCATCCTGTCGATTACCACCTGGCCTGTAGGTTAACTTCATGTAGCCAATTCTGTGCCATGAGGAGCATGTTCCACCTAACAGAAACCTGACATTCCTGCACCCCAGGAAGTACATTTTTGGGTCTTTAAATCAAACTATATAATCTTGCCAAAGAACTCTGAAAAACCCAGTATACGAAGACTTTTTCCACTAGTTTGTACTCTGAGTAAAATTCTTCATTCTGCAATTTATAACTAAGAGGTTATATTTTAGTTGCTCATCTCCCAACACCTTTTACTCACTGCATCTTAGAGTGCTCACTTACAGCTGCTGATGCACGTCTACTCTTTCACAAAACGTAAAGGTTTCATCAGCTACAATTACCTTAACCAATTACATTTTACTTGGCCTTCGGTTTTGCCTGATTGCCTTGTACAGAGTTATGAAGAGTATTGCTATCTAACATCTGTTATAAAAACTACCAGGCCAGGCCGGGCGTGGTGGCTCACGCCTGTAATCCCAACACTTTGGGAGGCTGAGGCGGGCAGATCACAAGGTCAGGAGATCGAGACCATCCTGGCTAACATGGTGAAAACTCATCTCTACTAAAAATACAAAAAATTAGCCAGGCGTGGTGGCGGGCACCTGTAGTCCCAGCAACTCGGGAGGCTGAGGCAGGAGAATGGCGTGAACCCGGGAGGCAGAGGTGGCAGTGAGCAGAGATCACGCCACAGAACTCCAGCCTGTGCGACAGAGTGAGACTCCATCTCAAAAAAAAAAAAAAAAAAAACAGGCAACACATTGTGGCTCATGCCTGTAATCCCAGCACTTTGAGAGGCCGAGGAGGGCGGATCACAAGGTCAGGAGATCGAGACCATCCTGGCTAACACGGTGAAACCCCATCTCTACTAAAAATACAAAACATTGGCCGGGCATGGTGGCGGGCACCTGTAGTCCCAGCTACTCAGGAGGCTGAGGCAGGAGAATCGCTTGAACCCGGGAAGCAGAGGTCGCAGTGAGCCAAGATTGTGCCACCGCACTCCAACCTGGGCAACAGAGTGAGACTCCATCTCAAAAAGAACTACCGGATTACAGTTATGTTATGTTCACAATACCAGCATCCAAAAATATCCAATGACAGGATACAGCAAGAAACATGACTACAAGGTCTATGAAACAGCAGACTACAGTACCTAAAAAGGCAGATTTAAACAAATTCCTATAATGTGCTCATTTCAGTCATGCTAACTTGAGAAAGCTTTTAAAACTTTTAAATGTAAATAATCCACTTTCATATTTCTTCCAAAATGAAAAATAACTCCTTTTTTCTGTCACTGACTTTGGCGAATTTTCCAAAAAATAAAGAGAAAACAGTTTTGTTTTTTTTTTTGGTTGTTGTTTTTTGAGACCACGCCTGGCCTTGAAAACAGTATTTTTTTTTTTTTTTTTTTGAGTTTCACTCTTGTTGCCCAGGCTGGAGTACAATGGCGCAACGTTGGCTCACTGCAACTTCCGCCTCCGAGGTTCAACTGATTCTCCTGCCTCAGCCTCCCAAGTAGCTGGGATTACAGGCATGCACCACCACGGCCAGCTAATTTTTTCTATTTAGTAGACAGACAGGGTTTCACCATCTTGGTCAGGCTAGTCTCAAACTCCTGACCTCAGGTGATCCACCCGCCTTGGTCTCTCAAAGTGCTGAGATTACAGGCGTGCGCCACTGCGCCCAGCCAGAAAACAGTATCTTAAAACAGTATGTTCCTTTCCTCCATTCACCCCATGAGATACCACGTTTCACAGGGATGTCTTCCAGACTTTGATACATATGTGCATAATTCTTCACAAGTCAATCAAATGATACCATATTCCCCAAACTACACATATTCAAAATGCCCAACCATTTACTGTATTGTGGTCATCTCTTCATGCCAATAAAGGAAGGCCACCTTAAATCTTTTTAACAACTGCACAGTATGCCATTCCAAGTCTGCCTTAATTTAACCAATCTATTGATGGACATTTAGATTCATCCAGGGGTGTCCAATCTTTTGGCTTCCCTGGGCCACATTGGAGAATTCTGTCTTGGGCCACACATAAAATACACTAACACTAACTAGTAATAGCTGATGAGCTTTAAAAAAAAAAAAAAAAAAATCGCTAAAAAAAAATCTCAATGTGGCCGGGCGCGGTGGCTCACGCCTGTAATCCCAGCACTTTGGGAGGCCGAGATGGGCAGATCACGAGGTCAGGAGATCGAGACCATCTTGGCTAACACGGTGAAACCCCGTTTCTACTAAAAATACAAAAAATTAGCTGGGTGTGTTGGCAGGCGCCTGTAGTCCCAGCTACTCAGGAGGCTGAGGCAGGAGAATGGCATCAACCCGGGAGGCGGAGCTTGCAGTGAGCTGAGATCGCGCCACTGCACTCCAACCTGGGGCACACAGGGAGACTCCATCTCAAAACAAACAAACAAAAAATCTCAATTCTAGGCCGGGTGCAGTGGCTCACGCCTATAATCCCAGCACTTTGGGAGGCTGAGGTGGGCAGGTCGCCTGAGGTCAGGAGTTCGAGACCAGCCTGGCCAACATGGCGAAACCCCATCTCTATTAAAAATACAAAAATTAGCCAAGCGTGGTGGTAGGCGCCTATAATCCCAGCTACTCGGGAGGCTGAGGCAGGAGAATTGCTTGAACCTGGGAGGCGGAGGTTGCAGTGAGCCAAGATCAGGCCACTTCACCCCAGCCTGGCAAGAGCGAAACTCCACCAAAAAACAACATTTTAAGAAAGTTTACAAATTTGTGTTGGGCTGCAATGCGGCCCACAGGCCTCAGGTTGGACAAGCATGACTAGGCATTCATACAGCAAATATTTATTGAGACCTACTATGTACCAGGCACTGTCAGAGGATATACCAGGAAATAAAACATGAAGTTCTCTACCCTCATGGAGCTTATATTTTAGTGGCTACTGACAATTTTTTGCTTTTATACCAAAAATTCTAGCTAGGAGTTTTTGAGCATTGTCTGTCTTAAATATTTTGCTTTTATAACTAATTTTATAATAAGCATTCTCTTATTTCTTCCTTTGGATAAATTTCTAAAAATAGACTTGCTGGAACAATTATTTTAGAAATGCTTTTATACTAAAAATAATAACTCTTTATCATATATATTCCTAACATTTTTCTAATTTTCCTGCCTTTGAACTATAGTTCAGAGGCCCCCAAACAGGCATCTTTTGCTGTAGATATGTTCCGAATGCTTAAGTAGATATCTTTTCATAGCTTATAGCCTTATTGTCAAACTAAGAAACTCTTTACCTACAGCTGGATTGCCAGTTGATCCAATACCTTTTACATGACAAACCATCCATTCCCCACTGATTGTAAATGCTACATTAATCATAAATTCCCATTAATTTATAGATCAGTATCTAGACTGCTTTGTTCCACTTACCTATAATACTTATAAAAAAATCTACTAGGAAACGTTCCCCCTTTTCTTTCTTTAGAACTCCCCTCAAATATTTACTTCTCCAAATCAAGTGACATCTTGAAAATATTCAAGCACATGCATATAGGAATACTGCATTCAAGTTCTGTATTTATGTCTATCTATTCAAGTTCTCTTTCACCTCTTCAATAATGCATCTAAAGGTTCCTTCATATAGTGTGTGTTTTGTTTGTTTTTTTTTTTGAGACGGAGTTTCGCTCTTTTTGCCCAGGCTGGAGTGCAATGGTGCGATCTCAGCTCGCTGCAACCTCCGCCTCCCGGGTTCGAGCAATTCTCCTGCCTCAGCCTCCCGCGTAGCTGGGATTATAGGCATGAGCCACCACATCCAACTAATTTTTGTATTTTTTAGTAGAGATGGGGTTTTACCATGTTGGCCAGGCTGGTTTCAAACTCCTGGCAATTGACCTGCCTCAGCCTCCCAAAGTGCTGGGATTACAAGCATGAGACACCGTGCCTGGCCATGTTTTCCCGTTTTTAAAAGTGAAAAAGTTAGCCGGGCACAGTCGCTCACGCCTGTAATTCCAGCACTTTGGGAGGCCGAGGCAGGTGAATCACGAGGTCAGGAGTTCAAGACCAGCCTAGCCAAGATGGTGAAACCCCGTCTCTACTAAAAATACAAAAAAATTAGCCAGGCATGGTGGCGGGCACCTGTAATCCCAGTTACTCAGGAGGCTGAGGCAGAATTGCTTGAACCCAGGAGGCGGAGGTTGCAGTGAGCCGAGATTGTGCAACTGCACTCCAGCCTGGGTGACAGAGTGAGACTCCATCTCAAAAAAGAAAAAAAGTGAAAAAGTTTTAGGCCTAACAATCATGAAACAAATGCCATTAGTGTATTTGCCTAAGAACTCAAAAAATCTTCTGAAGTTAATTTCTATAAAGAATAAGTTATTTACAGCCAGGCGTGGTGACTCATGCCTGTAATCCCAACACTTTGGGAGGCTGAGGTGGGCGGACCACGAGGTCAGGAGATCAAGACCATCTTGGCTAACAAGGTGAAACCCCGTCTCTACTAAAAAAATACAAAAAAATTAGCCGGTGTGGTGGCGGGCACCTGTAGTCCCAGCTACCTGGGAGGCTGAGGCAGGAGAATGGCATGAACCCAGGAGGCAGAGCTTGCAGTGAGCTGAGATCACACCACCGCACTCCAGCCTGGGCAACAGAGCAAGACACCTTCTCAAAAAAAAAAAAAAAAAAAAAAGAATAAGTTACTTACAAAAAAGAAAAGCAAACTTACAAAGACCAGAGGCTCTAGTCAGTCCACTGCTCCTTTATGTTATCTGACCATTCATTATCTCAGACACTTACTACTGACTTCTGTAAGAATCCAAAAAACAGAATTTCACTAGAAGGTGACAGTCTTGTTTCAGCTAACCATTCATGCCCAAGAGCTTAATTACAGGGTGGACCTCAGCCCCCACCTTAGTGTCTCTCAGGTGGGTGGGATGAAGTCAGAGAAAAGGCGGTGCAGCACCAGCAACACAGGTCCATCAGGAACTGGAGCTTTTCCTACTGTCCCTGCTTCCTCCTCCCGTGAATCCCAACAATCACAGCCACAGAAATAGTAAGCAAGAAAAAACAAGGAGGTGGCAGTAGAGGAGCCTATTTGTCTTATCACAGTTATTCATCACGTAGCTGGTTCCTCTTTTCTGCCTCTTCTTCCAGATGACCCAACTACCCTCAAACTGCCCTCCCAACCCCAAAAGAAAGTCTCTGATTTTGTAATAGGTCAATATATACAAAAACTTCAGAGCTATTTATATTCCATTTATCAAGGACTACCTATGCTAACACACTTGTACAACACAACTTGTAATGCTGCTTTGTTATGTCTTCAGATTCAAAAACAATCTTTTCTTTTTTTTTCTTGAGACAACATCTCACTCCATCACCCAGGCTGGAGTGTAGTGGTACAATCTAGGCTCACTGCAACCTCCACCTCCTGGGTTCAAGAGATTCTCCTGCCTTAGCCTCCTGAGTAGCTGGGATAACAGGCACCCGCCACCATGCTCAGCTAATTTTTGTTTTTAGTAGAGACGGGGTTTCACCATATTGGCCAGGCTGGTCTCGATCGCTTGACCTCAAGTGATCTGCCCGCCATGGCCTCCCAAAGTGCTAGGATTACAGGCGTGAGCCACCGCACCAGGCCCAAAGACAATCTTATGTTTTTGTTTGTGGGGTTTTGTTTTTGCTTTTTTGAGACAAGGTCTCACTCTGGCACCCAGACTGGAGTACAGTGGCATATCATAGCTCAGTGTAACCTCAAACTCCTTCTGCCTCAGCCATCCCAGTAGCTAGGACTACAGGCACCATGCCCAGCTAATTTTGTTTTTTAAACTTTTTGTAGAGACAGGGTCTCACTACATTGTGCCCAGGCTGGTCTAAAATTCCTGGCCTCAAGGGATCCTCGTAACTCAGCCTCCCCAAATCCAGAGATTACAGGGATTATAGTTATAAGCTCCTATAATCAGCCCGTCTTGTTTAAAAATCAAATCCCTCCCTATCAAACTCAGCTTTCTGAATCGCACTTTGTCTTTTCCAAAACATAATATTCTGAGCTCAGCAGACACTTCCTTATGCGCTGTTACACATGTTCGCGTTGCTGGAATTACAGTAAGAATAATCATCTGCCAAGAGCCAGTTCAACCCATTTCTGATATAAAAAGCCATTTTAGCACTTTGGGAGGCAGAGGTGAGTGGATTACCTGAGGTCAGGAGTTCGAGACCAGCCTGGCCAACACGGTGAAACCCCGTCTCTACTAAAAATACAAAAATTAGCCGGGCATGGTGGCACACGCCTGTAGTCCCAGCTACTTGGGAGGCTGAGGCAGGAGAATCACTTGAACCCGGGAGGCAGAGGTTGCAGTGAGCCAAGATTGCACCACTGCACTCCAGCCTGGGTGACAGAGCGAGACTCCGTCTCGCAAAAAAAAAAAAAAAAAAGGCAATTTTATACTAATTCAAACTGCAGTCTACCCTCGTAAGAGTTAATAAAGACAGGTCTATCATGTGTTTCATGTCACAGCCAAATTGCTAACTAGACTCTAGAGCTGCATACTGAGCAGAACAAATTTTTAAGCCACAAAAATCGGCTGACAGAAAAGGTCACGTGACCATTTTAATTTAATCCTAATAGCTGGCAGCAATGATGAGCCAGGCCCGTTAATAGAAAGATAGATCAGAGAGAAGCCCCAAGCCATCCACTTCCTCTGCCAGCTGATTCCCACCTACATCAAGCTAGCTTGGTCTTACCCTGCGGTCATGGAACAGCAACAGCAGCGGCACCTGCAAACTCCTTAGAGCTGCTTTTTTGAGACAGAGTCTTGCTCTATTGCCCAGGCTGGAATGCAGTGGCACAATCTTGGCTCACTGCAACCTCCCCCTCCCGAGTTTAAGTGATTCTACTGCCTCAGCCTCCCGAGTAGCTGGGATTACAGGCGCCTGCCATCACACCTGGCTACTTTTTGTACTTTTAGTAGAGATGGAATTTCACCATGTTGGCCAGGCTGGTCTCAAACTCCTCGCCTCAAGCGATCCACCCGCCTCGGCCTCCCAAAGTGCTGGGATTACAAGCATGAGACACCGCACCCAGTCATGTTTTCTCGTTTTAGAAAGTGAAAAAGTTGGCCGGGCACGGTGGCTCACGTCTGTAAGCCCAGCACTTTGGAAGGCCAAGGCAGGTGGATCACGAGGTCAGGAGTTCAAGACCAGCCTGACCAACATGGTGAAACCCCATCTCTACTAAAAATGCAAAATAAATTAGCTGGGCGTGGTGGCACACACCTGTCATCCCAGCTACTCGGGAGGCTGAGGCAGGAGAATCGCTTGAACCTGGGAGGTGGAGTGAGCCAAGATTTCACCACTGCACTCCAGCCTGGGCGACAGAGACTCCATCTCAAAAAAATAAACAATAAAATAAAATAAAAACAGAACCCTCCACTGTTGCCCACATCACCCTCCAACTACTGAGCTCCTTCTCTGAGCCCTCTAGAGCAACCTTCTTTAAGTCGTATCTACACAGGTGGTCTCCTCTTCCATCTCCTATGTTTCAATTGACTCCAATCTGGCTTTCACTCCCTACTGTGAAACCAAAAGGGCTGACCACCTAGTACCTGCAGTCCTTAAATTTAAGGAACCTTTGGCCAGGTATAGTGGCTCACACCTGGAACCCCAGCATTTTGGATAACATTAAGGCCGAGGCAGGTGGATCACTTAAGGCCAGGAGTTAGAGACCAGCCTGACCAACATGGTGAAACCCCGTCTCTATTAAAAATACAAAAATTAGCCAGGCGTGGTGGCACACATCTATAATCTCAGCTACTCAAAAGGCTGAGGCAGGAGTATTGCTTGAACCTAGGAGGCGGAGGTTGCAGTGAGCCCAGATCGCGCTACTGCACTCCAGCCACGGCAACAGAGTGAGACTTAAGGGAACCCTTTCCCCACCCCCATTCACCTGACTCCTCAACTGCACCCTACACTGTCACATCCCACCTCTCCGTGTCTCCTCGATCTAACCTCTAATAGCTGGGCACCCCACCTCTCCTTTTAATAACCCCTCCACCGACCATCACAAAAACAGAAAGACCAAGACTTCCAGACTGGACTCCAGGCCAACAGGCTGTTAGCCAGCGGTTGGCACTTAGTTGCCCTATACCCATTTTGAGCTTCAGATGTTCAAGGCATGGCTCTGCACAGCCAACAGATTTGCCTCCCCTCAGTGCTCAACATCACCACCCTCTACATGTGCAAAGCACACACAGAAATCATCCTGGCCTCCTTCCTTTCCCTACTCCCCTACACCCGGTCCATCAGCAACCTGGCTGACTCTACCACCCATTTCTTCCCATTTCCTTAGTCTCCATCCTCAGCCAAACCACGCCATTTCTCATCAACAGTCTCCTTAAAATGACCTCTGTCTCAATCTGTGCCCCCGACAATCCATTTTTCATTCAGCAATCTGAACAATCTTTTTTCTTTTTTCTTAAGACAGGGTCTCGCTCTGTTGCCCAGACTCGAGTACAGTTGTGTGATCACAGCTCACTGCAAACTCCAACTCCTGGGCTGAAGCGATGCTCCCTCCTCAGCCTCCCCAGTAGCTAGAACTACAAGTGTATGCTACGATGCCCAGCTAATTTTTTCTTTTAAGTAGAGACAGAGTCTTGAACTCCTGGGCTCAAGCAATCTTCCTGTCTCAACCTCCCAAACTGTTAGGACTATAAGCATGAACCACTGCACCCAGCCTCAACAATCTTTTAAAATTCACCTTTTGTCACTTGAGGCTTAAAATTTGTCAACGGCTTCCCATTGCATCAAGGAAAACATCCAAGCTCTCTGCCAGTTGGGAACTGTAGAGAATGCACCATCTGCACAAGGACCCTCACCTGGTATAAATCAAGACTGTCCTGGGCAAACTGGGCCTCTGGCACCTGCCTGAGGCCGTGTGGCCAAGGCCTGGCTTCCACCCCTACCTCTGCCCTACAGCTTTGCTCCTGTGTGCTGAGCTTCACCTGCTGTCCCTTCCGCAGGACCTCTGCTGAGCTTCGCCTGCTGTCCCTTCCGCAGGGCCTCTGCAATCACTGCCCTCTCCACCTGAAGCATGGGGGCTCCTTGCCTACCTGGTTCCCTCTCATCCTTCAGGCCTTCTCTAAATACCCTAAACCAAGTGCCCTCTCCACCCAACAGCTCACAGCACCTACCACAGGCCCAAACTTCGCTTCTTCCAGTTCGCCATCTCCCCACACAGAATGAACCACCAATTGCAACTTCTCGGTACTCAACCATCACCAAGCACAGTGTCTTGCTCAAAGTAAGTATTTGGTAAATATTTGTTAAAGAGTTCACTCCATCCCACAGATACCATATTATTAACTGGGCATCCTAAAGCAGGAAGTTCTTGAGGTCACACAGTATAGGAAAGGCTGTGATGAAAAATGGCCACGGTTTCTGCCAGTCCCACCATTAAGGACCAGAGTCTATCTCCTACTCTCCAAGCCTGTGCTAAGCCTTGCTTTTTTTTTTTTCTTCATTTTCGGTAGAGATGCGGTCTCACTATGTTGTCCAGGCTGGTTTCAAACTCCTGGCCTCAAGCCATCCTCCCACCTTCGCCTCCCAAAGGGCTGGGATTACAGGCATGAGGCAGCACTCCTGGCCTATGCTAGGCCTCATAACTTGCATTAAGCAAGGGAATGCAACAGAGATGACACTGTGACTTCTAAACATGTCCTCAAGTAGCCTGTCAAACTGTGCTCCTGCCCTTATGGAATTCAGCCACTATGGGAGGAAGCCTGAGCTAGACTGTTGGAGAGGCAGGCTGAGGAGATCAGAGGCACCCTGGCTGAAAACCCATGTGGGTGAGGGCAATGGGAAGCACAAGCCAGCCTACCTGCCAACTGTTAATTGCCCTTGCTAGCGTGGCCAGCACAGTGAACAGAGATGAGCCCTGCCCACATCCATACCCCCACATGATGACGAACAAGGACTTACTGTTTAAAGTCGCTTCATTTTGGGGTAGTTTGTCACCCAGGAGCATATAACTGATGTAAGGCCATGACAATATGCTCTTTTTAAACTTGGCACTGAGACCGGACGCAGTGGCTCACACCTGCAATCCCAGCACTTCGGGAGGCCGAGGTGGGCGGGTCACCTGTAATCCCAGCTACTCAGGAGGCTGAGGCAGAAGAATTGCTTGAACCCCAGAGGCAGAGGTTACAGTGAGCCAAGATGGTGCCACTGCACTCCAGCCTGGGCGACAGAGCAAGACTCCATCTTAAATAAACTTGGCACCGAGAGTGCTGGACTGGACAATCCTCCATGGTGGAGCAGGATGCCTGTGGCACACCCCAGCTGTCACAACCAGCAATGTATCCAGGCAGGCAGCGTGGGGACTAAATACAAGAGGGAACACATACCTGCCTCTAGGGGACTCAGCGCTTTCACAGGGGAAGGAAAGATTCCCTGCTTTGGAGGCATTCTTTATGTCTTCTCATTGACTTCTGATCTAGGTTACTGGTCCCCAAGGACAGTCAGTGGAACAAATGCTGGCAGCAGCCTCGATCCATCCCTGTGGAAGCTACCGAGGACAACACTCTTCAGTTCCCACAAAAGAAAGACTAGCAAAGCATAAACACAACGTGCCTCCTGGCCAGGTGTGGTGGCTCACGCCTGTAATCCCAGCACTCTGGGAGGCCGAGACAGGCAGATCACGAGGTCAGGAATTCAAGAGCAGCCTGGTCAACATGGCAAAACCCTGTCTCTACTAAAAATACAAAAATTAGGCCGGGCGTGGTGGCTCACGCGTGTCTGTAATCCTAGCACTTTGGGAGGCTGAGGCGGGCGGACTGCCTAAGCTCAGGAGTTGGAGACCAGCCTGGGCAACACGGTGAAACCCCGTCTCTACCAAAGTACAGAGAAAGCCGGGCGTGGCAGTGTGCACCTGTAGTCCCAGCTACTCGGGAGGCTGAGGCAGGAGAACTGCTTGAACCTTGGAGGCAGAGGTTGCAGTGAGACGAGACTGCACCACTGCACTCCAGCCTGGGAAGCAGAGCAAGACTCCATCTAAAAAAAAAAAAAAAAGTACAAAAATTAGCTGGGCGTGCTGGCACACGCCTGTAGTCCCAGCTACTTGGGAGACTGAGACAGGAGAATTGCTTGAGCCTGTGAGGCGGAGTTGCAGTGAGCTGAGATGGTGCCACTGCAGTCCAGCCTGGGTGACAAAGAGTGACACTCTGTCTCAAAAAAAAAAGACAAAAAAAAAGTGCCTCCTGAGCTTCGTTCTGTGAAGCATCCAGAATCCTTATAGCAGCGGTCGCCAACCTTTTTGATGCCAGGGACCGGTTTTGTGAAGGACAATTTTTCCACAGACAGAGGGGATGGTTTCGGGATGAAACTGTTCCACCTCAGATCATCAGGCATTAGATTCTCATAAGGAGTGCACAGCCTACATCCCTCGCGTGTGCAGTTCATGACGGGGTTCACGCTCCTATGACAGGAGGTGGAGCTCAGGCGGGAATGCTCGCTTGCCCACCTCTCACCTGCTGTGCAGCCCGGCTCCTAAGAGACCACAGCCCAGGAGTTGGGGGCCCATGCTTATAAGACATTTTATCTTTTTCTGGTTTTTTTTTTTTTTTTTGGAGACGAAGTCTTGCTCTGCCTACCAGTCTGGAGTGTAGTGGTGTGATCTCAGCTCACTGCAACCTCAACCTCTCCAGTTCAAGTGATTCTCATGCCTCAGTCTCCCAAGTAGCTGGGTCTACAGGTGCACGCCACCACACCCCACTAAACTTTTGTATTTTTAGCAGAGACGGAGTTTTTACATGTTGGTCAGGCTGGTCTCAAACTCCTGGCCTCAAGTGATCCACCCGCTGTGGCCTCCCAAAGTGCTGGGATTACAGGTGTGAGCCATCACACCTGGCCAAGGACACTTTACCTTTTCTATTTTGTTTTGTTTTAGAGGCGGGGTCTTGCTCTGTCACAGGTTGGAGTGCAGTGGCACAATCATAGCTCATTGCAGCCTCAAACTCCTGGGCTCATGTGATCCTCTCATCTTGGCCTCCCAAAGTGCTGAGCTTACAGGAGTGAGCCACTGCATCCGGCCCCTTTTTCTATGTAAATTATCTTACAAGTTTCTTCAACCTCCAACAGAGACTTCATTTCACAAGGCTGGCCACAAGGGGAATGGGAAGACATGGAAGGCAAGAGAGCTAGAAACACAAAGGGTGAAGGATGAAGCTCTAGGAACTTTAGCAGGTTCAACAGTGTCCCCCCTCCAAAATTCATGTCTACCTGGAACCTGGGAATGTGACCTTATTTGGAGCGTCTTTCCAGGTATGATTAGTTAAGTTAAAACCAGGTCATACTGAATTAGGGTGGCCCTAATCTAATAACTATGTCCTTATAAGGTGAGTAGAGACACTGAGAAAAGCCCACGTAAAACAGAGGTAGAGAGTGACTCCTCTACAAGCCACACTGCTGGCACCCACCAGAAGCCAGAAAGAGGAAAGGAAGGGTCCTCCCTTGGAGCCTTCAGAAGCACTGGGGCCCTGCCAACACCTTGATTTCCGACTTCTGTCCTCCAGAACTGAGGGAATCAATTCATTCTGAGCCATCCAACTTGTGATGATTTGCTACAGCAGCCACAGGAAACTAACATTGTATCATTTCTGAGGACCTTTACTAAGCCAGAACCACAAGGGTAGAAATCAAGTGCCCAGATCAGCTTGGAGAAGGACTTGTTTTTTTTTAATAGAGACAGGGCTGGAGTGCAGTCGTACAATCAGGTCACTGCAGCCTCGAACTCCTGGGTTCAAGCAATCCTCCCACCTTAGCCTCCTGGATAGCTGGGACTACAGGTGTACACCATCAGGCCCAGCTAAGAAAAAGAGAGAGCAAGAGAGAGGACATGCATGTGCACATGAGAGAGAGAGAGAGAGAGAGCGTGAGCGTGCGTGGCCACGTGCACGAGCCAGTGAGCAAGCACGCACATATGCAAAAATGCGGTCTCACTATGTTGACTAGGCTGGTCTCAATCTTCCCACCTCAGCCTCCCAAAGTGATAAGTGTCATAGGCATAAGCCACCACACCCAGTCAATGGAGAAGCATTTCAGGAATGAAGGCAGAGTCAAACACCATCAGTAGTAGCGGTACTGGAAGCTAACACTTTGAGGTCTTGCTTGGCTTGAAGCTAAGAATTTTATTTGTAGCATGTCATTCAGTCCTCACAACAATCCTGGAAGACAAGAAAACTAAGGTAGAGACGTTCAGTAACTTGCTCCAGACCTCAAATCTGAGTTGGCAGAACCAGGATGTCCAGCACGTGGATTCAGGTACAAGAAATACCACTGATATCTACATAATTACTAATCATGTTTTCCAAGATGAATGACATTTGGAAACAATTACAAAGTAGAAAAATCACAATTTTAAAAATCTATATATACAGGCCAGGCGTGGTGGCTCATGCCTGTAATCTCAGCACTTTGGGAGGCCAACGTGGGCGGATCACTTGAGGTCAGGAGTTCGAGACCAGCCTGACCAACATGGTGAAACCCCGTCTCTACTAAAAATACAAAATTAGCCAGGCATGGTGGTGTATGCCTGTAATCCCAGCTACTCAGGAGGCTGAGGCAGGAGAATCGCCTGAGCTGGGGAGGTGGAGGTTTCAATGAGCCGAGATCGCGCCTCTGCACTCCAGCCTGGGCAATAAGTGAGACTCTGCCTCAAAAAAAAAAAAAAAAAAAAAAAGACACACACACACACAGAGTGGGACCCCCAATCCGAGGAAAAACATCTCTATACACACATGCATGAGAGATACAAAACACTAGAAGAAATATAATAATCTTACATGGTTATTTCCTGATTGAGAGATTATAGATTTTTGCTGTATGTTCCTAATTTCCCTTTTTTATAAAATTTTATTTATTTTTTTAAAAATAGAGACAGGGTCTAGCTGTGTTGCCCAGGCTGGTCTCAAACTCCTGGCCTCAAGTGATTCTCCTGCCTCAGCCTCCCAAAGTGCTAAGATTACAGGCATGAGCCACCATGCCCAGCCCCTAATTTACCACAATGAACATTTTAGATATTTTTATTAGCAAAATGAAGAAGCTGAAAATAAAACTGAGACAACAGGAACAAGATCTCCAGAGAAAGGATAGGATAGATGGTGGAGGCAATGGAAACAGACTGCCTGTTGGGGAGTTTAAAGAGAGAAAAACAAGAAGAGTGGCTAGAACAGATAGCAAGATTAACTGGGTGTTGAGTTATATAAGATTTAGGCATGTTTGAAGGTATAATAGAGTAGCCACTGACAAAACTGTTGGTAACTGTTTTCCAGTGGAAAAATGTTCCTTTTACTAACATAGGAAGAGGCAAATGCAGACACAGAAGTCTTCTCAGATGAATGAGGAGAAAGAGCTCACACCAGCAGGTCTATAATGCATAGGCTCCAGGAGCAATGACCCAAGAACCAAGTTCACTGTCACCACGGCCAACTGCCTAATCTCCCTGTAGATCCAGTCATCTGTAAGATGCAGCTATTAACAGCACCTATCAGAGCTGATGTGAGGACCACGCAGTAATAGCATAGTTCCCAGCATGGTGCCTGGTGCAAGAAAGATACCCAACAAATGCGAGCTAATGGCACAGGCATCTTCAACAGGGCAAAACGCAAGTACACCAACTGCCATGGGAGTGTCAGGCAGAGGGACTGGAAGGCTAAGGTTGTAGGGAATTTATTTCAACAGGAAAACCTTCAAGTACCTCTCCCAACACACTTTACATAATATGTATGCCAAGCGGGGATTAACCAATTTTCCAGGACTTATTTCAATTCCAAGTCCAAGCACAGCCCTGACTTGGGGCTTCTCCTGCCTGGAACCCTCTTTTCCCAGATGTCTGTCTGGTTTGTCTTCTCACCTCCTCCTACTCTCTCCTCAAATGTTCTGACCACCCTTTTCAACATGGAAGCACCAGCAATGCCTAGAGCCCTACAGCAGACTCGTCCGCCATCTTTTTCGGCACACAGCCTTTTCCACCGTCGCATAGGTAACGTTCCTCTCACCAAGGCAAGTTGGCATCTCTTATTCACTGCCCATCACCTGCCTCTCCTTGGCACATCTTTGGCCCTGAATACGCATTTTACGAAAGATCTCTCCCCTCTTCCCCTTTATGGGCGCTGCCCTCTCAGTATTCCCATCTAAAATCCATGCAGACAGAGCGTCCCCTAGCCCCACACTTCTCTCTCCGACTACTTTCCTACAAGACTCTCCTCACCCCACTGGAACTCACTGGCCCTCAGCAATCTCTACCACTGACGAATCCATCTCCAACTTCGGACCATTCCCTTTGCTCTCAGAATACCTTCTGTGGGCTCCGCGACACTAGTGCTGAGAGTCTCCCAAAATCTGGTCACTCCTTTAAGTGTTTCTCTTCCTCTGCACATCCCTAACACAAGGGCCTCTTCTCAAGCTACACCAACGGGTCTTCACCTCTGACAAATCTCTGAGTTCTCCTCCCCAGGAAAAGGCACAATCCTACAGTACTGCACATGGGGGCAGGGACAGGGTGCCTGTCTCCAGCTGAGAACTTCTCTGGTCCCCACAGGTGCCCTGGGCCTGGCCCATTCTCTAAACCAGCGCTGCTCAGATATTTCGGCTCAGGCCCCCTCTACATCCTCAACTATTAAGGACCCCAGGGGCTTTTGTTTATGAGGGTTTGATCTATCAATATTTACTGTGCTATAAATTAAAACTGAAATGTCCTAAAAATGTTTATCATTTGAAAATAAGCCCACTGCATGTTACCATACATAACATTTTTATAAAGAACAACTACTTTCTAGGCCGGGCGCAGTGGCTCATGCCTGTAATCCCAGCACTTTGGGAGGCCGAGGCGGGCAGATCACGAGGTCAGGCGATCGAGAGCATCCTGCCTAACACGGTGAAACCCTGTCTCTACTAAAAATACAAAAAATTAGCCAGGCGTGGTGGCAGGCACCTGTAGTCCCAGCTATTGGGCAGGCTGAGGCAGGAGAATGGCGTGAACCCAGGAGGCGGAGCTTGCAGTGAGCCAAGATCACACCACTGCACTCCAGCCTGGGTGACAGAGTGAGACTCCGTCTCAGAAAAAAAAAAAAGAATAAGTATTTTCTAAGAAAAATAATCTGGTGATAAGCCATATTTTACATTTTACATTTATCTTGTCTGCCTCAATGGGAGCACTGGATCTTCACATCGTGTCTGCTCTCAGCCTGATGCAATACACAGTTTTAGCTGAAGTCTAAGAGGAAAATTCAGTCTCACATAGATATGCAGTTGGAAAAAGAAAAGAGCTGTTTTTTTGTTGTTGTTGTTGTTGTTTTTTAAGACATAGGGCCTCACTCTGTCACCCAGGCTGGAGTGCCATGGTGCAACCATAGCTCACTGCAATCTCAACCTGCCAGGCTCCATCAATCCTCCTGCCTCAGCCTCCCCAGTAGATGGGACCACAGGCACGCACCACCATGCCTGGCTAATTTTCAAATTTTTTGTAGAGATGGGGTCTCACTATGTTGCCCAGGCTGGTCTTAAAATCTCAGCCTCAAGTGATCCTCCTGCCTCGCCCTCCCAAAGCACTGGGATTACAGGTGTGAGCTACCACGCCCAGCCAAGAACAGTATTTCTATAGAATTTTTATTTTATTTTTATATGTCAACACAATGAAAAGTCAAATAACATCTTAATATGATTATGAAGGCCGGACACGGCGGCTCATGCTTGTAATCCCAGCGCTTTGGGAGGCCGAGGCAGGCGGATCACGAGGTCAGGAGATCGAGACCACGGTGAAACCCCACCTCTACTAAAAATACAAAAAATTAGCCGGGCGTGGTGGGGGGTGCCTGTAGTCCCAGCTACTCGGAGAGGCCGAGGCAGAATTGCGTGAACCCGGGAGGCGGAGCTGGCAGTGAGCCGAGATCGCGCCACTGCACTCCAGCCTGGGCGACAGAGAGAGACTCCATCTCAAAAAAAAAAAAAAATATATATATATCTATATATATGATGATGAAAATAGTTCTGACTAAGTGAATTCCTGAAACTGTCTCAGGAGCCCCCAGGGGTCCACGATCACACTTTGAGAACCACTGCTCTAAGTGACCACTGCTCCCCAAGACTTCAATCATCACCCAAATGTTGCTAACTCCCAAAGGCCTGCCTCCATCCAGACCTATCTTCCAGAGCTCCCCACTCACAGGCACAGGAGTCACTACGTCAGCATTTACTGTGTACCGTTTTAGGGGCTGGTCTGCAGTGAACCAGACTGCCTGTGTCCATGGAGCTTAGAAGAAGTGGGAAGAGCATTAGGCTACGAAGACAGAGTGGGGTAAAACAGCAGAGATCAATGAGATCAGCGCACACCCTCGGAGGAAGGGATACATGACAAATGCCTGAATGGAGAGAGGGAGTGAACTGTGCAAACACACAGCCAGGAGTTTTCCAAGGACAGGGAGGAGAAAGTATAAGGCCTGCTGTACCCTCGATGCAAAACATGAGAAAGCCTCAGAGACTCCTCAAACCCAACACGCACAAACTAAACTCATCATGACCCACAGCCACCCAGAGGGCAGACGGAAACCTGTGGTCATTTACATCTTTCTCGCCACTCTCGCCTTCCCTTCGGTCACCAGGTCTTATCAATCGTCAACCTGGTCCAGACCCCTTTCCTCATCTACAGCAGCTTTGCCAACTGACTAGAGTCCCCTCCCTCCCCTGAGCACTCTACGCTCAACTACCAAGTAATGATCCCCATCAGATCAATCTCCTTAAAACTCTTTCAAGGCTTCCCGGAGCTCTCGAGGTAAAAGTTCATTTTTTTCTTTTTTTTTTTGAGTCTCACACTGTCACCCAGGCTAGGGTGATCTTGGGTCACTGCAACCTCTGCCTCCCAGATTCAAGTGATCCTTGTGCCTCAGCCTAATGAGTAGCTGAGAATACAGGCGTGCGCCACCAAGCCTGACTAATTTTTATATGTTTAGTAGAGACAAGGTTTCACCATGTTGGCCAGGCTGGTCTCAAACTCCTGACCTCAAGTGATCCGCCTGCCCTGGCCTCCCAAAGTGGTGGGATTACAGACATAAGCCACTGTGCCCGGCCTCAAGGTAAAAGCTCTTTATCCAGGCTGTAAACCTTTTGGCTTCCAGTTCTAACCACTCTCCTAGCCCTTTGGAACTTCCGTCCCTGGATGTGCTGTGCTCTTATGCGCTTGATAAATAATTACTGAGCACCTGGCACACAGCATTGTGCGGGGTGCTGGAGACAGTGAAGGAGACCAGTTGGTTGCCGGATGAAAAACACACCATCTCATCAGCCTAGGATACACTCCTCCCCTCCATCCCCACCTGCCTGCCAGACAGACTCCAATTCAGGTCTCAAAGCTTTTTTTTATGAGAAGCTGCCACTAAACTCTGGACAGGGTGGTGTCCCTGGGAGCCACAGCCACTGCCCTCCGCTCTGTGCCTGCGTGTCAGGCTCCCTATTAGACCATGAATTCAGCAAGGCCCTGGATTACATGCATTCTACTATGGCTCACAGCCTCAGCACCCAGTAAGGTGCTAAGTTGGGGCCAGGCACAGTGGCTCACGCCTGTAATCCTAACACTTTGGGAGGCCAAGGAGTTCAAGAGCGGCATGGGCAACAAGGTGAAACACCATCTCTACTAAGATACAAAAAAAATTAGCTAGGCGTGGCGGCATGCACCTGTAATCCCAACTATTTGGGAGGCTGAGGCAGGAGAAGCGCCTGAACCTGGGAGGTGGAGGTTGCAGTGAGCCGAAATCGTGCCACCACTCCAGCTGGGTGACAGAGCAAGACTCCAACTCAAAAAAAAAAAAAAAAAAAAAAAAAAAAAGAGAGAAGGTGCTAAGTCAACATCTGTTAAACAAATCACCATTACAGTTTTTATAAAAATAAGTGGAAAATATTTAATTATTGTCCCTAGTCAGCAAATCAAGGGACGTCAACAAATTTTGGTGAAATTAAAAAAAAAATCTAGCTTCATAAATGGGAGGAGGAGAATTCTCTTAAAAAATGAACATAAATGGGCAGGGCGTGGTGGCTCACGCCTGTAATCCCAGCACTTTGGGAGGCCGAGGCAGGCAGATCACGAGGTCAGGAGTTTGAGACCAGACTGGCCAATATGGTGAAACCCTGTCTCTACTAAAAATACAAAAATCAGCTGGGCATGGTGGCAGGTGCCTGTAACCCCAGCTACTCTGGAGGCTGAGGCAGGAGAATTGTTTGAACCCAGGAGGTGGAGGTTGCAGTGAGCCGAGATCATGTCACTGCACTCCAGCCTGGGTGACAGGGCAAGACTCCGTCTCAAAAAAAAAAAGGACATAAACTTACCAGTTTTCAAAATGAGGCATAGTTCAAGATTATTCTATAAAGGTAAAGGAAAGCCTTTAAGAGCAGGTTACTGTGGCTCTCATCTATAATCCCAACATTTTGGGAGGCTAAGGCAGGAGGATCACTTGAACCCAGGAGTTGGAGACCAGCCTGTCTCTACAAACAATAAAAAAAATTAGCTGGGCACGGTGGCATGTGCCCGTGGTCCTAGCTACTTGTGAGACTGAGAGAAGAAGATCGTATGAGCCCAGGAGGTCCAGGCTGCAGTGAACCATGAGCATACCATCACATTCCACACTCCAGCCTGGGTGACACAGCAAAACCCTGTCTCAAAAAAAAAAAAAAAAAAAAAGAAAAAGAAAAAAAAACCTTTCAAGAAAAGATAAGGATGTGAGAGATTTAGTAGAAAGTAAGGCAGTAAATAAGTGATAGGGATTTGCAAAGATAGCTAATATGCATGTTCCACACCCTGAATTAATATGCTTCTGGAACCATGGAGAAAAAAAGAAAAGTCTCAGTAAACTGTCATCTTATAACATTTTTTAACCTTGCCATAAAAGAAATTTTTACAAAGCAAGGCCATCAGCAACAGAAATGGCTAATCCTTGCACTGAGCTCTGTTATCAGTGCCCGCATCAGGACTCATTTAATCCTCACAATGACCCCATGAAGGAGGCTCTAGGAGCCTGTTTCACAGATAAGGACAGACACAGAAGTCCTAACACTGCAGGTGGCCTAAATTAAGGCAGGCTCAGGGAGGACAGAAAGCTCCTGTGGAGTGGAAGGGTAGAAGTTGAACTGATCTTGATTTTCAGTGCGAATAAAAGTCCTAACACTGCAAATCAGCCAGTGAGGCGACAGAGCTGAGCTGGGCTCTAACTCAGACAGTGCCAATCCTTTTGAAAACTACTGAATCTCTCTCACTCCCTAGATTTTAGGAATTATTTTAAAATTCCTATGAGAAATTTTCTGAAACCTATTGTAGACTCTTTTGACATGCTCATCTAATTATAAAGTATCCGGACTTTTTTTTTTTTTTTGACCGAGTTTCACTCTTGTTGCCCAGGCTGGAGTACAATGGCACAATCTCGGCTCACCGCAACCTCCGCCTCCCAGGTTCAAGCGATTCTCTTGCCTCTGCCTCCCGAGTAGCTGACATTACAGGCATGTGCTACCATGCCCGACTAATTTTTTTTTTTTTTTTTTTTTGAGATGGAGTTTCCTTCTTGTTGCCCAGGCTGGAGTGCAATGGCACGATCTCGGCTCACTGCAACCTCAGCCTCCCGAGTAGCTGGAATTATAGGCATGCATCACCATGCCTGGCTAATTTTTTGTATTTTTAGTAGAGATGGGGTTTCTCCATGTTGGCCAGGCTGATCCGCCCGCCTCAGCCTCCCAAAGTGCTGGAATTACAGGCGTGAGCCATTGCGTCTGGGCTAATTTTGTATTTTCAGTAGAGACAGGGTTTCTCCATGTTGGTCAGGCTGGTCTTGAACTCCCGACCTCAGGTGATCCGCTCACCTTGGCCTCCCAAAGTGTTGGGTTTACAGGCATGAGCCACCACACCCAGCCCAGAATTTTTTAAGCTTTATTAACTACAACACTCGGCAGAAGTTGAGTGTCTGTAATCAACATAGGGAATATATTTTCTAAGTGCTACAGGACTGCACACAGACATGCATGGAGACATGATTACCCACCAGTAAACAAGAATACATTCCACTGATGCCCTTAGTATTCCCATTCTTTTTTTTTTTTTTTTTTTGAGAGATGGAGTCTTGCTCTGTCGCCCAGGCTGGAGTGCAGTGGCGCGATCTCCACTCACTGCGAGGTCTGCCTCCCGGGTTCACACCATTCTCCTGCCTCAGCCTCCCAAGTAGCCGGGACTACAGGTGCCTGCCACCACGCCCGGCTAATTTTTTTGTATTTTTAGCAGAGACAGGGTTTCACTGTGTTAGCCAGGTTGGTCTCGATCTCCTGACATCGTGATCTGCCCGCCTGGGCCTCCCAAAGTGCTGGGATTACAGGCGTGAGCCACCATGCCTGGCCAGTATTCCAATTCTAACGGGTGAATGAATTAATACATAAAGTCCTCTCTTGATATAATGCATTAGTAAGTTTGGAGCAATTAATTATTAAATCATAAAAATATTTTATCTATGGCAAAATAGGTTCAACAGAATAAACTTAAAAATTAAGCTGGGCACGGTGGCTCACACCTGTAATCACAGCACTTTGGGAGGCGGAGGCGGGCGGATCACTTGAGGTCAGCAGTTTGAGACCAGCCTGGCCAACATGGTGAAACCCCATCTCTACTAAAACTACAAAAATTAGCCAGGCATGGTGGCGGGCGCCTGTAATCCCAGCTACTTGGGAGGCTGAGGCAGGAGAATCACTTGAACCCGGGAGGCAGAAGTTGCAGTGAGCCGGGACAGCGCCATTGCACTCCAGCCTGGGCAACAAGAAGGAAACTCCATCTCAAAAAAAAAAAGAAAGAAAAAAGGAATTACCTTAGATAATCTTAATCTGGTCTTTTAAATCAGTAAGCTTTTAAAAAATGGGTCTTTCTCAGAATTCTAATTTAAGAAGACATAAATAAGGAAATACTTCCACTTAACCTTTTTTTTTTTTGTGAAACGGAGTCTCGCTCAGTCACCCAGGCTGGAGTGCAGTAGCACGATCTCGGCTCAATGCAAGCTCCGCCTCCCGGGTTCACGCCATTCTCCTGCCTCAGCCTCCCAAGTAGCTGGGACTACAGGCGCCCGCCACCACACCCAGCTAATTTTTTTAGTATTTTTAGTAGCAATGGGGTTTCACCGTGTTAGCCAGGATGGTCTCAATCTCCTGACCTCGTGATCCGCCCACGTCGGCCTCCCAAAGTGCTGGGATTACAGGCATGAGCCACCGTGCCTGGCCCACTTAATCTTAAAAAAAAAAAAGCAAGCAAGCAACATTGCTCTATAAAACAGAAAGCTTTTCTACCACTGAAAGCCAGGAGTAATTTCCACTGATTACCATGGCACCCAATGGTAGGCACTGACACAAGAACAAGAGGCTAAAAGGTTTAAAAAAGCTTTCAGCATTCCGGCAGGGCACGGTGGCTCACGCCTGTAATCCTAGAACTTTGGGAGGCTCAGACAGGCAGATCACCGGAGGTCAGGAGTTCAAGACCAGCCTGGCCAACATGGTGAAACCCCATCTCTACTAAAATAAAATTTTAAAAAATTATCCGGGCATGACAGCGGGTGCCTATAATCCCAGCTACTCGGGAGGCTGAGACTGGAGAATCACTTGAACCCGTGAGATGGTGGTTGCAGTGAGCCGAGATTGCGCCACTGCACTCCAGACTGGGTGGCTGAGTGGGACTCTGTCTCAAAAAAAAAGCTTTCAGCATTCCACTAATCCACTAGCAAACTCAGATGTCTATAGATTGTCTCTATTTCTTCAAAGTTCTAGAACAAAATACATAGCTTTGAAAGAGGTGGTGCTCTGTCCCTCTCCCAGAGCAGCTGATGTGATGTTGCATTTCTCTCTCTTCATACACACTCACTCCCATATACGTTTGCCCTGCTTTTTCTTTCAGTAATGTTGAACACTGCAGTTTCATAAATTTCTGATAGTTTCCATTTTAAATTTATTTTATCTCCTCATTCTGTGTTCCTAAACCAAACACTTAACTGAATTGCCTACTTCATAATCTCTCCAACCACTCTTAACAAATGCAAACCTGAAATCAGAATGTAAACCAGTTTAAAATTTTTTTTATTTTTATTTTTTGAGACGGAGTCTCGCTGTGTCGCCCAGGCTGGAGTGCAGTGGCCGATCTTGGCTCACTGCAAGCTCCCCCTCCCGGGTTCCTGCCATTCTCCTGCCTCAGCCTCCTGAGTAGCTGGGATTACAGGCGCCCAGCACCACGCCCAGCTAATTTTTTGTAGAGAAGTAATTTTAGTAGAGAAGGGGTTTCACCGTGTTAGCCAGGGTGGTCTCGATCTCCTGACCTCATGATCCGCCTGACTCGGCCTCCCAAAGTGCTGGGATTACAGGTGTGAGCCACCACGCCCGGTCAAACCAGTTTAAAATTTTATAAAAATTTTTGTTCCATGTCTTGTGAGACTTACACTAAATAGGGGTTTCAAAATAACATGGCCTGCCATATGGTCAAGCCAGATTTAAAAATTGAGAATATCTATTACCAATCCACTAATGCTAAAGCCAAAGTCACAGACAGTAAGAATGTAATCCAATTTAGAGACCAACATGAGCCAAATCTTTCGGGCAGAGAAAAACAATCCAACGACAAAACTATAATAAATGCCAACACTGCACTTCTAAAATAATACCAATGTTATTCATTAAAGTATTAGCTACAAAAAGTCAACTGATGGTAGATGAAGTCTAGAGATGCCCTGAAGAGCTTTTTCATCCTTTTATCAAAGCTGTTTTTAGCTACAAAGCTACAACTTTTCCAGTGGACCAACACACACATAAAATAAACCAAAAGACCCAGAAATTTTTAGCAAAGCAAAGGGAAGAGAACAAAGTTCCGGTACTTTTGCAGGATAGTACAACATCTCCTTTGAGAAATAAATTAACTTTTCAAATTCTGTTTCTCAAGTGATCAACATAAATCTACCTAGATGATACAAGCTTTGAAATCAAAGTCATTGGGCATCAAAAGGATTTACAGAGGTTTTTACTCTTTTGAGACACAGTCTCACTCTGTCGCCCAGTGGCACAATCTCGGCTCACCGCAACCCCTGCCTCCCGGGTTCAAGCGATTCCCGTGCCTAAGCCTCCCGAGTAGCTGGGATTACAGGCGCCCACCACCACGCCGGCTAATTTTAATATTTTTAGTAGATACGAGGTTTCGCTATGTTGGCCAGACTGGTCTCAAACTCCCAGCCTCATGTGATCCGCCCGCCTCCACCTCCCAAAGTGCTGGGATTACAGGCGTGAGCCACCACACCCAGTGGGTTTCACTCTTAAAAACAAACAACAAAAAAACCACACACTATTCTGCAGCCTCTTGAATCTTCTAAGATTAAAATTAAATCTGAGAAAATTTACTTCAACTTTCCCACCCACCAAAAAAACAGAATTAACTGAAGATATCAAAGAAAAAAATATTTTAAAGGTATCACTGAAGAGCACTGTCAGTACTTGTCTGATGAGATAACTATGGCTCTGTCATAAATTCAGATTACGCGAGAGAAATAGCTTTTGGCCAGTGGATGTGCTCTTTTGAGAAAGTCAATTCTGAGCTGAAATTTCATGTTGGAACAGTTTCCTCTATAAGACTCATCTTGAAAGGTTCCCGCAGAAGATAAAATGTCATCCTCACACTGGGCCTGGGCAGTGCGCACTTAACTGGGAGGGGGCACAGGCACCTCAGAACTTAACTGGTTTTCCAAACTCTCAATCTCAAAAAAAAAAAAAAAAAAAAAAAAAGGGCGGGGGGAGCACTTTCAGTGTTGATG
The DNA here is from genome assembly GCF_029289425.2 of Pan paniscus. Taxonomy (NCBI): domain Eukaryota; kingdom Metazoa; phylum Chordata; class Mammalia; order Primates; family Hominidae; genus Pan; species Pan paniscus. Next base: position 226,387,427 of record NC_073249.2, on the reverse strand, counting down.
AAACCAAATGCTCGTAACCTGGGACCACCGCCCAACACCTGCAGTCCAGCCTTCCCCCAGGGTTGACAGCATCAGCCTCTGGACCCTGCAGTTGCAGTTCATTTCTGCGCAGCTCTAATCGTTAGAAAGTTCTGCCTTACCGGCTGGGCGCGGTGGCTCACGCTCGTAATCCCAGCACTTTGGGAGATCAAGGCGGGTGAATCACCTGAGGTCTGGAGTTGGAGACCAGCTTGGCCAACATGGTGAAACCCTATCTCTACTAAAAATACAAAAAATTAGCCGGGTGTGGTGGTGGTAGCTGTAATCCCAGCTACTCTGGAGGCTGAGGCAAGAGAATCACTTGAACCCGGGGGGGGGCGGAGGTTGCAATGAGCCGAGATCGCGCCACTGCACTCCAGCCTGGGCAACGAGAGCGAAACTCCATCTCAAAAAATAAAGAAAGTTCTGCCTTACCATAAACCAAGACAAAACCCACCACTCAGTCCTACCCTGGGGAGGCTCTCAGACCTGTCTCCATGTCAGTGGCACCACCTCCATCCCCAGCCTCGAACCCAGCGTTAGCAAAGAAGGAACCGCCTATCCACTTTCTTGATATACATACCTTCCCAAAGAATCCAGAATAGACTATGCATGTCAATAGCATGAAAATTAAAACCTTACTTTCAATAAAGAGCTCCTCCCTCTCCCAAAAGACTATCACTTCAGATTAGAAAATAACTTATGCAAAAACCTTATCAATAACAATGCTTGCTCCAAAGACCTTATTCAGTATGCATAGTTCACTGGAACTTTCTACAAAACTCATTCGTCCATTTGCTAATCATGAAAAATAATCTTCATATTTTCTTAATTAATAATCTCACCAGCAACTGCTTAATCACCTAATACTATTTGAGACTGTTATCAGATAGATAGCAACATGAAAATACAATGAACCAATGCTCCCCAAAAGAAAACCATAGGTTACCATTTCTACACTATTTACCCATAAGTCCACTACTGTACACCCTAACTGTAAATGTACACCAACTCCCTTTTCAAAACACAAATTTTAACATCGGCGTTTTCCTTCAGGAGCCCATTTCACAATCCTAAGAAAAAGCTTCCATGAAGACAGGCTGGGCACGGTGGCTAAGGCCGCTAATCCCAGCACTTTGGGAGGCTGAGGCGGGAGGATCGCTTGAGCCCCAGAGTTCGAGACCAGCCTGGTTAACAGGATCTCTTTTACAAAGAGATCCCATCTCTTTAAAAAAAAAAAAAAAAAAAAAAAAAGGCTTCCATGAAGATGAATTAAGCAAACAAAAGCTGATACTGCTTCTGCATGCTAACCATGTAATTTAACGGACACAAGAAATGTTAAAATATCATTTGAATCAACTATCGATTCACAAGAAAAAATATAGGAGGTTCTTAAAAGTCAAAAGCCTCAGCCGACAGCCCTGTGGAATTTTCAACAGATCTCCCCACTCCCCACCCCCACCCCGCTTCCAGCCGAAAAGCCGATCCAGGCAAGAGGAAGACACCCAGCCTTTGTGCTATTTCCTGTCCTCTCCCCCACCTTCGGGCCTTCGGAATATCGCAAACCGGGCCCCGAAACTCGGCGCGGCGGCGGCCGCCCCACAAAGGCAGCGGTGGGAGCGCCATCTTGGCGCGGCCACCGGGCCCATTCATTCGCGGGGCCGGGCCGGGGTCCGCGCAACCCCCGAGTCGACACGCGCGGGGCGCCGGCGCCGGACAGACCCGGGCCTCGGCAGGAGAAGGGCGAGGCCACAGCGCGACTGCCCCAGCGGCTCGACACAGCGAAAAGGGCCGAAACCGTTATTTTCCCATTTCCCGACGCCGCGCCCGGCTTCCGCTTTAAATCCCTACTCCGCCCGCGGCGCGCGGCCCGGCTTCCCCATTTCATTGTTCCCCTTCCCCACGCTCGCGCCCCGCGGCCGCCCGGCCCTCAAAGTCACCCCGATAGGCGGCCCGCGCGGGGGCTCCGGCCGCCGACACCGCCCCGCCTGCAGGCCCGCCCGGCCTTTGTTCTCGCGCCGCGGGCCCGAGCGCCACGTCCGGCTCCCCACGCAGGACCCGGCCCCGCCCGACCCGCGCCCCCGGGGCCCCGGCCGCCGCCACGGGAAGCGCCCGCGGCGCACACAACCCCGCACCCCGGTGCCGAAACTCGGCCCCCAGCCTTGGGCCTGGGACCCCGGCTCCTCTCCCTAGACCCCGCCCTCGACCCCGACCCTGCACCCCGAACCTCGGACCCCAGCCCCCGGCCCCCCCCTGCGGACGCCGCCCGCCGCACCCGGGCGGGGCAGGAAGACGCGGCCCCGGCCGGCGGGTGGGGTGGGGGCGGGGCGGGCGCCCCCAGGGCGGGCGGGTGGACGAACAGGACCCGGGTCCGGGGCTGGGGGCTGCCGCGCTCACCTCAGCGCCCTCGTCGCGGCCTGACGCGCCCACACCGCCGCCTCGGCCGCCGCTCGGCAGGTCGTCGCGCTCGGGCCGCGCTGCGCGCTCCGCGGGCGCTGCGGGCAGGTGCGCGCCGGCGAGGCTCGGTCCAGTCCCGCCGCGGCGGCTGCTCCACTCCCGGCCCCGCTCCCCACTCGCCGCCCGCGCCCGCTCCCGCTCCCGCCGCCGCCGCCGCCTCCGTCCGCCCCTCAGACGCCTCCAGCCATCGGGATGGGCGCGGCGGGCCCCTGCCCGCAGCCTCGGGAAACCCCACGCGCTCGCGTCACCACGCACGCCGCGCGTCGCGCGCGCTCGCCAGGCCCGACGGGCACGCGCACGCCTGTGCGCGTCCAAACCGCATCGGGCCCCGAGCGCGTGTCCGAGCGGCTTAAAGGGGCCGTGCTGCTGCCTTCGGGTACCGCTGCCCCGGGAGACCCCCCGGAGCCCCGGCCCTGCGGGGACCGGGCGGGATGGGGACTGGGGCAGTGGACCCTCGGAGTTGGGATGGGGCGGGGGGAACGCGGGCGTGGAGCCCTCCGGGGACAGGGTAAGGTTGGGTAACCGTGGGCGGGGGCTCCTCCAGGGGCGGGGGTGGGGTAACGGCGGGCGGGGGGCACTCAAGCGACAGGGCAGGGGCGGGAAGGCCGCGGGCGGGGGCGGTCCCTCCGGGGACGGGGCGGGTGGGGGCACCGCGGGCGAGATCGCTTCCTGCAGAGGAGGCAACAGGCCCCGCTAGCAGGTCAGGGTCCCGGGCAGGCGCAGGTGCCCCCCGGCCTCTCCAGCAGGGACTGCGGCGAGCTCAGACGCGGCTGACGGGCAGAGACTCGCGCTTGGGCTCAGTGCGTGTGAAGTGGGCCTCGGGTTGCGGAGGAGGGCAGCACCCCGTGGCTCCTCGCGCTGCTGCGAGCAGGGCCGCCTGGCAGGGGCGGGGGCCGGTGGGCGGGAGTGTCGGGGTAAGGCCGCGGACCCCTCCCATGCCGCTGAGCAGTGGACAGCGGGGACTGGAGACCTCCAGGTGGAGGAAGGGGAACGAAGTCAAGAAGGCCACATGTCCTGGCTTCCAGGCTTGGTGTCCTCAGAAGCCTCCAGAACGTCCATGGAACCCGCCCCTGCGCCCACCGCCTCCTGCTGTCTTTCCAGCTGAGTTCCGGCTGCCCCTCACCCTCGGCTTCTTCACTCTGCCCCTCCCCAGCCAGCGCCCTGCTCCCCGGCCCTCAACCACCACCTTCCACCTGCCTGGGCCTTCATCCCCTCCGAGCTCCGCTTCCACACCAAACCGGCGTCCGTTTTCCTCCAGGCCTGCACCAGCACGGCTGAAGGGGAGAGAGACCCAACCTCATCCACTGGGCCTCCCCTCAACCAGGGCCACAACCTCAAGGGGCCATGCCACCTCCAACACCTATTTCCCACCTTCTACTCTCTCCACACCCTGGGACACCACCCGCCTCTCTCAGCTGACGTTTTCCTTCTCGTTTTGTGTGCATGGTGCTTGTGTGAGAAAGTGGACACACAGTAAGTGCGGCTTCCAGATGCGTCCGCCACCTGCCCTCCGTGCCACGCGCTTCCCCCTACCTAGGGGAGCGTCCACCAGACAGGGAACCCACGCCTTGCCACCCTTCTCTCTCCCTCCCACTTCACCTGTCCGCGTCATTCCTGGAGCCCTTTCTTTCTGGCACGAGATGCTCCAGGGCCCTGTTGTATTCTCCCTGCCCCAGCCTGAACCCAGCTATTTCTGCTGCAGCCTGGTTCATTGTGGGAGAATGTCATGCAGAGCCCGGGATCTGGCTCCGGATGTGCTCATTGCTACTGGGGTGTCATTGCAGCTGGCGGAGCAAGGGAACACATCTATGTACATGCCCACATGCATATGTATACACACAGTTTCATGGGCGTGTTTGTCTGTTTTTCTTGGGCACCACGTGTTTACTCTGATGCCAGGCCAACACTACAGGGCTCAACCTGTTCGGAATGAGGGGCCTCCTGCTTTGGGAGTGAGGAACCTGGCTCTGATTATCTCCTATGTAACCAGTCTCTCATCCTTGCTTCCACCCCACCATATGCTACCCCCTCCTCACCCTGCGTGGCCTCTGACCTCCGCTGGACCACCGAGGCCCCACCCCAACAGGGGCGCCTGCCTGCCTAGCACAGTTGAGCAAGGAGTGAATTCCCAGTGAAATTTTTTAAATTTTTATTTTATTTATTTATTTTGGGGTTTTTTCTTTCTTTCTTTCTTTTTGAGATGGGGGTCTCCCTGTGTTGCCCAGGCTGGTCTCAAACTCCTGGGCTCCAGCGATCCTCCCACCTCAGCCTCCCAAAGTGCTGAGATCACAGGCAGGAGCCACTGCGGACACAGCCTGAATTGTCAATCATATCACTCCTGTGCCTGAAACCATTGACAGTTCCCATCACCCGCCCTCTCCCCAGTGTCCAGGCCCCTCCTCCCCTCCCCATATCAAGACACTGGCTCCTGATGCTCCCCGACACCACCGAATTCCATCCTCCAGGCTTTGGCCCAGTGGCTCCATCTGCCTGGGACGGTCTCCCCATAACCTCGTGTAGTTCAGGCCTTTGCGGGTGTCACGTCCGTGGAGATGTCTCCCCAGCCCTGACCATCCCTCCCAGGTGCCTCTCTGCCTGCTCCGGGCCCTCCCCCTGTTGCAGTGTGAGCACTGTGAAGCCCACTCTTACCCGCTGCTCCACCAGCCCAGCGTGGCACCAGGCACACGGGGTCATCAGAGAACAGCTGGTGTGGCTGATGCTCTGAGTTCTGAGTGAGGAAGATGCAACCCAGCACAGGGACCAGTGCCCAGAGCAAGGGATCAGGAGGGACAGAACCATCACCTGGGCCAGAACAAGGGCAGGGCGCGAGGAACCTGAGTGGTTGGACTTCAGGAGAGCCGGGTTTCCGCAGGAAGTCTTCTCTGCTCGGACACTCGAGGGGCAGGGTGGAGCATGGGGCACATCCAGGGCTGAGGGACGATGCAGAGTCGGGGGACAGTGTTCTGCACGTTGGCAGGTGAGGGGTCAGAGGTGGCCCTCAGAATCTGGCAGGCCTAATGCCAGCCTTCAATGACCACCTGAATTAAAAGTGGAAATGAGTAGCAGGGAGAGGAGGCTGAGGCAGCAGCAGGGAAGCCCAAAGTGGGCAGCGGCCGTTTGTCACCAGAGACCTTCCAGCAGCTGTGGGATGGGAGAGGCCCCGGAAGGTCCCTGCAAGCCTGGCCCAGGGCCATGGAGGAGCCTCAAGAGGAGTGGGCACCACACTGCGGGCCAGACTGGGCAGTGGCAGGGCTGTACCCCAGGGCTCTCTTGTCCCACAGGCCACCATCAGCCTGGTCAGCCCATCTCAGTACAGCCAGGGCCATGGAGGAAGGCCACACAGGAGGACCCCAGGCCAGTGCCCGCCCTGGCCATATCCAAGGGGCAGGGTGCAGCCCCAGCACCTCCAGCTTATCTGTAGGACCTACAGATAAGGCAGGGCTGTCCCTGGAACTTGCCCCATGGCCCAGGCAGAAATCCTATTTGATGGTTTATGGAGGGCAAAGTTGAGAGGAAGGAGGGAGGGAAGGAGCAGGGGCCCCGGGTGCTTACTCCCAGGTCCTCACTGCAGCCTGGGGCTGCCCTGTGAAGTACACAGTCCCTGGGAGGCAGAGACCTCTGCCCTGAGGACGATGTGAATCCAAAGGTGCTTCTCACCTCCAGCCAGGGCCCATCCCTGGAGATAAGAGACACTCGAGCCCTTGGTGGCCCAGGGGGGTCTAGAGCCGGCCTCAGACCTGCCCTCCCTGCCCCGCCTCCATTCCCTTCAGCCCAGGCCTCTTGTATCTTTTGGCCCTCACCTACCACCCCGCCCTCTCCCTGGCAGAGCAAACGCTTCCCAGTAACACTCCCTTCTCTGCAAGGATCTCAGAGATCAGCCTGTGTCCCTGAGTCCAGAGCCACACCCGGTCAGCTCTGGGTCCCTGAGTCCAGAACCACACCCGGTCAGCTCTGGGTCCCTGAGTCCAGAGCCATACCCGGTCAGCTGTGCCCAACCCCGGGCAAGACTGAGCTGGGCCCCGGGGTGGAGGCGGCTGCCCCGATACTGGCTCCACACCAGGCCTTCTCTAAAACCCCACGGGAGCGGGAGATGCAATTCAGATGCCCCACCCCCACCTGCTTCTCAGCAGGAAATGGTCTAATGTGAAAGTAGGTCTTTTAAATCCGAATTATTCAATCTGTGCACGTGACAGGACCCACAGCTCCATCTCTGTGCGCGCCCTGGGCGCCGCGCTCCAGCCAGGCTTTGAAGGGTCTCAGAGCTGCAGGGGACGTTTCTAGATTTCCAGCTCTGGCAGGAGAGGTCCCTTTGTCTTTCCCTGGGCTCTGGGCTCCTGCAGGGCGCCTGTCCTCCTCCTACCAGCACTGTGAGGTTCTCCACCACACGGCCCTCTGCTGTCGTCTTCACTTGCAGTGAGATCCAGGCCCCAAAGGACAGAGAATAAGGAGGGAGGGAGAGAGGAGAGCATCGTGATGGTGCCCAGGGGGTGCAGAATGTAGGTGATCAAGAAGAAAGCCCTAATTAGCTCCTGCAGCTTTCAAAGGAAGGGGCTGGTGGAGGAATGGGACCACGGCACCTCTCCAACCCTCAGCACACACCTGCTGAGGCCCACTGGGTGCCAGGGTGGGTTTAGCACCAGGCCCCGGCCCTGAGGCCAAAGCAGGGCAGCTCCGCTTGGGGGGTTGAGTAGGGGCCTGGTTCCCAGCTTCATGGGGAGCGGCCAGTGAGGAGGTGTCACCGCAGCAGAGCCAGGCACAAAGTGAGGGCAGGCTGCTGTGGCTGGTGAATGAGTGGCTGGCAGAGCTGGGAGGGTCACTGCCTGCAAGGTCACAGACATCATGGCCCAGGAGGCTAGTGTGGCAGGCAGAGCGAATGCCGGGCCTGGGGGGCCTCTGAGAGGAGGCTGACTGTGGCCCCCTGGACCCCGTCTTGCAGGTGCGGGGAGTTGGCCTCTGTCCCCCACCAGGACCCATCCCTTGCTCCGAAGCTCCCCACCATGCTTCTCACCCCCGACCCTCCTGGCCACCAACCCGTGGTCATGAATCATGAATTGCACATCCTTCTTGGGCACACATGTGCTTGCACACCCAAGCTGGGTACACACATGCATGTGCACAAACACACATGAGCTGGGTATGTACACATGTGCACACACAGTGGGGAATCGGTGTCTGCTGGGGGGTGGAGGAGGTGATGGTGTAAGTGAGCAGATGCATTGTGGGGGCATGTTTCCCCTCCCTGCTAGAGTTGGACCAGAATCCCCAGAGAAAACTCACGTGGCCTCTTGTCACTCTGGTGAGCAGACCCAGGTGGGCTGACACTCACAGAGGGAGGTGCGTAGCTTAGACCACCAGCTCCAGTAAAGACCTGGCAACACCCAGCCCCTGCCTCCCTTGCAGGCAATGGAAGAATCCACCTTCTTCCTTAGAGTCCTTTATCACGGGCTCATCTGGCCTCACTGTAGAATCCCAAAACTGCATGCACAGAGATAGAAATCCTGACTATGTCCAGTGGCCCTAAGTACCACAGATGAACCTAAAGGAGGGGCTTTTTTTTTTTCTTTGAGACAGAGTCTCACTCTGTTGCCCAGGCTGGAGTGCAGTGGCACGATCTCGGCTCACTGCAACCTCTGCCTCCCGAGTTCAAGCAATTCTCCTGCCTCAGCCTCCTGAGGAGCTGGGACTACAGGGGCGCACCACCATGCCTGGCTAATTTTTGTATTTTTAGTAGAGACGGGGTTTCACCGTGTTGGCCAGGCTGGTCTCAAACTCCTGACCTCATGATCTGCACACCTCGGCCTCCCAGAGTGCTAGGATTACAGGTGTTAGCCACAGCACCCAGCCAACGCGGGGCTTTTCTTTCTTTCTTTCTTTCTTTTTTTTTGAGATGGAGTCTCGCTGTGTTGCCCAGGCTGGAATGCAGTGGCGCAATCTCAGCTCACTGCAACCTCTGCCTCCTGGTTCAACCGATTCTCCTGCCTCAGCCTCCTGAGTAGCTGGAATTACAGGCACCTGCCACCACACTCAGCTAATTTTCGCTTTTTGTTTTTTTGTTTTTTTGAGACGGAGTGTTGCTGTGTCACCCAGACTGGAGTGTAGTGGCGCGATCTCAGCTCACTGCAAGCCCCGCCTCCCGGGTTCACGCTATTCTCCTGCCTCAGCCTCCCGAGTAGCTGGGACTACAGTCGCCCGCCACCACGCCCGGCTAATTTTTTTTGTTTTTAGTAGAGACAGGGTTTCACCATGTTAGCCAGGATGGTCTCGATCTCCTGACCTCATGATCTGCCCACCTCAGCCTCCCAAAGTGCTGGGATTACAGGCGTGAGCCACCGCGCCCGGCCTTTTTTTTTTTTTTTTTTAGTAGAGACGGAGTTTCACCTGTTGGTCAGACTATTGTCGAACTCCTGACCTTGTGATCCAACCCCCCTGCCGCCACCAGCCTCCCAAAGTGCCGAGATTGCAGGCATGACCCACCGTGCCTGGCCAAGGAGCATTTCAATGTCATCCCCCATTCAAGGAGTGACAGACCTTTGGTTTAAAATACAAACCTTGGCCGGGCGCGGTGGTTCACAGCTGCAATCTCAGCACTTTGGGAGGCCAAGGTGGGCGGATCATCTGAGGTGGAGAGTTTGAGACCAGCCTGATTAACATGGAGAAACCCCGTCTCTACTAAAAATACAAAATTAGCTGGGCGTGGTGGTGCATGCCTGTAATCCCAGCTACTCGGGAGGCTGAGGCAGGAGAATCGCTTGAACCCGGGAGGCAGAGGTTGCGGTGAGCTGACATCGCGCTATTGCACTCCAGCCTGGGCAACAAGAGTGAAACTCCGTCTCAAAAAAAAAAAAACAAAAAACACCTCTTGGCTGGGTGCCATGGTTCACGCCTACAATTCCAGCTCTTTAGGAGGCTGAGGCTGGAGCATTACTTCAGACCGGGAGTTTGAGACTAACATAGTGAGTGAGACCCCATCTCTGCTAAAAATAAAAAAATTAGCCAGGCATGATGTCTCGTGCCTGAGGTACCAGCTACTCAGGAAGCTGAGGTGGGAGGATCGCTTGGGCAGGTGAGGTTGAGGCTGCAGTGAGCCATCATCGCGCCACTGCACTCAAACCTGGGTGACAGAGTGAGACCTTGTCTCAAAAACAAACAAAAACCCCACAAACCTCCCTAACAGTGAAAGATGCAAAACCATGAATGGAAAGAGCATCGTCCTCTGCCTGTAGACCCAGAAGCCGTGCACAGACAGGTACGTGTGCATGTGCACATACATTCACAATCTGAGTATACATGCATGTGCGTACATGGGAGCTGGTGATATGCACATGTGCATGCACACCCAAGCTGGGTATATGTGCATGTGAACAAACACACGTAAGCTGTGTATATACACATGTGCACACACAAGCTGGATATACACACATGTATGTACATGAGCTGGGTGTATACACACACCCAAGCTAGGTATACATGCATGTGGACAAACACGAGCTGGATATACATGCATGTACATGCACACCCAGCGTGGGTATGTACACATGTGCATGCACACATGAGCTGGGTATACATGCATGTACATGCTCATCAGCTGGTGTACATGCACGTGCACACACAAGGGCTGGGTATACCCACATGTACATGCACACATGGATTGGGCATGTGAACACACCCAAACTGGGTATACATGCATGTATATGCACAGCAGATGGTATGCATGCATGTGTGCAAACACACTGGAGCTGGTAAATGTGCATGTGCACACACATGAGTTGGATGTGCACACACATAAGTTGGATGTGCACACACATAAGTTGGATATACACACATGTACATGCATACCCAAACGGTACACTCACATGTACATGCACAGCAGATGGTATATATGCATGTGTACAGACACATTCAAGCTGGGTATACATGCATGTATGCACACACATGAGCTGCGTATGCATGTACACCCAAACTGGGTATACACACGTGCACACACTGAAACTGGGTTTATATGCATATGTGCAAATACACAGGGGCTGGGTATACACACATTTGCATGCACACCAGCTAGTATACGGGTATGTGCACACACATGAGCTTGGTATACACACATGTGCACACACATGCAAGCTGGGTCAGTCAGGAGTCACTGTAGCAAGCAGTAGAAGCTTAAGCCAGCTTGCATGAAAAGAGGCAACTGACTGGCTCAGTGAATAGGAGTCATGAGCAGATAGCTGAGCCTCAAGCCTATCTGGATCCAGATGAGGCCGTCGGGCTCTCCCCTGGCCCACCCACCCATGGCTCTGTGTCCCCATGTGGCGCCTCCTCCTTTCTCTGCTGGGTAGAGCCCCACTGCCCCGTCACCCCCACCTCAGCAGTCAGACTGCTCAGAAGACGGCTATCCGGATGTTGACCCCAGGAGGACTCTGAAAGGCTTCACTCAGATTTTGTGTGGCTCCAACGGTAGTTAGTGGCTCTCAACACAAAGGCAGGGCTGTCGCCAGGGGGAGCAGAGGCTGCTGGGCATGGGGAAAATGCATAGGTGTCCCCACCTACCTCGTGGCTAAAAACTAGCAGCTGAGCAACAGCTAGGCTACTTATACCCAAAGCCTCTGTTGGTTGGTGAGGTCAAGGACATCGGATGGTTGGTTTCACCCATGGTGAGGTCAAGGACGAAGGATGGCTGGCTGCCCCTCGCTGAGGTCAGGCTGCCTCACCCTTGGCCTGACCCAGCCTGAACCCGGAGGCTGTGGACAGAGCCCACGGGGGTGGAGCAGGCTCAGGCCTCTGCTCTCCCCCTGCCCCCATGGCGTGCTGCAGGGCATCTTCTGGGGTGGGGTCATCGTGGGAGCCCCACGCCACCATCTGCAAGTCCTCTGCAGGGACAGTTGGAGCTCCCAACCACCCAGCCCCCAGCCCCATTTCCTGCCATGGCTGGGTGGCCCCTTGGCAGGAAGGCTGCAGCTGTTCTCTGGGGCCTCCTCGGCCTCCCACAGGCCACCAGCATCCTCAGGCTGAGAGTGTGGCTGGCACAATGCCCTGCACACATCCTGGTGAGACGAAGGGAGAAGCTGGCACAGTGACCCAGAGAGATGGACAGTCAGAGCGGCCCACACCCACCCCCCAACACCTCCACACAGACAAGAGAGCAAGGTGGCCTAGGTAGGCACCGGAGACATGAGCAGACAGAAACGGGGACGCAAGACCCTCAGTGCCCAGAAAGTGGGGGTCTGAGAGAGGGAGCTCAGTGGGCAGGGCCTGGCGGGTGAGAAGGACTGTCTCGGAGGCAGCCACCCCAGCTGGGCCTTGGGGCTCTGAACCCTCAAGGTCCCTTCTGGGGGCGCGGTGGCTCACACCTGTTATCCCAGTACCTTGGGAGACAGAGGCAGGCAGATCGCTTGAGCCCAGGAGTTTGGAACCAGCCTGGGCAATATAGTGAAACTCCATCTCTACAAAACATGAAAAAATACTTTTTTTTTTTTTGAGACTGAGTTTCACTCTTGTTGCCCAGGCTGGAGTGCAGCGGCATGATCTCAGCTCACTGCAACCTTCACCTCCCAGGTTCAAGCGATTCTCCTGCCTCAGCCTCCTGAGTAGCTGGTACTACAGGCACGCGCCACTATGCCTGGCTAATTTTTGTATTTTTATTTTTATTTATTTATTTTTTGAGACGGAGTCTCGCTCTGTCGCCCAGGCTGGAGTGCAGTGGCGTGATCTCGGCTCACTGCAAGCTCCGCCTCCCGGGTTCACGCCATTCTCCTGCCTCAGCCTTCCGAGTAGCTGAGACTACAGGCGCCCGCCACCGCGCCCGGCTAATTTTTTGTATTTTTAGTAGAGACGGGGTTTCACCATGTTAGCCAGGATGGTCTCGATCTCCTGACCTCGTGATCCGCCTGCCTCGGCCTCCCAAAGTGCTGGGATTACAGGCATGAGCCACCGCGCCTGGCCAAATTTTTGTATTTTTAGTAGAGACGGGGTTTCACCACATTGGCCAAGCTGGTCTCGAACTCCTGACCTCAAGTAATTCACCCACCTCGGCCTCCCAAAGTGCTGGGATTATAGGTGTGAGCTAGCATGCCCCGCAAAAAAAATAAAAATTACCTGGGCATGGTGGCATGTGCCTGTAGTCCTAGCTACTCACGAGGCTGAGGTGGGAGGATCACTTGAGCCTGGGAAGTTGAGGAGGCTGCAGTGAGCTGTGGTTGAGCCACTGCACTCCAGCCTGGATGACAGAGCCAGATCCTGTCTCAAGAAAGAAAGAAGGAAAGAAAGAAAGAAAGAAAGAGAGAGAGAGAGAGAGAGAGGGAGGGAGGGAGGGAGGGAAAGGAAAGAAAGTAAAGAAAGTAAAGAAAGAAAGAAAGAAAGAAAGAAAGAAAGAAAGAAAGAAAGAAAGAAAGAAACTCTTTCTTGGTCCCTCAACATCCTCCTCCCAGGCCTGGCCAAGCTTCCTGGCCCGAGGTGTCACCCGCCTGCCTAGGTGTGCCTGGGGTGGGGTCCCTGGGGCTGGAGAGTGGGGAGACAGCACAGCTGGGCCACACTGGCCGGTGCAGGATGACGGAGGCTCCCACCCCATTCCAGTGCCCAGAGTGAGAGCAGAGGTGACTGGGTGGGAACCCAGGGGTCCAGGGAATGCGGGGGTGGCTGGACCAGCCCTGGCCTCCAGCTCCCTTCGCCTCCCCTGCCAGGGCCCTGCTTGAGGAAGAAGCTCAGGCAGCTCAGGAGATTCATCTTCCCAGGGGCAGCACCCCGGACGGGGCTCCTCCTACACCTGCCAGGGAAACAGTTCGCACCTGTGGCCTCAGCTGGTGGGTGGCTGGTCCAGCCACCATGGTTTTCCTGACAGCGCGGCCCCTAGAGGTGCCCAGCTAAGGGGCTGCAGAGGGCAGAGCCTTCCCGAGCCCCCTGCCCACTGCCCTCTTGGGCCCTGCCAGGTAAGGGGCAGCCCAGAGATGGACCCAGAGTCCAACCTGCCTGCCCTGGAGCTGCCCTTCTGTCCCAAAGAAGCAGCTGGAGGTCACTGACAGGCAGATGCCAGCAGGGCCCTTTCCAGCAGTGGGTGGCCATGAGTAGCCTTCCCTGGAAGCAGGGGACCTGGTCAAGGCTCTCTCAGGATAGAGAGGCACCTAGAGGGGAAGGGCCAGGGGTCCTCCTAGGCTGGAGCTGCACTCCCACAGTGCAGCTGCTCACTGGGCGGAGCTCTTCGCCACGCCACACCGGGCTGCATGGCTCACAACAGTGCCTCGGGGGGCCGTCCTCTCCAACAGAAGACCCCACCACACTGACCCGCCCTGTGAAGAGGTCAGGGACTCTATCTTTCTCTCTGGGTGCCAGGGTCCCACCTGCTGTCCCCACCCCCCACCCAGCTCAGGGCCCAGAGGTCTCCACAAGGGACTTCCTCCACAAGCCCCACGCCCTTGGTGACTTGCTGGCTCCCCTATGTTGGGTTCTGCCTCATGAGCTACTGTAAAAAAAGAAAAAAGTGGTAAAGCCTGGGGGCGGTGGCTCACGCCTGTAATCCCAGCACTTTGGAAGGCCGAGGCGGCCAGATCACAAGGTCAGGAGATCGAGACCATCCTGCCTAACACGGTGAAACCCTGTCTCTACTAAAAATACAAAAAAATTAGCCAGGCATGGTGGCGGGCACCTGTAGTCCCAGCTGCCTGGGAGGCTGAGGCAGGAGAATGGCATGAACCCGGGAGACGGAGCTTGCAGTGAGCTGAGATCACGCAACTGCACTCCAGCTTGGGCGACAGAGCGAGACTCTGTCTCAAAAAAAAAAAAAAAAGTGATAAAATACACATAAAATTTATCATTTTAACTATTTTTTATTTTTATTTATTTTTAAATTTTTATTTTTTTGAGATGGCGTCTTGCTCTGTCACGCAGGCTGGAGTGCAATGGCGTGATCTCGGCTCACTGCAACCTCTGCCTCCCAGGTTCAAGCGATTCTTCTGCCTCAGCCTCCCAAGTAGCTGGGACTACAGGCGCCTGCCACCACACCCAGCTAATTTTTATGCTTTTAATAGAGATAGGGTTTCACCATGTTGGCCAGGATGGTCTCAATCTCTTGACCTTGTGATCCGCCCGCCTCGGCCTCCCAAAGTGCTGGGATTACAGGCGTGAGCCACCACGCTCGGCCTATTTTTTTTCTTTTCTTTGGTATGGGGGGTCTCACTACGTTGCCCATGCTGGACTCAAACTCCTGGGCCTCCCTAGCAGCTCCGACTACAAGTGCATGCCACCGCACCAGGTGTGCTGTAACCATTTTCGAGTGTACAATGTGTGGCATTTAGCACATTCCCAGTGCTGCGTAGCCGTCAGCACCCCTGCATCAGAACATTTCACTGCCTCCAAGAAAACCCCATGCCCATTAAACAGCCACACCACCCTCCTCCACCCCCCTGGCCCTGGTAACCTCGGTTCCACCTTCTTTTGTGAATCTGGCTGTCGTAGGTGCCTCCTGCCAGTGGAACACACAGCCTGTGACCCTTCATGTCTGGCTTCTTCCACCAAGCATAGGTCTCCAGGTTCATCTGCATCACAGCATGTCTCCGTATTTCCTTCCTCTTTACGGCTGAATAATATTCCACTTTATGGATATACCACATTTTACCCATACATTCATGAATGGATATTTGGGTTGTTTCCACCTTTTGGCTTTTTTTTTTTTTTCTTTTTTTGAGCCAGAGTCTCACGCTGTCGCCCAGGCTGGAGTGCAGTGGCGCGATCTCGGTTCACTGCAAGCTTCGCCTCCCAGGTTCACGCCATTCTCCTGCCTCAGCCTCCTGAGTAGCTGGGACTACAGGCGCCCGCCATCATGCCTGGCTAATTTTTTTGTATTTCTTAGTAGAGACGGGGTTTCACCGAGTTAGCCAGGATGGTCTTGATCTCCTGACCTTGTGATCTGCCTGCCTCAGCCTCCCAAAGTGCTGGGATTACAGGTGTGAGCCACTGTGCCTGACCGGCTTTTTTTTTTTTTTCTTAAATAGAGACAGGGGCCAAGCATAGGGGGTCAATAGTTGTAATCCCAGCACTTTGGGAGGCCGAGGTGGGTGGATCACCTGAGGTCAGGAGTTTGAGACCAGCCTGGCCAACATGGTGAAACCCCGCCTCTACTAAAAATACAAAAATGGGGGCCAGGTGCGGTGACTCACGCCTGTAATCCCAGCACTTTGGGAGGCCGAGGCGGACAGATCCCCTGAAGTCAGGAATTCAAGACCACCCTGGCCAACATGGCAGAACCCTGCCTCTACTGAAAATACAAATATTAGCCGGGCATGGTGGCACGCGCCTGTAATCCCAGCTACTCGGGAGGCTGAGGCAGGAGAATCACTCGAACCTGGGAGGCAGAGGTTACAGTGAGCTGAGACTGCGCCACTGCACTGCAGCCTGACGACAGAGCTACAAACAAACAAAAAATTAGCCACGCATGGTGGCACACACCTATAATCCCAGCTACTTAGGAGGCTGACACAACAGAATCACTTGAACCCAGGAGGCAGAAGTTGCAGTGAGCTGAGACCGCGCCATTACACTCCAGCCTGGGCAACAAGAATGAAACCCGGTCTCAAAATAAATAAATAAATAAATAAATAAATAAATAAATAATATAAAATAAATAAATAATTAGAGACAGGGTCTCGCTCTGTGGTGGGGTTGGAGTGCAGTGATGCAATCATGGCTTGCTGCAGCCTCAACCTCCTTGGCTCCAGTGATCCTCCTGCCTCGGCCTCCCAAGTAGCTGGGAATAGAGGTGCCTGCCACCATGCCTGGCTAATTAAAACAAATTTTTTTTGTAGAGATGGGGTCCCATCCTATTGCCCAGGGTGGTCCTTTAGCTATTATAAACAATGCTGTTATACACATTCTTTTTTTTCCCAAGACAGAGTCTCACTCCATCGCCCAGGCTGGAGTGCAGTGGTGTGATCTCGGCTCACTGCAACCTCCGCCTTCCGGGATCAAGCGATTCTCCTGCCTCAGCCTCCTGAGTAGTTGGGAATACAGGCGTGCCCACCACGCCTGGCTAATTTTTGCACTTTTAGTAGAGATGGGGTTTCACCATGTTGGCCAGGCTGGTCTTGAACTCCTGACCTCAGGTGATCTGCCCCCCTCAGCCTCCCAAAGTGCTGGGATTGCAGGCGTGAGCCACTGTGCTTGGCCACACACATTCTTTTGTTTGAACATCTGTTTTAAATTCTTTGGGACATATACCTAGGACCAGAGTTGCTGGGTAATATGGTAACTTTTTTTGATTTGTTTGAGACAGAGTCTTGCTTTGTTGCCCAGGTTGGAGTGCAGTGACATGATCCTAGCTCACTGCAACCTCCGCCTCCCAGGTTCAAGCAATTCTCCTGTCCCAGCCTCCCGAATAGTTGGGATTACAGGTGTGCACCACCACATGCGGATAATTTTTATTTTTAGTAGAGATGGGGTTTCGCCATGTTGGCCAAGCTGGTCTCAAACTCCTGACCTCAGGTGATCTACCTGTCTCAGCCTCCCAAAGCGCTGCTATTATAGGCAGAAGCCACTGCATCCGGCCTTTATTTTTATTTTTTGAGACAGGGTCTCACTCTGTCACTCAGGCTGGAGTGCAATGGCACCATCACGGCTCAGTGCAGCTTCTACCTCTCAGGCCCAAGTAAACTCCCAAGTAGCTGGGATCACAGGCAGGTGCCACCATGCCCGACTAATTTTTTTTTTTTTTTTTTTGAGACAGAGTCTCGCTCTGTCACCCAGGCTGGAGTGCAGTGGCATGATCTCAGCTCACTGCATGCTCCAACTCCCAGGTTCACGCCATCCTCCTGCCTCAGCCTCCCCAGTAGCTGGGACTACAGGCGCCCGCCACCACGCCTGGCAATTTTTTTTTTTTTTTTTTTTGAGACAGAGTCTCACTCTGTTACCCAGGCTGGAGTGCAATGGCACGATCTCGGCTCACTGCAAACTCCGCCTCCCGGGTTCATGCTATTCTCCTGCCTCAGCCTCCCGAGTAGCTGGGACTACAGGCGTCTGCCACCATGCCCCCCTAATTTTTTTGTATTTTTTAGTAGAGACAGGGTTTCACCGTGTCAGCCAGGATGGTCTCGATCTCCTGACGTTGTGATCTGCCCGCCTCGGCCTCCCAAAGTGCTGGGATTACAGGCATGAGCCACTGCGCCCGGCCGTGCCCGGCTAATTTTTTTTAATGTTTTGTTTGTAGACAGAGGGTATCCCTATGGTGCCCAGGCTGGTCTCGAACTCCTGGGCTCAAGAGATCCTCCCACTTCAACCTCTCACTGTGGTGGGATGACAAGAGTGAGCCACCGTGCCTGGCCTTGTTCTTGTTTTCAAGATTGTTCTGATTATTCAGGGCCCTTGCAATTCCACATGAATTTGAGGATCAGCTTTTCCATTCTTGCCAAAAAGGCCATTAGCATTCATCACCTGTTTTCTGAAAAAAGATAAATTCTGAGCAGAGGCCACAGTGTGGTGTCTTAGTCCTTCCAGCCTAACACGCTGACCAGTGGGGCCAGCTCACCGAGGGCAGGCGACAGCGTGATGGGAAGCAGCGGGGCTCTGAGCAGGGACATGACCCCCTCTGGCGGCTGACAGGAGAACGTCCTGTAGGGCCAGGGTGACCAGAGAGGAGTGCAGATGGGCTGTGAAGGTTGGGCAGGGCTGGGTATTCCTGAGTGACAGATTTGCTGGTGGTACAGGGTCGAGGACAGTGGGGGAGTCGAGGCTGACACCTGGGTGTTTTAAGCAACTGGGCAGCAGAGCTGTTACAGCAGAGGTGGGAGAGCATGGGCTGCTTTTTGGACCTTTTTAGCATGAGATGCTTCTAAATGTTTGGGTGGAGCAGCAGGCATGGGGAGGGTGTCTCAGGGGCCTGCAGAGCCACAGGCTGGCAGGGCACACGGTGGGGACATGTGTAGCTGAGGACTGTCCTGGAGCTGCCAATATCCCTGCAGGAGGGACTCCTGGGAGTGCTGGCCTGGGCGTGGGGAAGATGGGCAGTGTCCACCCAGGCCAGCTTGGCCAGCCCTTGGGAGTGGCTGAAGCTCTCTGGGGGTAGGCGTGAGAGGCAGGCCTGCCCCTCTCAGACTGGGTGTTGCCCCCAGGCCTAGGCTCCACTAGTTCCCATCTTCAAGGCTTGGAGATAACAGGCCTTGGCCTCAGGGAGTCCAGAATATACAATGTCAGCCCAGCCCATCAGGGCAGTGGAGTCCCTGGGACTCATGACTGGGACCCAAGTGCAGCCCCAACATCTTCTGAAGTGGAGGCAGGCACCACAGCACATGCCCTGGGGCAGGAGGGGGCAGCTGTGGCCCTTCAGCAGGGCCATCCAGGCCCAGGGCTCCATGCAGAACCCCCAGGGTCTCAGCCCCTTGACTCCTAGGCAGGACTCACCCCAAAGCCACAGCCTTCTCCTGGGACTGCCCTTGGGGCCTGAGGCTGTTTGTCTAGAATGCTGTCCTGAGGCTCCAGCATGCTCCAGCGTGTGTCTCCTGGGAGCTGATGCAAGGTTTGCTTGGAGGAGGCAATAAGGGGTGGGGTACGGCGTAGGGACCAGTGAGGTCCTGGAGGGGGCACAGACCAAGGTGGTGGTCTGGGAGGCCTGAGGGCATGGGGGCTGCCCAGGGGTGGAAGAGGACCCCAAGCAGCAGGGATTTGGGTGGAACCAGGAGTCCTCAAGCAGGGGTGCTGCCCCTCCTGGGGAGGCTGGGCCTGCAGGTGCTGGGTGTTTTGGAAACCAGCAGGTGTGGCCAGGCACGTGGCCCCTGGAGCCTCTGGCTGACGCACATCTGAGACTGGCTGGGCGCTGCTGCACGCCTCCTGGAGCTCTGCCCAGGCTTGCCCTGGGGTCCCCTGGGGGTAGGCCCAGCCTGTCCACCAGACTTTTTTTTGTTTTTTGAGACGGAGTCTCGCCCTGTCGCCCAGGCTGGAGTGCAGTGGCGCGATCTCGGCTCACTCCAAGCTCCGCCTCCCAGGTTCACACCATTCTCCCGCCTCAGCCTCCCGAGTAGCTGGGACTGCAGGTGCCCGCCACTATGCCCGGCTAATTTTTTTGTATTTTTAGTAGAGACGGGGTTTCACCATTCACAGGATGGTCTCGATGTCCTGACCTCATGATCCACCCACCTTGGCCTCCCAAAGTGCTGGGATTACAGGCGTGAGCCACCGCGCCCGGCCTTTTTTTTGAGATGGTCTCCCTGTGTTGCTCAGGCTAGAGTGCAGTGGCGAGCGCGACATGGGCTCACTGCAACCTCGCCTCTCAATCACCTCAAGCAATTCTCCTTCCTCAGTCTCCCAAGTTACTGGGATTACAGGCATGTGCCACCACGCCCGGCTAATTTTTGTATTTTTTTGTAGAGTTGTGGGTGGGGAGTTCGCCATGTTGGCCAGGCTGGTCTTAAACTCCTGACCTCAAGTGATCCGCCTGCCTCTGCCTCCCAAAATGTTGGGATTACAAGTGTGAGCTACCTAGGACCCGGCCCCCATCATACTTCTAAGGGTCTGTCTCTCCTGCCCTTCGGCCTCTCCAGCAGCCCCTGGGGACCAGGGGGTCAGGCCTTGATTGGGCACCGAGCTGGCACCTCTGGGAGTGACCATGGGGAGGAAGCCCCCCATCCCTGCAGAGGGTGGCAGGAGTGAGGGGCTGAGTCAACCTGACTCCTGGGGCCCTGCTGAGGCCAGATCCATGCCCGCCCGAGCCCAGGGCCTGCCTGTCTCAGGCTGGGTGTTGCCCCCAGGCCCGGACTCCGGGAGTCCCCATCTGCGGTCCCCTCTGGGAGCTGGAAGGAGGCGGGACAGGACGGCTGCGGGGGTGCAGGGGCTCCTGGGCCACCGGCCGCGCTGGGGCACGCGCTGCAGGGAGGATCTGGGGCTCCAGGTACGTTTGGACAACATGACCCAGCTGCTGTCACATTCGAACGAGGCTGAGGAGGACGCGGACGGAGGAGCCCCGGAACCTGGCTGCCACTGCGCCCCGACGTGGAGCAGGGAGTCGGGCCGAGCCCTCCGCGGCGCGGGCGGCTGCTGGCGAGGGGCCTCTCGGGAGCCGCGGTCGGGGCACCCTGAGGGGCCGCAGCCGGCGCCTCCGTTCGTTCCCGGCGACGGTGGGAGTCCGGAAGGGAAACTCACAGGGCCGTGTGTGACCGAGGACGGAGGGCGGCGCGGACGGCGCCGTGTTCGCAGTGCTCGAAATCCCCACGACCGGCCTCGGACGGCGACCCCGGCCGGCCCAGCTCCCACTCCAAGCGGGGTGACGCCAGACGCCCAGGCCCCGGGACCGCCCCGACTCCGCGGGGCCTGTGAGCGCCGTCTGGTGGGAAAGCGCGGAGCTTCCGACGCGGGGCGGAGCTTCCGACGCGGGGCGGAGCTTCCGACGCGGGGCGGAGCTTCCGACGCGGGGCGGAGCTTCCGACGCGGGGCGGAGCTTCCGACGCGGGGCGGAGCTTCCGACGCGGGGCGGAGCTTCCGACGCGGGGCGGAGCTTCCGACGCGGGGCGGAGCTTCCGACGCGGGGCGGAGCTTCCGACGCGGGGCGGAGCTTCCGACGCGGGGCGGAGCTTCCGACGCGGGGCGGAGCTTCCGACGCGGGGCGGAGCTTCCGACGCGGGGCGGAGCTTCCGACGCGGGGCGGAGCTTCCAGGTGGGGCGGGGCCGAGACAGGGTGGGGCGGGCGCCAAGGCGGGCCGTGGTGGGGGGGAAGTGACGGGGCGGGGCCGGGTGATCCGGGCTCCCCCGCTTTTCCCCGCCGCCGCTAGGACGCACGGCGGTGGCGAGCACAGGCTCCCACAGGCTGTGCCACGTGAACGTCAAGCAAGAAGCGAGAAACGGCCGCGCGCGGTGGCTCACGCCTGTAATCCCATCACTTTGGGAGGCCGAGGCGGGCGGATCACCTGAGGTCAGGAGTTGGAGACCAGCCTGGCCAACATGGTGAAACCCCGTCTCTACCGAAAGTACAAAAATTAGCCGGGCGTGGTGGCGGGCGCCTGTAATCCCAGCTACTCGGGAGGCTGAGGCAGGAGAATCGCTTGAACTCGGGAGGCGGAGGTTGCCGTGAGCTGAGATCGCGCCATTGCACTCCAGCCTGGGCGACAGAGCAAGACTCTGTCTCGAAAAAAAAAAAAAAAAAAAAAGGGCGAGAAGCCTCTAGTGCAGCGCTAGGCCCCACCTCAGGGCGCGGTGGGCTTCGCTCCTCCTCCCCCACTTCGCAGAGGGAAGCTGAGGCACAGCCCGGCTTTATGGAACCCAGCTGAGGACTGCGGATGGCGGGAGAAGCCCTGGCACCGCCCTCGCTGCTGGTCCGGGGCTGCTGGCAGCTCTGCGCGCTGGTCCCGGAAGGCTTTGTTCCAAGACGAGCCTGCATTTCCCAAAATAATCCATGGTTTTTAGGGCTGGTAACCTGCAGCCCCTCCGCCGGCCTGCCCTTTCTCAGAAACAACCACTTTCAACTCTTTGAGCTCTTTCCTCTGTTTTGTTTGTTTGTTTTTGTTTGTTTTATTGTTGTTTGTTTTTGAGACAGGGTCTGGCTCTGTCACCCAGGTCGGAGTCCAGTGGCACAATCCCAGTTCACTGCAGCCTCAACCTCCCTGGCTCAAGCGATCCTCTCACCTCAGGCTCTTGAGCAGCTGGGACCACTGACCACTCCCGGCTGATTTTTTTTTGTATTTTTGTAGGGACAGGGTTTCACTATGTTGCCCAGGCTGGTCTCAGACTCCTGGCTCAAGCCATCTTCCCACGTCAGCCTCCCACAGTGCTGGGATTATATGTGACAGCCACCACGCCTGGCCCTGAATGTACTTTTATAATGTGGCTTTCTGCTTTCTATTTATGCTTCTTTCTCCCCTCCTGTGTTCTGTTCGATTTATTACATTTTCGTCATTATTTTTTCCTCCGCAGGTGTGGAGGTTACACAAGCAGTTTCAGTCATTTTAGTGGCCACCTTAGAGGTTTCACGTTGCGTTTTAGGCCCAGGGCATTGTCTCTAGCTATCTCCTGTGCGGTGCTGGGAGTGCAGGGCCCTGTGGCTCACATCCCCTTGTCCTTGTGGGGTCTGCGGGTCTGGAGTTCGGGCTTCACTTTGTTTTTTCACCCCTGTCCAGGCCGGGCTCCCGTAAGCAGATACTGAGACGAGGACTCAAAGGGACAGTTTTTTTGGGGGAATTCCAGGAAGCCACCGTGGGGCAGCTGGAGGTGATGAGGGTGGGAAGGGGCCAGCCCAGGGCTGAGCAGGTGACACTGTGTGCAAGGGGCCATGGCTCCGGTGTTCGCCCCATCACTGTTGCTTGCCCTGGGCTCTGCTGAGGAGGCCTCACGCAAAAGCTGCACAAGGAAGGGAACGGCAGGAGAAGCCGGGAGCCGTGAAGTCCTTTTCCTACCGAGCCCGTGCTCCAGGCCCAAGGGAGCCCTGTGGGTCCAGACCCCGTAGATGCCGCAGCAGCACCGGTTCCACTCGACCGCAGCAAGGTTCCGGCTGCAGCTCCACCCTCAGAGCCAACCTCATGCTACCAGGGCAGGTGGGGCTCGGGGGAACCAGTGTTGCCTCTGGTTTGGGTCCTTCCAGCATTGGGGGTGGGAGTGTCAGCTCTTCCTATGGAGTGGTGAGCAACCCTGCAGACGCGGAAGCTTCAGAGCAACCTGGGGATCAAACTCCAGGGGACACCCACCTGGATGTCCCCACCAGGGCCCTGCCGGCTCTGATTTAAGTCCTGGACTTGGGCCTCAGAATCGCTGCCCTCCCACTGCAGAGTGGAGAGCAGAGATGCTGCCTGAACCACAGAGGGCCCCCGACGCTCACACTTGGGCTCACCCCTGGCTTTCAAGTGCCCCTTTCTCTCCTACCATTTGTAGCCTCGATTGGTGGCAGTTACCTGGTCCATCCCTCTGCCCTTCCAACACACCACCAGTGAGTGTAACAGGTGACTGTGCAGGGGCGTGTGTCTTCGTCCCGCACTGGTGCCTGGTTGCAGCTTGGCAGCGGGGGGTCCACCACCAACATCCATCATGTCACAGCTGGGGCTCCCCAGAAGCTGACCCTGAGATGGAGTTTGGGATAGGAGCTCCCTGTTAGGGGTCAGCCCCTGTGACAGGAAGGGGGAAGCAGAACCAGACAGAAGGGGTCCTAGACCACCTGCAGGGACCATCAGAGTCCTGCCTGTGGACACAATGACCACCTTGTGTCATGTGGCTCAGGTGGGGTGGGTTTGCAGCTGAGGCTGCTGCCCTGGAGTGGGGTGGGGTCTCTCAGTGTCTTCTCACTGGAGACCCTCAGTGGCAGTGGTGATGTCTGCGGTGACCCTCTGTGGTAGAAGCAGGGGGATGTGTATATGCGTGTATGTCTGTATATATACGTCTGTCATATACACAGACGAGAGACATTTTGAGGAATTGGCCCGTGTGATTGCACTGTAGGCAACCTCCAGGGAAGAGCTGATGTTGCAGTCGTCTGGAGGCAGAATTCCTTCTTCCTTGGGGGACCTCAGTCTTTTCTCTTAAGGTCCTCAACTAACTGGATGCGGCCCCCCCTACATTATGGAGGGTCATGTGCTTTACCCAAAGTCTACTGATTTAAATACTTTTCCTTTTTTTTTTTGAGGTGGAGTCTCGCTCTGTCTCTCAGGCTGGAGTGCAGTGGCACGATCTCAGCTCACTGCAAGCTCTGCCTCCTTGGGGTTCACGCCATTCTCCTGCCTCAGTCTCCCAAGTAGCTGGGACTACAGGCGTGCACCACCATGCCCAGCTAATTTTTTTATTTTTATTTTTAGTAGAGACGGCATTTCACCATGTTAGCCAGGATGGTCTCGATCTCCTGACCTTGTGATCTCCCTGCCTCGGTCCCCCAAAGTGCTGGGATTACAGGCATGAGCCACCATGCCCGGCCTACTGATTTAAATACCAATCACATCTATGAAACACCTTCATGCCCGCCCATATTCATTGCAGCAGCAGTTCCAACAGCCAAGAGGTGGGAGCACCTAAGTGTTCATCAGCAGATGGTGGATAAACCGAGTGTGGTCCATCCCGAGAATAACATTTTACTCAGCCTTAAAAAAGACGCCTATTCCAGGCTGAGTGCGGTGGCTCATGCCTGTAATCTCAGCACTTCGTGAGGCCCAGGTGGACGGATGACAAGGTAAGGAGATCGAGACGATCCTGGCTAACACGGTGAAACCCCGTCTCTAGTAAAAGTATAAAAAATTAGCCGGACTTGGTGGCGGGTGCCTGTAGTCCCAGCTACTCGGGGAGGCTGAGGCAAGAGAATTGCTTGACCTGGGAGGCAGAGGTTGCAGTGAGCTGAGATCGCGCCACTGCACTCCAGCCTGGAGATAGAGCGAGACTCCGCCTCAAAAAAAAAAAAAAAAAAGTCGAATTCTTTTTTTTTTTTTTTGGAGATGGAGTCTCACTCTGTCACCCGGGCTGGGGTGCAGTGGCGCAATCTCAGCTCACTGCATCCTCCACCTCCCAGGTTCAAGCAATTCTCTGCCTCAGCCTCCTGAGTAGCTGGGATTACAGGCACCTGCCAGCACGCCTGGCTAATTTTTTTATTTTTTAATTTTTTTAGTAGAAACAGGGTGTAACCATCTTGGCCAGGCTGGTCTTGAACTCCTGACCTTGTGATCCACCCACCTCGGCCTCCCAAAGTGCTGGGATTACAGGCGTGAGCCACCACACCCGGCCCCCGGAGTCGAATTCTTAAAAACAGAAAGTAGAATAGTGATTGCCATAGGCTGGGGGGTGGGGGGTGGTGGAAGAGGGCAGATGCTGTTTAATGGGTGCGGGGGTCCGTTTTGCAAGGTGAAAGGTTCTAGAGATCTGCTGCATAACTGGGTACGGCCATGAACACAACTGCACTTGCACCTGAACGTGGCTGAGGCAGCATTCTAATTGTTACAGGGTTTTTCTCTTTTTCTGTTTTCTTTTCTTTTCTTTTTTCTTTGAGATGGAGTCTCGCTCTGTTGCCCAGGCTGGAGTGCAGTGGCGCAATCTCACCTCACTGCAAGGTCTGCCTCCTGGGTTCACGCCATTCTCCTGTCTCAGCCTCCGGAGAAGCTGGGACTACAGGCGTCTAACACCACGCCTGGCTAATTTTTTTGTATTTTTTTTTAGTACAGTCGGGGTTTCACTGTGTTAGCCAGGATGGTCTCGATCTCCTGACCTCGTGATCTGCCCGCTTCAGCCTCCCAACGTGCTGGGATTACAGGCGTGAGCCACCGTGCCCAGCCTCTTTTTCTGTTTTCTTATGGAGAATAGCCCTTCGGTGATCAGAAGAGACACAAGAAGGAAAATAAAGATTGGATGAGTCTCAGGTCCTAGAGATACGGGGTATGTCCAAAGGCCACACAGAGGCTGGTCAGCACGAGGAGAGAGGGTTAGAGGGCGAGGACCTGTTCTGCTGCTTGTACTGGGTCTTGGATATGGGTAGAAGCCTAGATGGAGAGGAGAGGGGTTGATGGTGGTTGTGGCCATGTTGCCCCTTCCTACGGGCGGGGCGGGGGGTGTGCCCTCTGCTTTAAGCTGGGCTCCAGGGGTCACAGCTTTGAGTTTCACTCGTAAGCCCATCAGGATGTCTGGAACCTTCAGGGCTGCGGCCCAGGAATGTCAAACGCTGGGAGCCTGGGAACGGAGGAGGCAGAGCCTGCTGTCCACTGGCTGTGAGAGTTGTTGGGGGGGGGACTTGTCCAGGGCCACGAGGCCAGTGCAGTTCTCTGTGTCTCTGTACCCAGCTGGCCTGTACCTGGAGACCCTGAGCCAGAACCCAGGATGGGCCCTGGCCTGGGTGCTGCGGCTCCCCCCATTCTGTGCCCCTGGGGGAAGGTGCTCAGTGCGTGAATTGTTTCCTGCCCCAGCCCAGGGGAAAGCTGAGGCCAGGGAGCAGCCAGGATGAAGGTCAGGGCCTCCCTTGGCCCCACCAGACCTTGGCCCCACCAGACCCAGGGCCGCTTCCCTCCAGCCCCGGCTCCCATTTGGCTGGAGGTGCCCTGGGCTGTTGGCCTGCCCTCGTCAGCGTCAATCTTGCAGTCTCAGCAGCTGGCCTGGGTTTCAGCGGGAGGCATCCTGTAGCTGCAGGTTTTCTGGCAGGCAGAGGGTTGGGCTGGCGGGGGACACTGAGTGCCCCACCTGCTCAGACTCTTCATGCCATCAAGGGGCCAGTCGGGGGGCAGGTGTGAGTGTGACCCTGAGGGCCCTGACCTGCCACTGCAATCCTCACACTCTTGCCTGGGTGGGGCAGGGAGGAGCTGGACCCTGGCTTTAGGAGTCTGGTGGGTAATTAGACCCAGACAGGGAGGGCTCAGTGCGGGTCTGAGGAGGGAACACACGTGTGCAGGCGTGTGCTCCACGGTGGCATGTTGATACTGACCAGCCTGGGCACCAGGCCCCCTCGGGAGCCAGCTTTCCTGTTCTGAGTGGAAGGGAGATCAGGTTTCCCTGAGAAACCCCAAAATAGCCCCCAACTGTGCCTGGCTTCCAGCGGGCAGCCCAGCCCCCGGGCCCTGTTTTGCTCCCTTTCCCCCTTCACCCCCAGCCCATGTCCTGCTGTCTCCTCCCTGAATGGTGGACCCTCAGCCCCTCCTGTACAAGGTGGTCAAGCGGTGCCTCATGCATTTGTTCATTCGACCTGTCGTGAGAGTTTGTGACATGCTGGCACGGGGCCAATGTTGAGTCCACCAGGATGGGAGGGTGGCCAGGCTCTGAGCCACTGAGCACCAGCTGGCCAGGATGGGTCTTCAACAAGAAATCTCACTGGTAAGTGATGACAGCATGGGACCAGGGTCCCATGAAGACCTGCTGGAGGGCCGCACCTCTGGGAAGGTAGACTTGGAGCTTGGTCCAGTGAAGAGGGAACAGCACGGGGAACAGCGTGTGTGAGGGTCCCGCCATGTCTCAGCCCTTTCCTGGCCCCTGCACTTAGCCGTCGGTGCCCATCTTCAGGGTCAGGGGAAGCCCAGGCCAAAGCGGGCCGGGAAGGGGCCCTGTGGATAAGGCCGAGAGCCTGTCCCAAAATAGGGCCGGCAGCATTTCCCACCCATAAAAGGCTCTTGGAATCTGGACCCCGGGGACCCCAGGCAGCCAGGCCCAGCTAAAACTCAGCTGCCACCACTGCCCCAGCACTCTGCCCACAGCAGCCCTGGTGCCACCACCCTGCAGAATCCTGTCAGACAACCACTGACATGGTAAGGCTGCTCTCTGTGCACGATGGAGTCTCTGGTGGGCTGGCTGGGTAGGTTGAGCTGGAACCTGGAGGTGCGATGACCTGCCAGGGAGCCTGGACAGGAAGGGGCTGAGGTAGAAGAGGGGGCCAAGCCCTGCTGCCACCAACACGGCCCTTGTTCCGGGGCCAGGGTGGAGCAGCCCTTTCTGGAAGCTGGCTCCCAGATGGGCAGCAGCAGTGGTGGCAGGCAGGTGTGGCCCGGTGCTGGACTCTCCCTCCGGAATGCCACACAGGCTGGAGCCCAGGGTTCTGCTTCCTGGGCTGTATCCCAATCCTGGGCTGGAAGCCTTTCCCGGGCCAGGGCTGGGCTCCTCCCCACCCTGCTCTCGGCTTCCTTCACCTGCCTCACCCGGTGTCCATTGCCAGGCTCCAGGGCCGCGGCCTGGCCCGCCTGGCCCTGCAGCTGCTGCTGTTCTCTCGCACGCTGGCTCCTGCCTGTCTGGCCCTTGCCCCTGTTAGCTGCCTGGCAGAGCCCTGCTGGCCCTGCAAACCCCTGGCATGTGACCCCTTGTCCTGGAAGCCTGCTCTCCACTGGGGGCCTCCTCTCTTACCACTCACCTTGAAAGGCTGCCAATGGAGGAATGGGTGCAGGGGGTACCTCTGACCCTTCCCTGGACACAGGGGCAGAAGGGGCTCCTGGTCAGGCCGGTGCGGGTGTCCCCTGCAGACAGAGCGCCTGTCGGCTGAGCAGATCAAGGAGTACAAGGGAGTCTTTGAGATGTTCGACGAAGAGGGCAACGGGGAGGTGAAGACGGGCGAGCTGGAGCGGCTCATGAGCCTGCTGGGCATCAACCCCACCAAGAGTGAGCTGGCCTCAATGGCCAAGGACGTGGACAGAGACAGTGAGCTCATGGCTGGAGTGGGGTGGGCAGCCTCGGGGGGGCCCTGGGTCAAGTCTCAGTGCCTATGGGGGGAAGAGGCAAAGCCCATGGGGAGTGCTGTGCCCCGTCCCTGGAGCCCCAGCTGTGCCCCTTGCAGACAAAGGGTTCTTCAACTGCGATGGTTTCCTGGCACTAATGGGAGTTTACCATGAGAAGGCCCAGAACCAGGAGAGCGAGCTGAGGGCGGCATTCCGTGTCTTCGACAAAGAGGGCAAGGGCTACATTGACTGGAACACACTCAAGTAGGGCCCGGGTGGGGGGTGGGTGGGGGGCGGGTGGTGGGCGGGCACGGGCAGGGCCGATGGAGTGGCTCAGCGCCAGGCCCCGTAGGTACGTGCTAATGAATGCAGGGGAGCCCCTCAACGAGGTGGAGGCGGAGCAGATGATGAAGGAGGCCGACAAGGATGGGGACGGGACCATCGACTATGAGGGTGAGTGGCCTGGAGCCCTGGGAGCCGTTGGCTGGGCCGGGGCAAGCTGCTGACCTGCCCCTCTGTTCCCAGAGTTTGTGGCCATGATGACGGGGGAGTCCTTCAAGCTGATCCAGTAGGTGCAGCTGCCGCAGCCGGGGGAGGCCTGCCCGGGAAGGCTGCTGCCCCTGCCCCCTGGCCCCCACTCCCCCGGCTCCGTGTAAAATAAATGTTCCAGCCCGACCTGTGTGTGCCTCACTGTCCCAGCCTGGGTTGGGGGGCAACAGGCAAAGGCATGGGGCTGGAGAAGGAAAAGAGTTTTCCTGGCCCAGCCACAGAAACACAGCCCCAGTCATTTCTGCCATGACACCTGACACCACCCATTGCCCAGCTCAGGGCTAGGAATGCCAGCCTGAAACCTGGACTGGGTACAGGCCGGGGACCACATGCTCGCCCTGCCTGCTTGCACTGGGGGTTGGCTGCCCGAGGGTTCCTCCCAGAGCCCTGGAGTCCCAGAGTCCTTCCCACATAGGCAGAGACCACTTAAATACAAACTTTATTCTCTCTCCAAGAAGATGCAGACGTCACAGGTGGCCCTGAGCTCCCACCCGAGGCTTAGCCCTCTTCCAGGCTGAGGGCCTGCTGGGGCTGGGCCAGGGGCTGAGGCTGAAAGCAGCAGCCTGCCTAGGGGGTGACGCCATGGGGCCGGTGTAACATGGCACCGAGGCTGGGGCCACAGCAATGTGTGGGATGGTGGGGTGGGCTGGGGCCCTTGGCTCCAAGCGTTCGTTCTCCAAGCTCTGGTCCGTTCTCCTGCCTCCTTCAAGGGGCACCAGGGCTACAAGGTGGTAGTTGAGTATTGGGGCCCGACTCCTGGGGCACTGGAGTGGTCTCTAGGCCCGAGGCCCCAAGGAGAGGACTGGGTTTCTGGGAGAGTGCTGGTCCTTCCTCTCTGGGCTTGGCCATCTTGACAGCTTCATCGTAGGAGGGTGGAGGCTCCGGGGTGTACAGGCTGTAGGCAGGAGGAGCCATGGAGTCCAGGTCCAGCTCCCCAAAGGGCAGGGGCAACCGCATGCCCAGTGGGTACTGCACGGAGCTGTAGGCTGCAGGGAACCAGAGTGGGTTCGTGGAGGCGGGCTTGGCATTTACCCCCGCCATCTCCACCCCCAACTGGCGGGCCCCTAGGCACTCACAGGTCACAGTGCTGTGTACAGGGCTGTCGCTGTCCATAGGGATGACTGCCACGTCGCAGGGCTGCCGTGCTGGTGGCAGATGTGGCTGGGCCTGTGCCTGCTTCCGGAGGCAGCAGAACCGGACACAACCAGCTGTGACACCACACAGCAGAAGCAGGAGGACCGCCAGCAGGATGAGCCTAGGAGAGCAAGGCTCTACCACTGGACTGACCCTCGGCCACCGGGCACCTGCACCCTGGGGAATGTCGTGGCACAACCACCGAAGACAGGTTAACAGGATAAAAAGCAGACAATGTCTCTCCATGTCGGAGACCGCCGTGGCCAGAGCCTGGCCTCGGGCTGCTGGGCCTGCCCTGGCTGTCTCTCCCGGGCTGGCCAGGGGTGGCCTTGGGCTCACTCCCAGCACTCGCTGTCCTCAGCGACTGCCCCACTGCTGAGCGGGATCGTAGGGGACTCCCGCGGAGGCCAGGCGGGAGAGGTGGGAGGGAAGGTCCTGCTTGCTCGAGGTCAGTTCCCGCCAGCGGCCGGGACTGGACGACAGCGGAGGCGGCCTGGTGAGGTAAGGGCCTGGCGGGCCTGGCCCCGGTGACCCCCGCCCCAGAACCGTCGGACGCACGGCTCCGCCGCGGCCTCCACTTACCCCACGTGCCACAGGCTGCTCCAGCGGGCCTGGGGCGGGCACCTGTGGGGACGGCGGCACCTGGAGCAGGCGGGGCATGGGACGGCCGACCTCGCCGCCCGTGCCTCCCCATAGGGCGGGGCCAGGCCCCGGCTCCCTCCCCCACGACTTACTGGTCCGAGGGGTCGCAGCTGCCGTCCGCGAAGCCCAGCGCCACCTGTGGGGACAAGGGTGAGCCCGGGAGGGGCGTGGTCCGAGCACGGACCCGCCCCGCGGTGGCCGAACCGAGAGAGAACGCCGCCCGACCCACCTGCGGCAGCGGCAGGAGCGGCAGCAGCAGCCGGAGTCCGCCGGCGGCCAGCGGACCCCGGGCCATGCTCTGCGGAGGTTGGAGCAAAGCCCGGCGGCGCGGCTTTATGGGGCCCCGCCCACCACAGGACACACCCACCACATGACACGCCCACAGAACGCCCGCTCAGAGTAAACCCCGCCCACCGGGCCCCGCTGGCCGCAGGCCCCGCCCACAGGCGCACACGCCTACTGGACGCCCCACGCAGGGTAAACCCCGCCCTCCGGGCACCGCCCAGAGCAAACCGCGTTCGTCGCAAGCCTCGCCCACAGGACGCCTCACGCAGCATCAACCCCGCCCACTGGGCCCCGCCCAGTGCAAGCCTCGTTCGCCGCAGGCCCCGCCCACAGGAGCCCTCGCCCACGAGACGCCCCCATTCGCTGGGCCTCCACTCAATGCAAACCCCGCCCACTGGCCCCATGCCCAACGTAAGCCTCGCCCACCATACCCTGCTCAGCGCCCCCTCCCACTGGGCCACGCCCAACGTGTTCAGAGGGCTTGTCCGCCGCAAGCCCTACCCCGCAGCTCCACCTGGCCCAGACTCGTGAGGCGACGGTGGGTCTCGTCCTCAGCCCGGGCACGGCGCCTTAACCTCGGCCGAGCGCGGCCTGCTCTGCCGCTGGTCTGGGCGCGGCCCGGGGACCCTCGGGAGCTGGCCTGGAAAGTCGTGGGTGCCTTGGGTGTGGTCCCTCGGGTCCAGTCTCGCAGGCGGGCTCCAGGTGGACTGTAGGGTAACGCCACCAAGATGCTGGGCATCCCGAACTTGGTGTTTGGACACTTGATTGTGGACCTGCGCTGCAGGCGCTGTCTGGGGGCTGGCCCAGGGGGCTGGAGCCTGGCCCTGGCTCTGGGCTGTTGAGGCGCTGGGTGCAGACCACTTTCCCAAAGCACTTGGCCTTGGGGGCCATTTCCCACCTGGGGAATGTGACCTCCATTCCCGAGGGCCACAGGGAGCCCAGCGCCCTTCCCTCAGCCTGCAATGTCTGCTGCTCCCTGTGCAGGGGCAGGCCGGGGGCCATTTCTTCCAGGGGGACCCCAGACCCTTATCCCTCTGCCACCAGGCCAGGGGCCCTGTTAGGCTCTTGGTGCCCTCTGCTCTCCGTGGGACCAGCAGCACACCGTCTGTCTGGTGGTCAGGCTAAGGGAGGTGGTCAGCACAGCAAGGGGCAGGGTCCATCTTACTGCAGGAGGGGCACGCACCCCTTGCTCAGAACTGTTCCACATGTGGGCGCTGCTCAGTGTCCCCCACCCCTACAACAAGGGCAGTGACCCTGGAGGGCAGGGCCTCCTCTGCGTGGCTCTTCTGCCCATACCTGCCCCTTCACTGCATCACTCCTTCCACTGTTGGGCTCTGCCTGAAGTTGCCTTTCACCTCCCAAGGCCTGTGCCACGGTCCTCAAGGGCCCTTCCTGCCTGCCCAGCTCCCCCAGCCCCTGGCCCTTCTTCCTGCCACGTTGACTGCACTGGTCGTGGAGGCCCAGCACGGGAGTGGGAATGGGAGTGCATGTGCACAGCACAGCCTGAGGCCACAGCCCCGAGTTCCGGAAGGTGTGGGCACGGCCCCCACGCGGGAGCTGGGCAGGCCTCGCCACTCAGTACCAGAGGCCTGCCAGCAGGAGAGTCGGGTCAGGGTTTAGAAGAGAGGGGCCTATTCAGGAAACATTGCCATCTGGTAGCACCTCCTCCTGCGGCCGGGGCCTGGCCTGGACCTGGCGGAACCTGCCTTCCCCTCCCATCTGGTGTGGCGCAAGCTTGAGCCATGGTGGGTCGGCCGCAGGAAGGGCAGCAAGGGACCCATTGGACAGAAATCCTGCAAAACGCCACTGCGGGGTCAATGTCACTGGCTTGAAGTTTGGGGCAATGGCAAGTTCCTAGGCACTGTGGGCCCTGGGGGGCTGGGGGTGAGGGCAGGCAGCTCAAGACCGGCGTCCCTGAGGCCTGTGCCCAGGAAAGCTCCCAGAAGCACCATCTGCTCCCCCGACCCGGCCAGGGAAGGCTGCGTACAGTCTGCCGGTGGCTGCTGGTTGGGGTGGCACAGTGGGTGTGCTGCACTGTGACAGG
The DNA here is from genome assembly GCF_029289425.2 of Pan paniscus. Lineage (NCBI taxonomy): Eukaryota > Metazoa > Chordata > Mammalia > Primates > Hominidae > Pan > Pan paniscus. The sequence goes on along the minus strand of NC_073249.2, from coordinate 226,354,256 downwards.
AGGGCCAGGCTGGGTGGGCTCTGTGGGGACAGTGTCCAACAAGCCAGACTCCAGAGGGCAGGGTTGGGGTGCAGGCACCACTCTGAGCTTCAGGAGCATCTCACGGGCTGCGAGGGGTCTTCTCTGTTGAAGGGTGGGTCAGAGCCCAGAAAGCCGAGCCCAGACTTATCTCAGACAAATAGAGACTTCAGTGCAGGAGCTGGGCCTCACCTGGCCCCTGCTGGGCGGAGGGGAGGGCATGAGTAGGCTGGGGGGTCCCCACCGTCTGCTCACCTTTGCTTGGGGACATCCGGGGTCCTGGAACTTGGGAAAAGTCTGGAGGTTCCCGGGGCCTGCCCTGGGCTTTGCAGCCCTGCCCTCCCCACCACCCAGGCCCCTCGGTTCTGGGTCAGCCTCAGCTCTAGCTGTACCCCGGCCCTCTGGGCTGCCTGCTGCTGCTCAGGGCGCCAGGCTTGGGGGCTCTCCTTGAATTTGGGTCAGGGTGGCCTCCCCACAGGTGTCCTGCAGGATGGCCCCACTCTAGGAGGCCCTTGCCAGGCAAAGCGGGTTTCATGGCTGTGAGGGGAGGGGCTGCTTCCCCAGGGCTCTGTCCCCACCTCCCATTCTGTGCTCACCCCAGGGAATAACCTGCTGTCACCCACACTGCAGGCTGCACGTATTGGCCTACAAAAAATTTATTGACAGGCTGTGGAGGGCTCTCCTGGGGGCTGGGGGCTCTGAGGGGGTCTGGCTAGGATGGCTGCGGGCTGGCCTGGCCTTCTCGCTGCTTCTGAGTCTGGGGTCTCAGGAGGGGTGCTCTTGGATGTCCCTGGGCTTGCGGGGTCCAGGGCAGCAGGAAGTGGCCGTGGCGCCATGTGGAGGGCGGCCTATTGGAATCTGCCTGGCAGAGGATGGCCAGGTCCCAGGCTCTAGGGTAGTATGACCTGGCCCTCAGCCTGGGGAGGACTTTGAGGGTGGGCAGGAGGGCCCGAGGGTGCTCTGTGCAGAGGCTTAGGGGCCGGTCAACACCTGGGCTACAAAGATGACCTTGTAGGTCTCCTTCACATCCCCCCTTAGCTGCAGCAGGGCCGACACCATGAGTGGGTGGTCTGGCTGGAACAGGAGGGGAGGGGAGAAGAGGCCTTCAGCCAGTGGGCACCCAGAGGAGATCTGCTGTCTTCCCACTGCCCTGCCCACCTGACTCCCCTGGGTCCTCCACGGCCACCTCCTCCCCTGGGACTGGGCAGGGGTGTCAGCCCACCCAACTTTTGGCGTTCCCAGGGCTCCCTGGCCTGGAGCCCAAAGGCACCTACATCAAAGTCCGTAGGTGGCACCCAGGAGATGCTGATGGTCTTCGTCTGGCCGCGCTCCACGGAGCCCCTGGAGGGCTCAATGGAGAAACCCTTGTGCTGCAGGGATGCGACGCTGTCTATGCTGAACTCAACGGTCTGTGGGGTATGGGGCTCCTGTAGGCTGGCGACCAGGCACCACTCCCAGAAGCAGTGGGACTAGGGGTGAGGGTGCCCAGCTCCACTCACCCTCCCAGCTCTGACCAGGCTGCCCACCCCACAGCTGCCACAGGAAGTCCGAGAAAAGCCCGGCTGTCGGGACAAGCCCAGTGAGGGGCAAGGCCAGGAGGGTCAGGGCTGCCCAGGGCAGGGGAGGCCGAGGGGGCTGCCTGGTGTCCCCAGGGGCAGTGCTGTGGGCACCTTCTTTGGAGATGGCTGGGTGGTCCGGATACAGCCCACCTGCAGCTCTCGGGTGGCAGGTGGGGCTGGCGTGTCTGTGTCAAACTGGATGTAGTCCAGGGTCACCAGGATGGGCCTCAGCTCCTCAGCTTCTGGAGAGAGAGGGCCTGGCCGGGAGCTGGCTGGAGGGGTGTGGCCAGGGGAGCTGTTCAGGGTCAGACTGAGGCATGGGGTGAGGCTGCAGCTGGACTCCTGAACTCTGGGTAGCAGTGGCTGTCCTGCTTGGCTCTGGGGTAGAAGACTGGGAATCCCTGCCCTGCTCCGCTGGGTCTCGGGGCCCCCATCCACGGGACAGGGGCACTGGGAGGCCCCGTGTCTGTTCCCTCCCTGGGGAGGGGCTCACCCTCTCTGTGCCTGGGGTCAAATACAGGGATCGCTGTCAGAGACTCCACGGGCACGTCCAGGGGGTCGCCGCCCTCCACGAACATCATGTGCTGACAGGCGGCACCCTTCAGCAGGATCTGGTGGGAGATTTTCTGGGGACAAGAAGTGGAGTGGCCTTGTCCCCGAAGCTCGGCGGCAGGGGTCCTGCTGGTGAGAGCTGGGCTGGCTCAGGGAAGGAAGCAGGGACGGCCTGGGGGCCCCATGGGGCCCTGGACTCTGGTCTTTCCACTGACGGCCCTCAGTGTGGTGCTGAGTCCCCCAGCCATGGTACCCTCAGGGCCTCCAAAGTGGAGCAGTGCAGCCAAAGGCAAGGCCCTGCGTGGGGCCAGGGCCGGGCCGGGCTGAGCTTGCAGAGCCAGAGCCGCACCTTTTCAAAGAGCACCACCTGGAGCCTGTCGGAGAAGTAGAGGCTCTCATGGTCGGGGCTGAAGGTGACAGTGAAGTCTTGTGCCTTCCCGGGGTCCATGACGCCCTTGATGGGGGCCACGCCGAACACGCTCTGACCGTTGAGATTCTGCGTCCCTGCGGGTAGGGTGGGGTGCAGTTTGGCCTTCTCCACCTGCAATCACTGTCTGCCCTCCAAGCCTTGCTGCATAGAGCTCTGCACCCTGCCCGCCCCCTGCAGAGCCCCTGTCCTGCCCGGTCCCCCCAGTGGCCTTGCGCCCCCCACTCCTCCCATGGATCCAAGCGCCCACCCCCCCATCTCACCAACCGCCCCCTCCAGCTCACTGCCCACCCCCCCAGCTCACCGCCCAGCCCCCCCACCTCACCAACTGCCCCCCACCCAGCTCACCGCCAGCGCCCGCCAGCTCACCGACCACCCCCCCAGCTCACAGCCCACCGCCCCATCTCACCAGCTGCCCCCTCCCTGGCACACCGCCCACCCCCCCATCTCACCAACCGCCCCCTCCAGCTCACTGCCCACCCCCCCACCTCACCAACTGCCCCCCACACAGCTCACCGCCCACGCCCGCCAGCTCACCGACCACCCCCCAGCTCACAGCCCACCCCCCCATCTCACCGCCCAGCCCCCCCATCTCACCAGCTGCTCCCTCCCCGGCACACCGCCCACCCCCCCATCTCACCAACCACCCCCCTCCAGCTCACCACCCGCCCCTGCCAGTTCACCGCCCGTAGCCCATCTCATTGCCCAGCCCCCCATCTCACCAACTGTCCCCCTCCAGGCCACTGCCTACTCCCCCAGCTCACCGCCCACCCCCGCAGCTCACCGCCCACCCCCCACCCCCCGCTCACCGACCACCTCCGTCCTCTGGGAGGGCGAGCTGAGGAACTGCGGCAGCTGCTGCTGGCCCCGGCCCCGGGTGCTGGAGAGGCTGTCCAGGTGCATGGAGAACTTGATGGGGAGCAGAGAGTTGTTCTGCAGCTGCAGAGAGCAGGCCGCGGTCACTGCCCGCCAGCCCCTGCCTGGCCGCCCCCTTCCTGTCGTCGGTGCCCAGGACTTGGCTGCTGCTATGAGGCCACACCCAGGTGGGGACCCGGGTGGCCTGATGACGCCAGCACACATGGCGGTTTATTGAGCTGTGTGCCAACATCCCTTCTTCCAGCCTCTCATCAGCCTTTGCTAGGCTGGGGCTCGGCTTCCCTGCCTAGGGTGCGTGGACAGCTCTGGGGTGTCACCTGTCCTCCAGGGCGCCTGAGTCTCGCTCAGGCCCAGCTTAGCTGAACCCATGTCCCCACCTGTGTCCTCCCTGCCCTCACCCCCTCTCCTTAGAGCACCCTTTCCCCATGCAACGCCCGTCTCGGGCTCTGCCTCCAGCACCCGCCCTGAGCCAGGCGGAGAAGCAGGTGTCCCTCCCGGACCCACGCTCGTGCGAAGGCATGAGGGCACACGCTGGTGCGAAGGCATGAGGGCACACAGGGCAGTGCGAAGGCATGAGGGCACACGCTGGTGCGAAGGCATGAGGGCACACGCTGGTGTGAAGGCATGAGGGCACACGCTGGTGCGAAGGCATGAGGGCACATGGGGCAGTGTGAGGCATGAGGGCACACGCTGGTGTGAAGGCATGAGGGCACGCAGGGCAGGGCGAAGGCATGAGGGCACATGGGGCAGCGTGAAGGCATGAGGGCACACGCTGGTGTGAAGGCATGAGGGCACACGCTGGTGTGAAGGCATGAGGGCACGCAGGGCAGGGCGAAGGCATGAGGGCACATGGGGCAGCGTGAAGGCATGAGGGCACACGCTGGTGTGAAGGCATGAGGGCACGCAGGGCAGGGCGAAGGCATGAGGGCACATGGGGCAGCGTGAAGGCATGAGGGCACACGCTGGTGTGAAGGCATGAGGGCACACGCTGGTGTGAAGGCATGAGGGCACACAGGGCAGTGCGAAGGCATGAGGGCACACAGGGCAGTGTGAGGCATGAGGGCACACGCTGGTGTGAAGGCATGAGGGCACGCAGGGCAGGGCGAAGGCATGAGGGCACATGGGGCAGCGTGAAGGCATGAGGGCACATGCTGGTGTGAAGGCATGAGGGCACGCAGGGCAGGGCGAAGGCATGAGGGCACATGGGGCAGCGTGAAGGCATGAGGGCACACGCTGGTGTGAAGGCATGAGGGCACACGCTGGTGCAAAGGCATGAGGGCACACGCTGGTGCGAAGGCATGAGGGCACACGCTGGTGTGAAGGCATGAGAGCACACAGGGCAGTGCGAGGCATGAGGGCACGCAGGGCAGTGCGGCTCACTGCAGAGGGCTGCAAACCCTTGCCCCCAGGTGGCTGAGCTGAGCTCCAAAGGAGTGAGTTCAAGCAGCAGGGCAGGGGGTGGGTGGTGGGTGGGGGGAGCTCTGTGCAGGGGCTGAGGAGGAGGGACAAAGAGCGCCAAGGAGGACAGGGAGGTGGGGAGGACTAGGGGACATCTGCAGCCTCCCCAGAAACAGGCCCCGGGTTCCCTGCAGGAGAGGGCGGCAGAGGCGGCAGCTGTGTAGAGGAGGGTTAGAGGGGGCCACCTGTGTCCCCACGGGCTCTCCGACCCACGGGTCACTTTTGACAGCTGGCCTGAGTCCTGCCTGGTGGAAACCCCTCCTGGGAGGCTGGAGCCAGCACCAGGGCCCACGTGTGCTTCACCTTGAAGCCTGAGGACACAGACTCTCCGGCAATCACATAGCCCATGTTGAGGACGCTGCCTTCAATGGAGCACGTGATCATGGATGCCACGCCAGTGCCCAGGAGGGTGAGGGTGAGCGTGCCTCTCTTGGTGATGATGTCCAGTGTTTCTTGAGCCTAAAGAGACCACATCGCTCAGCCAGGAACAGATGTCTGCTGGAGCCACGAGGGGAGCTCTGCCTCAGGGGCAGTGGGTTCTCAACGCTGGAGTTGAGACAGCGCTGGGGGGCTCTGTCAGCTCCGCTCACTTGGCGGCTGGTGTGAGGGCCTGGGGGCCAGGCTGCTTGCAGACCCAGGCTTAGTCCCAGGCCTGAGCACAGGTGATGCCCACCCCGGCCAGCGCCTTTGTTCTGCAGTGTGGGGAGCCTTGGGCCGCAGTGTGGCCAGGGTGGGCCTGGGACTCACCAGGATGCTCTCGTGGGGAGAGAAGGAAAGCACCAGGACCTGGGTCCCACCCGCACGCAGCAGGCTGGAGTGGTTCAGCAGGACAAAGGGGCCGTTGGGGTTCAGCAGGGAGAAGTCCAGCTGAGGGTCCATGTCAAGGAGGGGATACAGGTGTCTGCAGGCTCTACCACGCCCTCCCCGGTCCCCGCTCCCACCCCGCAGGCCGCCTGAGCTGGGTGGACAAGGATACGGCCAGATCCTCGGGAGAGACGTTCTGGATGGAGATCTTCTTGATACTGCGGTGCCCTGAAATGGGGCAGGGAGCGTCAGGCCCCAGCCCCAGGCCCCAGGGAGCGCCTCTGCCAGGGGTGGGCCGTGGGGCTGGGGGAGGCGTGGGTGTGCCTGGGCACCGGGGTGGAGGTGTGTGCGGGGCTTAGCACCTCACCGACAGCGACGTCGCCGAAGTTAAAGATGGTCTTGCCTTTATGGGACGTCACCACAACAGATGGTGCCACCGTCGGGCACCACAGCTCCAGGTACAGGGTGTTGTGGGGGCTGGGATAGGAAGGGCATGCTGAGGGCAGGGTGGGCGGCCCCCTGCCCGCCCAGGCCCCAGAGTTGGGCAGTAGCAGAGGGACAGCGCGTTTGCGGCTGACCACACCCCATTCTGGCCAGAGTACCCCGCACCTGAAGCTCAGGGGTTCTGACCCCTTCCTGTCTTTGATGTCGCCACTGGCAACAACACAGGGAACTACAAATGTGTCAAACTTCGCCTGGAACGCTCTGAGCAGGGTGGCTCGGGCGGCCTGGTACTCGTCGGAACTAGAAGGAAGTCAGAGGCTTGCGCTCCCGCCTTGCCCCCATCCACCATTGGCCCGGGCCGGACCCCTGCAGCTCTGCCTCAGGGTCCCAGGGTCCCAGGGTCCCAGGCTGTGGCTGTCCCAGTTGTGTCTGACAAACTGGCTTTTCCATCCTTCTCTGGCTCCTGTGGGGGTCTCATCACTCACTTCAGGTCCTCGTCAGCTGGTGGCTGGAGGCTAGGGGTTGGGGCAGGTGCCTTTGGCCCCTGGCTAGAGAGCCATGTTCCTTCCCGGGGCCACAGGCACCCATTAGAGCTTTCCCAGGGCTCATTCTGCACCCGGGGGGCTGGGTGGGGGGTGGTGGCTTTGCTCCCCACCCATGGATTGAGGCTGTGTGCAGGGGTGTCAGGCCTGGGGAAATGGGGTGGGTAGGTCCCAGGAAGGCAGCACCTGGATCCAGCTGTGTCTGAAGGCATCAGTCCTTCCAGCCACATGGGTCATTCCGGGCAATCTGTAGGGAGGGGACTCTCCACAGGGGCCACAGTGGGTCCCACCAGAGGGGCCTGGAGGGAAGCAGGTGGGGCAGCCCCTCCTGGACCCACCTGGGCTTCAGCTCCCGCTTCCGCATCTCCAGGACGTGGGGGACAGAGACTTTGAACAGCTTGTCGCGGTTCTGTGCTCGAAGAACGGAGAATGACAGTCTATGCCGGTCCTTCCTCTGGGGGGCCATATCCTTTCGGAACTGTGGGGGGAGCGACTGGCTGTGGGACTGTGCAGGGCCCTAAACACAGCCAGCTGTGCCCCGTGGCTCCTCTGCGGCCAGTGCGGGAACCGCGGGAGCTGCAGTTGGGATTGAATGTGGGGACGCAAAAGCCGACGGGCGCCCGAGGAAGACAGTAGCCAGTGCGGAGGGGCACACAGACCCCCACAGAGCTGCTCACAGACTGTGGCGTCTGCTTCACCAGAGGATAAACTGAGGCACGAAGGAGTGAGGAGGCGGCCAGAACCGGGGTCCCCACCCTGGTGCCTTCCCCCATCTTCACCGCGGAAGGCCGAAGGCAAGTGCTGCCCCTTGCGTGCACACCCAGGAGGAACCCAGGCCGGGAAAGGCAAACCCTTGGGAGGAAGCCAGGCCGGGAAGGGCAAACCCCTGGGAGGAAGCCAGGCCGGGAAGGGCAAACCCCTGGGAGGAAGCCAGGCCGGGAAGGGCAAACCCCTGGGAGGAAGCCAGGCCGGGAAGGGCAAACCCCTGGGAGGAAGCCAGGCCGGGAAGGGCAAACCCCTGGGAGGAAGCCAGGCCGGGAAGGGCAAACCCCTGGGAGGAAGCCAGGCCGGGAAGGGCAAACCCCTGGGAGGAAGCCAGGCCGGGAAGGGCAAACCCCTGGAAGGAAGCCAGGCCGGGAAGGGTGCATCTGGAGTGTGGCAGGAGCCTCGAGGCCACCTCCAGGGCCGGCACTTGTGGGGCAGATTCTGCAGGACACTCCGTGTTTCAGGTGCGCCTCCCGGGGCCTCCAGGTTGTTGGAGGGGCCCTTAATTGCATCCGCTGCACCCCTGGGTCACAGCCCCTACTGCCCCCACCTCCAGAGCCCACCCTTCCCTGCTCCCGCCTGGCAGTGCCTTCCAGAGAGAAGGGAGGGTCTTGGTGAGCAGGCTTTTTAACCTCAGATACAGCTCGACATGTGCGTTGCTTGGGAAAGGTCTACCCTGTGCTCCCGGCACGCGGCCGGGGCCCCCCAGGACTCGAAGGCGGTGGAGTTTGTTCCTGCAACAGGGCCTTCCCCGACCTACGCCCCTCCTTCCCGGGCCCCACGCACAGATTTGGTCTCCATTTCTTTATTCAGGAGTGGGAGGGCTTCCTGGCGGATCAGCTTCTCGGGCAGCACTGGCCGGAAGGCCACCTGGACCAGGCACCTCTGAGGAGAGACCAGCGTGGGCACAGGGGCTGCCACTTCCCTCCACCCCCCCCGGAGCCCCTGCGGGCACTCTACCGTCCTCTGCCTGTGGACTCCCCTCAAGGTCACCTCCCCCTTGAGATTTCAGCCTGCGTGCCCCTTCAGGAAGCCCCTCCCTGACCTCTGTCCCCCAGGAAGCTGGGCGGGCTGCAGGCGTGAGCACCAAGCCCTCTGGCCATGCAGGGTGGGGGTCCCGTGATTGGAGGTGCTGAGAATAGAGTCCTGGACAGGCCGGGACTGGGTCCCCTGTCCACGGGGCAGCAGTGACAGCTGAGCCTGCCCTTTCCTTGAGTTTGATGGGCGAGTCCCACACCCTAACCTGGTCCCGGCACACACCAGCCTTTCCAAGGAGCTTCCATTTTGGAAATGGCTTCCCACAGAAGGGTCCCTCCATGACAGAGCCCACAGGCAGTGTGCAGTATGGGGTTGGGGGTGACATGGTGTGGGAGGGGGAGAGGGTGGGGGGAGGGGACAGGTCTGGGGAGGCAGGAGAGAGGGTGAGGGGAGGGAGGGGAGATGGTGAGGGGAGGGAGGGAGGGGAGAGGGTGGGGGAGGGAGGGGAGAGGGTAGGGGAGGGAGGGGAAAGGGTAGGGGAGGGAGGGAGAGGAGGGGAGAGGGTAGGGAGGGAGAGGAGGGAAGAAGGGAGGGGGGGCAGGGAGGGGAGAGGAGAGAGGAGGGAGGGGAGAGGGGAGGGAGGGGAGCGGGTAGGGGAGGGAAGGAGGGGAAATGGTATGGGAGGGAGGGAGGGGAGAGGGTAGGGGAGGGAGGGAGAGGAGGGGAAAGGGTAGGGGAGGGAAGGAAGGGAGAGGGTAGGGGAGGTAGGGAGGGAGGGGAGAGGGTAGGGGAGGGGAGAGGGTAGGGGAGGGGAGAGGGTAGGGGAGGGAAGGAGGGGAGAGGGTAGAGGAGAGAGGAGGGGAGAGGGTAGGGGAGGGAGGAAGAGGAGGGGAGAGGGTAGGGAGGGAGAGGAGAGGGGAGGGAGGGAGGGGAGCAGGGGAGAGGGTAGGGAGGGAGGGAGAGGAGAGGGGAGAGAGGGAGAGGAGAGGGGAGGGAGGGAGGGGAGGAGGGGAGAGGGTAGGGAGGGAGGGAGAGGAGGGGAGAGGGTAGGGGAGGGAAGGAGGGGAGAAGGTAGAGGAGGGAGGAGGGGAGAGGGTAGGGGAGGGAGGAAGAGGAGGGGAGAGGGTAGGGAGGGAGGGAGAGGGGAGGGAGGGAGGGGAGGAGGGGAGAGGGTAGGGAGGGAGGGGAGGAGGGGAGAGGGTAGGGAGGGAGGGAGAGGAGAGGGGAGGGAGGGAGGGGAAGAGGGGAGAGGGTAGGGAGGGAGAGGAGGAGGGGAGAGGGGAGGGAGAGGAGAGGGGAGGGAGGGAGGGGAGGAGGGGAGAGGGTAGGGAGGGAGGGAGAGGAGGGGAGAGGGGAGGGGAGGGAAGGAGGGGAGAGGGTAGAGGAGGGAGAAAGGGAGAGGGGAGGGGAGGGAGGAAGAGGAGGGGAGAGGGTATGGAGGGAGGGAGAGGAGAGGGGAGGGAGGGAGGGGAGGAGGGGAGAGGGTAGGGAGGGAGGGAGAGGAGAGGGGAGGGAGGGAGGGGAGGAGGGGAGAGGGTAGGGAGGGAGGGGAGGAAGGGAGAGGGTAGGGAGGGAGAGGAGAGGGGAGGGAGGGGAGGAGGGGAGAGGGTAGGGAGGGAGGGAGAGGAGGGGAGAGGGGAGGGGAGGGAGGGAGTGAGGGTAGGGGAGGGAGGAAGCGAGGGGAGAGAGTAGGGGAGGGAGAGGAGAGCTGCATCTGCAGTAATGTGTGTGGGGGTGAGAACCATCACCGAGTGGCTTTTGCTAAGTTGAATGAAATGCATTTTGAATCACTGCATTCATTGAAATCCCATGTGAGCCAACTGTCCCTCACATGCCCTTCCTCACTTAGGCCTTCGGCAGCCCTCAGGGTCACCCGAAGGCCCTGCCAGGCCCAGAGCTTTCTGCTCTGCAGGAAAGGTAGAGTGCTGGGTGGGAGTGGCCGACACCCTCTGCTCCCAGTCGGCCTGCGAGGTCCACAGGTGCAAGGGACTACGCAGCCTTCCCCAGTCTCAACCTGGGAGCCCTGGATGGGTTCCGGCCAGGCCAGCAGCCTGGGGAGCTCCTGCCTCTCGGGGTCAGGCTGGACCAAGGGCACTGTGACCCCCCCCGATGGGGGTGGCCTTGGGCCCCCATGCACATTGGCCATGGAGCCTTCCTCGGCCCTGCTCAGGTCTGAGGAGGGTCAGGTTCACTCCCGCCCCTATTCTCCGGGTTGAAACCCTGTGGTTAAGGGTGGGCAGAGCCAGACACCCCAGGGGTAAATGCAGGTGGCGTGGAGCTCCTGCTTCCCAGCCTGCGTGTGGGGCCCACACCCACCTTTCCTGGCCACACGGTCCCCACTGAGGGCGAGATGGTGATAGGCGAGTCTGGGGGCAGCAGGAACTCGAAAGACGTGGGCCCCATGGGAGAGGCGTCCTCTGAGCCAATGCGGGGCTTGGAGTGGTTCCGCGAACTCATGCTCAGGTGAGAGTTGATGACGTACACTGTAGCCACGGAGGTGTCGTATAGGGCCGTGGCGGCAAACTTGATCTGGTAGTGGGACAGCTCCAGGGGTGGGTGGACGCCTACAGCCCGGCAAGACAGCTTGAAGCACCTGCAAGCAGCAGCATGGGAGGCCCTCAGTCGTGCAGGGCATCCGTGTCCCTCTGCGGCAGGCTCGGGGGCCGCTGGCTAGAGGACAAGCCCCGGGTGAGGCTCACAGGGACATGCACGTTCCTGCTGCCCAGGGGGTCACTGCGCCGCTGACAAGTTTCGAAAATACAGCGTATCCTTGTGCACATTTGAGGTGGGTGGCTAAAAATTTTAAACCGTATTTATTCATTTATAAATAGAGATGGAGTCTCGCTCTGTTGCCCCAGGCTGGAGTGCAGTGGCACTACGACAGCTCACTGTAGCCTCGAACTCCTGGTTCAAGGGGTCCTCCTGCCTCAGCCTCCCGAGTAGCTGGGACTACAGATGCGTGCCACTGTGTCCTGGGTAGCTAAAAATTTAATCACAAGTTTAGATAGTTGCAAAGGAAGTTGCAAAGGAAATTTCTAGCTTATTTTGTTAAATATTTATTGACGTTTTAAAAACGGATCTTTTTCTCTAAATGGAAGCACAGGTGTCTACGAGGCCTATTATGAGCAAGTTGATTCCTGCCACCATCTATTAAAAAGAGGCCGGGACCTGGTTATTTTAACCATTGGAAACTTCACATTTCATATTTTCCTCAAATGCCTATTTCCACTGTATTTTCCCCATTGATTTTTGTCCTAATTGTATATATTTTATGCTGTAAAGGACAATACTCCTATCACATTTGTCGGTAACAGAAAGTGTTCATTCATATGTTGTAATATTCAAATGAGTATTTTTATGTCCTGTGACCACAGGCTCTAAATGCTTTAAAAAATTCTTTAAAAAGGCTGGCATGGTGGCTCACACCTGTAATCCCAGCACTTTGGGAGGCCGAGGAGGGCGGATCACGAGGTCAGGAGATCGAGACCATCCTGGCTAACACGGTGAAACCCCGTCTCTACTAAAAATACAAAAAAATTAGCCAGGCGTGGTGGTGGGCACCTGTAGTCCCAGCTATTTGGGAGGCTGAGGCAGGAGAATGGCGTGAATCCTGGAGACGGAGCTTGCAGTGAGCTGAGATCGCACCACTGCACTCTAGCCTGGGTGACAGAGCAAGACCCCATCTCAATTAAAAAAAAAAAAAAAAGTTCGGGCACAGTGGCTCACGCCTGTAATCCCAACACTTTAGGAGTCCGAGGCGGGTGGATCACGAGGGCAGGAGATCAAGACCATCCTGGCTAACATGGTGAAACCCCGTCGCTACTAAAAATACAAAAAAATTAGCTGGGTGTGGTGGTGGACGCCTGTAGTCCCAGCTATTTGGGAGGCTGAGGCAGGAGAATGGTGTGAACCCAGGAGGCGGAGCTTGCAGCGAGCCGAGATTGTGCCACTGCACTCCAGCCTGGGTGACAGAGCAAAGACTCTGTCTCTGTCTCAAAAAAAAAAAAAAAAAATTCTTAAAAAAATTGGCTGGGCGCGGTGACTCATGCCTATAATCCCAGCACTTTGGGAGACCGAGGCGGGTGGATTACCTGAGGTCAGGAGTTCAAGACCAGCCTGGCCAACACGGTGAAACCCAATCTCTACTGAAAAAAATGCAAAAATTAGCTGGGCGTGGTGGCCGGTGCCTGTAATCCCAGCTACTTGGGAGGCCGAGGCAGGAGAATTGCTTGAACCTAGGAGGTAGAGGTTGCAGTGAGCTGAGATCGCCCCACTGCACTCCAGTCTGGGTGACAGAGTGAGACTCTCGTCTCAAAAAAAAAAAAAAAAAAAAAACTTAGAAAAATGTAGGCCGGGCGCGGTGGCTCACGCCTGTAATCCCAGCACTTTGGGAGGCTGAGGCGGGCAGATCACAAGGTCAGGAGACCGAGACCATCCTGGCTAACATGGTGAAACCCCGTCTCTACTAAAAATACACAAAAATTAGCCAGGCGTGGTGGTGGGCACCTGTAGTCCCAGCTATTTGGGAGGCTGAGGCAGGAGAATGGCGTGAACCCAGGAGGCGGAGCTTGCAGTGAGCCGAGATCACACCACCGCACTCCAGCCTGGGTGATAGAGCGAGACTCTGTCTCAAAAAAAAAAAAAAAAAGAAAAGAAAAATGTAGTGATGGGGTGTTGCCCAGGCTGGTCTCAAATTCCTGGACTCAAGTGATCCTCCTGTTTCAGCCTCCCAAAGTGCTGGGATTACAGCCGTGGCGCCCAGCACTCACTAAAATTATTTTTGAGTGGAGATATTATTGATTATTATTAGTAGTCAATTTTTTTCTTTCTTTTTTTCTTTTTTTTTTGAGACAGGATCTCGCTCTGTTGCCCAGGCTGGAGAGCAGTGGCATGATCTCAGCTCACTGCAACCTCCGCCTCCCGGGTTCAATGATTCTCCTGCCTCAGCCTCCCAAGTAGCTGGGACTACAGGCACCCACCACCACACCTGGCTAATTTTTTGTATTTTTAGTAGCGATGGTGTTTCACTGTGTTAGCCAGGATGGTCTTGATCTCCTGACCTCGTGATCTGCCCGCCTCGGCCTCCTCAGGTGTTGGGATTACAGGTGTGAGACACTGTGCCCGACCTTTTTTTTTTTTGAGATGGGGTCTTGCTCTGTCACCCAGGCTGGAGTGCAGTGGCGCGATCTCGGCTCACTGCAAGCTCCATCTCCAGGGTTCACGCCATTCTCCTGCCTCAGCCTCCCGAGTAGCTGGGACTATAGGCGCCCGCCACCATGCCCGGCTAATTTTTTTGTATTTTTAGTAGAGACGGGGTTTCAATGTGTTAGGCAGGATGGTCTTGATCTCCTGACCTCGTGATCTGCCCACCTCGGCCTCCCAAAGTGCTGGGATTACATGCGGGAGCCACCGTGCCCGACCTTTTTTTTTTTCTTTTTTGAGATGGAGTCTCGCTCTGTCGCCCAGGCTTAGTGCAGTGGTGCAATCTCGGCTCACTGCAAGCTCTGCCTCCTGGGTTCAAGCGACTCTCCTGCTTCAGGAGAGTAGCTGGGATTACAGGTGTGCACCACCTTACCTGGCTAATTTTTGCATTTTTAGTAGAGACAGGGTTTCACCATATTAGCCAGGCTGGTCTCAAACTCCTGACCTCAGGTGATCTGCCCACCTTGGCCTCCCAAAGTGCTGGGATTACAGGCGTGAGCCACCGCTCCCGGCCCAACTATTCAGGTATTTCTATATTTTTCCTGTGTCAGTTGTGTCTTTTGAGGAATTTGTCCATTTCCTCAAAATTGTCAGGTTTCTTGGTGTAAAGCTGTTCATCATGTTCTCTTCTTATCGTTTTGATATTTGTTAGGGTCTGTAGTGATGTTCCCTTTCGCTCCTGATGTTGATGGTTTGTGTTTTCTCTTTTTATCCTGATTGGTCTTGCTGAGGGTAATGAATTTTATTAAATTGTACAAGAAAGACTTTTAGTTTGTTGTTTTTCTCTGTTGAATATTGCATTTCTATTTCGTTGACTTCCACTTTTACCTTTATTGTGTCTTTTCTTCTACTCTCTTTGGGTTTAATTTCCTGTGTTCTTTTCCTAATTCTTGAAAAGGAAGCTTAGATGGTTGATTTTCACACCCTCTTTTCTAATATCTGCGTTTAGAACTAGAAGCTTCCCACGAGGTGCTGCTCTGACAGCCTGCAGGCCTCAAACCTGATGGGTCCAACATGGAGCCTTTGGTGGTGCCCATGAGGATCAGTCACAAAAATACCCAGGCTGAGGGGAGACAAGCAAAATCCAGACCAGCAGCGGGGGTCTGAGGCCACTGGCATGAGGTCCCGGTCTGCATGGGGCTCTCCTAGTTTCAGCACTCAAAGTCCTGCGGCCTGAGAAGCCCCTCAGTACTGGGTACAGCAGCATGGTGGTCACCCTACATCTGTGCAAGTGTAGAAGTGTGTGTATGTGTGAGTGTTAGGGTATAGGTACACACGTGTGTACGTGTGTTAGGCTGTAGGTACACAGGTGTATACGTGGGTGTTAGGTTGTAGGTACACAGGTGTATACGTGGGTGTTAGGTTGTAGGTACACACGTGTGTACGTGTGTGTTAGGTTGTAGGTACACACGTGTGTACGTGTGTGTTAGGTTGTAGGTACACACGTGTGTATGTGTTAGGTTGTAGGTACACACGTGTGTATGTGTGTGTTGTAGGTACACATGTGTGTACGTATTAGGTTGTAGGTACACAGGTGTGTACATGTTAGGTTGTAGGTACACAGGTGTATACGTGGGTGTTAGGTTGTAGGTACACAGGTGTATACGTGGGTGTTAGGTTGTAGGTACACACGTGTGTACATGGGTGTTAGGTTATAGGTACACACGTGTGTACGTGGGTGTTAGGTTATAGGTACACGTGTGTGTGTTAGGTTGTAGGTACACATGTGTGTACATGTGTTAGGCTGTAGGTACACGTGTGTACGTGGGTGTTAGGTTGTAGGTACACAGGTGTGTACGTGGGTGTTAGGCTGTAGGTACACAGGTGTGTACGTGGGTGTTAGGTTGTAGGTACACACGTGTGTACGTGGGTGTTAGGTTGTAGGTACACACGTGTGTATGTGGGTGTTAGGTTGTAGGTACACGTGTACGTGGGTGTTAGGTTGTAGGTACACACGTGTACGTGGGTGTTACGTTGTAGGTACACAGGTGTGTACGTGGGTGTTAGGCTGTAGGTACACAGGTGTGTACGTGGGTGTTAGGTTGTAGGTACACACGTGTGTACGTGGGTGTTAGGTTGTAGGTACACAGGTGTGTACGTGGGTGTTAGGTTGTAGGTACGTGTGTACGTGGGTGTTAGGTTATAGGTACACACGTGTGTACGTGGGTGTTAGGTTGTAGGTACACACGTGTGTACGTGGGTGTTAGGTTGTAGGTACACACGTGTGTACGTGGGTGTTAGGTTGTAGGTACACACGTGTGTATGTGTGTTAGGTTGTAGGTACACAGGTGTGTACGTGGGTGTTAGGTTGTAGGTATGTGTGTACGTGGGTGTTAGGTTGTAGGTACACAGGTGTGTACGTGGGTGTTAGGTTGTAGGTACACGTGTGTACGTGTGTGTGTTAGGTTATAGGTACACACGTGTGTACATGTGTTAGGTTGTAGGTACACACGTGTACGTGTTAGGTTGTAGGTACACAGGTGTGTACGTGTGTTAGGTTGTAGGTACACAGGTGTGTACGTGGGTGTTAGGTTGTAGGTACACAGGTGTGTACATGGGTTAGGTTGTAGGTACACGTGTGTACGTGGGTGTTAGGCTGTAAGTACACACGTGTGTACGTGGGTGTTAGGTTGTAGGTACACAGGTGTGTGCGCACTAGGTTGTAGGTACACAGGTGTGTACGTGTGTTAGGTTGTAGTACACAGGTGTGTACGTGGGTGTTAGATTGTAGGTACACACGTGTGTACGTGGGTGTTAGGTTGTAGGTACACACGTGTGTACGTGGGTGTTAGGTTGTAGGTACACAGGTGTGTGCGCACTAGGTTGTAGGTACACACGTGTGTACGTGGGTTAGGTTGTAGGTACACAGGTGTGTACGTGGGTGTTAGGTTGTAGGTACACACGTGTGTACGTATTAGGTTGTAGGTACACAGGTGTGTACGTGGGTGTTAGGTTGTAGGTACACACGTGTGTACGTATTAGGTTGTAGGTACACAGGTGTGTACGTGTTAGGTTGTAGGTACACAGGTGTGTACGTGTGTTAGGTTGTAGGTACACAGGTGTGTACGTGGGTGTTAGGTTGTAGGTACACAGGTGTGTACGTGGGTGTTAGGTTGTAGGTACACAGGTGTGTGCGCACTAGGTTGTAGGTACACACGTGTGTACCTGTGTTAGGTTGTAGGTACACAGGTGTGTACGTGTGTGTGTTAGCTTATAGGTACACGGGTGTGTAATGAAAGTGTGACCCCTGGCATTCCTGACAGTGACGGGCTCTGGGGAGGGAGGGAGAAGAAAGCCAACTCCGACTTGAGGGAGAACGTTTGTTTCCGTAACAACAAAGAGAAATCAGAGGCAAGTAGGATAAAAGTCTAAGATCTGTATTTTGGGTGGAGGGTACATGACGTTGGCTGAGTTTGTGGGTTATCTGAAAATGGAAGGGAAGAAGAGAGCAGAGGACGCAGAGCTAAGAAAGTTGGGACCTTTTTTTTTTCAGCACTACACACACACACACACACACACACACACACACACACACACAAACTGCAGGGGGCTCTGGAGCCATGGAGTTAGAAAAGCTCTCTGAGAGGCCAGGTGTAGTGGCTCATGCCTGTAATCCCAGCACTTTGGGAGGCTGAGGCGGGCAGATCACCTGAGGTCAGGAGTTTGAAACCAGCCTGACCAACGTGGAGAAACCCTGTCACTACTAAAAATACAAAATTATCTGGGCGTGGTGGCGCATGCCTGTAATCCCAGCTACTCAGGAGGCTGAGGCAGGAGAATCGCTTGAACCTGGGAGGAGGAGGTTGTGGTGAGCCGAGATTGCGCCATTGCACTCCAGCCTGGGCAACAAGAGCGATGCTCCGTCTCAAAAAAAAAGAAAAGAAAAGCTCTCTGATCTGAGGCCGGGTGCGGTGGCTCACATCTGTAATCCCAGCACTTTGGGAGGCTGAGGCGGGTGGACCACAAGGTCAAGAGATCGAGACCATCCCGTCTAACATGGTGAAACCCTGTCTCTACTAAAAATACAAAAATTAGCTGGGCGTGGTGGTGCACACCTATAGTCCCAGCTACTCGGGAGGCTGAGGCAGGAGAATTGCTTGAACCTGGGAAGCGAAGGTTGCAGTGAGCCGAGATCATGCCACTGCACTCCAGCCTGGCGAGAGAGCGAGAGTCCATCTCAAGAAAAATAAGAAAAAAAAATAATAAAAAATAAAAGCTCTCCGAACTGGGCTCCCTTCTGAGAGTGAGGAGGAGAGCCGGGCACAGTGGCTCACGCCTGTCATCCCAGGACGTTGGAAGGCTGAAGCGGGAGGATCGCTTGAGGCTATGAATTCAAGACCAGCTTGGGCAACATAGTGAGACCCCATCTCTACAAAAAATATAAAAGTTAGCCAGGCATGGTGGCGTGTTCCTGTAGTCCTAGCCACACTCAGGAGGCTGAGGTGGGAGGATCGCTTGAACACGGGAGGTGGAGGCTGCAGTGAGCCGTGATTGCACCCCTTGCATTCAAGCCTGGGTGACAGAGCAAGACCCTGTCTCAAAGAAAAAAAAAATTAAAATGTAAAAGTTCAGAAACAAATAATTGCACTTGAAAATGAGCAGTAGAAAATGGTCGAATCACAGGTGACATTGTTATGAGACGAGAGAGAATGAGGAGTGGAATTTGTGTAAATGGCGAAGCAAACTGGGAAGCGTGTTAGGAAGGAATCAAAGGCAGCAGCCTAAGGACTCCACGTGTGCCTCAGAGAGTTCAGAAAGTGATACAGGGTTGGAAACTGCAACATGGCCGTGATTACGGATGGAACGTGCAAAGCACTGGGCACCAAAGGCGGCTGAGGGAGAGGCGACGGGGCGTTAATGCGCCCTGGGGAAGGAGCCAGCGTGGCTTTTGAAGTGGTCTGGCTGCCTGACTAGCCCAGAGGTGCTGCTGCCCATGAACCCACAACACAGAACAGAGGAACATGTGAACTGACACCACGGGACAGCATCGCACCTGTGGCAATTCCACAGGACAAACGCACCTGGCGTCTTCAATAAATACATTTCAAGGACCACAGAGATGGAGGGAAGCCCCAGTGGCCCAGGTCGGTAGGACCCAAATGTGGGCGATTGTTTGATGAAGGCACAGAGGAATTCAGGGCAGAATGGAATCTTCTCAACAACGAGGCTGGAATAATTGGAAGCCTCTGCAAAAAAATGAACCTCAACTCGGCTCACATTGGAAACAAAAGCGATCAAAACGGACCACAGACCCGGCTGTGACTGCCCCCTAGGGTCTTGGCCTCTGCCCCAGAACACATCCCTGGAGACTGACGGTCCCAGCAGCAACAAGAACCCACGCAGGACCACCAGCCACCGCCTGGGGTCCAGTTTCATCTCTCCCTCTCCACCACTTCCTTATCCCGCCCTCAGGCTCAGGGAGGTGCAGAGACTGGCTGGTCGCACAAGACCTCAGAGCACGCAGGGATTTACACCAGGTCCACCTCTGGACACAGGTCCACCCACCTGTGTCCAGAGGGGTGCCCTGCACAGCATGCGTGTATACACACACGCACGCACACAGTCTCACATAAACGCACTCATACACATGTACACACATGCACTCACGCATGGTCGCACACTCAAGCACTCACACATACAAGCACTCACAGTCACATGCTCACACATACAAGCACTCACACTCAACCTTACACACCCACATACATGCACTCACATTCAGTCACATGCTCACACATACATGCACTCACACTCAACCTTACACACCCACATACATGCACCCACACTCAACCTCACACACCCACATACATGCACTCACACTCAACCTTACACACCCACATACATGCACTCACACACAAGGCACTCTCACACACACATGCTCACTCACATGCAAGCTCACACACCCACATACGTGTACTCACATAGGCACTCACCCCCCCATACACTCACATACTTGCACTCACACTCCCGCAGGCTCACACAGTCTCACATTGACAAACATGCACTCACACACACCCCCATATACACTCACACCTGCTCCTACAGTGATACGTCTGTATGCGCACACACGTTCACACACACACACAGGCACACTCGCCTGTCCTCACATGCTCATATACATACACACCCACGACACACACACACACGTCTTAGCGGGCCCTGAACTCAAGGCTGCCTGCGTCCCAGGCCTGTCTGCACCCAGGTTTGAGGTTCCTGCTGGCCGGCAGTGCTGCCCAGCCCAGCCCTGTGGTCAGCCAGGCAGGTGGGGTCAGGGGCAGGGATGTGGTGGAGCTGGGAAGGGGGGCCCCTCCTGAGCCGGCACTCCAGGCCCCCTGCGTCCCCTCTCCCTGGCAGGCTCACCGGTTGATCTCAGACTTGCAGGTCAGTTGGAATCTGTGTTCCTTGGCCTCGGTGGGCTGGAAGATCACACAGAACTGCAGCGTTTCCAGGGGCAGGATCGTCCCAAACCCATCGTTGGGCTGGACGTCCACAAACTGGAAATGGAAGAGTGCTCTGAGGGCGTGTCACGGGGAGACCACGTGGACACACGTGCGGCAGGGCCGTGAGTGTGAGAGATGAGTGTGATCGTGTGTGAGCGAATGTGAGGGTGAGTGTCGCTGTGAACGAGTGTGTGTCAGCAAGTGTGTGAGTGTGAGTGCATGTGTATGAGTGCATGAGCAATTGTGAGCATGTGCATGTGTGTGCACGCGTATGTGTGTGTGTGTGCTGGGGGGAGAGAGAGGGAGGATGGCGGTGTTGGCAGCGGGGCAGCCCAGGGAAAGGTGAGGGGTGCCCAGGCTTGGGCCTCTTCCCAGCTACCTTGTGTGGCCCCAGCAGGGGAAAGTCTCAGAAGGAAGAGCGGGGAGAGGGATCTGGAGCGCAGGAGGTGCACAGGACCGAGGCAGAAGTTGGGCTGCACGCCCAGGGCTGGTGTGCAGGGTGGGGAGGCCCAGGCGTGGAGGGGTGCAGCTGAGAGGCGGAAGTTGGGCCACACGCCCACGCGTGGGGGACCCTGGAGCAGTGGCCGCTGCATCCTGTCCCCAGGACTTCCCAGCCTCGCCCCTCTTACCCCAGGCCTGGCTGCAGGAGGTACCTTGGGAAGCCTGACGAACCCGAACTCCTGGGGCAGGAGCGAGTGGTTGTGGAGGCTGATTTCCGTCCTGATGGCCTCATAGATGGTGCAGTAGCCAAAATCCACCTCCGAGGGACTGAGCTCCAGGTCCGAGGTGGTGACAATGGCATGCACGGTGAATCCCACTGGCTTGTTCTGAGACATAAAGGGCACAGGCGCCCTCGCAGCCACTCGGAGACTTACCAAGTGCTCCCCAAACTCTGAGGCGCAACCACTGCTGCTGCCTTGTGGCCATGGCCCACCGTTTCCAGGACACGACGAGGCCGTCTCTTCATAAAACCCACTTCCCTGTGACTGCTCCCTGACATGGGGGGAGGAGCTGCGGGTGGGTGGCAGCTGAGAGTCCGCTGCAGGTGGAGTGGGGTGCATGTGTCTCTGTGTGCGGCACACGTGGGCGCATAGACGTGTGCAGCTGAGTGTGTGGGGCACCCCTCATGTGTGCACATGCAGGTGCAGGTGCCTGGGACACAGCCCTGCTGGCCTGGATGGGCCTCGGAGGCCTCTCTCTGGCCCATGAGCACCCTCCCAGCAGGCAAGCCCCTCTGGCCGCTAGACGCCTCCTGGAAGGCAAGTGAGGATGAGCCCTTTTGGGGGCCCTCGCCCGGGTGCTGGGCCTGGCCTTCCAGGAAAGCCCCTGCTCCCCAGGAGCGCCCAGCATCCCTGGGAAGTGCCCCAACACAGACCTGGTCGGCAACCCATATGGTCATCGGGGCCTCCAGGACTCGGGTCTCCTTGTCAAAATACCTCCCCGCGTCCTCCGGGAGGGAGTGTCTGAAAGAGGCAGACGAGGCGAATGTGCTTTCCTCTTTCCATTTTGTGAAATGACAATAAGACCCACTGTCACTGGTGCTTCTACATCCCGTGAGAGCTACGGCGTCTCTGAAACATCAGCGCTGGGAGACGCATCGCGCCGCCCTCCTGCTCTCGCACAGAACCCGCGAGCACGTGGCCCCTGTGGCCCCGTGAGGGCTCTGGCGTGTCTAAGTAGCCAGTCACTCCCGGGAGCAACACAAGTGACTGTGGCTCAAAAGCTGTGTTTAAATAAACAGGAATAAATTCAATAGTCATGTTTCAAATTAATATGGAGTTTGCATCGTAAAGGAATCCTAAAAAGCCCTTTAAAAATGCATTTTCACTTTAATCAGAGTTTGATCTCTGATTACATAAGTTAACGTTGTTAAAGAAATATCAGGAAAAGGGCCGGGCGTGGTGGCTCACGCCTGTAATCTCAGCACTTTGGGAGGCTGAGGCGGGCGGATCACGAGGTCAGGAGATGGAGACCATCCTGCCTAACACGGTGAAACCCCATCTCTACTAAAAAATACAAAAAATTAGCCAGGTGTGATGGCAGGCACCTGTAGTCCCAGCTACTCGGGAGGCTGAGGCAGGAGAATGGCGTGAACCCGGGAGGCAGAGCTTGCAGTGAGCCGAGATAGTGCCACTGCACTCCAGCCTGGGCGACAGAGCGAGACTCTGTCTCAAAAAAGAAAGAAAGAAAGAAAGAAAGAAAGAAAGAAAGAAATATCAGGAGAAGTAAAATAAGAAAGAAAAACATCAGCCTCCCTGTGACAGGCGGCCGGCGGGAGCAAGTCCAGGAAGCAGCCGATTTTAAGCTCAGCTCCGCCCTGTTACCCTCGTAGTCCCACCAGGCCCGTGCCTGCTGCACCCACCTCCCCTACCAAGCTCCACTGAGCATCATTTGTCTGGACCTCGGTCCCGGCCCGGATGCTGAGGGCAGCTCTGGGGGGCTGGGATCGGACACAGGACGTCCAGTCTCCAAAGCACAACAAATGTTCAAGCGCAGAAATCAAAGTTCACCTGGCAAAAGCAGAGACCAGGGGATGCAGCCAGCAGGCCTGGGAAGAGCCTTGGATTGGACGAGGGACGGCTGGGTGACAGGGACACCCTCAAGACACAGGTAAAGGAGCAAATGTCAGGTGTGCACTGAGCTTGAAACAGAACCCCAGGGAGTTACTGGGAAAGGGATGAAGACAGGGAAGACAGCGGGGGAGTGCACGGACCGCAGGGTACCCGTAGCAAGCCAGAGCCTTATCCTGGGCCACCTTATCCGGCAGGTAGCAGACCCTCAGTGGCCATGAGAGCCACCGGCCATGCATGGGAGACACGCAGCCTCCCAGCCTTTTCAACAACGAGGCTGGAATAATTGGAAACCCCTGTACAAAAAAATGAACTTCAACTCGGCTCACATCTTAAACAAAAGCAACCAAAACGGACCACAGACCCGGCTGTGACTGCCCCCCAGCGTCATGGCCTCTGCCCCAGAACACATCCCTGGAGGCTGATGATCCCGGCAGCAATGAGAACAGAGGAGTGGCCAGTGGCGAGGAGCGCCTCGGAGCCCACAACCTCCCACGTCCTCCTATCCCGGCCTTGGCGTCCTGGCACCTACCGTGGCAGGAACTTGAGCTGCACGGAGTAGGACGACTGTGCCTGGATGTAGCCTGTCTCGGGCAGGAGCTCCAGGTGGGCCCTCAGCTCCTTGCACACCTCGAACTTCAGGCGCAGGGCAGCTTTCGACCTGTGGGCGTGTCGCAGGGCACTGTGTCAGGTGCCACAGTCGTGATTCTGTGTGTGCTCAATGCCTGGAGTTATTAAAACATTTCTAGCACCCAAGCCCCCGACAGGTGCTCAGAGCCCACCCACTCCAAGCCATGCACGTGCACCTCGACAATCGGAGTCCTCAAAGCCCTGCTTTGTAAGGGCTGTTTTTTCTGAAATGAAATCTGATGAAGAATTCTTAAAAATAACCACATCGAAACGGAAGCGTGGTCCTAATGGGCTCTCGGGAACCAGATGCTTTCCGGGAAGAGCACCTGCCAGGCAGCCCCTGGGTGCGGGGCCCTGGAGGGGACATGAGGGGTGGAACCCCTCCCTCCAGGGCTCTGCCCGCCTCCTGCCCAGGGCGTCCCCACATCCTGCAGCTCAAGCACAGGGCACATGGGGGGCCTGGGATGGCCACAGGCCTCGGTGATGACAGCAGCCTCCAACCCAAGACGAGCCTGAGAGAGCCAAGGTACCCACCAGTCACCTGGGAGGCCCTGTGTCTGTCCGGTCCCTACCTCCGGCTCCCTTAAGCCAACGGCCTCCTCAGGACCACCTGGAGCCTCCCTGTTCCCACAGTGAAGCCTCCCTCCCCTCCCCGTCTTTGAGCGTCTGCTAAACAGTGGTGTGGCCGCCCCGCCACAGCTGCCCCGGGCAATCCACGAGGGGGGACCCAGAGGGTGTGGCAGTGAGAAATCTCCTCCCTCCTGTGCTTCCATGCCACAGTCACCCATGCTGTGGCAGCCTCATCTCCGTCCATCACAGACCTGCCTCTGACCTCTGACCACTACCCAGAGGCCACCCCCAGTGCGTCTGGGCACGCCAGCCTCTGCACCCCTACTGCTGGGCCCCATGGGAGGCGGGCGCCCGGGTGCTCAGAGACCGCGCCCTCCCCGTCAGGCAGACGCTGCTCTGCCTTCCGGTTCCCTTATGGGGCCAGAGTCTATACAAACGAGCACACGGCTACACTAAGGTACACACAACCACAGCCGGAGACCATCCACAGAGCTGGGCCCCACTCAGCCCTCAATGCCCGACAGACACGCCTGGGCCCTTTCTGTCAAGTTTCCAAGGCCACTGAGAGGCTGTAGTAGGACGGATGCCGGAGGCGAGCAGACTCCAGCGCAGACACGCCAACACACGCAGCTGGCTCCCGGGTCACCGCAGGCTGCACATTCCCGGCCCATGCCGGGCCCACAGGAGTCCGACAGCAGGAGGGCAGGCGCCGCGGGAGCTGTTCCTACCCAGGTCACCGGGGAGAGGTGGCTGTGCCTGGGGCCGGTGCCCGGGGCCTCTGTGTCCGCACACCCTGCTCCTTGGTGCTGGTGGCACAAGGGCTCCGTCATGGAAACCCCGCAGGCCCAGCCTCGCCGTCCCTCTGCGCTTTGCCACCGGCGTGGCTGTTCAGGGCAGGCTGCTTGCTCTGATGTCTGGAGCCCTTGCCAAACCCTGCAAGTGGAGGCTTCCTCCTCCAGGCTCACGCTGCCTGTGTCCACGAGGGGCTGAGGACTCTGGCCAGGCCCAGGTGGGCAGTGCGTTTCCTGTGGCTGCTGAAAGGATTTGCCCCAAGCTTAGGGGCCCCACAACACAGAGGCACATTCATTCTCTCCACGTCCTGGAGGTCAGAAGCCAAGACGGAGCTAAGGCCGAGGTGCGGGCAGGGCCGTGCCCTTGTGGCTCTACGGGACAGGTTTCTCCTCTCCTTTCACAGCCTCTAGAAGCTGCAGTGTCCCCAGGCTTGGGGCCCTTCCTCCATCTTGGAAGCCTACAGTGCAGTGTCTTCAAATCGGCCTGACTCTGACCCTCCTGCCTCCCTGTGACGCCTCCCGTGATGACACTGGCACCTCCCAGATGGTCCTGGATCACCCCTCACCAAGGTCCCTCTCCCCAACCACGTCTGCTAAGCCCCCTCCTTGCCACACAGGATGCCGTTCAGGGCCTGGACAGCAGCCGTGGCAGCCCCAGGTGCCATGTCCCCGCTGGCCACTGGGGGGCTCACCGCGTGTGCACGGCAGGCAGCAGCTCACCCCGTGTGCGTGAGTCACCCCGTGTGCGTGGGTCACCCCGTGTGCGTGGACAGGAGGGGGCTCACCGCGTGTGCACGGCAGGCAGCGGCTCACCCCGTGTGCGTGGGTCACCCCGTGTGCGTGGACAGGAGGGGGCTCACCGCGTGTGCACGAGCACAGAGTCCTGGTAGAGCCGGTCATACATGCAGATCTTCAGGTCCACGCTGGGCTTCGGCACCCAGACCGGCACGTCGATGGCCACGCCCACGACCCTGAAATGCAGCTGCATATGGACACAGGAGCTCAGCAACAGGAGTTCCTTGGGCCCAGCAGGCAATGTTGGTGAGCACTGACACCGCTCCCAGGAGGAACGTTTCATGGGCTTGAGTTTTCTAACTCTTTGGGACGGCTGTGGCACTTTTCATATCATATCATTTAAAATGTTCTTTTTTTTTGAGACGGAGTCTCGCTCTGTCGCCCAGGCTGGAGTGCAATGGCGCGATCTCGGCTCACTGCAACCTCTGCCTCCCGCGTTCAAGCAATTCTCCTGCCTCGGCCTCCCAAGTAACTGGGATTACAGGCGCCCGCCACCATGCCAGGCTAATTTTTGTATTTTTAGTAGAGATGGGGTTTTGCCACATTGGCCAGGATGGTCTTGAACTCCTGACCTCAGGGATCCACCCACCTCGGCCTCCCAAAGTGCAGGGATTACAGGCGTGAGCCACTGCGCCCGGCCAAATATTCTTTTTATTTTCTAAATGTTCAACTACTACTAGAACGGAATACTGGATCACCAAGTACCTACCAGTCAGCTTCATACTCATTAACATTTAGGTGTTTAAAAAAACCTTTCTATGGCCGAGCACAGTGGCTCACACTTGTAATTCCAGCACTTTGGAGGCCCAGGTGGGAGGATGCTTGAGTCCAGGAGTTTGAGACCAGCCTGGGCAGTGTGGTGAGACCCCCGTCTCTACAAAAAATACAAAACTTAGCCAGGCATGGTGGTGTGTGCCTGTGGTCCCAGCTACGTGGGAGGCTGAGGTGGGAGAATCGCTTGAACCCGGGAGGCAGAGGTTGCAGTGAGCCAAGACAGTGAGGTCTGCTTCTCCCCAAGCACTGACTCCTGGGGCCTCAGGAGGTTAGAGAGTATGAGTGAGGTTTTGGGAGGGCCAGCAAGCCCCGGGCTGGGGAAGTGCAGCAGCGCAGCACGAAGCCGCCTAGGCAGTGGTACTGTCCTGGTGCTGTGAGGTGAGGCGAGGACTCTGAACACTGTTGAGGATGCCAGGAGCCTCAACCTGGGACAGGCAACCGCCCCAGCCCATGCGGGTGCATAGGGGGTGCAGAGAAATGTTTAAACGTAGAAAGTTGTCACTTGGGGCTGGGCACGGTGGCTCACTCCTGTAATCCCAGCACTTTGGGAGGCTGAGGCGGGCGGATCACTTGAGGTCAGGAGTTCGAGACCAGCCTGGCCAACACAGTGAAACCCCATCTCTACGAAAAATACAAAAGTTAGCCGGGTGTGGTGGCACGCACCTGTAATCCCAGCTACTCGAGAGGTTGAGGCAGGAGGATCACTTGAGCCCAGGGGTTAGAGGCTGAAGTGAGCTGTGGTCCTGCCACTGCATTCCAGCCTGGGTGACAGAACGAGACCCTAACTCAAAAAAAAGAAAAAAGAACAAAGGCTCTGCGTGTGTGCATGTGAGTGGGGGCTCTGTGTATGTGCGTTTGTGCATGTGCGTGAGGGCTCTGCATGTGTGCATGTGGACGTGTCTGTTGGGGCTCTGCGTGTGTGCATGTGTGCGGGACTGCGTGTGTGTGCGTGTACGTGTGGGCTCTGCGTGTGTGCATGCATGCATGTGTATACATGCATGTTTTGCATGGGCATGCGTGTATGTGCTCACAGCATGCCTGCCTGTGTATGCCAGTGTGCGTGTGTGCACACTCATGTGCGTGCGTGTTGTAAACTGTGGTGCCAACCATCCGTGCCACCAACTGGCCATCCCTGCGTGGGCAAATGGCGACCTTGTGGCCAAGGGCAGCTGCTGCATGAGGCTGTGGAGGCAGGGGCCAGGGTGTGTGTGTGGCGTGGCAGCAGGTATACTCACCGTGGGGCACTGGGGGTTCTTAAACGTGACTTTGAACCTGGCTTGGACGTCGCCTGGGACGACCGGAGTGAAGATGATGGGCACCTTGATGGAGCTGAAGGGGCCAATTTCCCCTTCTGTTACCTGCACAGGAAGAGATGCCATGGGGTCTGCCAGGCTTCATGGCTTTTAAGATCCCTTCCCAACCCTCACAATGGCATGTTGCTGCAAGGATGGAAGGTGGCGGGACCCGTGTCCCTGGGTGGCCACTTGGCCACAGATGTCCTGGGCCTGGCCCAGCCCTTGGAGGACTTACTGTCGTGGGATCCCAGCCAGCGGAGTTGGGGGCAGCCTGAACTCTCCTCCACATCCTCCCCCTGCTCATGAGCTCACGGCCGTGTCCCAGCCAGGGAGGCCGCGGCCAGCATCCACCCCAAGTTTCACCCAGTGCCCCACACCCGGGAAACAATCTGTGGCTTGGGTCCTGCACAGCCGGAGGTGGTGGCCCCATGCCAGCTGAGATGACAAGAGGCCTGGAGGCTGCAAGTCCCTGGTGGACAAAGTCTGGCCTGTCTCTGGTCAAACGCAAGGGCCACCTGGCGGCGAGGGCCAGTGGGTTGGGGTGCAGCTGGGGCTGGGGGAAGGTGGGCGGTGTCTTGGATCGTGGCAACTATTTTAGGGCCTGAGCTGGCTGACCTCCCCCAGCGTAATCTCCGTCTGCTCTTCGCTGGGAGGTATCACTGTGGTTAATCTCTCTGGTTCTGGAAGAGAAGGGGGATCCAGAGGTGAGGGTTGGCAGGGTGGAGGCAGTGTGGCCCAGGCCCCCTTGGGACGTGGTCACCACCTCCAAACCCATATCCTGGGCTCTGTCCTTTCTGAACATAGTGGAGCCATCCGTGTGGCCCCTTGGGGGACCCAGGCCCAGAGAGGGTGCAGCCAGTCCCCACCGTGCCCAGAGGGCTTTGGAAGCCCTTTCCCAAAGACCCCCATTTTCTCACGACCTGTCGAACCAGGGCGAGGGTATTAGAGGCTGGAGTGGGAAGGACAGCTAAGTCCAGAAAATTCTAAAACAGTGTCATCTTTTGGGGATGTTTCTTCTCTTACCATCATATCTGGTAACCTAACTTCCCATAGCTGTAGCGTACTGTTCCCTACGGGTACCTGCTACTGGCGTGTTTGAGTCATCACTTCCCTGTGGCAGGCTCCTGGTTTCCATCTGCCACTGGGTTCTGGGGGCACCAGCCGGCAGTTGGTCAGCAGCAAGGCCCCAGGTAGCAGAGCTGTTTCCTTGCACGTCTGAGCAGGACTTTTTGTTGACTTTGCACCTGAACAGAGGCAATTCGAGAGGCCACGCGCAGGTTGGCGTTCTCCTTTGGCCTCTGTCGTGCTGCCCGGTCGGGTCAGAGCAGCTGGGCCGCCAGCCAGGCCAGGTCACTGTGGGGAGCCCCCACGGGCTTGCCAGAGCCTGCCCCGGGCTCAGCGTCTGGACGGCAGAGCTCTTCAGGAGCCAGGTGGCGACTTTCAAGCACCATGCACATCATTTCTGGGGTCTGGAGTTGTAAAGGCCGCAGGGACCCCTGTTCTTTTTTTTTTTTTTCTTTTAGACGGAGTCTTGGTCTGTCATCCAGGCTGGAGTACAATGGTGTGATCTTGACTCACTGCAACTTCTGCCTCCCGGGTTCAAGTAATTCTCCTGCCTCAGCCTTCCGAGTAGCTGGGATTACACGCACCTGCCATCATGCCTGGCTAATTTTTGTATTTTTAGTAGAGACGGGGTTTCACCATATTGGCCAGACTGGTCTCGAACTCCTGACCTTGTGATCTGCCCGCCTTGGCCTCCCAAAGTGCTGGGATTACAGGCGTGAGCCACTGTGCCCGGCCAAGGGTCCCCGGTTCTGAAAGTGGAAGGGGTGCGGCTGCCTCAGGAGTCACCACGGCAACAAGAACCTGGACCTGAGCCCAGGTGGTCAGATTCTGGGGCCAGCAGCTTTTTGGTATTTAGAGACGAGGTCTCACTCTGTTGCCCAGGCTGGAGTGCAGTGGTGCGATCACTGCACCCTGCAGCCTCGGCCTCCTGGTTTCAAGTGACCACAGATGCATGCAGCCATGCTTGGCATATATATATATATATTTATGTGTATATTGGTAGAGACATGGTCTTGTTATATTGCCCAGGCTGATCGCAAACATCTGGGCTTAAGCGATCCTCCTGCGTTGGCCCTCCAAAATATTGGGATTATAGGCATGAGCTACCATGGCCTGGCCTCCTTATTCTAGTCTTTTCTTTCCTTTCTTCTTCTTCTTTTTTTTTTTTTTGGCAGGGTCTCACTCTGTCACCCAGGCTGCAGTGCAGTGGTGTGATCACAGCTCACTGCAGCCTCAACTTCCCAGGCTCAAGCGATCCTCCTGGCTCAGCATCCTGAGTAGCTGGGACTACAGATGCATGTCACCACGCCTGGCTAAATTTTCTTCTTTGTAGATATGGGGTCTCACCATGTAGTACTTTTCAATGTATTAAGCATCCTTATTTGATATTTGATGTCTGATAATACCCATGTCTGAACCATGCAAGATTGCTGCAATTCCTTCCTTCCTTCCCTTTCCTTCCTTCCTCTTTCCCTCCCTTCTTTCCTTCCCTTTCCCTCCCTCCCTTCCTTCCTCCCCTTTCCTTCCTTCCTCTTTCCCTCCCTTCTTTCCTTCCCTTTCCCTCCCTCCCTTCCTTCCTCTTTCCTTCCTTCCTTTCCCTCCCTTACTCCCTTCCTTCCTTCCCTTCCCCTTCCTTCTTCCTTCTCTCCCTCCCTCCCTTCCTTCCCCTCCCTTACTCCCTTCCTTTCCTTCCTTCCTCCTTCCCTCCCTCCTTTCCTTCATTCCCTTCCTTCCCCTTCCCCTTCCTTCCTTCTCTCCCTCCCTCCTTCCTTCCCCTTCCTTCTCTCCCTCCCTCCTTCCTTCCCTCCCTCCTTTCCTTCCTTCCTTTCCTTTCTTCCCTTCCCTCCCTCCCTCCCTTCCTTCCCCTCCCTCCCTCCTTTCTTTCTTTCGACAGAGTCTTGCTCCTTCACCCAGGCTGGAGTGCAATGGTGTGATCTCGGCTCACCACAACCTCTGCCTCCCGGGTTCAAGTGACTCAAGTGCCTCAGCCTCTCAAGTAGCTGAGATTACAGGTGCGTGCCACGACGTCTGGCAAATTTTTTGTATTTTTAGTAGAGATGGGGTTTTGCCATGTTGCCCAGGCTGGTCTTGAACTCCTGACCTCAAGTGATCCGCTTGGCCTCCCAAAGTGCTGGGATTACAGGTGTAAGCCACCGTGCCCGGTCAACCGCAGTACTTTCTGTTGTTTCTGTGTGAGTGATTTTTTTCTATTTTTTTTTTTTTAAGGAATAAGTTGCATATAGTAAAATGGACTCTTCTTAGTGGAACTTTCTGTAAGTTTTGACAGATGCATGTGGTTGTACACTCATCACAGCAATCAAGACGCTGAATGGCCCCACCATGCCCACATCGCCCATGCCCCTTTCTAGTCAACCCCTTCCCCTGCCCCAGCAACCAGTGATCTATTTTGTCTCTACAGTTTTGCCTTTTTTTAGCCAAAATATTCTTGTTCTAGAATGTCACAAAAATGGAGTCACAGAGCTTACAGTCTTTTGCGTCTGAGTTCTTTCCCTTAGCATGATGCATTTGAGACTGGTCCACAGCACTGCCTCTATCAAAGGTTCATGTCTGTTTGCTGCTCGGCGGTGCTGTGTGGCAGGGACCCCACGGTTTCTCTATCCACTCCCCACGCGTGGGACATTAGAGTTGTTGGTTTTTGCCAATTGCAAATAAGCTCTCTACAAACATTCACATACAGGTTTTTGCGGGAATTTAAGTTTTCGCTTCTCTTGGTGGATACCTAGGAGTGGCCTTGGTGGGTGTCTGGCTTTGCTGCTGAGCGTTTCGCTGGTGGCCATGCCATTCTGCATCCCCAGGGGCAGCATTAGAATTCCAGCTGCTCCTCACCTGCACTTGCTATTGTTAAACTTGTTGTTCTTTGTTTATAATTTAGCTGTTCTTATAGGTGTGTAGTGGTGTCCCATTGTGGTTTTAATTTACATTTTCTTCATCTCATGTTTAATGATGTTGAGCGTCTTTTCATGTGCGAATTTCTCATCCACGTATCTTCTCTGGTGAAGCATCTGTTCCGTCTTTTGCCCATTTTTTTTTTTTTTTTTTTTTGAGATGGAGTTTCATTCACTCTCATTGCCCAGGCTGGAGTGCAATGGTGCAGTCTCAGCTCACTGCAAACTCCGCCTCCCAAGTTCAAGCGATTCTCCTGCCTCAGCCTCCCGAGTAGCTGGGATTACAGGTGTCTGCCGCCATGCCCAGCTAAGTTTTGTATTTTTAGTAGAGACGGGGTTTTGCCATGTTGGCCAGGCTGGTCTCAAACTCCTGACCTCAGGTGATCTGCTCACCTCGGCCTCCCAAAGTGCTGGGATTACAGGTGTGAGCCACCGCGCCTAGGCTTTTGCCCATTTTTTGACTGGGTTATTTTCCAATTGAGATTTGAAAATTACATATTTTGGACACAAATTTTTTATCGGATTTGTGATTTGCTAATGCTTTCCGCCAGTCTGTGGCTTATCTCTGCAGTCTCTTAACAGCGTCTTTCAAAAAGCAGATGTTCTTGGTTTTGGCGAAGTCCAGTTTACAATTTTTAAACCAGGGGCCATAGTTTCAATGTTATGTCTAAGAAAAACCTTTGCCTCACCTAGGGCCACACATTCTCTCCTGTGTTTTTTTCGGGGGGAATTTTATATTTTTAGGCTTAACTTTTAGGTACATCATCTATTTTGAGTAACTTTTGTTTACAGTGTGAGGAACGAATTAAAGTTAAACTGGAGGGGGGTGTATTAGTCTGTTTCACCCTGCTATAAAGAACTGCCCGAGACTGGGTAATTTATAAAGGAAAGAGGTTTAATTGACTCACAGTTCCACCTGGCTGACAAGGCCTCAGGAAACTTACAGTCATGGTTGGAAGGGGAAGCAGGCACGTCTCACACAGCGGCAGGAGAGAGAGAGGTGAGAGCATGTTTATAACATCATCAGATCTCATGAGAATTCACTCACTATTATGAGAACAGCATGGGGAAAACCTCTCCCATAATTCAATCACTTTCCTCTCTCCACACGTGGGGATTACAATTTGAGACGAAACCTGGGTGGGGACACAGAGCCAGACTATATCAGGGGGCTTATGTTTATCCAATTGTTATGGCCTCACTTGTTGAAAAGACTGTTCTTTCTCCAAGCAATTACCTTTGCACCTCTGCTCAAAACCAGTTGACTATAATTGTGTGTCTATTTTTGGATTCTCTTGTTCCGTTGGGTCTCTGTCTCTGTTCAACACCACACTGTCTTGTTACTGTACTTCATAGTAATCTTGAAATCAGGTAGTGTAAGTCCTTGAAATTTGTTTTTTCAAAATTGTTTTGGTCACTCTAGGTCCTCTGGTTTTCCATATAAACGTTATAATCAGCTTGTCAATTTCCATTTAAAAATCTTCCTGGAATTTTGGTTGGAATTGCATTGATCCATAGTTAGTTCTGGGATATTCACATTTTAGTGAAGTGTTCCAATGGTTAGTTCCTACAGTATAGAAAATCTGCTTGATGGCCAGGTGCAGTGGCTCAGGCCTGTAATCTTAGCACTTTGGGAGGCTGAGATGAGTGGATCACTTGAGGTCAGGAGTTTGAGGCCAGCCTGTGTGATGCAAACCGCCTCATGCAGACTGCAGAGAATACCGTTCAGGCTGAAAGAGCGTCGGTGAGCGGCCAACGCACAGGCAGCCTCCCTCAGAAGAGCACAGCTTTGGCTCAGCACGCAGGGAATTCCACGAGAAGCATGGCTCACTGCAACCTCCGCCTCCCCGCTTCAAGAGATTCTCCTGTCTCAGCCTCCGGAATAGCTGAGACTACAGGCGCCTGCCACCATTCCTGGCTCATTTTTTGTATTTTCAGTAGAGATGGGGTTTCACCTTGTTGCCCTGGGTGGTCTCAAACTCCTGACCTCAGGTGATCCACCCGCCTCGGCCTCCCAAAGTGCTGGGATTACAGGCGTGAGCCACTGGGCCCGACCAAGGTGTTTCCAGTTCTGAGGCCAATTTAAAGGCCAGGGGTCATTGTAATGAGTAGAGAAGAAAATAAAGAAAGAGGATAAAAGGCTAGAGTATAAAATTAAAAAAAAAAAGAAAAGAAACAAAAAAGCAAGACCAATGTAAAGCACAAAATAAGATGGTAGAAACGAATCCAAATATATCAATCATCACAACACATTTAAATAGATTAAATGTTCTAAGAAAGTCAAAGACTGTCAGACTGGATAAACAGACCAAAACTGTATAACACATTGATGAGAAAGAAAGAAAGAAAAAAGGAAGGAAGGAAGGAAGGGAGGGAAAGAGAGAAAGAAGGAAAGAAAAAGAAAGACAGACAGACAGACCTAGTTAAATGGGGAGATAATGGTTATGAATTACAAGACTCAATTTTTTTTTTTTGAGACAGGTTCTCTGTCGCCCAGGCTGAGTGCAGTGGTGCAATCACAGCTCACTGCAGCCTTGACCTCCTGGGCTCAAGCCATCTTCCTGCCTTTGTCCCCCAAGTAGCTGGGACTACAGAGGCACATCACCACACCTGGCTAATTAAAAAAAAACTTTTAGTAGAGATGGAGTCTCCCTATGTTTCCCAGGCTGGTCTCAAACTCCTGAGCTCAAGCGATCTTCCTGCCTTGGCCTCCCGAAGTGCTGGTATTACAGGTGTGAGCCGCTGCACCCAGCCTCAATACTGTTAAGATGTCAGTTCTCCCCAAATTGATCTATAGATTCAATGCTATGCCAATCTGATTCACGCTATGCTTTTTTGGTAGAAATAAAAAAGCTGATTCTACAGTTTATGTGGAAATGTAAAGGACCTAAACTATCCTGAGGCCCTAATGCAAATATTGTGGAAAAAAAAGAACAAAGTTGGGTGACTTACACTACCTGGCTTCAAGGCTTTGTCTGAGTCCATGATAACCAAGACAATGGCTCTGGCATAAGAATAATTAAATGGATCAATTAATCAGAAAAAAGAGGCGAGAACTATATAAGCTCATGCTTATATGGTCAATTGACTTGCTTTTTTTTTTTTTTTGAGACAGTATTTTACTCTTATAGGCCAGGCTGGAGTGCAATGGCGCGATCTCAGCTCACTGCAACCTCTGCCTCCCGGGTTCAAGCAATTCTCTTGCCTCAGCCACCCAAGTAGCTGGGATTACAGGCGCCCGCCACCACGTCTGGCTGATTTTTTGTATTTTTAGTAGAAATGGGGTTTCACCATGTTGGCCAGGCTGGTCTCAAACTCTTGACCTCAAGTGATCCTCCTGCCTCGGCCTCCCAAAGTTCTGGGATTACAGGCATGAGCCACTGTGCCTGGATGGTCAATTGATTTTTGACACGGACAACGAATGGATCGAATGGGATAGCAGAGTCCACTTGTGTCGTGGAATACACAAACACGCACCAGGGGAAATGAGCCTCAGCCCTGACTTCCACCACAAGGAGGAGTGAATTTGAGGTGGATCGTACACCTCAACACAAAAGTGATGTCCTATGTCTTTATGACCCTGGAGGAGAAAAAAATTGCCTAAAAATCATAAAAAACAAATTCCAATAGAAATGACTGGTAAATATGCAAAGACTGGACTGAAGAACTTTGATTTGAGAAAAGACGTCATAAAGGGAGAGGAAGGCCCAGCCACAGACTCGGAGGCAGCACCTGCAACATTCCTCAGGGAGGAGGGCTGGAATCTGGGTGCATGAAGAGCTCCTATGAATGAATGAGAAGAAGACAGACAACCCCACAGAAGAACAAGGGATAGCCTTAAACAGAGATGTCACACCAAAGAAGATACAACTTGTAAATGGGCCCAGGGAAAGACACGCAATCTCACTGGTGATCTGGGAAACCAAAAAGCAACATCTCAACAGCAGACCGTGGTGCAGGCCCCCCAGACACGCAGCCCCGGGCCGTGTGACCTCGTGCTCCTGCGGATGTGAAGCAAGGCCCTCAAGCCCAGTGTGGCCCCGTAGGACCCTCTGTGACCAGGCAGAGCTGGGCTTCCGGGCTGTCCAGTAGGGCAGCCGTTGCCCACAGGTCGCTATGGAGCATGTGAAATGTGGCCCTTGTGGAGGAGGACCTGAATTTTCACTATTATTTAATTTGGATCAATTTAAGTTTAAATAGCCAGATGTGGCAGTGACAGCCACGCTGGACAGCACAGTCTTGTACACTGTTGGTGGGAGTGTAAACTTGCACAACCACTTTGAAAAAGAACTCGGTGGGCTGGGCGAGGTGGCTCATGCCTGTAATCCAGCACCTTGGGAGGCTGAGGTGGGCAGACAGCCTGAGTTCAGGAGTTCCACACCAGCCTGGGAAACATGGCGAAACCCTGTGTCTACAAAAAAATACAAAAACTAGCCAGGTGCGGTGGTGCGTGCCTGTAGTTCCAGCTACTCAGGAGCTGAGGCAGGAGGATTGCTTGAGCCCGGGAGGTCGAGGCTGCAGTGAGCTGGACTGCACCACTGCACTCCAGCCTAGGCGACAGAGTGAGACCCTGTCTCAATAGAAAAAGAACTCACTTTGGTATTAGCTGATGCCAGTGAGGCTGGCTATGCCCTGTGATGCAGGCATGAGCCCCAGCCAGGTGCCCTGTGGGAACTCACACACAGGCCAAGGGGCAGTGCAGAACGGCCGCCTTCGCAACAGTGTGTACCACGAACGCTCCCAAGTGCGCACTGGCAGGAGGATGGATCTAGAACCCGAGGCTCTCTCAGGAAAGGAAACGCCACACAGTGGTGAGGACAGGAAGTGCGGCTCACACCGGAAGTGCGGCTCACACCGGAAGTGCAGCTCACACAGGAAGTGCGGCTCACACAGGCTGTGGAGAACCGGCCCAGCTCCGCGCTGAGCCGCAGGGCGTGCGGAACGCGCACCACGCGAAGACAGACAGGAGGAGGACGGAGGTTTCTGGATCTCGATGCGTATGTGGGAAAACGATCAAGAGAAGCAAGGAGGAGACGCAAGCGATTCCCGATGGCGGCGGGCTGCAGGGCAGGAGGCATGGGGAGGGCAGGGCCCGCCCGTTTCTCGGCACCTCTCCCCGCTGGTGTGCATCTAACAACAGCCACAGCTGCAGAGCTAGACAGAAGCCCCCCGCAGCCCGGCCCCTCCAGGGGGCACCGCAGAGCCTCTTCCCTGCCCCGTGCGGCCCCGCCCGTGCTGGGCCTGCTGGGCCAATGCTGGAGGTGCCTTCAAGTCTTCGGTTAGCGTCAACGTGAATGTACATTTTCGTCCACTCCAAAAACAACACTTAGTGGCACATAAGAATATTTTCTTGCTTAACCGTCACTTAACATCGAAGGCCTGGGAAAATTCTCTACTTTCCAGCCCTCCCCTGGGCCCCTCAGCCCCCTGGAATGCTGCCCTGAGGCCCTCACCGCCCGCCCACCCTGGCTTGGCCTGGCAGCCTGGCTCACCTGCGGGCTGCTCCTCCTCCTGCTCCTTGTCCAGCTTCTCCAGCTCCTTCCGGCTCTGCATGTCCGCCTGGGAGGACTCCGTGCCCTCTAGCTGCTGCTCAGAGAAGCTGGTGGCGGCTTTGTCATACAAGCTTTTATCTTCGTAGGTCAGGAGACTGCTCTAGAGAGGAGAATCAACATCCTGGCTTGGGAGGTTTCCCACCTCCTTTTCCCAGTCAGCTGCTGGAACTCCCATGAGGACAGGCCGTGTTGGGGGCTGGACCCTGGCTCCAGCGTGGCCCCTCAGCTGCCTCCTCGGCTGCCTGCTCTCGTCTCACCCATCCTGGTTGTGGGATCACAGCAGCAGCTCACCCAGAGGCTCAGAGTCACCCCTCAGCCTCCCTCACTCCAGGCCGGGTGGGCATGGCTGTGCTGCCCCAGCCTGGGAGTGTGAGCCACATCTTCCTCTTGGTCCAACCCTCCTTCCTCCTTGGCTGGCTAGAGACTGAGGCTTCTCTCCACCTGAGCCTTGGGACACCCATACCCGTGACAGGACAAGACGCGCTCACACTTGGAACAGGTGCAGCTGTGGCCATGGAGTGCACCTGTCCAGTCCTCCCACCCCCACACCTGGGGCTTCAGAGATGCGTCGGGGGAGGCTGGGTCTCCTGGGGCCCTCGGGCCTGGAGCTGCTGGCCAGCACCCCTGCTGCTACGTGCCTGAGAAAGGGAGTGTCCTGCTGCTGCTGCCCCTGAGGCCAGGTGACTGCAGGTGTCCTACAGAAGAAGCTGGTCTCTTCTGCTTAGGCTGATTTCAGGAGGCCCCCACACTGCCCTCCTTCTCCCAGGCCCACTGTTGATACCCTCATATTGTCACCTCTGTTCACCCACATGGGACTGGATTTGGGGGGCAGGTCCCCACACTCCCCCGTGGCTGAGTGGCACACTCACTAATTTCAGGGCAGACTGGGAGTCGTCCATCTCACAGGGCTCTGAAGCTGGCAGGAACTTGAAAGTCGTGCCCAAGCCCCCAACGTTGGTCAGCGTGATGGTCCGAGACGTGGTCTCTCCTACCACGTAGCTGCCGAAGTCAATGAGCTCCTTGTCGAGGGACAGCTGCCAGAGGACACGGAGTGAACTCAGGGCCACCGTGCCAGGCCCACAGGGTGCCCAGCGTGAGGCCTGCACATGGCTCCAGGCAGGGCTGCCCTGAGCATTTGTGCGCGTTGTGCACTGCACAAGCAGGTACACGATTCAACCCGGAAATCAGGTGTGTATTGCTCATGACAAGGTGTGGCACGCGAATCTGGTTTTAAGAACATCAAGGCAGGAGCCCCCTCACCACGGAGTAACAAGGGTTCAGTGAGAGGATGCAGGGCCCGGATGCAGGGCCTAAACAAGGAGCCTGGACACGGGGCTTTGGAGGTCCTGAGGATGGATGGTGTCATTCCTGGGTGAGGTCAGCTGGACTCTGGATACAGGGACCCAGGGCGCATCCTTCCAGAACGGGAGCACGCCCTCCATGGGGGTGCCTCACCATGCCCGCCGTGGGCCACAGGCCACAGAAGCTCTGGCGCTGGCTAAGGATGCAGGCCTGGGCCATACCTCGGCTCTGCCCAATGGCCCCTCCTCGGGAGGCTTTTCTGGGCTCTGAGTTTGGAGGCCCAGGGGCTCCCCACTCTGTGCTCCTGCTCCAGGGGCAGGACCGGGGGCCACCGACGCAAATGGACGTGGTTCGCAGAGGGCGGTCGGGGTCTAGCCAAGGGAGGCCGCCTCCTTCCCACCTGCACCGCCTGGGTCCTGTTCTCCCCTTGTTCAGATGGGGTTTTACTGTTTTTACAGTCCCCAGCCTGGACGCTCCCCTGGGAGAAGCAAGCCCCTGCTCAGGGGAGCCGAGGGTCTCGGTGCTCCTGTCACGGAGGAGCACTTGACACTGCAAAGACCAAATGCGGGAGAGGCCGGGGCAGCTCTGGCCAGGACACCTGGGGCCTCGCCGGACACGTGCTCCATGATGCTGATCCGGAGTGGAGCAGGCCAGTACCAGACTCCTGCCGGGCTCCCAGGCTGAGCAGGAGGGAGCCGGAGCCTGGCCGTCTGCAGGGGCGGGACTTCCTGCTGCCCCTGGCCCTGGTGCTCGGTGTCCTGGGCCTGAGTCTTGGCTCACCAAGAGCCCGCACAGCCAAGTGCCAGCCCAACCGTGACCGCTCTGAGGAGAAGGCGGCGGCCACAGGGCAAGGGGCTGCTCGGGTGCCCTAGGACGGCAGTGCGCCCTGCATGAACCCAAGCGGGGCCACGGCTGCCAGGGCCACGGCCAGGCCACTTGAGTGCCAAGAGGAAGGGAGACTAAAGTGACTGGAACACACCAAATACTCAAACACTGGTGAGTCTATGAAGAAACTGAGAGGAAAACACTTCTCTCTCTGCCACCATCAGTGACTCTCATCCCAACCCCTCCCCACGGCGACATGCGGTGAAGGAGGAAGCACGCGACAGAGAAAGTTACACAGGTGCTCATCAAAGGTGGCTTGGGGCCAGCGTGGCCTGGATCACAGGTGACCATGAGGGCGTCTGCTAATCTTCCTGGGGTGGGGGACACAGCGCGCCTCTGCCCTTCGCCTGCCCCGGCTTGTTCCTCCTCTAGTGTAAGAATGGGCCTCTTCCTGCCCCGCTGACGCAGGCTCAGGCTGTGGGACTTGCCTTGACCTGTGAATTCTTAGGAGATAATGACGTCCCCACTGTCCTCTGGGAGATGCTCGTGCTGCCGTAGCTGCCACTCTGGAGTCCAGCCTGGACGGGGCTGGCCGCAGAGGGCCTCACACTCGCGGCTGAGCCAGGAGCCGTTTGCTGTGTGGCAGGTGCGGTGCGAGCTGACTAATTACTCGGCGGGGGCCGGGGGGACAATGATGTGTGGGTTCCTGGTTTACTGGAGATGCATGCTGAAGTTTCTGAGGGTGGAGTGTTGACATTTTACTAATGTACTTTGAAAGGGATCAGCAACAACAGATATAGCAGTTGATGGACCCAGCAAAGGTGTCCGAGGCCGACAATGTGGAGTCTGGGAGGATGCGGGGGCCGGGACGACGCGCGGTCTGGTGTGGAGTCTGGGAGGATGCGGGGTCCGGGACAATGCCCGGTCTGGTGTGGAGTCTGGGAGGATGCGGGGTCCGGGACGATGCCCGGTCTGGTGTGGAGTCTGGGAGGATGCGGGGTCCGGGACGATGCCCGGTCTGGTGTGGAGTCTGGGAGGATGCGGGGTCCGGGACGATGCCCGGTCTGGTGTGGAGTCTGGGAGGATGCGGGGTCCGGGACGATGCCCGGTCTGGTGTGGAGTCTGGGAGGATGCGGGGTCCGGGACGATGCCCGGTCTGGTGTGGAGTCTGGGAGGATGCGGGGTCCGGGACGATGCCCGGTCTGGTGTGGAGTCTGGGAGGATGCGGGGGCCGGGACGACGCACGGTCTGGGTCAATGTGGAGTCTGGGAGGATGCAGGGTCCGGGTTGCAGCACGTGGAGCCTTGTTCTGCTGTTCTGTTTTCCTCTATGCTTGAAATTTTTCTTAATTAAAAAGAATCAGGTGGGATCCCCCCAAGAGCTGCAGATGAATGTTAAGTTTTCCTGAGCCACGGGCCCTGCAGTCTGGGCTCCACACAGAGCAGGGTTTGTCTCATTTTTCCAGCACTGGTCCGAGTGCCCCACGTTCGAGACCCCACCCAAGGTTCGGCTCAGGCCCACCTGAGCTGCTGTTGGAAGATGGGGCTCAGCCCCTGGTGGAGATTGGAGCTTCCACCTGGTCCCCCCGCCAACCTGCACCCCCTCCCAGGAGATGCCGTCCCCCACTGGGGTTCCCAGCCAGCATGCCCCGAGAAATGCTGGCTCGGACACCTTTGAACTCACCGAACATTTCTTTGTTGAACATTTCAGTGGAACTGAAAACTCGCCCGTCTGAGCCAAAAATGAGATATTTCCTTCTAGATCCTTGTTTATCTAAAACATAAAACAACCCCCACCACAATACACTTCTGCAACTTTTGTGTGTTTTGTTTTTTTTTGGACAGGGTCTGGCTCTGTTGGCCAGGCTGGGGTGCAGTGGCACCTGCTCGATTCACTGCAACCCCCCTCCACCCACCCCCACCTGGGGTCCAAGCGATCCTCCCACCTCAGCCTCTCCACTAGCTGGGATTACAGGCATGCGCCACCATATCTGGCTAATTGTATTTTTTGTAGAGACGGGGTCTCGCCATGTTGCCCAGGCTGGTCTTGAACTTCTGGGCTCAAGCGACCCTCCTGCCTTGGCCTCCCAAAGTGCTGGGATTACAGGCATAAGCCACCACACCCCTCCCTCCTGTAACTTTAGCCTGTTATATGTGCCGTGGCTATCTGGGCCAGGGCCGCCTGCCACCTGCCAAGCTCGGGTGACCCCAGGGGAAAGAGTCAGTAGAGGGCATCTCAGGAGGGCTGGACACTAGCTTCCTGGAACATCCCAGCCCTCCCGGCTTAGACCCGAGAGTGCACGCCCTCGGCCACTAACCCAGAGGAGCTGCGCCGCGGTCCTGCCCAGCATTCAGGAATATGTTGAGTGTATTTTTGGAAGTAAAACAGCAAAACAGGGGCCTGCGTGATCCTCACTGAGAGGCCAAGTGCATCCTTCCCCCATCGTGTTCTGCGCTACCATGCCCGATCACAGGCTCCACCCACCACCACCTCTCCTTCGAGAGGGAATGGGCCCCTTTGACTCACCATCGGCTTGAAGGTGACAAGCACTTCACAGGACATTCCGGCTGACAGGGGGCCAGGGGGGTCAAAGCTGCAGGACGTGACCCATAGCACACGGGGGTTAGTGCTGCGGAGGGCAGACGCTCGCCTCACCACCCAGAGCACAGTCAGG
This sequence comes from Pan paniscus, assembly GCF_029289425.2. Lineage (NCBI taxonomy): Eukaryota > Metazoa > Chordata > Mammalia > Primates > Hominidae > Pan > Pan paniscus. Next base: position 226,312,445 of record NC_073249.2, on the reverse strand, counting down.
CTGGGCCTCCTGGCCTCCTCCCCATCCCGGGCCTGGCCCCCTGCCCAGCCGCCTTCACCCGGGGGAGTGCTGGATCTGCTGCATTCCCTGCTGCCGCCAGTACCTGGCAGGCAGGGGGCGCTCCAGTGTGTGCGAATGTTTGTGGAGTGAGGGAGTTAATCAGTGAAGGCGTGAGACAAGTCCCCAGGCCAACTGCCAGGAAATGGGACCCCATGGGTCGGAGAGGGCCACAGTTCCCCTGGGCACAGGTGCCAGGCCTGGGACCAGGGCTCTAGGGCTTTGATACCAATATGGGACCAGGGGGCTGTGGGCAGGAGCCAGGAAGAGAGCTGGAACTGGGAGTCCTGAGACAGCTGGGACCCTCGGGACCCTCTCAGCCCCTTTCAGGGAAAGAACCACAAAAATAGCCCCTACTGCACAGGCCACTTGAGGGAGCTGGTCTGTCTTGGCCCAGATCAGGGTGAGGGAGCATCTCCCCAAGGAATTCCTGACGCCAGGCTGATTTCACAAGGTTGGATTTTACCTAATGTGCTTGGTTTAGAAATGCACAAGCTAAAATTTTAATGTAAAATGTGTCCCTGGCTGGCAACATTCCCACGGCACCAGCAGAAGCAAACCCAAAGCTCCTCCAATTGGGAGGGAAATGCTTTGGTGCCGACTGCACAGAGCCCGGGATGGAGCTGCCGGGGAGAGGAGCAGAATCCGAGAGGGTGGACGTGCGTGCCTCACATAAACCAGCAGCAGAGTGCAGGGCTGAGCTCCAAACCCTTCAGACGACAGAAGCGTGGAGTGGGGATGTTAGAGGACATATAGATAAAATGGTTAGAGACAGAAATAGAGAATTCCAGACGTGAGAAAAGAACAAGACACTGTCAAGAAATGCAGACTCATCCAAAACAGAACTTGGCATTTTTAGAAATGAGAGACAGGGCCGCTGAGTAAGAAACCTACTGAGCAATTTCAACTGTTGATTAGCAGCACTAAGGGGACAAGTGGTGAACCGAGCAGCACCTAGAGCACCACCCAATGCGAAAAAGAGACAAGAAATTTCCAACCCGACGGGGAGGTTTCAAAAGGAGGAGCAGGAGGGCAGAGCCGGAGAATGAATGGGGGAGGGGCGATGCCTGGGGAGCTGGGGCTGAGAAGTTCCCAAAATTGTTCAAAGATCTGAATCTTCAGATTCAACAGCACAGTGAGGTCCAAGAAAAATCAGCCCACACCAGACGCACAGCAGAGCTGCGGGATGTTAAGGATGAGAGAATCTCAGAGCAAGCAGGCAGAAAGCCAGGTATCCTCCAAAAAAACCAGCACCTGGACCGAGGCCACCTCCCACTCCAGCAACAAGAGGCAGAGGGCAGGAGAGTGGTGGCCTCAACCTGTTGAGAGAAAATAACCGTCCATAAGAAGTTCTCATCCCAGCGTGGGGAGGAATGCCTCGGTGGCTGAGAGCACAGCGACCACCTAAACCCACCTCTGCACGCGCCCTCCAGAAACCACATGGATCAATGAGAGAAACAGGCGGGCTGCAGAAATCCCATGCCTTCAGCATGACTAGAGGACACAGAACCCCCCAGACTTAAAATTAACCATAAGGTGAAAAGTAAACACCAACCTCCAGCATGCATTCTCCATGCCCGCCTTCACAGAGAGCTACAAGGGTCTGAAAAACTGCAGGGAAGAGAGGAAGGAGACGGGAACAAAGACCCTAAGACTGACCTAAAATCAGCTCCCCAAAGAGAACATCACAGCCTCCACAAGAAAATACCAAGTCCCAGTGAGTCAGTGCTGATCTCAGGGAGGGGCCATCAGAGCCCACCCGCCCCTGGGGGCAGCCTCAGGAAGACGCCTGGTGGGAGAAGAGGAGGCCCCTCTGGAGCCTGGGCAGCAAGGGGGGAATGAGGATCCTGCCCTTGCTGACCCTCTTTTGAGAAGCTGCACTTCACAATGCTCGCGGGAGTGGAAACTCCTGAACTGGGAATCCGAAAGCCATCCTGGACCTACAAACCTGTCCACAAAGAGAAAACTGGCAGGAAGCAGGAAGTAGAAGAGAAAGAACGTTCTTAAAAATAAAGTAAGTTAGGCTGGGTGCTGTGGCTCACGCCTGTAATCCCAGCATTTTGGGAGGCCGAGGTGGGCCTCGGATCACCTGAGGTCAGGAGTTCATGACCAGCCTGGCCAACATGGTGAAACCCCGTCTCTACTAAAATACAAAAAATTAACCGGACATGGTGGCGGGCGCCTGTTATCCGAGCTACTCAGGAGGCTGAGGCAGAAGAATCGCTTGAACCCAGGAGGCAGAGGTTGCAGTGAGCCGAGATTGTGCCACTATACTCCAGCCTGGGCAACAAGACTGAAACTCCATCTCAAAAAAAATAAAAATAAAAAAATAAGTTACTAAGGAGCAGAAGAAAAGAGAAACATTGCAGAAAACATGGAAAAGGCCGTCAGAGGAAAAATGAAGAAAAATAAAATAAAAGAGAAAACAAGAAAATGGGCCAGGCACAGGGGCTCACACCTGTAATCCCAGCACTTGGGGAGGCTGAGGCAGGTGGATCACTTGAGCTCAGGAGTTTGAGACCAGCCTGGGAAACACAGTGAAACCCTGTCTCTACAAAAAATAGAAAAATTAGCCGGGCTTGGTGGCACACAGCTGTGGTCCCAGTTACTCAGGAGGCTGATTGAGGCAGGAGGATTGCTGGAGCCTGGGAAATTGAGGCTGCAGTGAACTGAGATCGCGCCACTGCACTCCAGTCTGGGTGACAGAGCAAGACCCTGTCAAAAACAAAACAAAGGAAAGCAGAAAGCATTAAAGGCAACCAGAAGGAAAACAGTAGACACCAAAGACCAGCAAGGAGGATCCAAAACACAGGTAAGTGGAGTCTGCAAGGAAGCAAATGGAAACATTGTTACAGAGTGAAAGCACGGCCTTAATTCAGGGAGGCAGTGCTGAAATGAAGACAGCTTTCACCTTGACACTGAAAACACTGGCTAATTGCCAGGGAAAACTTATCAGAATGGTCAACATCAAAACATAACAATACAAAAGGAAACTCTGACCAGGTGTGGTGGCTCATGCCTGTAATACCAGTACTTTGGGAGGCCAAGGCAGGTGGACCCCCTGAGGTCAGGAGTTTGAGACCAGCCTGGGCAATATGGTAAAACCCGGTCTCTACTAAAAATATAAAAATTAGCCAGGCGTAGTGGCAGGTGCCTGTAATCCCAGCTACTGGGGAGGCTGAGGCAGGAGAATCTCTTGAATCCAGGAGGTAGAGGTTGCAGTGAGCTGAGACCGCGCCATTGCACTTGCACTCCAGCCTGGGCGACAGAGCAAGACTCCATCTCAAAAAAAAAAAAAAAAAAGGCAACAAAACAAAACAAAAACAAAAGGAAACTTGGGCAGCCAGGCAAAAGCTCCAGCCATTCGTGAAGGGAAATGGGCTTGGTCTCGGACGACTTTGACACAAGAAGACAGAGGAGCCCCCTCTACAAAATCTTCGTGAAAATCGGACCTGAGGGCTTATGCCCAGATAGAGCCTGTTCCAGCCGTTCTGAACATGAAGGGACCTATGAACCTCCTGCTGTCCCTGCGCCGCGTCCCTCCCTGTCTGAGCCGTCCTCTTACTCGACGTGGATGAAGTCCCGGAGGTGCCCCTCCACGCCCACCAGCTTGCAGTAGTTGATCGTGTAGGTGGTGTTGACCAACGTGATCTTTTTCTTGTACACTTTGCCAATATCAAAGTCCTGGGAAAGGCCGAGGTAGCAGCTTCAGAGCGGGTCGGAGGGGGCTGTGCTATGAGCACCGAGGCAGCTTTGCCTCAAGGTAACCGCTGGTGAGCATTTGCCAACTAGGGAGAGGTTCCCAGGGAACAATTTCCAAGGTTTCTCCCAGAATCGAGAAGGCCCCTGGGGTGCATGAAGGACAGGTCTGGGGGTGGAACCTGTCACATAAGAGCCTTCGCCACTTGAGGCAGGATGGGGCCTTGCTGGGGCCCGCAGGTGGGAGTGAGAGAAAAGGCTCAGACACTGTGGGTTCCAAGGTGGGTCCCTGACTCCATGGATGGACTTGAGCTGGGGTCAAATGCAGGAGCCCACAGCCCGCTCTGTCTTGCAGAGTTCGGCGGAGGCGTCCAGGCACCAACCTCAGCCTCACATGTTCCCACCCTGTCCCTGCTACATCCCTGTCCCGAGGTTCAGGGGACCCCCACTGCCCCAAGTGGCAGAGGGCTTTCGGGGCCACGGCACCCCCATTGCTCAGAATTTGGCCCTCAGACTGGCGTCCAGCCCTCCATGGGGATGGGGCCCTCTCCCTCCACCTCCTGGAAGAGAAGGTCCACACTTGGGCCTGTGCCTCCTGAGGAAGCCCCTGGGTTTTCCAGCGTTAAAAAGCGAAAGGCAGGCCGGGCGCAGTGGCTCATGCCTGCAATCCCAGCACTTTGGGAGGCTGAGGCGGGCAGATCGCCTGAGGTCAGGAGTTCGAGACCAGCCTGGCCTACATGGTGAAACCCCGTCTCTACTAAAAATACAAAAATTAGCCAGGCGTGGTGGCAGGCGCCTGTAATCCCTGCTACTCGGGAGGCTGAGGCAGGAGAATCGCTTGAACCCAGGAGGCGGAGGTTGCAGTGACCTGAGATTATGCCGTTGCACTCCAGCCTGGGCGACAGAGTGAGACTCCATCTCAAAAAAAAGCAAAAGGTGTCAGGGGTTGGGCTGCGGCAGGGCTCCCCTGCTGTCCCGTGCTGCTGCCTGTCCCGTTCCTGGCCCAGCTGCGGGCTCACCTGGAAGTGCAGGAGCTCCGGTTTGCTGTTGAAGGGGCGTCCTTGGAACTCACGCCCCCACACCACCTGCTTGTGGACCACCCTGCTCCGCAGCCGCTCCACTGTGCGCTCCAGGATGTCCTTGTCCATCTTTGTCCCGCCCACGGGCTTTCGGTCCACGTCCTCCTTGGGCACCTGGGGGTCACAGAGACAGAGGCTGGGGCTGTTAGCGGCTCCACCTGGGCGGCGCCGGTGGCAGCTCGGAGGCGACGGTAGCGGTTAGCAGAGCACGGACAGCCCAGCCCCACCGGCTGCCACCAGCACCGGAGCTGGGAAGAGCCCCATGGCCCGGGGAGTTGCTCTGAGTTGCTCAGAAAGGCCCTGAGGGACCGACTGACTTTCTGCTCCATTGACAAGGCAGGGACCCCTCACTTCCGAAAAAGAGGAAACCAGGAAACAAGAGCAGACAGCTCCAGATTCAGGTGGATTTCTGGGAAATGATGTGGAGGGGGAACTTTCCAGATTGTTAAATCAGGACAAGAGGAAGGTTTTGAAAGGTTCTGCAGGAAGCAGTTTTCTCGAGCGGGCAGTGTCAGCACACACTGGGCTTTCTCAGATGAAAAGCCGCTTCCCTGGCCAACACCAGCAACCAGGAAGATCAGAACTGGAGTCCTGAACTGTCCCTTCAGAAGCTGCTTGGACTCTGCGTGGGTCCTGGCTCTGGGCTGTGGGCTGTCCCTGCTGGTGCCCATGCCCGGCAGCCGGGCAGCCTCCTCCCTGGCTTCCCGGGGTGGGGGGGGCACTTGGGACCCTCCTCTTGTCCAGAGGCAGCCTTCTCCCTTGGGTGTCCCCAGTGGGCAGGTGGTGGCTCTGCCTGGCCTGTCTTGTTCACCACCCCGGTCAGCCCGGCATCCCCAGAACCAGCAGAACCAGGTGGCTTTTGCCCTGACAGTAGAGGTGGCCAATGCTTACAGAAACCGGGCGGCGGGCATTGCCCTCCCACGTGGGACAGGGCCACAGCCTGAGCCACACTGCTGCAGAGACCGTGTCTTGCTGTAACTGCTCTTTCAGAGGCAGAAGGACCCCAGCGCCAGATGGGGCATGTTTCTTACAAAAGGCCGTCAAAGAAAGTTTGCACGCTTCTTCTAGAAAGATGCTTCTCCAATAGTACACGGAGTAGCTCAGAGTCATTCCCTCAGCCTTTCAGCTTTGGAGCCCCACCGTCCCTCCCCGTTACACCATGGTGACCGAGCTGTCTGTCAGGGGGAGCTTGGGGTCGTCGAGCACGCGTGGTGCCCTCCAGGCTCCGCGAAGAGGGAAAGGCATGAGTGTGGAGAGGGAGGCGGGGGGCGTCCACACGCAGGAGAGGGTGGCGGGAGATGGCAGGCACAGCCAGGAGAAGCCTCAGAGCAGCTGGTGTGGCCGGGGCAGGCGTGGGAGGTGGCGAGCCGGCGACAGAGGGCCGGGGTCCGTCTGCAAGCGTCTAAAGGAGCAGGAGCTGGTACCTGGTATGGCTTGTAGTCTTCATTCCAAAGCCCAGAGATCTCGGGCTCAGCTAACGTTTCCTCCTCTGAGCTGGCCCCGGGGTCCCCCTGGATAAGCTCACTGGAAACGACTTGCAGCAACCGAGAGGGCCCGGGGCCTGCAGCAGCCTCGTAGTCCTGCAGTCGGGGAGAGGAACATCGCGAAGACACGCTCATGACAGAGAACAGGGAAGAGAAACTCGGCCCAGCCCCCGCCGGTATGGCCCGCTGCCTGCCCCCGTTCTTCTGCCTCATGTACTCTGCATGGAGATAGCGGTGCACACGGTTTTGTAACTTTTTCTACTTGAAATATAAGCATTTTAATACATTATTAAATATTTTTCTACAATGCTCAGAAGAGTCTGCAAAATATTTCCTTTGATAGGAAAATGTTCTAATTCACGGACTGGCATCCTTGGCGCCGATCCTCAGGCACTCATCTGTTCTCATTTTTTTTTTGAAACGCAGTCTTGCACTGTCACCTGGGCTAGAGTGTAGCAGCGCGATCTCAGCTCACTGCAACTTCTATCTCCTGGGTTCACATGATTCTCCTGCCTCAGCCTCCCGAGTAGCTGGGATTGCAGGCGCCTGCCATCACACCCAGCTAATTTTTTGTATTTTTAGTAGAGATGGGGTTTCACTATGTTGGCCAGGCTGGTCTCGAACTCTTGATCTCATGATCCACTCACCCTAGCCTCCCAAAGTACTGGGATTACAGGTGTGAGCCACCGTGCCTGGTGCAGTTCTCATTTCTGTGGATATAAGCCATGCCTGGGAAAAGCCCCAGGCTGACCCCAGGAGGATGGCTGTGGTGGTTTCCTCAGAATGAGTTTGGGGACGGAGCCTTGCCCATCTGCTCTGGCTCTGTCCCAGGCCTGCTGGAGAAGGGGGAACTGGGCCGGGCAGACAGGGTTCTTCTTCCTGGGGACCGTCCTATGGAGCGACAGACAGGAAGTCTGGACGGGGCCAGCGCATTGCTGTTACTGTGACCTGCATAGTGACACAGGTGGTGCCACAGAAAATCACAGGGAGCAGCTCACGGGTGGGGGTGGGGGCAGGGGAGGCTTCTCTGGAGCAAGGAGGCACAGCAGGGTGCTCCCGGCAGAGGGATCGGCGGGTGCAAAGGCCCCGGCGTGAGACGGGCAGTGAGGGGTGGATGTGGCAAAGGCTCGGCCCAGGCACTGGGAGCCTGGGTAGCAGGAAAGGACCTTCTCTGGTGCCCTGAAGGGCACCGCAGAGACCCTGTGGAGGCCAAAGCTGAGGCAGCCCAAGGCTTGCTCTTTCCCAGCAGGGCATCGGTTGCAGCAGTGACCTTGACCTTCAGGTTTTGGGGTACACAAGGGCAGAGACTGCAGCACTGTGCCAGACTCAGGAGAGGACCATTGTCCCTACCCCACACCTTTAGGGAAAGGTAAACTAGAAATACATTCCCCCAACTGAAGCCAGTTGCCTGCAGCAGCAGTGGACACCAAGCAGGCCCTGGACGTGAGTGAGTGAGTGAATGAGTAAGTGAGTGAATAAGTGAATGTGTGAGTGAATGAATGAATGAGTAAATCAGTGAGTGAGCGAATGAATGAGTGAATGAGTAAAGAATGAGAGAATGAGTGAGTGAATGAGTGAATGAGCGAATGAGTGAATGAATGAGTCAATGAGTGAATGAATAAGTGTATCAGTGAGTGAGTGAGTGAATGAATGAAGAATCAGTGAGTGAATGAATGAAGAAAGAATGAGTGAGTGAACGAATAAAGGATGAGTGAGTGAATGAATGAGTGATAGGAAAGCTGTCCTCTAGGTGCTATCAGGAGTGCTTTGTAGCAGGGTGATCCCAGGCATGTGGTCTGAACGGCTGTGCACATCTCCCTGGCAGGCGGCTGACCCAGCTCTCTACAGGAACAGGCAAGGTGGTCCTAGCCTGGTGGGCAGCAACACTGCTGGGGGTGACGCAGGGTCTGGTGGGCACACCGAGACCAGGAGGACACTGGACCCTTGCTGGGGATGCTGCGGCCATGGGCCTCTCTCATGTGGTGGGTCCGTAGTGTGTCTTGTCCCCTTGTCCTTGAGCTGAGTGGCGGCCACTCGGCGGGCTCAGCAACCCCCTGCAGGTGGCCATGGTGCTGAGGTCCTCAGAGGATGTCTCACCACGCCTGAGCCCTGAGGCCCCACCTGCCCTCCACAGGTGTGCGGCTTCTGTCCACAGGAAGGCGGTTTGCTCACCAGTGTGGACGTGTTGGTTGGGACTGTGGTCTTCTCCTTGCAAAAGTCAGAAATGTAGTTCCAGGTCTTGTCCCTCAGGGTCGGCCGGTGCCTGGCACTGGTGGGGGGATGCTGTTTCTTCCTCTTTTCCTCCTCAGCCTCCTCTTTCAGAATCCGACTGACGATCTCCTGCTTTCTGAGCTTCTGCTCCTCCTCAAAGGCCCTGCGTGGAGTCGCTTCTCAGATGAGTGCAAGAGGCCCCCTGCCTCCACCTTGCCCCAGGTGAGACGGCGCCCAGCGGCCCCTCCCTAGTGCCCTCCTGGGGGCTCCGGTCCTGCCCAGCAGCCCCAGGTGAGACAGCGCCCGGCGGCCCCTTCCTAGCGCCCTCCTGGGGACTCCATCCTGCCCAGCAGGGCTCTTGGGGTGGGAACTTCCTGGTCCTGGGGCTAAACGCAAGCTCCAGTGGGAAGCAGATGGGCAGAGGCCAAGCCAGAGGTTCCAGGCTTAAACCCCAGCCCTGCCCAGCCCTGTCCAGCTCTGTCCAGCCCTGCCCTGCCCAGTCCATCCCTGCCAAGCCCAGTCCTGCTCAGTCCTGCCCAGCCCTGCCCAGCCCAGCCCTGTCCAGCCCAGCCCTGCCCAGCCCAGCCTAGCCCTGCCCAGCCCTGCCCAACCCAGCCCTGCCCTGCCCTGTCCAGCCCTGCCCTGCCCAGCCCAGACCTTCCCAGCCCAGCCCTGCTCTGCCCAGCCCTGCCCAGCCCTGCACTGCCCAGCCCTGCCTTGCCCAGCCCTGCCCAGCCCATCCCTGCCCAGCCTAGCCCATCCCTGCCAAGCTGTCCTGTCTAGTCCTGCCCAGCCCAGCCCTGTCCAGCCCAGCCCTGCCCAGCCCAGCCTAGCCCTGCCCAGCCCTGCCCAACCCAGCCCTGCCCTGCCCTGTCCAGCCCTGCCCTGCCCAGCCCAGACCTTCCTAGCCCAGCCCTGCTCTGCCCAGCCCTGCACTGCGCAGCCCTGCCTTGCCCAGCCCAGCCCAGCCCAGCCCTGCCCAGCCCTGCCCAACCCAGCCCTGCCCTGCCCAGCCCAGCCTTGCCCAGCTTAGCCCTGCCCTGCCCAGCCCAGCCCATCCCTTCCAAGTCCAGTCCTGTCCAGCCCTGCCTAGTCCAGCCCTGCCCAGCCTAGCCCTGCCCAGCCCAGCCCTGCCCACTTAGCAGCCCAGTCCCCCAGCAGCCTTGGCTGCCCAGAGGGCTTCTTCCAAGCCCTTGTTTTTAGGCTGGCGTGGGGCTGCCACTGAGAGTACCACCAGGGCTAAAGATGTTCATCCACTCACTGCAGCTGCACTTCCCGGGTGCCTCCTACATGCCAGGCCTGCGCCAGGCTAAGGGATGTATAGGCGGTGGAGCCGCTGCCAGGACCCCCCCACCCAGGTGGGCAGGCTGATGGGTGGTGGAGAACTCTGATCGTGACTCAGGGGGGTGGGGAGGAGGCACTCAGGGCTCTGTGGCACCCAGAGGAGGATGCCTTGCCCAGTGAGAGGGCCAGGAGCCCTCGCCCAGGCAGATCCTAAGCAGTGATTGGCCAGGGCCGTGAACAGGGAGACTGGGATGGGGAGAAAGGGCCAGGCTCCCGGGATGAGGGCAGCTTCGGGCAAAACCCAGGACAGGGTGGTTTGCGTGGAGGTCACTGGGGAGCGTTATGGGCAGGGCTGGGAAAGGTGAGACTGAGTGGGAGGGAGGGGCCTTGTAGGAACCTGGCCCCGAGGTCTGGATCTCAGGAAGCCCAGTGGGGCCCGTGGGTGGGGGGTCCGAGAGGGCAACATGGGCCCCCGTTTGGAGAAGAACAGAGAGTGAAGCCAGAAGCAACGTGTTCACCACGGACCCAAGCTGGCAGGAGGTGGTCTGAGGGGCCAGGAGGGCCCCAAGGCCGTGGCAGCAGGAAGCCAGGTGGACGGCCCTGGACAGGGAGTGAGCAAGGGCAGGCCCAGCAGCACCAGGTTCCCTGGAGGAGCCTGGTGCTCCCTGGAGACTTCTGGGTGGGCCAGGAAAGAGCCCGCCAGTCCCTCCTTGTGAGAAGTCAGGACAGGAGCCGGAGGCTCTCGACAGGGGCCGGGGTTTCAGAGTCTGGGAGGGGAGAAGGGGCCGAGGGTTGGGCGTGGACTGGAGTAGGGGCAGGGCTGGGCAGGCTGAGTCAGGCCCAGGCAGGGCAAGGGTAGCAGCCTGGAGCCCCTGTTCCCGTGCCCCACAGCCGCCTGAGTGGGCGCCCTGGGAGAGAGAGCAGCTTTGCTCAATGTGAAGCCGAACCCCCTTGGCTCTCCCTGCACCCACTGACTGGGCGGGTGCCTCCCGGTGGCACCTCTGCCACCACCCTCACCTCTTCTGGGCCTCCAGCTCCTGGTGCCGGCGCTGGTGGACAAGGTGCCTGAACGCATCCCTGCCCTGGGCCAGAATCGCCTTCTTCTCAGCCTGGACCCTCTGCTCCGCCAGCTCTGCCTTGGCACGGTCCCATGCTTGGAACTTCCGCAGTGTGTCCTTGGAAACAGAGAGCACTGAGATGACAGCAGCAGCACCCACGGGCACATGCACATGCTCACACCTGCACATGTGCACACACAGGTTCATACATGCAAACCTGCACACACGTGCGCACACACACACATCACACATGCACACCTGCACACACGTGCACACACATGCTCACACCTGCACACCTGCACACACTCATACATGCACACCTGCACACGTGCACACATGCTCACATGTGCACACACATGCTCACACATGCACATCTGGACACACATGCACACCTGCACCCACGTGCACACATGCTCACATGCACACCTGCACACATACGCATGCACGCCTGCACACACATGCACACACATGCACACACATACACACATGCAAACCTGCACACACGTGCACATACACGCTCACACATGCACAGCTGCAGACACATGCACACCTGCACACACGTGCACACACATGCACACGTGCACACCTGCACACACTCACATGCACACATGCACACCTGCACACACCTGCACACATGCTCACATGCACACCTGCACACATGCACACCTGCACACACACGGTCACACATTCACACACGTGCACACACACGGTCACACATGCACACACACATGCAAACGTGCACACACACATGCTCACACACTGGGCCGTTGAACACATGTCCTTAAACCAATGTTGACGCCTGCAGATCCTGTGAGAGACCACTGGCAAACTGTCCGCACATCCCAAGCATGGGGCTGGGTGTCCCTGCACGTCACCTGCCCGCCTCTGCTCCTCACCTCTGAGCCTTTGCAGATGCTGTTCCCACTCTTCCCTCCATTTTCCCAGCCTGAATCCCCAGCCTTGGCCCCAGGGCATGGCCTCGAGGCGCCCAGGCCCTCCATGTGTCTCATGAGGACGCCACTGCTTCCCCAACAAGACCAGGCCCCATGGGAGCAGGGCTGGAGTGCCTGCTCCTGCCTGACTCCAGTGCCTGGCCCTGACCCACACGGAACCCGTGGGCAAATCTGTGGCACAGGCTCGGGAAGCCTCCAGGGGTCACCAAGTGCGCGGGTCAGCCCTGGACGCCAGAGGACACGGGCCTGGCTCCCAAGGAGCGGGGGCCCAGGGACGGACCCCGGCAGGGCGCTGAGGGAGAGGCTGGGTGGGGCTGTGGGGGCCTACCCGGTTCGCAGAGATGCTGCCCTTCAGCGCCACCACCGCATCCATGCGTCGCCTCATGTACTCGTGGCACTCCATCTCCTCCTTCTTCTCTTGCTCTCGGATTCTGAGGAAGGACATTTAAACATTTTTGAGGCTCTGTCACCCAGGCTGGTGTGCAGTGGTGCGATCACAGTTCTCTGCAGCCTCAACCTCCCAGGCTCAAGTGATCCTCCTGCCTCAGCCTCCCAAAGCGCTGGGATCACAGTCATGCACCACCACAAACGGCCACATTTTTAACCGAGGAAGTGACACAGCGATGCCGTGTGGGGTGTTAATTACAGGAGCCTCGGTGCTATCATTTCCACCAGGAATGTGATTAATGGTGAGAACACAAGAGGTGGGATGGGCAAAAGGTGCTGGCGCAGAGGCCAGGCCATGACGACATGGTGGGAACATGCCCTGGAGGGCCAGGCCACGAGGACATGGCAGGAACACGCCCAGCGCATCTCAAGGGCCTCTTCTGAAAAGAAACAGTACCTCAGCACTAAAAATACACACTTATTGGTTTTTGATGATAAGGTGGTGATTCAATAATAAAATCAGGAGGCTGGGTGCAGTGGCTCACGTATGTAATCCCGGCACTTTGGGAGGCTGAGGCGGGCAGATCATCACCTGAGGTCAGGAGTTCAAGACCAGCCTGGTCAACATGGTGAAACCCCATCTCTACTAAAAATACAAAAATTAGCCGGGCATGGTGGCGCATGCCTGTAAACCCAGCTACTCAGGAGGCTCAGGCAGGAGAATCGCTTGAACCCGGGAGGCGGAGCAGTGAGCCGAGATCGCGCCACGGCACCCCAGCCTGGGCGACAGAGCAAGGCTCCATCTTAAATAAATAAATAATAAAATCAGGGCATTTCAAGACAAAAGCAAGTGACCCATATTCTTGGGTTTCTCCTTAAGGACGTCGAAGGGAGGCCCTACCTTCCCAGGGAGGCCTTCAGGAACCACACGGCAACCTTGTGGTTCTTCCGAGCGTCCTCCAGCAGCTTCTGGTGCCTGAGCCCGAGCTCCTTCTGGGTGTGCAGGGACTTCCTGTGGGGATATGGGGCCGTCAGAGGGAAACTCGGCATCACACGTCCCATCTGCCCCCAAGCCCTGCACGGCTGGAGCTCGTGTCCCAGAGACGCCGTGGGCCCTTTCGCTCAGCTCTGTCCCGCACGGCCTCCCTTGGGGAGGAGCGAGGGTCCCTGGAGAGCTGATGCCGTGGGCCACACAGATGTCAAACTCTCCATGCTACTGGGGCTCCAGTGCCAGGGAGCCACCAAAGGCAAGGTTTGATCCCAGCTGGGCAGGGGTCTGGGAAGAGGACGGTGCAGGCACAGCAGTGCTGTGGGGAGGGAGGAGGCAGGGGCTGGGGACCTTGTGTCTGCAGCCAGGGCCTGGATTCCACAGGGGTTTGTGGCCTGGGCAGCTGAAGGGAAGGAATGAGATGGGGGAGGGGATGGAGGCCAGAAGGGGGTCCCGAGGAGAGAGGCTCACGGCAGGTTGGGACAGCTGGCCTGATGGCCTGTGGAGCACTTGGGGACTGGCCTAGTAGGTGGCCGGGCCCTGGCTGAGCAGGAGACTCATGACAGAGGACGTGTGGGGAATGGGCCTGAGTGCTCCACGGCCACGCAGGTGGGGGCCGTGGGAGGGGTGCAAAGGAGCAGCCAGAGGTGGGGACGGAGCCCAGAGAATGGCCTGGCTGGGAAAAGGAAGGGGCTGCCGGAGGGAAAGGGGAGGGGCAGTCTCGCTGGAGCGTGGCTTTAGTAGCCAGCTTTAGCGGCTGTATGGTGGCTGCAGCATCTTGGGAGGGCTGGGGCTCTGGGCAGGTGCAGGGGAGTGCCTGACACTTGGGAAGGACTCAAGGGCCCGGTGGAGGAGCAAGCTGGGAGGAGGCAGGGAGGGGTGGAGGTGGATCCGGACAGATGTGGAGGGCGAGGCTGAATCTGGAGACCCCTGGGGGAGAGGGCGGAGGGGCTGGCAGAAGCTGCTGGGAAGGGATGGAGGTGGGCCTGGGTGCCGCCTACCTGATCCTCAGCAGCCGGTTCCGCTCCACCTTCCCCAGGGCCTCCTGCTCTCTGCAGAGCTGCTCGGCTGCGCGCACCTGGAGCCGCCGCCCCGTGGCCTCCACCTCCTCACGGTCAGCTGTCCGGAAGGCCTCGAGTCGCCCCTCCTGGATCTCGATGTGCCACATGGTGTTCCTTCAAACAAGAGGCAAAGCAGCTGGAGACAGGCCCCACAGTCATCCTGGGGTGGGGGTTTCGGCATTGAGTTCTGACAAATCCTCCAGGCAGATGTTGAACTCCCCAGATGGGTTAGCTCCCTCCTCTAGGGGCCATCTCCGCTCTGAGTCGCCCAGACACTGAGGCCCGCCCTGCCTGCCTCCAACCTCAGGAAAATCACTATGGGTTCAATCCAGCCCGGCTAGAGCCTGGCCTGCACTCCCGCGTGCCACCTGCCGGCCTGAGGCTGTGTCCGTTGGCTGCGGTGGGTCTGGGGCAGGCCCTGCCCAGCCTGAGGAAGGCCTTCAGGAAGGGACAGCCGTGACTCTTTGGCTGGGCTGGAGGATCCCTGGTGCAAATTGACCGGCACCCAAGACCACCCCTCAGTCTTCAAATGTGCCTGGGATGGGGGCTAAGGAGCGTGGAGTCAGCCAGCCCTGTCCGGGGCCACATGTCCTGGATGACAGGGGACCTGCCTGACCCCTGGTCTTGGGTGAATTTGTCCTCGACTGTGAGTGTGGCATCTGTGGTGGCCCCAGATGACACAGTGCCCCTTGGTTCTTGGCACAACTCAGGGAAATTTCCGGTGAATCTTTAGTTGGAGGAGTGCGTGTGCCGTGGAGGCTCAGGCTGGGAAAGTTCCTTCTGAGGATGTGGACAGTGTCCTTCTAACAGCAGCCAGGTGAGAGCCGCTGGAGAGGCGGCCTGGACAGAGACACCTGGTGGAGGGATGCAAGGAGCCGCTCCTGGAGACTGCGAACGGTTCCACCCGGAGATGCGGCTCAGGCCGGGGCTGGCCACGCGAGGATCAGAACCCTGGACAAGGTCAGACGCAGGCGTTGAGCTGGCATCCTCACTGCACTGCTGACATTCCACGTGACGTGTGCCACAGCTCTGTCCTAGACACCCGTGATCATGTTCATTTCCACTTCCTCTTTCGTTAAAAGCTTTTCCTGTGGAGCAGAGTCCAGTCTCTCTCCCCACTGCAACGCCTGGGGCAGGGGTCCCACCGCCTTGGCCCTCCGTGAATAAAGTCTGCTTTACATCTTTTTGAAAAAATCATGAACATATGTTGAATTGAGATACTCAATGGTTTTCTCTTTTAACGTGTTAATGTCAAGGATTTCTAATGTTGAGCCTTTTTCGGGGCTCCTAGGATATAAACTCCAACTTGGCAAGGGAGGTGTGTCTGCGTGTCTCACACATGGCTGGATTTCAATGTTGAATGTTTGATTTGGGGTTTTCTGATTTGCCTCCTGAGATCGGGTTCTACTTTCCCTCTCTCGTACGCCCACTTGGTTTTGGCATCGAGGTTGTGTCATTGCGTTTTAGAAACTGGGCATACCATGTTCTTTGTTGGGGTAATTTTAAACAGAGGGCTCCTTTCCAGGGAGCATGGGTCACTTCGGATCTCTGGCTGGTGTCCTGTCACGCAGCGCGTTCATTGCTCCCCAAGTCTGGGGGACTCCGCGGAGCTTCCACGGGCGGGTTATTTCTATTCCTCCCTCGCGTGACTCATGAAATTCTTTAATCTGAGGATTCATGCTCCCATCAATTCTGGAAAACGCTCAGTCATTGTTCTGCTGGCTGTCACTTCCCCTGCCCGGTGATCAGTGCTCCAGTGGCAGTGGGAGCTAACAGCTTGCAGGCTTCCCCTGCCCAGTGATCAGTGCTCCAGTGGCCATGGGAGCTAACAGCTTGCAGGGTCTCTTAGTAAAGAGGCAAGACGCTGTCCCAGATGCTGTCGTCGCCCATTCCTGCTGCTGTAGGAAAACACCCACGACCGGGTCTTTGCAAACAACAGAATTTCATTCCTCAGTTCTGGAGGCCGGGAAGTCCAAGGTCAAGGTGCCAGCAGCTTCGATGGCCTATGAAAGCCTGTTCCTCAAAGGCAGTGCCTGTCTGTGTCCTCACGTGGCAGAGGGACAGAAAGGCTCCCTCAAGCCCTTTTACGAGGCACTAATCGCCCCCATGAGGGCAGGGCCCCCGCGGCCGAATCTCCCAGAGACCCCACCTCTTCCTGCCGTCACCTCCAGGGCGGATTTGGTTTGGACGCGTGTCCCCCGCAGGTCTCGTGTTGAACCGGAGCCCCCAGTGTTGGAGGTGGGCCTGGTGGGAGGTGTTGGGGTCGTGGGGCGGCTCCCTCATGAACGGGTGGGCCGTCTCCTTGGTGACGAGTGAGTTCACGGAAGATCTGGATCTTTGAAAATGTGTGGCACCTCCACCCTCTTGCTTCCCCTCTCACCATGGGAGACACGGCTCCTTCCCCTTCCACTGTGATTGGAGGCTTCCAGAGGCGTCCCGAGAAGCAGATGCCATCATGTTCCCTGTACAGCCTGCAGAACCCTGACCAATCAAACCTCTTTTCTTCTTATTTTTATTTCTTTTAAAATGAGTCTCGCTCTCTCCGCTCTCTCATGCCAGTGCAGTGGCATGATTTCAGCTCACTGCAAACTCCACCTCCCGGGTTCAAGCGATTCTCCCGCCTCAGCCTCTTGAATAGCTGGGATTACAGGCATGCGCCACCACGCCCAGCTAGTTTTTGTATTTTTAGTAGAGACGGGGTTTCACCATGTTGGCCGGGCTGGTCTCAAACTCCTGACCTCAGGTGATCTGCCCACCTTGGCCTCCCAGAGTGCTGGGATTACAGGTGTGAGTCACTGCGTCTGGCCCAAACCTCTTTTCTTTTTTTTTGAGACAGAGTCTCGCTCTGTTGCCCAGGCTGGAGTACAGTGGTGCGGTCTCAGCTCACTGCAAGCTCCGCCTCCCGAGTTCACGCCATTCTCCTGCCTCAGCTTCCTGAGTAGCTGGGACTACAGGCGCCTGCCACCATGCCCGGCTAATTTTTTGTATTTTTCTTAGTAGAGACGGGGTTTCACCGTGTTAGCCAGGATGGTCTCAATCTCCTGACCTCATGATCCACCCGCCTCGGCTTCCCAAGGTGCTGGGATTACAGGTGTGAGCCACCTCGCCCAGCCACCTCTTTTCTTTATATGACTCAGTGTCAGGCATTTCTTTATAGTGACACAAAGACTGACGAACAATAGCGTTGAGTTCCAGCAGACCAATTTCAGGGGCACTGGCCTTCAGACCAGAGCAGAGGCTGATTGGGAAAGATTGGGATTTTGAGAATGGGAGCGAGGACATTTGAGGGTATCTGCACACATCTGAGCGAGTGCCCCAAACCGCCAAGCCCCTCTGCATATCCGTCCACAGGGAAGCAGCCTTCCCCTCCCTCAAAGGCAGGCTCTGCTGCCTGGGGGCCCCGTAACACCTCCCTGAGGGGCTGCCAGAGCTCCTCATGACCCCCTTGCCATCCTCTCTGGCCCAGATGCTCCCAGGGGCAAGAACAAAGTCTGAACTGAACTGAGAGGAGAAGGATCCCAGAGGAGAAGAATGTAGCCAATCTACACAGCAGGACGTGGGGGAAGGTGTGTGGGAATGAATTCCAACCCTGCCAGACCGCAGAGGAAAGAGCCTGTCCGAGGCTGGCCTGGGCATCTGATGTGGACATGCCACCAGCTCACCCACCCACTGCAGGCGGCTCCCATCACAAACTCAGCTGATCGAGGAAACCTGGACCCAAGAGAGACCTGCACCGCAGAAAGCTAGATGCCAGAAAGTCATGCAGAAGAAGGAATCCAAATGTTTGGAGAGACAACCCGTTGGAAAGTTTGTTGTTGCTGTTGTTGAGATGGTGTCTCGCTCTGTGGCCCAGGCTGGAGTGCAGTGGCGCAGTCTCAGCTCACTGCAGCCTTGACCTCCTGGGCTTGCTTAATCAATCCTCCCACCTCAGCCTGTAATCTTGAGTAGCTGGGATTACAGGTGCACGCCACCACGCCCAGCTAAGTTTGGTATTTTTTGTACAGATGGGGTTTCACCATGTTCCCAGGCTGATCTCAAACTCCGGGGCTCAAGCGATCTGCCCACCTTGGCCTCCCAAAGTGTTGGGATTACAGGCGTGAGCCACTGCATCCAGCTGTTGGTGAGTGTGACGGTGAGTGTGACCACATATAGAAGACATGTTCTTCATTATGGCTCCAGTGAGGAGAGTCCTGTGCCCTTTGAAAGCACCGAGGGGCACTCCGGACTGCGCGGGGGCCTGGCAGGGATGTTGCCTTTGAGGGGCTCCCTGTTGCCTTGGGGCGATGCTGGACCTGGGAGGGGTGGTGGAGCCCTGGGGTGCTGCTAGGCCTGGGAGGGAGCCGGGCTGGTTCCTCGGTGGGCAGCAGGGCAGCGTGTCTCAGCGGGGATGGGTGGAAGGGGTTTGGGGCGGTGGTTAATTGATTTTGGGGTCCCTAGGGCTGAAGTAGATGGGGACCCCACTCAAGTCCAGTTTATCTGAAGAGCCAGTGTGGTCAGTTGCAGAGGTGATGATGAAGGTTGGAGGCTGGAGAGATGGGACCCGGCTGGTTTTGAAGATGGAGGAGGAACGCAGGAAGCTTTGGAGCTGGAAAAGGCGAGGACATGGATTCTCCTCGGAGGCTTCCGTGGGGAACCAGCCCTGCCCACACCTTGACTTTAGCCCAGTGGGACGCGTGTTGGGCCAATGACCTCTAGAACTGCAAGCTCATGAATCCGCGTCCTGCTGAGCTGTTAGGTTTGTGGATTTGTCACTGCAGCGATGGGACACGGGTGCAGTCAGGGAAGCCTCAGAGCAGGCCGGGACACAGCACCAGCGCCCTGCCGTGGGTCCCATGTGGCCAAGCGGGGTGCACACAAAGCCTCCTCTTCGTGCTGAGCTGGGCGTGGGAAGGTGTCATGTGACGAGGCTGCGCAGAACACACGTGTGGTACTGAGCTGGGCATGGGAAGGCGTCACGTGACGAGGCTGCACAGAACACGTGTGTCGTGCTGAGCTGGGCGTGGGAAGGCGTCACGTGACGAGGCTGCGCAGAACACGCGTGTGGTACTGAGCTGGGTGTGGGAAGGCGTCACGTGACGAGGCTGCACAGAACACGCGTGTCGTGCTGAGCTGGGCGTGGGAAGGCATCACGTGATGAAGCTGCACAGAACACGTGTGTCGTGCTGAGCTAGGCGTGGGAAGGTGTCGCGTGATGAGGCTGCGCAGAACACGCGTGTCATGCTGAGCTGGGCGTGGGAAGGCGTCACGTGACGAGGCTGCACAGAACACGTGTGTCGTGCTGAGCTGGGCGTGGGAAGGCGTCATGTGACGAGGCTGCACAGAACTCGTGTCGTGCTGAGCTGGGCGTGGGAAGGCGTCACGTGACAAGGCTGTGCAGAACACGCGTGTCGTGCTGAGCTGGGCATGGGAAGGCATCACGTGACGAGGCTGCACAGAACACGTGTCTCGTGCTGAGCTGGGCGTGGGAAGGCGTCACGTGACGAGGCTGCACAGAACACGTGTGTCATGCTGAGCTGGGCGTGGGAAGGCGTCATGTGACGAGGCTGCACAGAACACGTGTGTCGTGCTGAGCTGGGCGTGGGAAGGCGTCATGTGACGAGGCTGCACAGAACATGCGTGTGGTACTGAGCTGGGTGTGGGAAGGCGTCACGTGATGAGGCTGCACAGAACACACGTGTGGTACTGAGCTGGGCGTGGGAAGGCGTCACGTGACGAGGCTGCGCAGAACACACGTGTGGTACTGAGCTGGGCATGGGAAGGTGTCATGTGACGAGGCTGCACAGAACACGTGTGTCGTGCTGAGCTGGGCGTGGGAAGGCGTCACGTGACGAGGCTGCGCAGAACACGCGTGTGGTACTGAGCTGGGTGTGGGAAGGCGTCACGTGACGAGGCTGCGCAGAACACGCGTGTCGTGCTGAGCTGGGCGTGGGAAGGCATCACGTGATGAAGCTGCACAGAACACGTGTGTCGTGCTGAGCTGGGCGTGGGAAGGTGTCGCGTGATGAGGCTGCGCAGAACATGCGTGTCATGCTCAGCTGGGCGTGGGAAGGCGTCACGTGACGAGGCTGCACAGAACACGTGTGTCGTGCTGAGCTGGGTGTGGGAAGGCGTCATGTGACGAGGCTGCACAGAACTCGTGTCGTGCTGAGCTGGGCGTGGGAAGGCGTCATGTGACGAGGCTGCACAGAACACGTGTGTCGTGCTAAGCTGGGCGTGGGAAGGTGTCACGTGACAAGGCTGCGCAGAACACGCATGTGGTACTGAGCTGGGTGTGGGAAGGCATCACGTGACAAAGCTGCACAGAACACGCGTGTCGTGCTGAGCTGGGCGTGGGAAGGCGTCACGTGACGAGGCTGCGCAGAACACACGTGTGGTACTGAGCTGGGCGTGGGAAGGCGTCACGTGACGAGGCTGCGCAGAACACGCGTGTGGTGCTGAGCTGGGCGTGGGAAGGCGTCACGTGACGAGGCTGCACAGAACACGCATGTGCTGCTGAGCTGGGCGTGGGAAGGCGTCACGTGACGAGGCTGCGCAGAACACGTGTGTGGTACTGAGCTGGGTGTGGGAAGGTGTCACGTGACGAGGCTGCACACAACATGCGTGTGGTACTGAGCTGGGTGTGGGAAGGCATCATGTGACGAGGCTGCGCAGAACACGCGTGTGATCGCTCACGCCTGCCTCCCACCACCGAAGCAGCCTCCACCAGGCAGGGCTCTGCTGCTTCATTCATGGGAGAGGCCCAAAGGCTTCGGACGGCATCTGGCACGCAGTGGGCGCCCTCTTACCGCGTGGGGAGGACGGGTGAACGAGAGACTGTATCTAAGCCACCAGCACAGATCGCAGTGGGCGCCTCGCAGCAGCCCCTGGGCACAGGGATGGGACCTGCGCAGGCGCTGAGGACCGGGAGGTGGTGTGAGCGGGCAGGGTCGTCTCTAGGGCCTTCTTTGGGGGTTCCTGGGACCTGCTGGCCAGGAAATGCCCGTGAGTCCACAGACGCTTCTGCCAGCCCATGGCCCCTTGCGTGCAGAGATGCTGGTCCTGGGAGAGCTGCGGGTGAGACACATGCGGCATCCTGTCTCCAAGATGATTCCAAGGACCCTCGGCTGTTCATGCCTGAAGCCCCTCCATGGGGTCTCTCTCGGGCTGGCCTGAACACCCCAAGCCCAACCCCCTGCCCAGACCACGACCCTCAGAAACCGAGACCCTCAGAAACCGAGACCATCACGCCTGCTGCCTTAGGCGGCTAAGGGCTGGGCTGGCCTGTTCTGTGGCTGCGGATGACGCGCATGGTGTGGCAGCAGGGACACGTGCTGGGGAAGGTTCAGGTGCTGTTTCCAGAACCCAGTTTGGGTCCCGAAGCAGCGGCCAGCCTCGTGGCCGCCACCTGTCCCAGAGCCACAACGGAGGCCTCCCGGGGCCGACGCTGGAAGCGGGGACCACGCTCTCCAAGCTGCCCCTCGCACACACCCATGCTATTTCGTTTCTGTGCCCTCTCCGTTGGGCTCTACCGCTGGAAGCCCCCGTTCTAGAGGGAGGAGGCCTTGAAGAGAGACCCTGCAACAATTCCATTGACTGGAAGTTGAAGCTGCACCCAGCCATCCAGTGCCCCTTGTGCCCCCAGTGCCCAGAGACGACAAAAGGAGTCACCACATTGGCCACGGAGACCTTGACTGCGAGAGGGAGGGGGCGCTGCCTCCAATGGGACCCAGCGGGAAAGCGCCTGGAACCCGGGGACCCTCGGGGGCTGGCACAGCCAGCCGTGGACAGACATGGGGGCACACAGGACACACAGCCGCGGACAGACACGGGGGCACGCAGGACACCCAGCCACGGTCACACGCGGGGGCACGCAGGACACCCAGCCATGGTCACACGCGGGGGCACACAGGACACCCAGCCACGGACAGACATGGGGACACAAAGGACACCCAGCCGCGGACAGACACGGAGGCACGCAGAACACCCAACCGTGGACAGACACGGGGGCACACAGGACACCCAGCCACGGACAGACACGGGGACACGCAGGACACCCAGCCACGGACAGACACGGGGACACAAAGGACACCCAGCCACAGACAGACACGGGGGCACGCAGGACACCCAGCCACGGACAGACACGGGGACACACAGGACACCCCAGCCACGGGCAGACACGGGGACACACAGGACACCCAGCCACGGGCAGACACGGGGACACGCAGGACACCCAGCCACGGGCAGACACGACACGCAGGACACCCAGCCACGGGCAGACACGGGGGCACGCAGGACACCCAGCCACGGGCAGACACGGGGACACGCAGGACACCCAGCCGTGGACAGACACGGGGGCACGCAGGACACCCAGCCACGGGCAGACACGGGGACACGCAGGACACCCAGCCACGGGCAGACACGACACGCAGGACACCCAGCCACGGGCAGACACGGGGGCACGCAGGACACCCAGCCACGGGCAGACACGGGGACACGCAGGACACCCAGCCGTGGACAGACACGGGGGCACGCAGGACACCCAGCCACGGGCAGACACGGGGACACGCAGGACACCCAGCCGCGGACAGACACGGGGGCACGCAGGACACCCAGCCACGGGCAGACACGACACGCAGGACACCCAGCCATGGACAGACACGGGGGCATGCAGGACACCCAGCCACGGGCAGACACGGGGACACGCAGGACACCCAGCCGCGGACAGACACGGGGGCACGCAGGACACCCAGCCGCGGGCAGACACGGGGACACGCAGGACACCCAGCCGCGGGCAGACACGGGGACACACAAGACACCCAGCCACGGTCACATGCGGGGGCATGCAGGACACCCAACCGCGGACAGACATGGGGGGCACACAGGACACCCAGCTGCAGACAGACACGGGGGCACGCAGGACACCCAGCCACGGTCACACGCGGAGGCACGCAGAACACCCAACCGTGGACAGACATGGGGGGCACACAGCACACCCAGCCGCGGACAGACACGGGGGCACGCAGGACACCCAGCCGTGGTCACACGCGGGGGCACGCAGGACACCCAGCCGCGGACAGACACGGGGACACGCAGGACACCCAGCCGCAGGCAGACACGGGGACATGCAGGACACCCAGCCATGGACAGACACGGGGACACACAAGACACCCAGCCGTGGTCACACGCGGGGACACGCAGGACACCCAGCCGTGGTCACACGCGGGGGCACGCAGGACACCCAGCCACGGACAGACACGGGGACACACAGGACACCCAGCCACGGGCAGACACGGGGACACGCAGGACACCCAGCCACGGGCAGACATGACACGCAGGACACCCAGCCACGGGCAGACATGACACGCAGGACACCCAGCCACGGGCAGACACGGGGGCACGCAGGACACCCAGCCACGGGCAGACACGGGGACACGCAGGACACCCAGCCACGGACAGACACGGGGACACAAAGGACACCCAGCCACAGACAGACACGGGGGCACGCAGGACACCCAGCCACGGACAGACACGGGGACACACAGGACACCCAGCCACGGGCAGACACGGGGACACGCAGGACACCCAGCCACGGGCAGACATGACACGCAGGACACCCAGCCACGGGCAGACATGACACGCAGGACACCCAGCCACGGGCAGACACGGGGGCACGCAGGACACCCAGCCACGGGCAGACACGGGGACACGCAGGACACCCAGCCGTGGACAGACACGGGGGCATGCAGGACACCCAGCCACGGGCAGACACGGGGACACGCAGGACACCCAGCCGCGGACAGACACGGGGGCACGCAGGACACCCAGCCACGGGCAGACACGGGGACACGCAGGACACCCAGCCACGGGCAGACACGGGGACACACAAGACACCCAGCCACGGTCACACGCGGGGGCATGCAGAACACCCAACCGCGGACAGACATGGGGGGCACACAGGACACCCAGCTGCAGACAGACACGGGGGCACGCAGGACACCCAGCCACGGTCACACGCGGAGGCACGCAGAACACCCAACCGCGGACAGACATGGGGGGCACACAGCACACCCAGCTGTGGACAGACACGGGGGCACGCAGGACACCCAGCAGCGGACAGACACGGGGGCACGCAGGACACCCAGCCGTGGTCACACGCGGGGGCACGCAGGACACCCAGCCGCAGGCAGACACGGGGACACGCAGGACACCCAGCCATGGACAGACACGGGGACACACAAGACACCCAGCCGTGGTCACGCGCGGGGACACGCAGGACACCCAGCCGTGGTCACACGCGGGGACACACAGGACACCCAGCCGTGGTCACACGCGGGGACACCCAGGACTCCCAGCCGTGGTCACACGCGGGGACACGCAGGACACCCAGCCGTGGTCACACGCAGGGACACCCAGGACTCCCAGCTGTGGTCACACGCAGGGACATGCAGGACACCCCGCCAGGGACAGACACGGGGACACACATATGCATGAGCCCCATGCCTCAGGCTGTGCCCAGGAGCTCCATCGGAGCACCCTGCAAACATCCGCTGGAGTGAAGTCCTAGAAAATTTAACACTGGGTGGAGAGCAGACCAGAGGTTGCCTGGTGGGGTGGGGCAACCCACTGAAGATATGCAGGGAATGTTCCGGATGCTTTGTACTGCATGCAAATTAGACCCAGATAAAGCTGACTTAAAGGAAAGTCCACGGGCAGTCCGGCAGCAGCCGGGCCCACAGGAGGAGGGCGGCAGGTGGGCTCCGGGCGCTCGGGGCCGCCCTACCTGCCCGAAATGAGGGTGGTGGGAGGCAGGGTTCACACCATCAGAGAAGGGGGGTGAAATAGACCTGCGGCTTTGGTTGCAATTGGAATTACAGATGTGAACGGGTGGTTTTCAATACAGGCAGGCAGAGCTGCGCGCGTTTCCCACCTCTGTCTACTGACGATTAAGGGTCTGGGTCCAGGCAAGGGCAGGGAAGAAGAAGGGAACCTGAGCCTCTCACTGTGCCCGAAAATGCCCACAGAGCGGCAGACACGAACGCAGGATGCGGAAGGACGCCACCGCCAAACGCGAGGCGGCTGGAGCACCCAGACCAATCCTGATGGGCCGGATCATACCCGCAGGGACACAGCACCCTCAGCCTACACGGAGAGCGATCACGGAGGGGGAACGCTCCCCTAACGGTGGAAAGCCAACTAATAGGAAGGGATGGTGCAACTGGAAACTCACCCCTTAGAAGCCATCACAGCAGGAATGAATTCTGGCAAGAAACACGGAGGGATGCCAGCGCTCGTGTGAAAGGGGACACGGAGCGGGATTTCCCAGCCTCAAAGCTTCTGCCCACAAGCTACGCATCAGTTTCCAAGGGAACGGCGTCGCTGCACTGAAGAAGCCAGCGGCCCCACAGTGGGGCTGGCAGCCATCACGTGTCCCATGAGAGGACACTCGAGGGACTGGTCATCACCCCCAGGGGCATCGAGCACAGGCGCTGTGCGGGACAGCCCCTGGCCTGCAATCCTCAGAACCGCAACGTCCGCCTGTCACAGAAGAACCGAGGCTCCTTCTGACTGGGGGAGGCGAGGGGCCACCCTCGACACAACGCCACATGGGCTTCAGGCACGGCTCTGGGATGCGGGGCCAAGGGGCACAGGGGGTCTTGGTGCCATTCTGCAGCTCTTCTGTAAGTTCGGAATTGTTTCAAAATAAAACTTTATTTATTTATTTATTTTTGAGACGGAGTCTCGCTCTGTCGCCCAGGCTGGAGTGCAGTGACGCAATCTTGGCTCACTGCAAGCTCCGCCTCCTGGGCTCACGCCATTCTCCTGCCTCAGCCTTCCGAGTAGCTGGGACTACAGGCGCCCGCCACCACGCCCGGCTAATTTTTTGTATTTTTAGTAGAGATGGGGGTTTCACCGTGTTAGCCAGGATGGTCTCGATCTCCTGACCTTGTGATCCGCCCGCCTCGGCCTCCCAAAGTGCTGGGATGACAGGCGTGAGCCACCGCACCCAGACATTTTTTTTTTTTTAAGAGTCTTGCTCACTCTGTCGCCCAGGCTGGAGTGTGGCAGTGGCGCAATCTTGGCTCACTGCAACCTCTACCTCTGGGCTCCAGCGATTCTCCTGCCTCAGCCTCCCGAGTAGCTGGGATTACAGGCATGCACCACCACGCCCAGTTAATTTTTGTATTTTTAGTAGAGACAGGGTTTCGCTATGTTGCCTGGGCTGGTCTTGAACTCCTGACCTCAGGTGATCCACCGGCCTTGGCCTCCCAAAGTGTTGGGATTATAGGCATGAGCCACTGGGCCCAGCCCAAAAACTTGTTTTTTTTTTTTTAAAGAAGTGGACAATCACAGCAACCTAGTAAAGTGAGGCCTTCTGGGGTTCATTAGCCCTGTGAAGCCCCTCACCCTGGCGCAGGTGCTGCTGAGCAGTGAGGGGGGCATGACAGAGCCAGTTGTCAAAGGAGTGTCGCAGGGGACAGTGTTCTCCTCCACGCTCAGCCACAGCTGGTTTCAGCGTCCTGTCCTCCCCTGCACCCCTCCCACTGCCCACACAGGTGGGGCCACAGTGCAGGGCACTGGACACCAGCTTGGGTCGTGACTATATCACAGCGAGCGCGGGTCAGAGACTGGGCCAGAAACTACATCACAGCAAGTGTGGGTCAGAGACTGGGTCGTGACTACATCACAGTGAGTGCAGGTCAGAGACTGGGTCAAAGCTCAGTGGTGTCTTCAGTGGAGTGAGGCTGAGATGTTAGGTCTCATGAGGGCTGGCGGCATGGCCACTCTTAGGGGTGGGGTGGCCTGAGGCCTGCACTCAGCCCTCTCTGTGCCTCCTGCCCTGCCCAGGCTGGAAAGCTTAGGTCATCCCGGGCACGTGCAGGGTCAGTGCTGTGGATGTCATGGACCTGGCTGCAGCTCCCGGGGCTGGGGGCTGTGTGGTTCGGGAGTCCTACTTGAGGTCAGCTCAGGGTCCCCTCAGTCGCCCTGAGCAATTCGTGCACCTTCCCAAACCCCTTCTTGCCAAACTCGCCGAAGGCAACTCGACGCATCCAACCCAACTCCACAGGAAAGCATTTAGGACGAGGCAGCTGTCTCTCTCCTGGGTTTTGAAAACCCAGCTCACTGTTCTGTGGAAGCACAAAGCATGAGAAACGAGGAAAGAGGAAAAAGAACCTGATTTTGGAGTTCCTAGGAACATAAACAAACCCAGAGAAACTGAAAAAGGCAACGTGAAGACTAACCCTTCCAACCACTGCATTCACCGAGTCCCCTTTCCACTTCCCCGCAGTTTGCCGGTCAGGTGCAAAACCCCCCAGATCTTGCTCTCTGCCCCCAGATGGGAAGGACTCGCACCGTTCTGGGGCCTGCCTGCTGCCAGTCCCAGCTGCACACCGACTCACTCGCTCTCCTTCAGCACGGCCTCAGTCCTCGACTGCAGGTCTCTCTCGTTCTCCAGCTCTGCAAATAGGCGTCTGGACACGGCCTGGAGACGGCCCACAGTGGCCCTGCAGTGGTGAACGGACAGGCCGGGCGTGTGTCAGGCCTCAGTCATCCAGGGGCCATCCAGGTTCACCTGGCACTCCCTGGCCTCCTCTCCCTCAGGAGGGAAATCTTGGCACTGGGCCACCTAGCCGATGGAGTGTGGGGCTGGCGGGAGGCTCTCCACATGCCCCTTTCCGCTGGGCAGGCAGTGCCCACATGGCACAGCCCCAGGGGGAGTGAGGGCTTGGGGAGCCTGCCCTGGACCCTCAGTGGCCCCTGCATGAAGCCCCTGGGGGCAGCAGCCATCCAGGCCTCTGACCCGGGAAGGACCCAGCACGTGCAACAAGCCCCAAGCCCTCGCGTCAGGGCGCCCTGGGTCCCCTCCCTCCCTCCTGTTCCCCTCCTGGGCATCATCCACCCCAGCGCACATCCAGTGCCAGCCCAGCCACGTTCCTAGAGACCACTTCCCGGGCGGTGGGCGGTTGCCCACGAGAGCGGCACAGTGTGATGCTGGCCAGAGGTCCCGGCCATGTGGACACGGGGGGTGGGCTTTGAGCAGCTGGCCGGGTATGGCGGTCACCCCCAGATCCTGGGTGCCACAGTCCAGGAATGAGGCAGGTCAAAACCCTGCAGAGGGCTGGGTGCGGTGGCTCACGCCTGTAATTCCAGCAATTTGGGAGGCCGAGGCGGGTGGATCACGAGGTCAGGAGTTCAAGACCAGCCTAGCCAAGATGGTGAAACCCTGTCTCTACTAAAAATACAAAAAAAAATTAGCCAGGTGTGGTGGCACATGCCTGTAATCCCAGCTACTCTGGAGGCTGTGGCAGAGAATTGCTTAAACCTGGAGGGGCAGAGGTTGCAGTGGCCCGAAGCCCCTCACCCCCCAGGGCCGGGAGGACCTGCTGGTTCCCTTGCCCCTGGCTGCTGGCCCTCTGCTCCCCATGGCTGCACTAGCCCCTCCAGGACGGGCACCCTGCTGGGGCCTTCCAGGGCTGGGCTGACCTCGGCAGGCCCTGCAGGCACCTGGTGCCCCCAGAGGGTGAGGCAAGGCCAGAGCTGCAGCCGTGGAGCCATCCAGGCTCAGGGAGCAATGCCTGTTGGTGAGTGTTGGCGTTTCCAGCGTCCCCCAGGCCCCTCCCGCCTGGGAGTGTGGGACGCATGTAGGCCTCTCACCTCTCACCTTGCCCTCAGCTGCCTCACCCTGCTGCTCCAGGCAAGAGTGGCCCAAGAGGCCTTCCCCTGACTGCTGACCCACTCGGCCCTGCCTCCCAGAGATCCGGTCCCGGCGCCCTCCAGGCCCCAGCAGTGCCGACCTCACGTGCTTCTGCATGTTCGTGTTGTGGCCTCACACTGGGGCTCCTCATCGGCCTGAACACAGCAGGTGCTTCACGCCTCCCTTTGGGTGAACCAGTGAACCTCCGGCCCTGACCTCATGCCCGGTTCCCTGCCCCCTGGCGAGGGCCACCTACATGTTGCCCGCCTCTTCCTCTGTGGCGATCTCGGCTGCCACAGCCTCCTGCTGCTTGTGGATCAGGTCCCGCCTCTGCCGACAGGCACGCAGCTCCCCTCTGGAACAGGGAAGCAAAGGTCAGATGATGGTTCCCTGAAACTCCAGCCTCCAAAGTGACAGTGGGCGTGGCAATGGGGCCAGGTGAGGCAGAGCCAGACCCCCAGGGCCCCCCTCACCCAGGCCAGGGGTCTCTCTAACACCTTCAAGCCACACAAGCAGGGTCTTGTCGTCCATTTTTGGAAAACTGCCCAGGGGCAGCTGTGCGGCCCCCACCCGAAGGTGACATGCTCCCCAGGGCCGAGGATGGTGCAGGAGCGGGAGGGAACCTGGGTCTGCGTAAACAAGCGCGCTCCTGCGTGTGAAGGGCACGTGGTGGGAGGCCTGGGGCCCACGGGAGGGGAGGAGCTGGAGCTCCTTCACCATCTTCCAGAGAGCGGGCCAGGCAGGCCCAGGTCACCAGTGGGGCGTGGGCCGGGACAGAATCCAGTTCACAGGGTAGCTCCTGGGGGCGACTCCGGCCTCAGGTACAAACAACGGAGCAAAGCCCAGAGCATGAACTCTGGAGGTCACTTTTTTTTTTCCCCAAGACAGAGCCTCGCTTGTCACCCAGGCTGGAGTGCAGTGGCGCGATCTCGGCTCACTGCAACCTCCGCCCCCCAGGTTCAAGCGATTCTGCTGTCTCAGCCTCCCAAGTGGCTGGGACTACAGGCGCCCACCACCACGCACAGCTAATTTTTGTATTTTTAGTAGAGACGGGGTTTCACCATATTGGCCAGGCTGGTCTCAAACTCCTGACCTCGTGATCCATCCACCTTGGCCTCCCAAAGTGCTGGGATTACAGGTGTCAGCTACCGCGCCCGGCCATGACGGTCACTTGGAAAACACACGGGCGCTGCAGGAGCCGAGGAGGGAAATCGTAGTTTCCCCGGGTGAAGTACCCAAGTTAGGTGCCCGAGTTATGGGCAAGAAGTTATGCAGAAGAACATTTGTCTTTCAGTTTTTTATTTTTAGAGACAGGGTCTTGCTCTGTCACCCAGGCTTGCTGCAGCCTTGACCTCCTGGGCTCAAGCCATCCTCTGGCCTCAGCCTCCCAAGTTGCTGGGACCACAGGCGTGCGCCACCACTCTCAGCTGAATGTTTTTAGTTTTTAGGAGACGCTGAAATATTTAGGAGTGAAGTATCATGTCTGTGATTTGCTTTAACAAAATTTAGCACAAAATCCCATAGATATAAAATACAAACACACACAAGCACAGAAAGAAGCTACAACGAAAGCTTGACAGGTGGCAACTCTGGGTAGCGCTGGGGGCAGCGGGGCCACTTGTTTCCGCCTTTTCTGTGGGAAGGGGGCTGGGAGCGCTGGGCACTAGCTCCCGGGTGGGGCTTGCAGAACTGCTCCTCCATGGAGACCCTGTGCGACCCTCCCTTGCAGGCCCTCAGGGTGACGACAGGCACAGGACCACCCCTGCTGCACCCATGTCACGGCCTGGGGGGCATCAAGAGGTGCAGGTGCAGCGGCCTCAGCCCCAGCTCACCTCATCTTCTCAATGAAAAGCTCTTGCTCCTCATGCATCTTATCCAGGGCGCTCAGGTTCTGCCGCAGGTGAAATGCCTGCATTCTGTCCTCAGCTGTTTTCTTCTTCAATTTATCAGCATCAGTATCTAGTTCTTTCACTGAGCTTAGGATGAAAAGGACGTCAGCTGCCACCACCCCAGCTGCAGGCTCAGAACTCATTCCTCGGTGTGGCCTGCCGGGGTAGGTGCCTGACAGTTCTGCTTCAGGGCGGGAGCTGCGGGAGCTACAGCCTGTGGGAGGGAGGAAGCAGCCGCCCCGCTCCCTTCACCCACCCTCCCACCCCCACCCCCGATCCTCCGAGTTACCTGCTGTGTCCCGGGTCCACGTCATCCTCAGCTTCCTGTAGAAGACATTTGATGTCAAACTCCGGATCCTCTAATTCATCTCTTTCTAGAAATCAAGGCAAGAGTTTAAAAAAAAAAAAAAAAAAAGCAGATCAAACATTTGCATCTGAAGTTTTAGGATAAATCTTTTTCTTTTTTTGGGACAGGGTGTAAGGAACCTGCTGCACTGCAGCCACACAAGCACAGGCAGAGGTAAACAGCCTGGGTGACTCAGTGGGACTGGGGCGCTGGCGCCTTGAGAGAGAGAGAGAGAGAGTCAGGGACGTCCGTCTTTGCAGACGGACAGCGGGGAGCAAGGGCACAGCACCGCTTGGCTGGTGTCCAGAGAAAGAGTTAAGCTGCTGACCCTGAAGTCAAGGGAGAGCCGGCCACGCAGCTGTGTGTGTAGGAGCCGCCGGACTAACCAGCCAGGACAGGGCGGACGGTGTGAGACAAAGCCGTTGGGGAGAGCTGCTGCTGAATAAAATCCTTTTTCACCTGCCTACGGCCCCCGAGTGTTCCTTCTGCTCATCCACCCACTCCCTTTGGACCTCAACATGACGTTCGGCGTAGTCATGAACCTGACGTGGAGTCTCTGTTGCCCAGGCTGGAGTGTGGTGGCGCGATCTTGGCTCTCTGCCACCTTCGCCTCCCAGGTTCAAGGGATCCTCCCACCTCAGCCTCCCGAGTAGCTGAGGCTACAGGTGTGTCCTACCATGCCCGGCTAATTTTTATATTTTTAGTAGAGAGAGGGTTTCCCCATGATGACCAGGCTGGTCTTGGACTCCTGACCTCAAGTGAGCCACCCGTCTCGGCCTCCCCAAGTGCTGGGATGACAGGCGTGGGCCACCACACCCGGCCCGTGTTAGGATAAATCTTGACAAGCTCTAACTTGATGGTTCTCAAAGCAAAATCCGAGGAACCCTGAGGGTCCCTTAGTGTCCTTCAGGGCCTGCGAGGTGAAAACTGTCTTCGTGATCACACTCGCACGCCATTTGTCTCCTCACTCTCTTCCCATGAGAGGACAGTGGCGTTTTCCAGAGGCCGCATGACAGGTGACGTCACAACAGACAGCTCTGAGACTCCAGCTGTCTTCCATTAAACCCAACTCTTAACGTTACTGCTAATAGGTTCGTTATTGCTATTTTAAGTGGCTACGTATTAAAATGTTTCCAGCTTTAATTTTTGATACAGTAAGTATGGAAAGATACAGGCAACATAAACAAATGTTCTCTGGGTCTTCAATAATTTTTAAGAATGTAAAGGGGTTCTCAGACAAAAGAGGCTGAAGGTCACTATCTCAGAAGATTACAGCGGACTTCCGGCAAAACACGGCAAAGGGAACACAGTTTTTCTTCCCTTCATTAAATCTCAGTAAAAATGATGGAAAAGGCAGAAAGCCACAGTCACAAGGGGGGCGGGAGAGGGAGACAGTGGCGGGGGGCAGGGGGGAGAAGGCCACACAGTGCCAGGAGCTGACTCAGCACACAACAGAACCCAAAACGGGGTGGGGAGTGGGGTGGGGGTGGGAAGGAAATGCGTTCCCAGATTGCGATGGCCTGCCTGTGCCCAGAACTAGAACCAAATCAAGGCACGTCTCAGTAACATTTCAGATCATCAGAGATTTTTTAAAAACAGCTTCCAGGAAAAGAAAACAAAAATAGGTCACATTCAAAGGATTGGGATAAAAATGGCATCAGATTTCTCAATACTGATGTTGGAAACTAGAAAACTATGGTCTGCCGCCTTCAACATCTCAGCCACAATTTATCTTTCTTTCAAATAAAGACAATAATATAAGCTCCCTCTTTGAGAGAAAAATATGAGTGTAAAAGATACCCTCTCCCAGAAATAAAGGGAATTAAAGGGCTACTATGAAGCATGTCATTTGTTTGTCTTTTTGCTGAAACTTGTGTTACTGTGAAAGAAGCTTTATTACCATCTTCCAAAGGAAGGGCATCGGCCAAAAGCTGGTCCTCGGGGAGCAGGCTGCCGTCATCCCCCATGCTGGGAGATAGAAACTAGCTGCAAAAGATGATCACAAAATATAGATCAATAAAA
Organism: Pan paniscus; assembly: GCF_029289425.2. Lineage (NCBI taxonomy): Eukaryota > Metazoa > Chordata > Mammalia > Primates > Hominidae > Pan > Pan paniscus. The sequence continues at coordinate 226,279,253 of NC_073249.2, read as the reverse complement.
TCATAGATTTAAAAGACGGTGAATTAACCATTTCTCTTAAAGAAGGCATTAAGAAAACAAACGACAGATTAGGAAAAAATATTTGCAGCACACACATATCTGACACAAGTCTTACATCTGGAACACATGAAGAGCTCCTATCAACCACATGAAGTCCAAACTCCAGTTTAAAAGGTCAAAGAGGCCGGGCGCGGTGGCTCACGCCTGTAATCCCAGCACTTCGGGAGGCCGAGGCAGGTGGATCACCTGAGGTCAGGAGTTCCAGACCAGCCTGGCCAACGTGGTGAGGCTACAGTGAGCTGTGATGGCACCACTGCACTCCAGCCTGGGCAACAGAGTGAGACCCTGTCACAAAAGAAAAAAGAAACTGCCCAACAGTATCCCCGAGTATCACTTTACACTCCCACCAGCAAATACCAAATTAAAATAATGAAATACAACATTAGCTGGGTGTGGTGGCAAGTGCCTATAATCCCAGCTACTCAGGAGGCTGAGGCAGGAGAATTGCTTGAACCCGGGAGGCAGAGGTTGCAGTGAGCCGAGATAGTGCCACTGCACTCCAGCCTGGGGACAAGAGCGAGACTCCATCTCAAGAAAAAAATGTCAAAAGATTTGGAATTCCATAAGAAAAGAGATATACAAATGGCCAATATACATGTGAAACTGTGTAACATCAGTATCTTTAAGGAAATATGAATCAAGCCATAATGAGATACTATTATATACTGAGTAGAATGCCTGAGATTGGCTGGGCGTGGTGGCTCACACCTGTAATCCCAGCACTTTGGGAGGCCAAGGTGGGCAGATCACAAGGTCAGGAGATCGAGACTATCCTGGCTAGCACAGTGAAACCCCGTCTCTACTAAAAAACAGAAAAAATTAGCCGGGCATGGTGGCAGGCGCCTGTGGTCCCAGCTACTCGGGAGGCTGAGGCAGGAGAATGGTGTGAACCCAGGAGGCGGAGCTTGCAGTGAGCCGAGATCGCGCCACTGCACTCCAGCCTGGGTGACAGAGCGAGACTCCGTCTCAAAAAAAAAAAAAAAACCTGAGATCAAAATGCTGCCAACAGTGAGCACTGGCAAGGCTATGGAAGGGCTGGTATCGCCACGCGTTGCTGGTGGGAGTGTAAAGGGATACTCTGGAACACTGTTGGGCAATTTCTGTTTTCTTTTGTGACAGGGTCTCACTCTGTTGCCCAGGCTGGAGTGCAGTGACGCAATCACAGTTTACTGCAGCCTTAAACTTCTGGGCTCAAGCAATCTTCCCGCCTCAGCTTCACAAGTGCTAAGACTACACGCACATGCCGCCATGCCCAGGTAATTTTCAAATTATTGGTTGAGATGGTGGGTCTCTCTTTGTTGCCCAGGCTAGTCTTGAACTCCTGGTCTCAGCCAGGATTCACCCACCTCAACCTCCCAAAGTGCTGGGATTACAAGCTTGAGCCACTACATCTGGCACCAAAAACAATTTTTTTTTTTTTTTTGGAGATGAAGTCTCGCTCAGTCTCCCAGGCTGGAGTGCAGTGGCGCGATCTTGGCTCACTGCAAGCTCTGCCTCCTGGGTTCACGCCCCTCTCCTGTCTCAGCCTCCCGAGTAGCTGGGACTACAGGCGCCCGCCACTATGCCCAGCTAATTTTTTTGTATTTTTATTAGAGATGGGATTTCACTGTGTTAGCCAGGATGGTCTCGATCTCCTGACCTCGTGACCCACCTGTCTCGGCCTCCCAAAGTGCTGGGATTACAGGCGTGAGCCACCACGCCTGGCCCAAAAACAATTCTTAAATAATTTCAAAATTATCATTACACTTTGCTTATCATTTTGGGAATGTTAGGAGCTTGCTCGTGTGGAACTCTTGGTACCGAATCTTCTGTGTCCAGATGTTGGAACTAAATAATTTCACTTAAGAAACAGGCCGGGCACAGTGGCTCGCGCTTATAATCCCAGCACTTTGGGAGGCCGAGGTGGGCAGATCACTTGAGGTCAGGAATTTGAGACCAGCCTGGCCAGCATGGTGAAACCCCATCTCTACTAAAAATACAAAAACTAGCCAGGTATGGTGGCAGGCACCTGTAGTCCCAGCTACTTGGGAGGCTGAGGCAGGAGAATTGCTTGAGCCCAGGAGGCGGAGGTTGCAGTGAGCCGAGATCACGCCACTGCATTCTAGCCTGGGCGACAGGGGAAGACTGTCTCAAACAAAATAAAAAAAAAGAAACAATGTTAAAATCACAAACTCTTTACTTATATTTTTCTGGTGAGAATTAAATTTAATGGCTAACTTTCTTTTATTTTTTTGAGACAGGGTTTCCAGGCTGGAGTGCAGTGGTGCGATCACAGCTCACTGCAGCCTCGAACTCCTGGGCTCAATTGATCCTCCTGCTTCAGCCTCCCAAAGGAGCTGGGACTACAGGCACGCACCACCACACCCAACTGATTTTTGTATTTTCTGTAGAGACAGGGTTTTGCCATGTTGCCCAGGCTGGTCTCAAACTTTTGGGATCAAGTGATCCACCTGCCTTGGCCTTCCCAAGTGTTAGAACTAGAGGCGTGAGCCACCGTGCCCGGCCAGTGGCTGTTTTCTATTAGACCTTAAATATGTGATTGGTTTTAACGCCTATTAATCACATTGTGCTTGTACCATGATTAATATACAAAACAGCTGATGTCAAATGCTTATAAATCAGCAGGGCACAGTGGCTCATGCCTGTAATCCCAGCAACATGGGAGCCTGAGGTGGGAGGCTCTCTTGAGGCCAGGAGTTTGAGACCAGCCTGGGCAACATAGTGAGACCCCCACCCCCCCACTGCCATTTCTAGAAAAAAAAAAAAAAGTGGCCAGGCACAGTGGCTCACGCCTGTAATCCCAGCACTTTGGGAGGCCGAGGCAGGTGGATCACGAGGTCAGGAGATCGAGACCATCCTGGCTAACACAATGAAACCCCACCTCTACTAAAAATACAAAAAATTATCCGGGCGTGGTGGCGGGCGCCTATAGTCCCAGCTACTCGGGAGGCTGAGGAAGGAGAATGGCGTGAACCCGGGAGGCGGGGCTTGCAGTGAGCCGAGATCACACCACTGCACTCCAGCCTGGGCGACAGAGCGAGACTCCGTCTCAAAAAAAATAAAAATAAAATAAAAATAAAAAAATGTAGCCAGGCGTGGTGGTGGGCACCTGTAGTCCCACCTATTCAGGAGGCTGCAGTGGGAGGATCACTTGAGCCCAGGAGGTCGAGGCTGCCGTGAGCTGTGATTGTGCCACTGCAGCCCAGCCTGGGCGACAGAGCAAGACCCTGACTCTAAAAGGGTTAAAAAAAAAAAAAAAAAAAAAGCTTTAAGTCAATGTACCTAGTATAGAGACAGACATTTAACATTGGGAATTAGCACTACCATTTCGCATTGAAATAATGAGTAATTCCGGGTGAAATGTACATAAATGTTGACATTATGTATGAGATGCTAAAACTGTAAAATTGTAGAGGACTGTGTTTCATTGCTTAACTTAGCAATCGCTTCAGAATAATTCACTAAAAATATTTTCGGTGCCTAGCAATGTTTCTTGGATAAATTATTAATGTATCAATGCCAGTAATTTTTTAAACTTACAAAGAAACAATTGCATTTTAAAGTCCTGGGAGGCAGAATTTTAAGGCATCTTGTAAAATTCCAACAATATTTTTTCCACTTGAAAGAACTGATTAAGCTGCTAGTCTTTGAATGGCAGGATTTTCAGAAACTATTTAGAAAATGGCCAAACCTATTCAGCTCTGTGCTTGTGAATTCCACGCGGCCTCCGCGACCTCATTTTGCTGGACACCCCATGGATGACAGTCTTCTAAAAGGTGTCATTGCACACACACAGTTCCTCTGAAGATGATCACACTAAACCATATACACTGAGCATCCGGTTAAAGACGGCACTTCCAACAGGCAGTCACCTCTGATCTCTCCTGAGTCCTCACTAACAACAGGGGGTAGATTTATTGTTTTCAGTACATGAATCTACCAGGGCAAGGGCCACTGGGAGAAACAGGAGCAAAGAGAAGCGGGAGGTGGAGGGATGAGGGTAGCTGTCCCTGCAGACAGAAGCGCTGGCTGACCCTCTGCAGGGGAAGCTGAGAACAAACCCGACGTCGCCACACAGCTGTGAATGGTTCAGGACTGGGCAGCTTCAGGTGGTCCTCCAGTGGGAGCAGTGGGATTGGGAACTGAGAGACCCAGGAAAGCGTGCTGAAGAAGCAGTGGAAGTTCCACTGTGGTGACATGGCTAGCCAGTGTGCCGGCATCACACTGAAAATCATCAGAAATGCCGGATAGGACTGTACTTTAATTCTCGTAAAAATGTTGAAGAACAAACCAGGTGAGGTGGCTCACACCTGTAATCCCAGCACTTTGGGAAGCCGAGGCGGGCGGATCACTTAAGGTTTGAGACCAGCCTGGCCAACATAGTGAAACCCCGTCTCTACTAAAAATACAAAAATTAGCCGGGCGTGATGGCGCATCCCTGTAATCCCAGCTACTTAGGAGGCTGAGGCAGGAGAATCGTTTGAACCCGGGAGGCGGAGGTTGCAGTGAGCTGAGATCATACCACTGCACTCCAGTCTGGGCGACAGAATGAGACTCAGTCTCAAAAAAAAGAAAAAAAAACAGTTGAAGAACGGACAAAATAAGAAACTTTCAGGTTAAAACCTAAGTAAAAATATAGATTAAATAAGCAAGCTAAAGGGAAGTATATTATCGAATTGCATTAAAAACTAAGAACAGGCCGGGCTCGGTGGCTCACGCCTGTAATCCCAGCATTTTGGGAGGCAGAGGTGGGTGGATCACAAGGTCAGGAGATCGAGACCATCCTGGCTAACACGGTGAAACCCCGTCTCTACTAAAAATACAAAATTTAGCCGGGTGTGGTGGCGGGCACCTGTAGTCCCAGCTACTCAGGAGGCTGAGGCAGGAGAATGGCGTGAACCCGGGAGGCGGAACTTGCAGTGAGCCGAGATTGCACCACTGCCCTCCAGCCTGGGCGACAGAGCGAGACTCCGTCTCAAACAAACAAACAAAATGAAAACAACAACAACAACAAACCCAAGAACAACCAAAAAAAATCAAACTAACTTTTTTTGTATTTGTTTTTGTTTTTTGAGGCAGAGTCTCACTCTGCCGCCCACGCTGGAGTGCAGAGGTACGATCTCGGCTCACTGCAACCTCTGCCTCCCGGGGTCAGGCAATTCTTGTACCCCAGCCTCCTGGGCAGCTGGGATTACAGGCACAGGCCACCACGCCTGGCTAATTTTTGTATTTTTAATAGAGACGGAGTTTCATCATGTTGGCCAGGCTGGTTTCAAACTCAAGACCTCGGGTAATCCGCCCGCCTCAGCCTTCCGAAGTGCTGGGATTACAGGTGTGAACCACTGTGCCTGCCCAAACTCTCTACAATTTAAGAGAGAGACGTCTAAAACACAAGCTTAAGAAGCATTGCGTCAGAAAGAAAGGCAGGAAGCATAAACAGGAAGTTAGTGGAGTTGTCTAGAAACAGACAAAAAACTTAGGCAAAAAGCAGGAACGGCAGTGGGGACACATTCTAACCGCATGTTCAATTCACCAGGAAGACTCAGCAGCTTCAATTCTGCACTTCACGTTGATTGATCAGATTATTCACTATGGGAGCTACTTTAAACATACGGAAAAATAGAGAAAAAATCAGATTAAGTGTGTGTGATCTCATGTGGGCTTCTAAGTGGACTGGCAGTAACAGAAAGAAGGTCTCCTGAAATACTGGCCGGGTGCGGGCGCTCATGTCTGTGATCTCAGCACTTTTGGAGGCCGAGGCGGGTGGATCCCTTGAGGTCCGGAGTTCGAGACCAGCCTGACCAACATGGTGAAACCCCGTCTCTACTAAAAATACAAAAATTAGCTGGGTGTGGTGGCAGGCACCTGTCATCCCAGCTACTCAGGAGGCTGAGGCAGGAGAATCGCTTAAACTCAGGAGGTGGAGGTTGCAGTGAGCCAAGATCATGCCACTGCACTCCAGCCTGGGTGACAGAGGAAGACTCTGTCTCAAAAAAATAAAAAGAAAAAAAAAAGAAGAAGAAGAAATGAACATCTGTAATGTGATAGAGTATATATATACCAAAAATCACCACAGCAAACGTCACACTTAAACATTAAAAACATTCCCTTAAGACTGAAAACAAAACAGGGACGCTGTCTAAAACCACTTCTCAGTATTCATCACGTCCCCAGCCAGAACAATCAGATGTAAAAGAAATAAAAGGCGGCCGGGCGTGGTGGCGCACGCCTGTAATCCCAGCACTTTGGGAGGCTAAGGTTGGTGGATCACCTGAGGTCAGGAGTTCGAGACCAGCCTGACCAACGTGGGGAAACCCCGCCTCTACCAAAAATACAAAATTAGCCAGGCGTGGTGGCGCACGCCTGTAATCCCAGCACTTTGGGAGGCTAAGGTTGGTGGATCACCTGAGGTCAGGAGTTCGAGACCAGCCTGACCAACGTGGGGAAACGCCCCCCTCTACCAAAAATACAAAATTAGCCAGGCGTGGTGGCGCACGCCTGTAATCCCAGCACTTTGGGAGGCTAAGGTTGGTGGCTCACCTGAGGTCAGGAGTTCGAGACCAGCCTGGCCAACGTGGGGAAACCCCGCCTCTACCAAAAATACAAAATTAGCCAGGCGTGGTGGCGCACGCCTGTAATCCCAGCTACTTGGGAGGCTGAGGCAGGAGAAACGTTTGAATCCGGGAGGCGGAGGTTGCAGTGAGCTGAGATTGAGCCACTGCACTCCAGCCTGGGCGACAAGAGCGAAACTCCGTCTCAAAAAAAAAAAAAAAAAAGGAAATAAAAGGCATAAGGAATGGAAGGGAAAAATGGTCATTATTTCAGATAAAATGACTCTACATAGAAAATCCAAACAAATATACAGGTAAGTTATTTAATTAAAACAACTTAGTAATGTTGCTTGGTACAACTTCAATAATGAAAAGCAAGTATATTTCTATTTATCAGAAGAAATAATGAGAAAATGAGATTTAGAAAAGCTACCGTTTATAATCACATCAAAAACCATGAAGTACTCAAGAAGAAATACAACAAAAGACACACAGACCTCTACAGAGAATGCGAGGAACCCCCTCGGGCAGCATGAAAGGAGACAGACATAAAAATAAATGGAACAAAGGACCCGTTTCTTCGACAAATAAATGGCCTGGAGGAAAATAAGGAAGTGAAGGTCTTTAAGTGAAAAGAGCCTCAAGAGACAAGTCGGCCACATGCAATCTGGGGATCTTGTTCAAATCTCGATTCAAGCAAACCAGCTGTAAAAGACATATTTGAGACAATTCCTGAAAGTGAGCACAAACTGGCATTAGTTTCCATTAAGAAATTATCAATGTGGGCCGGGCGTGGTGGCTCATGCCTATAATCCCAGCACTTTGGGAGGCTGAGGCGGGTGGATCACCTGAGGTCAGGAGTTCGAGACCTGCCTGGCCAATATGGTAAAACCTCATCTCTACTAAAAATACAAAAATTAGCCGAGTGTGGTGGCGGGCACCTGTAATCCCAGCTACTTCGGAGGCTGAGGCAGAAGAATCATTTGAATCTGGGAGGCAGAGGTTGCAGTGAGCCGAGATCGTGCCATTGCACTCCAGCCTGGGTGATAGAGTGAGACTTCATCTCAAAAAAAACAAGAAATTATTAATTGTATTGGGGTTGATGATGATTTTGTGGTTATGCTAAAAATGAGTTTCTATCTGTCAGAGGCATCTACAAAGGTTTTTACAGGTGAAATGATATCTCGCCTGGGATTTTCTTTGAAACACGCTAGTCCAGATCTACAAGTAGGGAGGGGTAATGGGAGAGGAATGCTGTGAGGCTGATAGTTGCTGAGGCAGGGACGGGCACCTGGGGCTTCGTATTATCATTCTCTTTACTTTTTTGACTTTGCAATTTTCCATAATAAAAGTTTTTTCTAAAAGAAAGTCTAAATAAATAGCCTGGGCGCGGTGGCTCACGCCTGTAATCCCAGCACTTTGGGAGGCCGAGGTGGGCAGATCATGAGGTCAGGAGATCAAGACCATCCTGGCTAACAGGGTGAAACCTCGTCTCTACTAAAAATACAAAAAAAAAAAATTAGCCGGGCGTGGTGGCAGGCACCTGTAGTCCCAGCTACTCGGGAGGCTGAGGTAGGAGAATGGCGTGAAGCCAGGAGGCGGAGCTTGCAGTGAGCTGAGATCGCGCCACTGCACTCTAGCCTAGGCGACAGAGTGAGACTCCGCCTCGAAAAAAGTAATAATAAAATAAAATTAAAATTAAAAAATAAAATAAATAAATAAATAGCTCATGTTCAACCACTAGAAACTCAATGTCGTCAGGAAGTCAGTTCCTTCCAGACTGCTCTATAGATTCCCTAAAACCCCTATCCAAATCCCAACAGAAATGTGTGTGTGTGTCTACATGCAAGAGCAAGAGAATGAGAAACTCGTCTGGTGAATTTTAAAATGTATATGGAAGAACAATGGAACAATAGTTTTGAAGGGGGAAGGGGTGCCCCACCAGATATCAAGATTGATTCTAAAGCTGTAAAATTAAGACAGTAGAGTGCTTTGGACAAGACAAACAGACCAATGGAACAGATCAGAGAGGCCAGAAACAGGCCCCCACGTACTAGCGCTATGCAGGATAGAAGCAGGGTTGCTGAGCAGCAGCCACGGAATGGACATCTTTGTCGGCACCCACCCAAAGATCAGTCTCACGTGGATTAAAGACTCGTATGGGAAAAATCAAAATTCAGCTACAGTGTGTGTTAGCGGGGAGTCGATGGGGGGTGGGAATGGAGCCTTGTCACTTCAGAATTTCTCAAATAAAACACTAAAAACATTAGGCACAAAGGGAAAATTTGGTAGAGTCGCCCACATTTCAATTAAAAATTTTCATTCAGGCCAGGTGCAGTGGCTCACACCTGTAATCCCAGCACTTTGGGAGGCTGAGGCAGGTGGGTCACTTGAGGTCAGGAGTTCGAGACCAGCCTGGCCAACATGGTGAAACCCCGTCTCTACAAAAAATACAAAAATTAGCCAGGCGTGGTGGCGTGCGGCTGTAACCCCAGCTACTCGGGAGGCTGAGGCAAGAGACTCCCTTGAACCTGGGAGGAGGAGGTTGCAGTGAGCCAAGATCGTGCCACTGCACTACAGCTTAGGCGACAGAGCAAGACTCTGTCTCAAACAAATAAACAAAACCAAATCTTTTGTTCAGATGACATCCTAGGGAAAGTTAAAGAAAACCTACAGCCCGGGCGCGGTGGCTGACGCCTGTAATCCCAGCACTTTGGGAGGCTGAGGCGGGCGGATCATGAGGTCAGGAGATCAAGACCATCCTGGCTAACACGGTGAAACCCCGTCTCTACTAAAAATACAAAAAATTAGCCAGGCGTGGTGCAGGCGCCTGGAGTCCCAACTCCTCGGGAGGTTGAAGCAGGAGAGTTGCTTGAACTGGGGAGGTGGAGGTTGCAGTGAGCTGAGATCATGCCACTGCACTCCAGCCTGGGCGACAGAGCGAGACTCCATCTCAAAAAAAAGAAAAAAGAAAACCTACAAAGTAGAAGACAATCACAGCACATAACCCAGAATTTTACTGTCAAGACCATGTAAGGAATATCCATGAATGGATAAAGACAGACAGCCCCACAGCAAAATGGGCAAAAGACTTCAACAGGCACTTCACAGTTAAGGGCGTGCCATGTCCCCTAACACGCGCATGGGTTCGGAGGACCAGGACATGGGTTGTTTGGGGAAGGGGGAGATCATCCTGCCTATGGCCCCCTCTGGCTCTGCGAGTCCTCTCCCAGGAGCACACCCTACAGAAAATCCCACCTGTTGTGTTAGCTTCCTGGGGTCGCCATAACAAAGTACCACAACCTAGGTGGCTTCAACAACAGAGTTGTCTCCCGGTTCTGGAAGCCATCGTCTAAAACCGAGTTGATGGCAGGGCCATGCTCCCTCTGAAGGCACGAGGGAAGGGCCTGTTTCAGGCCTCTCTTCTAGCTTCTGCTAGTTCTGTGGCTTGTGGCAGCAAAATTCCAATCTTCATAGGACATTCTCTCTGTGTGCATTTGTATGTCCAAATTTCTCCTTTTTATAAGGACACCAGTCATACCAGATGAGGCACTCACCTTATTCTAGTATGTCCTCCTCTTAGCTACTTACAGGCATCACTGTAAGTCCAAATAAGGTCATATTCTCAGGTCCTGAGGCTTAGAGACAGCCCCGATGGCCACGGTGCCACTGTGTGGATGAATCTCTCGCACAACCCCGAGGAGAAAAAGACAGAGGCGCGCCTGATGCTCTTCCTCTCCCCCTTCCCTTCACTGTCACAGTAGGTTCCCTGGGTAGGGCAGGTGGAGCAGGATCCACAGTGGCCCAGGCTGGGCTGTCGGAGCCTGGCTGGGTGAGGAGGGTGAGGGTATGTGGCTGAGGCTCAGAGCTGTTTGCAGGCGGCTGGCTGGGTGAGGAGGGTGCCGGTGTGCGTGGCTGAGGCTCAGAGCTGGATGTCAGAGCCTGAGAAGAAAGAGGGCGGCCCCAGGTGTGGTCCAGCAGAGGGTATCAGAGCCCAGGCAGGAGAAGAAGGTGTCCACCATGAGAGCCTCCCAGGCCAAGCCTGGGAGTGATGACATATTTGCATAGCTTCCAAATACCTCCTACAAAATGCTTGTGTTTTTGTTTTGTTTGTTTTTCATTTTGTTTTTTTTTTTTTGAGACGGAGTCTCGCTCTGTCGCCCAGGCTGGAGTGCAGGGGCGCAGCGTCGGCTCACTGCAAGCTCCGCCTCCTGGGTTCACGCCATTCTCCTGCCTCAGCCTCCCGAGTAGCTGGGACTACAGGCAACCGCCACCACACCCGGCTAATTTTTGTATTTTTAGTAGAGACGGTTTCACCGTGTTAGCCAGGATGGTCTCGATCTACTGACCTTGTGATCCGCCCTCCTCAGCCTCCCAAAGTGCTGGAATTACAGGCGTGAGCCACTGCACCCGGCCAAAATGCTTGTTAATTACGAAGGAAAAAAGAACTTCCCAGTGGAGATGTTGGCAGATACCACCTTAATCAAGAGCTCAAAGTGAACATCATCAATAACGTGACAACGTGACCACCGTGAGCCACTGACTGGATGGAATGAACAGGCCACAGTGTCACCTCTGTGACTTTCCTGTCCGAGACGCGCAGTGGGAATCTAATCACGAGGACACAGCAGACGAAACCAAATGGAGGGACTTTCTCCAAAGTAATTGGCCCATGACCTTCAGAGGTGTCAGGGTCATGACAGCCAAAGCAAGGCCAAGGAATGTTCTGGACTGAAGGGGAATAAAGAGGTATGTGAGAATTCAGTGCAAAGTGACTCTAGGCTGGATCCTTCCACGCTGGGGCCCTGATGCAATCAACTGGCAAAGCGTGTTTGACAGGCTGAGGGGTAAACACGGCACCAGGCCTGTGTCCTCTCCTGACTCGGGCCACGTGTGGCTGTGTTGGAGAATGTCCTCGTTTGTGGAAAATACACTCTACAAGGGTGGGGGGCGACAGAGCGTCATGAAGGCAACTTACTCTCAAATACTTCACGAGAAGTTTTTTTGTGCTGAGCTTGCAACTTTTATACAAGTTTGGGATTGTTTCAAAAAATGTTAAAGAATGTATGTGGTATTACATCAAGTTTATATATATTATTAAACTTATATAAACCTTATATAATACCACACATATTCTTTAAAATTTTATATAAACAAATTTATATAAAGTTTAAAATAAATGAAAGTTGGCTGGGTGTGGTGGCTCACCGCCTGTAATCCCAGCACTTTGGGAGGCGGAGGTGGGTGGATCATTTGAGATCAGGAGTTCAAGACCATCTTGGCCAACACGGGGAAACCCCGTCTATACTAAAAATACAAAAATTAGCCAGGCATGCTATAATCCCAGCTACTTGGGAGGCTGAGGCAGGAGAATTGCTTGAACCCAGGAGGTGGAGGTTGCAGTGAGCCGAGATCGCCCCGCTGCATTCCAACCTGGGCAACACAGTGAGACTGTCTCAAAAAAAAAAAATTTAAAGAATATATGTAGTATTATATGAAGTTTAATATATATTATTAAACTCACATAAAACTATATGTGGCATTATATATAGTCTATATATTTATATTATATATTGTTTATATAACACCACATATATTCTTTAAAATTTTATATAAAGTTTATATAAAGTTTAAAATAAGTGAAAGTTAACTATATTGTTTAGGGACACATGCATAGATAGTAAAACTAAAGAAATTTATATATCATCTTTAAAATTTTATATAAATATAAAGTTTATATAAAGTTTAAAATAAGTGAAAGTTAACTATATTGTTTAGGGACGCATGCATAGGTAAGTAAAACTAAAGAAAAAGTCAGCCATGGTCAAGAAGAGCGGGTCTGTGAGTGGCATGGGGGAGAGACTTTGGGGTGCTGATGAGGTTCTATTTCTTAACTTGGGTAGTGGCTACTGATGTTTGATTTATAACCAATCTCTAAGTCGCACATGCGCATTTACGCACCATCTTTATGCAGAGAATATCAGTCCATTTCTTTTGAACTGTGGGCCCTACAGCAGGCCTGCTTACTACCTCAGTACCTGGCTTATGCAGATAAAAGGAGTATTCCTTTAAGAAAAACAAAATACCAGAGGCAAATTAGCTTCCAAAACTAGGTTATACATACTAAAACTAAATGACTTTGGGGCTATGGACCATGCTCTCCTTTTTAGCTAGGCAGACACTCACGAGTCTTAACTTTTCACCAGACAGGCTGGCCCTTGATTTTTGTTTAATGTTTTTGTAAATGTGTTATAATAATACTTTATTATAACATCTGCTGCAAAGTCAGGGGCGGGTCCCTCAACAGAGGCTGTGCCAGCGCCGGGGTTCCCTGAAACCAACCAGGGACTAGAACTATTAACAAAGTCATTTTTCTGGCACAGCTTTCTGGGAAAGGCGTTTCATATGGGACGGAGTTCTGCCTGGGGGGCGGGGGTCAAACCCTTCCAGCTCAGCCCCAGGGTCAAACGCATCCGCCCCCACACCCACCTCTGGCTGGCCTGGGTCCCAGGTTCTCGGGCTCCGGAGGCACAGACACCCCGGGCTGCTCAGGCAGGCGGCGGTCCTTGGCGATTGCCTTCCGCGGCGCCGGCGGCGTGGTTTGGGGCGGGCAGCTCCATGGCAACGGAAGACTCCATCGTGGCCGGAGGGGGAGCCTCGCCCGTTCTGCTCCCTGGCTGGAGCGGGTGGTTTGGTCCGACCCACCACCCACCGCGCGGGCCGGGGGCCGGGGCCGGGGCCGGGGCAAGGAGGTCGCGGGCCCCGAGGCGCGGCTGAAGGGCCAGGCCACAGGCCGCCGGGCGGGGACGTCTCCGGGGTCCCAGACAGCCAGGCGTGGCCCAGGGCCAAGCCTTGGAGGTGACAGACAGACTTGGGGGGCCTGGAGGAGCTCAGCACCGGCGCGTTGGCCCAGAGGACCGGGGCGGGTGCATGATGGTTTGGAGTCGTTTGTCAACCTAAAAAACGAGGAGGTTTCCCGTGAAAATGGGGATTTTCCTCTTCTCTTGCAAATGGAAGATCGGGCTGGGCGCGGTGGCTCACACCTGTAATCCCAACAATTTAGGAGGCCGAGGTGGACGGATCACTTGAGGTCAGGAGTTCGAGACCAGCTTCGCCAACATGGTGAAACCTCGTCTCTTCTAAATATACAAAAATTAGCGGGGCGTGGTGGCAGCTGCCTGTAATCCCAGCTACTCAGGAGGCTGAGGCAGGAGAATCGCTTGAATCCAGGAGGAGGAGCTTGCAGTGAGCCAAGATCGCACCACTGCACTCCAGCCTGGATGACAGAGTGAGACTCCGGCTCAAAAAAAAAAAAAAAAAAAAAAAAGACTTCTGAATGTTATGTTCCAGCAAAGGCTCCAACTGAAAAATTATAAAAGTAAATAGCAAAGTCAGTGAGCTATGATGGTGCCATCACACTCTGGCCTGAGCGAAATCAAGACCCTGTTTCAAAATTAAAAACAGCAAAAACCCGGCTGGGCACAGTGGCTCATGCCTGTAATCCCAGCACTTTGGGAGGCTGAGTTGGGCAGATCACTTGAGGTCAGGAGTTCGAGACTATCCTGTCAACATGGTGAAACCCTGTCTCTACTAAAAATACAAAAATCAGCCGGGTGTGGTGGCGCACACCTGCAGTCCCAGCTACCCCAGAGGCTGAGGCAGGAGAATCGTTTGAACCCGGGAGGTGGAGGTTGCAGTGAGCCAAGATTGCGCCACTGCACTCCAGCCTGAACGACAGAGCGAGACTCTGTCTCAAGACAAACAAGCAAACAAAAAACAAAACGGAAGATGGGCCCAACATGCCAAGCCGGTTCCGACATTCCCCATTGCCTTTCCCACAGTCCCCATCCCCCACTGCCCAGCCCATCTCACTGTGCATCCTGTTACACCGGAGCCTCTTCTCGCACCGCTGGCCTGTGGGGGCCGTTTGCAATGGAGACATGGGAGTGTGAGGAAAGGGAGTGGTCTCTCACTGGGCCACTCTATGCCAAGAACTGGGCTCACGAGTGAAGTGGACGCGTCCCCTACCCTGGCAGTCTTTCAGCCCGCCATGTGCAGGGCTTGCAGGGTGGCCGGCTCCTGATGCCACAGTGAGGCCTGGGAGGTCCTTTGGTTTTATCCTGGCCCATAACCTGATCCATCAGAGGCAAGACACCTTGCAGAATGCCCAGCACCCGTGAGAATGGCTGTGGAAAGTAGCTGGGTGACACCACAGCACCTCTGCACTCACCCACCTTCCGCAGTGCCAGATTGCTTTCCTCCTCAGAATCTGAGGAATAGAACCAAGCCACCATTACCAGCCCAGGTTCGCTTTTATAAGAGAGATTATACTTCTTCCCGACTCCACGGAAATGATAGGGCTTCTTCCTTATCAACTTTGCCTCCCTGGACCTTTCCCAATGAACTGTTAATATACTTTCTAGGAAAGGGCCGGGCGCGGTGGCTCACGCCTATAATCACAGCACTTTGGGAGGCCAAGGCAGGTGGATCACCTGAGGTCAGGAGTTCGAGACCAGCCTGGCCAACATGGTGAAACCCCTGTCTACTAAAATACAAAAACTAGCTGGGCGTGGTGGCGCATGCCTGTAATCCCAGCTACTCGAGAGGCTGACACAGGAGAATCACTTGAACCTAGGAAGCAGAGTTTGCAGTGAGCCAAGATCACACTACTGCACTCCAGCCTGGGCAACAGAGCGAGACTCCAACTCTCTCTCTCTCTCTCTCGTTCTCTCTCTCTCTCTCTCTCTATATATATATATATATATTATACTGTCTAGGAAAGAAGGAAAGGACAGTGACAGCCTGAGAACAGCCCCGTGTCCATGGAACCGGTTGGTTAAGGAAGCTGTGGAACAGCTACACGATTGAGGTCAGCTGTAAAGAAGGTATAAGGACCATTTATTTCTATGTTCTGCTGTGGAGTGACTCCAGAACATATTGTTGAGTAGAAAAAATTGAGCCAGGCATGGTGGCTTGAGCCTGTAGTCCCAGCTACTTGGGAAGCTGCAGGATGGATTGCTCGAGCCCAGGAGTTTGAGGCTGCAGTGAGCTATGATTGTACCACTGCACTCCAGCCCTGGCAACATAGTGAACCCCATCTCAAAAAAGAAAAAAAAATCCGGCCAGGCGCGGCGGCTCACGCTTCTAATCCCAGCACTTTGGGGGGCAAGGTGGGAGGATCACTTGAGTCCAGGAGTTTGAGACCAGCCTGGGCAACATGGTGAAACTCTGACTCTAAAAAAATGCAAAAAAAATTAGCCGGCCATGGTGGTGCATACCTGTAGCCCCAGCTACTCGGGAGGCTGAGGTGGAAGGACCTCTTGAGCCTGGGAGATTGATGCTGCCCCGAGCTGTGATCGTGCCACTGCACTCCAGCTTGGGTGAGAAGTGAGATCCTGTCTCAAAAAAAAAAAAAAAAAAATCAAGATGCAGAAAAGTGTGTATAGTATTTATGTAAGAAGGTGCAGCGGCAATAAGAATATATATATTTTTTACATTAAAAAGGTTACTATCTGGGGCAGAAGGACACAGGAATAGAAAGTAGATCTCTTTAAATGTGCTTACATTCAGTTATAGAACTGTGTAATTAGAAAACCAAAAATAAATCAAAATAGAAAAGCATCTAAAACTTGGAGACAGAATGAAACAAATGAACCTAATTGTATGGCATGGGGGGGGTTAGCCATACAAAAAAGGATAATTTTGAGTGACTTTTTATTTTTATTTTTAGACAGAGTCTCGCTGTCTCACCCAGGCTGGAGTGCAATGGAGTGATCTTGGCTCACTGCAACTTCCGCCTCCTGGATCCAGGCAATTCTCCTGCCTCAGCCTCCCAAGTAGCTGAGATTACAGGCATGAGCCTCAATGCCTGGCTAGTTTTTTGTATTTTTAGTAGAGACGGGGTTTCACCATGTTGGCCAGGCTGGTCTCAAACTCCTGAGCTCAAGTGATCTGCCCGCCTCGGCCTCAGAAAGTAACTTTTTCAAAGAGACAATGTCTGGCTCTGTTCCCCAGGCTGGAGTGCAGCAGCTCCATCATGGCTCCCCGCAGCCTCCACCTCCTGGGCTCAAGAGAGCCTCCCACCTCAGCCTCCCAAGCAGCGGGGACTACATGTGTATACCACCATGCCCAGCTAATTCATTTCTATTTTATTTTATTATTATTATTTTTTGAGACAGAGTCTCGCTCTGTCGCCCAGGCTGGAGTGCAGTGGCGCAATGTCAGCTTACTGCAAGCTCCACCTCCCAGGTTCATGCCATTCTCCTGCCTCAGCCTCCCGTGTAGCTGGTCATTTTTATTTTTATTTTTGCAGAGATGAGGTCTCACTATCTTTTCCAGGCTGGTGTAGAACTCCTGGCCTCAAGAAATCCTTGAGTTGCAGTGAGCTGAGATGTGCAACTGCACTTCAGCCTGGGCGACAGAACAAGACTCCATCTCAAAAAAAAAAAAAAAGAAAAAGAAGAAACAAATAAGTAATACAGGGAAGGTGGTTAAGTTTTGTGTATATTTTACCACATTAAAAAGTTTTAATCAGGCCGTGAGCAGTGGCTCACACCTGTAATCCCAGCACTTTGCAGGGCCAAGGTGGATGGATCACTTGAGGTCAGGAGATCGAGACCAACCTGACCAACATGGTAAAACCCCGTCTCTACTAAAAATACAAAAATTAGCTGGGCGTGGCGGTGGGCACCTGTAATCCCAGCTACTTGGGAGGCTGAGGCAGGAAAATCACTTGAACCCGGGAGGCGGAGGTTGCAGTGAGCCTAGATTGTACCACTGTACTCTAGCCTGGGCAACAGTGCAAAAACTCTGTCTCGAAAAAAAAATTAAATCAAATAAAATATAAAATTGCATTCCTCAGTGGCAGTAGCCACATTGCAGGTGCTGAGTAGTCCTCCGTGGCCAGTGGCTACCCCAGTGGACAGCACAGACATGAAACAAGGACCCTCATTCCTGGGATTGTGCTGGACTAGAAACGGTCACCAGTCCCGGTGCCAGGAGCACCCAGACCATTGTTTCTTCCTGCCATTTCCCTTGAAAAGAAACCATGGCTTCTTGGAAAAATGACGGATTTCAGACATGAGGCAGAAAACATACAAGATGACCCCAGAACATCTCATCATAACAGCAAGCAGGAAAATGAACACAGATTCTAGTTTGTCTCGGAGGATCCATTTGCCAGTTTGAAGGGGCTCTCACTGGCGAAAGTAAGCATCAACTGAGTATCAAAAGGAAAAGTAAATTGCAGTGGACTGAAGCACTTCAAATATATTAGTGTCCACGAGTTCATTTAAAATAAACCAGCCTGGGCGACATAGTGAGACCCCGGCTCTATAAAAAATAATTTAAAAAAATTATCTGGAGCCGGGCGAAGTGGCTCACGCCGGTAATCCCAGCACTTTGGGAGGTTGGGGTGGGCAGATGACAAGGTCGGGAGTTCCAGACCAGCCTGGCTGACATGGTGAAACCCCATCTCTACTAAAAATACAAAAATTAGCCGGGCATGGTGACAGGTGCCTGTAGTCCCAGGGACCCAGGAGGCTGAGGCAGGAGAATCACTTGAACCCGGGAGGTGGAGGTTGCAGTGAGCTGAGATTGTGCCATTACACTCCAGCCTGGGTGACAGAGTGAGACTTTGTCTCAAAGAAAAAAAAAAAAATGCTGGGCACGGTGGCTCACGCCTGTAATCCCAGCACTTTGAGAGGCCGAGGCAGGCAGATCATGAGGTCAAGAGATCGAGACCATCCTGGACAACATGGTGAAACCGTCTCTACTAAAAACACGAAAATTAGCTGGGTGTGGTGGTGCGCACCTGTGTTCCCAGCTACATAGGAAGCTGAGGCAGGAGAATCGCTTGAACTCGGGAGGAGGAGCTTGCAGTGAGCTGAGATCGCACCGCTGCACTCCAGCCTGGTGACAGAGCAAGACTCCGTCTCAAAAACAAACAAAAACTGGGTGTGGTGGCATGTGCCTGTAGTCTCAGCTATTCCTGAGGCTGAGGCAGGAGGGTCGCTTGAGCTCCGGAGGTCGAGGCTGCAGTGAGCTGTGATCATGCCACTGCATTGCAGCCGAGCAACAGAGCGAGACCCTGCCTCTAAAAATAAAATAAAACCCTCACCGGCCACCTTTGGAGGGTGCTGGATACTAAGTTACCATTCCGAAATGTTGTGGCAGCCTTAGGGGCGCCACTTCCATCTTCACTGGAGCATGGATTTGCGTTCAGCTGTGAGGCGTGCAGGGAGCCTCCAGCCTTCAGCCGTGCTGCAGGGACCGGCAACAGCGTTTGAGCAGAGCACACTCTCTGGGCGGCCCCTGGCCCATGACTGAGCATGCAGGGGTACTGGGCAGCCCTGGCCCCCGACACGGGACTCCTGGTGGACACTGGGCATTCTCGGCTGCAGAGCCCTGCCATGCCCCTCCACTGGGTTGGCCAAAATGTTGAGAGATTTGCATTGCAGTCGGGCTCTCCCAGCCCGATTCTGTTTCCTCCCAATTTTCTTTCACAGACGTTGGATGGGTATTGTGGCCTGAAGGCTTTCTCAGCCCGGTTCCCCAACTCTGCCTTGATCTTTCATAGGTGTGAGCTCTCAACAAGTCTTTTGCATTCCTGATTTCATTGCATGGTCTGCTTACTGGAGGGCAAAAAGAGGCACAGGTGGTGCCAGGAATGGTCTGAGAAGGCAGATGGTACGATGGGGTTTGGAGCTGCATCACTCACTGCCCAGCTGGCAATGGGATCCCATCCTGCGTGGCACATGGATGCCCTGCACGAGGTAAAGCTCTCCCTGTAGTGCCCTGGGAGGACGGCGGCTGGTGCAGTGGTTCAGGCATTTGAGAAAGATGTGTGCTTAGGAGGGTGCCCAGGGTGCGTACAAGTACAGCGTTCTGGCCAATATTAAGAACAGTACAGGGGTCTGGCTGATATTAAGTTGCATTAACACTCTAGGCCGGGCGCGGTGTCTCACGCCTGTAATCCCAGCACTGTGGGAGGCTGAGGTGGGCGGATCACGAGGTCAGGAGATCGAGACCATCCTGGCTAACACAGTGAAACCCCATCTCTACTAAAAATACAAAAAGAAATTAGCTGGGCGTGGTGGCGGGCGCCTGTATTCCCAGCTACTCGGGAGGCTGAGGTAGGAGAAGAGCGTGAACCCAGGAGGCGGAGCTTGCAGTGAGCCGAGATTGTGCCACTGCACTCCAGCCTGGGTGACAGTGCGAGACTCCGTCTCAAAACAACAGCAACAACAACAAACAAACAAACAAACAAACAAAAACCCACTCTAGAGAGGCATCATGAAAAGTTTCAGACAGTCAAACAGCCATCGAAACTAAGCACGAAAGCCAGAGAGGTCCTTGTCCCCTCCGTGGCAGAAAAGGAAATGCTGGAAATCACGACGAGGCATGGAGAGTTCCAGTAGTTGAATTTCAAAGACGACCAACTCTCAGTCAAAGCCAGGTTGCTGTCAAGGCCCAGGTCTGGGTTGAGATGAGCTGGTGCCTTGATACGTGGGGCAGGGATATCTGGGTGGATGCTCCTGAATGCTTTGGCTGCCCAGATTCTTCTGAAACCTCAGAGCCTGCAGAGGAGACTCGTGCCTCCCGAGGAAGAGCTGGCACCCTGTGCCCCCCACCCCCTAAGTATAGGAAGACTGCAGAGTCTTCCCAGAAAGACAACAGGGCTCCCTTCAGGGCCTGTCCCCACCCTCCTTGGCTGCCAGACTGGTAACGAGGGGTGAGCTGCAACATAACCTAGGTTGAATACAATTTATTCAAAAAAAGAAAAAGAAAATCATACCAAGATGGCCAGCAGCCAAACTGATGAAAACGAGAAGGCAAAACTCTTTACAACCATGAGTGTAAAGACACACATTTCATAAAGTGCAGCAAAGAAACGGCAGCAAACTTCCTGCGAGAAACCATGAAGCCAGAAGACAAGAAGCGACTTGGAAGTGCTGGGAGAAGAAATGGCCAGACGAGCCCCAGTGCCAGGACCCCAGCGACCGCGCCCAGGGAGAAAATGACTTTCCAAAGCGAAGGCAAGTTGATGCTGTGTGAATCCTATCTCAGTACAGCTGGTTTGTTTTTTGCGTTTTTTTTTTTTTGAGACCGAGTCTCGCTCTCGTTGTCCAGGCTGGAGTGCAGCGACGCGATCTCAGCTCACTGCAACCTCCGCCTCCCAGGTTCAAGCGATTCTCCCGCCTCAGCCTCCTGAGTAGCTGGGATTACAGGCGTGCTCCCCCACGCCCGGCTAATTTCTTCTTGTATTTTTAGTAGAGACGGGGTTTCACCATGTTGGCCAGGCTGATCTCGAATGCCTGGCCTCAAGTGATCTGCCCGCCTCTGCCTCCCAAAGTGCTGGGATTACAGGTGTGAGCCACTTCACCTGGCTTAATTTAATTTTGTTCTTTAAATGAAGGTAAGTTTCTACTTCCAGCCGAGATGGAGTAACAGGGACAGGTTTGCCTCACGCCTGAAACAACTGAAAGACCCAGCAAAATATTTGAGACAACAGCCCCTAAGTGATGGGACATGAGGGAGCCACGGGCAAGATCCTGACAGCAGGGAAATGGGTGAGGTGAGCCCTCTGAGGACACCAGCTACTTGCCTAGGAAGGCGTCCCGGCCACCACACAGGAAAGGGGAGCCAGGGTGGAAGGGGAACCAGGGTGGGGCGCGGCCCGTACAGAAACAGGGCCATATCGCCAGCATTGCAAACTTTGTTTTTTCAAAAGATACTGTTGTGAAAATGCATCAGCAGGCCTTAGACTGGGAGAAGGTGTTTGCGAAACATATATCCAACAACAGACATGCACCTAAAATATAGAAAAAACTCTTAATAATAAGACAGATTGACAACTTCATTTTTAAAAACATTAGGCTTTTAAAAGATTTGAACAGACACGTACGTCACCAAAAGCTACTCAAATAAATAAGCACATAAAAAGATGCCTATTAGCCATTCAGCAAATGCGTGCCGGCCAGACGAGGTGGCTCACTCCGCTAATCCCAGCACTTTGGGAGGCTGAGGCAGGAGGGTTGCTTGAACCCAGGAGTTTGAGGCCAGCCTGGGCAACGTAGTGAGACGCTATCTCTATTTAACAAAATAAAATAAAATAAAATAAAAATTTTTAAAAAGCTGGGCATGGTGGCTCACTCCTGTAATCCCGGCACTTTGGGAGGCTGAGGCGGGTGGATCACTTGAGGTCAGGAGTTCAAGACCAGCCTGGCCAACATGGCAAAACCCTGTCTCTACTAAAAATACAAAATTAGCCGGGCGTGGTGGTGCCAGCCTGTAATCCCAGCTACTCAGGAGGCTGAGGCAGGAGAATCATTTGAACCTGGGAGGCGGAGGTTGCAGTGAGCCGACGTCTCGCCACTGCACTCTATCCTGGATGACACAGTGAGACTCTGTCTCAAAAAAAAAAAAATTAAAGAAAAGAAAGTGCATGTTAAACCCACAATGACATACCTCCACACAGTCATAAAATGGTCAAACTTAAAGACTTCCAATGTCAAGTGTTGATCAGCATTGGAGCAACTTAAACTCTCACATACTACTGCAGGGAGTACAGAGTACAGCCACTTTGGAAAGCAGATTGGAGGCCAGGTGCGGTGGCTCATGCCTGTAATCCCAGCACTTTGGGAGGCCGAAGTGGGCGGATCACCTGAGGTCAGGAGTTCGAGACCAGCCAGGTCCAACATGGTGAAACCCCATCTCTACTAAAAATACAGAAATTAGGCGGGTGTGGTGGCGGGCGCCTGTAATCCCAGCTACTCGGGAGGCTGAGGCAGGAGAATCATTTGAACCTGGGAGGCGGAGGTTGCAGTGAGCCGACGTCTCGCCACTGTACTCTATCCTGGATGACACAGTGAGACTCTGTCTCAAAAAAAAAAAAATTAAAGAAAAGAAAGTGCATGTTAAACCCACAATGACATACCTCCACACAGTCATAAAATGGTCAAACTTAAAGACTTCCAATGTCAAGTGTTGATCAGCATTGGAGCAACTTAAACTCTCACATACTACTGCAGGGAGTACAGAGTACAGCCACTTTGGAAAGCAGATTGGAGGCCAGGTGCGGTGGCTCATGCCTGTAATCCCAGCACTTTGGGAGGCCGAAGTGGGCGGATCACCTGAGGTCAGGAGTTCGAGACCAGCCAGGTCCAACATGGTGAAACCCCATCTCTACTAAAAATACAGAAATTAGGCGGGTGTGGTGGTGGGCGCCTGTAATCCCAGCTACTCGGGAGGCTGAGGCAGGAGAATCTCTTGAACCCGGGAGGCGGAGGTTACAGTGAGCCGAGATCACGCCACTGCACTCCAGCCTGGGTGACAGAGTGAGACTCCATCTCAAAAAGAAAAAAAGAAAGAAAGAAAAGAAAGCAGATTGGCAGCTTCTTACCAACTTAAACATACAGTCCCCTTGAAACCCAGTAATCCTACACATATTTATTCAAAAGAAACGAAAACATGTGTCCATACACAGACTTGTATGTAAATGTTAAAAGCAGCTTTACTCATAATAGCCCAGAACTGCCTATGTCCCAGAGCCCATCAACAGGTAGACAGTTCAACAAACCGAGGTGCGAGCATGCAATGGAATGAAGTATTACTCAGCAATAGAAAGTCCACCGCTGGCATGCACGACAGCATGGGTGGCCCTACAGAGTGCTGAGCTGACAGAAGCCAGACAGGAACGACGGCTCTGCTAGAAATCCACTGCCACACGAGTCACTGCGACACACAGCAGCTTAAAACAGTGTTTATCATCTCAGCTTTTGTAGGTCTGGGTCCCGGCTCAGTCTCCCTTACAAAGCTGCAGTCCGACGTCAGCCAGGGTCACGGTCACCTCCAGGCTTAGCTGTGGCAGCATCCCAGGGTGGCTGTTGGAGTGAGTTCCCTGCTGTCTTGGGGGTGGTGGAGGGGTCTGGCTCTCATGGCTGCCTTCAGTTCCTGGCCCATGAACCTCCCCACCTCGGCAGCAACCCAGCACTGGCTTCATCAAAGTGAGTAGGGGCGACGGTGCCCTGAGACCTGAATCACGGCATTTTATAAATGAATCTCAGGATGCCTCATCACTCTTTTTATTTTATTTTTATTTTTTTTCAAGATGGTGTCTAGCTCTGTCACCCAGCCTGGATGGAGTGCAGTGGCACGATCTCAGCTCACTGCAATCTCACCTCCCAGTTCTCCTGCCTCGGCCTCCTGAAGAGCTGGGATTACAGGCGTGTGCCACTGTGCCCGGTTGATTTTTGCATTTTAGTAGAGATGGGGTTTTACCATGTGGGCCAGCTGGTCTCGAACTCCTGACCTCAAGTGATCCGCCCACCTTGGCCTCCCAACGTGCTGGGATTACAGGTATGAGCCACTGCACCCTGCCTTTTTATTATTTGTTTTAGAAACTGGGTCTCAGTCTGTTGCCCAGGTTGGAGTGCAGTGGTGCGATCACGGCTCACTGCAGTCTCCACCTCCTGGGTTCAAGCGATCCTCCCACCTCAGCCTCTGGAATACCTGGCTAACATTTTTTCTGTAGAGACAGGGTCTCCCTATGCTACCCAGGCTGGTCTCAAACTCCTGGGCTCAGGAGATCCTCCTGCCTCAGCCTCCCACAGTGCTGGGATCACAGGTGTGGCCATGGTGCCCGGCCCATCACTCTTTATGGATGAGAACAACACACTGCTTGGTCCAGACGACATGTGAGGAGGAAGGCCACACCACACCAGGGGTAGGGATCGTGGGGAGCCCTGGGAGAAGGCTGCCAACCCACCTTCCTGCTGGACGGTCCCGTTAATGAGCTGCCGCGAGTTCCATTCGCGGCCAGATCTTGTCTCCCCAGCAGCCCACTTTAGGCGTTTTCATGCCGTTGCCTCAGTCGTGCTCGTATCTAAAAGTAGGACGTGTTTGTCACTTGATCGACAGCCCTTTTGTTAGAAACGTTACTTTGTGTTTAAGGTTTTCTATCGCACGAAATAATTCAAATTGCAGCTTTAAAAAACATAGAACACGAGAATAGAATACCGACTTCTCCACATTAAAAATGAGTAATGGTTCTTGGATATCTATTTAACTCAAGTACAGAAAAAATGTTCTAAGCGGCCAAGCTGGGTTGTTCATTGGTTCTCAGGGCCTGGATGGCTAAAGACAGCTACACAGCTAAGCGTGGTTTCCGACTGAACTGCATCCTTTGTTTCAGTAGACGGCCGGTCTCAGGCTGCTACACGTAGTTTGCATTTGGTCGTTTCTGCCAAATTTCCTCTGCTTATCCAAATGAACGGAGTCCGTCTGAAAATCACAGGATTAATAATTACCACCTAACTCGATAATGTTCTTCTCTGTGTCCCTGCCATTTTCTCTGTTTGGTGCATTTCCCCAGGAAAGTAACAGAACAACCTCACAAATACATCAGGAAGGGGGTTTAAATTTAGCGAGCGCCGTTTCCTCTCCCAGGTCCTGGTGACTCACCTCCACCTCCCAGGGCTGTCCTGCTGCTGCGGAGCTGCAGCAATGGACGGGGGCCAGCTCCCTGCCCACGCCTCGGACTCTAGGCTGTCCCTTCCCCTGCGCTGTGGGCATCTGAGCATCCGGCAAGGTGTCAGTCCAAAAGAAACAATGTAAGTGGGCTGCAGGCTGGCATCTGAATACCCACCTCAACCCGCAGACCACACTTCCGTGGCTTTCTGTGTGCTCCATAGGACATTGGTGTCCAGGGAAGAACCGAGTCAGTGACTCCCAGGGCTAACTAACGGGCAGGATGTTCATTCCTTCCAGAGCCAAAGGTGCACGTTCTGCTCCGTGCCATATGGGGAGAGTGTAATGCCTCCCAGCGCTGAGCAGAAGGAAGAGGCAGCAGCTATTGCCCTGAGCACCCACCCAAAGGGCTCTGGATGGATCCTCCCCGATGGAGAAGCAGTTCCATGTGTCCAGGAAGCAGGAAGAGCGCTGTGAAGGAATACTGGGTGTGTAGGGATCAAGGGCTCTGGGTGTGAAGTCTGAGCTGCTTTCTCGTGACTGTTCCCACAATATGGTGCTGGAGCCCCCTCGGTGTGCACTCTCAGTGGTGCCAAGACAAGGAGGTGGGTTTTGTTCAGGAGCCTGGGTAAGGAGCACATACCCCATCTCAAACAGGGAGACTTCCGTTGATGGAGATCGGCCTTGTTACTGATTGTGAAAACCTCACCAGAGCCTCGTTCGGAGGGTGGGTTCTCCCACAGGACAGGAGATGGGGCATAACCTCCAGTATTCCCCAGAGAGCGGGCAGCCCACATCTCTGCAAAGTGGGTAGTCACTGTCAAACAAAACAACCTGAGACGCTTTCTAACAGAGTTCAGCACTTCTGACACTAAGAAAACCAGTCACAACTCTCACCCTGTCATTTTGTAAAAGAAGAAAACAAAACTGGGAAATAACTTCGCTGAGGTCACACGGCCAGTTTGGAGCAGAGCTGGGACTGGCACCCAGACCTCTGACTCCTGGAGCTCTTCCCAGATTCTTGAAAGGGGCCAAGAAGTGAGCTGCTTCCATCTCATGGGTACAGAAACTCCCTGTCCTGGGGCTCACATCCACCAGGTGCCGGCCACACAGGCCCCGGCTCCTGACCCCTGGGCCAGGCTGCTCCCCGGCTGGCCTTCCTGGTGCTGGCGTGGTCGGAGCTTCCCTGGGTGGAGGATGAGGCTAAGGAAGCCGACTGGTTATGCACATCACAATGGGATGGAAGTTCGGAAATGGCAACAAACTAATTCTCAAAAACCTTGAAAAAGAAATTATGAAAATTCCCGTTCTTCAGATCCAAACTGAAACATCAGTTAGGAGACCGGGTGCGGTGGCTCACGCCTGTAATCCCAGCACTTTGGGAGGCCGATGTGGGCCGATCACTTGAGGTCAGGAGTTCGAGACCAGCCTGGCCAACATGGTGAAACCCCGTCTCTACTAAAAATACAAAAATTAGCTGGGCATGGTCGCAGGCGCCTGTAATCCCAGCCACTTGGGAGGCTGAGGCAGGAGAATTGCTTGAACCCAGGAGGTGGAGGTTGCAATGAGCTGAGATAGTGCCACTGCCCTCCAGCCTAGGCAACAAGAGCGAAACTCCATCTCAAAAACAAAAAAGAAAGAAAGAAAGAAAGACCAGTTAGGAACAATAAAGAATGGAAATGAAGTGTGCAGACTTCAAACCTTGCAGAAACCTGTGAATGATGGATGGGACATGCATTTGCCTCTAGGACTGAAGGAAGAGGAGACAATTTGATGCCACCAAACCACCAGATATTTGGCTAAGATGCCCGCCCAGCTTCAACTGACATACACACAACAGCACGACTTTCCAGCAAAAGTTCAACATTGGCTGGGCGCGGAGGCTCACGCCTGCAATCTCAGCACTTTGGGAGGCCACGGGGGAGGATCCCTTGAGGCCAGGAGTTTCAGACCAGCCTGGGAAACATAGTGAGACCCCATCTCTA
Source organism: Pan paniscus (assembly GCF_029289425.2). Lineage (NCBI taxonomy): Eukaryota > Metazoa > Chordata > Mammalia > Primates > Hominidae > Pan > Pan paniscus. The sequence goes on along the minus strand of NC_073249.2, from coordinate 226,252,189 downwards.
CAAAAAATAGAAAATTATCTGGGTGCAGTGACATGCCTCGGTGGTCCCAGCTCCTCCAGAAGCTGAGGTGCAAGGATCCCTTGAACCCGGGAGGTGGAGGCTACAGTGAGCTGAGATCGTGCCACTGCACTCCAGCCTGGGCCACAGAGCAAGACCTTGTCTCTTAAAAGAAAAAGAAGAAAATTAAATGTTAATTTTATGCCCCAGATAATAGAGGAGCGTGAAGAAAATGGCAATAGGGTGTGGCTTATCCTGAATGAATCGGATCCAGTGAGTCAAGATCAACGCTGCTTCTCAGAGGTGATCAGCACCAAGATATCCTCAGATAAGCTCTTCGCAGATATTGAAGGGGTTGCGACCATGAACCACTCTCACTGCTTAGTTCCAAAGCTCAGGAAGGAAAGACAGGGAGGGCCGGGCACTGTCCGGAGGCAGTGATGGCGTGCTGGCCGCAGTGGGTGCATGGACTTTGCAGATGTGGAGTCTGCACCTCCTCCTACATTTGCTGAGCACCTACTTCATCCAATACACCACCAAGGAGAAGACGGACAAGACCCCTGTTCTGGAGGGGAAAAATAAAAATAATGCCTCTCACCGGGGGCCGGGCCAAGCTCTGGGCACCTCTTCATGAATTAACTCCTAAATTAATCCATGGAAGGGACACGTGGGAAGGGGCACGTGTGCAGAGCACAGGCTCAGACAGGAACCCCGGGAACACAGGGAGGTCAGTGCTTCTGTACCCAAAGGACCCCTCTCGGCAGGGGCCAGTGAGCAGCCGGGAAGGGGGCCTTGGAGTTGAGACCTGTTGGGCTTGTTAGAGCCCCGTTCCTGGATTTAAGAAAGCAGGCTAGGGCTGGGTGCAGTGGCTCACGCCTGTAATCCCAGCACTTTGGGAGGCTGAGGCGGGCGGATCACGGGGTCAGGAGTTCGAGACCAGCCTGGCCAACATGGTGAAATTCCGTCTGTACTAAAGATACAAAAAAATAACCGGGCGTGGTGGCAGGTGCCTGTAATCCCACCTACTCGGGAAGCTGTGGCAGGAGACTTGCTTGAACCTGGGAAGCAGAAGTTGCAGTGAGCCGAGATCGTGCTCCAGCCTGGGTAACTGAGCCAGATTCCATCTCGAAACATAACATAACATAACATAACATAACATAACATAACATAACATAACAACATAAATAAAGCAAGCAAGCTGGAACCAGCCTCATTCTTCCACTTCCCACAGTAGGGATTGGGCTGGAAATTCCGAAGCAAATCCCTCTCTGCACTTTCCTCCACCTGCCCCTGTACGGCCAGGGCCCTTCATCCAGAAGCACGCAGCCTCGGGGACAGCTTCGCCATTTTTAAGTGTTTTCACGAGGGGTTGACACTGTGCTGTCAGCGACATCGCGAGCCCAGAAGTGAATAACTGACACAACAATGATTAAAGTTTGTGAGCAGCTTCAGGAAATGGCAGCGCAACTTTATGTTCAAAAGATCCAAGGCAGGAGAGTGTGAGGCCTTCCCTTTCCCAGATCCTAGGGGTGTGGAGGGGGGGCCTGGGGCCATGAGAGGTGTGGAGAGTCAGAACTGCGGCCTGCGGCGCAGCCCCCACCTGCTTTTCCTCTCCCCGCCCCCGTCGAGGGTCCCCAGGGATCAGGACTTGCTCCCAAAGTCGCCTGGCCCCAGCTCCCGCGAAGGCAGGAGGGTTTTGGAAGCAGCCGCTGGTGGGGGTCTCTCTCCTGACAGCTGCAGGGACCGGCCCCCTCCCCACCCACCGCCGGCGCAGCCAGAAGCAGCCACGCAGACGTGCGACCCCCCACAAACCGCCTCGGGACGAGGTTCTGCCGCGCCCGTGGGCCACAGTGTCCACGCGGGGCTTGTGCCGGTGTCGCCTCCCATGAAGACACGCGGAGGGTCCCGTCTGCGGCGCGTGAGGGCAGCGGTCCCGGAGAGCCAGACCCCGGCCAGGGAGAGCTGCCCGCGAGGGAGGGGGCGCGGCTGGCGGAGGGGGGCGGGATGGGGCGGGGGGCGGGGGGAGGAGAGGGGGGAGAGGGGAGGGGACCGGGTAGGGTGAGGGGGGGAGGGGGAGGGGGAGGGGAGCGGCGGGCGCGGGGTGGGGAGGGGAGGGGGAGGGGGAGGGGAGCGGCGGGCGCGGGGTGGGGAGGGGAGGGGGAGGGGGAGGGGAGCGGCGGGCGCGGGGTGGGGAGGGGAGGGGGAGGGGGAGGGGAGAAGACAGGCAGCGGGAGGGGCGGGGGGGAGGGGAGGGGGGCGGGGGGGAGGGGAGGGGAGCGGGGGGAGGAGAGGGGAGCGGCGGGCGGGGCCGGGCTGCAGGGAGCGGCGGGCTGGGGCGGGCTTGGGGCGGGCTCCGCGCTCCGTCCGCCCCCTCGCGCCCGCGCCGCGCTCGCTCAGCTCCCGCCCGCCTGTGCCGCCTGTGCGGCCGCCGGGAGCCAAGTTTGCGCGGACCCCGTCCCGAGCCCGCCGCGGTCATGGACGCGCCCGCCCGGCTGCTGGCCCCGCTCCTGCTCCTCTGCGCGCAGCAGCTCCGCGGCACCAGGTGAGCGGGCGGGGTCCGCGCGGCGCGGGGTCGGGGGCGGTGGGGGGCCCGCGTCGGCCCGAGATAGCGGCTGGGAGAGCGGCCGGCGCGAGCCCCGGGCCCCGGACCCCAAGTCTGAGAGCCCCGCGTCCTCCCTCCCCGGGGTCTTGCCCCGCGGGCCCCTCGTTGGACTCGCCCGGACGCTGCCCTTGGGCTCGGGACGCGGCGACTCCCGCGCTGGCCGCCCCCGCCCGGTGCTGTCCGCCGTCCTGGTGCTGAACCTGGGCTGGGCGAGGGCGTCGGAGCCTCCCGGTTCCCCTGCTCCGCGGCGCGCGTGGAGGGTCCCCGGGTCCGCGGCACTCGCGGGTCCCTGCCCGGCGGGTGCCTTGAGGAGAGGAAAGACCTGAGAACTCGGTGCGGGGAGGCTGCTCCCTTTGCGGGGGAGCCGTTCCCCGTTCCCCCAGTGAGCTTCCCCAGCCGGAGAGTCTGGGACGGACGGAGGAGGCTGTCTCGCTGTGGAGGGTGGGCCCGGCCTCCGGGGTCTCCTTTCAGAGCCCGTTTCAAATGGCGTGGGCAGAACTCCTGAGTGTGTGCAGGTGGACGGCGGCCAGGTGCCCCTGGCCACAGAAAAGAGATGATGGATTTCTTAACTATTTTGGGAGGGACTCCCCAGAGAAGGAAGAGGCTGAGAAGGAGGCCCCCCAGGGCTGGAGCCCCCTCTGGCCTACAGCCCGCCCCCATCTCCTCTCTGGGGATCTGAAATGGGCTCCTCAGCCACCTAGGCAACTTGGCCCCACCACTGGGCCTGGCTGGCCGCCTTCCCCAGGAGTCACGAGAGGACATTTAGGGGCGTCTTTGAAAATCACCTCAGTGCAAAGACTGCAGAAGAAACAGCAAAGAGCCATCCCCCAGCATTCGGGATCTCAGAGACCGTGAAGATGTAGATATAGAGGTGGCTGACCGTAGTAGAGATGGCAGCACCCAACACGGGGCGGTGTGTCAGAGTTTTCCCATTGGAGGTGCGGGGGACAGAGCCCAGAAGGCCTGGGTCCAGCTGCAGCCGTGTGCCCATCAGGAGACCGCGGGGTCGGCACTGCCCCTGGCTCTAAGCAGCCCGTGTCCTGGGAAGAGCTTTGTTCTTCCATGAATCCCAGTGGGCCTTTCTCCCTTTGTCCTTCCCCTCCTTCAAGGTGAGAGGAAGGACGAAGCTCGGGGCACAGTTGTGGATGCTGTGCTGGAGCCGTGGGGACAGCTGCCAGCCCAGGCCCACGGCCACTTAGCCAAGAGGCTGAAATCCAGACGGCTCTGAAACCCCAAAGTTTTAGCCCAAGTTCGACACCAGAATTCAGTTGGCAGCAAGTCCCGTCCCGCATGGACGTGAGACTCTTCTCATCTTTATTATTCCTACTTCTGGGACTATTTATATACACTTCCTGCTGGGAAATTCTTCAGGCCGCCCCCAGCCACAGCCTCTGTGTCCACCATTTCCCTGTTCTAAAATCTGAAGATCCTTAATCCTGGCCTGCATCTGGCTCCTGGGCTGACGGGGAAGGGATTCTGTGCCTGTTTCCTTGGGCAGGAAAGCTGGAAGGCCACGGCCCAGCCAGGAGTGGGGGGCCTCTGGGCCTGCAGTCACTCCCATCCCTGGAAGAGGGGTGCCGTCGGGGAGGACACCTTGCCTGGTGAGAGGTGCACTAAGCAGTGCTCTCTAGTTGAAAACAGTTACCACCTGGCTGCATGCTGCAGCCTCTCCTTTGAGGTCATCCTGTCCACACACATGTGCTGGGCTCAACCCCCTGCTCTTGGCGTCTAGGGGCAGGCCTGGAGGGTCTCCCCAGGGTGGAAGCACCTGCCAACTCAGCCCTAGGGGCCACCTTCAGACTTAGCGGGGTGCTGTCCATGAAGGGCCTCTCTGTATCTGTGCCCCTCCACTCCAGAAACCAGGACAGCCGCCCTCTCTTCCTTCAGTCTCGGGGTCCTTGTCCTGGAGCTGTATTGGACGTCAGTGGGACCCATTCTGGCCATTACCCCGGGTCCCCATTGCAGCAGCTCCTCATGGGAAAGGCTGGGTGGGATAGGAAGGGAGTGTGCTGCGTGGCGGCCGTGGGTCGGCCCGGAGTGTGAAGACCCGTGCACGCGGCAGGCACCGAGCTTGCCGACTGCATGCCCGCGTGGGTGGCCCTCCCGGGCTGCCGGCACCTCCGTCTCCCTGGAGAAGCTGTGCTGCGGCTCCTACCGTGCCAGCTCGCGGTGCGCTGGTGGCGGTGCTCCTCTTCGCCTTGGTAACTGCAATGCTGGGAGGCTTGAGCTGCTCTAAAAGCAGGGCTGTGGGATATGTGGGCTGGGTGTGCGCCATGGAGAAGCCTGCAGGGGGAGGATCCCAGCTACATCTACCTTCCCTGTCTGTCCCCAGGGCGCAGACAAGTGACAGGGATGGGTTTGTTTTTCAGTGGGGCCAGGAGGGCAGGAGGCCAGGTGACCCATGGAGAGCCACCCGAGGGGGAAGCTGCCATGTCTTCATGGCGCCCACTCTGCCCCCTGAGTTTGGAGTCCTAAATCCGAGTGTAGACTTGGAGCCTGGTGTGTAGCTCTGAGCCTCTCTGTCCATCCACCCACAGGAAACCCCAAGCTCAGGCCACCACTGGGCCCCAGGGCCACCAGGTGAGGCAGCAGCCCTCTCCCGAGGTCTCCGTGACATACCAGAGTCAGGACATCCCCACCCTGTGCCTATCTCCGCTGGTGCAGGCTGTGTTCCCCCAGCCCCCGCTAGATCTGCCTCCCTTGTACATCCTGACCTGAGGAAGTGGGGGGCCCTCCAGACCCCAGAGTCTGGCATGAAGCGCACGCCCCCACACTCTGGCCCTTCCCATCTGTTCATGGTGGGACAACGACCGGGGGCTCTCCTAGGTGAGAAATGGCGTGGGGGTGGGAGCCTGCTTCCTTCTCGCCCCCAGGAGATGGCAAAGGTGCCTCCAGGTGAGCTTTGTGGCGGGGGCTGCTCCTGGCCTTGCCTTCGTGCCCCCCCACATGTGCCACCACCCTGAGATGGGCAAGAGACGTGGCCCAGGAAGGACGGTGTCTCCTGTGGCCTCATTCCAGGCAGGCTAGATGGCAGCTGGGCTGGTCCAAAAATAAAGCCTCACGAGAGCCCTTTGCGTCCGACCTTCAGGGCAACTGCCATTTGCATTTCTAATTGGCCGGGACTTAATTTGATTCCATCTTATACTTTGTTACCAAAGTGCCTGCTCCTCCTTAGCCCTGTGCCGCGCCACTCCTGGGGGTCCCGTGGGCGCGGGGTCCTGGGTCTGGATGGACAGCAGCCCTGGATGCTGCCTCCAGCTGGCTCCTGCCAGAGTTGGGCCACCACAGTCGTCCAGGACAGATTGGGGTTGGCAGAATCTGGTTAGCTAAGGAACGTTTGGTTCAAAGTCCAAATCTTTGAAAGGCCAGTGTGTAAAACAAGAAGAAAAGTGGTTCTGATGGAAAGGGAGAGGGCCTGAGCTCCCCGCTGCTGCCTCCCAAACCCCGGTGGTTCTGATGGAAAGGGAGAGGGCCTCAGCCCCCGCCCCCGCTGCTGCTGCCTCCCAAACCCCGGTGGTCCTCAGGGGGCCCAGGACGCACCTGAGGATAAAGTGTATGGAGCAGAGTCAAGGCTGGATGCAGGGAGAGGCAGGGAGAGTGTCCGCCTCCCAGCGTCCTTCCCAGTGTTTCTCTGGAATCGCGGGTTTAAGATTTGGACCTGCTCATGCAGCTCCCCGGCTGGACTTAGCCTGAGGCACCAGACCTCTGTGCCCCGCCCCTTGCCTCTCCCTTGGGAATCCAAGGACTCAAGAGGGCTGGAGCTGGAGAGACAGACAAGCAGAGTAGGCTGCAGGTGATCTGTGTGGGGCGCCGGGAGGGTGCTGCACGGGGTGGGGCTGGTGGCCCGGCCTCAGCTTGACTGTGCCAGACAGGCAGTGTGGAGGGGTGCCTCGAGCCCAGGTCTCAGTCTCTGAGGGAGCAGGAGGCCAAGGGCTGTGGCCCCCGCCGTGAGGAGGGGAGGGGCAGTCAGTTGCGTCCTGGAGAGCCAGGCGTGGAGGAGGCCTGGGACTGCTCTTCTCTTGGTGGCCTGTGGAGTAGCCCAGCATGGGGCACCCGCTTGAGGCTGTGTCTGAACTGGGGTCAAATCTGTCTCTAGGCTTGCTGTGGGGGAGGCCACTGACTCAGGTCCTGACCCCTCAACTCTCCTGGAGGGCTTGGGCCAGGCTCAGGGGCCTGGCGACCTGGAGGACATGTCTGAAGCCACCCCCTTGGATAGAAATGATTCCGAGAATACAGGGGGGTTAATCTCAAGGCCCCACCCCTGGGACCAATCCCCATCCTGTGTGCAGGAGGACAGGTATGACAATCACCACAAACTGGAGGGCTTGAAACAACAGACACCTATTCTCTCGCAGCTCGGGAGGCCAGGAGCCTGAAATCAAGGTGTGGGTGGGGCTCGTTCCCCTGGAGGCTCTGAGGGAACCTCTGTCCCCGGCCTGTCTCCAGCTCCGGCGGTGGCTGGAAACCCTGGCCTCCCCTGGCCTGTGGACGCCTCACCCCAATCTCTGCCTCCTCTGTCCCCAGGCTTCTTCCCTCTTCTCTTCTAAGGACACCAGTCCTTGGGTTTAGGGCCCACCCAATCCAGCATGGCCTCATCTTAACTAATTACCTCTGCAAAGACCTTCTTCCCAAATAAGCTCACATTCTGAGGCCCTGGGTGGATGTGCATTTTGGGGGACGCTGTTCAACCCAGTGCAGGTGAGCAGATGGGGGCCGGGGGGGTGCTGGGGTGCTCTGGGCTCTGGCAGCATGGTGTGTATGGGGAGGAGACGCCTCCTTCAAGCCTGGGCGTCCCCATGGCCCTGCTGTCTACCCCGAGCTGCTCCGAGGTTGAGCTAAACCACAGAAGCACATGGCCATTTGGGGATCTGGAGCCCACCCTGGGCCTTCCTGGGAGGAGACAGAGAGTAGGAGGCTGTGGGCCCGGGTTTTGGGGCCCTGTCCTCTTCCTGTCCCTGCCCCTTGCCTCCTCCTCACACTCCTCTTCTCCAAACCATCTAATGGGGGAAGCTTCGCCCTCAGAAGCCGACAGGGAGACCTCTTTGGTGAGGGACCCCAGGGGTGGAGACCCTGAGGCCGGCCTCCGCGGGCTGGTTGAGGAGGGAGGCTGTTAGCCTGGGAGCTTGGCCCACGCTGGGGGGCTCTGTCCAACCCAGGGCCACCTCCCTCAAAGCCAGGAGGGCTAAGTGGGCACTGAGGCCGGAGGAGGAAGCCAGGTCAGGGCCGGTGGAAGAGGCTGAGGACCTCCCGGGGTTCCCTGTGTCCAGCCAGAGGCTTGGGGACTGGCCAGGCCCCCACCTGCAAGGGCTCCCACAGTGGTCCCCCATGCCCTGGCCCAGGTGCCCAGAACAGTGCTGCATCCCCAGGAAGGGACCCAGGCTCAGTGGAATTAAATTAAGTCCTGGCCTGTCTGACCAGTGGCTTTGCATCCCCAGAGCGATGAATGACATTGGCGACTACGTGGGCTCCAACCTGGAGATCTCCTGGCTCCCCAACCTGGACGGGCTGATAGCCGGCTACGCCCGCAACTTCCGGCCTGGCATCGGAGGTGAGGGGCGGTCCAGGCCCAGCAGGCAGGAGCCGCTGGAGCCCAGGCTAGGCCGTGGCTGAGTGGCCCACTGGGCTGTAGGCTGGCCTCTGGGCAGGGAAGCCTGGCTCTCCCCTGGGGGGCTCCATCAGAGCCAGGCCCCCACACAGACAGCCAGGGAGGTGCAGCTTTTCAGGCCATGATGGCCGACTGCCTGTGACTGGGACCCCGGCAGGGTCCCATCGTGGCTCCCATGCTGGGCCGGCCTCAGTCCTTCTTAGTTCTGCTCTTTCCTCGCAGGCCCCCCCGTGAATGTGGCCCTTGCCCTGGAGGTGGCCAGCATCGACCACATCTCAGAGGCCAACATGGTAGGTGCCACCAGCCTCTGCCTCAGGCACGGTGGGTGCCCACAGCCTCTGCCCTGGGCTGCATGCCCCTGGGGGTGGAGCAAGGCTGACCCCCGGCCCCTGTGCCACCTCCACAGGAGTACACCATGACGGTGTTCCTGCACCAGAGCTGGCGGGACAGCAGGCTCTCCTACAACCACACCAACGAGACCCTGGGCCTGGACAGCCGCTTCGTGGACAAGCTGTGGCTGCCCGACACCTTCATCGTGAACGCCAAGTCGGCCTGGTTCCATGACGTGACGGTGGAGAACAAGCTCATCCGGCTGCAGCCCGACGGCGTGATCCTGTACAGCATCCGGTGAGCGGGCTGCCCACCCGGACTCCGGGGGAGAGCCTGCCCGGGCCAAGCGTCGGCGCCTGGACGCTCCAAGGCTTGGAAAAGCTCGAGCGGCTTCTGCTGCTGGGAGCTGGCGGGCGGGCGGAGGGGGGGGGCAGAAGCTGCGCGGTTATTTATATCCCCCGCAGCTGCTGGAGAAACATCCGCTCCAAGGTCGCCGACAGGAAGCCGGCAGATGTGGCTTTTTGGCCAACACAGTGCCTTTTGGTTTTTAAAATGGGGTGGAATTCACATAACATAAAATTAACCTTTTTAAAGTGAACAATTCAGTGGCATTTGGCAGATTCGCCACGTTGTGCAACCCCACCTCTGTCTGGTCCAAAACATTTCAAGACCCCAAAAGGAGACCCAGCCACTGAGCAGGTGCTCTCCACTCCGCCCTCCCTGGAGCCCCAGCAGCCACCCGTTTGCTTTCTGTCTCTGTGGGTCTGCCCAGAGACAGAAACATTTCATCGAAAGGGAATCACATGCTGTGTGTGGGACCCTTTATGACTCCGGCTTCGTTACTCAGCATCACGTCCTCACGGTTCATCCCAGTGGAAGCCGGAGTCAGGGGCGCCTTCTTCTTCATGGCCTAGGCGATGGCCCACGGCAGGGGCGCGCCACACCTGCCTCCCATCCCTCTGCCGAGGGGCGCTTGGGTGGCTTCCGTCGTTGGCGAATGTGAAAACACTGCTATGAATGTGTGTGCGCGCATTTGTTTGAAAACCTGTTTTCAGACACATGCCTCTTAAACATGGAATTAGTTCATGACACTTAAAAAATCAGGAGGCATGTGGCCGGACGCAGTGGCTCATGCCTGTAATCCCAGCACTTTGGGAGGCCGAGGTGGGTGGATCACGAGGTCAAGAGATCGAGACCATCCTGGCCAACATGGTGAAACCCCGTCTCTACTAAAAATACAAAAGATTCGCCGGGCGTGGTGGCAGGGGCCTGTAGTCCCAGCTACTCAGGAGGCTGAGGCAGGAGAATGGTGTGAACCCGGGAGGCAGAGCTTGCGGTGAGCCGAGATTGCGCCACTGCACTCCAACCTGGGGACTGAGCGAGACTCCATCTCAAAAAAAAAAAACAAAAAAAAAAAAAGAAATCAGGAGGCAGCCGGGTGCAGTGGCTCACGCTTGTAACCCCAACACTTTTTGGAGGCTGAGGTGAGAGTATACTTGAGCCTGGGAGTTTGAGACCAGCCTGGGCAACATAGGGAGATCCTGCCTCTACAAAAATAATAAAAAATATTAGTTGGGCTTGGTGGTGTGCACCTGTGGTCTCAGCTACTCGGGAGGCTGAGGTGGGAGGATTACCCACCTCAAGCCCGGGGGGTTGAGGCTGTAGTGAGTCAAGATTGCACCACCGTACTCCAGCTTGGGTGACAGAGTGAGACCCTGTCTCATAAACAAACAAAAAAATGGAGATATTTTACATAGGAATTTAAATATTTGACCTCTCCTAGAAAATCAAGTGCGTGGCAACTCTGGGCCTATTCCCGTGTGTTCCTCAGCCATCGCTCGGGCCAGGGCCTGGGTGCGCAGGCTGTCCCCTGCCCCGTAGGCCCCCAGCCTAGTTCAATAGTCAAGCATTTTGAAGAGAATGAATGAAATCCAGTTCTTGACGGTCCTAAAGGAATACTTGACGTCTATGAAGTTGAGCAGTTTCCAGGTTTACCTGGATTCTGGGCAAACACAGTCTGAGAAGTAGCTGGGGCTCCAGGCAGGTGCTCAGGGGGCATCTCTGCAGGGGAACTGCCAGGCTTTCGGGAGGGCTGGCCTCACCCCCAAGGCCTCACTGCCATGCTTGTCTTGGCAGAATCACCTCCACTGTGGCCTGCGACATGGACCTGGCCAAATACCCCATGGACGAGCAGGAGTGCATGCTGGACCTGGAGAGCTGTGAGTGGGTGTACAAGGCGGGCAGGGGCTTCTCTCGGAGGGGCCATGCTGGCTTCTCCAGCAGTGGATGGGGGCTCAGACTGTCAGCCCGGGGCCTGGACAAGGCTGGCCCGGCTCAGGGTGCAGGAAAGCACCAAACCAGCTTCTGCATGCAAGAAGCCTGGGCAGGAGGAGAAGGGGCCAGAAGGCCTGGAGCAGTCTGGCTTGTGGGTCTGTGCCCTGCCTGGGGAGCCGGGCCGTGGAGCCCAGACATGGCACGGATTGATATTGTTGAGCCAGTGCAGCAGCCCCTGTGTGTCACCTGACAACGGTGACCCCATCTGTGTCCCATCCACCTGCCCGGCGGAGCCCGACGTGGTCCCAGAGCTGAAGGCCTCCTCGCTCCTGGCTGGGGTCCTGCTCGGTCCCCATCACGATGGTGTCGGCCCCCTGCAGGCTTCCTGTGTGGACGGAGCGCTCCTGCCAGGGCTCCCGGGGCAGGGCCAGGCTCTGCCGCCCACCTGTGTGCTTTTCCTCCAGACGGTTACTCATCGGAGGACATTGTCTACTACTGGTCGGAGAGCCAGGAGCACATCCACGGGCTGGACAAGCTGCAGCTGGCGCAGTTCACCATCACCAGCTACCGCTTCACCACGGAGCTGATGAACTTCAAGTCCGGTAACATATGCCCACCGCCCCTTCCGCGTGTGCCCGCCGCCCCTTCCTCGTGCGCCCGCCTGTGGTTTTCATGCTTTTTAGTCAAGCCACCCGCAGGCCCCCAGGGCCCCTGGGGATGCAGCTGGGACGCTGCTGCCTTAGGAACTTGCTCATTGGCACCAGCTGCACCTGAACCAGGGCTTCCAGGCCTGCCATTGTGTGGGCGTGGGTCAGGCCTTCCCATCTCACTCCTTGGTCCTTTCTCTCTTCCCAGCACTCCAGATTTATGGGAAACCAGAGGGTGTGGGGAGCTCTCTTAGCCCCAGGTCTGCAGGGCTCAGGGGCCAAGCTTTCCTTGGCTACCTTGTCTCCCAGCCCCACTTTCCCACCCCTACGCACCCCTGTCCCCGGTCATCCAGAGCCAGTGAGCCCAGTGCTGGCTCCTTCCAGAGCCTGGCTGTGCCCGCAGGAGTGTTAGGAGAGAAAGGGGTGAGCCCTCCCCATTGGTTGCGAGGGTCCCTCAGGGCCAGTCCAGCAAGCGTGAGGCCAGCAGTAACCTCAGCCTCTCTCCCTCTCCTCTGGGTGACACTGCTCAGGACCAGCCTGTCCTGTGGCCAGACCTAGGTTCGGAGGCCCCCTGACATTTCAGGCCATGTGGTTGGTGGGGAGGGCAGGGGTCTAAGTCTCTCTTCTGAGCCCTGGTGGGCCCCGTAGCTGCCAAGCCCTGCAGCCCCTGAGTCCCATGGCTGGGCTGGGCTGGGCAGGGACGGGGGCACCGACGGTGGCTGTCCTGGCAGCTGGCCAGTTCCCACGGCTCAGCCTGCACTTCCACCTGCGGAGGAACCGCGGCGTGTACATCATCCAGTCCTACATGCCCTCCGTCCTGCTGGTCGCCATGTCCTGGGTCTCCTTCTGGATCAGCCAGGCGGCGGTGCCCGCCAGGGTGTCTCTAGGTACGGGGCCTCGCCGCTGCTCCGAGGGAGCTGGAAGGGCGGCCCTGGGGAACAGGACTCCCCATTCCTCGGCTGGGGGCTCAGCACTGGCCTCTGGACCATGCCAGCTGTCCTGGGGCAGTGGCCAGCCGGGCCAGGCCAGGTCAGGGAAACAGGACCTGCTCCCTGGGATGGGCATGGGGGTGGGGGGCAGCGGACCCTTATCCGTGGGTCACAGGCACCGAGGCTGGGATGGGGCGGCGTGAGGGCAGGACTACGACGATGGCACCACCTGTGCCCTGCAGGCATCACCACGGTGCTGACGATGACCACGCTCATGGTCAGTGCCCGCTCCTCCCTGCCGCGGGCATCAGCCATCAAGGCACTGGACGTCTACTTCTGGATCTGCTATGTCTTCGTGTTTGCCGCCCTGGTGGAGTACGCCTTTGCGCATTTCAACGCCGACTACAGGAAGAAGCAGAAGGCCAAGGTCAAGGTCTCCAGGCCGAGGGCAGAGGTGAGGGCCTGGGGCCGAGCCAGGGACAGCACTGCTGGGGGCCCCAACCAGGACCCTTCAGCTGCCCCAGCCCACTGTGGGTCCCAGCTGTGCTCCCTGAGCGTGGGGGGCTGGAGCTGCTGGTCCAGGCGGGGCCTCCGCATGGGAACACCTGTGGTCCAGGGCCCTGGGAGCTGCACCCCAGCGCTCAGCCCTGTCTCCCCCACCGGCCTTCGTGCAGATGGACGTGAGGAACGCCATTGTCCTCTTCTCCCTCTCCGCTGCCGGCGTCACGCAGGAGCTGGCCATCTCCCGCCGGCAGCGCCGCGTCCCGGGGAACCTGATGGGCTCCTACAGGTCGGTGGGGGTGGAGACAGGGGAGACGAAGAAGGAGGGGGCGGCCCGCTCAGGAGGCCAGGGGGGCATCCGTGCCCGGCTCAGGCCCATCGACGCAGACACCATTGACATTTACGCCCGCGCTGTGTTCCCTGCGGCGTTTGCGGCTGTCAATGTCATCTACTGGGCGGCGTACGCCATGTGAGCACCGGACTCAGGCCACCCTCGCTTGTCCTGGCGCCCGGCGGCGGCTGCCCAGAAACTTCCTGGGAGAAAGAGCCCTCGGGCTGCCTTCCCCTCTGCGTGTTTCGAAGTGGGATGACAGTCGGCCACGGAAAACAAGAGGAAGCCTCGGCCTCCCTGAGCTCTGACCCCAGCCTCACCCGAAAGGCCAGCCTGGGGCTCTCCGGCAGGCAGCCCGAGACCTGCACAGATGAAGGAGCAGAGGGTCTGACCGAGAGGCTGAGCCGGGCCGGGGTCTGGGCCCTTCAGGGAGCCGCGGATTTTTAGGTTCAGAAAGTGATCCTGGTTTCTAGGTGTTTGCTCTGCAGGATCGGGATCAGCGCGTGGGAGGAGGGGGAGTGGACATCCATCCGGTGAACAGTGAAGGCGTTTGTGAGGTCTTTCTGGTCCCAGCATGAAATAAAGCCTTGGCCTGGGGGCCGCTTCATTCTCCCTCACTGTGCTGCGCTTCACTCCTGGGGTGCCTGGAGCCCACCCCAGCTGCCCGGAACACCCTTCTCCAGCTGCAGGCTCCCTGGGCGGTGTTTGGGTGGGAGCTGATTGTGAAAGTGCAGAGAACACTCAGGGTTGAACACACACCTTGCCCAGGGGAAACAGTGGGTCGAGGTCCTGGGAAGGAGGCTGTCCTTGTCAGCAGGGCAGGCTTCGAGGGAAGAGCTTCAAGAAGTGATGAACCAGTTTTTGTGACGCTGGCTTCAGGCACTGGGTCTCCTCATCTATGTCCCCGCGCTGTGATGAGGCCATTTTCTCCAGGGGCGTGAGGCAGGAGCCTGCGCCGACAGTGTGAGGGAGTGAGCTCAGGGTCGCTGTCCCAAAGCCGGGAGCTTTTGAAGTGTCTTCCTGAGATCCTGGGGCTCAACACTAGACTTGGGGACAGAGACTTGGGGACACAGGGGCTCAGGGGCTGGATCCCAGATGAGCCATGTCTGGGGTACTGAGGGAGGGCTGAGGTGCAGGGGCCTGGAGGGGGCTAGAGGAGCTGCCACTCCCTTGGTCCCTGAGGGCTTTGGTCCAGTGGGTGTCCAGGGCTAGGTGCCACCATGGTCCCCTCTTGGGTGTGAGGATAGACACATGGAGGCCACCGAGGCCTCACAAACACCACAGCCCTTTCCCACCTGCTGCCACTGCCACGGACATGGGGTGACCACCCTGCAGCCCAAGGACCCCCCCGGCCGTCAGAGCAGCTGACAGGCAGCTCTTAATGAGGGGTCCAGGTTTCACAGGGCACTGGGTCATTACTTGTGGAAGAATCTGAAGGGAGCAGTTGGAACAGCTGCTGGGGCTCTGCCATCCGCTGCGGGACCCAGGTGTCTGGGGCGCTGCCATCCTCTGCGGGACCCAGGCATCCGGGGCACTGCCATCCTCTGCAGGACCCAGGCATCCAGGGCGCTGCCATCCTCTGCAGGACCCAGGCGTCCAGAGCCATCACACGGCAGCTCGCAAGGTGGCAAAGTCGGCCAGGCCAGTGCCCTGTGGAATCAGGGTGGCCGCTAGCCCTGGGTGGCCCCCATCTCCATACCACTGGGGACCAGGGGATGACTGTGTGAATCACCTGTCCTCAGCACGGCCTGTGGCAGCCCTGGCAGGCTGAGCAAGCCGAGAAATCAAGTCATCACTGGGGCCCAGGCATTGCACCTGGGGATGGACACAGGCCGAGCTGCTTCCCCAAGGGCCAGGCTGTGCCCAAGAGCAGATGAGGGCACTGCCCACCACGGCCCAGACCACAGCCCCGTGCTCCACCTCTGGCCCCTGCTGGAAGGTCCCCCACGCCACTTCCTAACAACCACTCCTCATTCCCAGGCTGCCCTTTTGCGCCCCTGCTCTGCAGGACAAGGCTGTGAGGCTTGGCAGGGTCGTCCTGGGGGTGGGACAGGCTGGGGATGGAGGGGGTGGGACGGACCAGGCTCTGTTGTGGCCACAAGCGGCACACAGAACAGAAGTGAGCCCTGGGGCAAGCAGAGAGCAGGTGGCCGGGGAGCAGCAGAGCCGGATCTGGGTCAGCTGGGGCTCCAGGCCACCTCCCGACACCAAGGCGAGGCGGCTGAGCCTGCCAGCTCCCTGTCCAAGGACAGAGACACCCCTGCAGGGCCAGCTCTCACCGTCTCACCTCCTACCCTCTGCTTCCTGGGCCTCCCTGCAGGGTTACCGCTCCCTCCTCCCTGGAGCTCACCTTGCTCTGGGGATAGGGGCCCAGGCCGCAGATGGCACACACTATAGCTATGGGCTGGGTCCCAGGCTGCCACCACTACCCACCCCAGGCCCCCAGGCTCCTGCCCCAAGGGCGGGCCTTCCACCCAGGGCAGCCAGGGAGGGTCAGCTCCAACTCCTGGGCCTTTGGGGGAAGGGGGTTGGTTCAAGATTCTGGGAACTATTTGGGGGCATCTCCTGGACCTGGAGGCTGTTGAGCCACCCCCCACCCCGCTCTCTGCTGTGAGGACCCTGGCCCCCATCTCTGCCTTGTCCTCCTTGCGGCCGCAGGGTGCCCTCTTTCCCAGGCTTGTACCCACCAGGAGCTATTTAAAGCCAGCCTTTGCAACTGCCTTGGGCACCCACGCAGCCAGGCCCGCCCGGGCAGCAGCCGTGCCTGATTCTGCAACCAGCAATCACCCCCCCCACAAGCAGGCTGCTGTTTCTGCCCACATATTTACAGGGCCAGGAAGGACGGGAGGGCGCATGCTTTCAAACGCGACTTCTATTCTGGTAGTGAGGGCAGGAGCAGATGAAGGCGGGGGTGGGTCAGAGTTTGCAGCTGAGAGGAACCTGTTTGGGGAGGGGATGCCAGTGTTGCCCGCAACAGGGGGCACCTGCAGCAGAGATTGGTGGGCAGAGAGGCTGCCAGGGCTCCGTACACCCCCATCCCAGCAGAGACAAGTCTTTGGGGGCTGGTGGCTTCCTGGTCTCCGTGGAAGGCTGGACTGTGTACCATGAGCAGTGACCCCTGAGTGCCCCCTGAGAGTTGGGCCCACTCTTCCCTGAGGCTAGAGGCCACAGGTGGAGCAAGAGGGGCCAGGACGTCAGGGACAGCGTCCAGCTTCTCCGTCCCGTGGCAGAGGTGGGGCAGGCACCGGCCGTTACAGTGCCCCTCCCCTCCAGCGAGGCAGGCGGGTGCATAGCGCAAGCGGAGCTCACACCTAGGGGCGTCCTCATGTGGGTTCCCCTACAAACAGAGCCTGAGACAAGGACTTGGGTGCTGGGAGTTTATTTGGGGCTGGGGGTCTCCGCTGCCTAAACAAAGTACCACAAACCAGGTGCCTTAGAGTGACAGAATCTGTTCTCTCTGGAGCCGAATGTCCAAAATCAAGACGCTGCAGGGCTGGTTCCCTCTGGCAGCTCCAGGGAGGACCCTCCCCCGGCCTCCCTCCTGCTTCTGGAGTTGCCAGGAACCTCTGGCCCTCCTGGCCTGGCAGGTGCACTGCCTCAGCCTCTGCCTCCGTCTCTGAGTCATTCTGCTGTCTCTGTCTCTCCTCTTCTTCTCAGGCACCTGCCGTTGGATTTAGGGTCCACCCTACTTCAGTGCGGCCTTGTATTAACTGCATCTGCAAAGACCCTAATTTGAAACAAGGTCAACATTCTGAGGTCCTGAGTGACTTTGGGAGCCATTCAGCTCCATAGAGAGGGTGATCCACAGAGGCAGGAGCGAGAGCAGGGAGTGGGGAGGGATGAGGAAGGAGGAAAAACAGGAATGAGCTTTACAACCTGGGACGGCCAGATCCCAACCCCACTGGCGACCCTCTGCCCAGAGCCAAGGGGAATGTGCCTCCATATTGTCCTTTTAAATTTCTTTTTTAATTTAAAACAAAATTTTTAGTATAGATAGGGTCTCAATATGTTGCCCAGGCTGGTCTCGAACTCCTGGGGCTCAAACGATCCTCCTGCCTCAGCCTCCGAAAGCACTGGGGTTACAGACGTGAGCCACCCTGCCCAGCCTGAATTGTCCTTTTGAAGAATGAGGGGCTGGGCATTTATCCACCAACCCCCACCCAGCTCACATCCCCCAGGTCAGTCCTGCAAGCAAGCTGGGCAAGCGCCCTGTAGCACTATGGAGGGCACTAGAGGCGGCACTGACCGTGAGTGAGTTTTTTTTTGTTTTTTGTTTTTTGTTTTTTTTGAGATGGAGTCTTGCTCTGTTGCCCAGGCTGGAGTGCAGTGGCGTGATCTCAGCTCACTGCAACCTCTGCCTCCTGGGTTCAAGTGATTCTCCTGCCTCAGCCTCCCAAGTAGCTGGGACTACAGGCGCACGCCACCACACCCAGCTAATTTTTGTATTTTTAGTAGAGACGGGGTTTCACCACATTGGCCAGGATGGTCTTGATCTCTTGACCTCATGATCTGCCCGCCTTGGTCTCCAAAAGTGCTAGGATTATAGGCATGAGCCACCGTGCTCGGCCATGAGCGAGTTTTTGTTTATTTGTTTGTTTGTTTTTTGAGACGGAGCCTTGCTCTGTCGCCAGGCTGGAGTGCAGTGGTGCAATCTCAGGTCACTGCAAGCTCCACCTCCCGGGTTCAAGTGATTCCCCTGCCTCAGCCTCCCAAGTAGCTGGGATTACAGTCACGTGCCACCATGCCTGGCTAATTTTTGTATTTTAGTAGAGATGGGGTTTCACCGTGGTGGCCAAGAAGGTCTCAATCTCCTGACCTCATGATCTGCCCACCTTGGTCTCCCAAAGTGCTGGGATTACAGGCGTGAGCCACCGCGCCCGGCCCTGAGTGAGTTTTATCCGCCCCCACAGCTGCTGCTTAAACCAGATGTAGCCCGGAGGGCGCAGCCCAGGCCCCAGAGCAGCTGGGAGCCCTGGCACTGCTTGCATCTGTTCCGGCGGATGCCACGTTAAGTTTGTCTGCGGCTGATTCTTCAGGGTGGTGGCAGCCAAAGCAAGAGAGACAGCCATGGAAGTCGTGGGGGGCTGGTGACGAGCCAGTCTGCAGGCATCTCCACGGCAGGAGGCCCTCCTCCTCCTCCACCCTGGCCTGCAGTCCTGCTGGCAGAGGTTACATCTGATGCGGCGACCCAGACCCCATCCGAGGAGTGAGCCTCGGTCACCGGCTTGTCAGGTGGATGTCAGTGTCATCGCCCACTCTGTGCCCCCGGCATGGAAGCCACAGGGGTGAATCCTCTGAGCTCCAGGCATTCTCCTCCCTGGCCCTACAAGTGCTCTCTTGTGCTAACCCGGTGCGGTGACCCCTGCCTGTGCCCACAGCCCACCAGCTGGGGGGCTCCAGAGGGCGCCTGACTTCCAAGCCTCTGTCCTTGCCGGGGTTGAGGGTGGTTTCAGAGGCTCTGGTTTTGCCTTCTCCACCATGGTGGCCCTCACTCCACAGGCCAGGGAAACAGAGGATCCTGGCAGCTGCTCAGGGCCTGCAACCTGCCATGGACCTGCAGACCAGGGTGCCACCATAGGTTGGGTCCATAAACCCACTGGATGGCCACAGGCCGGGACCCCATCGGTCACTTGGCATCCCCAGGCCCCCATGCTGACTGGGGGGACCCCCTCGGTCACTTGGCATCCGCAGGCCCCCATGCTGACTGGGGGCTGCCATGAAATGTTGGGTCCCTGGGTGGCATCAGACCCAAGATCCCAAAGCCCTTCCCGTTGCGGGTGTCCTTTCTCCAGGACAGAGCTACTCTGAAGACGCAGCCACAATGGCTCTGGGGGAGTCTTCATCACACCTGCACGCGGTCCATCACACCTGTGTGGTCCATCATACCTGCATGCAGTCCATCGTGCCTGTGCGGGGTCCATCGCGCCTGTGCGGGGTCCATCGCGCCTGTGCGGGGTCCATCGCGCCTGTGTGTGGGATTTATCCCGCCTGTGTGCGGGGTCCATCGCGCCTGTGTGGGGTTCATCGCGCCTGTGCGGGGTTCATCGCGCCTGTGCGGGGTCCATCGCGCCTGTGTGTGGGATTTATCCCGCCTGTGTGCGGGGTCCATCGCGCCTGTGTGGGGTTCATCGCGCCTGTGCGGGGTTCATCGCGCCTGTGTGCGGGGTCCATCGCGCCTGTGTGCGGGGTCCATCGCGCCTGTGTGGGGTTCATCGCGCCTGTGCGGGGTTCATCGCGCCTGTGTGCGGGGTCCATCGCGCCTGTGTGCGGGGTCCATCGCGCCTGTGTGGGGTCCATCGCGCCTGTGCGGGGTCCATCGCGCCTGTGTGTGGGATTTATCCCGCCTGTGTGCGGGGTCCATCGCGCCTGTGTGTGGGATTTATCCCGCCTGTGTGCGGGGTCCATCGCGCCTGTGTGGGGTCCATCGCGCCTGTGTGTGGGATTTATCCCGCCTGTGTGCGGGGTCCATCGCGCCTGTGTGGGGTCCATCGCGCCTGTGTGGGGTCCATCGCGCCTGTGTGTGGGATTTATCCCGCCTGTGTGCGGGGTCCATCGCGCCTGTGTGGGATTTATCCCGCCTGTGTGCGGGGTCCATCGCGCCTGTGCGGGGTCCATCGCGCCTGTGCGGGGTCCATCGCGCCTGTGCGGGGTCCATCGCGCCTGTGTGTGGGATTTATCCCGCCTGTGTGCGGGGTCCATCGCGCCTGTGTGGGGTCCATCGCGCCTGTGCGGGGTCCATCGCGCCTGTGCGGTGTCCATCGCGCCTGTGTGTGGGATTTATCCCGCCTGTGTGCGGGGTCCATCGCGCCTGTGCGGGGTCCATCGCGCCTGTGTGTGGGATTTATCCCGCCTGTGTGCGGGGTCCATCGCGCCTGTGCGGGGTCCATCGCGCCTGTGTGTGGGATTTATCCCGCCTGTGTGCGGGGTCCATCGCGCCTGTGTGGGGTCCATCGCGCCTGTGCGGGGTCCATCGCGCCTGTGCGGTGTCCATCGCGCCTGTGTGGGGTCCATCACGCCTGTGTGTGGTGCTGCAGGGCCCTTCTCCGAGGAGACCAAGGCTCTCCTCCAACCCATGGTCATGGTTGAGTTCTGGAAATGAGAGCAGGAGTCACAGTTTCCCACTGTGCCTGCAGGTCCCAGCCTTCTCCTCCCCGTGCTTGTTTATTTCTGGTTATTCAAGTCCAGTGCCTACCTCAGTTGGTTGTTCATCTCCCACTCCAGGGACATGGTGGCCTATGAGCCACAGATCGTGAGGGTCAGGCACCCTGGCTGCCCCCATTGCTGCGCCAACACCCACCTTGCCTCCAGCGGTTGGCGCAGCCACACGGCTCCCATGGCAGGACCCGGGGCAGCACTTCCTCCTGCTAACATCATCCACGCAGCTCAGCTCTCCAGGAGCTTCTCAGCAGCTCTGCCTTGTGCTAGCACCATGCTGGCCGCTCCACTATGGCTGTGTCCTCCGGGCCCTCCTGGGACCGAGGCAGGTGGCAGTCCCTGTGGTCTCATCCAGTGGACCCACCCGCTCAGCTGGGCACTGCCCAGCACTTTGGGAGGTTGAGATGGGAGGATTTCTTGAGCTCAGGACTTCAACACCAGCCCAGGAGACATAAGGAAACCCCATCTCTGCAAAAGAAAAATAGCCAGGTGTGGTGGTGTGCACCTGTGGTCCCAGCTACTTGGGAGGCTGAGGTGGGAGGATTGCTTGAGCCCAGGAATTCAAGGCTGTAGTGAGCTGTGACTGCACCACTGCACTCAGCCTGGGCAATAGAATGAGACCTGTCTCAAAAAAAAATTAAAAATAAATAAATCAATAAATAAACATTAAGCCCACCCCCAGGCCCCAGACCCTGCCTGAGTCTGTTTGGCTGCCATAGACGCGTGGCTGATCAACAGCAGGGTTGATTTCTCACTGTTTTGGAGGCCGCAGGTCTGAGATGAGGGTGCCGGCGTGTTGGGGCCTGATGAGGGCCCTCTTCCGGCTGTAGACGCCGACTTCTCGTTGTGTCCTTATGTGGCAGAAAGCGGACAAAGCCTTCTCAGGCCTCTTACGGGGGCACTAATCCCACCAGCAGGCTCCACCCCACTCACCTCATCACCTCCCAGAGGCCCCACCTCCTAATACCATCACCCCTGGGGGCAGGATTTCAACCTAGGAATTTTGGGGCAACAGAGACATTCAGCCCACGGCAGACCCCTTCCTCACACTCCTCCAAGTGAATCAAGACTAGCTCTGCCTTGCTGGGATGTGAAATCCGCCATCATAAATGGGTGCTTCCATGTCCCCCCTGATCTAGCATCCTCCACACCATCCCAGCCGTGACCGCCCGTTCTCACCAGAGCCCGTCAGCCAGGACCGTCGCCTGGCTGCCTGGACTGTGACGCGAGCCATCGCCTCCCTGCTTGGACCGTGCAGAGGCTCCAGCTTTCATCCTGGCTGCAGGGAGAGAAGGCAGGGCAGACCCTGAAGGGGACATGTGTCACGAGTAATGTCCCCCAGGAGACACTGAAGTCCTAGCCCCTGGCACCTGTGAGTGGGACCTTACTTGGAAATAGGGCCTTTGAAGACGTAAGTTAAATGGAGTCCTATTAGATTAGGGTGAGCCCTAAATCCAAACACTGTGTCCCTCTAGAGGAGGAGGACACAGAGGCAGGGGGAAGAGGGCTGGGTGGGGACAGACAGAGATCGAGGTGACATGCATACAAGCCAAGGATTGCCAGCACCAGGGGAGAGGCCTGGGACAGACCCTCCCACACAGCCGCAGAAACACCAGCACTGCCCACACCTTGGCTTTGGACTTCGGGCCTCCAGAGCCGTGAGATGATACATTTCTGTTGCCTGAAGTCACCCAGTTTGTCGCCATTTGTCATGGCAGCCCCAGGAAACTGATACAACCATCATCTTGCAAGGTAAGTGCCCCAGATGAGATATTTTCAGGGACTCCAGACAGAAGCCTCCTCTGCTGTCCTCTAACAAGTGAGGTGGAATTTGGGAGCACAATATTCACAGGTGAATTCACCCACAATGACCCCAAACCAGGCCTCAGTTCTGATGCCTTCCCTGCCAGGGCCCTGTGCTTGGCATAGCCGACCTCCGGGCTGCACAGAGGTCTTCTCTGGGATCTGTCGCTCTTCTGCTCAGCTATTGGGCCTGATTTTCAGCACCGTCTGCTTTCTCGCTATAGGAGAAGAGGGTTTCTTTCAATGCCACCGTAGAGAACTTTCTGGCTTCCGCAGCATTCCCTGAAGCCATAGTTGCTTCCAGACTCGGCCCTGGTGAGGGCTCTGCAGGCTGGCTTTCAGCTCCCCACCTTCCACCTGCAGGAGGCCCTCGTTGTCACTGTCCTGGTGAGAGACTCAATGCCACAACCCCACCCTGGAATTGGCCACCTCCAGGACCAACCGTCTTAGCTTGGGTGATCCCCAAAGGAGAGCCTGATATGAGACTTCAGTGCATGTAGTTATTTGGGGAGGTGATCCTAGGAGGTAGGAGTGAGAGGTGGGGTGAGACAGGGAGGAGGAAACGCCTGTGTTATTGCAGAAGCTGCCTTGGGGGTCAGCTCTACTGTCCCCAGGTCCCTGGGACCTTCTGAGGAGCCACAGGAATGCACCTCAGAGTTGTCCTTCTAAGCACAGGATGCTGGGGCGTGGAGGAGCCAATTCCCAGCCCCGTTGCCTGAGGCGTGTCCCTGGGGAGAACTCCCCACCTTTCAGGCTGCCCTGCACTTGGGCTGAGCAGTTTGCTGTGGAGTCAGAGAAAGTCCCAAGGCAGAACAGCCGCAGAGACAGGAGGACCTTTCGGATGAGACTTGCCTGGCAATGGCCCATCCCGGCTGCTCTGAAACTACAGGCAAGCAGAGGGCATATGGCCCAGGCCACCAAAAACATCTACGGCCAAGAGCCGGGGATTTCCCACAAAATAAACCTAACCATTTTGGGGGAAATGAATGCGCTTTTCTCTCTTGCCTTGCTGAGTACGGGGCTTCTCCGGTGTCAGTGACTAGGAGTGCGGGCTCTGGAGTGAGCCAGCTATGCGGACCGGATATGTAACCCTGGGCAAGGCATTTACCCCCCTGAGCCCCAACATCTTCATCCCTTAAATGGGGACGGGGACGATCCTCCCCTTACCGGGTTATTTTGAACCTCAACAGGTATCATTAGCCAGACGCAGCTAGGCCAGTGCCTGGCAGTCCTACAGCTCAGTCATTTGCTTTTATCAGTTAGTCCAAAGCAGCCGTCTGCCTGGCTTGGGCGGAGATTAGCCTTGTCAGAGAAGAAATGCAAAAAGAACACTCGTTACTATTTAGGTTTAGACACTGGAAATAGGATTTGTAGCAAGACAATAGCCTTGCAATCTGGACTATTGTGTTAAAAATTCCCTCACTGGCTGGGCGCGGTGGCTCAAGTCTGTAATCCCAACACTTTGGGAAGCTGAGGCGGGGGGATCACCTGAGGTCAGGAGTTCGAGACCAGCCTGGCCAACATAATGAAACACTGTATCTACTGAAAATACAAAAATTAGCTAGGTATGGTGGCAGGCACCTGTAATCCCAGCTACTCCAGAGGCTGAGGCACGAGAATCACTTGAACCCAGGAGGTGGAGGTTGCAGTGAAACCCCACTTCCTAACCTCTCTCAGCTCCCAGTTACCACACCCCCAGGGCGATCAGAGGAGATTCGGTCATCGGCCTGCTCCTCAGCGTGCTGAGAATCAGGCTTTCTGCCCTGCAGAGAAGGATTTGACCTATGACATGGGGAAAACCCACCTCTCCAGGCCTGGGAGAGTTGGAAGGAGGAGGCAGGCGCAGGGTGGAGGAAGAGGACTCCTGCTGGCTCCCGACACTCAGTAACTTCACTGGCCACTGTGGCCACACGGGGTGGGTTGTCTGGTCTGCCGTCTTGAGCTTCTAGAGTGGCTGGCTTGCATCCACTGAGGCTGAGGGAGACACCCTAGGAGAGAAGCTGGGGGCTCCACCGAGGCCAAGGAGCTGAATAGCAAGTTGGGGGCAAGGGGCCTGGTCGGGCACTTGCTGTCACCAGATCAAATCTTTTGTTTCTGGCCGGGCACACTGGCTCACGCCTGTAATCCCAGCACTTTGGGAGGCCGAGGCAGGTGGATCACCTGAGGTCAGGAGTTTGAGACCAGCCTGGCCAACATGGCGAAACCCTGTCTCTACTAAAAATACAAAAATTAGGCAGGCGTAGTGGCATGCGCCTGTAATCCCAGCTACTCAGGAGGCTGAGGCTGGAGAATTGCTTAAAACTCTGAAGTGGAGGCCAGGTGTGGTGGCTCACGCCTGTAATCCTAGCACTTTGGGAGGCTGAGGTGGGCGGATCATGAGGTTAGGAGATCGAGACCATCCTGGCTAACACAGTGAAACTCTGTCTCTACTAAAAATAAAAAATTAGCCGGGCATGGTGGCGGCCGCCTGTAGTCCCAGCTACTCGGGAGGTTTAGGTGGGAGAATGGTGTGAACCCGGGAGGCAGAGCTTGCAGTGAGCCAAGATCGCACCGCTGCACTCCAGCCTGGGCGACAGAGCAAGACTCTGTCTCAAAACAGAACAAAACCAAACAAAAATCTTTTGTCTCTAACCCAGGAGTCTTGTGTCTTCTGACAGCATCTGTGAGACTGGGGCCGGCTAATCTGTCCAAGCTCAGGTCCTTCACAGCTCTAGACGGTTCCTCCACGACAATGTCAGCTGTGGGTGCAAACAGAATGCCCACATCCCAGCTGCCCAACCTCACCTAGCAAGCCCCAGGGCAGCCACTCTATGGCCAGGCACGGCGAGGGTCTGGGGCACTTTGGGATCTGAGGAGCCCCGCAAGCCTCGTCTTTGACTTCACAGGAGCCCCTTTCCCTCCACACCCAGATGTCATCTCGTGGGGGACATAAGACAGATCAGCGACTGCCGAAGACCGAGGAGAACTTAAGCACTCATTCGAATGTTGGGTTCAGATGACTTGAGCTATTGCTTTTCCTGCTGCCTGGTACATGGGGGCTCGAGAAGGGTAAGAGATGGAGGAGAGGTAAACGGCGACACTCTCTTCCCCTCCCAGTTCCACGGCCTCTAACCATGCTCCCCACCCCAAGCGTCCCTGGGAAGGGCTGAGGACTGCCCTGCTGGGGGCCTGAACTGGATCCCGTGGGACTTGTTCTGGCCTTGGGGTTCCCCACTTTCCCAGCCGTGAAGCAGAGACCGGGCTGGCTGGAGCCGGCTCACAGCCCCAAGTGGGCCTGGGACCCAGTGGTAGCAGATACACCCTGGGTATCCAAGCGATGCTCAGGTCAGAAGAGCCACAAGGACAGAGCTCGGCCACGAGCAAACACAGAGCTCTGCCACGCTGAGACAGTGTTGCAACAAGCCAGGCGTTGGGTCTGACAGCTCGAGCCCGTGAATCGCCCCCACCCACTTGTGGTACAGTTCCCACCTCACACAGGAGGAGCCCGAGGCCCAGCAAAGTGAGGGGACGAGCTCCTGACCACAGAGTGGGAAGGGTTCCAGTCTAGCTGGCTCAGATACCCCCCTACATCCTCAGCCCTGCATTAGGGAGCTTCCCCTAGCGCCCCCCAGGCCAGTCCACGCCCTGGTCAGCAGAAGCCTCTGCACCAGGAGAGCCCCACCCCATTGCCCCTGCAGGGCACTCCTGACCTGGTGACAAGGTCCCCGGGGTCTGCTCCCTGCACAAGAGGCTGGGACACTTTCCAAAGACAGAGACGCTGGTACACAAGACGCTGGTACACAAGACGCTGGTACACACACGACGCTGGTACACACACGACGCTGGTACACAAGACGCTGGTACACAAGATGCTGGTACACACACAAGACGCTGGTACACAAGACGCTGGTACACAAGACGCTGGTACACGGTGCAGCTGCAAGGACTTGGGTCTGGAGCCTCCCTGCTGGGCAGGGCCCTGTCCATCCAGCTGCTGGCTTGTTGGGGCCAGTGCCACCTGGGAGGGGGCATGGCTCCTTCTGTCCTAGCAGAGCTGCTTTTGCCTGGGGAGCACTACAGTGTGTGCCTGTACGTGTGCATGCATGCTGTGTGTGCATGTGTGTGCTGTGTGTGTGCATGCATGCTGTGTGTGCATGTGTGTGGGCGTGTGCATAAGTGTGCCTGTGTGGGTTTGTGCGTGTATGCTGTGTCTGCATGTGTGTGGATGTGTGCCATCTGCATATGTGTGTGTGTGTGTGTGTGTGTGTGTGTGTGTATGTGAAACTCTCAATCTCAAAGGCCACAGAGCCACCAGCCAAGCAGAGTTCACAGTGGACCCCATTCTGCTGCTGGCCACAGCCCCCCACCTTGGCCCTGGCAGCTGATGTGGAGGAAGGCTTCTGGTTCACAGTGGTGCTTGCATTTCCAGGTCTTTCCTTGAGATAGATCCCAGAAGTGAAGCTGTGAGACCAGATGACGTGGACATCTTTGAGGCTCTGAGTGCCTTCTGTCAGCCTGCTTTCTAGAAGACGGTCCCAGGGCCAGGCACGGTGGCTCATGCCTGTAATCCCAGCACTTTGGGAGGCTGAGGCGGGCAGATCACAAGATCAGGAGATCGAGACCATCCTGGCTAACACAGTGAAACCCCGTCTCTACTAAAAATACAAAAAGAAATTAGCTGGGTGTGGTGGCGGGCGCCTGTAGTCCCAGCTACTCGGGAGGCTGAGGCAGGAGAATGGCGTGAACCCGGGAGGTGGAGCTTGCAGTGAGCCGAGATCACCCCACTGTACTCCAGCCTGGGCAACAGAGCGAGACTCCATCTCAAAAAAAAAAAAAAAAAAAAAGAAGATGGTCCCAGACGCAGCTCCCATGGTGGGTGGCATACGAGTCCCCTTCTCTCACATCCTTGCCAGGCCGGGAGATCCAAAGGACGAGCCCTTGGCTGTGTCTTCCCAGGGCAGCCTGGCCTTTGAGCGGTTCATAAACACCAGGCCTCAGGGCTCCAGGGGCCCTGGCACTCAGTCTTTGAATAAAAGGCAAAGACAACTGGGGAGGGCGGGGCTCACAGGGACCTTGGCTGACAGGTCCTCCAGCCTGGTGTGGACGGGAGTGGCAGGACGGGGAGGAGCTCAGGGGAGGGTTCAGAGGCCTTTCCTGGCCCCTGCTTCAGCATCTCCCCGTGATGGTTTGAGTGAACCGAGATTTTGTCTGTTTTCACGAGGCTAAAATAGCGTGTGGAGCAGTCCCACGAACAGTTCCCAGCATTGCCATGGTGACCGTGGTTCTGGTGCTGCCTCCTCAGACGCACCAGCCTCGCGCCGCGTCTGAAATAACCCCAGGGAGCCGAGGGCGGTGGAGGTGGGGGCCCACCACCCAGCAGCAACTGTTGGACCCTGCAGTGCAGGAGTGGCAGGGCCCGTCTGCAGTGCAGGAGTGGCAGGGCGTGTCCGCGGTGCTGACCGGTTGGTCTTGGGCCCTGGCGCTGTGTCCCCGCACAGGTCTCAGGAGAGGTTCTCCACTCTGAGGGCGCGTCCAGTCCAGAGAAGGGGACGTGCAGCGTGTTCCCCAGTGGTCTGGACCCTGAGGTCCCGCCCCATCCCTGCCCTGCCCAGGCTCTGCCCCCTGCTGGCGTGTGTCCCTGGACCAGGCATGGAGCGACCCTGGACCAGGCATGGAGCGACCCCGGCCCTGGTGTCTCATCCACAGAATAGGGTCATGATTCTCACGTCCTAGGGATGGGCTGAGGGTCCCAGAGGCGATGTCGGACACAGACGGTCCTCCAGGGGAAGGCACCATTGAGCGGGGTGGGGGCCTGAAGGGAGGCTGTGCCTTCTGGTGAGACTCAGCCAGGGAAGCTGTGTGCAGAGCTCAGCCTGGCAGTGTCCAGCCCTTCCCTGCCTCCCCTGGGTGCCCTCCCAGCTGCTCTATCTTCCAGGCCAGCCTCCTCTTTCCTCCCCTGGCCTCTCCAGACCCTGGACACAGCAACCCCGCCTCCTCCTCACTGTGTTGGCTCTGCTGCGAGTGGCAGTGCCCAGCCCCTCTGACAGTATGTGCACACACACACACACACTCAGAGAGCTACACACACACACAGGTACACACAGAGCTACAGACACACACACAGGTACACACAGAGCTACAGACACACACACAGGTACACATAGTTACACACAGGTACACACAGAGCTCCACACACACACTGGTACACACAGAACTACAAACACACACAGGTACACACAGAACTACAGACACACACAGGTACACACAGAACTATAGACACACACACAGGTACACACAGAGAGCTACACACACACACACACACACACACACACGGCCCCCCACACATGGGTACCTGTGGAGAACTACACACATATATGCAGAGACTGCATTCGTGAGGTCCCATCTGAATATTTAACTTTTTAAGTTATTATTATTATTTTTTTTAGAGGCTGGGCTTCACTCTGTCGCCCAGGCTAGAGTGCAGTGGTGCCATATCTCAGCTCACTGCAGCCTCCACCTCCTGGGCTCAGGTGATCCTCTCACCTCAGCCTCCTGAGCAGCTGGGACCACAAGCACACACCACCGCACCCAGCTAATTTTTAAACTTGTTGTAGAGACGGGGTTTCACCATGTTGCCCAGGCTTGTCTCCAACTCCAGGCCTCAAGCGATGCGCCCGCCTCGGTCTTCCCAAGTGCTGGGAATGCAGGCGTGAGCCACCGCGCCCGGCCCAATCCGCAGATTTTAAGCGGGGACGACTTAAAAACAGGATTGCTGAGCTGCGACGAGGGGGGCTGCAAGGGGAAGGACACGCGGCCCCCGGGGCTGAGGGCGGCCCGGAAGGATGGACTCCGAGGCGGGGCTGAAAAGGGGGCAGCCGCGCCCAGCGCCTCGGGGTGGGGCGGGAGGCCCGGAGGCCCCGGAGCCAGAGCGGGCAGGGCCGGCGCTGCGCGGTCGCCGAGGGACCCACGTGCGGGACGAGCTCCCCGGGCCCCCACGCGCCGCCAGCCCGAGCCCCGTCTCCCCGCGCGTCCCTCCCGCGCCCCCTCCTGGGCAAGCTCCGCATTGCGCGCGGCCGCCAGCAGCCCGGGAGCCGCGCAGCTCCCCGAGGCCAGGACAGCCAGCAGGGAAGTGCCAGGCCTGAAACGCCGCCGGAGGAATGGCACCCAGAAGCTCGGGCGCTGCAGGGCGGCTGTGGAGTGAGGGGCACACGGGCGCGTGGACGCAGTTACCGACAGACACACGTGCGCCGGCACATGCACACAGACGCAGGCACACACAGACACGTGGGCACAGAAAGGCACGCAGGCTGGGCCGGTGGCTTATGCCTGTAATCTCTGCACTTTGGGAGGCTGAGGCACCAGGATGGCTTGAGCCCAGGAGTTTTAAGGTCAGCCTGGGAAACGTAGTCCATGTCTACAAAAAATACAAAAAGTAGCTGGGCGCGGTGGTACGTGCCCGTGGTCCCAGCTACTCAAGAGGCTGAGGTGGGAGGATCACCTGAGCCCAGGAGGGCCAGGCTGCAGCGAGCCGAGATATGGCACCACTGCACTCCAGCCTGGGTGACACAGTGACACCCTGCCTAAAAAAAAAAAAAAAAAAGCAGGAAAAAAAGACACACGCACAGACATCTATGCATGCATAGACACACATACGTCAACACAGACACACAAGCACAGACATATCTATACACACACACGTGGACACACATACACAGACACATGTATGCATTCACACAATACACACAGACACAAACACATATGGACTCAGACAAGCACACAGGCACTCACACCCCACACCCTGTCTGAGGCTCCCCTGACCCACCTCGCTGGGGCAGCCTGGCCTCTTCCCACTCCCCGCACCCTTCACTCACAGAGCCCTTGCTCCCTGGGGCCGCAGAGCTGCCCCACTGCACACATCATCAGTCCCGGGGCCAGCCTCTCCCCCGGGGACCTGGTCAGCCCGTCTCAGCCATTCTGCACTCCTGTGGTTCTCTGACAGTGGCCCGTCTCCAGCAGCGTCCCACCAGGAGACCCCGCCTGGCCAGCTCACTGCTGTATTCCTGGCTCAACTCTGGCCCTCCATCCAGTAGGCCCTCAACCAACGTCCATCGAATGAACCCATGCAGCTGACATTGTCTCTTGAGCCAGTTTTTCCAAATCCCATGATCCCTGACGCAGAAAGGAAACATCTGGCCAGTCCCTCCCACGGCTGCTGTGCCCAGAGCCTGTGAGCAAACGCCTGGCCCTTCCTGTGACGGTGGTCCTTGCAGGACCCCACAGGGCAGTCTCACATCTGGCAGGAAGACCCACCCGGGCCCCTTGGGCTCTGTGAGATGCCTGCTCCTGTCGGGCACCTTTCTGGGCAGTCCCAAGCACTGAGCCAGCACAAATGCAGTTTAAGAGGCTGATGAGGGAGGCCTCCTCCTGGGGGTGTGGTGATGGGGACCCCACGGGCCACAGCCAACCCCTCCCAGACGTCTGATGAATCACACTGAGTGTAAACTGCCTCTCTTCTAAAAGGTCTCCACATCACTCGACAGTATCATCAAAGGACTCTTCCTAAGGAAAATCACAGGGTAGGCCCGGCAGCCACACAGAGCCACCTTGGCGGGGTCAGGAGCTGCGGCTCCCAGGTGCCCCAGCCCTGCTGGGAGGCCACCCTCAGCCAGACCCTGCAGCCACACTGCCCTCTGCCGGTCAGCACCCTACCCCAAGCCCCGGCGGTCACCTAGCACCTCCACCTGCGG
The DNA here is from genome assembly GCF_029289425.2 of Pan paniscus. Lineage (NCBI taxonomy): Eukaryota > Metazoa > Chordata > Mammalia > Primates > Hominidae > Pan > Pan paniscus. The sequence goes on along the minus strand of NC_073249.2, from coordinate 226,221,289 downwards.
TCCCAGGCACCGGGAGAGGGAAGGCTGCCTGCACCGGGAGAGGGAAGGCTGCCTGCACTGGGAAGGCTGTCCGCTTCACGGCCGGGGTTCTTGCTGCTTAGCTGGGGTTTTGGGAAAAGGCTTCACCTCGCCCTATACCGTTCTGTGTTGCTTGAGTTTTATAAAAAGTCAGTGTGCCTTTCATAACTTGTTTTTTTCATTTAAAAAATAATAGGTGTTTATGATTATGAAAGTATACGAGAACTTTATGAAAAATTTGGGAGCTACAGAAACTGCTGAGGTGGAAAAGCCTGGCCTTTAGCCACTCAAAGGCCTCTCTCGGAGCCTGCCCTGCCCACTCCAAGGGTCACCTCCACACCCCACCCGCCCCGGAGGACCCAGGGTGAGTCCTTGGAAGCTTCCAGGGCTGTGCCTTCTCGGTGTGCTGGGCTTGATGGGACATGACTCTGTCCCCACCCACTAGGGGGCTTAGGAGGCTGCCTGGCTCCAGCACTCTTGAGGGGTCCTTACCCGAGTCACTCACTCATTCCCCGTGTGCCAGGTGCCTGGAGAGGCTGTGGGGACCCGGCCTAACAGGGCCCAGCCCTCAGCCGGGATCTGGATGGGAGTCGTTGGCAGATTCCAGAGCAAACACCCTGTATCTGTCGCCGGGCGACACAGTGACACCACCGCCAGCCAGCGAGCCTATCCGTGTCTCAGGAAGCGCCCTCTGCCCTGAGGGCCCTCTCAGGGGCGCAGGCTCAGGGCAGAGGACCTAGGAACCTCCCTGTGACCTGCCCTGCCTGCCCAGAGGCGGGTCCAGGGCCTCCCAGGCCTTTGTTTTGCAGATCTCATTAGCGGAGGCCTCTGCCTCCTGGAGGGGAGGCCAGAGCAGGTACTGGGGGAGGTTTTGGGGACGTTTTGGGCAGCCCCTGTGCCCGCAGTCCTCTGCTAGAGCCTTTCGGAACCTGCGTCTGTCCCGACCCCCCCTCCACCAGCGGCATCAGGGCTGAACAAAGTCTGACACTGGGGTTGACCATCCACTGACGTTGCCCTCTCCCTCCCAACCCCAGAGAGAATAGAGCCCCGCCCCCCACCTTCCCTCGCTGGGACTGGGGCACTGCCACGGCCCTGGGACTGGCTTCCAGGACGGAGGCTCCCGCCTGGCAGCACAGATCTCCCCAGGGAGGCCAGTGCCGAGGGCCTGACCCAGCAGGGGCGTCCCTGGTTAGAAAGGGTTCTCCGGGGCCTTGGGTGGGGCAGGCCCAGGGAGAGATGTCCAGTGACAGGGAAGGACACAACCGAGGGTCCGTCCTGCCTGCTGTGGGCAGTGGTATCAAGGACCGGGCCTTGCTGCCTCCTTGGATCAGAACGCCAGCCAGGAAGTCCTGTGGGTGCCCAGTGGCCCCTTCCAGGCACCGCCCCACTAAGGTGAAACCCTGCTCTTTCCTGCCCATCAGGAAGCGCCCAGGCCATGTTGTCAGGCCAGACTCCAGACAAGGCCACAGCCCTGGCCATGGGGCCTGGAGTGGGGGAGCTGGGCCGACGGGTGCCTGAATCCAGGGCTGCTGCAGGTGTAGGTTCCCACTCATCACTGTACCCTGCCAGGCTGCCCCCTCACCCTCTACTCTCTGCCCCCCTTCATGCCCAGCTGATGGGCATGGGGCTTTGTGTCTGTGCGAGGGATAGAGGGGGTTGCCCCATGGAGATGGGGGTGAGGAGTAGATTGCTGAAATGGGCATTAGGTATGCTAGAGACTCCAAGGAAGTGTGGGTGCCAGTCCAGCAGATCTCTGCAGGCAGATGCTCCTGGAAGAGGGAGTGGCTGTGCAAAGAGGGAGTGGCCGTGCAAAGACGGAGGCCGGGGCAGCAAAGAGGCCTGGAGGCCGGGGCAGAGGAGCTGGCCTTCCCTCCAGGAGTGATGGGAACCACTGGGGGAACTTCGATGACCCAGAAAGATGGAGTGGGGGAAGACGTCAGCTGAGAGGCTCATTAGGAGGATGCCTGGGGCTGGGTGAGTGTTGGTTGGGAGCTCAGGGGGCCCATCTGAGCTGGGGATGCAAAGCGGGCCAAAGGCTGAGGCTGGGGCTCCACAGTTTTAAAAGCTGCAGACCAGGAGGGCGAGGGATGGGAGATTTAGGGAGCTGGAACCCGGGGCCAGGGATGTGTGAGCCTTCCCAGGAGGGGTCTGATGCCAAAGGCCAAGTTAAGAAAATGTCTGAGGCCGGGCACAGTGGCTCACGCCTGTAATCCCAGCACTTTGGGAAGCCAAGGCAGGTGGATCACCTGAGGTCAGGAGTTCGAGACCAGCCTAGCCAATATGGAAAAACCCCGTCTCTACTAAAAATACAAAAATCAGCTGGGCATGGTGGTGGACACCTGTAATCCCAGCTACTTGGGAGACTGAGGCAGGAGAATGGTTTGAACCCAGGAGGCAGAAGTTGCAGTGAGCCAACATCATGCCATTGCACTCAGCCTGGGCAGCAAGAGCGAAACTCCATCTCAAAAAAAAAGAAAAAGAAAGAAAAAAAGAGAAAACGTCTGAGAACCGACGGCTTGTATTTAAAACGTGTGAGTGGGTGGTGGCAGGAGAGGTAGACAGGGAGCAGGGCCGGCTTGGCAGAAGCTTTGCTGTAGAGAGGGGCAGAGATGGCTCGGTGGGTGGAGGGAGGGGCAAACGGTGTTTAAGAAGAAAAAACGACAGCTTCTGCGTAGGAGGGGGCCTCCTGTCCACCTCTAGGGAGAACATGGGTTCTGTGGCCACAGGTCTCCCCAGGGCCTGGCATCAAGGAGGCGCCAGGCACGACCTGCGGGATGAAAGCACGTGGCTGAAGTCCTGGTGGCTGTGTCTGGGTGAGGGGTGTGAGGGCGTGGCCTGAGCAGGTCCACTCTCAGGGGAGAGGGGCCGAGGCCAGGAACTGGGTCTGGGTGTCCACCTGGTGCCTGGGTGAGGTCCTGCAGGCAGCAGGTCTGGGCTTCAGTGGATGCAGCCAGTAAGGGATGGGCTGATCAGGGAAAACCGCATTTTCAGGGGAGGAGCCCAGGAGGCAGGGAGCTGGGCGGCGGTGGAGGGGCCTGGAGGGCGATTGTCCAGATCAAGCCCCTCGAGTAAGGCCCGAGAGGCTGTGGCTTCAGAAATGAAGGTCATGGGCGACTCGGGCCAATGCCGCGTCCTTGACCTGGGCGAAGTGAGCGGTTGCACTCACGAGTGTGGACGGCCCTTCCCTACAGGGGACCTTGGATTCGCTGGGGGCGGAGGGGGGGCTGGGGCCCAGAGAACCCGAGTCCGGACGCTCCCCTCCGTGACCCTGGCCGGGTTCTCCGCTCCTCGCAGCTTCAGTCCGCAAGTGTGAGATGTCAGGGGACCCCTGGACGGCGGGGCCCTCGGGCTGGCAGCGCGCGCCGCAGGAGTTTCGATTCGGAGGGTCTGGGCGAAGGCCGAGAACTCGCGTTTCCAGCGAGTTCCCGGGGTCGCCGCTCCGTCCCAGAGGCCGGGGCCCCTCCGGTTGCCGGGCAGAGCCGCGCCGCGCGCGGTCCCATTGGCGCAGGTGCGCCGCGCCCCGCCCGACAGGTAGCCCCGCCCGCGCCTCGCCATTGGGCCGCGGCCGGGGGTCCCCCGAGGATTGGCCCAGGTGGCGGCCCCGCCTCGCCCTCATTGGCCGCAGGTGCCACCGCCCGCCCCGGGACCGCCCGCCCCGCGGATTGGCCGCTGGCTCCACCTCGGTCCGCCATGTTCGGACACCGCCCCCCGCCCCCGCCGGACGGTCCCGCCCCGCGCGCCCCCCGCTCCCGCCCCGCGCGCCGCCGGAGTTCCGCGGAGTTGACCGGGTCGGCGCCGTCGGTCCTGAGCGCTGCCTTCCGCGTTCCGCCGCGGCCCCACCTGGCGCCCCCGCCCCGCGCCATGGCCGGAGCTCCCGGGGCGCAGCGCTGACGGCGGCGGGGGGAGCGCGCCATGCCCAGCAGGACCGGCCCCAAGATGGAAGGGAGCGGCGGCCGCGTCCGCCTCAAGGCGCATTACGGGGGGTGAGCGGCGGAGAGGGCGGGGAGGGCGCAGCCGTCGGGGCTCCTGCGCGAGAGGGAGGGAGGGAAGGGGCGGCGAGGTCGCGGCGGGCCCGGGGCTGTCGCGGGAGGTCCTCGGTCCCCGCCCGTGAGCGTCACCCGCGGACGCGTCGTGGACAGCGCGGGCTCCTTCCCCGGGACCGGGTTTCCCTGGGGTCGGCCCCGCGCCGCGAGCTCCTCGGCCCGGTCACTGTGGTAGACGTTTTCGCTGGAAAGTTGGGCGGGGACGTTCTGGCCGCAAACCTCTAAGGACTGAAAGTTTTCATCAAGTTGTGAAAACTCCTGGCGGGTTTCTTAAAATCAGCGTTTCCTAAACGTTCTGCACGTTTACCCGGTCGAGGGTCTCGCTTTAGCCAAAATCCGGAGACCCGGGGCGCGGGCGCGGTGGCTCCAATGCAGCCCCCGGCAGGGCTCGGGGCGGTCGGGCGGGGACAGGGGTTTCTGGAGGAGACGGTGGGGCCGAGACTGACCCTGGGGCTTGCGTCGCACCCGCCCCCCGGAGGCCCTTGCCTGGCTGTGGGAGGGGGCGCGGTCAGGTGCTGGAGCGGAGGGGTCCTGGACTCTTGGCCGCCGCCTCGGGGCAGCGCTGGTGGGGGTGGCGGGGGCTGCACCAGGTGGCCGGGCTCACAGGCACAGCGGAGGGGTCGCTGCCCCCCGAAGTGTGGGCGGTGGGGAGGGGAGGACCCGTGGGTTTGTTCTTCCACCTGTGCGCGTCTCCAGGAGCCCCGAACTGGGACCTCCGCTCCCGCGAGGGTGGCTGCTGCTGCGGAGAGGGAGGGGAGCGGAATGCGGGCTCCGGACTTGCACTGGCTGGTCCTTGGGATCTCGAAAAGCTGCTCCTGCCCCGGTGCGTCCTCAGCTACAGCGTAGGCAACCTGAGCCCCAGAGGCAGGGACGGCCGGCAGGGTTAGGCGGGTGACATCTTCCCCGGGCCACGTCCTCTCAGGACAGTGCCCCGGGGGTCTCTATGGTGCCCTGCGAACAGTGCCCCGGGGGTCTCTATGGTGCCCTGCGAGTCTGAGCAGGTTCAGCTTCTTGCGAACCTTGTCTTGGGGTCTCGGGTCAGCCATCTGGGGCTGCTTGGCCCCGGGTTTGTTGAGGAGGCTCAATTGTCTCTTCTTTGGGAAGGTTGGGGCCTCTGCAGCTCCCTTGTGGCAAGCACCTGGAACCTTCAGGGTGCAGTGGCCCGGGTTTGGTGCCAGAACCAGAAGAAAGGGATTTCTGGGGGACTGACCGTCCAGCCCTACCCGAAGAGGTAGGGCAGCCATGTCTTTTGGCCTGCAGGTCAGCAGGTTAAAACTTGGTATGGTTGACGTTCTGGCTATTGGACTTGTCCAGGGACCTGGGCTTCCTGTCTCCTTGCCATCCTGGAGCCACCACACTGGGCAACAGGTGATGGTGCGGAGCTCAGGGGAGTCCTGCGAGAGGGAGGTCCACACCCGCGGGGCTGCAGGGGCCCAGACCCTCCTGCATTCCGGCGTCCAATTCCTGGGACCAAGGCTCGGAGGCAAGGCCACTGGAGTTCTGGGCCGCCCCGTCCTCCCTCTGCCTTGCTTTGGCCCCTGGGAGCACTTTGGTGGTGGGGCGGGTGTAATTCCACCCGGTGACTCTGGTTTCCCAGGCTGGAGAGACCAGGCCCCCACCCCTTCCTCTTCCCTCCCTTCCCGGACTCTCTCCCCTCTCTCCCCACCCCTTCCTCTTCCTCCCTCCTTCCCTGTTGTTTTCCCTCCTCTTCCCGCTCTCCCCTCTCTCCCTTCCCTGCCACACCTCTTCCTTCACCTTCCTCCCCCTTCTAGGGCACGTCTCCCCTCTGGCTCTTCCCTGCTCCTACCATTCCTTCTCTCCTCTCTCCCCTCCCAGGTCCTCCTCCTCTCTGCTGCAAAGTGTGAAGTACCCTTCTCCCCGTTCTGGCTCCTCGTCCCTCTGGGCACCCGGTGCCTCTCTGAGGGGACTGGCTGTGGGGTGGGACACTCAGGCCTTAGGGCTATGACACAGTTCCAGAAAGCGGCTGCCAGGATGAGTACTGGGTTATTGAAAGCCCTAGAAACTCTGTCCCTGGGGTGAGGCGCTGCTGTCCATGGGGGTAGCTGAGCGTGGACACGTGGAAGACTAGTCTTTAGAAAAAGGAAGAGCACTTCAGTCACCCCCATGGGGCATGGCCACCCTGTCATCCTTGCCTGTCCTCCCAGGGCCCTCTGAGCACACTTGAGATCCAATCCTCGCCCCCCCACCCCGCCCCCTGTGGGCCTGAGGGGTCCCCAGGCACCTGTGTTTTCAGGGAGTCCCAGGTGGCCTGGGCCAGTATCCCAGGCTGAGTCTCAGATGCCCGCTCTTCTAGGGCCACAAACACTGGTGCTGGCTCTTCCCTCTTTCAGCTCAGACTTGTTTTTTTTTTGAGTCTCGCTCTGTTGCCCAGGCTGCAGTGGTGTGGTCTCGGCCCACTGCATCCTTCACCTCCGAGGTTCAAGCAATTCTCCTGCTTCAGCCTCCCTAGTATGTAGGACTACAGACGCCTGCCACCACGCCCGGTTAACTTTTGTAGTTTTAGTAGAGATGAGGTTTCACTTTGTTGGCCAGGCTGGTCTCGAACTTCTGACCTCGTGATCCGCCCGCCTTGGCCTCCCAAAGCGCTGCGATTAAAGGCGTGAGTCACCGCGCCTGGCCCAGCTCAGACAACTTTTGTGTTCAGGGAGCTTCTGTGTGCAAAGCCCAGGGCTTGGTGCTGAGGCCCACAGAGACGCAGGAGTCTCTCCCGGGCGGCCCAGCTGGCTGCTGGGTGCTGAGTCCTGGACGCCCCTGCCGAAGGGCACAGGGCAGCTGTTTGATTCAGGATTGGGATAGGGTTGGAGGTGGTGGCCTGACACTTCCCAAGCCCTGGGGTTTTACTGGAGCCACCCACCTGGCCTCTAGATTGGCCGGAAACTGGCTTCCACTGGAGGCAGGACTGTAGGGGTAGGGGCGTGGGGCAGGAAGAGGTCAAAGGTGAAGTGATGGCCGACTCCCACTCTGGAGTTCCTGGTGGTCAGACTTTTGGACTCCAGGTCAGGCAGCAGGTGTGGATGTCAGCTTGGGGCGACCCCAGGGTGATGGGTGTGTGACCCCCCTCCATTCCTTACTTTCCTAATCTGCCATGATGCTGTGGGCTGTGGCAAAGACCAGCCAGGTTGGTTCCTGTGGGGTGCTTGGGCACTGGGGGCAGGTGCTGGGTGGCCAGTTCCAGCAGGAAGGGGTGGGTAGCTGGGGCGTCTTTCCCCCGGCCCGGGTGGCCCAGGGTGACTGGGTGAGGCCTGTGGGGCAGGTGGGCCCTGGGCCGCTGTGCCAGGGCCGCGGCTGTGGACGGATCCTGTGTTCTGTTTGCACTGGAGTTCTTGTCTGGGACGAGAACTTTGTTTCTTGAAACTTGTCTGATGAATTCAGATAACCTTGATGGGGAGCCAGCAGTGTCAGCGAAGAGCAGAGCCTGTATCTCTGGTTGGGACATCTCACACCCCTTCAGGCTTCTTTTTATAGGCCCTGTGCTCTTGCCCCGCGCTCTTGTGGGTGTCAGAAAGCAGTAGATTTTTCTGAAAATTCAGTGTGTTCACAAGGGTGTGATTCCCGCTCTGAGTTTCAGGAAACACCAGCTGGGCCCTGTGGTGGTCCCTCCCCTCCACACAGGGTGAGACCAGCTCGTGCTCAGTGCAGGAGGTGAGGGGGGACTTCGGGTCCCTATCAGCAGGGAAGCGCCAGCCTTCAAAGGGTGCCTGGGAGTCCCTGAGCTTCCCCAGCGCCTGGAGTTCAGGTCCTGTCTGGGGCTGAAAAGATAAAACACACTGACTCTGTGTGACTCGGTTTAAAAAAAAAAATCTGCCTGGGCTTCTGTCGTGGCTACAGCAACGGACCCAGTCCCCACTCCAGGGTCTAAAGAGCGGCCTTTCATTATGGAATTATTTAATCCCCGCCACTTCACCGCTGGCACCGTCGAGGTCTGGGGACAGGTCTGACTGGTTTCCTTTACCTTACCGAAGCCGGCGGCCTGCACCGACCCGGCTCGTGTCCATCCCGGGGTCACCCACATTTGGGTGAACTTGAACGGGTGCCCGACCAGGTAACGTTGCCGGGCCTCCCACAAGAGGGCACTTTCTTTTCTCCCATTTTGACCTCATTCTTTCCAGCCAGGTAGGTCGCGCTTTTTTCTCTGTGCAAGGAAGTTGATGGTGGTCATTTTTTTTTTTTTTTAAACGGAGTCTCCCTCTGTCGCCCAGGCTGGAGTGCAGTGGCGCGATCTCGGCTCACTGCAAGCTCCGCCTCCCGGGTTCACGCCATTCTCCTGCCTCAGCCTCCCGAGTAGCTGGGACTACAGGCGCCCGCCACCACGCCCGGCTAATTTTTTGTATTTTTAGTAGAGACGGGGTTTCACCGTGTTAGCCAGGATGGTCTCGATCTCCTGACCTCGTGATCCACCCGCCTCGGCCTCCCAAAGTGCTGGGATGACAGGTGTCAGGCACTGTGCCTGGCAATGGTGGCCATTTTTTAAACTATGGTTATGGTTAATGGTTCTATTTTGTGTGTGGGGGGGGGAGGGGGTGGGGTTGTCATATTGTCTTTGGGGAAAGTTTCATTTATCTAATCAATGATTTGGTTAGTCGGTAATCATTTTTTAATTTGATTCAAATATACCCCACGGTAACAGATGCCCATGTCCCCTCTGCCCCAGGGACATCTTCATCACCAGCGTGGACGCCGCCACGACCTTCGAGGAGCTCTGTGAGGAAGTGAGAGACATGTGTCGTCTGCACCAGCAGCACCCGCTCACCCTCAAGTGGGTGGACAGCGAAGGTAGCCCTTGTCCCATGTCGGCCAGAATCCTCAGCCTCAGGGGACTTCGCCAGGGCAGCCTCTGTGTGCGGAGTGTGCTCAGCCAATTCTGTGGGGAGACTTAAAACTGTGGAATTAAACTTGTTGGCGCCAACTTTTCCCCAGTGGGGATGGTGGGAAAGAGGTTGGCCACAGATGCTTATCAAGGACCTGGGCCCAGATGCCCCTAGGAAGGGCTCTGGTCTTGAACTGCCTGCAGGGGGTCTCCCTGCCCCACCCTGGGCGGGTCCTCACCTCTTCCTCTGACCTCCTTTCTCATGTCCTGGCCTTTTTCGGTAGTTCTGGAAGGATGGGCTCTTCATATTCTGGGGACCACGGGGAGGGCACAAGCAGCCAGGGCCTGCCGTGTCCACCTCCTGTCTCTCAGACACATCCTGAAAAACAAGGGGATTGGGAGACGTCCAGAGAGACCCCTTTCTCCCAGGGACTGGCGGGCAGCTGTTGGCCAAGGACACGGCCGTGCGGGTGGAGCCTGATAGCGCCCCCGTTGGGTTGGGTACAGCCCTGCAGGGCCTGGGTTCTGTACACCTCCATGTCCCTTTCCAGCCATAGAGGGCAAGGAGCTCTCCCTCCGCCCAGGACTGACCTCAGGAGAGTGTCCTCAGCCCCGCTCACTGCTTAGCCCTCCAAGTGGTGCCCAGGGCTGCAGGTGCACTGACTTCCCTTCCGGGGTGGCTCTGACGCTGCACCGGGGGCCAGGTGACTCCCTAGTGTGGACGGCCATCCTTGGACCTCCCGACCCTGCCAGGAGGTGGCCAATCTGAGCATCGGGACTTTGCCCCCCACCAGACCCTTGTCTGGTGTGCTGAGCGGGCTCGTCACAGCCCCCTTTGCCTCGGGCCTTCAGCGACATCAGCACCGTCTCCTGCCCCACCCAGGTGACCCTTGCACGGTGTCCTCCCAGATGGAGCTGGAAGAGGCTTTCCGCCTGGCCCGTCAGTGCAGGGACGAAGGCCTCATCATTCATGGTTAGTGGCGGGGTCTGTGGTGGGCAGCTCTGGGGGGCTGTTCCTGCCTGTGGGTGTCTGCCGACTAGCTGGGGGATTTAAAATGGTTTAAAATCCTGTGATGCCAGAGAATTTAGGGATGTCTAATATAATGCCATTTGGGTTTTTTTTCTTTGACTTTTTTTTTTTTTTTTTGAGACGGAGTCTTGCTCTGTCGCCCAGGCTGGAGTGCAGTGGCACAATCTCAGCTCACTGCGAGCTCCGCCTCCCGGGTTCACGCCATTCTCCTGCCTCAGCCTCCCGAGTAGCTGGGACTACAGGCGCCTACAACCACACCCGGCTAATTTTTTGTATTTTTTGTAGAGATGGGGTTTCACCGTGTTAGCCAGGATGGTCTCAGTCTCCTGACCTCGTGATCTGCCCGCCTCAGCCTCCCAAAGTGCTGGGATTACAGATGTGAGCCACCGCACCCGGCCTTTTCTTTGACATTTTATTAACCCAAATGAAAACTGCTCTTAACAAAGAACCCATAAACCACTCAGAGGCTCCAGTGGCCAGCGTAGGGCCCGCGGCGCATGTGGACAGAGGGCACAGCCCCACCAGCCACCTCACCTGCCCGGTGCTCCCTAGGCCTGGCTCCAGGCTCACAGCTGTCCTCAGCTTTAAGTTCAAAGCCCCATGATGAGCTGACGCATGGGAGATGTGACTTGTGATCATTTCCACTTTGTCTTTAGGTGGGCGTGGGCTCCTCCCCGGTACTGCTGGGGGTCTGCAGGGCGTCTGGGGCCTGCGAATGTGGTTCCAGCGCTGTGGCCAGCCAGTCACGTCTTTGTCTCTGTGTCCACTTCTGGCGTAGCTTGGGCTCCTTGCCAGGCATCTGGCCATGGACGATTGAGTCCAAGATGGGACCAAAGCTCGAAACCACCCATGGATTTCTGACAGATCCATCATTCTCCTGGACACCGGGCTACCTGGTTACAACACTTAATTTTCTTAGCCCTTTATATCAATGTGGCTTTAAATTTAAAGATTAGGCCGGGTGCGGTGGCTCACAACTGTAATCCCAGCACTTTGGGAGGTTGAGGTGGGAGGATCACTTCAGCCTAGGAGTTCAAGACCAACCTGGGCAACATAGTGAGACCCCCCCTCTCTCCAAAACTTGTTTTATTTTTTTGAGACAGAGTCTGGCTCTGTCCCCAGGCTGGAGTGCAGTGGCACTATCTCTGTTCACTGCAACCTCCACCTCCCAGATATAAGCGATTGTCCTGCCTCAGCCTCCCGAGTAGCTGGGACTACAGGCATGTGCCACCACACTTGGCTAATTTTTTTTTTTTTTTAGTTGGAGTCTCGCTCTGTCGCCCAGGCTGGAGTGCAGTGGCGCGATCTCAGCTCAATGCAACCTCCGCCTCCCGGGTTCAAGCAATTCTTCTGCCTCACCCTCCCAAGTAGCTGGGACTACAGGCATGTGTCATCACGCCTGGCTAATGTTTTGTATTTTTAGTAGAGACGGAGTTTCACCATGTTAGCCAGGATGGTCTCGATCTCCTGACCTCGTGATCCACCCGCCTCAGCCTCCCAAAGTGCTGGGATTACAGGCGTGAGCCATGGTGCCCGGCCTAATTTTTGTATTTTTAGTAGAGATGGGGTCTCGCCATGTTGGCCAGGCTGTTCTCAAACTCCTGACCTTAGGTGATCTGCCCGCCTCAGCTTCCTGAAGTGTTGGGATTACAGGCGTGAGCCACCGTGCCCGGCCCCAATTTTTTTTTTTTTTTTTTTTTGATATTCAGACGTGGTGGTGCACCTGTAGTCCCAGTTACTCGGGAGGCTGAGGTGGGAGGATTCCTTGAGCACAAGAGGTAGAGGCTACAGTGAACTGTGATTATTCCACTGCACTGTAGCCTGAGTGATGGGGCGAAACCCTGTGTCAGATAAATAAATTCATAGATGTGCCTGTTCTAGTCCGTTTTGTGGTTGTGATAGTAAGCACATTTTGCCTCTCTACATAGAAAGATATGGTGCCTTAAAAATTCACATTATTTTCTAGATAAAAGAAAAATAGGGCTGGGTTCAGTGGCACACACTTGTAATCCCAGCACTTTGGGAGGCCGAGGCAGGTGGATCACTTGAGGTCAGGAGTTCAAGACCAGCCTGACCAACATGGTGAAACCCCATCTCTACTATAAATACAAAAATTAGCCGGGCGTGGTGGTGCACACTTGTAATCCCAGCTACTTGGGAGGCTGAGGCAGGAGAACTGCTGGAACCCGAGAGGCGGAGGTTGCAGTGAGCTGAGATTGTGCCACTGAACTCCAGCCTGGGCACAGAGTGAGACTCCATCTGAAAAAAACCAACAAAAAACAAAAAATGTTTGTTTTATTAAAGTTTCAATACTTTTATGTGTATACACACACACATAAAAAAGTAGAGATGGGGTTTCGTCATGTTGGCCAGGCTGGTCTTGAACTCCTGGCCTGAAGCCATCCTCTCATCTCGGCCTCCCAAAGTGCTGGGATTGCAGGCGTGAGCCATCATGTCCAGCCAAGTTTTAATACTTCCTAAGCACCTATTTTAATAATTTATTGTGGAAGCCCAGGATATATGTTAAAATAATTTTGAACTCTGTCTTGAGTATGAAGAAGTGGAATCTAAAGTGCTTTTAAAAGTCAGTGTTCGAAGTAATTGCATTTCTTCCCCATTTTTATATAGTTTAAAAATACAAATCAGTAGCTTCCTCTGATGGCTTTGCTGTCCAGGTCCCTCTGATTGCCTTTCACTCTTAAGTTTTTCCGTGGGTTTTAAAGTCCTACCTAATGGAGCCTGGCCTACGTAGACACACAGGGTTTTGCGTCTCCCAGGAGCGGGCTCTCATTGGCAGTGCCACGTGCGCCTTGCATGAAGTCCACGTGCTCAGCCTGACTGAGGCGGGACTTCCTCCTTGAGACTGTTGAGTGGCAGCCGCAGGGTCTTGACGCTGTCTCTTTCTCTCTCTTGTCCAGTTTTCCCGAGCACCCCTGAGCAGCCTGGCCTGCCGTGTCCGGGAGAAGACAGTGAGTACTGGGGTTTCCTACGCCGGTCTCGCATGTTACGGGGTTGAACTGTTGATCCGTTGTGCCACGGAGGTGGCAGTGGTGCCGTTTTCGGAGGTTCACCCTCGTGGAGCATCAGGGCACGAGCAGCCTTGGTGACCGCGGGTGGGGTTTTCACTGCAGCTGCTGCCTGTGGGTGTTCTGGCTGACAGCACCACATGGCAGGGGACTTGCTTGGCTGGTTGGTAGCATGAGAAGTCCAGGGGTTCCCTGCCGTCTCCCTAGGAGGGAGAGGCCAGGTGGGAGGCTGGACACTGCTCCTTTGTGGCTGCCTCAGCTCACGACCACCCCTAGGCCAGTCGTCTGCTCCTCCTGGTCACTGCTGGCCCCTGAGCTGGGGTGGGGGCTCCGTTGATTCCACACTGGCTCCATTGTTGGGAGAGGAAGGAGAGTGAGTCCCGGGGGCTGTGGCTTCAGAGGGAAGCTTCTGACCTCACTTCCTACCGCATCCCGGAGACTGTTGGGCCCTGAGCAGGTGGCTACGCTGCTCTCGGGCTGTCCCCATGGCTGTGTTTGGTGGAGTTCCACCCCCACTCTCCAGACCCCACACGGCCTCCAGCATCCGTGCCATGCCTTGTTCATTGTGTGGGCAGGAGCTCCTGGACCGAGGCTGCTGCCTGTCCAGCGCAGGGCACGTGGCTCAGTGCCCTTCGGGCAGGGCTTCCCCCACCCCTGCTGCCAGGGCACACACCTCGCTGGCCTCAGGCTGGATGCTGGGTGTTGGCGGTGCCCTGTGTTGGGCGGGAACCGGGGGTGGGAGCAGATTCAGGCCAAGAGGGTGAGTGGGCAGTTGGGGCGAGAGTCTTGGCTTCCAGTGAGAAGTGGGGCTGAATAGAGGTTTGGCAGTGCTTAGCATAGGGGGCGAGAGTCTCGGCTTCCAGCGAGAAGTGGCGCTGAATAGAGGTTTGGCAGCGCTTAGCATAGGGGAGGCCCCAGGAGCCATGGGATTTCCATGATCTGCCCGGGGAGAGGGCGGCGTGGCATCCCGGTTCCAGGCCCTCAGCCAACCGGGGTCCCTGCACCGTGGCCGGCAAGGCCGAGGAGCCATCCGGAGGTGGGCCCTGGCAGGAATGGAGCAGGTGGTCTGGGGCTGGACCTGCCGGCAGGAGGAGATGGGGTATGTCCGTGGCAGGCGGACACCACCAGGTGGTTTTGGCAGTGCAGGGCGAGTGTGAGGAGGCAGGGGGCGGGGAGGCTTTGGAGGCAGGTGGCCAGACGGTGGGCGTCAGGGCCCTGATCACCTACGCAGCTGCCCTGGTGGTGACCTTTCCCGGGACCCTCCCTCTGGGTGCCCACACCTCACGGACCCTGGAGCACGCACCCTGGGAGGGCACGGTTCACTGCGTTTTTATGGATACATAAACACATAAATAGGACAGATACTCCCCGTGGGTGAGACGATGGTTGTCCCCTCCACAGCGCCCTGCAGCCTCATGCTGCTGCTTTATAGGAGGGGACCCATGGGCCGTGTTTATTTGCCACCTGGGTGATTTTTTGACTTGGTGACAGGACTGTGCTCCTCTGTCCCATGTGTGCTGAGACTGTGCACTCCCAGAGGTATCCACATGCGACCAGTGTAGCCCCTGGGTGCGGGGGAAGCCCGCCGTATTTCTCCGACATGTCTGCCTCTTGTCTCAACCCTGCCTGGGGGCCTGGGGTCTGCTCTTTCTGTCTACGACCTCGGCGTTGCCTCTCTGCCCGTGTGGACAACCTGCCAGCCTCGCGTAGGGAAGGGAGGCCCGCATTTGCTCGGCCACTGCCGTGGAGGAAGGGGAAGTTGGGGGGTCACAGGATGCCCAGAGGCCTGAGCTCTGAAGGGGAGTGTGTCATGGGGGTGGCAGCCGAGTCACTGTGGGGAATGCGGAGAATGTGGCCAAGCCCCGAGGAGGGACCTCCTGGGACACATGAGTAGGTCCTTGAGATGTTTACCAGGGATGGCCCCACGGCTTCGGGGACCACTCAGCCTGGTTGGGGACATTCCGCCAGAGCCTCTGGGGCAGCCTTTGCCGAGGAGGTCAGCGGCGGGTGCTGGGGGTGGGGAGCCCTGCCCTGCCCTGTGTGCTAATGTCCACCCGGACGTGGGTTGGGTTTCATGGCACTAGTGTCAGGAGTGTGTGAGAACACACTGCCCACTCGGGGTCCCAGGCCACCAGGGCTTAGGGGCTGGCGCTCTCCCAGATGTCCTGTGCTTTCTTTCACTCTGACTTCGGTGCTCATCTCAGACAGGACACCCTGCTCTGGTTGCCAGTGGCCGCCGCCTGGGGCTCCGTGGTTTTAGCGCCTGTGGGGGTGTTCACAGGTGTTTTTGACCTCAGGCAGCACTGCCCAGGCTGAGGGTCAGTGAGAAGGGTCGGACTGGGAGGTGTGTACAGTGGATGGAGCACGCCAGAGGCAGACGAGGGCAGGACTGCGGCTGTACCGTGGGCCTGGTTCAGACGGCTGGACGTGCCTGTCTCACCGTCAGCAGAGGACCTTCCGGCACATTTTATGTGTGTCTATATGAAGTTAATTGGTTTTATAGATTTTTAAAAAAATTCTAAACTGTACTTACAACTATCATCTCTATGTAGTTACAAACCCAAAATATATTCAAAAAGGGAACCCCGTGCCCGTCAGCGGTCACTCCCTGTTCCGCCCCAGCCCCACCTCCGCTCAGCCTCTGTCTCTGTGGCCCTGCGGATTCTGGACGTGTCTGTGGAATCCTGCATGTTTGTCCTTTTGCCTCTAGTGGTTTTCACCCGCCTGACCTTCCCAAGGTTCATCCATGATGGGGCATTCTTGGTGCTGCAGATCTTTTTTCTATTCTGGTAAAATGCACATAACATCTATTTTTGCCATCTTAACTTTTTTTTTTTTTTTTTTGGCAGAGGGGGGACGGAGTTTTGTTCTGTCACCCAGGCTGGAGTGCATGGTACAATCTTGGCTTACTGCTACTCTGCCTCTCAGGCTCAAGCGGTCCTCATGCCTCAGCCTCCCGAGT
Organism: Pan paniscus; assembly: GCF_029289425.2. Classification (NCBI taxonomy): domain Eukaryota; kingdom Metazoa; phylum Chordata; class Mammalia; order Primates; family Hominidae; genus Pan; species Pan paniscus. The sequence continues at coordinate 226,205,382 of NC_073249.2, read as the reverse complement.
AGCTGGGATTACAGGTGCGTGTCACCACACTTGGCCGAGTTTTTCTTTTTGTAGAGTTGGGGTTTTACCATGTTGCCCAGGCTAGTCTCGAACTCCTGGGCTCAAGTGACCTACCCATCTTGGCCTCCCAAAGTGCTGGGATTACAGATGTGAGCCACCGAGCCCGGCACCATCTTAGCCATTTTTTAAAGGTTCAATTCACTGGTATTCGATATTCGCATTGCTGTCCAGTCATCATCACCGCCCATCTCCAGAACTCTCTTCATCTTCCCAGACTCAGCCTCTGTCTCCATGAAACTCTCACTCCCCATTCTGCCTCCCCCAGCCCCTGACACCCACCCACTACTTTCTGTTTCTGTGACTTTGGTGACTCTAGGGGCCTCCTGTGAGTGGAATCGCACAGGATCTGTCCTTTTGTGACAGCTTATTTCACTCAGCACCATGTCCTCAAGGCGCAGCCATGCGTAGCCTGTGTCACAGTCTCCTTCCTTCTCAAGACTGAACCGCAGGCTGTTGTATGGATGTATTTTGTTTACCCATTTCTGTCAGTGGACACGTGGGTGACTTCCACAGTTTAGCTGCTGTGAGCACGGGTGCACGGTGACCTCTGGAGATCCTGCCTTCAGTTCTGGGTGTAGACCCAGAAGTGGGATTGCTGGATCATTGATCATTCTATTTTTATTCATTTATTTGTGAGATAGCGTCTCGCTCTGTCGCCTAGGCTGGAGTTCAGTGGCACGATCTCGGCTCACTGCAGCCTCCATCTCCTGGGCTCAAGCGATTCTCCTGTCTCAGCCTCCCAAGTAGCTGGGACTAAAGGCATGTGCCACCATGCCCAGCTGATTTTTGTACTTTTTGTAGAGACAGGGTTTCATCATGTTGCCCAGACTGGTCTTGAACTCCTGGGCTCAAGCAGTCTGCCCACCTCGGTCTCCCAAAGTGTTGGGATTACAGGCGTGAGCCACTGCACCTGGCCGATAATTCTGTTTAAAGAGCCGCCGTGCCATTTCCCATGGTGCCTGCAGCATTTTCCACCCCCTGCAATAGTGCACGAGCGCCACTGTCTCCGCATCCTCTCCAGCTCTTGTCGTTTTCTGTTTTTTGACAGTATCTTATGGGCGTGAGGTGGCATATCATTGTGGTTTTGGTTCTCATTTCCCTGGTGATAAGTGATGTTGAGCATTTTTTCATGTGCCTGTTGGCCATTTCTTTTTTTTTTTTTTTTTGAGTTGGAGTCTTGGTCTGTTGCCCAGGTTGGAGTGCAGTGGCACGATCACGGCTCACTGCAATCTCCGCCTCCCAGATTCAAATGATTCTCCTGTCTCAGCCTCCTGAGTAGCTGGGATTACAGGCACCTGCCACCATGTCCAGCTAGTTTTTGTATTTTTAGTAGAGTTGGGGGTTTCATCATGTTGGCCAGGTTAGTCTTGAACTCCTGACCTCAAGTGATCCACCCACCTCGGCCTCCCAAAATGCTGGGATTATAGGCGTGAGCTGCCGTGCCTGGCTTTGTTGGCCATTTCTGTGTCTTCTTTGATGAAATGTCTTTTCGCGTCCTGTGTCCATTTTTGAATGGGTTGTTTGGTTTTTTTGTTGGTGAGTGTTACTAGTTCTCTGTCCTGGATGTTAATCCCGTAGCAGATATATGATTAGCAAATATCTTCCTCTGTTTTGTGGGTTGTTTTTTTACTTTGTTGATAGTGCCTTTTGATGGACAAGGTTTTAAAATTTTCCTGAAATCCTGCTTAATATTTTTTTCTTTTGTTGCCTGTGTATTTGGTGTCACATCCAAGAAATCACTGCCAAATCGAATGTTGTGAACCTTTTCCCCTTCTCTTTCATATAAGGATTTTATAATTTTAGGTTTTATGTTTAGGTCATGGATTATCCTGAGTTAATTTTTGTATGTGGTGTAAGGTAAGCATCTAACTTCATTCCTTTGCATGTGGAGGTCCAGTTTTCTTAGCACCATTGGTGAAAAGACTCCCCATTGGACTGCATTGGCACCCTTGTTGAAAATCGTTTCACCATATATGGGAGGGTTCATTTGTGGAGTCTCTTCTAGTCCATTGGTCTCTGTGTCTCTCTGAGCCAGTGCCACACTGTTTTGATCACTGTAGCTTTGTAGGAAGTTTTGAAATCAGGAAGTGTGAGCCCTCCAGCTTTGTTCTTCCTTTTCAAGATTGTTTTGGGGTCCCCTGAGATTCCAGATGAATTTTAGGACAGGCTTTTCTATTTCTGCAAAAAACATTATTGTGATTTTTGCAGGGATTGCATTGGCCCTGTAGATCACTTTGGGTAGTCCTGACATCTTAACAGTATGAAGACTTCCAATCCATGAACTGAAGTGTGTTTCCGTTTGTTTATGTTTTCTTTGATTTCTTTCAGCAGTGTTTTACAGTTTTCCTTGTACAAGTCTTTCACCCCCTTGGTTAATTCCTAAACGTTTTATTCTTTTTGATGCTGTTGCAAGTGGAATTGTTTCCTTGATTTCCCTTTTGGGTTGTTTATTGTAAGTGTATAAAAGTGCAGTTGATTTTTGTCTGTTGACTTTTTTGCCTGCTGTTTTGCTGAATTTATCAGTTCTAACAACTTTCTGTGGAAACTTTAGGGCTTTCTTACATGTAAGATCATATCATCTGTATACAGAGATAATTTTACTTTTTCCTTCCTAATTTGGATGCCTTGTATTTCTTTTTCTTGCCTAATTGTTCTGGCTAGAATTCCACTACTCTGTTGAATAAAAGTGGTGTGATCGGCTGGGCGCGGTGGCTCACGCCTGTAATCCCAGCACTTTGGGAGGCCCAGGCGGGTGGATCACGAGGTCAGGAGATCGAGATCGTCCTGGCTAACACGGTGAAACCCCGTTCTCTACTAAAAATACAAAAAATTATCCGGGCGTGGTTGCAGGCGCCTGTAGTCCCAGCTACTTGGGAGGCTGAGCCAGGAGAATGGCCTGAACCTGGGAGGCGGAGCTTGCAGTGAGCGGAGATCGCGCCACTGCACTCCTGCCTGGGCAACAGAGCCAGACTCTGTCTCAAAAAAAAAAAAAAAAAAAAAAAAGTGATGTGATCAATCATCCTTGCCTTTGTCCTGATCGTCAAAGAAAAGCTTTCAGGTTTTCATCACTAAGTGTGATGTCTGCTGTGGGTTTTTCATACATGGTTTTTATTATGTTGAGATAGTTTCCTTCTATTCCAAGTTTGTCAACTGTTTTTATCAGGAAAGGGCTTTGAATTTTGTCACATGCTTCTTCTGCATCAGTTGAGACAATCATGTGTTTTTTTTACCTTCATTTTGTTAATGTGGTATATTACTTTAATTTTCATTCATTGAACCTTCCTTGCATCCCATGAAAAAATCCTTCTTGCTCTTGGTGTGTAATTTTCTTGATATGCTGTCGAATTCATTTTACTAGTATTTTCTTGAGGATTTTTACATCCGTGTTTATAAGGGACAATTACATCTGTGTTCATAAAGGATAATTATGTCCATGTTCATAAGACTCAATGGTCAGAGGCTTTCTTGTCGTGACTTTGTTGGGCTTTGGTGTCAGAGTAGTGCTGGCCTCACAGAATGAGTGAGGAAGTGTTCCTTCCTCTTCAATTTTTTTGGAAAAGTTTGAGAAAAACTGGTGTTAGTTCTTCAAGTGTTTGGTAGAATTTGCCTGTGAAGACATCAGTCCCTGGGCTTTGCTTTGTTGGGAGGTTCTCTTTCTTTCTCTCTCTCTCTGTCTGTCTCTCTGACGGAGAGAGTACAGTGGCTCGATCTCAGCTCATGTCAACCTCTGCCTCCTGGGTTCAAGTGATTCTCCTGCCTCAGCCTCCTGAGTAGCTGGCATTACAGGCACATGCCATCACACCCAGCTGATTTTTGTAATTTTAGTAGAGATGTGGTTTCACATGTTGGCCAGGCTGGTCCCGAACTCCTGACCTCAGATGATCCACCCACCTTGGCTTCCCAACGTGTGGGGATTTCAGGCATGAGCTGCTGCTCCCGGCCCTGCTCTCATCTTTATTATTCCCATCCTTCTGCCAGCTTTTGGTTGTTCTTTTTCTGGTTCCTTAAAGTGTAAAATTCGGTTGTTAATTTGAGATCTTTCTTGGTTTTTTATTTCAAATATTTATCACCATAGCCAGGCGCCATGGCTCATGCTTGTAATCTCAGTGCTTTGGGAGGCTGAAGAGGAAGGATCACTTGAGGCCAGGAGTTGGAGACCAGCCTTGGGCCACATGGCAAAACTGTGTTTCACACACACAAAAAGTTTATCACTATAAATTTTCTCCTTAGCATTGCTTTCTCTGCATCCCTGAAATTTTGATATGTTGTGTTTCTGTTTTCATTCATCTCTCAGCATTTTTCTGATTTTCTTTGTGGTTTCATCTTCTATCCATTGGTTGAGTGTGTAGTGTTATTTCCATATATTTGTGAATTCTTCTGTTTTCTTTCTGTTAACTGATTTCTAAGTTCATCTTGATGTGGTTGGAGAATATACTTTGGATAATGTCTGTTTTTTGAAATGTACCGCGGCTGAGTCTGTGGCTCACTTGTGTTCTGTTCTGGAAAACGTCCCGTGTGCGTTGAGGGTGTGCAGCCGCTGTGGGTACAGCGCTCTGCTGTGTCTGTCAGAGCTATGTGGGTTACTGTGTTGTTCAAGTTCTCTGTTTCTTTACGTGTTCTCCCTAGTTGCTTTTTCGTTCCTTTTTATGGCTGGATGAATTCTGTGATGCGATTCACCCTGTCTGTCCGTTCCTCTGCTGATGGACACTGGTGGGGGCTGGGGCGTTCGGGGCTGAGCGTGTGATGAGATCAGGAGCGCCTGGTTTTTTGGGGGAGGTGAGGGCTGGTCACGCCCCGGTCGAGTGGGGATCCCCTGTGTGCATCCGTGGCAGCCTCAGTGGTGTTGGGGCGGAGTAATCGGGCGGTGGAGCTGGGGTCTGTGGGCTCCACCTGCTGCCACGTGTGCCGGGCTGCCCAGGGCCCATGAGGGTGGTGGCACGGGGGTCTGCATGAGGGGCCGCAGGTGCCTCGGGCCCCTCTCCCGCTTGTTTCTCCATCTTCACTGTCCGTTCACTGCAGTGCCGGGTGAGGCCAGTGTGTGGCCGGTAGATTCCCGGGTGCCTCTTCTTTGCCCCTCCTTGCTGTATCTGGTCACACAGAAATGGTATGTGTGATTTTTGTTTCAATACTCAAATCTGTTAATATTTTCCCTTCTGGCTTCCCCTAGTGATACAAATATATTTTCTTCCATTTTGGTCTTTGAGCCGCTTTGCCTGTCTGTGTCTGGGGTGGCATCCGCTGGCACCTGGGCTGACCTGGGACGGGGCCCTTCTCTTGGACTTGAGCAGATGAGACTCACAGCCCGAAATGCAGCAGATCCCTCAGGCCACGGGACTCTGGACGTGTGGCGGCCCTGTCGGCCTGAGCCACATCTGCCGTGAGAGGCAGCAGTACGTTCCTTGGGGCAGCAGCGAGAGCAAGGCTGGATCCAGAGACCTCCGAGCAGCTCCTCTGGGGCAGACCCCAGCTGCAAGCCACAGCCTGGCCCTGGTAACAGGAGAGCATCGCTAGGGAGGGGTGGGGCGGCCCGGCTTCGATGCGGCCATGTGGGAGGGCCACTCTCAGAGACCCCCCTCCTTCCTTGCCACCCCCACCCCAGAGGGGAAGCTGGAGCCGGGGGGCTGCAGACCCGGGCCAAGGTGTGGCCAGGGCTGGCTTTCTTGGGAGGCTCTGAGCATCCTGCTTCCTGGCCACCCAGCTCTGGGGCTGCTGTCAACTCTTGGCTTGTAGACATCACTCCAGCCTCTGGCCTGTCACCCTGAACCTCCCCCATGTCTGTGTCTTTTCTCACTGGAACACCGGTGGTCGGCTTTGGGGCCCACCAGGGCAGTCCAGGACATTCACCTTGAGACCTGGCCTTAATCACACGTGCAGGAACCCTTTTCCAAAGGAGGGCCACGCTCACAGCTTCTGGAGTAGGACATGGACTTGTCTTTTTGGAGGCCCATCCTCAACGCACCACAGTTGACTACATCAAGGTCTGCCTCTGATCTGGTGGGAGTGCTGGGTGGTCTGTCTCCACCAGCACTTTGTGGGTGGGCTCTGTCCCCAGGAAATGCTCTCTGCCCAGGCCCCCGCCCCGTGAGAGGTTCGTGCTGCCAGTGGCGCTGGTCATTGGGACCATGTGCTGGGCCGGCGCCTGGCAGGACAGACGGCAGGTGGCTCTTCTGTAGGTTCTTCTGGCTGGGACAGGCCCAGCCGGTGCTCAGCGGAACTGAGACTGACGCCCCTTTCGGACCCCTCTAAGCAGGGAGGCCTGGGTGGGCAGCCTCCCCTCAGAGTTGGAGAAACGTGGCCCAGTTCCCGCCAGTCACCACCCTGCCGGCCGCCACGGGGACACGTGGCCGGTTCCCGCTGGTCACCACCCCGCCGGCCGCCACGGGGACACGTGGCCTGGTTCCCGCTGGTCACCACCCCGCCGGCCGCCACGGGGACACGTGGCCTGGTTCCTGCTGGTCACCACCCCGCCGGCCGCCACGGGGACACGTGGCCTGGTTCCTGCTGGTCACCACCCCGCCGGCCACATCTTGAACGGCGTCCGTTCTGCAGTCGCTTGTCCTTAGTGTTCCAGCAACACCCCAACCAGTGCGACCCCCGGAACCTCTGTCAGCCCCGCCCGGGAGAGCCCTCCCCTGCATCCGTGCTGTGCTCGTTGAAACTGAGATCCTCTAGCCTTTGGCCTCTCTGGACCCAGCCCCAGCTGCAGGCCCCAGCCATGGTGGTCCCTTTGGGAGGCGTGGTCCAGGAGGTGATGGGCAGCTGGAGAACCCCCGTGGGTGGAGGCTGCTGTACCTGGCAGGGAGGGTCCTGGGCAAGGGGGCATGGAGTGGAAAGGGAGTGGGTGTCCAGAAAGTTCCTGGGGCTCCACCAACCAGAACGTTGCCATTACCTTGAGCAAACGACCTGTTTAGTGGTGCCTTTTCTTTACCTGTAAAACGGGGTGACTGTAAATAAAATCGTGTGTAAAAGTGCTTAGGACCAGACCCCCATTGGAGCGAGTGTTGATACCTGTCTCAAAGGACAGTAGGTGGACATGGCAGGGAGGGAGATGTCAAGACGACAGCCAGGGCCCTTTCTGCCACTTCCCCTGGTGGGTGGTGGGCGGTCCCCTGAACCCTGGCAGTAAGCGAGGGACCTCCCGACACCCTGGCTCCTCCGTGTTGGCTCCAGGGGCTTCCTGTTTCTAGATGGCCGGGCCCATCATGTGGAGGGAGGGGTGGATGCTATAGGCAGCAGTCCCAGTCTTCCTTTGGGTGGGGTTATTTCTGCTGCTGCTGCAGTCCAGAGGCTCTGGGGCTCCTCGGTGGGTAGCCTCAGGCCTGGGCAGCGTCCATGGGACAGGGTGGTCCCCAGTCAGGCCCCACTGGCCTCCCTGTGGTGTTTGGTGAAGACTCAGGGTGCCCGCCCTGTGGAGGAGGTGCTGGGGGTAGCCTGGCTTTGCACCCAGACCCTGCTGAGGGCAGCGCTGGATGGTCAGCTGGACCAGGCCTCCGAGGTCCTTAGAGTCCATGGAGGAAATACAAAGTCCGCTGGGCTGGGCAGCCGCAGACCCCACTTAGCAGCTGGTGGTGTCCTCGGGGTCCTCAGAGCCAGTGCTGGCTGCCCTGTGCATTTCATGTTGTTGGTTCCTGCCTGTCCACAGCACAGATGGCATCCCTGGGCAGCGGGACCCTGCTCCAGCCTGCACCCTGGGGAAAGGTGTCCTACATTCCACATTCTGCCTGTAGCAGGCAGCCCCACCCCACTGTAGCCCATCTTGTCACTTAGGGTGGTCCCGGTAGTGGGTTCTGCAGCCTGGAACGCTTGGGTCAGGCCCCAGGCAGCTGGGACCCTCCCGAGCCTCACCCCTTGGGTCTGGTGGGGCCCCTGGGGTTTGGCCGGGAGGACACCGTGACTACTGCCTTTGCCTCTGGGTATATTCCTTGCTCAGCCCCTGAACCCAGCTCCAAGGCCATTTCTACTTGGCAAGCAGGAGGTTTTCATGGCCAGGGATGTTAATAGCAGGTCTCTGGATGCAAGGGTGGCAAAGTCGACTTGGCCTGTGTAGGGGAAGTGGAGGAACCTGGGCTCTCCCGGGCCGGTGGTCCTGGGGCAGATAGCAGGGGAAGGGGCTGCAGCCATGTGGGTGGAGCCATGGGGGGCGTGGAGGGGCCCTTCCTGACCCCACAGTGGGGGCCAGGGTGGGGCTGGCGGGGGACAGTCCTTAGCTGCAGGGGCTGGGGTGGGGCTGGCGGGGGACAGTCCTCGGCTGCAGGGGCCGGGGTGGGCCAGGAAGGGGAAGGGGCTCTTGAGGCTCTGGGGCCTTCTGGCTGTAGTGTCTCACTTGGGGCAATGGCGGGATCCCCAGATCCATCCCCTGGCCCGTCTGCCTCCCGCCCTCATAGCCCTGTAGCCTGGGGCAGAGAGGGGTCCTTGGCCGGGACACCATCCCCACAGGGACGTGGAGGGTGCTGGGCCCGGGGCTACCATGGAGTTGCCTGCTGGGAGCAGCCAGTACACCTGGGTGTGTGACCTGGGCATGTGACCTGGGTGTTTGACCTGGGCGTGTGACCTGGGCGTGTGACCTGGGCATGCAACCTGGGCAATGTGGGGGCCGATTGCTCAGGGGGGCGCCTGCACTGCCAGGTTCAAACCCCACCGGCAGGGAGCCTGCGCTGTGACTTCAGGCATGTGGGTGGGGCTCCCCGTGCCTCAGTTTCCTCCTCTGTAAAAGGGGGCTTTGTGAGGCTCGACAGGGTTTAGAGGAGCTCCTGGAACATAGTAAGTGCTTAGCGAGGCCGTCTTGCCACCTCTCCCACCCAGGGAGGGTCAAGTGGGAAGAGAGCGGCCCCACCGAGTGTGTTCCAGGCCCCGGCGGCGACTGAGAGGAGGCGGCCAAGCCTAGTGGGGCTGCGTGACCGCCTGTGGAACAGTGGGGACGCTGCTGGTGTCCTCCAGGCCTAGGTGGGCGGGTTACCACGGAAGCCTATCAACGGATGCCTGTGATTCCCTGGTATTTATAGGTATGTCTATTGTTTTATTAAAAAATCCAGTTTCATTCAGCTTTGTCTCAAATTATTTGCAACAAACTGGAAAAGCTAGTTTTCCCCCTAAAATAGGCGTCTAATAAAATTGGCAATTTGCCTGCTGAGCCTGAATGTCCTAGAGTTCTGCAAAGCTGGATATTTTGGGATGGATTAGAAGAGAGGAGTTGGCTGAAGGACAGTGGTGGTGCTGCTGAGCCGGCCGTCTGTGTGAAGTTTACACTGGACCAGGATAAACGCGTATTTCCTGTGGGAGCTCAGCGTGGCCGTGGTATTCGGTGGTCTTATGATTTTATAGGCCTAGCCAGGGGTCTGCGAGCTGCTTCTGTCCAGGGCCAGGTAGTTGAAGCCTGGGGTTCTGAGCAGGCGTGGGCAGCACCCAAGGAGGTGCATGGCCGTGTCCCAGTGAAACTTTATGCACGCTGAAATCTGAATTTCATAGACTCTTCCGGTGTTTCAAAATATTATCCTTTTCATTTTATTCAGCCAATTAAAAGCGTAGAAATCCTAGCTTGCTGATTTGGAGCACTAGGCAGTGTAGGTTGCCAGCCCTCGTTCCCCGTAGATTTGGGAAGTCGAGTGAAACGCACGTGTTAGGTTTATGTGTTTCACATTTTACGGAATGCCCCTCACGCAGCTGGTCAGCCGCCTGACGAGGGAAGCTTGGCTCTTTGGAGAAGTGGCCGTGCCTCGTGGTGAGCTGCTGACAGAGCTGGAATTTGAACCCGGGGCTCTGGCCCGGAGTCCACTCCGTGAATGCAGATAAACACAGGTTTATGAGCTTGATGATTGAAATGGAGGTTTTATTACTGTTCAGGCAGGTGTGGGAGGCCAGCCCTCAGGAGATGATGCCGTTGAGAAGGTCGTTTATTACTCAGCTTCCGAGGGGAGACCTCCTCTTGCCTCGCGGGGCCGTGCGGGCAAGCGCCGGGTGGGTTGGAGGCAGGGGGATGTATGGGTGGGGCCTTTACTGTGGTTTCCATGGGAAAGGTGTGGGGAGCAGGCATTGGGTCGGCCAGGTGGAGTAACTTCAGCAGGCTCTGGGGTGCAGGGGCTGTCCCTGTGACCTGGGGAGGCCCCTGGGGCGATTGCGGGCCCGTGTAGGAGGTGGGCCCAGGTGAGAGTTCTGGGTTGGCGGGTTTGCATTTGAAAGGTTCGCTGTGGGACAAGTCCTTTGCTGTCTCTAGGAATCGGTTGGCCTCTCGGGGCCGTCCGTCCAGGGTCAGCAGGGCCATAGGTGCTGGAGCATCGAGGGCACAGCACGTATGAATGCAGGGAGCGTGTGGTGTGACTGGTCAGAGCCAGAGGTCTGCAGGACACTCCCCTCTGTCCCTCTGCACCCCCAGTGCGAAGCGGCCCATGTAGGCTCAGCACGAGTGCCGAGTGCGTTTGGGGAAGTGGGCAGAATTCCCAGCTGAGCACCCCGCGACCCCCCATGTTTTTTATGATTGGAGGAAAATGCCAGGTCTCACTTGCCAGTGATGACCAGGTCCCAGGGTTTGTCAGGGTACCAGGGTGGGGGTTGGAGGGTCAGGCCACCCAGCGGCGGTGGCGGCTCTGGGTCTCCCTAGGAGCCCGGGCTGGCCACAGCCAGGCACAGCACAGCACGTGAGGTCTGGTCTTGGGAATGCGGGTGTCTCCTGCCTTAGGCTGGGGGTGTGCGTTTCCAGGCCAGCCGGGACAGTTTTCAGCCTGGGGAAGCTTGGCCTTTCCTGTTCCTGCCCCCCAGTGCCCACCGTCCCCACACACACTGGTGGGGTTTGTGGGGTGGACACAACCACATCGCAAGGCCCCTATGCCTCCTCTCCTCTCCCTCCGTTCCTGGGCTGCGGGACAGTGCTCGGGGCCCTTGGCCATTGGTGTCGAGCCCATTCACAGCCTCTGGACACAGGTCAGAGGTCACTCGCCACGGCCACAGCTGCGCTGTCCCCCACTCCCAGCCTGGCAGGCCAACCTGCAGGACCCCGGGCTTAGCTGGGTTCTGTTCCGATGTCGCATTTTCAAGGTCCGCTGAGTCCGAGCCCTGCCTGGGTCTGGCTGCTGCCTGCCCGCTCTCTGGACTGTGCTGATGCGGAGATGCTTGTTTTCCTGTGACGTCAGCGTCAGCTCCTGCACATCCATGCCGTGTTTTAGTTTGTGCCTCAGCTGCTGGCTACAGCTTCCCGGGGGAGCCGGGTACCACCCGGGCCTGGAGACATGAGGAGGCAGGGATGTGAGGGGCGGGGGACAGGACAGCCGGCCTTCCGTTAAATATCTGCTCCTCGCGCTCGAGCCTCCCTGCCTATTGTCGGGGCCGGAGGCGAGCCGACGCAGCATCAGCTCGTCAACGGGAAGGAAGATGCCTCCCTGCACGCCCGCCGCGCACAGAGCATAAAGAATCTGCGCTGAGGAGGCAGGAGAAGAAAGCCGGTGAGTCGGGGGCATCTCCCCCGTGGATTTTCCGCGCCCCCGGGGCCGGGCCAGCCGTGCTGCAGGCCCTGTGCGTGCGGAGGACGGTGCCCGAGTCAGCATTTTGGGTCTGAGTCCCGGCGTTGCCACCGCCTGTGCGCTGCACAGATGCTCCGGGCGGCAACACGGCTGGTGCCACGGCCCGGGGAAGGCGCACGGCTGCAGCAGCTCCCAGCAATGTCAGGGGAAACGCAGTGAGAGGCTGTTGTTTTGCGGGTGACAGATTTTTAGAAAAATAAGGCTGTGGAGGGACCTTCTGAGCGAGGCAGGGGCTGCTGGAGGGACATGCTCACCCCGAGGACGGATGGTGTGTGGCCCAGGCCTGGTGGATGCGTGGCGGCGGCTGTGGAGGGCTGGGGGCCGGGGGGCTTGGGGAAATCATCTTGGGCTCGTCTGCCTGCCTGGCCCCAGGGAGTTGCTGGCTGTTGGGAGTTTCACTGTGGCCGATGCTTTTTGGTTGTGGGTCTGTGGGTCTGTCGGGGCCAGGACGGATGGCCACTTCCTCTCCATTCTGCATTGCTGCAGGTGGGCAGATTGATGAGACCACGGGTGAAGTCTGGAGACCCCAGGTGCCAGGGCTGGTGGTGGTAACAGCCAGCACCTGTTCCAGGCCTGCGGTCTTTCCGTCTCGAGCCTGGCCTCCTGCCTGTCTGAGCCCCCGTTTTGCATTGACAGTGTTGGGTTGGAGTCTGGGTGGCACGGCCAGGGTTAATGTGCACGGCTCACTCCATCGGGGTCCTCGGATGGTGGCGAGGAGCGGGGCTGCGGCGTCCTGTTTGCTATTCTGAAATGGTTGGAGGTAGACTCGGAGGGGTCTGGGGGCTGCATGGTGTTTGGCAGGGATGTGGGAATGTGGGTGCTTTTCTGACGACCATTTTGCAAGGTGTTTTTTTTAAAAAAAAAACAACAAAAGACCAAAACAACAACCAGCCTCCCCAGTCAGGCTTGTGGGGAGCCGTGGGCCTGGGGAGACTGGGCTGCTGAAGGGGGGGACTGGGCTGCTGGGGGAGGCGGCTTTCCCTCTTGGGGGGTGCTGGCTGCTGGGGAGGCTGGCAGCGCACCCCTCCCCCAGGTGCGAAGGGACCTCAGCAGACGCAGGGCTGCTCCGCACAGCCAGCTTGGGCCTCAGGGGTCCTTGAGTGATGAAGATTCTGTGTTGATGGGGTGAGTGGGAGAGAGACAGAGCTGGGCTGGTTTTCACACGTGCGCCTGCCTGCGAGGAGAAACGTGCTGTGTCATAGTTTCCTCGGTGCCTGGGACGGCTTGGCCTCTGCTTTCGTGTGAGCCCACGCTGGCCATGCACAGCTGGCACGATCCCTCGCGGTGTGAATACACTGCTGGGGTGGGAGCGCCGTGGCCAGGGTCAGGATTCGAGCGGTTACTGGCTTTTGGTCTGATGGCCCTCGGTGGGTGAGTCAGAGCTGGGATGGGGACAGATTGGAGGGGCCACCGGCTGCCCCCCAGAAGCTGTTTCATGTTGATGCTGCCGGGGCCAGCTGTGGTACCTGTGTCTGTGTCTCGGCCAGATCGGCACACATCTTCCACGTTCCTGTCCCAGCTGCATCAGCCATCAGTGGGGGCCCTTCTCCGACCGTCTTCCTAGACTTCAGAGCCACTGGTGGTTATGTAAGGAGTTGTGTGTTCCTCTGCCCAACTCCGAGCTTGGTCCCACCTCCCAGACTCACCTCCGGGCTCCGGCCTCTGCTGCGATGTTTCCGAGGCTCCCAGTTAATCAGATCCGTCAGCCCAGTGTCCACAGGGTGCCTGAGAGCCCGGCCCATCCACACTGGGTGCCCCAGACCTTCCACGGGTTCTGGTGGGGACCTGCCAGGGCTGTCAATGGCCCCAGTGGAGAGGCCCACTGAGCATCCTGAGAAGTTCCCGTGCTTGTGACCTGCTCTCGTGTGTGTAGCAGCGGGGGCTGCATCTCATCTGCCACACGTTTCTGATCGCCGAGGACTCAGCCGGGCACATGGGGGTTGAACTGTTGGGGGGCGGGAGGACCATCCATGGGGTCAGGTACCAGCCTCTGCTGAGGATCCCAAAATGTGGGGTAGCCATCCTTTCCTGTGCTGGCGTGGAGCTTTTCCCAGGAGCTGGGCAGGGAGCTGTCACAGGGCCAGGCCCCTGAATGGGCTGTTTGGGGCCGGGGCTGAGGGAGTACCCAGTGCCATCGAGGGGAAGCCTGTGGGAAAGTGTGATGACATCTGAAAAACCAGGAGCAGACCCCTTGCTGTGCTGGTCGTGGTGCTCGAGTGTGGGCTCGGCAGGTCTGGTCTCCTGGCGCCCACTCACTCCCTGGCCATCTCCCCACCTCCCTCACATGGCAGGGGGAAGTGGAACGTGCGGCCACCGCTCCCACCGTCCCTCACAGCACAGGTTGGACAGGCACCCTGAGGCATCCCCATCTCCCAGCCCCTGGGGTTGGCATGATGCTGGGCCTCCAGAAATGTTTGTCATTTTATGCAAAGGGCAGAAAAAGCTTTGTTCAGGCCAGGCACAGTGGCTCACGCCTGTATTACCAGCACTTTGGGAGAGGTGGGGGATCACCTGAGGTCAGGAGTTCAAGACCAGCCTGGCCAACATGGAGAAACCCCGGCTCTACTAAAAATACAAAAATTAGCTGGGCGTGGTGGTGCGCGCCTGTAATCCCAGCCATTCAGGGGGCTGAGGCAGGAGAATCGCTTGAATCCGGGAGGCAGAGGTCACAGTGAGTCAAGATTGCGCCACTGCACTCCAGCCTGGGCAACAGAGTGAGACTCCATCTCGAAAAAAAAAAAAAGGAAAAGCTTTATTCAAAAGAAGCCACCTGAACCAGTCGGTCATCCAGTGTTCAGCTTGTTTTTGGTCATAAAGTGGTGGCAGTTGTCACTCATACAGGAGACGCTGTGGCAGAGCCCCTCCACGCATCGGGGCCCGGCAGCTCATTTCTAGGATTCTCCTGAACACGCGAAGGAGGGCACCCACCATGCTCAGGACTGGCTGCTTCTCTGTGAGGCCTCCAGGCAGAACCAGTGATTCCACCATCGCGGGGCAGCCTTGGTGGGCCCACAGGTCTGTTGTTCCCCCTGAGAGAGGATCAGAGTCAGAAGAGGCGAGACACCAAGTTGACATGAACAGATCCCTGCTGCCGGTTGTTCTGGCAGTGCCATGAGCACGTCTGACGGGTGTGAGGGTGCGGGGGCTTCATTTCATCCACGCTCACGTATCGGGCACGCAGGAGAGTTAACACGCGCTCTGGTGGGTGGAAGGGGCCCTGACTTGATGTTATTTTGAAATAGGGGGTTTGAGTGTGTCTGGTCTTTCTGAAGTTTTCTTTTTTAACGTCTCTTCTGTGGGAAGTTTGAAAAGATTCAACCAACTGCAAGACGGAGCCGCCCTGTGTCTGTTGGGGCTGTGGGGACCCAGGTGCACTGGCGGCTCAGCCGCATCGTGGGCCCAGATTGCTTCTTCTGTTTGTTCCTCAGCAAACCTCGATTGTTGAAAGAATCCCGTGAGGCTGTGTCAAGTGTAGACAGGCCAGGCCTGGTGTCTTGTCCTGGTCAGGAAATTGTGTTGTTGCCCTTGTTAAATGGTTGTGTATAAAGTTTGCATTGTACATTATATTTAAATTTTTGAGTTTTCCATATTTTCTGTTGTAAGGTGTTGATAGTTCTGTGGGACTCACAAAGAGAGAACAGGTGTCCCTGGTCCTCCCTGCTGCCCCAGCTCCACTCCCTGGAGGGGATCACAGCAGTTTCTTTTTGACATTTATTTCCAGATTTCTAAATGACACATTTCTGCTGCTATTTCTAGACGTTTCCATTTAGGATGTTACTTCCCTACTTTCTCTGGGACACATCAGCTCATCTCTTCCTTCCTTGTTCCGTCCTCCTGATGGAGTTATGTCACTGTTTATTGCTTTTAATCATTGAGTGTTTACCTAATTGCGGGTGACGTGAATATGCATGAGCTACCATGATTGCATTCCCTTGTTGGCACAACTTTTGGGTTTCCTTGGAGTTAATACATCGTGATTGTTTAAATCAGTTTCCTAGATGTCTTGTCTCAAATTTACTCCAGTTTCCTCTTCCCAGAAGAGGGGCAGCTCCCACCGATGCCTTCCTCACCTCTCTCCTGGTGCACCTGGCCCCCCACACAACATGCCGTGGGGCTTCCCTGTGCCCTGAGCTGGGAACAGTCCCCTCCTCTCTCTTCTGCCTACAGTCTTGATCTCTGGCTCCCTCTCTTCCTCTTTCTTGGCTTAATGTCCGGTTAAGACCCTCCAGCAGCTGTCTGAGAAAGACGGCGTGGGAGGCCAGTTTGGGGGATCTAGTTGGAAAATGCTTTTCCTCCAGCCACACACTTAAGGATAGTTTAGCTAGGTATGAAATTCTGTATTGGAAAGAATTTTCCCTTTGCATTTCGAAGGGATTGCTCCACTGTCTTCTGGCTTCTTGTGTGACCGAGAAGTCAGGTGCCATTTTGATTTTGTGTGTTTTTCTCCTGAAAGTCTTGTAGAATCTTTTGTCTTCAGGGTTCTCAAGTTTCATGATAATGTTCCTTGTCGTGGGAACTTCTTTGTCTCTTGTGCTGGGAACTCGTGCTGTGGAACCTTGCGACATTTGGATGTGAGGAGCTTTACACCCAGTTATTTATCACATGGCCGACTCCCCGTCTCTGACTCTCTTTTAGAGTTAACACTGATTATTTGTTGGCCCTCCCAGGCTGGTCCTTTAATTTTCTTCTCTATTTTCCATTTCTTTTGTTTATGTTGTATGCTAGGAGACATCTTCAGGTTTCTCTGTCCAAACCATCTGTTAAGTTTGTTAGTTTGTTGCCTTGTTCCCGTTCTTGTCTTTCATTCTTTTTTCTCTGAAGGTGCCTTTTTTTTTTTTTTTTTGAGACAGAGTCTTGCTCTGTCGCCCAGGCTGGAGTGCAGTGGCATGGTGATTTCGGCTCACTGCAACCTCCACCTCCCAGGTTCAGGCCATTCTCCTGCCTCAGCCTCCTGAGTAGCTGGGACTACAGGTGCCCGCCACCACGCCCGGCTAATTTTTTGTAGTTTTAGTAGAGACGAGGTTTCACCATGTTAGCCAGGATGGTCTCGATCTTCTGACCTTGTGATCCGCCTGCCTCGGCCTCCCAAAGTGCTAGGATTACAGGCATCAGCCACCGCGCCTGGCCTGAAGGTGCCTTTTTAAGGCAGAGTGCCCTGCCCTTGTGTCAAAGGCATATCGCACTTTTTCTCTGGGGTTATTCGTCCCGGCTGAGAGGCACCGCAGTATCATGTGGTGATTGAGCAGCACCCAGCACATTCGTGGCTGCGAGGCTTCCCGTGTGTGAACTCATTTAATCTTCTCAGTTCCTTGTGGGCACCATTGTTTTCTTTGTTCTGGGGAAAGATTAGCACTGAGGCACAGACAGGTCAAGAAATTTCCCAGAATCACACAGTTTGAGCTGGGACTCAAACCCCAAGGGCTGGGCTTAAGCCCATGCTATTTGCCGCGTGCCCCACGGCCTGAAGCTGTGTGGTCAGGCCCCAGCTCTGCTACCCACCAGCCACGTGACCTCGGCCACAACACTGTCCACCGTGTCCCAGACCCTCATAAGTGGGCGTGATGGTAAAAGGCTTGGCTCCCAAGGCTATCATGGGATTAGTCAGTAACTAAGCCACAGCGCTGGCCCCACAGCTGCTGCTGATGGCGGCACACGGTGGGAGGATGCGTGCTGGCAGCGGTTGGTGATGTCTCCTTTGGTGTTTTCTTCGGCCTCGTACTCAGCTGTTTTCACCGAGAGTCCCTTTTTGTGTTTATCCTGGCCTTTGCAGCTTCCTGGGCCCCTGGCGACCCTCATTTGTCTGCCCACGTTGACTCGTGGGGCACCACAGAGCTGGTGGTGGCGGAAGTCCCCAGGGGAGTGTCCTGCCTGGGAGGGCCGGGCGTCTCACCCCTAGTAAGGAGTCTGCTGCCCCTGCAAGCCCTCTCGTTCCCTGGCTGCTTTGGGTGAGGAAGAGGGTCTGGGGGTTGACTCCTCACTGACTGGGACCCTGCACAGCAGGTGCCCCACTTTCCTGCTACCTGGAGCCTCTGACTTGGGGCCCTTCTTTGGGGCTTGGCCCAGTGCAGTCTCCTGGTGGCCACGGGGCCCTCTGCCTTCCAGGTCCCAGGGCATCACTACCCGGCCTGTCCTCCTCTTTGCTGTTACGGGTTTTTTGGAGTTTTTCTTCCTTTGGTCTTGGGAGGGAGAGTCAGTCAGTGATGTGTTTGCGCTGCTGTGTCCACCTGGAAACCATCGTGATGACGCTTTCTGAAGGCTAAAGTATGCAGGAAAACCAGAGTTGGAGAAGGTCTTTAGGTAGGGGCAGTGCGCGTGGACGTGGCGGTGCACGTGGACATGGCAGGTGTGGACCAGCACGTCCCACCGCTCTGCATCCTGAGGGGCCAGAGGGTGTGGTGCAGGGTTTTAAGGAGGGCAAAGGCCCCTCTGTTTGTTTTTCCTTGATGCTGCCCCCCGTGCGACCTGGGGGCAGTTTTCAAATGCTTGACCCAGGTAGTTTGGTTCTGTCACCCCCTCGTTCAGTGGGGTGGTGGGAAGACCAGTTTTTGGAACAGTTTTGGATTTACAGAAAAATCAGGACAGGAGTAGAGCACAAGCATTCCCTCCCTGCTCCCTCCTGGTCAGCGTGATGCGTGAGTTACACTTCACCAGCCAGTCTCGGCACCTTTCCAGCTAAGGCTTTATTCCGCTTGCCTCAGTCTCCCCTCCTGCCCCCTTTCTGTCCCGGGATCCCGTCCAGGGCCCCACGTGGCACTTGGCCGTCACGTCTCCTTAGGTCCCTCTCACTGTGGCAGGTCTCTCAGACTTGCCTCATTTTCAACGACCTTCGTAGTTTTAAGGAGGGCTGGTCAGGTGTTTTGTGGGACAGCCCTTCGCTGGGGTTTGCCTCATGTTTTTCTCATAAGGACTGGGGCCTTGGGTTTTGGGAGGAGGTGAAGCCTCCTTATATCGCTGGGTCCGGGTCCACACCCTCCACGCAGCCTGTCCGTGCTGGCCTTGCGTGTCACCTGGCCGCGGTGTGTTTGTCGGCTCACACCTGCCCGTGCCTCTTCCCCCGTGCTGTCCTGTCTCTGCGGAGTGAGGCGTGCGTGGCCCACACCTAAGAGGTGAGGAGCTACATACGTGATGTCAAGTTTTGCACGGGACTTGTACGTCTGTTCTCCCATTGGTTATTTAATCATTCCTTTCTGTTCATGTGGACTCGCAGGTGTCAATTTCATACTTGGGTTAGAATCGGATATCGTGTCGCTTACTTATTGCTCAGATTGTTCCAGCTTTGGGCACTGGGGCCCCTGCAGGCTGGCTGTTGGGGCAGCGATGAGGCCAGACACTGGGCGGGTGGGGGGTGGGTGCTGACGGGTCTCTGGCAGGAGGGGGCAGGCTGCAGGGAGCAGGGGGAAGCAGGTCCCAGGCCCAGAGGTGGGTCTCGGGCGAGTCTGGGCTGTGGGCATGGACCCCCAGAAGGGGCCTGTGTGGCCAGGACGTCCCATGGCTGCAGACCCCGGTGTGGGGTGTGGGCCCTGGGAGGCGATTGGTACTGCAGCCGGAGCTCCAGCATCATGCCAAGGTGGTGCTGGGTCGAGGCGGGGAGGGGAGAAGTCACCACACTGTGCCCGGACTTGGTGGCGTGGTGATGTCGGGGCTGCGGTTGGGGGACTGACCCCGCATACTCTTCTCCCAGCTGAGTTGGCAGTGCTGCAGGGTCAGCAGCCCAGGCTCTGCATGGGGCTCGTGTGGGACTCGGCAGGTCCCACAGGTCCCTGCATCACCTGGCACCAAGCTCAGGCACGCCCCCCACACCCCACCACTGCCGCCCCGCCCCCCAGCATCCCCTTCCTGCTGCCCTCTGTGCTTCACTGACTTCCTCAGTTGGTTTGATGAGAGGTGACAAAGGCAGAAATGGGCAGAGAGCGGCACCATCGCCGGCCCCTCTTGCTCATTTGTCCCCTGCTGGGTGGGCAGTCCTCTTTTTTTGGAAATGTGTTCAGTTCTCTTGCATTGCATAATTTGTTCATATTAAAGCAGGCTTGATCCGGGCTGCCGTGGTTCCGATCGACTCCGAATAGGACACCACACAGTCGTGCCAAGAAGGCGCCTAAGTGTCTTTCCACACGGCCATCCGAGGGCGGACGTGGTCAGGGGTGCTGGACGCGTCAGACGGGTTCTTTGCAGCCCTTGGCAGCGTCGCCCGCTTTGTCCCGCCTGTTGTGTGCGCCTTTTCCCTGCTCCAGGGCTGTGTATTTGGCAAGAGGGAGGCTCTGTGGCACGATCACACGTGCAGGAGCTGGGGGCTGCCAGAGCGGCTGTTCAAGATGGACTTGGCAAATCACCTCTTTCAAGTTGCCGGCTACCCGGCTGCCGTAGACAGAGTGAAGTCTGGTAGTTTGTATTTATTTATTTATCTTGGCCAGCAGAGAGAATTGAGTTTGCATGGAGACTGTAATTTCATTCTGTGAGTGTAAGATCGCGTCCGCGTTCCTAGCAACCGGTTTTGTGATGTGGGCAGTGCCGTGCTGGTAAATGCTCTGTGAGGAAGGAACGATGGTGGGATTTGTCACTCAGTCGATTTCCCTGGTGTGAATGCTCCCACCACGGCCGATTTCAGGCTGCCGAAGTGGAGGGGTTCACTGAAGGTGGAGTTGGGCAAGGGCATACACGGTCGGCTTCTGAGAGTTGGTCCCCCCGCCCAACCCTCCCCTGGAGATGGGATGTCAGGGAGACCTGGTTCCATTTGTTTTTTTGCCTGAGCATCCGGGGGTGGCTTTGAGGACACCTGTCCTTCACAGGGGCACTCCGGATGTAGTAGCAGGGAGAGGGTGGAGGGGCGGCCAAGGGCGTGAGGGAGAGGGTGGAGGGGCGGTGTGAGGGTGCAAGGGAGAGGGTGGAGAGGGTGGCAGTGAGGGCGCGAGAGGGTGGAGGGGGTGGAGAGGGTGGCAGTGAGGGCGCGAGGAAGAGGGTGGAGGGGCGGCATGAGGGAGCAAGCCACCTCGGGCACAGGTGAAGGACAGGTGTCCACACCTTGGGTGCCCCCGTCCTCCCTCTCCTCATGTCCTAATAGGTCTGAACAGGAAGTTACATTTAGGGCGGCTGTACAGTGAGTTTTAAATACCTTGGTCCAAATTTTCAAACACGTATCGTTAGCGTTTCCCCTGTTGCTGGCCCCAGAGTGTTGGGTTCACTGGGTGGAGCATGCTCTGAGCCCCTGGAGGTGCAGGGATTTTATGGGAGGAGGGGTCGCTTCGAGGGGAGGTGGCTGCGTCCGTGTCTGGACGGAATTACTCACTGCCTGTCCCTCCCTGCAGCCTCTGTTCCCTCCTCACCAGTCTCTGATTCCAGCTCCGGGCTCAGCCAGTGGTCTCAGGACCCCCCCCCCACGTTCATGAAAATTATTGTGGTCCTCAAAGAGCTTTTGGGTACGCGGGCTGTAGCTGCCAGTGTGAACTGTACTGAAAATTTAGAACGAGGAATATTTATTCCTCATTAACTCTAATTAATGTATGATTAATTAGATTAATTCTAAAATAACCCATTGGCTGTTAACATTTTAATGAAAAGTGACTATTTTCCCAAACAAAATATTCGGCAAGAGAGTGGCAACATTTTTGCATCTGGTTGAGCAGAACACGGTTGAGCCATCACACCTGCCTCTGCGTTCAGGCTGCTGCAGTGTTGGGTTAAGACTGTGAGGAAATCCAGTGTGTGAGGAGGCTTGGGGTGAATTCCAGTGTGTGAGGAGGCTCGGGGTGAATTCCAGTGTGTCAGGAGGCTCGGGGTGAATCCCAGTGTGTCAGGAGGCTCGGGGTGAATCCCAGTGTGTCAGGAGGCTCGGGGTGAATCCCAGTGTGTCAGGAGGCTCGGGGTGAATCCCAGTGTGTCAGGAGGCTCGGGGTGAATCCCAGTGTGTCAGGAGGCTCGGGGTGAATCCCAGTGTGTCAGGAGGCTCGGGGTGAATCCCAGTGTGTCAGGAGGCTCGGGGTGAATCCCAGTGTGTCAGGAGGCTCGGGGTGAATTCCAGTGTGTCAGGAGGCTCGGGGTGAATTCCAGTGTGTCAGGAGGCTTGGGGCATTTTAACAGCTTTTCTTCTGGTAAACGTGGGTATTCTTCTTTGATATTTCTCTGAAACTCGGTACGTGGTCATTTCTTACATGTCAGTTGAAACGTGGAATCTGAAACTGTATTGGTGTCACTTTCCTGCAGTTACCTTAAAAATCCGCTGGTCTCTTTTGCACTTGAATAGGTTTCTTACGCGTGCGTGTGTTTTAAAAATCGTATGTTGGCCGGGCGCGGTGGCTCACGCCTGTAGTCCCAGCACTTTGGGAGACCGAAGCGGGCAGATCACTGGAGGTCAGGAGTTCGAGACCAGCCTGGCCAATGTGATGAAACCCCATCTCTACTAAAAATACAAAAATTAGCCGGGCATGCGTGGTGGCGGATGCCTGTAATTAATCCTAGCTACTCGGGAGGCTGAGGCACGAGAATCACTTGGACCTGGGAGGCGGAGGTTGCGGTGAGCCAAGATTGCACCACTGCACTCCAGCCTGGGCGAGAGAGCGAAACTCTGTCTCAAACAGCAACAACAAAAAACATCGCATATTGGCTGTTAGGAAATATTGCTCCACTGGGTTCTGCAGGTCTTCCTAAGCGCAGTGGAAAATTCCCCCCACGCTCATGAGGGCGAGTGTGAAGAAGGCAGGTGCCGTCCGCTTCGGATTATGGTCATAGCTTGCACTCGCGGCTCCCCTGCCTGGTCTCTGGGACCCCCAGGCATCCCCAGACCTCCCTGGCCTCAGCCAGTTCCCGCCGCTTCACCATATGGCAGAACACATGCGCGGCCGGCCGGCTCACAGATGGGCGTCCCTGCGTCCGGCCCACCCGCCTGCAGTCCTGTGTGCTCACCCTGCCCTGGTCTCCGCCTGGACTGTGGATGGGGGTGAGCGGGGCATGGAGGCGTTCTGCACCCACCAGCTGTCAGTGCCAGCCACCTGCCTGCCCAGCATCGGGTCTGTGTGGCAGCACCTTGTCAGCAAGTGGAGGTCAGATGTGGGGTCAGCCGGGCGCAGTGGCTCACGCCTGTCATCCCAGCACTTCGGGAGGCCTAGCCGGGTGGATCGCCTGAGCTCAGGAGTTTTCAAGACCAGCCTGGGCAACATGGCAAAACCCCATCTCTACAAAAAAATGTAAAAATTAGCCTGGTGTAGTGGTGCACACCTGTCGTTCCAGCTCCTCGGGGAGGCTGAGGTGGGAGGATCGCCTGAGCCCAGGAGTTCGAGGCTGCAGTGAGCTGAGATTGTGCCACTTCACTCCAGCCTGGGTGACAGAGCGAGACCCTCTTAAAAAAAGAAAAAAAAAAAAGATGCAGGTCAGGCACAGAATCCAGGCAGGCTGCTCCCACCCCAACATGACCAACAAGGTGCTGTGTCCCTGCCCTCCCTGTGGCTCTGCGGGTAGGGGGCGATTCCTCTGTCAGCTGGGTGAGGAGTAGAGAGGCAGCTGAGTGGGTATTTATTTAAAGGGAAGACAAGGACGTAGACTGTATGGCTCTCTGAAACTTCAGCAACTTTTCCGAGACACGGTGTACCATCTGCCCTATCTGGCGTGGGCGTGAAGCTGGTAGCACACAGAAAGTCCCGGAGCAGGAGCTGGCCCCGAGCCAGCAGCTCTGTGCCCTGTGTTACCGGATCTTCAGAATGCGCCTCCGGCCTGTTGACCATCTTACTGCTCACCTGGGTCCGCAGCCCGCCAGATACCAGGCTTGACTTTACTCCTGGCGGGGCTGGGGCCAGAACCCAGACTGGTTGCTGCGTACGGTGCTTTTTGCCAAACCTCACATTTGTTGGTTGCGTTTTTCACAACTCTTGTCCTCTGAAGATGCCTGCTCAGAGCCCATGCAGCGCCACGCTGGAGGGGCTGAGGACGTGGGGGGCCCTGTTCTCAGAGCCCGTGAGGCACCGTGCTGGGGGTGCTGAGGATATGGGGGGCCCTGTTCTCAGAGCCCATGCAGCGCCCGTGCTGGAGGGGCTGAGGATATGGGGGGCCCGGGCCCGGCTCCCCTCTCACAGGCAGGTCTGCACTCATGGGTGGGTTTGGGAGGCCCCGGTCTTACTGTGTTGATGCAGAGAGGCACTTCTCTCTTTCTCTCGCTCCCTTCTCCTGTCTGGGTTGGCATCATCCCAGGAGTAAGAGCTGTGTCTTCTCCCCTCCCTGTTGAAAGGAATCTTGATCCTAATGTGAACTCAAGGATTTTCTAAAAACTGAGTTTATTATCATCCTTTTTTTTTTTTTTAAATTGAGACAGAGTCTTGCTCTGTCGCCCAGGCTGGAGTGCAGTGGTGCAATCTCGGCTCACTGCAACCTCTGCCTCCCAGGTTTAGGTGATTCTCCCACCTCAGCCTCCCAAGTAGCTGGGACTACAGGCTCCTGCCACCACGCCCAGCTAATTTTTGTGTTTTGATAGAGACAGGATTTCTCCATTTTGCCCAGGCTGATCTTGAACTCCTGGCCTCAAGCGATCCTCTTGCCTCAGCCTCCCTAAGTGCTGGGATTACAGGTGTGAGCCTCCAGGCTTCAGCCTCCCTAAGTGCTGGAATTACAGATGTGAGCCTCCGCACCTGGCCTGGAATCATCCATTTCTGTCATTGTTCGTCTTGAGGCTCTGGTCCTCCCAGGTTTGGCTGGCAGGGGCCTTGGCGAGCGGTTTCCCCCATGCTACCCGCTTTTCCATCAGGTTTTGTGTGTTGCTCGCATCCGGGCAGCAGGCTCTGGCATCCCCTCGGCCCTTTCTGCTCCAGGCTGGACCTGGCCGTTTCTCCACGGAACTTGGCTTCCTTCGGAGGAGGGTGGACTTCAGAAACTAACCTGCCTGCTGCTCCTGGGGACCGTGAGGCTGTGCCTGGTGGGCGGTGGGCCAGGGGCTGCATGGGGATTCGATGTGCAGTTCCCGCGGCAGCTCCCAGTGCCGCAGGCTCTTTCTCTTCTCCACTTCTGAGTGGGGTCTCCATCTGCACAGCATGGGCCTGTTCGCTCGTGTGCTCTGCCGTCGAATGTGGATGACACAGCTTCAGAGCCGCGGCATCGTCACCAGGGCAGCAGACCCAGCCAGGCCAGGGCTTCTCAGCATTCTTTTGTCCTCAGAATGCCTCCTGCCATGCCCATGCCCTTGGAGAGCAGTTTCCAGAAGTTAACTTGGATTCGTTTATTCATTTGTTGTCTTTCGTGGGGTTATGCTGTCAGTATGATGGTCAGTTGGCTTTGTTTCTGTTTGCATTTGATTTTAGTGTATTTCCCCATTCTTTTATTTATTTTTTTTGAGACAGAATCTTGCTCTGTCACCCAGGCTGGAGTGCAGTGGCGCAATCTCAGCTCACTGTAACCACTGCCTCCCGGGTTCAATTGATTATCCCACCTCAGCCTCCTGAGTAGCTGGGATTACAGGCACCCACCACCACACCCGGCTAATTTTTGTGTTTTTAGTAGAGACGGGGTGTCACCATGTTGGCCAGGCTGGTCTCGAACTCCTGACCTCAAGGGATCCACCCACCTCGGCCTCCCAAAGTGCTGAGAGATTATAGGTGTGAGCTGTTGCGCCCGGCCCCCATTCTTGTTTATTTTACTTACCTTTGGGTGGTGAGGCGCCATGGCTCACCGTGGCAACAGCTGGCAGTGCAGCCCCACCACGCAGAGAGCTGCACCAGCACCTGTGGATGGCATCCCGAGGTGCCAGGCGAACCCTGGGGCTTCTGTGTCTCTCCTACAACCTTTGCTCCCAAGGGTTTTTAATGATGCTCTTATTTTTGCATTAATTGGGTTGTATCCCATCACCTGGATGTGATTACCGAGAGGAGTATAGCAGGATACCCGAGTAGTATGTGTGCGATGCCAGCAGAAAGACGTGAAGAGAGTAAATGAATAACAGGTGGTTTTGCTCTGAAATGGACTTTTGGTGTGGGGTGGGGGGAGGTTAAAACCTTCCTGCTCCCCTAACCGGGTACCCACTAACAGAAAATGCCCGACTCTGGAAAGGAGTCCCCGGAGGCCCCTGAGGAGGACCAGCGTCTGGCCTGTCCGGGCACCGGGGGCAGCATCCAGGCCCTCGGGAGCCAGGCAGGTCACTGCCTGCACCCGGGGAAGCCTGGCTTCGAGGCTGGGAAGGCTGGGACGGCGTGAGGGACAGGCTGCTGGTGCCTGGCGCGTGCTGGCCGCCTGGACACTCGGTGAAGGCGGTCTTTGTTTTGATGGCGGCAGAGCCCATCCTGAATAGCGGCTTTCTCTGCTGTGTGGGTGGGGGCCTCGGGCTCGGATGCTGCCTGAGTTGGGGTTTTGGTTTTACAGTTTCCCACTCGTGTAACTTTAAGGAGGCCACTCAGCAGTGTCCGCACCTACCTGGCCCAGACTCCGCCTCCCTCATCTGGATAACGCCCAGCACACCTGACTCCGCCTCCCTCATCTGGATAACGCCCAGCACACCTGAGAAGAGGCACAGCTCTGCCCCCGTCTGGCCCTCATCCTCCTCACTCCTCCCTCCCCCTTGCCTGGACGGCGCGCCCCGTGGGGTCTGCACGCCCCTCCCTCCGCCTCCCTGTTCCTCCCCTGCAGTCTCAGCTCGGAGGCTGCCCCTTTCCATCGTGGGCTTCCTGGGAACCAAATCCCTCAGCTTTGGCCCTGGTTGCATCCTTAGGGCTGAAAATGGTGCCTGGGACCCAGCAGGGCTCCCTGGACATTTGCTGAACGTCCTCGAGTCCTTGAGTGAAGACGGCTGTGGCGAGTGATTGCCGCGTGACTCAGCCTCTCTATCCCATGCCCAGAGCGGCTTCCGGAGGTCCCAGAGCCCGGGCTCCAGGATGAGCCCAGCAGAGTCTTCCCGTAGACACCATCATCCTGTGTGGAATGTCACCTCTCCTTTCTAGGTCAGGCTGTGGGAGCTTCGGAGCCCGACCAAACCCAGGTCATGTGTGCACAGCTCAGCTGCCTGGAGGCCCCTCCCAGGCGGCGGCGTCTCTTCACTCACAGACTCCAGCTGGGGCTCAGTGCAACATAGCAAGACCCCATCTGAAAAAAACACAAATCAGTGTTTCTGGTTGTAAAAGCAACACATGTTGACTACAGAAAATTTGACCCATAGGGCAGGATGTCAGAAAAGCTCAAATTGCTCTCGCTTGTACTCCCTGGAGAGCCTGTCACTTTTGTTTTATTTTGTTTTGTTTTCCGAGAGCATATCGTTTTTAATTTCATTCTGGTCTTCTATACTGTTAGTTTTTATAGAAAATACTAGTGATACGAGGTTAGAATCCCTCCCTGTCATCAGCTAATAATAGCAGTAACAATGGTGCCAATTCTGTTCCGGGCTCATCGTTTCTTTTTAAAATGGTGGAGCTTACTGCAGTAGAGTTTTTTCCTTAGCCAGGGTCAGCTCTGGTTTTAGAACTCATTTCCCTGTTCGCGAGGTCCCTGGGCAGAGTTCCGCCGGGCGATGGCAGACGCCGATGAGGAAGGACCCAGAGGTCTCTGTTTCTGGGGGCTGCGTGGGTAGAAACGTGGGGGTGACGGTGTGAGCATGAGGATGCTCAGAGCTGGGAAGACTTGAGGGTCGGGGTTGGGGACAGAGACTTCCAGGAGGCAGGGCCGTCTCTGGTCCGTCGGGGTCTGCGTTCATTTGCTTCAGCCTCTGTGAGGAGGCACCACAAGGGGCGGCCTGTAAACAGGGACCCTGATTGCTCGAGATGCTGAAGGCGGGGACGTCCAGGCAAGGTACTGGCAGATTTGGTGCCTGGTAAGGACTGGTTCACAGCCAGAGCCTTCTCAGAGTCTTCTTCACGTGATAAAGGGGACGAACAAACACTCTGGGTCCCTTTGAAAAGCACTATTAATCCCATTCCGGAAGGCCACAACCTTACCACCTCTCGAAGGCCTCCTGACACCGTCGCCTGTGGGTGAGGATTTCAGCGTGTGAATTCGGTGGGACGTAAACACTCAGGTCACAGTGCTGGGGCCGCTGTAGCAACGTACCACAGAGGGCGGCTCACACGGCGGAACCCAATTCTCTCTCAGCTTGTGTGGTGATCCCAGCTACTCCGGAGGCTGCGGTGGAGGACCACTTGAGTGCAGGAGTTTGAATGTAGCCAGGGCAACATAGCGAGATCCCATTAAAAAAATCCAAACAAAAAGCTTTATTCTCTGTCTGGAGACCAGCGTCCAAGAGCTGGGTTTCGGCAGGGCTGGTTCCCGGAGGCCGTGAGGAGCCCGGGCCAGGCCTGTCCCCTTGGCTGGTGGAGCCGTCTCTTCTTCACCCGGGCCCTTCCTCCCCGTGCGGCCGTGTCCACGTTACCCTCTGTTATGAGAACAGCAGTTGTTTTGGATCTAAGTCTGCTGTAATGACCTCACTCACTTAACTGATTACATCTGCAGTGTCCTATGTGTAAATAAGGGCATGTTCTGAGCTCCTGGGGGTCAGGACGGCAGCTTGGATTCCGAGGGGATTCAGTTGCACTCCTGCAGAGGCCCTGGGGGCTGCACCTTGGCAAGGGGTTCCCATGGCCTGGCCAGTCTGCAGTCCTTGTGGTCAGCTGCACCCAGCCCTCCCGCAGAAGGGGCCCGTGCACCCATGGTTTTGTAGCGGTCAGGGGGCACCTGTTCAGAGGGCCCTGCTGACTGAGGGGCGTGGGCTCAGCACTGCCAGGGCCCGTGCCCTGTGTCCCCACAGGATGGTGCTGGCCGTCTCACCACTGAGGGGATGCCCCCCAGCCCCCTCACCCTCAGCTGCTCCTTCCAGGAGCTTAAGGCCCCTAAAATCTGCCCCGGTCCCTGGGGTCAGAGCCCACCCTGGGCTGGTTTTGAAGAAACACCGGTGCTTCTCCAAGGAGGCCCCGTGCACATGTAGGAATGAAGCCCTCGTCCTCCCACAGCGCGTGCCCCTCCTGCGCTGCGTGTGTGGTTTTGCTCATGGCACCTGGCGTGGGCGCCCTGGGAGCGGCAGCCGGGGGCGTCTCGGAGAGAGCCAGCGCAGGGGGGACCACACAATCTGGGAGGCCATGGATCCTGGTTGTGGGTTTTTGGTTTTAACATTTGGTTTACTTATTTTCAGACTTTTTTCCAAACAAATGATTTATCCATATTAATTTAGCTCTCCCTGTGGAATTTGTAGGACCTCAGTTTTCTTGACATTATGATCTAAGCAGATTATTGAACACACGTCTTAAATTTCATCTTTTAAAACTGCCAAATGTACCATCATATAGATGTGCTTTAATAAAGAGGTCAGAGAGCTGTGGCCCACTGTAGTTCTTGTTTGTTTTTTTGAGCTGGAGTCTCACTCTTGTTGCCCAGGCTGGAGTGCAGTGGTGCAATCTCGGTTCACTGCGACCTCCGCCTCCTGGGTTCAAGCAGTGCTCCTGCCTCAGCTTCCCAAGTAGCTGGGATCACAGGCGCTTGCCACCATGCCCGGCTAATTTTTGTATTTTTAGTAGAGACGGGTTGGGGTTTTACCACGTTGGCCAGGCTGGTCTCGAACTCCTGACCTCAGGTGATCTGCCCGTCTTGGCCTCCCAAAGTGCTGGGGTTATAGAAGTGAGCCACCGCGCCTGGCCTGTTTGTTTTTTAATTGTGGTAAAATACCTATAACATAAAATTCACCATTTTAACCATTTCTAAGTGTGTAGTTCAGTAAAGTAAATTCATGCTGCACAGCCAATCTCCAGAATTTCATCTTGCACAACAGAACCTCCGCACTCCCACCTGCAGCACGCAGGAGTTACGATGTCTCGGCGTCCTCGCTGACACTCCCGACTTTCTGTTCCTGGCCGTTCTCTTGGGGCGAGGCGGTGCCCAGTGTGGGTCTAGTTTGCCTCTCCCGGTGGTTGGTGATGTTGAGCCTCTCACGCCTGTGGCCACTTGTGTGTTGGCTTTGGAGAAACGTCTGCACGGGTCCTTTGCCCGTTCTGTAATTGAGTTCCTCGTTTCTGTGGTTGCGTTGTCCTGTGGGTGGTTGACCTGCACGCACCGTGTGAATTGATCCCACTTCTTCCATGCGGACCCACCGATTACCAGGTGGGAGCAGCAGGGGGCGTCCGAGGGCCCTGACCCCAGGCGGGAGGACAGATGCGCGTCCTGTGTCGGGGCCACATGGCCAGTGTTGGGGCCACGGAGTTGTGGGCAATTGTTTCTTTTCCTTTTACTTTCTTTGGTATCTTCCAAATCTTTATAAAATCTTTATAAAAATTATTTAAGGAGAAGACTCATGTAGAACGGAAAGCGTCGTGCCAGACAGTGCTTGGTACTTGCAAGAATGGCCGTGTCCCCAGGAGCCGGTGGACGAATCTGTCCTTGCTGCCACCCGTGCGGCCGCAGCGTGAGACAGGAGGGACCGGCAGGCATCGCGCTTCTCCCCTAGATACTCCGGCCATGCCAGCCGCCCCCTTGGCTCCGGCCCCGTCCATCCAGCCCCTTCCCAGGGCTTCGTCCCCTCACCCCCGCCGCCCTCCCCGTTTTCCTACGGGAGGCGAATCCTTGATGAGAGGAGGAGGCCGGGAACCCTGCCCCCTCTGTGTGAAGAGGAGGGCAGCCCCTGCTGCTTTGTAGGGAAACCCCGCCCAAGAGAAGCCCCAGCTCAGCAGGACGGAGCCCGGCGTTCCCGCCTCAGGGTGCCCAGAGAGGGCGGGGACACCCCGGCTGGGACAAAGTGCGCAGCTCTACCCCTGCTCTGAAATGCCCGGGACTTGGCCGCGCCCTCCCCCTTTTTCAGAGCAACCTGTGGGCCCTGGCAAGGATAGGCCTCAGGCAAAGGAAAACCACCCTCGTTTTCTTAGCTTTTAGATTTTAAAAGGAGCAGTGGGGCCAGGTGGACTTGAAGCTCTGTGGGTTTGTTTAAGGTATAAATTCATTGAGCTTGAAGACGTTGTACTTGGAAGTGAACAGAACACACATAATTTATTCATGGATTTTAGCTGGCCTGTTTTTGTACAAAGGGAGCTTTTAAATTTAATTATTTTTAAGCATTAGAGGATGGTGTATCCGAGGCAGCTGGAGGCCCTGGTCTTCACTGTGAGCAGGGAGGGCCCTCGGGACAGGGCTCGGGAGGAGGGGCTGGGTGGACCCCTGCAGGGCTGGAGGACACTGAGGGCCTCAGATCACCGCACAGTGGGCCCAGCTAGGGGGCGACCCTGAATTCCAGTCCCAGCGGACACATCTCTTTCCTTCAGCATAGAGGGCCCCAGGCCTCGGGCCCTGCCTCAGTTGCCTCCACGATGTCAGCTTCCAGGTGTGGGGACCGGGTGCCACCTCACCCCCCAGTTACACCCACACGAGGCCGCGGTGCCCAGTAGCACAGAGATGCCAACGTGATGGGTGATTTTCAACAGGAACTCAAGAGAAAAGTTCATGCCTGTGAGGACAGAGCTGCAGCTTTAGCCCTGAGAGCCCTGGCGGGAGAGGAGGCAGATGGCGAGGGCCCCACCGGCAGAGCTGCTGCCCTGAAAAGCACCTCCTCCTGGTGGACGCCAGGTGCGTGGTGTGGTCAGGTGTGGAGTGTGGGCCCGCTGGCCTCGCTGCTTCCTGCGTCCTGTTTACCACCCCTCACCCCCTGGCCCCAGCCTTGCTCTTGGGGGGCGGCTAGTGTCCTCTGGCCGCCCCGGGGCAGGTCAGACCGCCTGGGTGTGGAGTGGGGTGCTTGCCTTTTTCTGCCTGACCCTGCTTCGTGTGGGGACTCTGGGATGCTGTGACTTGGCTCTGGCCTGGTCCAGCCCCCAGTGTCCACTTCTCTGGAAGGTGAAAGGCAGGGTGGGGGTCTCCTTGATGTGGGACTGGAAGCTGCTCGGCCAGTCTCCCTGGAAAAGGCCCTGGTGACAGTCACTGCTCACTGCAGTGGCTGGTGCCCTCCTCAAAGGTGAGGGTGTCCGGGTGGCTGTTGGTGCAGGGCCGCTGGGACCTGTACCCTCTAAGTTGGGACTTCAGCCCCGCCTCTGCCCCCAAACGTGGTGGGCTGAGATGGGGGAGGCCCTTGGAAGGGCCCAGAGGAACCCCAGGGCCTCACAGAGGACGTGCTGTGTGCGGTGCCTCCTCCCTGCGGCCTGCCCCGCCTGTGCTTGGAGCTGCATCAGGCACAGCCTGCCTTGGCGGGCAGGGGACGAGCCGAGGATCCCTGCGTCGATGTGGAGGTCCGCGGCCGTCAGCGCTGAAGCCCTCGGCCGGGCACTAAGGGCTGAGTGGGGCCAGGGCAGAGGGAGCCAGGCCAGCAGCTCCAGGCCCGGGTGGAGGAAGTGCTGCCTGACACGTGTGTCTGCTCCCTGCGGCATGTCCACGGCGCCTGCCAGCCCACTTTGGGTGACCCTCCTGTTTGTCCTGTCCTAGCGCAGCCACATCCCTTGGGAACCTGCTTGTCTCTGGAACCATCTGCCTGATGCACAACCTCAGAGCCCTCCGTCGCCATCCCTCCCCCGTCCCGGGAGCAGCCCCCTCACTTCCACCTGTCTTGGACGGGAGCTGGAAGGGACATGGTTCCAGTCCTGCTGTGCCAAGCCTGGTGACCCGAGGGTACCCTCGGCCTCCCGGCCTCAACTCTTCTCCCACCATGACGGTGCCTGGGATGCTGTGTGGTGCCCGTGGGCAGTGGCGGAGGCAGTGGCCCCGGCTCGTTGAACCTTGGGCACTGCCCGTTCTGAGGCATCTGCTGTGGCCCTTGCCGTCTGGCTTCTCTGCTGGCTCTTTTGGCCTTGGATTCATTTCTGGAGCTGCAGAGTCACTTCTCTTAGAGCCTGGTTTTGGCCCTCTCTCTCCCGCCTATAAAAAGCCCTGCCCTGGATTCCCTGCTCCATGCCAGTTCTCTCCCTGCCCCCGCCGGCACGACACGGACACTGGTGCCCGAGTGACGCCTGTGGGTGATGCAGACACTGACTGTCACCCCAGCCCCCCATGTGCTGCTCCGCCACACCCCAGGCCCCGTAGTAGGGTGGTGGTTTGGGCAGCTGGGTTTGCTGGTCCCCTGGGAGTCCAAGCAACATCACTGGGTCCCAGGTATGCCGTCTCCCTGGGGCACCTGTGCTTCTGGTACCTAGGGTGGAGTCTGGTTGTCTCCTTTCCAGACCCTTCTAGGTCTGCGTTGGCCTGGCTGGTTTCCCTGAGGTTCCCTCTGTAGGGGAGGGCCTGCCCTCCTGGCAGGGGCCCTTGTGTGCATCCTGAGCTCACCGTGGTTTTGCAGGTGGCTGGGCAGTGGCGGGCAGAGCCCCATGCTGTCCTCTGCCTTTGAGGTGGGCACGGCACACGTGAGAGCTGAGCATTGGTGGAGGAGGCCACGACCAGTGCCCAGTGGTTGAGTCGCTGGTGCCCACCGAGGGCCCAGGGAGTGAGGGACCCCCTGAAGAGGTAGCTGGGAGCCAGACCCTCCTCCCATGGATGCCTTTTCAAGTCCCTGTCAGTTGTTCAGAGAAGAGGGGGAGGATTCGCGCTTTGCGTCAGATGCGTGTGTCCTGCATGGGTGGTGCCGGCCGGCTGTGCCCAAAGTCATGCCCTGCCCCTGTCTCCCGCAGCCTGGCGTGGGCTCACGTCCGTGTGCTTGTCCAGCCTCCGCTCGCCACAGCTCCCCTCCCCTCCTCTCCTTTTCCCTCCCCTCCTTTCCGCTCCCCTCCTCTCCCCTCCTCTCCCCTCCTTTCCGCTCCCCTCCTCTCCCCTCCTCTGCCCTCTGCTCCCCTCTCCTCCCTTCCCCTCCCGTCCCTTCCCCTCCCTTCTCTTTTCCCCTCCCTTCTCTTGCTTTCCCCTCCCCTCCTTTCCCCTCCCCTCCTTTCCCCTCCCCTCCTTTCCCCTCCCCTCCTTTCCCCTCCCCTCCTCTCCCCTCCTCTTCCCTCCCTTCCCCTCCCCTCCTCTTCCCTCCCTTCCCCTCCCCTCCTTTCCCCTCCCCTCACCTGTTTGACTCTGCTGTGCTGGGGGCCAGGGCAGGGCTGGCCCCTCACTCTGCTGAGTAAATGGGTGTGGGGGCCGGGCCTGTCTGGGGTCAGGGCAGCCAGGCAGGGTCTCCTGCAGGAGCAGGCGTAGTCCCAGGGAGCAGGCAGCTGCCTAGGAAGGCAGTCAAGCAGATGGGGACCTCGGCTGCCCCAAGACTGGCCCGGGGCTGGTCCTCCCTGCGTCTGGCCTCTGGGTGGGTGGTGGTGGCTTCCTTGTGACTTCATCCCTCCGATCGGGCAGGTGGTTTTGTGCAGTGTGTGCCTGGGAGGCGCACGGCAGCATGATCGGTCCCTGAGTGTCACGGCAGCATCAGAGGCCAGTTTGGCGTCTGGAGTAGCTGCCACCGAGAGCGGCCCAGCCGCCAGGCAGCTGGGAGCACAGGTGTCGGCATCCCACTGGGAGCACGGGTGAGGTGCCTCCCTTCTCTGGGCAGAGTTTCCCCAGATGGTGGTGTAGACGCCGGGAACGCGGTTGTACGGACTTCGTGAGGATCTAACACAGCAGTGTGTAAAAACACTCAGCGCCACGCGTGTCCTCGGTGGGCGCTCAGAGGCGGTTGTGAGCAGCGCAGATGCTGTTGGCCTAGTTCTGACAGGGTGGCCCAGGGGTCTCCCCATGGCGTGGCATGGACGGTGGCAGCTCCTGTGGTCATCACTGCCATGGTCCGGAGCAGCCCTGGGCTCTGCAGCAAGGCGGTGAATGTGGAGCTGAGCGGTCCGAATCAGGGTCTGGGTTGCTCGTTCAACTCAGGAACTTCCCCAGATTCCTGAGTTTTCCTCTAGCCGAAGTCAGGGGCAGCCAAGGGAAGGGTCAGCCAGCTCATCCAGACCTCGCTCTACAACGAATCTCCAGCCTGGGTTGCCATGAGGCACCCTGGGGAGGACTCAGGACGAGGCCCCTTGAGGCTGAACCTGAGACCTAGGAAACTCCAGGTGGGTCCTAACAGGGCTTGTCACTGAGCGCGGGCCTGGACACGGCCCTGTGGCGTCTCACCCACGGGCACCAGTCCCTATTGAGCAAGGTCCACGCAGCCCTTTGTTCTGGACAGAGCTGACGCTCAGGCCACAGACTCTGACTCCATTCTTCAGAGGCTTCATCGCCTGCACAGGAAGAGAGGCCTGGAGATACCAGGTTGTCTTGGGGCCACAGCTGGCCCTTGGCGTGGCTAGGGAGCAGCAAAGCGGTTCATTAGGACCAGGGCCGACCACACCAGTGTCCATGCCCAGAGGTTCTGGGTTCTGCCCTCTTGCTGTCGTCCGGTGCAGGCCACATGGCCACCTGGGAAGGCCTGGGTCGTCGTCATATTCCGAGTGTGACCAAGAGTTCAGGGGCCCAGGTACATTTCTGGGCCCCTCTCAGGGTCTTTGGAAAAGTCCAGAATGAGCTGGGCTGGTGGAGAATTCAGGAGGTGTGGCCGGTGCCCCCCTGTGCTCTCAGAAGCAGGGGTCACTGGCCAGAGGGCTGGGTGGCCGGGCGATCAACCCGAAGGCATTCCTTACCTGCCCTTGGACCCGGTGAGCCAGTGACTGGCGTAGGCTTTCAAACCTTTCAAACCACTTCTCCTGGAGCCCCGTGTTGTGTGCGTCCCTCAGCCCATGCACCCCGGAAGGCACGCCTCGCACCCAGCTGTAGAGCCCCATGTTGTGTGCACCCCCAGCCCATGCACCCCGGAAGGCACGCCTCGCACCGTGCTCCTGGTGGGGCCCGTGCCAGGGGGGCCCAGGCTCCTGGGGACAGTGGCCCAGGACTTGGGATGTTAGAAGTAAATTTTGGGTGCCGCAAAAGAAATAGCACTCGAACATAAATTTAATTTTCTCAGCAAGGCAATTTTACTTCTATAGAAGGGTGCGTCTTGCAGATGGAGCAATGGCGAGAGCACACCTGAACGAGGGAGGTGGAGGTCTCATCCTAACGCAGCCAGTCCCTGCTGCTGTGTGGTTCCCCTGTTGGCTAGGGTTGGACCGCACAGTCTAAGCTAATTCCGATTGGCTATTTTAAAGAGAGTAGCAGTACGAGCCGGAGTGGCGGGGTGAATAGTTCGACGGAAAGGATGATTACAGAACAGGTGACTCAGGATGACTAAGAACAGAGCAGGTGACAAGGATGACTAAGGTCAGAGCAGGTGACCAGGAGTGACTAAGGTGACCAGGGGTGACTAAGGACAGAGCAGGTGATAGAGGCTAGGCAGGGGTTGTTTACTGAAACTAGGGGCAAGGAGATGTAAAGTACAAGGAAGTTAAACTTTAGAATGAAGAACAAAGAATGGGGATGTAAACATACGGATACATTGCTTCTTTGGAGAGGAGCTCAGAATTCATTATACTTAACAATTTACAGGCTAAAAACCTTTGAAGAGGAATTTATTATGTTCTACAGGAGAGGTGCCGCTGGCCTGTGCCTTCTGCAGGGACAAGTAGTGGCTGTGGCCGGGAGGTGTTCGGCAGCTGTGCTTCAGCCCCGGCCCCAGCTCCAGCTCTTCGAGTTGCTGGCTTCTCTAAGGCCTGTCCTGAAGTGGCCTGGAGACTGCTGAGTTACTTCTGGAATCTGCACCGTGAAAGTGAAACCTCTGGACCATGATGTGAGGCTGGTGAGAGGGTGCCCTGCCGTCACCCCCAGCCTTGTAGAAAACTCATTCCTGTGGCCCTCTGGTTCTCACTCGGGACCAAATAGTGACGGTTTTTTGTTTGTTTTTGTTTTGTTTTGTTTTTTTAGACAGAGTCTCGCTCTGTCGCCCAGGCTGGAGTGCAGTGGCGTGATCTCGGCTCACTGCAAGCTCCACCTCTCGGGTTCACACCATTCTCCTGCCTCAGCCTCCCGAGTAGCTGGGACTACAGGCGCCCGCCACCACAGTTGGCTAATTTTTTGTATATTTAGTGGAGATGGGGTTTCACCATGTTAGCCAGGATGGTCTCGATTTCCTGACCTCGTGATCCACCCACCTCAACCTCCCAAAGTGCTGGGATGACAGGCGTGAGCCACCGCGCCGGGCCCAATAGTGATGTTTTTACTGCTCTGGGCCTGATCGCATGCACTGTTGTCTGTGCTGTGACTTCCGTCATTGTCTGTGCTGTGACTTCCGTCATTGTCTGTGCTGTGACTTCCGTCATTGTCTGTGCTGTGACTTCCGTTGTTGTCTGTGTTGCGACTTCTGTGGGATATTCGTTGGAGAAGGAGCCACACAGCTGTGTGGGACCCGGCACTCCTTCATCACCATCATCCAGGGCCATGGACACCCCCTCTCACAAGTCGCTGGGATGTGAAATTAGGGAATAAATGGGAATTTTCAGTGCGATGCAGCTGGCGCTAGGATCCTCCTCAGTGTGACGTCTGAGACCTTTTCCCAGCTGGAGCCCTGTCATTCATTCGTTCATTCATCCCATGCCAGGCTGGGCGGCTGCCAGAGGCACAATCCGGAACCGCCCCTTGCTAATGGGCGGACCAGTGAAAGCAAAGCGGGCTCACTGTGCAGACCGATGATTGACAGTTCCAGGGTGTGATGGACACAGGCGGCTGCCAGGAAGGAGCCCCTTCAGAAGCAGTGGGCGGGGTGGGGTGGGGAAGGCCGTGGGGAGGAGTGACTTCCAGATGAGGCCCACAGGACTGTACCCGGAAGGAGGGGGCAGCAAGGACCCTGTGGGCAGCCAGGGGCACGGCACAGGCTGTGGCTGTAGGTGTGGGTGGTGCCCAGGCATTGACAGAGGGGAGCTCACTGGACGGGGCAGCGTGGAGGTGAGGGTCGGGTGAGGGCCCCTCGGGAGCCCCTGGCCATGTTAGTTGCACATTTCATGACTCTTTAAGGAGTTAGTGAGGCCTGGGTGTGACCTATTTCCCGTTCCAATTAAACAGGTCATTAGTCCATGTCGTGCTAAAGCAGATCACTCGCAAGGAATGGAAAACCCTTGAAATACATTTTTTAAATCAGTGAAAGTGAGAAACCGATGCCTCTGTGGGAAAACACCAGACTCCGGGGTCTGCACCCTCAGAGCGATGAGCTGCGTCTCTTAGGGGTGACCTGAGGTCCCTGCTTTGAACCAGCTTATTGAAACTGGAAGCCATTTCTCGTCTTCTGTAAGAGCCTGCAGCCCCTGTCAGATGCCAGCCATTCCCCAGGTCTTGCTGACACTGTCATTAGGATTCCTATGAGGGCCAGTGGGGAGACAGCTCAGTCTCGGCCCTGCTTCCGACCCCACCACCACCCCCAAATGCATACTGCTGGCCTTTCCTGGGTTTAATTTTATTTTGCAGTGGTAGAGGTTGTTTTGCTAAAATTATTTCAAAATCTGCCTTGTGGAAAAACGCCCACGTCAGGGTGACCATCTGTGGCAACCGAGAATTCCTTGGAGGCAGCGTCTTCACCGCCCGGCTAAGCGGATGGCACAAGCTGCCAGCCAGACCTCTGTCTGTCCCTGCCCGGAGGCCCCAGCTGCCCCTTCCTCCCGGCACCTCCCTGATCTCTGGAGTCCAGGTTTTGTTCCCAAGGTCCTACCTTTGTATCTAAATGCTGTGTCCTCTCCCCAGACGATCTCCTCCAGGCACTGGCTCTCAGGGGCCAGCTCCCCATGGGCGATGATGTCTCTGATACAGGAACTTATGGGTAACTTGCAAGTTTGCACAGAAAGTGGAGCCCGTCTGTTCCTTCTGGGGTGTGCGAGTGGGGCCTCGGGGAGCAGGTGCAGGACAGGACACAGGAGGAACAGTTACAGCTGGTGGTGTGCAGTGAACAGCAGGGGTCACACCAGGTGGTGGCCCCCGTGGGACTGTCGAGGCCGGCCCAGCCCTGAGCAGGTGGGGTCTGCAGAGGCCTCGTGGGTTGGAGGAGACTTATTCAGAGGGAGTTTTGGTCTTGCTAGAAATTGCATGAGATGAAAGATGACATTTTAATTCTATCATTGAGGCATAGTCTTTTCAACACACCCCCTGAGGTGTGAGGGAGGCTGTCCCTATATGATGCGGTCCCCGCTCCTTCAGGCTGGGGCTCCTGGCCAGTTCATCTTTCGTCCTGTGTCTGACTTTCTCTATCATTTCTAAAATGACTAAGACAATTTATTTTGTAAAAAAAAAAAAAAAGGCGTTAAGATGATTCTACTTTGTAGAGGGATCCCAAGGGAGCGTCTCCTCTGGGACTGGCCCTGTCCCCCGTCTTGTTTTCCCTCCAAACGACATGTGAGTTCCCAACTCTTGATTTTAGTTCTGACAACTGGAGACTTTATTCCCATACCTTTTTAAAACTTTTTAAAAGGTTTAACTTCAAGGAGATACCATTCCTTTTGTGTATTTGGTTACTAAAGCTGTCTTGCATCTCAAATGTGATTTAAGAAATCAAGCA
This sequence comes from Pan paniscus, assembly GCF_029289425.2. Classification (NCBI taxonomy): domain Eukaryota; kingdom Metazoa; phylum Chordata; class Mammalia; order Primates; family Hominidae; genus Pan; species Pan paniscus. Next base: position 226,166,562 of record NC_073249.2, on the reverse strand, counting down.
AAATGCACTGGCCACGTCCTCTCAGTAGGGGGAGGCCAGCGGGCATCTCCCCTCCTCGCCCCTTCTCTGGTGGGCTCACTGATGGCCCCCAGCCCTCCTTCCTTTCTTTCCCTTGAGTTTGTCCTCAGACTCCAGGGACAACCCCTGGTGCGAGACATCCTGTTGCTGATTTACTTGTTCTCTCATTTGTTTCTGTGTTTGTTCTGTTTCTTTCATTCATTCATTCATTCATTCATTCATACTCAGCTGCGGAGACCATCAGCCAGTCTGCGTTCGGCCTGTGTCTGCCACTGGCTGCAGGGCCCGGGGCAAAGGTCTTCAAGTGCCCTGGGCTTCAGTTCCCCTTCCTGGAGAATGAGGGTGGGAGAGCGCCTCCCCTGGGGGTTTGCGAAGATGACATGAGCCCGTGCATCCTGGGTCTGGACCGCATCTGATACTTGGCAGGTACTTAGCAGCAGGTACTGAGTGGACACACAGTGCTCCACAGCAAAGATGTGTGGCAGAGGCGTAGTGGATGCGTGATCGAGACGCACAGTAGACACGCAAGGATACACGGCAGAGATACGTGGTGGGTATATAATGGATACAGCGGGCGTGGTGGATTTATAACAGATACGTAGCAGATATGTGATAGAAACCAGGCATGCTAATGACAAGTCAGGAATGTCACAGAGGACTGTGTCTTCTGGGGGTCCTGGGGCCTTTTCACGAGGAAGGATTGCAGGTGGGGCTTTGGAAAAATTGTCCAATTTCCATCCCCTGTCTCCTTTCCCCGGTCACTGCTCCTACCCAGTAGCAGGTGGAGAAGGTGACTTCCATACTGGGGGCCAGGATCAGGAGCAGCCACATGCCAGAGCGGGTAGGCAGCCCCTGGTGCCTGCCTGGCCCTGCCCCGACCTCCACACCAGTTCAGCCCTGTGTCCTGCCCAGGATGGATGGGTGGGTAATTTATTGATTCATTCATTTCCAGGGTCTCGTGTGGGCTTTGTGAGGCCTAGTACACGTTTTTTATTGTGTTTTGTTTTGTTTTGTTTTGTTTTGTTTTGTTTTTGAGATGAAGTCTCGCTGTGCTGCCCAGGCTGGAGTGAACTGGTGCAATCTTGGCTCACTGCAAGCCCTGTCTCCCAAGTTCACACCATTCTCCTGCCTCAGCCTCCCGAGTAGCTGGGAGTACAGGCGCCCACCACCACGTCCCGCTAATTTTTTGTATTTTTAGTAGAGATGGGGTTTCACCGTGTTAGCCGGGATGGTCTCGATCTCCTGACCTCGTGATCCGCCCGCCTTGGCCTCCCAAAGTGCTAGGATTACAGGTGTGAGCCACCGTGCCCGGCCCTCGCTTTTGTTTGTTTTACTTTGTTATGAGTAATGATAGATTTCTAGAAACTTTGTGTATTTTTTTTCTCCACTTTATTTCAACTTTGTAGAAAGAGATCTAAAAATGCAAGTCTCCTCCCCCCACCCCCAACTCTCCTGCGTCACGGATTGGTTCAGAACCAGGAGACACAGGGCCCAGAAACCTAGGGGCTGGAGGGGCCTTACCCTTTGGACTCTGACTGTTTTTATATTCTGGCCCCTCCCCCCGTCTGTCTCTCTCTCAAGAGACAGGGTCTTGCTCTGTTGCCCAGGCTGGAGTACAGTGGTACAATCACGGCTCACTGCAGCCGGGCTCAAGCAAGCCTCCCACCTCAGCCTCGCAACTAGCTGGGACTTCAGGCGTGCACCACCACGCTTGGTTAATTTTTTATTTTTAGTAGAGTTGGGGGCCTTGATTTGTTACCCAGGCTGGTCTCGAATGCCCCAAGTGATTCTCCCACTTCGCCCGCCCAAAGTACTGGGAGCCACCACGCTGGGCTAGACTATGGGGTTTTTGGGGGGCAAGAATTGTACTCATATCTCTGTTTCCACAGTGGGTCTTACACTGTGGACAAACAGCAGCTGATGTTCTCACCCGGCCTTGTTCTAAGAGGACTCCAGAAAGCAAGTCGTAGCCCCAGTGACTGGGAAAGGCTTCCCCGGGAGAGCGGCCGACACAGCTGCCGCAGTTGTAAGGGTTTATTTATCAAGACCGATTTATTTATCATTTCAAGACACAGTTACACAGAGTGTGGGGTGCAGTGGCCGGTGCTAAGCAGCCGGATGGTTCATCAGCAGCCGGCATGTCCAGTGGTGCGTGTGCCTCGGGAAGGCCTGGGAGGGGGACGCAGGTGCTCCGCAGGGAAAGCTGCCCCCACCCCAGCCCAAAGAAGCCCCCCAAGCTCCATCAGTCATGCAGTCATGTACTTTTCCTCAGCACAAACCCCGCTTCCTTGAAGAGAAGCGTGAGGCTGGGCACGGTGGCGCGTGTCTGTGGGCCTAGCTACGAGGGAGGATTGCTTGAGCCCAGGAGGTCGAGGCTGCAGGGCTGTGATTGCAACACTGCACTCTGGCCTGGGCAACAGAGAGAGAGAGGACTGTCTAGAAGGGAAAACAGGGATAGCAAAGTAGATGGAAGGAAGGGCCTCTGGGGCGGCGGGTGAGTGCTGGCCGCTCCCCTCTCCACATGCTGCTGTGGTCTCTGGGGGCTGCACCTGAGGCAGCAGTGGGAGGAGACCCGTTTAAACACCTCCTGGCCTGGACACCAGCTGTTCACTTGTAATCACCGGTCACCCTGAAGAGATGGGATGGACCCCTGCCCAAAATTTGGCTCAGGTGCCCACACAGATGACAGCACCGCACGCAGACGGGAGGGAGCTTCTCACCACATAATGAGGTTTTTCTGGGGAGAGCAGGGGAGGGGGGTCTTCCAGGATGGTCCAGAAAGGTCTTGAGCGCGCCTGTAACGAGACTGTCTCGGTTTCCATGGTGGCTCTGGGGCAAGGCGGGGTGAGCAGGGGCTGGGGCTTGCAGGGTTTGAACTTTCCCCAGGGCCCTCATCACCTCACTGGGATGTGGGCGGGAGGGGAGCGGGTCGTCTCAAACACCTCCAGCAGTCGAACATCAAAAAGGGGGTCCAACTCTTGGTTGCGATTTCGTTGGCTGAAGCCTGGACTCCTAGCCCCACGGGCTGAGGGAAGGTTACGGCTGGTGGTTGGATAGACGCCAGTGCTTGCCCCAGAGCTGCAGGGGAAGAAGGTGGCCTGAACCTCAGGGCCTCTGTGTCCAGTTCAGGGGCCAGTACAGCAGCATCGGTCTGCGAGGGGTATGTGTTCTAGAGGAGTGAGGGGACAGACAGGGGAGCCCCAGAGGCATCCAGTGGCGCGAGTGGTGGGAAGGGCCCTAAGAGGGGAGGCTGGGAGGGGACAATCCCAGGTGGCAGGGGATGGCCGCGATGAGGCCCTGGGGTGGAGCCCAGGCAGGGAGCATCCAGGGGAAGCCAGCGTGGGTGGGGACTGGGAGGAGAGAGGGAGGCTGGGCCTGCCCTGGCGAGGGGTGGTCAGAACATCGCTCGGTGCCAGACAGGCAGGACGCAGCGGGCTGGCCTGCGGGGCTCACTGCTGCCCCCGGGGCCGAGCACGAAAGGGAGAGTTGGAGGGCGCTTCCTCGCCGGGTGTTGCGGTGTGAGCGGGGACTGGTGAGTGTGTGCTGTCTTCAGAGAGAGAAGAGCAGTTTTCAGGGTGAGTAGCCTTTATTCTTCACACCTCATTACACAGCACCCAGGCCTTTTATTCAGGAGGGCGCGGCCGGCCTCACCCCGACAGCCACCCTGGCTCGTTGACCTTGATCTGTGACAGCTCCCCTGTGAGTTCAGACTTCTCAAGGACACTTGCATAGCCAACATTGTTGAGAACGAGTAACCCCTTATCACAGCACACGTCTGTCGTGCCATGAAGCAATTTCCCATCCCTGTGGCTTTGAAGGCATAAGTCACTGCGTCATGGCCATGCTGTTCCTTCCAAACCTGCTCGTCAGGAGACAGCTCTTGCGCTGTGTACCGGCACTGCCGCCCAGCAGGTGACCCCAGCAGCTGGTTTGTCCCTGCCCGGGGGTGAGGGCCTGCAGGGTGTTTGTAGACGCAACTCTTGAAAGGCCCTGAGGTTGGGGCTTGGTCATGAGGGTGCCCGGGGCCCATCCGGGAGTAGAAGTAAGTGCACTAGGCATTTGGCCGAGGGTCACGTTAGGCCTTATTTATTTATTTTTTGAGACAGTCTCACTCTTTTGCCCGGGCTGGAGTGCAGTGGCGTGATCTCAGCTCACTGCAACCTTCGCCTCCCGGGTTCAAGCGATTCTCTTGCCTCGGCCTCCCGAGTAGCTGGGATTACAGGCACCTGCCACTATGCGCAGCTAATTTTTGTATTTTTAGTAGAGACGGGGTTTCACCATGTTGGCCAGGCCGGTCTCAAACTCCTGACCTCAAGTGGTCCACCCACCTCAGCCTCCCAAAGTGCTGGGATTACAGGCATGAGCTGCCACTCCTGGCCAGGTCTTTTTTCAAATAAATGTCTAAGCAAAATGAATTTGGGGTGAAGTAGTCACAGAGCTGTCAGGAGGAGCAGGGTGGCTGCGTGCCCCTGGGAGCTGCTGTGGGTGATGACCAGGTGATGCCGGGAAGGTCACTTTCAGACACATAGTTGTCATCGTCGGATGAGAATTATTCTCAGGTCTCGGGTGGGAGGGGCTGCCCACCAGGCCTGGATGAGGCCCCACCCCCCAACACACACATGCTGGGACCACGAGTGGCACCCCCTGAGGATGAGGGGGTTCCTGCGTTTGTGCCCTGTGTGGGAGGTGCCACCTCATTTGCATGTGGCCCTTCCGCGTCTCCTGGCCATGCCAGACAGGTCCTCAGGATGGTTGGGAAATGAGGGCCTCGCCCAGGACTTCGATGGGGCGTCCCCCCAGCCCCCTGTGACTGATGGAGCAGCCTCACATTTCGTGGACACAAAGCCCCCTAGAGCCAGGGAAGGACAGGGCCGGACCCAGAGCCAGGGAAGGGAGGTGGAGCTCCAGCCAAGGCATCCAAACATCAAAAGGCAGAACTGAGCGGCTTGGTACTTGAAAAGTTTTTATTAGGAAAAATGCCAAACTGACAGAAGTAGAGAGAATTACATAGTGAGGCCTCGTGCACACCCTGCCTGGCTCCTGGCAACCTGCACCCCAGCCAATACCTGTGACTCTCAGCAAGACCTTGCAGTGGGCGAGGACCTCCACACGTGTCGCCAGGCCAGGCGACTCTCAGCAAGCCCCTCCAGTGGGCGAGGACCTCCACGCGTTGTCACCAGGCCGGGTGACTCTTCAGCAAGCCCCTCCAGTGGGCAAGGACCTCCGCACATGTCACCAGGCCAGGTAACACTCAGCAAGCCCCTCCGGTGGGCGAGGACCTCCACAGGTGTCACCAGGCCAGGTGACTCTTCAGCAAGCCCCTCCACACGTGTCACCAGGCCAGGTGACTCTTCAGCAAGCCCCTCCGGTGGGCAGGGACCTCCGCCCGTGTCACCAGGCCAGGTGACTCTTCAGCAAGCCCCTCCACGCATGTCACCAGGCCAGGTGACTCTTCAGCAAGCCCCTCCGGTGGGCAGGGACCTCCGCCCGTGTCACCAGGCCAGGTGACTCTTCAGCAAGCCCCTCCACGCGTGTCACCAGGCCAGGTGACTCTTCAGCAAGCCCCTCCGGTGGGCGAGGACCTCCACACGTGTCACCAGGCCAAGTGACTCTTCAGCAAGCCCCTCCGGTGGGCGAGGACCTCCATGCGTGTCACCAGGCCAGGTGACTCTTCAGCAAGCCCCTCCACGCGTGTCACCAGGCCAGGTGACTCTTCAGCAAGCCCCTCCACGCGTGTCACCAGGCCAGGTGACTCTTCAGCAAGCCCCTCGGGTGGGCGAGGACCTCCACACGTGTCACCAGGCCAGGTGACTCTTCAGCAAGCCCCTCCACGCGTGTCACCAGGCCAGGTGACTCTTCAGCAAGCCCCTCGGGTGGGCGAGGACCTCCACGCATGTCACCAGGCCGGGTGACTCAGCAAGCCCCTCTGGTGGGCGAGGACCTCCACGCGTGTCACCAGGCCAGGTGACTCTTCAGCAAGCCCCTCCGGTGGGCGAGGACCTCCGCACGTGTCTCCAGAGGCCAAAGCAGAAGAAAACGTTAGCACAGGAGTCACTTGACTTCACCAAACGCAGCCAGGATTGCGGTTTCTCCGGCTTGGCTGTCTCAGCTGTTTAAGAGAGTTCGTGCTTTTGAGATCAAAGTTAAAAGAAGGCCTTTGCCTCGCAGGGCCTGCTCTGCCTCCCCCGTGTTTCCTCGGGGTTCTGCATCTGTGACCGGGGTGCGGAGCACTGGTGCGCAGGTCTCTGTCTCGTGATTCGTGTAACAGTGAGTGCTGCCTGCACCAACAGCCGGCTGCCTTCCGTGGCCGTGTGGGCTCCTGTGCGGAGGCCGCCCCTCTCCCTGGCCAAGCAACACTGAGACAGGATTGCGTCCTCCCTCTCCTGAGGCAGGTCCTGCTCCAGACCTGCTTTTTTCCCGCACGTCACGTGTCCTGAGACCCCTCTGTGGATGCGTCCTCTCTCCTTCCACGGCCGCACGCACTCCCGTGCCTGTTGGGCTGGGCTGACTGATGCATGTAGGGGCTCTGTCCCATCTTTTTCAACTACAGATGGAGCTGCGGTGGGAAAACGTGTGCAGATACCTCCCATTTTACTTTTGTGCTGGGGCTTTTTTGGGATCAGTTCCTAGAAGTAGGGGACTGGGTGAAAGGCTGATCACCCTCAGACACCGAACCCCTGGAGGAAACACAGGGAGGGAGGCTGAGCCCTGCGAGGTGCAGGCCTTCTTTTAACACTGACCTTGGGTTCTCAGGACTGCTGAAATCCCCTCTACCCGGGCTGTGCCTCTCCGGCCTGTGCCTCTCCGGCCCTTCGGCAGTGTCGAGGGAGCCCCCAACACCCAGCAGTGTCCAGGGATTCCCCCCAGGGCAGTGTCGAGGGAGCCCCCAACACCCCGGCAGTGTCCAAGGATTCCCCCCAGGGCAGTGTCGGGAGCCCCCCAACCCCGGCAGTGTCAAGGGAGCCCCTGGCAGTGTCAAGGGAGCCCCCCGACAGTGTCAAGGGAGCCCCCCAGCCCCGGCAATGTCAAGGGAGCCTGCCTCCGTGGGGTGCTGCCAGCCTTAGGCCTGGGCCAGTCGGGGTGGTTGGACGCCTGTTCTGGGGGTAGAGAAGTCAGGTAGCCCAGGGCCTGCACTCTCAATAGACCTTCAGAGAAAAGGCATCGAGGTAAATGCCGCACTCGAGTCCCCGTGTGATCTCTGGGTGGGGCCATGATCCTCCTGGGCACTGGTCCAAGCGCGTGGTGAGGCCGTCCTCTCCTGCAGAACCCCGGCCTCTTCACCCCTGCCCGCTCACCTATTCTGTCCTGCTCACCTCCTCCAGGAAGCCTGCCTGGCCTTCTCCATGCTGATGGGCATGGCCCCTTGTCCCTGCAGCCATGCATTGACCTCCGTGGCTCCTGGAGGCCGGGCCACGTCCTCATCCCCTCTGGGTGAGTGAGAGGCACAGCCTGGGTGCGTGGGGCCGTGGCGGCTCCGAGGCGCCACCGCTGTGTCCTCTCATGAGTGGGTGCCATCCGGGTCTGTCCTGGGCTGGCTGCAAGGAGGAGGTTGGCCTCGTGCGGCCATGTGCGTGACAGTGGAGATATCGCCAGCCTCCTGCTTGCACAGCTGACGGCAGCCCCTCTCTCTCCAGCCATGTCCCCAGGACTCTTGAGTAGTTGGCCTGGTGGCCGCGGGAGAAGCAGGCCCCGAGTTCCCAGGGCTGTGAGCGAGGCTGTCTGATGTGCCCCCTGGTCACCACCCCCTGCCTGTCCGTCTTGCCTGGGCAGATGGAGGTGGATGAACTTTCTGCGGCCGCTGTAACGGTGGCCGCCACTGGGGGGCTTAAAGCAACACGCATTTGTTAGCTCAGCAGTCTGGAGGGTGCGAGTCCAGATGGAGCTCACTGGGCCAAATTTAGTCAAAGCACCAGCTGGGCGGGTTCTTTCTGGGGGCTCCAGGGAGACCCCGTTTCCCGCCTTCTCCGGCATCTGAAGCCGCCTGCCCCTTGGTGCAGCCCTGAGTCACCCCAGCCTCTGCCTCCGTCTCACGTCACCGCCTCTGATACAGCCGCCCCCCCATCCCTCTTGTGAGGACCCCGCAATGACGTGGGCCCACCCAGATCATCCAGGAACATCTCCCCATCCCCACGTCCTTCACTTCATCGTCTGCAAAGTCCCGTATGCCACGGAAGGTGACACAGTCTTGGGTCCCGGGACTTGCATGTGGGGCTGTCTGGGTTTTGCACAGCTGACCATGGGTGCTTCCGGATGCTTGGCATTGGAGGTTTCTGTCCTCTGCTGGAAGGATTCCTGGAGTGAGGGCAGCAGAGGGCACCCAGATGGAGGCACTGCCGGACGCGCAGGGGCGATGGTCGGGGGGCGCCTGGGAGCCACCTTCCCTTGTCTCTGGGGGGTGACCCTTGACCTTGGTGGCCTCAGTTTTCTCATCTGTAAAGTGGTGCACACGATACCTGCTCCGTCCTCCTCACTGAATTGTCCTGAGATCAGGTGTGGTTGTGAATATTAAACATGCGGATTGCAACCCTAGACAGAGCTCCATTGGACGGTTGAGCAGATGCAGCCAGGTGTGGGTCCGGCTGTGGGCGGAGGGGGTCACACGGGGCCGAGTGGCTACAGCGAGAGTCCATAGGACATGGAGAGTCCCGGCCGTGGTAAGGACACGGGGTTGCGGCAGCTCACACCCACTGCAGTGTCCGGAAGGCGGTGCTAGGTCCACCTCATTTACGGGGTCGGGCTCTCATTCTCCCCATTTTATAGCCCAGCCTGCGGAGGCAGGTGAGGTCCAGGCCATGGGCCTGTGGGCCGTGCCACGTCGCTCAGATTTTGTGGTGTCGGTGGTGGGAGCCGCCGGGGAAAGCCGTCATCCCGGAGCCGGGCGAGAGAGGGCCAGGGCAGTGGGGTGGACGCCAGAAATGTCCAGTAGCAGAATTGCCAGACCTGGCCATTGGCTGGGGTGTTGAGGGAGACGTCTCCAGGGATGTCCAGTGTCTCCCAGTCTGGGCAAGTGGAGGAGCCGGCCAGCATGGGCCATTTCATCGGGGCCCTCCCTGGGGGCAGCCAAGGACCTAAAACCAATGGGTCCCAACCAAGAGGATCCCAGAGGCGAGAAACAGAACGGCCAGGGCTGAATCCGGCTCCAGCGGGGGCCCCGGGCGTGATCAGAGCAGGCAGGACCTTTCTTCTCCTCTGCAGCTCCGGCACTGGCTTCCTCCGTTCAGGCTTCATCCCCGGTCAGGGGGCTCCTGGTCCCGTGGCAGCCCCGTGGCTCCTGGGTCGCAGCTTCATGGGGGAAACAGAGACTCTTCTGGTACCAGGGTCCCCCGAGTCCACTGGGCCCGAAGGGGGAAACGGAGACTCCTCTGGTACCAGGGTCCCCTGAGTCTCCGGAGTCCCCCGAGTCCATTGAGTCCACTGGGCCCGAAGGGGGAAAGAGACTCCTCTGGTACGAAGGTCCCCCGAGTCCCTGGAGTCCCCTGAGTCCACTGGGCCCTCAACACCTTTGGGTCAGTTGTCCACCCTCACACCATCGCTGGCCCAGGGAATGGGGGTTTGGATCGGCCTTGGTGACTGTGGGCCTCTGCCTGAAACCCTGTGAGTGTGGGTGGGGTGGGCTGGGTCCTGAGGGAGCTGGGAGCAGCGGAGTGAATGGGGCTGGGGTGGGGCTGGTGACAGTGGAGTCCCTGTGGGGGGCAGGGCTGGTGGACAGTAGAGTCCCTGTAGGGGCTGGTGACAGTGGACTCTGTGGGGCCAGGGTGGGGCTGGTGGATGGTGTAGTCCCTGAGAGACCGAGCCGGAAGGTGAGGGACTGGAAGCTTGCACACGTCCCTGCGGCCTTCCCCTCGGGTGCGAGGCCTGCCATCCTGAGCTCCCCCACCCTACCCCGTGCCCGCCCTGAGGGCGGGACCCAGGCCAGTTCACACAGCATGGCGAGGTCAGGGCTCAGGGTGGAAGGCAGGAGGAAAGTTGGGCCTGCTGCACCCGTGGGTGTTGCGGCAGGGAAGGCGAGGAGGAGCCGAGGTGGGTGCTGGGAGCTGTGGGGCTGGCTGTGCGTGTTGGGCCTAACTTGGGCTGAGCTGAGGTTACCTAGCCCTCAGGAGGGTGCTGTGGGAAAAGAAGAGGCAGAGAAGGTGTCTTTGGACCACTTAGGGGACGGGGAGGGAACCCCACGGCAACTGTGAAGGTCTGGGGCACAGCCAGGGAGGGTCCCAGGTTGACAGGGACAGGCCGGGGGAGGGAGTGCAACATGGAGGCCTGGGGCTGACCCTCCGAGAAGTGATGGGCAGGATGAGGGGGCCAGAGGGATCACGCAACAAGGGGTGCACCTTGGCGGTCTGGGTGTCGCCGGAGAAGCTGGTTGTCCGGACTCAAGAGACGGACAGGGAGGGGCTGGGGTTAGGGAAGCGTGTGTGGCAGGGGGAGGAAGGGAGCCTGGGCCTCTTTCCTGACGGGGGGGACACTGGTTGCCGGGTCACCTGGCATTGGGAGCTGTCCCCTGCCTGCTGCACCCCGCCTGCCATTGTTGGAGTTCTTCGGTCTGGGCTGGTCTGGATGAGTAACTGGCGGGGCTGCTGCCGGCCTGGACTCAGGACCCTCACCCTCCAGCCCGCACCCTCGACTCCCCGCCAGCCAGACCCTCTGTCCTGGTGTGGACAGCACCCACATCCTGGCTCCACCCTTGTTTCTTGCCCTTTGACCTACAGCCTCAGGACGTGCAGGAGGGAGGTACGTAGGCACTTGTGGGTCCGGCCTCCTGACCGACCGTCCATCCACCACCAGACTTCTGGATGTTCACCCATGTGGGAGAGACGGGTGTCGGGGAAGGGACCACGGGGAAGGGCAGTGCCGTGTGCCAGCCTCCCAGTTGGCGCCTTCCTTTCACCTTAGTCGTCTTCGAGGCGATGTTTCCTCGGGACAAGTCATTTTCATGAATCTGCTGTAAAACGTCTCCCAAAGTCCAAGTGTTTCCCAAACTGAGTGAAAATCGCTGCAGAATGTGGTTTCCAGCAGAGCTTTTCCCCTCTCCTTCCTTCACCTCTGCCTGGGTTACAGGGTGCGGGTTCCAGGAGTCTGCCTAGAAGGCAAAAAACAGGCTTTGCTTAGAATCCCCTAAATTGCTCATAAAACACAGTGTTTGAGGTTTATGTGTAGACAGGATCCTTATGTGGGTTAAGCTGAGGCCCCTGCCCCAGTGACACAGAGGCCTCAAACGGCACAGCGCACCTTCTGTCCGAAGCAGCCGGCGAGGCGGCCCGCGAACCTCTGACGTGCTCCATTGCAATGAGGATGAACGAGCCTCAGGCGGAGGGTCAGCCTGGAACCCCTGCCCCATGAACACCAGCCAGCTTCATGCTGAGGCCCCCTCAGTCCAACCCAGAGCCCCATGCTGAGGTCCCGGCATGGGGGACTGTGGGGTGCAGCCGCCGCTTGGAGTGGAGGTGAATGGGACCCCCACACGTTTCCTCCTCCTTCTCTGGATGCCTGTAATCATCACAGTACTCAAAAAAGGAAGAAGAGAAAGGTCCTTGAAACTTGCTGGAGTTGCAGTTCTGTTTTTTTTGTTTGTTTGGTTGGTTGGTTGTTTTTTTTTTTTTTTTTGAGACAGAGTCTTGCTGTTGTCGCCCAGGCTGGAGTGCAGTGGCGTGATCTCGGCTCACTGTAACCTCCACCTCCTGGGTTCAAGGGATTTTCCTGCCTCAGCCTCCCAAATAGCTGGAACTACAGGAGCTCGCCACCATGTCTGACTATTTTTTTTGTATATTTGGTAGAGGCGGGGTTTCACCGTGTTGGCCAGGCTGGTCTCGAACTCCTGACCTCAGGTGATCCGCCTGCCTTGGCCTCCCAAAGTGCTGGGATTACAGGCTTGAGCCACCGCGCCCGGCCCCATTTTCTTTACGTTTGTGACTTTACAGTCATCAGCTGAAGGAAAGACAGTGGCTTGGCTAGGGCCTGCCCACTGCTGGCCAAGGCTGGCCGGGTCACCCAGGTGCCTGCCCCTCCTGCTCTGGAGCCGGGCACTGCCTGAGGGCCTGCAGCACCAGTCAGGGCCCCGGGGGATCCCTCCAGGGTCTCAGTTCTGACTAGCGAGTACCTCGATTCATGAGTATGTTTTTTAATGTAAGGTTTTAACGTAAGGTTTAAAAAGGCAGCCGCCCCGTTTCCTCCCCACTGGTCCCGCCTTCAGCAGTGATTTGTGGTGACTGTGACGTTCTCTTCGGTGGGCTGCCTGTGGATCGCCAAGTATGTGCTCCTGCTGCTTCTACCTGATGTCTCCCCATCTTGGGCTTTGAGTCTACCTGATGTCTCCCCATCTCGGGCTTTGAGGGGGGCTCATCCGGGGCATTCATATTCTCTGCCCGAGTTCGCTCCTGACCCAGGGCAGGTGGAAGCCAGCAGGTGAGGACCAGGGTGTCAGCCAGAAGCTCGGAAGTGGCACGGAGGCAGCATCCGATAGCCCCTTTGTCAGAGGCGACCAGGGCCTTGAGGGAGCCGGGATGGACTTCTCTTATCCTGACATCCTGGAAGGGGGTGTAGCCTGCCGGTCTGTGTCCCAGTTGAGTTGGCAACATTTTTTGTCTTCGTGATGCACGAAGTAGTGGTATCTCTGAGAGCCAATGGCAGCCTAGCTGCCGTGGAGAATGCTGGGGGGTGGGTGAGAGTTGGGGCACAGAGGACTCATGGGGCAGAGGCTGTGGTCCGGTCCTTGTGGGGGTGACTCCAGGGATGGCAGGTGGGTGGTGTGGCCAAGGAGGAGGGAGGTCAAGGCACTGGTGTTGGGGCAGGGAGAAGGGACCGCAGTGCCCATGCGTTTGAGGGAGGGGAGATGATGGTGTGGGAGTGTAGAGAGGGCTGGGGCCCAGCCCACAGCATCCATGCCCTGGGGATTGGGTGCCACCGGTCAAGGGCTCCACGGGGCTGGCTCTGGGGGAGGGAGAGCGGGCGCCATGTTGTGTGTGTGGTGCGTGTGGCGTGTGGGTGAGGGTATGGCCGGGTGCGTTTGTGGAAGTGTTCGGAATGCTCAGGAGATAAAAACAGCGGAGGGCTGCGCCCCCCCACCCTCCCACCCCAGCTTTTCTCCAGGAGGACGTGGAAGGAGGGACCCCGGATGCAGGGCAGGTTCGTCTTGTGTGTTGAGAACGTGCTCTCCAGGGATCTGTGTTAATACAGGTAGCCCAAGCACAGCGTCCAATGAGGGAAGGAACATTTGAAACAGAAGAGATGACTTATTTTGTTGGACAGAAAAGGAATGTGGTGGACATTAATTCTTCCTTAGAAGAGGTTTCATTTGAAACAAGTCACAAAAATAATCAAACAGCAGGTGGACTTTGGAGTTCAGCTCACGAAAGTTAAGCTTACAGAGCAAATAAAATAAGCTGAAGAAAAAGATAAGATGACTGGGTGCAGTGGCTCACGCCTGTAATCCCAGCACTTTCGGAGGCCGAGGCGGGTAGATCACGAGGTCAGGAGTTGGAGACCATCCTGGCTAACACGGTGAAATCCAGTCTCTACTAAAAATACAAAAATTAGCCGAGTGTGGTGGTGGACACCTGTAGTCCCAGCTGCTCGGGAGGCTGAGGCAGGAGAATCGCTTGAACCCGGGAGGTGGAGGTGGCAGTGAGCCGAGATTGTGCCACTGCACTCCAGCCTGGTGACAGAGCGAGACTCCATCTCAAAAGAAAAAGAAAAAGAAAAAGCTAAGATGCAGCAGGTGGAGCCGCCTGCCGTTGGGTTTCAGCTTTTCTTTATGGAAAGAATGTTACGGCCTGGGTGCCTCCATTCTCTGATTTCTTTTTCTTTCTTGACTTTTTAAAATTGAAACAAAACTCCCTAAAACATGAAATCTGAAGCGTTCAACTCCACGAGTTTTTACAAAGCAAACTGCACCGCGTCACATAGCTGATCCGTGTGTAGCTTGTCCTCTGGACGCGGGGCCACCCCCACACCCCAAGGTGACCCCAGGCGTAACCTACCCGTCCCCGGCCTTGGTGCCTGCAGAAGTTTTGCTTGTTTCGAGCTTTTGTCTTGGGATCCGGGGCCATCCACCCTGGGTGTGGCCGCTCAGTCGGGCCCCTGTGTGGGGCTTTCCCGTGGTGTGGGGTGCGGTTCTGCCGTGTCCGTCCCCACTGCGGGGCTGCTCTGCTGGCTGAATTCTCCACGTCTTATGTATCCACCCTCATCTTGCGAGGCACCGGAGTCCCGGCTTTTGGCCACAGACATCCGAGCGCCTTCTGTTGCCCGTGGCGCATCCTTCATGTGGGCACACCCAGGAGTGGAGTTTCCGGGAAACAGACGTTTCCCTCGCGTGGCCGCACCGGGTCGCACTCTGCACTGTGTTTCTGCCTCCAGTTATGTGGGGTTTTCTGCACCCACAGCCACTGTGGCGCCAGCTGGGTGTCCTGTGTTTCCATTCAGCTCTGACATCAATTACCTGACGTTAGTGCAGACCCCGCAGATGAAGGGCTCATTCCCACAAGCCTGCCCCTACTTGAGAGCCAGCTGCAAGTGCCAGGTGACAACCTGGATTCTGACCAACTGGCTGTGAATCGGGGGTGTCCGTGACCCCTTCCTGAGGCTCGGGTGGGCTAGAATAGCTCCCGGAACTCAGGAAAACACTTTGCTTAGTGTACCCGTTTATTAGAAAGGACAGCCACACGGAGGAGCTGCACGGGCGGCTGAGGTATGGGGGGTGCAGAGCTTCCGTGCCCTCTCCAGGCACGCCACCCTCCAGCACCTTGGTATATTCACCAACTCAGACACTCTCCAGACCATGTCATTGAGGGCTTTTTGTGGAGGCTTTGTGACAGGCACGGTTGATTCAACAGCCAGCCACTGCTGATTACCTCAGTCTCTCCTGTCTCCTCTCTGGACCGTGGGCTGTGGGACGGAAAGTTCCAACCCGCTAGGCATTCCTTGGTCCTGCTGAAGACCAGCCGCATCCTGGAGCTGTCGGGGCTCCCGGCTCCCCGTCATCTCATTAGCATGCAAAAAGACACTCTTACCACACTCCAGGATTCCTAGGGTCAGAGGGGCTGCGCGCCGGGAAACTGAGACAAAGGCTGAATCTGTGTTGATGGCACAGTCACTCTGGGTCGTGTGGGAATTCCCGATGCACCTCCTTCCAGCACATGGACTGTCAGAGCCCTGCGTTGTCGCCAGCACAGCAGATCTGAAAGGCACTAGGCTGTGGCCTCGCGACGGCTGAGGTGAGCTGCTTCTCCGAGGCTCCCGGGTTATTGGGGACCCTCCTTTTAAAGGTGCCTGTTCCAGTCTTTTGCCCCATTTCAAAATTGGGCTGTCGAAGAACAATGTCATTGGGGGGTCCGTCTTTTTTGTTGGTTCCTGGGGGCTGTGTGTGTTTTAGAGACAAGTGCTTTGATTTTTTGTGTTGCAAACAGCTTCTGTCACTCCGCGGCTCGCCTTCCACTCCATGGATGGTGTCTTCTGATGAACAGAAAGTAAAAGCTTACTTTATAATTAGGGCTTTTGCGTCCTGGCTGTGTGTGGGGCCTCTTTCTGGACTGATCTGTCCCCTTTGTTTTTTGCCCCCATGTCGTACTGTTCTGTTTTCTTCTGCTTTATAATCACCATTGGTAACTTGTGTTATGAGTCTCCGATTTGGGGTTTTTAGTTTTCAAGGTATCTTGGTTGTTGGCTTTTTACATTTCCATACACATGGGCTTGTTAATAAGCCATTTACAGTTGGCTTATTTGTTTTCAAAAGCTCCATAAGACATTTGGATTGCATTTGGATTTATTGATCAGTATGGGAGATTAGCATCTTTACAATACTGAGGTTTCCAATCCGTGAACATATCTTTAGGCCTTTGATTGGGGTTTTTTTGGCAGGGGAGTTGCGGGGGGCGGACAGGACCTCACTCTTGCCCAGGCTGGAGTGCAGTGGCGTGATCATGGCTCACTGCAGCCTTGACCTCCTGGGCTCAAGCAATCCTCCCACCTCAGCCTCCCAAGTAGCTGGGACTACAGGTGTGCACCACCATGCCCAGCTATTTTGGCATTTTTTTGTAGAGACAGGGTCTCCCTATGTTGCCCAGGCTGGTCTTGAACTCCTGGGCTTAAGTGGTCCTTCTGCCTCAGCCTCCTAAGGTGCTGGGATTACAGGTGCAAGCCACTGCACCCGGCCTTAAATCCTTTCAATAATATTTTGTAGTCTTGTGTGTAGCGGTCATCCACATTTTTTGTTCAAATGATTCCCTGGTATTTCAGTGCTTATGCTGTTTTAAGCCGTATTACTTTTACAGTTTTTTTTTTATCTTTTTGTTTATAGCAATGTGTAAAGAAGTGTGATTAACTCATTTGTCTTGGCCCCTCCTGGTCCCCGTAGTTTGTCTGTGGTTGCTCCGGAATCTCTCTGTGCGCTGCCATTTTGTCAGTGACCGGCTGTTTGTTTCTACCTTTCCTTCAGCTGTTGCCTTGTTACCCTGGCACTGTTGATCCTTCCAAAACAGTATGGGACAGAAGTGGTGACAGCCACATCCTCTCGTGCCTGATTTCAGGGAAAAGCTTTAAGAATTCCACCATTAAAGGTGCTGTTTGCGGAAATACTGTTTTTCCTTTGTAAATCCCCACCAACAAATTAAAGAGGTTCTATTTTATTCCTAGTTGAAGTTGTTAATATGAACGGTGTTGAATTTTTTCAGATGCTTTTTTTCCTTCATCTATTGATGTGACAGAACTTTTCTCCTTTATTCTGTTCATACAATGAATTCTATGGATTGGCTCTTAATGGTAGACCGATGGCATTCCTGTAGTGCGCCTCGTTTGGTTGTGATGCGTTCGCCTTTTTATATTTTGCTTGATTCAGTTTGCTATTATTTTGTTTGTTGTTTTTGCAACTGTATTTATGAGAGAGATTAGCCTATTATTTCCTTTTTTTTTTGGAGTCTCACTCTGTCACCCAGGCTGGAGTGGAGTTCAGTGGCCCGATCTGGGCTCACTGCAACCTCTGCCTCCCTGGTTCAAGCGATTCTCCTGCCTGAGCCTCCTGAGTAGTTGGGATTACAGATGTGTGCCACCACGCCTGATTAATTTTTGTATTTTTAGTAGAGACAGGGTTTCACCATGTTGGCCAAGCTGGTCTTGAACCCCTGACCTTAGGTGATCCGCCCGCCTTGGCCTCCCAAAGTGCTGGGATTACAGGTGTGAGCCACCATGCCTGGCCATATCTTCCTTTTGATTGATGCTTTTATCATCATGAAATGTTTTTGTTTTGTTTTTTTTTTTTGAGACGGAGTGTCGCTGTGTCCCCCAGGCTGGAGTGCAGTGGCACCATCTCCACTCACTGCAAGCTCTGCCTCCTGGGTTCACGCCATTCTCCTGCCTCAGCCTCCTGAGTAGCTGGGACTACAGGCGCCTGCCACCACGCCTAGCTAATTTTTTGTATTTTTAGTAGAGACGAGGTTTCACCGTGTTAGCCAGGATGGTCTCGATCTCCTGATCTCCTGATCCGCCTACTTCGGCCTCCCAAAGTGCTGGGATTACAGGCGTGAGCCACTGTGCCTGGCCTAATTATTCTTCTTTCCTTATTGTTAGTTTGTGCTATTATTTTATCAGTCTTTGTGCTGTTATTATCATGCCTGTAAATTCTACGTGTATTTCAGACCCACAAACCAAGTGTTGTCTTAGACAGTGGTTCTTCAGATTTACCCCCAGGTTACCCTTCTAGTCTTCCTGCAGGATGGCGCTTACATGGAGACCATCTTCCTTCTGCCTGAAGTAGTCCCTTTAGTATTCCTTTCAGCACAGACTTGTAATTAATTCTTTTTATTTCTTTTCTTTTCTTTTCTTTTTTTTTTTTTTTTGAGATGGATTTTCACTCTTGTTGCCCAGGCTGGAGTGCAGTGGCGTGATTTTGGCTCACTGCAACCTCCACCTCCCGGGTTCAAGCAATTCTCCTGGCTCAGCCTCCTGAGTAGCTGGGATTGCAGGTGTGTGCCACCACACCCAGTTGTTTTTTGTTTGTGTGGGAAATGTCTTTGGCATTCTTTCTGGAGGGTGTTCTCCACTCTGTGTGGAGTTCTAGGCAGGTAGGGGGTTTCCCCCAACAGGTTTTTGTGTTGGCTTGGGGTGTTTGTCATTTCTGTGGTGAGGGCGCCTTCCAGCCTCACTGCCACCCCTGGAAGGCAACATCTCTTTTCTCTGACTCCTGTTAAAAGTGTCTTCATCACAACAGCAGCGTTGTGAAGGACAGAGGAATTGAGAATTTCTCCTAATTGAGATTGGTAGAGCTTCTTGAATCAGGGACATGATAGCTTTTGTCTCTTTTGGAAAATATCAGCCCTTGACTTTTCGTTTTTTTTTTTTTTTTGAGATGGAGTCTTGCTCTTGTTGCCCAGGCTGGAGTGCAATGGCGCGATCTCGACTCACTGCAATCTCCACCTCCCCGGTTCAAGTGATTCTCCTGCCTCAGCGTCCCGAGTAGCTGGGATTACAGGCACTTGCCACCATGACCGGCTAATTTTTTTTGCATTTATAGGAGAGACAGGGTTTCACCATGTTGACCAGGCTGGTCTGGAACTCCTGATCATACATCCACCTTGGCCTCCCAAAGTGCTGGGATTACAGGTGTGAGCCACCGTGCCCGGCCAGCCCTTGGCTTTTCAAATAGCATCCTGTTCTCTCTCCCCTGGGACCCCCACACTTCACACCAGTGTGTCTAATGTACTCTCTTTTCTGGGTTTCTTCTGTGTTGGTTTTTTCCCGCTTTGTGCTTCAATGTGGATTTTTTTCTACTGTTATCTCTTATTTCACCCAATCTACTCTTAAATCTACCCTTTAAATTATTAATTTCAGTCACTTCATTTTTTACTTTTAGAATTTCCATTTGATTCTTTTTTTTTTTTTATTGCCCAGGATGGCAATGGCACGCTCTCGGCTCACTGCAACCTCCGCCTCCCAGGTTCAAGCAATATTCCTGCCTCAGCCTCCCAAGCAGCTGGGATTACAGGGTCACACTACCACGCCCCACTAATTTTTATGTTTTTATTAGAGACGGGGTTTTGCCACGTTGGCCAGGCTGGTCTCGAACTCCTGACCTTGGGTGATCCGCTTGCCTCAGCCTCCCAAAGTGTTGGGATTACAGGCGTGAGCCACTGCGCCTGGCATCTCTTCTGGGGTGGGAATGTCTATTCTGTGTCCTTCTCACGTGCAACATACCGTCATTACATCCCAATGGCCCCAGAACCCTTAACTCCTCCCAGTGTGGCGGGGGCAGTCTTGTCTGAACAAGGCATGGGGGAGCCTGGAGGCCCATTCCTCCTGAGGCCAAGTTCCTCCCTGGCTGTGGGCCAGCATAAGCGAACAAGGCGTGTACTTCCGGAATGCTATGGACTGAGTGTGTGTCTCCGCAGAATCCATATGTTGAAGCCCTAACCCTCCAGTGTGATGGTGTTTGGAGACGAAGCCTTTGACAGGTAGTTAGAGTCATGGTGGTAGTTAGTTAGAGTCATGGCGGTAGTTAGGGTCATGGTGGTAGTTAGGATCATGGTGGTACTTAAGGTCATGGTGGTAGTTAGGGTTATGGTAGTTAGGGTCATGGCAGTAGTTAGGGTTATAGCAGTAGTTAGGGCCATGGCTGTAGTTAGGGTCATGGTGGTAGTTAAGGTCACAGCAGTAATTAGGGTCATGGTGGTAGTTAGGGTCACAGTGGTAGTTAGGGTCATGGTGGTAGTTAGGGTCATGGTGGTAGTTAGGGTCACAGTGGTAGTTAGGGTCATGGTGGTAGTTAGGGTCACGGCTGTAGTTAGGGTCATGGTGGTAGTTAGGGTCACAGTGGTAGTTAGGGTCATGGTGGTAGTTAGGGTCACAGTGGTAGTTAGGGTCATGGTGGTAGTTAGTGTCATGGTGGTAGTTAGGGTCACGGCTGTAGTTAGGGTCATGGTGGTAGTTAGGGTCACGGTGGTAGTTAGGGTCATGGTGGTAGTTAGGGTCACGGTGGTAGGGTCATGGTGGTAGTTAGGGTCATGGCTGTAGTTAGGGTCATGGGTGGTACTTAGGGTCACGGCTGTAGTGAGTAGGGTCATGGTGGTAGTTAGGGTCATGGTGGTAGTTAGGGTCACGGCTGTAGTTAGGGCCATGGCTGTAGTTAGGGCCATGGCTGTAGTTAGGGTCATGGTGGTAGTTAGGGTCACAGCGGTAGTTAGGGTCATGGTGGTAGTTAGTTAGGGTCATGGTGGTAGTTAGGGTCACAGCTGTAGTTAGGGTCATGGCTGTAGTTAAGGTCATGGTGGTAGTTAGGGTCACAGCGGTAGTTAGGGTCATGGTGGTAGTTAGGGTCATGGTGGTAGTTAGGGTCATGGCTGTAGTTAGGGTCACAGTGGTAGGGTCATGGTGGTAGTTAGGGTCATGGCTGTAGTTAGGGTCATGGGTGGTACTTAGGGTCACGGCTGTAGTGAGTAGGGTCATGGTGGTAGGGTCACGGTGGTAGTTAGGGTCATGGTGGTAGTTAGGGTCACGGTGGTAGTTAGGGTCATGGTGGTAGTTAGGGTCATGGCTGTAGTTAGGGTCATGGGTGGTACTTAGGGTCACGGCTGTACTGAGTAGGGTCATGGTGGTAGTTAGAGTCACGGTGGTAGTTAGGGTCATGGTGGTAGTTAGGGTCATGGTGGTAGTTAGGGTCACGGCTGTAGTTAGGGTCATGGTGGTAGGGTCACGGTGGTAGGGTCATGGTGGTAGTTAGGGTCATGGCTGTAGTTAGGGTCATGGGTGGTACTTAGGGTCACGGCTGTAGTGAGTAGGGTCATGGTGGTAGGGTCACGGTGGTAGTTAGGGTCATGGTAGTTAGGGTCACGGTGGTAGTTAGGGTCATGGTGGTAGTTAGGGTCACGGCTGTAGTTAGGGTCATGGTGGTAGGGTCACAGTGATAGGGTTATGGTCGTAGTTAGGGTTATGGTGGCAGGGTCACGGCTGTAGTTAGAGTCACAGTGACAGGATTATGGTGGTAGGGTCACAGCAATAGGGTCATGATGGTAGTTAGGGTCACAGTGGTAGTTAGGGTCATGGTGGTAGTTACTTAGGGTCATGGTGGTAGTTAGGGTCACGGCTGTAGTTAGGGTCATGGTGGTAGTTAGGGTCATGGTGGTAGTTAGGGTCACGGTGGTAGTTAGGGTCATGGTGGTAGTTAGGGTCATGGTGGTAGTTAGGGTCACGGCTGTAGTTAGGGTCATGGTGGTAGGGTCACGGTGGTAGGGTCATGGTGGTAGTTAGGGTCATGGCTGTAGTTAGGGTCATGGGTGGTACTTAGGGTCACGGCTGTAGTGAGTAGGGTCATGGTGGTAGGGTCACGGTGGTAGTTAGGGTCATGGTGGTAGTTAGGGTCACGGTGGTAGTTAGGGTCATGGTGGTAGTTAGGGTCACGGCTGTAGTTAGGGTCATGGTGGTAGGGTCACAGTGAGAGGGTTATGGTCGTAGTTAGGGTTATGGTGGCAGGGTCACGGCTGTAGTTAGGGTCATGGTGGTAGTTAGAGTCACAGTGACAGGGTTATGGTGGTAGGGTCACAGCAATAGGGTCATGATGGTAGTTAGGGTCACAGTGGTAGTTAGGGTCATGGTGGTAGTTACTTAGGGTCATGGTGGTAGTTAGGGTCACGGCTGTAGTTAGGGTCATGGTGGTAGTTAGGGTCATGGTGGTAGTTAGGGTCATGGTGGTAGTGAGGGTCATGGTGGTAGTTACTTAGGGTCATGGTGGTAGTTAGGGTCATGGCTGTAGTTAGGGTCATGGTGGTAGTTAGGGTCATGGTGGTAGGGTCATGGTGGTAGTTAGGGTCATGGTGGTAGTTAGGGTCATGGTGGTAGTTAGGGTCATGGCTGTAGTTAGGGTCATGGTAGTTAGGGTCATGGTAGTTAGGGTCATGGTGGTAGTTAGGGTCACAGCTATAGTTAGGGTCATGGTGGGAGTTACGGTCACGGCTGTAGTTAGGGTCATGGTGGTAGTGAGGGTCATGGTGGTCGTTAGGGTCATGGTGGTAGTTAGGGTCATGGTGTTAGTTACTTAGGGTCATGGCAGTCGTTAGGGTCATGGTGGTAGTTAGGGTCATGGTGTTAGTTACTTAGGGTCATGGTGGGAGTTAGGGTCATGGTGGTAGTTACTTAGGGTCATGGTGGTAGTTAGGGTCACGGCTGTAGTTAGGGTCATGGTAGTTAGGGTCATGGTGGTAGTTACTTAAGGTCATGGTGGTAGGTAGGGTCATGGCTGTAGTTAGGGTCATGGTGGTAGGGTCACAGCAGTAGTTAATTAGGGTTATGGTGGTAGGGTCACGGCGGTAGTTAGGGTCATGGTGGTAGTTAGGGTCACAGTGGTAGGGTCATGGTGGTAGGGTCATGGCTGTAGTTGGTTAGGGTCATGGTGGTAGGGTCACAGCGGTAGTTAGGGTCATGGTGGTAGTTAGGGTCATGGCTGTAGTTAGGGTCATGGTGGTAGTTAGGGTCATGGCTGTAGTTAGGGTCATGGTGGTAGTTAGGGTCATGGTGGTAGTTAGGGTCATGGCGGTAGTTAGGGTCATGGCTGTAGTTAGGGTCATGGTGGTAGTTAGGGTCATGGTGGTAGTTAGGGTCACAGCTATAGTTAGGGTCATGGTGGGAGTTACGGTCACGGCTGTAGTTAGGGTCATGGTGGTAGTGAGGGTCATGGTGGTCGTTAGGGTCATGGTGGTAGTTAGGGTCATGATGTTACTTAGGGTCATGGCAGTCGTTAGGGTCATGGTGGTAGTTAGCGTCATGGTGTTAGTTACTTAGGGTCATGGTGGGAGTTAGGGTCATGGTGGTAGTTACAGGGTCATGGTGGGAGTTACGGTCACGGCTGTAGTTAGGGTCATGGTGGTAGTTAGGGTCATGGTGGTAGTTACTTAGGGTCATGGTGGTAGTTAGGGTCACGGTGATAGTTAGCGTCATGGTGGTAGTTAGGGTCATGGTGATAGTTAGCGTCATGGTGGGAGTTACGGTCACGGCTGTAGTTAGGGTCATGGTGGTAGTTAGGGTCACGGTGGTAGTTAGGGTCATGGTGGTAGTTAGGGTCATGGTGGTAGGGTCATGGTGGTAGTTAGGGTCATGGTGGTAGTTAGGGTCATGGTGGTAGGGTCACAGTGGTAGTTAGGGTCATGGTGGTAGTTAGGGTCATGGTGGTAGGGTCATGGTGGTAGGGTCATGGTGGTAGTTAGGGTCATGGTGGTGGTTAGGGTCACGGTGGTAGAGTCACGGTGGTGGTTAGGGTCACGGCGATAGCGTCATGGTGGTAATTAGGGTCACGGCGATAGCGTCATGGTGGTAGTTAGGGTCACGGCGGTGGTTAGGGTCACGGCGGTGGTTAGGGTTACGGCGGTGGTTAGGGTCACGGCGGTGGTTAGGGTCACGGCGGTGGTTAGGGTCACGGCTGTGGTTAGGGTCACGGCGGTGGTTAGGATCACGGCGGTGGTTAGGGTCACGGCGGTAGTTAGGGTCATGGTGGTAGTTACTTAGGGTCATGGTAGTTAGAGTCACGGCTGTAGTTAGGGTCATGGTGGTAGGGTCATGGTGGTAGTTAGGGCCACGGTGGTAGTTAGGGTCATGGTGGTAGTTAGGGTCATGGCTTTAGTTAGTGTCATGGTGGTAGTTAGGGTCATGGTGGTAGTTAGGGTCATGGTGGTAGTTAGGGTCATGGCTGTAGTTAGGGTCATGGCTGTGGTTAGGGTCATGGTGGTAGTTAGGGTCATGGTGGTAGGTAGGGTCATGGCTGTAGTTAGCGTCATGGCTGTAGTTAGGGTCATGGTGGTAGTTAGGGTCATGGTGATAGGGTCATGGTGGTGGTTAGTTAGGGTCATGTTGGTAGTTAGGGTCACAGCTATAGTTAGGGTCATGGTGGGAGTTACGGTCACGGCTGTAGTTAGGGTCATGGTGGTAGTGAGGGTCATGGTGGTCGTTAGGGTCATGGTGGTAGTTAGGGTCATGGTGTTAGTTACTTAGGGTCATGGCAGTCGTTAGGGTCATGGTGGTAGTTAGGGTCATGGTGTTAGTTACTTAGGGTCATGGTGGGAGTTACGGTCACGGCTGTAGTTAGGGTCATGGTGGTAGTTAGGGTCATGGTGGTAGTGACTTAGGGTCATGGTGGTAGTTAGGGTCACGGTGATAGTTAGCGTCATGGTGGGAGTTACGGTCACGGCTGTAGTTACGGTCATGGTGGTAGTTAGGGTCACGGTGGTAGTTAGGGTCATGGTGGTAGTTAGGGTCATGGTGGTAGGGTCACGGTGGTAGTTAGGGTCATGGTGGTAGGGTCGTGGTGGTGGTTAGGGTCACGGTGGTAGTTAGGGTCACAGTGGTGGTTAGGGTCACGGTGGTGGTTAGGGTCACGGTTAGGGTCACGGTGGTGGTTAGGGTCACGGTGGTGGTTAGGGTCACGGTGGTGGTTAGCGTCACGGTGGTGGTTAGGGTCACGGTGGTGGTTAGGGTCATGGTGGTAGTTAGGGTCATGGTGGTAGTTACTTAGGGTCATGGTAGTTAGAGTCACGGCTGTAGTTAGGGTCATGGTGGTAGGGTCATGGTGGTAGTTAGGGTCACGGTGGTAGTTAGGGTCATGGTGGTAGTTAGGGTCACAGTGGTAGTTAGTCACAGGGTAGAACCCTTGTGGTGGGATTTGTGCCCTTTATAGGATGAGAGGATGAGACACAAGAGAGGTTGTGCTGCGCCTGTGCTCTCTGCTCCACATGAGAACATGGTGAGCATGAGGCCGCCAGCAAGCAAGGAGAGACCCCGCCCTGGAGGTGCCGTCATCCTGACTCCAGCCTCAGAAACATGAGAAAGTCAATGCCTGTCACTTAAGCCGCCCAGTCTGTGGTATTTTGCTGTGGTGGCTGAGCCGATGGAGACAGTTCCATAGGTCTTGATTGTCCTGGTGACCCTGAACCCCAGTTTTTGTCTCCAGTGAGATGCCCGGCCCAGCTTTCTGTGTGGCCTCCGAAGGGTCAGCAGACGCCGTGCATGTGCAGGGCTTGGGTGGCGCATCTCTCTGGCAACACCTTCTCTTCTGATGCACTTGTCTGGTCTCAGATGCCTCCAACGCGGTTTTTACTTATTTTCCAGCTTTCGTCGATTGTTCGTGGGAGGAGGGTTAGACTCCTCACGTGGCGTCCCTGGCCACATCCTCAGCGCCGTGTCCCCTCGCAGCTCAGTTCCTGGTTCTGAGTTATTCTGACTCAGCCGCACGTCCTCCCAGGGGCCTTGCCAGCCTGGCTCTGTGCCGGGCGCTGGGCAATCTCTGCCTCCAGCCTGGGCCTTTGGGTCTGTTTGAGGGTGGGGGACACGGAGCTCAGCAGTGAGGAACTCGGAGCAGCTTCTTGTTGTTGGTGTTGATGTGTTTTGTTTGTTTTAGTGAATCCAGAAAAAAAAATTTCTTACATAGAAAGGAGCAGTATTTGGTATGAATTTATTTGCAACTAACTGCTTGGAAGTTGGCGTACATCTTTCCACGGAAACTATGAAAATACTGGTCAGCCTCTCAGTCATTTCATAAAATCTTGATTTTGTATTACAACAAATTAGGATATTTTCAGTAGAACTGATTGTAAGGCCAGACTGTTGGAATGTAATTCCTTCCCAAACATCTCTCAGGGGCACTTTCCTGAACGGCTGCTGACAGCAGCATTTGAGGACGGTGGGGTGGAGGACATCCTGGGGGGCCTGGCTTCTTGGGAACTGGAGGCTTTGGCCCTTGTCCCACCCCTGCTGCCCTGAGGAGGGAGGCGTGGGGCCCTGGGCAAGACGTGGAGTGACTGTGGGTCCCCGTGGCCCCTGACATGCTCCCAGGGAACCCAAGAAAAGACTGAGACCCTGTGGTGCCTCCCGCTTTCCATCCGCATTCCATGGCAGGTGAGTCCGATTATTCGAAGGAGGCTGGAGTGTGGGCGGAGGGCAGCGCCAGGTTTCCCAGTCGGATTTGCTCAGGGTCCCTCCAGCAGTCCATGCCGCAGAGGCTGTCCCTTGGGGGCCCACGCAGCCCAGCCACGGCCTTCTCACGTCCATGCGGGGATTTGCGCCCTGGAAGGAGCCGCCCGGCTGCCTCTCGCCAACATGCAGCACTTCCCTTCCTTTCCATGGAGCACGGTTCCTGTCCCGGGGGTCCATGTTGGCCACTGTGGGAGAGAGTCGGGCAGCTGAATTCCCGCAGGTTGGAATGCCAGGGCCCGAGGATGTTGCCCCTGTCCTGAAGGCTGTCGCCCGATCGCTCTATCCAAGGCTGCCCTGGGGCAGCATCACCTGGGGGTCCTGCGGGGGCTTCTCAGCACAGCATCCAGCACCGCCACCTAGTGTGTTCCCGTCACGTCTCCTCCCCCCGCCTGCACCAGGCACCAGAGACCCGGATGCCAAGGCCTGTCAGCTTCCTCAATGGGAAACTTTTCTTCAGTGAACAAAGCTCTGTTTTATAGACTTTTTAAATTTTCAGCTCAAAAACCAAAGTCTGCCAGCGTTGGTGGCCTTGGAGGGCTGGTCTGCTGCCCTGGGCTTCAGGGGCTGCCTGGCTGGGGTCGTGGTCGGGGCAGGTGCCACCCACAGGTTGTTTGGCTGCAGGTGATGGGCAGGTCCCCCATCACGTGTCCAGAGGTGGGTGCTGCTGGTGGGTAATCCAGCTCATTACCTGTCTCCCCCCCAGCCGCCTTGGGCTGGGGACCCTGCCCCGCCGACCCTGCCATGCCCACCCCCCTCCAGCCTGATTGCGTGTCTCAGTCACACGACTGCCCTGGGCCCGTGATGTCACTGGGAAATGCCCTCGTTTGATTGGCTTAGACCCCAGATGAACAAGCCCAAGGTCTTGGGGCATCAGAACCACCCATGAGGGCAGCTGGATGCAGTGGCCACAGCCTGTGGTTAGGGAATGGCATTGCACAGCTCCACCACGAGGGGACCTGAGGCTTGGACTGCGAGACTGGCCCAGGCTCGCCACTTGCCCCTCACCCAGGGTCGCCTTCCCGAGGGCCGCGGACACCTGAGCAGTCCCCATGCCACTGCATCGTGGCAGGGACACGGCCGCCCATCCCTCCTGGGTCCCTTATCCACCTGCCTGTCCCTTTGTATCACTGACACCGTGATACCCATTGTGCTGCGCCGTGTGGCCCGGTGCCCACAGGGCCGGGTTCTGCCTGTTCCTGGGGGTCCGTGTGTCCCACGTGCCTGGACGTGAGAGGACGGAAGTCGGCAGAGCTTGGCTCCCCGTTCACCCGACTCGCGCCTCGGCTGTGCCTCTTCTGTCTCTCGAGCTCTTCTGTGCCGTGTGGTTGCATTAAGCAGCTGTGGGGAAGGGGGAGGTTGTTGCCTCAGTGGGAGCCTGGGCTGTGGCTGCCAGTCCCCAAAACAGACCCTGCGCCCCGGGCAACCATCTGCTTCCCGCCACAGTGGTGCCCAAAACCTTTTCCAAGTCGTCTTCTGTGACTTTAGTGTTATTCTTCAGTCACCTTTAAAAGCATTGGATGTTTTCAATCACATTTTCAGCTGGGAAATAGATCTGTGGTTAGAAACGGGAAGTTTGAGTTGCAGACTTGCGATCCGGGCAGGTCCCTCAGATGGAGGGGCTGCACCTCCACTGCCCCCCACCGCTGCCCCTGCCCCGCGGCCACCCCAGATCCTCAGACGCCCCTCCCTGTGCCTTCTCACCCTCTGGTCCTGGCTGGGCCCGTCCCGCCCCACGTCCCGCCTCCCACTGCCCTCAGCCTCTGGAACGGTGCCTGCATGGCTGGCACTATCCAGCGCAGAAGGAACGAAGGACTTCTGTTCAGACAGCTCTGCTGGGAGCGTTCTGGCCTGAAATGCAGTGGGAGCTCTGGTGCAGGTGTAGCCGAGGCTCAGGGGCTCCACAGCAGGCAAACAGGCGAACGGCGTCTCCTGCGGCTCTCGGTGGCTTTTTAGGACTCTGCGTTCGTGTTCTCCATTGTCCCTGGCAGCCCCTGGCCAGGGTGGCCCAGTGCCCACTATAGAGGGTGCAGGTCAGTTTGTGGACCAATGGCCAACCAGGCTGAGTCAGGTGAGGTGAGGAGTCCCACCCCAAACCCCAAACTCCAGTGTCTGGGCCACGGGCAGCCCTGGGACACCTTAGCTCTGGACACGAATTTGCGGTCATTGCTGTTCTTGTGTCTCTATTTGCCTAGGACATGCTGGCAGCTAACTGGGTGCTGGGGAAGCCTGGAGAGGAAGCCAGGTGGCCCCAGGCTCCTGGAGCTCAGAATCTAGTGGAAATCGCTGCCCAGGGAAGAAGCTCTGGAGTCTAGAGGTGGCAGCGCCCATTTTACCTGCACCCTCAGTGACAGCTGCACCCCGGCTTCTGGGGACCTCTGGACCCAAGGGCACCTCACTGTCTCCTTGTCCTCCTGGTCACTGACCTGGGCCACCATAGAAGGCACCTGGCTATCTGCATGTGGCTTGACCACTGCCTTGCACCCATCCGGGCCCCGCAGGGCCGTCCTGTGGCACTGCTTTGGGCTGTGCTGGTCACCCCGTGTAGCGGGGCCATGTCCAGTGAACAGGGGAGGCCTCAAGTGCCCCCTGACCTGCTGCCAGGGACTCGGCCCCTCCCTCACCACCCCCGCACCCGAGGGCTGTCGCCTGTCCCAGCCTGCTGCTCTGAGTTTAGTGTTTTAAAACGTGTTTTCTACGTCTTGTCAGAGTGCTCAAGGCGCGAGATTGCCATGGAAACTGAGCTCCTTAGAATTCCTGTGGCCGTCCTAATTATAGAATCTCAAAGACACGCACAGAGCTCCTTGAGGTTGTCGGAGTTAAGGCTGAAAGAGGAGGAGCGGCCCCTGTGATCCCCACAATTTTGTTCCCTGCTTGCTTCAGCAGAGCCTGGCACCCAGGGAGGTGGCAGGATGGGTCCCCGATGGGCACGTGACATCGAGCCAGCTCTGACTCCAAAGCCTGACCCGCGTGGCTGCACCGTCCACTGTGCGCCGTCCATTGCGGGAGACCCCAGGCTGTGTCCACACGTACCCCCGGAAGGACCTCCTGCTAACCTGGGCTTGACTTTGAGACCCTGTTCCACAGAGGTAGCCGGGGGACTCGCGGTGCCAGGCCCACAGCCTCCTCGCCGGTAGTATCTGGGGGCCGGGGGCCGTTTCCAGAGCACACTCCCCAGAAGGGCTCCCTTCTCCTTTTCACAGCGCTGACTGTCGCTTAGGTCAGAAATAGGCCCGTCGCTTTCCAAGCAGAAACCCAAACACTGAAAATTCGACTGTGACTTTTGAGGGGTGGGGACCGCCAGGTCCCCCCAACATCCCTGCCCGCGGGCCCAGAAAGGCAGAGTGGCTGCCGGCCCGCATGTCCAGGCCCCTTGCACTGAGGGAACCTTCTAGTCAATTGCCTGAAGTTCGAAGGTTTGGGGGGTTTTCGTGGTTGCTTTCGTTTGTTTTGGCAGTTGCAGAATCCCCCGAAAAGGTGGGAATGTGGATTTTTCAAGGAAGGTGCTCCTTTGATTCAGAAGCTAAGGAGGCCCTAAGTGCAGTCTCACCTTGAGAAAAATATCAGGCCAGTCCTAGCGGAGGGGCGTCCTGCAGACACCCAGCCTGCACTCAGAACTGTCACGGTCAGAAAGCATGGTCAGAAAGTCTGAGAAAGTCACGGTGCAGCAGGGCCCGAGAGGCAAGACGGCGACACGTGGGCTCCTGGACGAGGCAGGATGGTGACACGTGGGCTCCAGGACAGGACCCTGGGGCGGACGCAGACAGTGGGTGAAAACCAAGGAAAGGTCTGAATATCGCTTAAGGTAGCCATGGATCCTGGCTCATTAATTGTAACAGTGTAGCAGGCGGGTGGAAGATGAGAGCTGTGGGGAGCCAGGCAGGGGGGGTCTCTGGGAACTCTCCAATTTAAAGCTGTTCTTAAAAATAGTCTATTAAAAAAGACAGTTGAGGGCGGCCCTGCCTACAGCTGGAGTTGAGGTTCTGGGTAGCACCAGGCTTCCTCTCAGCCTCCATAGACGAGTAGGGACCAGGCAGGGCCTTGGCCACAGGGAGGCTTCTGGTTACCAGGTTCTCCACAGCCTTTGCAGTTTCCCTGTGAATCTGAAATTACCCCCAAATAAAAAGGGTGGGTTTTTTTGTTTGTTTGTTTTGTTTTGTTTTTGAGACAGGGTCTGGCTCTGTTGCCCAAGCTGGAATACAGTGGTGTGATCTCTGCTCAGTGCAGCCTCCACCTGCCAGGCTCAGGTGATCCTCCCACCTCAGCCTCCCGAGTAGCTGGGACTACAGGTGCACGCCACCACACTCGGCTCATTTTTTGTATTTTTTTTATAGAGACGGGGTCTCACCATGTTGCCCAGGCTGGATTCAAATTCCTGGGCTCAAGTGATCCACCTGCCTTGACCTACCGAGGTAGTGGGATTACAAGCATGAGCCGCCACGCCTGGCCAAAAGGTGTATTTGTTAAGTACAGGCTGCCCTGCTGTCCGTTATCCCTTATAACTCACCTGGTCCCTGCTTTCCAGCTGGGGACTGGCATGGACCCCATGGGGCTTCCCCCATTTCACTGAGGCAAGACCCAGATGCTGGGGGTATTGGGTGTCCTGCCCAACCAGGGTCCCCAGGGCCAGGGGCTCCTGGCGTGCCTTCCCGTGGGACTCCGCATGGGGGGCTGGGAGGGCGAGGAAAATGGGAAACACAATGCCTGCCCAAAACTCCCACCTTGGAGACCCTGTGCCAGGGTTTTCCAGAGAGACCAATAGGGTGTGTGTATAGAAAGATGTATTGTAAGGAACTGGCTTGTTCATAGAGACTCATGAAGCCCAAAATCTACAGGGGGCCCAGCAGGCTGGAGACCTAGGAGGAGCCACAGCCGCAGCACTGCTGCTCAGGGAGCTCAGCCTTTGCTCTGTGGAGGCCTTTTTCTGCTTGGGTGAGGCCCACCTGCATTGTGGTGGGCAGTCTGCTTCCCTCAAAGTCAGCTGATTTAAATGTTTATCTCATCCATACTCACCCTCATGGAAACATCCAGGATAACATTTGACCAGCCGTCTGGGCACCATGGCCCAGCCGCGTGGACACATACAGTGAACCATTGCAGGCCCTGCCTTGGCACTTGGCATCCGTGCATATCCCCTTAAGCCACACTCAGTCTCCACACAGCAGTACTCCCGCCTGACACACTCGGTCTCCACACACAGCCGTACTCCCGCCTGACACAGTTCAAACCTCCCGCAGGCAGTGCCAGCACACTTGGCCTTCCCAGAAGAGGGCCACCATCATGGGCTCGGACCTTCCAGCTGGACTGCAGTGGGGTGGGGCGTGGCCTCGCCTCTGTGGTCTTTGGGTCACTTGAATCCCCGCCTCTCACGCATTTTCCTTTGGTATTTGCAAATTTGTCCCTGTGGCGCCTAGAGCTGACTGCCGGGTGCCACCTGTGTCCTGCCTCAAGCCGAGCTCCAGGCGGCACCCGTGAGCAGGCAGGGATGCCAGTGGCTTCTCACCTGGGAGTTTCTTTGCAGACTCAGAGCTCTTTGTTCCTTTTTAAAAATCTGATTTGAAGGCCGGGCACAGTGGCTCATACCTGTAATCTCAGCACTTTGGGAGGCCGAGGTGGGCATATCGCCTGAGGTCAGGCGTTGGAGACCAGCCTGGGCAACACAGGTTGGGGCAACTCCCTTCCCTAATAAAAGTTCAAAACCAACCCTTAAAGTTTAAAAAGTGAGATGGGATATTTGAAGGAGGTAGGTCTGAGGGAAATGCTTGAAATTATCCTCTCTGTCCCTGTGCCGCCAGGTCATTTAGTTCCATTGTTATTCAACATACCATTTGACACATGCTAGGAGCGCAGGACTCGGCAATATAAAGCGTGGTAATCGATGGACACTGCCCCCGGCAGCCAGCCAGGGGCAGGACTTAAGCCCCACCCAACTGCAGGCTGTCCCCCACCGCTGCCAGCCTGAAATTGGATTGGTTACTGCTGCTGGTCTGAAATTGGATTGGTTATTTGCTTACTGGAACATTTTTGTCACATGACTGTGTATTCTAAAACAAGATGTTGTTTTTGTTTGTGAGAGAGTCTTGCTCTGTCGCCGAGGCTGGAGTGCAGTGGCGCGATCTCGGCTCACTGCAAGCTCCGCCTCCCGGGTTCACGCCATTCTCCCGCCTCAGCCTCCCAAGTAGTTGGGACTACAGGCGCCCACCACCACACCCGACTAATTTTTGTATTTTTAGTAGAGACGGGGTTTCACCGTGTTAGCCAGGATGGTCTCGATCTCCTGACCTTGTGATCCGCCCGCCTCGGCCTCCCAAAGTGCTGGGATTACAGGCGTGAGCCACCGTGCCTGGTATTGGGTTTGTTTGTGTGTGTGTGTGTGTGTGTGTGTGTGTGTGTGTGTGTGTGTGTTTTGACTTACTTGTTTGGTTCTATAGCAATGGCACCATGTTTCTGTCACCCAAACCAAAAATCACCTAGGGTTTGATTTTTGGTGTTTCTAAGACACCTCTGGGCCACTGCACATGGCTGAGGTGGGCTTCGCACCGGCTGTCTTCCGTTGGACGCCCACACATCGGTTTATTTATGCATTCTCTTGTCCACAGACCTTGAGGTCATCAGACATTCTTGAATGCTCCCGAGCCCAGGAGCGAGCGTTTCTGAGCTTTGACGGAGCAGCAGTGGGGCTGCCGGGCCCTAGGGGGAGCAAATGGTCCTCGTTTCTGAGCTGCGAGGCTCTCCCAGAGAATAAGCCATTTCTCTGGGGCACTCCTGGGCCTCGAAGGTGTTTGGGGCTGCGGGGGATTGATTTGTGCCGACCCCGCAGTGTAGGAGACGCCTGGGCGGCCTTGCGGGTTGCTTCGATGGTTCTCGGGGCTGAGATGCTTGTGTCTCTCTCGGGCGAGACGCCTGCTCTGGGCTTCTGTTCCTATTTTGACTGCTTTTTCCTCATGGATTTTTCAGTCCAGCATCCCTAGCCACGGGCCCTTTGTCTCTCATGTGTGCAGGTGATTCACGGTGACTAAAATCTTCTGTAATTCCTTCTAAAATGTTTTGCCGCTTTGCTGTCCACGTTTCCACCCTTAGTCTCTGAGGGGCCTAGTGTGTGTATGGTGGGAAGCGGGGTCAGCCCCCGCCTGGACCGCTGTGACAGAACCCCACAGACAGGGTGACTTACACGCGACAGAAACGTCTTTTCTCAAGTTCTGGAGGCGTGGGGACCCCATCTCCAAATACAGCCACATTGGGGGTTAGGGCTCCCCACGTGAATTTAGGGGACACTTCAGTTCGTCCCGGCGGGGACTGGGGACGCCGGGCTGTGTGCTGTGTCCTGTGGGAGAGTTTGTTCACCCTGCTGGAGGCTCCCTGATGAGCCCTGGCGTCTGCTAGGACGTCATTCTCTTTACTGATTGAACTCGAAGGATGTCCAGTTGGCGCATTTTCAGGGTTTCCCAGGCGCCCTGGGGGTGGGTCCTGTGTGTCCCCGCTCCAGCCAGCGTCGACCCCCAGCTGTGCGTCAGTCCCTCGGCTCCGCCCCCCAGCTGTGTGACCGCCCTTCGGCTCCGCCCGCAGCTGCACGTTCGTCCCTCGGCTCCGCCCCCAGTTGCTCGTCGGTTCCCTCGGCTCCGCCCCCTCGGCTGTGCGTCTGGCCCTCAGCTCCACCCCCAGCTGCGCGTCCGTTCCTCAGCTCAGTCCCCAAGCTGTGCGTCCTTCCCTCAGCTCTAACCCCAGCTGTGCGTCCCTCCTTCAGCTCTACCCCCAGCTGTGCGCCCGCCCCTTGGTTCCACCCCCCCAAGCTGTGCGCCCGCCCCTTGGCTCCACCCCCCTCCCCAGCTGTGCGCCCGCCCCTTGGTTCCACCCCCCCAAGCTGTGCGCCCGCCCCTTGGTTCCACCCCCCTCCCCAGCTGTGCGCCCGCCCCTTGGTTCCACCCCCCTCCCCAGCTGTGCGCCCGCCCCTTGGTTCCACCCCCCCAAGCTGTGCGCCCGCCCCTTGGCTCCACCCCCCTCCCCAGCTGTGCGCCCGCCCCTTGGTTCCACCCCCCCAAGCTGTGCGCCCGCCCCTTGGTTCCGCCCCCCCAAGCTGTGCGCCCGCCCCTTGGTTCCACCCCCCTCCCCAGCTGTGCGCCCGCCCCTTGGTTCCACCCCGCCAAGCTGTGCGCCCGCCCCTTGGTTCCACCCCCTCCCCAGCTGTGCGCCCGCCCCTTGGTTCCACCCCCCTCCCCAGCTGTGCGCCCGCCCCTTGGTTCCACCCCCCCAAGCTGTGCGCCCGCCCCTTGGTTCCACCCCCCTCCCCAGCTGTGCGCCCGCCCCTTGGTTCCGCCCCCCCCCCAAGCTGTGCATCCGTCCCTTGGCTCCGCCCCGTACTGTGCGTCCATTTTTGACTCCGCCCCCGGCTGTGCGCTCATCCCTCGGCTCCGCCCCCGGCTGTGCGTCCGTCCCTCGGTTCCGCCCCCGGCTGCGCGTCTGTCCCTCGACTCGGCCCCTCAGCTGTGCGCCACTTTCTCTGTGGCCCACAGTACCTCCGTCTCCGCCGCTTCACACCCTTCTCTTTCTTTCTCTCTTCAGAGAGGGTTGTTGGGCAGGCAGAGCATCCCCCGAGGGGACAAGTCAGGCCTACGGACTCCTGGAGCCAGGACCTGCCGTAGGCTGGTTAGGGCAGGATGCGCCCTGTCTTCGTGGGTAGAGCCACATGGGGGCTCACCCGACCTCCTCAGGGCTGAGGGGCACAGGGGCCGAAAGTGTGGCCGCCCCTGGGGGTCTGCGCCTCTTGTGGAGCCCAGGCCTGGCGCCCAGGTGGGTGGAGTGTGGAGGGGGCACAGGCTGCACGACCCCAGCCTGGCCTCGGGCTTGCTGGGAGTCGCGTCTGTGGCCGGAGGGGCCTTTGGTGTCACCAGGCCTCTGTCAAACCCCAAGCCGCATCCTGGGAGGGCTGGGTGGGCTGAGCCGCCCGCTGCCGTGAGGCCTCTTTGACCTGCGCTCCTGGAGGACCCCTGACTTCTTGGTTTCGCTCTGAATCTTCCATTTAAAGGAAGAGGAGCAGGTTTTACCATCCGTGTGGCCTGATTTCAGCAGTTTCCAGTCAGAGCTAGTTATTTGCTTGTTTTAAAAACATTCCGTTACAATTTCCACTTCAGTATATTTGTGGCACTTTCATTTGGTTCATGAAAGTCGCTTTTATGATGGAATTTTATAAAAGCACAAAGCTTCCCATTGTACGTTCCGTTTCTGAAGATTCTGTTTACACACACATCCGTTTCAAAGAGTTCTGGAGGAGCAAAGTGGGACACGGTGTTGAGGAAGGACAAGACCAGCCGTCTGGTTACAGGCTTGGTGCCGCCTTTCTCATAAGAGGCACAGTCCGCATAGGCTGGACTGTCAAATGCATGTTATAAAGATGATGTTTTTGGTAACTTGCGAATGGAAACGGGTGCACGGTCGGTTTGGTTCTCCTACCCTGAGATTTATTAGGTTAAAGGAAACTCGACTGGAGAGCCCGGGGCCTCGCGCCGCTTGCGTCTGGCGAGTTGTTGAAGTGAAGTCAGTGGCTCTCTCCTGCATCTTAGCCTGGCCCAGGCTCCAGTGTGGCGTCCACTCTTCCTCCTCTGACAGTCATGTGTAAATATTGAGGCCCGTTTGAACTATCCCCGTGCGGGAAAAAAGGCCTGTTTTTCACAGGGCTGCCTGGGGAGGAGAGGGGTGGAAAGGAAAACAGGCAGGGGACAAACGGACCCGGCCTGCGTTGGCCTGGGGTGACTTCACAGCTCCACTGTCAGCAAGCGGCCGTCCCGTGGTGAATCCTGTCCGCCCTGCGAGGACACCTGGCTCCATCCTCACCTGGGCCTCTGTCTCCAGCCGCCGAGGCCGTGACACCATGAGGATCATGTGAGGAGGGGCAGAGAGAGGCCTCTGGGAGGCCGTCATTCCAGCCCTGCCTTCCCTGCCTGGGAGGACGCTGTGGCCACCACCACCTGGACGGGAGTGGCCTGTCGCGGCTGCACCCTGCGTGGGCTCGTGGCCGCCACGCTGTTTCTTTACACCTTTCTCATATCCTTTCCAGAATCTATCTACCGCCGGGGAGCCAGAAGATGGAGGAAGCTGTACTGTGCCAACGGCCACCTCTTCCAAGCCAAGCGCTTTAACAGGGTGAGTGGCCCCCTTGGGACTAGTCCCTCAAGGGGCCTTTTGTTACTTTTAAAAGCAAAGAGAGAGGAGGGGAGGCACGTCCTGCTGAGCCCAGGCTGGGCTCTTTTTGGCGCCCGAGGGCAAGGTTACAGAAATGCTTTCTCTGGTGCAGGATGAGGCTTTCACTAGGGCTGTCTGAGGCGGGAAGTGCCCTCCGGGCCTTTCCCTGCGTGGTGGATGCCCAGTGAATGCTGTCTGTGTCTGCCTGGCTGTGTGACTCTTATCAGGGCTCAGGGCTCACTGGCCTGAGGCCCCAGCCTGCCTGCATCCAGAGTGGGGCGGCTGCATTCCATCCGCATGTAGCGCCAGGGTGTGTGTTTTCAGCCGCACAGAGTGTTGCCTAGTAGCTAAGAGTCTCCGTGAATCCTGGAAGCTCCTTCAGCCCCATCCCTGCTTGGGCCTCTGTCTTTCCAGCGGCCACCCACGGGGGCCCTTTCCAGAGGACCCTTAACTTATTTTCCTTGTTTCTCTTTATGATGCTTTTCTAGTTCCTATGAAATGGGTGATTCAGATGCTTTTGTAATTGTTCTGTTTCACAGTGGAAGGGGAGGTGTCTGGGTGTGCCTTGGTGGCCCTGGAGTTGGTCCCACACAGGGAGTGTCTTGGGGGTGCGTGGAAGTATACAGGGCCTGTCCCCACTGCGGGACTCCATACAGAGCCCCTGACAGCCCCTCACAGGAGCGGTGGCCCTGGGGCTACCTTTGCGTTCCACACTCACCTGCCACGTGGCCTCACGTGTCAACCTCCACTGGGTGTACGGCACCTCTGTCTCCTGGAGTGGCCTCAAGTCACCTGCCCCTCCTTCTACTCCCATGGTCTGCCCTCTAGACCATCAGGAAGTTCTGTTCATGTGAGCCACTCCTCCCGCCCCTGCGTGTGCTCGGTCCCTGTCATGTGGCAAGAGTGGGTCTGGACTCCCATTCCTCTTGGGGCTAACACAGGTGGGGATGCAGGACAAGCTCCTGAGTGACTGAAGAGGGGTGTGGTGGGAACTAGGCTCCAGGAGATGAGCAGGTCAGCACTAGGAAGACCTGGACATTGCCTGGAGAGCCCAGAGGACTTCCTGGAGGAGGAGGCATCTGATCATACTGCCTGGGAGGTCAGTGCAGAGGAGATGCCAGGAGCACCAAGCATGTGGCAGGCGCACGGGAGAGTCCAGCCAGTGTCTGGGAGGCCCTGAGGACGAGGTTGGGGACACCAGGAAATGGGGAGCCTAGGCGGCTGTGTGCTTAGGGCAGGTGGGTGTGGGTGAACAGGCAGTTTGGCCCAGGCTGGGACTCAGGAGAGTGTGGCTGGAGGTGGCCACATTGGGGATATCTGTGGAGTATGGTGCCAGGGAGTGTTGCAGCACAGAGATCCCGTCCGCACCCCAGCCCACCCTGGCCGCCTTTTCTGAGGACACACGGTGTGAGTCTTCTGGGGCTGCAGAACACAGCACCACTAACTGGCAGCTTAAACAATAGAAACTCGCTCTCTGGCAATCTGGGGCTGGAAGTCCAAAACGAAGGTGTCTTTATGAGTCAGGGTTCTCCAGAGGGATGGTACCAATGGGATGCATGTACATGAAAGGGAGTTGATTAGGGAGAACTGGCCCTGGGGCGCACAAGACGAAGTCTTACGATAGGCCGGCTGCAGGCTGGGGAAGAAAGAAGCCAGTAGTGGCTCACTCCGAGTCCAAAAGCCTCAGAAGCAGGGAAGCCGACAGTGCAGCGTTCAGCCTCTGCCAGAGGCTCCAGAGCCCCCGGCAAACCACTAATAAGTCCCGGAGTCTAAAGGCCGAAGAACCTGGAATCTGATGTCCCAGGGTAGGACGAGTGGCAGGAAGCATCCAGCATGGGAGAAAGATGAAAGCCAGAAGACCCAGGAAAAGTGCTTCTCCCACCTGCTTCCGCCTGCTTCGCCCCAGCCACACTGGCAGCCGATTGGACGCCACCGCCCACCCACATTGAGGGTGGGTCTTGCCCTCCCAGTCCACTGACTCAAATACCAGTCTCGGGGCAGCGCCCTCATAGACACACCCAGATGCAATACTTCACCAGTTCTCTAGGCATCCTTCAACCCAGTCAAGTCGGCGCCTGGTGTTACCCATTACAGTGCCGCAGGGCTGCGCCCTCCTTCCCCCGCAGCCACTGGTAGCCGCGGGCAGCCTTGTTCCTGTGCTGGCAGAGGAACCACTCACCTCTGTTTCCGTCTCCACATGGCCTCCTCTGTATCTGTCTCTTCTGTCATTCTGCATGACGGATTAGCCCAGAGTGAACCCTACCCACCCAGTGACATGGGCCAGGGCTCCGGGCAGCACAGGGTGTGGCCTCTCACTGTGCAGCTTTGAGGAGAAAAGTCCATTCTGCCGATGGCAGGTGCAGACCATAAGTGACCCTCCCCCTCCCCACCACCACCAGTGAGCAAAAGCTTTTCCTTTCCTTCCTGCAGACACTGGAGGAACGGGTGGCAGGTGGACCCACCACAGCCCCGCGCTGCTGTGGAGGTGCAGCCCTTCTGGGCGTGTGAACGAGCCAGTTTCACAAACACAGAGGCCAAGGCGAGAGTGGCCCAAAAGCCTGCAACCTGACTGCTCAGGGAGGGCGGCTGCCCTGCAGTTCACCCTGTCCGATTCCCGCCTAATTGTGCCCGGG
Source organism: Pan paniscus (assembly GCF_029289425.2). NCBI lineage: Eukaryota > Metazoa > Chordata > Mammalia > Primates > Hominidae > Pan > Pan paniscus. The sequence continues at coordinate 226,127,809 of NC_073249.2, read as the reverse complement.
CTCTGATCTCGCCACCTGCTCGTAACGTTCTCTGCCCAGACCTCAGAGCCGCTCCATGTAGTGCTCACTTCATGTTAATTGCAGGACCACTCAGATCACCTCTGCTGTCACTTAAAAGGGGCATTTCAGGAGGAAAGCACTTGGTTTTGTGTGATCAGTAAGACTTAAAGGGGAACAAGCACCCAGGAGAAGAGAGACTTTTCCGTCCTCTTTGTTGGTGAACCGAGGATGAAAGAGTGGGCATCCGTCGCTGGGGACTGGGCTCCCCGCCCGGCTCTTTCTGTGCACTTGAAAGCACTGCCCTTGGACTTTGAGAAGGAAGCGTTCAGTGGGGGAGCCAAAGGGAGAGAGCCAGCGAGGTTCTGAAGAAGGAGGTGAGGAGGGGCTGCCTCCTCCATGAAGGATGGTGCCGGGGGTGGCAGGGAAGCCCACTCAGTGGAACAGAACTGCTGGGTCAGAGCTGGCCCAGGGCTGAGCACTTCTTGCAGAGGAGGGAAGGGATCCTCCAGTAAATCCTGAGGAGGTGACTGGTTAATTATCAGCCCAGGAGTGGGGGGTGAGGTGGGTAGGAATCCAGGCTGCTGGCTCCCATCACAGTAAACTGCAGGTGGATTGAGGTTAAAAAAAAATCACAGGGCCCGGCGCAGTGGCTCACGCCTGTAATCCCAGCACTTTGGGAGGCCGAGATGGGTGATCACTTGAGGCCAGGAGTTCGAGATCCATCTGGCCAACATGGTGAAACCCCATCTGTACTAAAAATACAAAAATTAGCCAGGCGTGGTGGCACGTGCCTGTAATCCCAGCTACTCAGGAGTCTGAGGCAGGAGAATCACTTGAACCCAGGAGGCGGGGGTTGCAGGGAGCTGAGATTGTGCCACTGGGCGACAGAGTGAGACTCCGTCTCAAATAAATAAAAAGAAGAAACCTAGAAGCTGTGCAGATCTCTGGAGAAAAACCGGGCAGTGAGGACCAGAGGGTCTTTAGACTCAGCCACACAGAATTTTCAGATTTTTTCAGTTTCCAAATTAAATGCAAAAAACATACAGGAAAGGGGTTTGTAGCACATAAAACCCAGAAGAGATCCAGACATCTCACACTTAGAATTCAAGAGCTCCTACACAAAGGCTTTCGGTAAATGCTGGGACTGAGGAGCTGAGAACCGGTGTGAATGGTTAATGAAGTAAGACTGTAATTGTTTAGAGATGAGGACAGCATGACCTCCACAGGTGATCAGGGAAACACAAGACATTTTCTCTGTCAACATCAAAGATGTTAAAAGTAATTAAAGCTGGCCGGGCGTGGTGGCTCACGCCTGTAATTCCAGCACTTTGGGAGGCCAAGGTGGGTGGATCACGAGGTCAGCAGTTCAAGACCAGCCTGGCCAAGTTGGTGAAACCCCGTGTCTACTAAATATACAAAAAAAGTAGCCAGGCGTGGTGGTGGGTTCCTCTAATCCCAGCTACTCGGGAGGCTGAGGCAGAGAATTGCTTGAACCCGGGAGGCAGAGGTTGTAGTGAGCCGAGATGGCACCACTGCACTCCAGCCTGGGCGACAGAGCAGGACTCTGTCTCAAAACAACAAAAAACAAAAACAAAACAACAAAAAAGTAATTAAAGCCCAGGGTTGCTGTCATGGGATCTGCCAACCCTGGGGATGTGGGACAGGCATGGACCCTACTCTCTGGAAATCACGCAGAAATGTGCAGCGATGTTCCCATCCTGCCTCTCTTCAAAAGAAATCACCCGTCATTCGGAGGTTTGTGTATGGGGAAGATCAGCTCAGCATTATTTTTACAAGCAAGAGTGGGAATCGTGTCTGGAGTTAGCTACTCCCTTTGCTGTGAACAACCCACTCCACCACGTGGGGTATAAACCATGGTAGGGCCACGTCTCTGAGCTGTGGCTGCTGGAGAGCCCTCTGCTGGTGGCACATAGGGCACAAGTGCCGCAGGGACAGCTGGGTGGATGGCCCAAGACTTTGGCCTTTATCATGAGTGGACAGAGGAGTGACCACTTGGGTCCCTGGAGAAGAGGCTATAGAGAGTGAGGGTGGGGAAGGGAGATCAGAAGATGCCATCCATGAGCAGCAGTGCCTGTCAGGTTTGGTCCAAGCAGTGCCCTCAGGTGGCTGGCAGAGGCCAATGCAATTTCTTTTCAAGCCCAGCATCAAATAATTCCTGCTGATAAATAAATCAGGCATCTGAGCTCGCAATGGAAAACCACAAAACACAGTGGGAAGCAGGATATCCTGAGTCCAAGCTGGTAAAAGCCCAGACAGGGGCTCCAACCATCAGAACAGGTAAGGGTGTGACAGGTCTAAAACATGAAAATGGGCGATTGAAAATATGAGCAGGAGGCCGGGCGCGGTAGCTCACGCATGTAATCCCAGCACTTTGGGAGGCCAAGGCAGGCGGATTGCCTGAGGTCAGGAGTTCGAGACCAGCCTGGTCAATAGAGTGAAACCCTGTCTCTACTAAAAATACAACAAAAATTTAGCCGGGCGTGGTGGTGGGTGCCTGTAATCCCAGCTACTCTGTAGGCTGAGGCAGGGGAATGGCTTGAACCAGGGAGCTGGAGGTTTCAGTGAGCTGAGAACATGCCACTGTACTCCAGCTTGGGTGACAGAGTGAGATTCCGTCTCAAAAAAAAAAAAAAAGAAAATGTGAGCAGGGAGGCCAGGTGCAGTAGCTCACACCTGTAATCCCAGCACTTTGGGAGGCTGGAGCAGGCAGATCACCTGAGGTCAGGGGTTCAAGACGAGCCTGGCCAACATGGCGAAACTTTGTCTCTACTAAAAATAAAAAATCAGCCGGACGTGGTGGCAGGTGCCTATAATCCCAGCTACTCAGGAGGCTGAGACAGGAGAATCGCTTGAACCCAGGAGGCGGAGGCTGCAGTGAGCCAAGATCGTACCACTGCACTCCAGCCTGGGGAACAGAGCGAGGCGCGAGGCTGTCGGAGGGAGGGAGGGAGGGAATATGAGCAAGGAACAAGTTGGCAGCATGTAAGACGTACTTAAAACGTTTTTACCCATTAATCTATGAATTCCTCTGAGTTTCTGAGAATGGAAACTTGGGGTTTAGGTTTTATTTTTTTAATGTCACATTTCCTGAAATGTTACTATTCAAATATAGATTTGAAACAAGAGCTTTTGACAGAGCTTGGGCAGCCTCACTTACAAAGCACACACGTGAGGTCTCTGTGGTGGGTGCCAACCCTTGGCAGATTCACACTGCCCTTGTCAGCAGATGTCCTGGCCTGACCCCAGGTAAGGGTGGCTCCCCACGGAAAGGAACCTTGGTCAATTTGTTTTTTGTTTGTTTGTTTGTTTTTCTTTTCTTTTCTTTTTTTTTTTTGAGACACAGTCTCAGTCTGTTGCCCAGGCTGGAGTGCAGTGGCGTGATCTCAGCTCACTGCAACCTCTGCCTCCTGGGTTCAAGTGATTCTCCTGCTTCAGCCTCCCGAGTAGCTGGGATTACAGATGTGCGCCACCACGCCCAGCTAATTTTTGTACTTTTAGTAGAGATGGGGTTTCTCCATGTTGGTCAGGCTGGTCTCGAACTCCTGACCGCAAGTGATCTGCCCGCCTTGGCCTCCCAAAGTGCTGGGATTACAGGCGTGAGCCACCGCGCCTGGCCAACCTTGGTTAATTTGTAAAGATACCTGGTGGCTGTGAATTTGGTCTTAACTAGGACCGTAATGTTGCAGAGTAAGATGTTAAATGGTGACCTAGAGAAAGCCAAACACATTAGGCACATTATACCAAAAGAACATGACTTTTAAATAATGGTTTTAGAAATGGAAGCTGGTGTTCTTCTGCGCTGTGGACGCAGAGGAGAATGGAGCAGGTCTGCACAGCCAAAGTGCCTCCTTTCACTCCAGGGTCCACACATCCAGCAGGTGCCGACTGGGGCAAAACTCCCAATGCCAGCATTAAGCTAGATTGGCCCCGAATCAGAGGTCTTGGGTGGGATGCCCCCTCTCACCCATCCCTCCTTCGAATAGAGCCCACGGTCCTGGTGTGGCTCTGTCATGGCCGGGCTGATGTAGGTAGCATTCGCAGAGGATGTGGAGTCGGCTCCTTTTTCCTGGGACGAAGTTGAAAGCGATGGTGCATGTGTGTTTTCTTACCCGATGCCCACTGTGTGCTGGGCACTGTCCTAGGTGCTGGTCATCCGGCCCCACCCAAACAAGCAGGCTATGTGGGTGGGGGGAGGGTCCCCAGGCCCTGGCTTCCTGAGCAGGCTCTTCTGATGAGCAGGAGAGTCCCGTAGGGGGTCTGGACCCCCTTTGCTCAGCCGCACCTGATGCCCACATGTGCTGAGGGTCCCGGTTCCTCACGTGAACTCAGTGCTGTATTTTCTCTTCAGTCCCGTTTCCTCACGTGAATTCAGTGCAGGCGGTTCACAGTACACTGTATTTCCTCTTCTTTTTTTTTTTTTTTGAGACGGAGTCTCTCTCTGTCGCCCAGGCTGGAGTGCAGTGACGCAATCTCGGCTCACTGCAAGCTCCGCCTCCCGGGTTCACGCCATTCTCCTGCCTCAGCCTCCCGAGTACCTGGGACTACAGGTGCCCGCCACCACACCTGGCTAATTTTTTGTATTTTGTAGTAGAGACGGGGTTTCACCGTGTTAGCCAGGATGGTCTCAATCTCCTGACCTCCTGATCCACCCGCCTCGGCCTCTCAAAGTGCTAGGATTACAGGCGTGAGCCACCACGCCCAGCCTATATTTCCTCGTCTTAACTCAGGTGTGAGGTGAGCTCTGTAATAGGAAGGAAATTTGTGAAAAATGGTAAAAGAGGGAAAAGCATATGAAAGGGCTGTGTCTGGAAAGAATCTGAATTGGAGGCTCTGGGCACACGGTGACAGTGCAGATGCACCCCTTTACTCCCAGGAACACTTTGGGCACTTAGGCAAGGCAGAAAATGTCCAAGCAGGTCCCGACAACATTCATTCTCATGCCTTTTGTAACATTTAAACGTTCATGAAAACATCGCCAAACAAGCTGATCATTACCATCATTTTCGGATTGTTCAGAACCATGAAGAATAAAGAAGGATCATTTAAAATCTTGAAAAATACTGAACAAAGAATACTAAGATAATTGCAGGCTGCCGTGTAGCAGTTCAAGATGTTCATGAGTCCGAGTTCCCCTTCTCTGAGGCTGTCGGGAGGAGGTTCTGTTTGAATGAGGGTCAGGCAGGGGGTGCCCCCACACACTCTGCTTAGCCCTAGACGGGACCCCAGGCTGCTCTACGCAGAGCGCAGCAGGAGCTGCAGCCCCCCAGCCCCTGCAAGCCACGGGGCCTTGCCTGAAGCAGCACCTCGTCACCCCTGCCCGATGGCACCTCCCCTGTGTCCCCTCATGCAGAGCAGGGTTCCAGGCCTCTCCTTGGGGCCGTTGGTTCCCCCAACCTTGGGATAGACCCAAGAGGAGGCTATCAAGCTTGGGCAAGCCTGGCGCCCGGAAGGGACAAGGTGCCGGGGCCGCCTGTTGCCCGACTCAGTGTCCTCTTTTGAGAAGGTACAGGTGTGGAAGGCCCTGCCTGTCCTCTCCGCTGGCCCCTCAGTGTGTCCTGGGCCTGACGCTCTGTTCCCACCTGCAGAGAGCGTACTGCGGTCAGTGCAGCGAGAGGATATGGGGCCTCGCGAGGCAAGGCTACAGGTGCATCAACTGCAAACTGCTGGTCCATAAGCGCTGCCACGGCCTCGTCCCGCTGACCTGCAGGAAGCATATGGTGAGTGGCAGGGCTGGGGAGGCCCTGGGGGGCACGGGCGGGGTTGGGGCGTGGCAGCCAGCCCATTGTCCAAGCGGACCTTGGTGACCCTGGGTTCTTCAAGAGGGGCCGTGGTGCTGTCCTAGCTCTGGGCTGCAGCGTGAGACTCAGGCGGCAGTCTTGGATAGGACCCATCTTCCTGAGCCCCCACAAGCCCCCGGCACACTCTGCTCATTGGGGCATGAGGCTCAGGCAGCAGGCTCAGGTAGGACGTGGCACGCTCTGCTCAGTGGGTCGGAGGTAAGGTTCATTCATACCCCAGTCTTGAACCAGCTCTTAAGGACTGTGGAGGTGAAAGCCAGGTCTGACCTAGTAGCATTGGGCACGCTGAGGCTCCGAACATCTGGAGCCTCTCCCTGGCATCCCCCCTGGGAAGCCATGCCCAGCCTGTGATGAGGGTGGCACCTTCCCTCCGCCATCCCCGAGTGCTTGGACTTGAAGCATCCAGGCCTTTGGGGGCCTTATTGACTTTTGCTTATTGAAGGCTGCCTCTGGCATTTCGTGTGGTCCCCTGCATCTCACTGAACCACGGGGGTGAGGCCTGGACTGAACATTCAACTCCCTGGGCCCCGCTGCAGCGTGCAGTGGGTGTGTCTGGGGAGGGTGGCTCGTCTGCATCTTGCTGTGGCATGGGAGGAAAGGCGCCTGTGGCAGTGACGTGCCCTCTCCTCTGTTACGGGATAAAGACAGAGTCTGGATCAGGGTGTCACTCCAGGATCACCAGCCACAGGGATGGGGGACCACGCAGGCTGGTGCATGCGTTGGCACAGTCCTTCCAGAGGTCCTTCAGCTGCATCTGCCAAAAAGCCTGTAATGCCCTTTGACCTCATAGGTCCACTTTAGCGTAAGCAAATGAGACCGGCCCCAGAAATGTGGTCAGCTAGAGGCGGAGGGAGGCCAGAGCCTGCCACCCAGCTGACCACCAGTACTGGCGGCTCCATTATGACACATCTGCAGGCGGAACCCAGAGGCCCTTAGAATGGCCCCCTGATGCTTGGTTACTGACAGGATGCAGCTTTGGGACAGGGGAGATGACCAAGCATTGTGCAAAATATCCCATTGTATAAAGCACTTGGTGGAAAGGTCATGGCCTGCAGTACCGAGTGGCCACCTCCGTCTGCAGAATCATAGGTAATGTTTATGTTCTTTATCTAATTCAGTAAAATAGCATAACAATTAGATTTTTATATACTATATTACAGTATACCCATTGTAATGTGTAAATATGTAAGTCATAAATAGTCTTGAAGTGGCCAGGTGCAGAGGCTCACACCTGTAATCCCAACACTTTGGGAGGCCAAGGTGGGAGGATCACTTGAGGCCAGGAGTTCAAGACCAGCCTGAGCAATATGGTGAGACCCCATCTCTACAAAAAAAATACAAAAATTAGCCAGGCATGGTGGTGCGCACCTGTAGTGCCCGCTGCTCTGGAAGCTGAGGCGGGAGGATTGCTCGAGCTCAGGAGGTTGAAGCTGCAGTGAGCCGTGATCGCGCCACTGCTCTCCAGCCTGGATGATGACAGACTGTGACCCTGTCTGTAAAAAAAAGTTCTTAATTTTAAAAAGTCACAAAGTGTTTACAGAAGCTACATTGTAACACCTGCTCCAGCACTTGGTCATGCTGCCATCTCTGTGTCTCTCCGGCAGGATTCTGTCATGCCTTCCCAAGAGCCTCCAGTAGACGACAAGAACGAGGACGCCGACCTTCCTTCCGAGGAGACAGATGGAAGTAGGCGCTGCTTTCTTCCGGCCGGGTAGAGCCTGGGCATCACCTCACCCTGCTCACCTCTGCCTTCTAGCCACGAGTCCTTTCTCAGTCCCATCTGCTCTGCAGGGGTCATTGTCTTCAAGCCTGGCCACCCTTCCCTGGGGCTGGGGATGAGGCTCTCCAGGGCCTCCTCTCAATCCCCGGCAGAGATGAGCAGGGTGAGCTGGCCCTCCCTGGAGGCTGCTGGGCAGGGATGCCTCCGTGAAGTGCTGTTGTGGTTGCCCAGGGGTGCAGAGCCTCTTCCTCTAACCAGCTCCAGGAGTTCTCGAAGGCACTTAGTGCAGCGGCCACCATGGCCGGGCACCTCCCACAATCTGGCTGCTGCACAGAGCTGAGCCCTATCTGGGGAAAGCCTGGCGAGGTGGCTGCTGCACACACAGCGTGGCAGTGGCATGGTCCTTGGATTTTTGTGAGGTTTTGTTTGTTGTGGGGAAGGACTTATTTTATTGCTAAGAAGCATTCAGAGAGAGATCTCAAACACCAGTTGGACTTACAGCCCAGCTTTGAGCCTCCACACCTGCACCTCTGCACGGGGGTGTGAGAACCTCACTTTCACTTGATGCATGTGAGTTCTGTCTCATTGGGAGACCACAGAACATAAAGCACTTAGTTCACACAGTGCCTCACGCAAAAGAGATGCCTCACAAACAACTGCCTGCCCACCTGCTCCTCCACCCACCTATCCTCTATACAGATATTCATCCGTACATCATCCATTCACCCACCTAGCCAACCAACCAGCCATCATCCAGCCAACCAGCCATCCTCCACCCGCCCATTCTCCATCCATCCACCACCTATCCATCTGTCCACGATCCATCCATCTCGTCATCCAGCCAGCCAGCCATCCTCCACCCACCCATCCTCCAGCTATCTTCCATTCGTTCATCTGTTGTCCACTGACCTCTCCATCTATCCGTGTATCTCTTGTCCACTGACCTCTCCATCTATCCATGTATCTATTGTCCACTGACCTCTCCATCTATCCATGTATCTGTTGTCCACTGACGTCTCCATCTATCCATCCACTGTCCACTGACCTCTCCATCTATCCATCCATCTATTGTCCACTGACCTCTCCGTCTATCCATCCATTGTCCACTGACGTCTCCATCTATCTATTGTCCACTGACCTCTCCATCTATCCATTCATCTGTTGTCCACTGACGTCTCCATCTATCCATCTATCTGTTGTCCACTGACGTCTCCATCTATCCATCCATCTGTTGTCCACTGACGTCTCCATCTATCCATCTATCTGTTGTCCACTGACCTCTCCATCTATCCATCCATCTGTTGTCCACTGATGTCTCCATCTATCCATCTATCTGTTGTCCACTGACGTCTCCATCTATCCATACATCTATTGTCCACTGACCTCTCCATCTATCCATCCATCTGTTGTCCACTGACGTCTCCATCTATCCATCTATCTATTGTCCACTGACCTCTCCATCTTTCCATCTGTTGTCCACTGACCTCTCCGTCTATCCATCTATTGTCCATTGACCTCTCCATCTATCCATCTATTGTCCACTGACCTCTCCATCTATCCACCCATCTATTGTCCACTGACGTCTCCATCTATCCATCTGTCTGTTGTCCACTGACCTCTCCATCTATCCATCCATCTATTGTCCACTGACCTCTCCATCTATCCATCCATTGTCCACTGACCTCTCCATCCATCTATTGTCCACTGACCTCTCCATCTATCCATCCATTGTCCACTGACCTCTCCATCCATCTATTGTCCACTGACCTCTCCATCTATCCATCTATTGTCCACTGACCTCTCCATCTATCCATCCATTGTCCACTGACCTCTCCATCTATCCATCCACTGTCCACTGACCTCTCCATCTATCCACCTATCTATTATCCACTGACCTCTCTGTCTATCCATCCATCTATTGTCCACTAACCTCTCCATCTATCCATCCATCTATTGTCCACTGACCTCTCCATCTATCCATCCATCTATTGTGCACTGACCTCTCCGTCTATCCATCTTCCATCCAGGCCTCCATTCATCCCCCATCTAGTCATCCTCCATCCATCCACCAGACATCCACTCCTGCCCCCACCCACCCATTCACTAGACACCAAAATCCGGTGACGAATTATTTGCAGATGGACCCCTGGGGACGTATGTCACGAATGTACATCCCCAGGTCCCATGGTCAGAGTCGGCAGGTGTGAGTGGGGCCCAGGAAACTGCATTTTCAGAAGACTCTAAATTAGAATCAGACATGGCTGCTGTGTGGATTCACCCTTCACCGTCACCCTGCAGAGGAGCAAGGTCCACAGGGTCGCTGTGTTCCCAGTGCGTTCCTGACCACACCGTAACGCCCCTTCCTTCCTCCCTCTCTCACCAGTTGCTTACATTTCCTCATCCCGGAAGCATGACAGCATTAAAGACGACTCGGAGGTGAGTGTGTGGAGCAGCTCGCTGCCATTTCCGACGTCCTCTGGAAAGTCTGTGAGCCTGTCTCTGGGGTAGTCACGGAAATCTAGATGTGAAATAGACATGGTCCGGGGTGTTGCTGACTAATCTTCACGGGTGTGGATGTCTAGAAGGAAGTCCTTATTCTTGGGTCTTACTTCAGGCATGTCCTTGATGAATACCTGCAGGCAGCTGTCCCCGCAGGTAGTCTGGGGACCACACCCTGTGGGGGAAGCCGTGCCCCACATCCTCTCCACCCAGGTGGTACAGTGGCCCAGGGGCTGGCTTTTGAGCTGCAATTTTTATCAAGTTGTGTCTGCACCATGCCTTCCGAATTGTGTTGCCTCATTTGGCCATCCTGGCAAACCCTCTGAAGCCCTTTCATGTCCTTCCCCAACTTGAGCCAAGAGGCTCAACTGAGCCTCACGTCTGTGGCCAGCTCTGCACCATAAACCCTGAGAAGGGAACAGAAGAGCTTGCTGCGTTCTCAGCCTCTGCTCGTAAAACCCAGGGAAGGACTGCACTAGCGAAGCCCACTCCTTTCCAGAGCACCAACAAATGTCACCCTCACAACTCGTGCTCCTTCCTGGCCATCCTGTGTCTGGAGGGAGGCCGGGGCACTTAGAAAGCAGAATCTGAGGCTGAGCACGGCGACTCACACCTCCAATCCCAGCATTTTGGGAGGCTGCGCACATAGCTTGAGTCCAGGAGTTCGAGAACAGCCTGGGCAGCATAGCGAGACCCTGTTCCTACAAAAATAAATACAAAATAATTAGCTGGGCATGGTGGCACGGGACTGTGGTCCTAGCTGCTTGGGAGGCTGAGGTGGGAGGATCGCCTGAGCCTGGGAGGTGAAGGCTGCAGTGAGCTGAGATCGCACCACTGCACTCCAGCCTGGGCGACAGAGGAAGAGTCTGTCTCAAAAAAAGCAGAATCCGGCTGGGCGCGGTGGCTGACGCCTGTAATCCCAGCACTTTGGGAAGCTGAGGCGGGCAGATCACGAGGTCAGGAGATGGAGACCATCCTGGCTAACACGGTGAAACCCCGTCTCTACTAAAAATACAAAAAAAAAAAAAAAAAAAAGCCGGGCGTGGTGGCGGGCGCCTGTAGTCCCAGCTACTGGGGAGGCTGAGGCAGGAGAATGGCGTGAACCCGGGAGGTGGAGCTTGTAGTGAGTCGAGATCATGCCACTGCACTCCAGCCTGGGCGACAGAGCCAGACTCCGTCTCAAAAAAAAAAAAAAAAAAAAAAGCAGAATCCATTTTGCCGCACGGGACAGCACCTCCCAGGGAACCGCCTCCTCCACCCCGACCTCCTTGCCAGGTGTGGCTTGCGGGAGGCAGAGGCTTCTGTTCTTCCTCGGAGCGCCTTTCTCCTGGGTATTTCTAATAATTATTTCTAATAATGTGTGCCTGCCGGTTTGGGAGCTCTTGGCAGGCATTAGCTGCATTCGCTTTACCTTCCTTCCCCTGAGGGAGGGCACTGATCAGGAAGGATGGGCCCAGGCCCTGGGCCACATGTCCCTGTGGCCACCTCTTCAGCCCCACTGATAGGGCTGAGGGCCTGGGGGTCCCTCCCACCTGCAGCTGTGACCAGAGCCACGGTCTGTGGAACGAACAGCTTCTGGCTTTCTAGCACCTTCCTCAGAAGCCCACAGCCTTAAGTTCTTACCTTTCATGCCCCAGTTTAGATGGGAGTTTGGGGGTAGGATCTGTGGGGCGCAGAACTGAGACTCGAATCATGAGGCCCTGGGCTCTGAGGAGCAGGTCTCTGTTGGGACCGCATGAGTGATGCGCGGCCCTCTGAGTCTCCCGGGAACCCCCCTCTCCCTTTCTGGGGTCTTGTTCTCCCTCCCTAGGACCTTAAGCCAGTTATCGATGGGATGGATGGAATCAAAATCTCTCAGGGGCTTGGGCTGCAGGACTTCGACCTAATCAGAGTCATCGGGCGCGGGAGCTATGCCAAGGTTCTCCTGGTGCGGTTGAAGAAGAATGACCAAATTTACGCCATGAAAGTGGTGAAGAAAGAGCTGGTGCATGATGACGAGGTAGGTGCCGCTTCTCATGGGGCCCGGGGGCCCGGGAACACGCTGCCCTGGGGCCACCTCCGGGCTTTAGCAGAATTCATGCACGAGAGACCTAGCCTCACGTTGACGGAGTTTGTGCAGAGTCAATAGTCATGCATCGTGTAACGACCAGGATGTGTTCTGGAAAGTGCCTGGTTAGGTGATGGCACTGTTGTGTGAACATCACAGTGGCCACTCCACAAACCCAAACAGCACAGCCAACTCCACAGCCAAGATGCACAGTGCAGCTCCTGCTCCCAGGCTGCAAGCCCGTACGGCTGTCAGTGCACCGCACACTGCAGGCAGTGAGGGGACCACCACGAGAGCACTCACGTATCAAAGCTTAGAAAAGGTGAAGATGGGTATCGTGGTCTCCGCAACCTTCGCATGAATGGCCACCCACTGATACGTTGCCTTCCAGCAGACTGCGGTTGAGTTTTAGGATGTCATCACCCTTGTTAGGAAATCTCTGGGGTTGAGCTGAACTGGACGGGTGATGGGGTGGGACAGGAAGCTGCCCAGAGGCACTGCCCTGCTCCGTCCTGCACAAGGCCCCAGCTTTGCAGTACGTGCTGAGCTGCCGTGGCTCTGTGTAGCAGATCTTCCCACACCAGCTGTTTCTAGGGGAGAAGTTTGTTGATTATAGGATCAATGGTTTATTTGTTGAAATCTTTTTTTTTTTTGGAAACGGTCTTACTCTGTCACCCAGACTGGAGTGGCTTGATCACAGCCCACTATAGCCTCAAACTCCCCAGCTCAGGTGATCCTCCCACTTCAGCCTCTGGAGTGTTGGGACTACAGGCATGAGCCACCACCCCCAGCTGTATAATTTTTGTATTTTTTGTAGAGGCAGTGTCTCATTCTGTTACCCAGGCTGGAGGGCAGAGCATGATCACGGTTCACCTCCTGCAGCCTCCACCTCCTCCTGCAGCCTCCACCTCCTCCTGCAGCCTCCACCTCCTGCTAGGCTGAGGTGATCCTCTTGCCTCAGCCTCCGGAGGAACCAGGACTACAGGCATGCACCACCATGCCCGCTGTTTTTTGTGTTTTTTGTAGAGACGGGGTTCCATTATATTGCCCAGGCTGGTCTAGAATTCCTGCGCTCATGCACTCTGCCCCCCTCAGCCTGCTAGAGTGCTGGGATTACAGGCTTGAGTCACTATGCCTGGCCTGTTTGTTGAAATCTTAATTCTGACTTCGTAGACCTTTTTCTTTTAATTAAAGTAAAATACACATGACATAGAATTTGCCATTTTAAAGTGTACAGTTAGGGCCGGGCGCAGTGGCTCACACCTATAATCCTAGCACTTTGGGAGGCCGAGACAGGTGGATTACCTGAGGTCAGGAGTTCAAGACCAGCCTGAACAATATGGTGAAACCCCAACTCTACTAAAAATACAAAAATTAGCCAGGTGTGGTGGCGCACACCTCTAATCCCAGCTACTCAGAGGCTGAGACAGGAGAATCGCTTGAACCAGGGAGGCGGAGATTGCAGTGAGCCGAGATCACGCTACTGCACTCCAGTCTGGGCGACCAAATGAGACTCTGTCTTTAAAAAATAATAAAATATGCAAACAAAGTGTACAGTTAGGCGGCTTTTAGCATATTGAGATACAGAGTTGAGCAGCTATCACCTCTCTGATTCCAGAACATTTTCCTCACCCCAAAAGGAGACCCCATACCCACTCCCTGCTTCCGCTCTGCGTCAGCCCCATGGCCTCCAATCTGCCTTCTTCCTCTGCGGACTTCCGTCTTCTGCACGCTTGACAGAACGGAGTTGTGTGTGAGCTTTTGGTGTCTGGCTTCTCCAGTGTCCGTCCATGTGGCCGCTCGCTCAGGCCTTCCTCTCTCTGCCTGGCCGGGTAATGTTCCGTTGTCCAGTGGAGGCCCCACGTTTGTGCGTGCACCTGCCAAGGGGCATTATAGTGTTCCCACCCTTGGCTGTTGTGAGTGGTGCCACTGTGAAGGTTCGCGTACAAGAATCTGTTTGAGTCTATTTCCAGTTCTTTTAAGTGCAAACCTAGCAGTACAGTTGCTGGGTCACATGGTAGTTCTCTGTTCAACTGATGGGGACCTGCCAGGCTGCTTCCCACGCAGCCGCGCCGTTTCTCCTCCCCGCCAACACCACACGGGCCCGTTTCTGCAGGTCCTCAGTGACGCGTGTGATTGTGATGATCGCCATCCTGGCAGGTGTGCAGCGGTGGCTTTGACTCCCATGTCTCTGATGACTGACAGTGTTCAGCATCTTTCATGCACCTGTTGGCTTCTGGTATTTTTGGCCTTTTGCTTTCATTCCTGAATGCAGGTTGCGTCTCTCAGGATTAGATAAAAGGCCAACGTGTGGGTGGCAGTAATGCTGTTGTCACCAAGTGCTGCTAGCACAGAAGGCAACTGGCTGCTCGTCGAGCCCCGATGGGCCACAGAGGGGGTCCCTCCTCGCCAGCCATGCTCGGGGCTGGGAGGGCAGAGCTGGGGCTGGGGCTGAGCCTCTACTACCTCCCAGCAGGGCATGTCTGTGCAGTGCACAGGCTGTCCAACTGGCCCCTCATCCCTGGGTGCAGAACTCACAAGTGGGTGGCAGCGTCCATGCCCTGAGCCGAGGAACGGAGGCCCCGAGAGGTGTGGTGCCCTGCTGACAGCCCCGCTGCTGGCCAGCGGCAGCACAGGAGGATTCCAACCCCCTTTGCAGCACGCCCCGGTCAGCTGGAAAGTTAATGCCACGTATGAGAGCAAGTTTGCGGGACCCTGAGAAAAGACATTTGGAAGAGTCGCTGCTGCGGTTTTGTTCTGTCTTGAAATCATCCTCTGTGGGCCAGGATGCCGAGGTGGGGACTCTGGGGTTGTCTTTCGAGAAGAGCCTGATTGCAGGAGTTGTTGACTGCTTGGATGGTTTCTAGAAATTTCTTTCTCCCCACAAAAAGACTGCACTCTCTGGGGCCAGGCTTGCCTCTTGTTCCCCCAGGAGTCACTGGCAAGCCCCTTCCCACCGATTCTGCAGCGCCAGCCCCACGCGGGCCTTGAACTCAGCAGTGCTGTCTCCGGGAGGTTCCACTCAGTTTGGGTGATATGTGGGTCATGATGCCAACGCCGACGTCCCTGTGGGGCCACAGTGGGTGGGTGCTGCTGGTGAGGGCCACTGGGGGACGGGTGGTGGCAGGTGAGGGGTGGAGGAGTCACCGCCGACCCACTAGGTCTTCAGCCACTGGAGATGGGAGGAGATGCGGGCTGGCGAGGAGCTCGGCTTGTGGCCTGGGGTGGCGTGAGATACCCGGGTGCACATGTTGAGCAGCCGTCGGGGGGCAGGTCTGCAGCTCAGGGAGAGGCCGGGCTGGGAGCTCTCGGCGTGGAAAGATGGGACTCGAAGCCACTCCATTGGATCTGCCTCCGAAGAGAAGGGAGGGTGGCCGAGGACCAAGCCTCGAGGAGGAGGAGGGCGCTGAGGAGGAATGACACAGTCTCAGAGGCTAAATAGATACTCACTAATGGTTTGTTGATTTGTTTCCACGAAACTTCCGGGAGTGGGGGCAGGCAACACAGTAAAACCCTGCCTCTACAAAAAATAAAATTGCCGAGTGTGGCACGTATCTGTAGTCCCAGCTCCTCTGGAGGCTGAGGTGGGAGGATCGCTGGAGCTCCAGAGGTCGAGGCTGCAGTGAGCAGTAATCGCACCCCTGCACTCCAGCCTATTTTGACGCATTTCTTTCACTGTCATTTTTCTAACCCCGAAGACAAGGGGTTGACCTAGGAAGGCTTGAGAACTTTGTCCAGCTCTACTTTCTGGGGTCAAGATGAGACCAAGCTGTTGGATCTTTGTCACTCTGAAGTTGACTTTGACCTTGCAGCATTTTGCTGAACTGCAGCATGAATTGGGAGGGTGACAGCCCTGTGGCTGAAGCTAGTGCTCTGGTGATAGGTGTGGGCTTATCACTCGGTAGCGCTGGGACCTTGGGGAATCTGCTTAGCCCTCCACCTCAGTTTCCTTGTGTCCTAACTGGAGATAATAATACCTGCCTCCCGGAACTGTTAGGGCAAAGCCCGGAGGCCAGAGGCCAGTATACCACCAGAGGCCAGCATACAACCAGAGCTGGTAGCTTTGGTGATCGTGGTGAAGATGATGGTGATGATGATGGTGATGATGATGGTAACAATAATGGTGACGATGATGGTGGTGATGGTGATGATGGTGATGTAGTGGTGATGACATGGTGGTGGTGGTGATGAAGATGTTGATGACGGTGGTGATGATGGTGATGGCGATGACTGTGATGGTGGTAGTGTTGACATTGAGGATGACGGTGGTGGTGATGATGATGGTAGTGGTGATGACAATGGTGGTGATGACGGTGATGATGGTAGTGGTGATGACAATGGTGGTGATGACGGTGATGATGATGGTGATGACAGTGGTGATGATGGAGATGGAGATGGTGATGACGGTGATGATGGCAGTGGTGATGACAGTGACGGTTGTGATGGTGATGACGGTGGTGATGAAGGTGATGGTAACAGCGACAGTGATGGTGGTGGGGGTAGATGGTGCCAATGGTGATGGTGGTGGTGATGATGGTGATGACAGTGATGATGCAGATGGTGATGACGGTGGTGGTGACAGTGACGGTGATGATGACAGTGGTGGTGAAGGTGATGGTGACAGCAACAATGATAATGGTGGTGGGTGGAGGTGGGAGGGATGGTGACAATGATGAAGGTAATGGTGACAGTGACGATGATGGTGGGGGGTGGGGGTGGGGTGTATGGTGACAGTGGTGTGACGGTGGTGATGGTGACAGTGACAATGATGATGATGGTGGTGGTGGTGGTAGAGGTGGGGTGGATGGTGACAATGGTGGTAATGCAGTTCCTAATGGGTGTTTTCTTTTCCTGTCTGCATTGTCTTCCTGAAAGCGGAGGAAAGAGACTCCTCCCTTGCCTCCCCCTTGCCCAGGATGCCTGTGAGGAGCATTCGGGAGCCTCATTACCACTCCCTGGTTTCTATTTCAGGATATTGACTGGGTACAGACAGAGAAGCACGTGTTTGAGCAGGCATCCAGCAACCCCTTCCTGGTCGGATTACACTCCTGCTTCCAGACGACAAGTCGGTAAGAAAAAGAAGGGTATTTCTGATATTCTGCAGATTTCAGATGTGAACTGCACAGAAGCTAAGTCTGGTGTGATGTGTCAACTGTCACCTGTAAGGTTCTCCCAGTAGCTGTATGGGTGTTTTCAGGCCAGCAGACTCTCTTTGTTGTTCTCCTTGGTTGGTGTCATATTAAGTACATTTCATGATCTGAAGTTATTTAATTCCATTTACGAAATACTTACTGGAGGTATCCCACTGAGTGCAGGCATTGGATCAGGTGCTGGGGCTACAAAAGTAAGCAAAAGAGGTGGATTTCTGTGCTTATTAAAATATGTACAGCTTCACCTTCAAGCTTTATATATATTGGAATTCTGTGGCTTTGAATACGTTTGAAAGCTGATGATCTAGGATATTAAATGTATGCCCTGTTTAAAATTTTGGGGGCCAGTTGACTTTGACCTACCTGATTTGTTTATCTGAAGAATTATTAAGTATGTTCTGCATTGAGTCCTCAAGACCATCCCCAGGTTCGATGATTGGCTAGGAGGACTCCTGGGATCAATCATATGGCCGCACTGGGGGCCACAGCTGGCGTACTGCACTGGGGAGATAAAGGAGACTTGGCCAAGGAAAAAGGCACATGGGGAAAATTCCAGAAGAAACCAGTCACAAGCTCCCAAGAGCCCTCTCCCAGTTCCTCCAGCAATGAATTGTGACAACTCATGGTTTTTGTCAAGGGCTGGTCATGCAGGCTGCACACGAACCAAAATTCCAGACTCCCAGTGGAGAGCAGGTGTTCAGCATTGCGTTAGTCAGGGTTCTCCTGAGAAACAGAACCAGTTGTGTGCACGTGTGTGTGTGTGTAAAGAGATTTATTATAAGATACTGGTTCATGGGATTATGGAGGCTAAGAAATCCTATAATCCGCCATCTGCAGGCTGGAGGCCCAGGAGAGCCAGTGGCACAGCTTGAAGGCCTGAGAGCCAGGAGCTGATGGGGTCGATTCCAGTCCGGGTCTGAAGGCCTCAGAGCTAGGAGCAAGGGGGCCAGAAGGTGGATAGCTCGGTAGTCAGGGAAACGCAGCCTTCCTCCTCTTTCTTGTTCTCTTCACGCCCCCAGGGGCCTGGATGATGCCAGTCTACTTCAGGGAGGGCCGTCTGCTTACTCTTCCAGAAGCCCCCTCTACAGGCATGCCCGGAAGTCATGTACAGCCAGCTACCAGGGCGTCCCGTGCCCAGTCAAGGTGACCGTTGAATTCACCGTCACGAGCATAAGGCATCCTGTTCAGGCACACACAGTTTGGGCACAGCAAGCAGCTCTTATTCCAAAGCTTTTCTTTTTAAATGTGCTTTTCTTGTTTTTGAGATGGAGTCTCGCTCTATTACCCAGGCTGGAGTGCAGTGGCAACATCTTGGCTCACTGCAGTCACCACCTCCTGGGTTAAACAATTCTCCTGCCTCAGCCTCCTGAGTAGCTGGGATTACAAGCACCTGCCACCACACCTGGCTAATTTTTGTGTTTTTGGTACTCTGTGTTGGCCAGGCGGGTCTCGAACTCCTGACCTCAAGCCATCTGCCCTCTGCAGCCTCCCAAAGTGTTGGGATTACAGGCATGAGTGACTGAGCCCCGCCTCCAGAGTTGTTTTTTTTTTTTTTTTTAAATAAAGATAGGGTCTTGCTCTGTCGCCCCAGGCTGGTCTCAAACTCCTGGGCTCCTGCCTCAGCCTCCCAAAGTGCTGGGATTACAGGTGTCCACCACTCTGCCTGGCGGTCATGCAGAAGCATGTTATATCCGTGTAGGGAACTGTTTGCAGTTCACGTTCCCAGCCCCAGCTCCGGGCCAGCTTTGCGGGCCAGGCTTCCTAAGCACAGCGGTCCTAGGCCCTGGGTGCAACCCTCTGCTGCTCGGTTCTTAGCTGTACATCTGGCGACTTGCGCTCCTCCGCTGCACTCTTGGCTCTCCTGACCGCAGGGTCCTGTTCTTGCCTGTGCTTGGCAGCCACCTCTGTCTGTCGGAAGAGCCGGCGTGACCTGGCCGTTCCCCGACCTGCTCTACGTGCGGTGCCGTCCTGGTCAAGGGTTCCTGTTTTCTGGCTGCTTACGCCTCCTAAGTGTGTTTCAGGGTCCCCCACCCTCCCCACCTGACCCCAGGGCTCTCCAGTGTTGGCTTCCCCATGTTGGGCCTGAGCCATATTTGAGAAACACAGATCTGAAGTCTTTTTCCTGCCTCAAAGCTCCTCTGATTCCTCCTCCCCAGTTGCTTCTCGGGTAAATTCCAAGCTTCCTGTGCGTGTGGACGAGGCTTGTGGTGACCAGGCCCCAGTGCCCCATCGTGTGCTTCAGCGTGGCGCCCCCGCCCGCACCGCCTGCGCCTGACGGCTCTGTCCCCTTTCCTTCTGCTCCCCTGCTTCCTGGAGCGAGTCAATGCCTCCCTTTGTGCATTCCCATCGCGCTTTTCCAGGCCTCTTTCCGCCCTGACTGCCATCCCTTGCGATTTGGGAATACGCCAGGGGAAGGCAGCCCGGCCCCCCACACTTCCTAAATGGTGAGGTTCCAAGAAGGGTTTTGTTTTGCTTTGGTTCGTCTTCATATGTGAACTTGTAGGGATGTAGATGTATAAGGGGTCCGATATCCCACCCTCACTTCCCCCGAGTGGCCCAAAGCTCAGCCCCTTCTGCACTTGTGTCTTTGGACTCTTCTCTCAAGTCACAAGTTCCCAGATGCGTAAACCTGAACTTAAAGAATTGTCATCTGTGGGGTGTCTGTGGGATCCCCGCAGTGGCACCAATCACTGTCCCGTGGGAGCATTCGGCATTCACAGTTGGGAATAATTCCTATGCATGTCTGATTTTTTTGCCTTTTTTTTTTTTGAGACGGAGTCTTGCTCTGTCACCCAGGCTGGAGTGCAGTGGCACGATCTCGGCTCACTGCAACTTCCACCTCCCTGGTTCACGCCATTCTCCTGCCTCAGCCTCCTGAGTAGCTGGGACTACAGGCGCCTGCCACTACACCTGGCTAATTTTTTGTATTTTTAGTAGAAACGGGGTGAGCTCCGGGTTGGGGGGAGGACCGGCAGCTGCCTTAGTCCAATAGCTGGGGGGCTGTGAAAACTGCCCGCAAATCCTTACTGACCACACAGCACCAGACACCCACGTGAAGCAAAGCCAACATCGGCAAGGCGGCCACGCGTCTGGGTGGCGGAAAAGTCTGGCCTGGCCCAGGTGGGTGTGCTCGGCTGTGCCGCCTCTGCTCCCTGGTCACTGGAGGTGACTGCAGGCTTTATGGGGACTTTGTCTTTGTGCGTTGGTTCTGCTGGAACATCCAGCTGAGGTTTTGCGTGGGCCCCTTGCTGAGGGCCAGGTGAATAACACGCAGAACAGGACACTCCTTCGCTCTGGGCGGCCTCACAGCTCCCAGGCCACATCCAGGGGAAACCTGGCCGATGAAACTGCAGAGGTTTCCACACAAGTTTGGTTCCCATAAAGGGTCTGTGAGTGGGGAAGAATCAGAATTGATTTCTTTCCACCCCAAATCTGGTCTTGCCTCTTCTGGCCGGCCATGTTCGTGTCCACTGGGCGGCTACAGGGAATTCCTGAATGTTACAGTTCAACATTAGTCTCACCTCGTGTGTCCAGATGGAGAGAAACAATTCATTCGCATTTTTAAGACACAATAAACACCTGCTTTATGGACAAACCATACCCCATATCTACACAGACAGCCCACCTTTTCCAGACAGCAGCCAAAATTGAAATGAGCCATAAAGTCTCCAAAACGAGAAATCGCTTCAGTTTAAGCTATTTCAGGAAAACCGGGTAACTAGAGATTTAGCTGAAATGACTACTTTCAGCGTCCCCTGCCCCATTCAACTGGAGTCGGAGGACACTTTCTCACTAAGGCACGGTGATCTCAGATGGTAGGTGAGCAAACTACCCTTAAAATACGCCCATTCACTCGCTGTTCTAAAATAAAACCTCTTACTGTTTGCCACGGTTGATTATTTTACATTCATTCACACTCAATGTTTCTTTAAAAAGAACAAACACACACCCTTGCTTATCTGTGGAAGCGCTTCTCAGGCCGTGCACTGACTGAGACACTTGAGTAAGTTCTTGGTCAAAGTGACTTCTAGACGTGAAAAGCACTTCGCCCAGCAGTGTGTGTGTGTGTGTGTGTGTGTGTGTGTGTGTGTGTGTATCAGTTATGCTTTGAAACCTGCCTGAAGCTCTGGAGAGGGAGACAGCTTTACTAACAGCAGAGAGTGACGTCCCTGGAACTGGTCCAGCGTCAGGAGGCGTGGCACCTGGGGAGGGTCCGCAGGGAGCAGAGTGGGACTCCGTGGAGAGGGGGGCAGGCAAGGGTTGGGTCACGTAGGAGGGGCTCATGGGGGACAGGCCTGTGGGAAGGACGAGGGCAATGGTGTGTGTCAGGGACAGAAGAGAACCAGGCCTGAAGGTGCCAGGGGCTTTCGAAGCTGGACTTGGCCAAGAGGCCCCGGGATGCGGAGGCCCCAGGGATTCTCAGTGCAGTGCTGGTGTTGGGCAGGCACTCGTGTGAGGAGTAGGATCTGGGCCGCAGAAGCCAGAGGGACCTGCTGGGCCTGTCATGGCCTGGAGGGAAGCCTTAGGGGGTGGGGAGGAGGGGCCTGTCCCCATGTGGGGGAGTCACCCCGGTTCGCAGAAGTCAGGGCAGTGCTGGCCAGACAGGCACAGAGCGGAGCCAGCCTGGACGTGGAGGACTCGGGGGTGCTGTGGCCTGGGATGGAGACGCCCCGCCCCGCCGGGGGTGGTTGTGGTTGTGGGTGTGTGAGAAAGAGGTGAGGGTGTGATGGGGTCTGACCCTGGGGTGCTGCCTCCTCAGGGCTGCAGGAGGAGGCGCCGCCGTCGGGGTGGAGGCAGTAGAGGGAAGGGCTCAGTGGGTGCCACGGCAAGGACAGCCTCGGCCGCGACCTTGGGAAGGGCAGGTGCCTCTTCTTGGGGAACATGAGTCACCTCCCTTTCAAAACCCATCCGTGTGCTGGAGTCATGGGAGCTCAGAACAGAGGAGAGATCCTGACTGACGCCCGTAGGGCCCAGCGTGGGCGCAGCCGCCTCAGCCTTTGTTCTGCCGACACATGGTGACGGCTCAGCGGCCCCCTGATTTGCTCACTCTTCATCGGGGTTGCCTAAAATGGTAAAAGTGCCACCCTAAACCCTAGCACTTCCGGAGCAGGACGCTTGGGCCTGTGGCCCCCACGAGGCTGTGCACGGGAGAAGGGGCTCTTCCCAGCATCAGGGGCCTGGCAGGAGCCAGGGGCTTGGTTTGCCTTTTGCATTGCGAGGGCGTCCTGCACTCTTCGGGAACACTGTGGACAGCTGCGCATGCATCCTCCCAGAGCCCTGGGCAGTGAGGGGCCCTCGGGGACCCCCAGGACATGGGCTTTGGGACACACCTGCAGCGTACAGGGGGCCCTGCTGTTTCCTGATGTGGTGTCACAGGCCACACGGGACTGTGCAGAACACGGGAGAAAGGGATGCGTTGTCTGTAGTTCTAATCGGGAGGCACCGGCCGCTCTTAGAACAGGTCAGGGGGCAGGTGTCATTGCCATTCGGGATCACGTTAGGACCGGGGGACCTCCACTGCAGGCTTGGAGATGATTTTGCTAGTAGTGAGCAGAGATGAGGTCATGGCATCTCCCCTTCTCCATCGAGACCCGAACGTCCCATGCCACTGCGCCCTGCATGGTTCCCAGGATGAGCAGGGATAGGGGTGGCAGCCCTGGAGCCACCTGGGGTCTCCTTAGTTGAAGGAACTTTCAGGACCGGTCCTGAAATTGTGCCTTTGCTGCTTAACTACTAGATAGCGACAGAGACCACATAAAACAAGAGCCTCTTTATAAACTTGTATCCCATTTTAACGTGCGGGAAAGAACCTTCGTCCGCACTCCAAAGACCCTTGACTAACCAGCGTCACCATCCGGACAGTTTTGCCTCGTTTTTCCTTTTCTCTTGTTTATTTTTCCATGTGGACTTTATAATCAACCCGTCTGCCTCCAGAAAGAAAAAGAAACTGGGATTTTCTTTTCTTTTCTTTTCTTTGAGAAGGGGTCTTGCTCTGTCACCCAGGCCGGAGTGCAGTGGCACAATCTTGGCTCACTGCAACCTCCGCCCCCTGGGTTCAAGGAATTCTCATGCCTCAACCCCCCGAGTAGCTGGGAATACAGGCCCCTGCCACCACACCCAGCTAATCTTTGTATTTTTAGTAGAGACGGGGTTTCACCCTGTTGGCCAGGCTGGTCTCAAACTCCCAACCTCAAGTGATCCACCTGCCTGGGCCTCCCAAAGTGCTGGGATTACAGGTGTAAGCCACTGGGCCTGGCCTGAAACTGGCATTTTCATTGGGATTTGTTAAGTTCACACATTACCTGGGGCGAAATTGACATCCTTCTAAGTGTTGGATCTTCCCATTCAGGAACCCGGTTTACCTTTTCATTCACTCACATCCTCTTTCAGGAGACTCTTGAAGTCTTCATGTGGTTTTCTTCACTTCCTTGTCTAATTATTATTATTATTTTTACAGATGGGGGTCTTGCTATGTTGCCCAATCCGGTCTCAAACTCCTGGGCTCAAACGATTCTCCCACCTCAGCTTCCCAGAGTGCTGGCATTTCAGGCGTGAGCCACGGTGCCTGGCCACTTCCTTGTTTAATTTTGTCTTGAGTGTTTCGTCTCGTTTCTGTTATAAACGAGGTATTTTTTCTTCTCTCAGAGCATCCAGCAGCAGGCAGCTTGGTCTCTGCGTGGTAACTGTGGGCCCCATGGCTTCTGAGTTCTCTTCCTTGTAGTAACTTTCATGGCTTCTGAGTTCTCTTCCTTGTAGTAACTTTCAGGTGGTTTTCTGGGGCTTTGGATGCACAGGGTTAGCATCTGCAGGTGGGGCAGCATCACCCACCTCAGCCGCTGCACCCAGGTCGTGCCGTCTCTGTTCATCTTCCTCTCTGGTGACAGTGGCCAGCACCTGCCTCACTGGGGTGACGTTGACACCGGACGGCCCTGTCCTATTCCTGACCCCAGCTGGAACACTTTGCACCGGAAGCGCAGTGCCATCCTCAAGGCAGAACGGAAGCATTTACCAATCTCGGGCAGGCAGCATTTGCCCTGGCATGTGCAAAGGGTGTTGGGAGGGCCACGGGGGAGAGGAGAGACAGGGGCTCTGCCTGCAGCTGTGGAACTGGGTTCTGGAGCCCACAGAGGAGCTGTCCCTGCCTGAGCTGTTGGAGACGGGAACGGACCCTCCCAGTTCCTGGGCCCATCATCTGGTCTCTGAGGACACCTTCTGCTGGCAAAGGCCCTGGCAATGATACATACAGCCTCTCAGCCCCCAGCCACTGGGAGAAGGTTCTAGAAAGGCTGAGCAGCAGCGTGAAGCTGAGAGAAGATGACCGATAACTGCATGCAGAGGTGTGACTTGTCCTATTAAGGGACTTTCCACCCATTTCTATTTTGCTATCAAGAAAAAACACTGAGGCCGGGTGCAGTGGCTCACGCCTGTAATCCCAGCACTCTGGGAGGCCGAGGCGGGTAGATCACGAGGTCAGGAGATCAAGACCATCCTCGCTAACACAGTGAAACCCCGTCTCTACTAAAAATACAAAAAAAAAAATTAGCCAGGCGTGGTGGCGGGTGCCTGTAGTCTCAGCTACTTGGGAGGCTGAGGCAGGAGAATGGCGTGAACCTGGGAGGCGGAGCTTGCAGTGAACGGAGATTGCACCACTGCACTCCAACCTGGGCGAGAGAGCGAGACTCCATCTCAAAAAAAAAAGAAGAACACTGCAAGTTGTGCAGGGGCCTCCTTGCCATTTGTGGAGATCATTGTTACGATTTTTACTCCTTAGGGCCTCCTGGAATGAATGGTGTCATCGTAATGTAGCTGCTGGTATTGAACCATCCTTAGATTCCTGGGGAAAACCGTGCCCTGTCTTAGTGTGCTACTCTGTTAATGTGCTTCTGAATTCAATTTGCTGATATTTTATTTAGGATTTTTTTTTGTTGATATTCATATTGTTTTAGTTTAGAATCTTCAGGACACAGAGCTACTGCTCCAGTGATCAAGGGAGACACAGGATGGAAACACACCTTTTGTCACCCACAGGCCTTGGGGGTACACAACCTGCTGGGAGGCCAGGGAGCGTAAAGAGAGACAGGGACCCCTGGGCCAACCCTTTATTGGGTCCAGGGTGTTCTGCACACAGGTTTCCCATGGGAAGTTTTAACTGGACTTAAAGCAAGCAGGCCTGAGCTCCATGGGGCCACACTGTGACTGTCGGGGGACTCTGCAGTGTGGCTGCACAGTCCATGTTGGGTGTGGTATCAGTGGGGCTGCAGGGAAGTCACCAGGGGGCAGTTGCATAGGGTGGGTGTCTGGGTGGGCCAGCTCGAGGAATGGGGGATGTGGAACTGGAAACTGTCAGGGCGACAGCCCTGCTTCTGGTGGGAGAAAGTCCAGCTTAGATCCAGAATGGATGCCGAGGCAGCCTAAAACCATGAGCATTCCCTGCACACTCTGGCGTCTGATCTCTAGCTTCCCTTTCTTGTGCAAGCTTCATTGGATTTTTAAATTTTCCTAATTTTTCAATTCCCGGGAACATTCTAAATTGCATTATTATCTCTTGGCGGGATCCCTGTGCAATTGCCGGGCCTTGGGTGTCGTGGAGGGCAGCTGCCTCGCTCCGCCCTGGCTTTCGTGATGTTGTGAGCTTTACCCTGACGAGGCTGAGTGTTCTCACCCAGTCCCACGGCTGCACCCTGCCTTGCCTTCTCCTCTGCTCAACTTCACCCCAGGCCGTGTCTCCTGGCTCCAGGAAGGTGAGGGGCTGCCTCCCATGCGTCCTTTCATGTTGAGGACACCCGTGTTTGCCTTTGCACGTGAGCCCCATTGTCGCTGGGACACACTGCCCTCCAGTGCTCGAGTGCATTTCCCGGGCACTTTCTGGCCTTTTATCTTTGATGGAGAAATCCGAGGCCTGCCAGCATCCCCACCAGTAGATTTCTTTGGACGAAGTAAAATCCTTCTGTGGATTGAGCTTTACCGCCTTTCCTCATCTGCTGGTGTCTTCCTCAGAGCTTTAATGTCCGTCCTGCTCTCCGAGTCAGGCATCTGATTTTCCAGCATGCCCTGTAATGACGGTGCTGTCACCACTGTGATGTCCGCTGTGAGGTGGGGACAGGACCTGAAAGTGGGGTTTCCAAGTGAGGGTTCTGGGCCCGCCCGAGTCATCTGATGTTGGGTCTGACAAGCCAGGAGCTGTGTGAGCCGGAGAACGTCCCCTAACCTGTCTGTGCCTCGGCTTCCCCATCTGTAAAATGGCGAGGGCTGAACTTACTTCCTGGTGATGGGGTCAAGTGCATTAACACAGAGGGACTTGGAGACTGACGCTTACTGAGGGCCGCACCAGCGGTCAGCAAAGGTTGTCTTAAAGGGTCAGGCAGTAAATATTTCCACCTTTGTGGGCCGTGTGGCCTCTGTGGCAACTATGCATTCTAAAACAGAAGCAGCCTTAGACACTGCGTGAAGGGACGTGTGTGGCCGTGTTCCACCAGAACTTTCTGTACACACATGGTGGTGGCCCGCCCGCACCCATCTGGTTACTTCTGGACTCTCAGGGCAGCGTCTCCTGTGCCTCCAGGAGAGGGCTGTGGTTCCTCCCTCTGAGCCGGGCACCTTGCATTCCTGGAAGGGGTGGGGGGAGTGGCGAGGAGGGGGCGGCACCAAGGACAGGGCCCACCTCCTAGGAGGTTTTGTGAGCTTCCCACAGCCCCCGGCCGTCTCCTGGGGAGCTTCCCTCAGCCCCCGGCCGCCCCCTAGGAGGTTTCGTGAGCTTCCAGCATCCCCCTGCGGCCACTGTCCCTCCATTTCCCATGTCTGTTGGATGGTGCCGGTTCCAGGGCAGGGTCAGGGACTGGATCCGGCTGCGGTCTGCGTCTCGCCTGGTTCCTGAGAGCTGCACTTTGTCTTTGGTTGTTGATGAATCCATTTTTGCTGGCGTTCTTCACGTTTGTGTATTTGATTAAGTATCGTGGACAGGCATGTGCAGTGGCTCACACCTGTAATCCCAGCCCTTTGGGAGGCTGAGGCCGGAGGATCACTTGAGGCCAGGGGTTCAAGACCAGCCTGGGAAATATCTCGAGACCCTTTCTCTACAAAAAATTTAAAAATTAGCTGGCGGTGGTGGTGCGAGCGTGCGGTCCCAGCTCCTCGGGAGGCTGAAGCCGGAGGATTGCCTGAGCCTGGGAGGTCGAGGCTGCAGTGAGCCATGATCACACCACTGCACTCCAGCCTGAGTGACAGAGTGAGATCTTGTCTCAGAAAAACAGCCCCGAGGGCACGTGTCTCATGACTCCCGCCTCCCGCCTCCCATCTGGGCTCTGCTTGCTCCTCTCCCCTTGCAAACATGGGAGGAGCGTTAATGCCAGGACAGGGAGCAGGGAGGGGCATCCCCAGCGCCTCCAGGCCACAACATGGCGAGTGTGGCTACCAGGACACGGAGGGGCAGCCTCAGCACCCCCCCCCAGGCCACGACATGGCGAGTGTGGCTACCAGGACACGGAGGGGCAGCCTCAGCCCCCCCCAGGCCACGACATGGCGAGTGTGGCTACCAGGACATGGAGGGGCACCTTCAGCCCCCCACCCCCACCCCCAGGCTGTGCTTCCCAGCATCCCTTGGGGTCAGGACTGTGCGTGTCACTGAGGGGCTACGGGTGAAGTCACACACGCCCCTGGCCTGGCCTTGCGCCCCTGCCTGAGAGCCTCTACGCAGGACAGCGCCTGTGGGGCACCCAAGTGGGCCGAGCCCATGTGGATTACAGGTGCACACCACCAGCGTGAGGAGAGGAGTGGGCTCGGAGCATGCTCAGCCATGGTCCCAGGCATCTTGTCAGCAGCCGGCTCAGCTTGTGTCACGCAGAGTCGCCTTAGAGTGAATTGACACCAGATTGTCCTGGTGGGTTTTTGCTCTGAAGAAATGTCAAAAGTAGCATTAAGGTTTTTCTTCAGACAAAAAAACCCACCGTCATTGCAGCTTGAGCAGTTGCAAATTAAATACATTCCTTCCTCAGCAAGCCGCCTGGGTCCTAGGCCTTGGGCAGAGAGAACTGGCTTTCAGCATAGTTCCTGTGATTGGCTTTTCTCTGGAGAGGAAGGGGAAGCGGCTTCCGCCTCTACCTCTCTAAGTGTTTAAATGTCCCCCAAATTCTCTCAGCCTCCTGAGGCATTGTATTGATGCTTTTCTCTAGAATTCATGTATTTCTTTATTTTCTCTGGAAATGGCATTGGCTTTGTCCCCGTCCTGTGGGCCGTGATAGCTTAAAATTAGGATGAACCCACAGAGGCCGTGGAGGCCCTTCCCAGGCGCCGCAGCAGCACTGTTGGGGTGAACGTGGCTCGTCTCGGGGGGACAGGTGGAAGGGACCAGCACCCATTGGGGCATGTAACTGCTGGTGGCAAAAAATGTGCGGTGAAGTCACCCTAAGGGTTTTTGTGGTTTTTTGTATTTTTATTTTATTCTTTGAGACGGAGTCTTCCTCTGTCGCCCAGGCTGGAGTGCAGTGGCACAATCTCAGCTCACTGCAGCCTGTGCCTCCTGGGTTCGGGCGATTCTCCTGCCCTCAGCCTCCCGAGTAGCTGAGATTACAGGTGCACACCACCAGCCCTGGGTAATTTTTGTATCTTTAGTAGAGATGAGGTTTCACCATGTTGGCCAGGATGGTCTCGAACTCCTGACCTCAGGTGATCTGCTTGCCTTGGCCTCCCAGAATGCTTGGATTACAGGCGTGAGCCACCGTGCCCAGGCACTCTAAGGGTTTTGAATAAATTCTTTCTTAACGTTTTCTGACCGACTCTTAGGTCGTGGGTGTCCTCCAGGGGTTGGAGGCCTTCATGGAGCTTCGTTCCGTGGGGTTGACGTTACTGAACGAGTCCCTCCACGGGTGCACTGAGGACGTTCCTGCACATCGAGGGCACCCTCAGAGCTGCTCTGTCATTGCTATTTTGTTTATACCGGGGATTGGCAAACTTTTTCTTGAAGGGCCCGAGAGTAGACATTTTTGGCTTTGCGGCCACAGGGTCTCTGTTAGCAACTCCCTCTGCCACGGTGGCTGGAAAGCAGACATAGAAAATAGATGCACCAGTGAGCATAGCCTCGTTCCAATAAAACTTTATTTACAAAACAGGGAGCAGTGGACCAGCGAGTCCCCAAGGACAAGGGCCAGGTTACCAGAGAATTTCCAGGCACATCCGTTGGAGGCAGGGGAGACAACAAAAGCCAAGGAACCAGCCTTCCCCAGCCGCTCCCCAAAGGCACGGCTTATTCTTCAGGGTGCCCGATTGGCCATGTGGACGTCTCTCCAGCTCCTCACTTGGGGCCCAGGGCTCTTTCGATTTTTAGGAGTTTGTTTCCAATCAGAAACTTCACAGATGATTTGCAGCCAGTTCACCTGCCCTGTGTAAACTGGCCTCTGTCCTCTCTGGCTTAATTCTGGGAGCTCGTGGAGGGCAGGAGCAGGGACAGGTGCCTTGAGGCATAACAGTGGCGGTGGTGTGGGAGCTTGCGTGGGATCGAAGGAAACGGGCAGAGTCACCACACGCTTCCCTCCTTCACTCCCCGCTCCACGAGGGGCAGCCAGGAGCAGCCACCAGTCGGAAGCAAATAAACAATTCAGGTGCCAGAGGAGCCGCTGACCTAAAAAAACCCGCCACAGGGTATTTCTGGGAGATTGTATGAGAATTTAATTTTGAAAATTGAGTCTCATGAAATGTAGGAAAAGATCTTATTAGGAAGAGAAACCATGTGGCCCAGTCCCTGAGACGGGAAGGGCCTGCGTGGTCCTGATGACATCTGCGGATCTTTTCAAATCATACGATCATGTCTGCGAAACCGGGATGCCACTTCCCACCTGGCCTCTCCCTGACCCCAGCTTGTTCCCTTGGAGGGCCGGTGGACTCCTCAGCCTCGCAGCAATGAAATCAGGCCTTGAGGCCACCCCACCCGTGACCTGCGGTGCTGTCCCCATGCAAGAAACTGCCTCGCTCCAGCCCCCAGCAGATCCTGTCCCAGCCCCCAGCCCTGGTCCAAGCCACCTCCACTCCCACCTGGTGACAGGCCACCTCCTTCATTCCGGGGCCCACCCACACTTCCCAAGTCCATACACAGTGGCCAAGAGCGAAGGCCGGCGAGGCCCCTGCATGACTCCCTCACCTGCACCCTTCACGAGCGGCCCCGCAGCCCGTCCCCACCAGCCCCTCTCTGCTGCCAGGGTGCTCCTGCTGCTCTTTGCTCTTTGCTCTTTGCAAGACTGAACCTGCGGGAGGGTTCGGGCCCACGAAGGCCGCTTCTGTGGGGCTTCCGTCTAAGGAGGCCGTCGTCTGCCGAGGTGACTGCAGCCTCCTGCGCCTCTCTCCCTGCAGGCTGTTCCTGGTCATTGAGTACGTCAACGGCGGGGACCTGATGTTCCACATGCAGAGGCAGAGGAAGCTCCCTGAGGAGCACGCCAGGTGGGTGCGCGTGGAGGGGGCCGGGTGGATGCACGCGGAGGGGGGGCCGGGTGGGTGCGCCCGGAGTTGGGGACGGGTGGGTGCGTGCGGTGTTGGGGGGCTGGGTGGGTGTGCACAGAGGGGGTATGACGGGGGCGGGGGGCAGGGTGCACATCGAGGGGGCCGGGGACTTCTCCAGGGGTCAGCAGGGAGCTCAAGGGAGGGAAGTCCAGGTAGGATGGCAGAGGGCATCATGTCCCCCACAGTGTGACGTCCCCTGCATTGTGACATATTCCATATTTGCTCCGGAGTCACAACATTTGGGAGGTCTCCTGAGTTATGGTGCCTCAGACCAGTCCCCCGGGCCCCACCCCTGAAGCAGCACCATGCCTCGTCCGAGAGAAGTGAGAGTCTCCTGGGATTGTGCTGTCTTCATGGTGGCTCTGCCCTGGTTCTGCTCTTCACCCTGTTAGTGGCACAGCATGGCCAGCATTTCCTCAGCGTTAGGAGCAGAACGAGAGTGGTCTGTTTCTAGAGTGACCTGAGAGACTCCTTCCTGCCCTTCCCTTTCATCTCTGATATCTTTGGGCCTCCCCTGGCAGCCGCGGGGCCTCCAGCATGGTTCAGGAGCCTCCCCCGGCAGCCGCGGGACCTCCAGGACCGTTTGGGGGCTTATTTCAGCTCCCTGGACCTTTCCTGTCTTCTGTAGTTTCTCCTTTTCCTCATTTCCTTACTTAAGAACGTTCCATGCAGTTTTGTGAGTCCCCTTAGATTGTTTCTGGCAATGGGACAGTAGGCAATAAATCTAGAACAGTACACTTCCCACAACGCTGTTTTTAAAAACTGTGGCAAGATACACACAACATAAAAGGTAGCATTTTGGGGCATGGAGTTCAGTGGCGTTGAATGCACCCCATGCTTTGCAGCCACTGCTGGCCCCCGTCTCATCTCCAGAGCACGCCCCTCTTCCCTGCTGAAGCTTGGCCCATCAGACACTCCCTCCCTGTCCCCCGCCCCAGCCTCACATCCTCACCCCAGACGGGTACGTCCCACTTTCTGTCCCTCTGATTCGAGGACTCTAGGGACCTCATCGGAGTGGAATCACAGTGTTGGTCCTTCGGTGGCTCATTTTCCTGAGCATAGCGTCCTCAAGGTTCATCCGTGCTGTGGCCTGTCTCAGAATTGCCTTCCTTTTTCAGGCTGGATAATGCCCCGTTGGATGGAGGGGCCACACTTTGCTTATCCATCCATCCCTCGGGGGGCACTTGAGTGGCATCCACATGTTGGCCATGGTGAACAGTGCTGCTGTGAACACGGGTGTGAAGTAATCTCTTGAACACCCTGCTTCCGGTTCTTTGGGGTATACACCCAGAAACTGAATTGCTAACCACATAAGAATTCCATATTTAGGCCGGGCATGGTGGCTCACACCTGTAATCCCAGCACTTTGAGAGGCCAAGGCGGGCGGATCACGAGGTCAGGAGATCGAGACCATCCTGGCTAACACGGTGAAATAACACAGTGAAACCCTGTCTCTACTAAAAATACAAAAAATTATCCAGGTGTGGTGGCGGGCGCCTGTAGTCCCAGCTACTCGGGAGGCTGAGGCAGCAGAATGGCGTGAACCTGTGGGCAGAGCTTACAGTGAGCCGAGATCGCGCCGCTGCACTCCAGCCTGGGCGACAGAGCAAAACTCTGTCTCAAAAAAAAAAAAAAGGTCATATTTAATTTTTTTTTTTTTTTTTTTTTTTTTATGGAGTCTCGCTCTGTCACCCAGGCTGGAATGCAGTGGTGGGATCTCAGCTCACTGCAGCCTCTGCCTCCCAGGTTCAAGTGATTCTCCTGCCTCAGCCCCCAGAGTAGCTGGGACTACAGGTGTGCGCCACCATACCCGGCTAATTTTTTTGTATTTTTAGTAGAGATGGAGTTTCGCCATGTTGCCCAGGCTGGTCTTGAATTCCTGACCTCAGGTGATCTGCCTGCCTCGACCTCCCGAAGTGCTGGGATTACAGGCGTGAGCCACCAAGCCTGGCACCGTGTTTAATTTTCGAGGACCTGCCGGACTGTCTTCCGCAGCAGCGGCGCTGTTCTGCACTCCTACCACAACGTGCCATGGCTCCGGTCTTTCCCGCATGGAAGCCGTCGTGTTATTTGCCCGCTCCTCCCCTTGTGCAGGCTGCCACATCGTTCTCTGTGTCTTTGACAGCAGGCCATCCTAAGGCGCATGGGGTGGTGTCCTGGAGCTTTCATTGGCATTTCCCTCCCTGGCCCTGTGCACTGCACTTTCGAATCCTGGGCCTGGTCATTGAGAGGATGCCGGGCCCGTGGTGGGGCAAACGGGAGTGTGTGGCCCCCAGGCTGGAGCTGTTGGCGCAGCCTCTGGCACAGGCACTGCCCCCATGACGGCATCCCCACCCCCAGGTTCTACGCGGCCGAGATCTGCATCGCCCTCAACTTCCTGCACGAGAGGGGGATCATCTACAGGGACCTGAAGCTGGACAACGTCCTCCTGGATGCGGACGGGCACATCAAGCTCACAGACTACGGCATGTGCAAGGTGCGCGCCTCGGGGCGCCTGTCCCGACCATCCCGCATGCGCGCCTCGGGCCGCCTCCCCCGACCATCCCGCATGCGCGCCTCGGGCCGCCTCCCCCGACCATCCCGCATGTGCGCCTCGGGGCGCCTCCCCCGACCATCCCGCATGTGCGTCTCGGGGCGCCTGTCCCGCGGGGTAGTGTCTACAAGAACCCTCTCCCGGTAACTTTGCCCCCACAGGAAGGCCTGGGCCCTGGTGACACAACGAGCACTTTCTGCGGAACCCCGAATTACATCGCCCCCGAAATCCTGCGGGGAGAGGAGTACGGTGAGTGCCACTGCCCTGGCCCCTCTCGGAGCACACAGGGCCAGAGATGGCTTCGGGCCTGGCCCAGCAGCCAGGGAGAGGTGTCCTTGACCATCTTACACCCAAAAGCCACACACTGTCTTTCCCAGCCGGATGTCATCATCTGGCCTCAGCCCCTTATTTGAATTCTGGAAAACCTCCCATGTCCACTTGAGCAGCCCCTTGGGGAGGGCACTGCACAGGATTCCTCCTGCCAGGGAGCCCCAGGGGCACAGGGAGGGGAAAGACACAGAAAGCAGGGGCGGGACAGGGTGCGGCACCTGAGTCCCCGTGCTGCACGAGTGGCTGGGGGAGAAGCTGTTGTCTGGGGAGCCCCAGGGGGTGCAGGAGCGTGTGGACAGGACCCCACAGGCCCTGCGGCTGAGGACGCCGTGCACACCAGAGTGTTTCTGCTCCTCTCCCCTCTCTGGGCGTGAAACGGGGACATGGGCACGTGTGTGCAGCCCTGTGTGCGTGTGTGAAACGGGGACATGGGCACGCGTGTGCAGCCCTGTGTGCGTGTGTGAAACGGGGACATGGGCACGCGTGTGCAGCCCTGTGTGCGTGTGTGAAACGGGGACGTGG
The DNA here is from genome assembly GCF_029289425.2 of Pan paniscus. Lineage (NCBI taxonomy): Eukaryota > Metazoa > Chordata > Mammalia > Primates > Hominidae > Pan > Pan paniscus. Next base: position 226,093,704 of record NC_073249.2, on the reverse strand, counting down.
GCACGCGTGTGCAGCCCTGTGTGCGTGTGTGAAACGGGGACGTGGGCACGCGTGTGCAGCCCTGTGTGCGTGTGTGAAACGGGGACGTGGGCACGCGTGTGCAGCCCTGTGTGCGTGTGTGAAACGGGGACGTGGGCACGCGTGTGCAGCCCTGTGTGCGTGTGTGAAACGGGGACGTGGGCACGCGTGTGCAGCCCTGTGTGCGTGTGTGCCATTGTGCTGAGTGTTCGTGTGTTGGGCGTCCATGTGTGTTGTGTGCACATGCATACTGTGTTTGTACACACTCCACCCACTTCTGCATCCTGGTGTTTTCAATGAGGCATGCATGGTGTGCCTTCAGACATTTTTACACATTTTTTTTGCCATCAGAATGGGTGTGGGGCAGGCAGGGCAGGCAGGTCACTCGCCGCTGGGATAACTGGGCTCCCCAGAGGCCACAATGGAAGTCTCAGTAGCCAGAGAAGGACAGACAGCAGATTGGAGGACTGGAATATAGCCTAGAACCCAGCTTGGGATGGGGATTCCGTGTGGGACAGCGGCAGCGTCTCATCTCATCAGGGAGCAGGGGGACTTCCGGGGACGCAGGGACAGCTGCTGTTCTTGGGCAAAACCGGTCAGGGTCTCCCACCCCTCATTCGCTGGAACACATTCCCAACAGGTTGACTACTTGAACCTTTTTAAAAAACAAAATGGCTGTAGAAGAAAACACAGGAGAGTATTTCCGTTACTGCAGCGAAAGGGCTTCTTCAAGCTTAGTTCTGTAGAAGCAGAAACGAGAGAGGAGGGTCGTCCGCAGGTTCCACCAGTGCCTCGTGCTGGTGTGGTCACAGGTGCCTTGGCAGGACCGACAGCCCAGAGGCAGCCTGGGAGACCTCCGTAGTGTCAGGGACGGTGGCAGGGAGGCCGAGCTGCCAGGCGGAGGTGCTGGTTCTGTTTGGGAAGTGGAAGTCACAGAGGCCTGTGTGCCGCCTGCTCAAGCCTGGCTCACACTCCTGTCAACTGGGCATGAAAACCAACGCCAGCCAGGTTCGTCCTGCTGCCGGCCCATGTGGCCCCACTGAGTGATGGCTGTGTGCTCTCCCCCAGGGTTCAGCGTGGACTGGTGGGCGCTGGGAGTCCTCATGTTTGAGATGATGGCCGGGCGTTCCCCGTTCGACATCATCACCGACAACCCAGACATGAACACAGAGGACTACCTTTTCCAAGGTGCGTGCCCCGCTGTGCGTTCGTACCCCTCACCTGCACGACTGTCTTCCTTTTCAAAGGTGCAGGTGGAGGGGTCCCGCGGGGGCCTGGAGCGGCAGTGCCATGCAAAGCGTACCGGGAACCATTCCTCCTGGCCGGACCCTGTGTCACATGCCACTCCCCGGGCCGTGGGGTGGGGTTACCACACCTGTGGGTCAGCAGGAAAGAGAACCTGTCCCCATTCAGCTCCAACTCCCTCCTGCCCTGGCCAGCAGCACATGCTGGAGCCCCAGCATGTCCTTGACCGAGGCTGTACCGAGCTGAAAGCACAGCCCCCACCCCCAAAACCCACAGCCACCATCATGGGCTCCTTCCCACCTGGAGGCCCCGGACCTGCTCCTGGTCTGGAAGTCAGTGCTGTGGGGATCTGGGAACGCGGCTGTCTCCGCGGTGCCCTCTGGTGGCCAGCCTGCAGAGGCGCCCATGTACCTGCGATCTTGGGGCTGAGGAAGGGGAGCTGCTGGTTCACGTCCGATCCTACGACACGTGCCAGCGCATGTAACCAGGAGGCCCAGGGAGGACCCGGCGGGACTCCAGGTTATAGATGTTGCTGGGCTGTAGGAAGGGAGGGGCTCCGGGGCCCCAAGGCTGAGCTCCCGAAGCTCTTGCTCAGAGTCAGAGTCTGGGCGGCACTGGGCAAATCGCACACGACACAGGCAAGTCCTCACCAGGCTCCGCCCTTGCAGTGATCCTGGAGAAGCCCATCCGAATCCCCCGGTTCCTGTCCGTCAAAGCCTCCCATGTTTTAAAAGGATTTTTAAATAAGGTACGTTTCTGGCCATGCTGACAAAATCTCGTTTGTGGCCTCGGTGTTGGTGGGCAGAGGGCCAGGCACGGCTGTTGGCCATTTTTTCATGTCGGCTGCTGTGCATCGGGTGTGTGGGTTGATTTTCCGCTTCAGTATTTGAGCTCTGTGTTCTGTGAATCGTCCGTTTTTACTCACACCTAACAAAATGAGAATGTGTGCCCAAGGAAGATGGAACGGAGCTTAACGTAGGGGAAGGAACTTTCAGTAAAGGAAACATCTGATTTCCACCAGCTGGGTCAGAGCATCAGGGGAGGGCTTGTCAGCACTGGGAGTGGCCACCAAGGAGAGGGGGTCATGGGGCTTCCGGGATGGGGCTGACTTGTCCTTGTTTGAACTCTGACCTCCAGGACCCCAAAGAGAGGCTCGGCTGCCGGCCACAGACTGGATTTTCTGACATCAAGTCCCACGCGTTCTTCCGCAGCATAGACTGGGACTTGGTAAAGCATTGCAAAGCCTATGTGCACCCCCATCCCCATCCCAACCCCAAATCTACCCAACCCCCATCCCAACCCCAACCCCAATATCCACCCAACCCCACCCCATCCGAACCCCAATATCCATCCCAACCCCAAATCCATCCAACCCTCACCCCACCACCAACCCAACCCCCAGCCCAACTCCCACCCCAACCCCCAACTCAACCCCCACCCCAATATCCACCCAACCCCACTCCAACCCCTACACCCCCAACACCTCCAACCCCTATAATCTGGTGGACAGAGCCGGGGCTGTGTGGGCCGGGTGGGCTGTGTGAGCTCACGCACCACCGGGCTGGTCTTTGACATGGCCCCACTTGCGTGGAGCCAAGGCTCCTGTCTCCCAGAAGGGTCAGCTGGGAATGGGGGACCACCCTCCAGGGCCCCGAGGAGGGATGGGGAGACACATTTCGTCCTCCGGAGCCAGGAGAGTGAGGGGCCGGACGAGCTCGGCCCATGGCGCTTCCTGGCAACCCCCGACTGTGCTGGCTTGGTGCCGCCAGGAGCTAGCGGCACATGCGTCCTGACCTGTGAGCACATTGGCTGTTGGTTCCACAGGGACCTGATAGTGGGGGCCGGCCTAGAGAAGGGCGTTTGCTTTGGTTTCATGGCCGGTTTTATCAGCAGTTACTGGACAGGACCAGCAGTCGCAGCGTTCACGGCTTGAGCTTTAGCGTCGGGTATTGAAGGAGAGTGAGTCTGTGGACAGAGTGCGACGTACACTGGCTCGATTTAGGAATCTGATTTCGGTGGTGTGTGAGCAGGGTGCATTCGGTAGAAACTACTTTGAGTTTTGACCGTTCCCCAGCTGGCCATATGAGGTCAGTACTCTCCTGTGATGAGGGGCGGTGACCGCAGCCCCGGCGGGCCACGTGATCAGGAGGGGGCCGAACGTCCCGAGGGGCTCTGCGTGCAGGGGGTTTTGCCGGACTGTAGGCTGGCGTGTGTCTGGCAAGTTAAGGCAGGTAAGGCTGCACCGGTCGGTCGTGGGTTCTGTGTGGAAAGTGCAGTCTCCACCCAGGATGTTTCCAGCGCCGCTCGGTCGTGGGTTCTGTGTGGGAAGCGCAGTCTCCACCTAGGATGTTTCCAGCACATGGAGGGTTTATTGGGAGGTGACCTTGTCTGAAGCTGAGGAGCGTCTGTGGAATTTGTTTCCAGCTGTGTAAATGGTTGCAGAGCTACTGAAATAAAACCTTTAAAATACACTCTCAAGGAGAAAAGCAGATTGGATAGCTCATTCAGTGCATTTCGGAGGAGGTTGAACTGAATCAGGAGAAAGCCCAGCTCTAGCTCTGTCCCCCACCCCACCCAACTTTTCCAGGCAGCCTCGGCCAGCGTGGGAGGTCACTCCCTGGCCCCTGTGGTCAGTGGGGGCCCTTGTCCACACAGCCCAACAAGTCACTTTCTAGTCGAAGGCCTTGCTTTGCCTGTGCATGTGTGGGACCGTGGGGGAAGGTGGGGAGTGAAGTGGTCAGAACGTGCCCGCACCCCTTCCTACATACAGCCCTTCCAGAGCCCAGCTGGGCTGCTGCCAAACTAGGACGGGGCCATTCTCTGTCGTGCGGTTGTCAGATGCACACACTTAGAAATGTTCTGAGCATAGGCACCTGCCACGGAATCACCTTCGCAAATTCTTCATTTAAATTTATGCCTCTGGTAGCATAAGGGAGAAGAGATCTGCCTTTGGTTCTAACTGTCAGTCATCCTCACGCCCAGGCCGGGGTTAGAGGTGGCGTCCCTTTTCTCTGGCTCAGGCACCCCTGGCCTAGTGGGGTTACTGGTGGTGTTCCCCTATCTCAGGCCACACCTGGCCTAGCTGGTGTTAGTGGTGGCATCCCCTTGTCTCTGGCCCACAGAACCCCTCCGGTCCACACACACACTCAGGTCCAGGTACCACCCGGCTGAACCGGTGGCAGGTGCTTAGTAGAATTACGTGAGGAGCCAGCATCCCCGCTCCCAGCCACCTCCCCTCGCCCGTCTCAGCTCAGTCTCCCCCGTGCCTTTCCCACCCTCTCTCTTCCAAGCCCACCACCGTATGGGGCCCACCAGCACCATGGGATTCAGGGAGAGCCCGATCCTGGGTGCAGCCTTGGTGCCAGCCGGGCCCCTGATCTTGTCTCTCAACCACTCTTGGTTTACCGGGAGTGGACAGATGAGGACAGATGGCTGCCTGTGGAGTGACGGGCTCCTTCTCTTCGGAGCACTGTCTAATCTGAGTGTGAGTCCAACCCTGCCCGAGCCAGAACTCAAGGAGACCATGAAGCCACCCTTGGCCTCCAGCTGGGAGAGGTCTGCGTCCCTGTAGCGAGCATGCCAGGTGATCTCTGGCACACACTTGCCGTGGGCTGTCTCTTGGAAGGTAGTCAGCGGCCCTGGCTTCCCATCTGGGTCCCACCACTGCAGAATCACCCCCGTGGCTGCCCACAGGGGTGGCTTCCATCACCCTGCTTCTTCCTGGCTGCTGCGGGCTGTGTTGTGACTTCCATCCCAGCCTGAGAGGCCTGCGAAGGGCTTGCCACCGACTGCCAGCCCTGCCTCTGCCACCGACCGCCGGCCCTGCCTCTGCCACCGACCGCCGGCCCTGCCTCTGCCACCGACCGCCGGCCCTGCCTCTGCCACCGACTGCCGGCCCTGCCTCTGCCACCGACCGCCGGCCCTACCTCTGCCGTTTCCTTGCCACCCATCAGCTCTTGAGGCTTTTAGGAAGAAGTGTGGCTGTTTTGGCCAGATTGCTTTAGCTGCCTCAGCAGGGTTTGTGTGGGGTCACCACCACCCCTATGTGACCTTGGCAGAAGGAAGGGCCTCCTCCCATTCACCCAACGCCTGCAACTCAGTGGTTCTGAGCAATCCCAGAGTTACATGACGTCATCGCGATCACTTTCATCACCCAGAGAAGACCCGAACCCACTCCAGCCTCTCCCCACACCCTGCAGTGGCTGCTCCGCCAGGCCGTGTGGCTCTGCCTGGTCTGCACGTGTCATGGAAGTGGACCTGGGCACGCCGCGGCCTTTCGTGCGTGCCCTCCCCTCAGCATTGTCTCCACAAGCTGCACCCACACAGTAGCACGTGGCACTGCCTCCTTCCTGCGCTGAACCCCACCCACTGCGTCCACTGCGTGGAGACCGCACCTCTGCATCCGTTCTCAGTGGACATAGGGTGGCCTCCACTTTCTGGCCATTGTGAATTGTGCTGCCGTGAACACCTGTGAACCCGCTTCTGTGTGGACTCGTGCTGCCGTGAACACCTGTGAACCCGCTTCTATGTGGACTCGTGCTGCCATGAACACCTGTGAACCCGCTTCTGTGTGGACTCGTGCTGCCGTGAGCACCTGTGAACCCGCTTCTGTGTGGACTCGTGCTGCCGTGAACACCTGTGAACCCGCTTCTGTGTGGACTCGTGCTGCCGTGAGCACCTGTGAACCCGCTTCTGTGTGGACACGTGTTTATTTCTCTTGGGCACGTGCTCAGGGCGCAGTTGCAGGTCTGGTGGTCTCGGTCTAGCCTTTCAGGGGGGCCACCTGTTCCTGCAGCAGCTGCTTTCTGGTCCCTTTGGGGGCCCCCTCAGTCTGTGCTGGACTTAGTTCCATGGCTGTAGTGGGCACAGCTTGAGAACAGTCCCTCGGTGGGTGTCAGCTCCATGTGGGAGTGGGGCACGCGTAAGGCCTCGGTCCCCACCTGTGGACTCAGGGTCTCTTTCACGGACTGCGGGGAAGGCAGTGGGAGCAGCAGGAATGGATGGTGAAAGGACACGGTGCCCGCCCCCTGAGTGTCCGAGGGTAGAGCTGGGACAGGGTCACAGTCACCTCAAAGCCGCCTCCTCCTTGCCTATCCCCAGCTGAACCAGCACCACTCAGGCAGTCGCCGCCACTGGGGTGTGACTCTGGGGCCTGGCACCGGGTCCCCAACCCTGCTTTCCTCCTGGAGCCCGGCCTCTGCACACTGCCCTGGAGAAGAGAGGCAGTGTGTGTGCAGAGGGCCCCGTCAGCCAGGCAGATCCACCTGCCTTGCCCCGGCACTGGGAGGTGGCGCTCATCTTGTCGGGGGCTCCCATGGGCCGTGTCTAGACCCCACCCTCCGCCGGTCCAGGCACATCCTCAGGCTCCTAATCCTGAGTCCTCCGGTTTGGCTGTGGGAGCAAAGGCCGTGGGGAAGTTGCTGGGCCCGTCCCGGGTGAGCTTTGAGTGATGGACAGGCTCATTCTGAAGGAACTGGGTCCAGACAGCACGTCCTGGCCTGGTGGCTGGGGCTGCCACTCTAAGAGGGTCCCCATTCCCGCAGGACCCCCGGTACTTGGCACACTGCAAAGCCTGAGTATTTGTGGATCACGTGATCTGTGCTAGTGCCTATCAGGAGTCTGGGATTTGAAGCGATGGATTTCCCAGCGTGGTCCCAGCTCCCCACTGATGTGAAAGGTGGCGGCGAGTTAACAGCTGAGCCACCACCTGCCGCCCAACCCCATGGGTCCCACACGGCCGGGCGGTGCTGCGCTAACTCATCTCCCCCTGGATGGAAACGTTTGCGTGGTGACAGCCGATTCTCTTGAGAGTCATTTGCTGCCCATGTTGCTGGGGAGATTCTGCCTCAGGGCCAGGAGTGGTTTGCTCCTCCCACCCCGGGCCCAGGGCTGCTGGTGGGAGGCTCCAGGGAGGAGCAAGGACTCTAATGCTTCATGTGGTGGGAGCCTCAGGACTTTCCCACGCGCGACAGGCACGTTCCTGGGAGCTCGGTGGGAGGAACCCAGCCACGTTGTGTGCTGCGCAAGGAGCCGGCGGCAGGGAGGGGAAAACGGAAAGACGCAGAGGAGGGCAGGTGACAGGAGGCCCACAGAGAGATGGCTGGGTCTGGGCAGCGGGTGGGAGCAGGAGGGAGGCGGTTATGGGAGACGTGGAGCAGTGGAGGCCGTCAGAAGTGGGGATCACAGCTGTGACCTCATGGAGAGGGACAAGCCCCACAGCTGGGCTGATGCCGGCTCCACTACCCAGGGCCAACCTGTGTGGCCGTAAAATTCTCAAGCCTGGAGTGTGTAGAAGGCAGCAGTGCCCTGGCCTGGCCACCCGCGAACCCCTCTGTCCCCCCATGCTGCGTGGCACAGGGCAGGCGTGGGGCCTCCAGCTGGAGCCTTGAGTGGGTGGATCCTCGGTGGGGCTTTAAGGCCAACCTGTTTATGAAAATGCATGGGGACTGACTGCAGACGCACAGACAATTCGGATGCACAGACGCCTGGACGACGTGGACACCCAGACGATGTGGACGCACAGACGTGGACGCACGGACGACGTGGACGCACAGATGACGTGGACGCACGGACGACGTGGACGCACAGACGACACGGACGCACAGACGACGTGGACACACGGATGACTCATCCACAGATGACTCAGATACACGGACACCCAGACGACGCGGACGCACAGACGACACGGACGCACAGATGACGTGGACGCACAGACGACGCGGACGCACAGACGACGCGGACGCACAGACGACGTGGACACACAGATGACTCATCCACAGATGACTCAGATACATGGGCACCCAGACGACGCGGACGCACAGACGACGCGGACGCACAGACGACGTGGACACACGGATGACTCATCCACAGATGACTCAGATACACGGGCACCCAGACGACGCGGACGCACAGACGACGCGGACGCACGGACGGCGCGGACGACGCGGACGCATGGATGACTCATCCACAGATGACTCAGATACACGGACACCCAGACGACGCGGACGCACAGACGACGCGGACGCACGGACGACGCGGACGCACGGACGAGGCGGACACACGGACGACGACGCACGGACGACGTGGACGCACGGATGACGTGGACGCACGGACGAGGTGGACGCACGGATGACGTGGACGCACGGATGACGTGGACGCACAGACGAGGTGGACGCACGGACGGCGCGGACGACGCGGACGACGCGGACGCATGGATGACTCATCCACAGATGACTCAGATACACGGACACCCAGACGACGCGGACGCACAGACGACGCGGACGCACGGACGACGCGGACGACGCGGACGCATGGATGACTCATCCACAGATGACTCAGATACACGGACACCCAGACGACGCGGACGCACGGACGACGCGGACGCACGGACGACGCGGACGCATGGATGACTCATCCACAGATGACTCAGATACACGGACACCCAGACGACGCGGACGCACAGACGACGCGGACGCACGGACGACGCGGACGCACGGACGAGGCGGACGCACGGACGACGACGCACGGACGACGTGGACGCACGGATGACGTGGACGCACGGACGAGGTGGACGCACGGATGACGTGGACGCACAGACGAGGTGGACGCACAGACGAGGTGGACGCACGGACGACGTGGACGCACGGACGACGTGGACGCATGGACGAGGTGGACGCACGGACGAGGTGGACGCACGGCCGACGTGGACGCACGGATGACTCAGATCCCCAGACGACTCAGATGCACGGACACCCAGATGACATGGACGCACGGACGACTCAGATCCACAGATGACTCAAACGCACAGATGACTGGGATGCTCAGATGACCGCTGCTGTGCCGCCACCCCAGGGCTCTCTGGGCGTTTCCTGTGGTTTGGGCACCAGGAGCCTGGGAGTCCCATGCTGCCCCCAGGGCACTACCTCCTGGGCCCAGCCCTGCATCCGGTGGCAGCCCCAGGTGCTCACCGTCATCACCCCAACAGTGCAGGGTGGTCTCAGGGACCTCCTCTCATCATTGCCAAGAACTGGCTCCAGGATGTTTCCATGTGGCCAGCTAGTATGGCCAAAGTGGACCCCAGCGTGCTGTCCCCTTGGACGCCTCCAGGCCCTGCCCAGCACGTGGGGCTCGTCCATCCTGTGCCTGACCATGCTCTGCCATGCGGGGCCTAGCCCAGCCCCCCAGCCCTGCTGCTGCTCCCCACCCCACCCCCGCCACCTCCACCAAGCCACCAGCATCCTGCCTGGCCCTACAGACAGCAGTGTCCTCCTGTGTCCAAAAGCCTCCTCTCCCTCAGCCCCTTCACTCGGGTCTCATGGGGCCCCTCTGTGGCCCCCAGCACACAAGGCACGCGCCCACTATGGGGCCTTTGCACAGCTGTGCCCTCCCCAGGCTCCAGCCCTCACCTCCCCCAGGCTATTTCTCAGATGTCCCTTCAGAACTAGAGCCCTTGGGCCCCCAGCCCCATGGACACAGAACGGGCCCCCTGTTGTATCTCAGGTCACTGCTGTGGTTGCAGCCACAGGGGCAGCACCTGTTACTGCCACAGCGTCTGACCTGGGGCCAGCGTGCATTCAAACGCACTGCTCTGAGAGGCCAGGACGTCCATGGGTTGGGCGCAGGGGGCGGCAGTGGGAAAAGGTGTCAGGCACCATGGGTCCCGACCTGGAGCCCATGTGCCAGCTGCAGAGATGGGCACTGAAGGCTTTTGAGCAAGAGGAGGAGGTAACGCTGGCCCCTGGGGATGCTGTCAGGGAAACTGAGGCAATCTTGAGCCCTCGGAGCAGAGAACGGGCTGGGTCCTGCTCTGTTCCCACCCCTGCTGCTTATTAAACGCTTGTAAAGCAGCACAGGACTAAGGTAGGGAAAGTACTTTAGGAAATGCCCCCTTTTTCACATTTTATCGGCAAGTGTTTCATACAAAGAATACAAGTAACTGATGAATGAAGGGGGCATCTTGTGTCCCCACAACCCTGCTGTGCGCACACCACAGGTGAGCCGTTCTGCCTAAGGGAACAGCCCCGGCCCCTCCCTCCGGCTCCTCCCCAGCACCGTCTCCTCCACCCAGTGGCCTGGCCGTGGATGCTGCCTGTGGCCCAGCTTTGAGACACCGCCCTGACACGTGTCCAGCCTTACGTGGAAGGATTTGTCTGTTTTGTGGCATCCTAGTAGATGCCACGTTAGTAGATGCCATGTTAGTAGAATGGATGTGGGCATTTCTTTGTAAGTTCCCAAAAGCCTATGAGGGTTTTTTCCACGATTCCGTTCCCAGTTTGGCTTTTGTTGTTGTTGTGGCTGTTCTTGGCCACCCTGGGCCCTGCAGTGGAGTGGGGGGGTGCACCTGGGAGCCTCGAGCCGAGGCCCAGCCCCTCCTGCCGTGCATTTTCCTGCCAAGCAGCACCGGAGACTCTGAAGCCGATGCCTATACAGGCAGAAACCTGCCAATTCCAGCTTGAACGACTGGAGGGTCCTGAGGATGGGGGTCCCTGGGGTGCCATCATGGGCAGGGTGCATCTGTTTGGGTATGCTGCCCCCCAGCCGGCGGGCACCGGGGACAGGCACAGCCACACTGGGGGCATTTCTGGTCTTGGAAGCCTTCTTGGCTCTTCCGGAGGGAAGGCGGCTGCTGGGTGCCCTGTGATCCGCCCGCGAGCTGGGCTGTTCGGCTTGGTCTGCAGGGGCTGGGGGGCTGCATTTCTTTTCACCAGCCACACCCACCCGGCCCCATCCTGGCTGGCACCGAAGGGAACAGCGCGCCGTGACACCCTCCCCTCAAGCCTGGTGAATGGTGGTTCCATGAGGCTGGGGTCAGTGGGTGCCTGTTGTGACAGCTGGATTTCAGTGTTGGTACAGGAGCACACACCTAAGGGGCGGGCCAGTGAATGAGTGTGCGAGGGTGGGCTAGAGAACAAGCAAGGGAATGAGAGAGAGTGAGTGAGCCAGTGAATGAGTGAGTGAGCGGGAGTGGGTTAGAGAGCGAGGGAGTGAGTGAATGAGTGGGCTAAAGAGGGCCGGGCGCGGTGGCTCACGCCTGTAATCCCAGCATTTTGGGAGGCCGAGGAGGGCGGATCATCTGAGGTCAGCAGTTCGGGAGCAGCCTGGTCAACATGGTGAAACCCTGTCTCTACTAAAAATACAAAAACAAAATTAGCCGGGCGTGGTGGCGGGCACCTGTACTCCCAGCTACTCAGAAGGCTGAGGCGGGAGAATGGTGTGAACCTGGGAGGTGGATCTTGCAGTGAGCCGAGATCGTGCCACTGCACTTCAGCCTGGGAGACAGAGCGAGTCTCCGTCTCAAAACAAAAAAAAACAAAATTAGCTGGGCATGGTGGTGCATGCCTGTAGTCCCGGCTACTCAGGAGACTGAGGCAGGAGAATAGCTGGAATCAGGGAGTCAGAGGTTGCAGTGAGCCGAGATCGTGCCACTGCACTCCAGCCTGGGCAACAGAGCAAGACTCCATCTCAAAAAAAAAGTGGGCTAGAGAGTGAGTGAGTGAGTGAGTGAATGGGAGTGGGTTAGCGAGGGAGTGAGAGGGTGAATGGGAGTTGGATAGAGAGGGAGTGAGAGGGTGAATGGGAGTGGGTTAGAGAGTGAGGGAGTAAGCGAGTGAATGTCTCTTGGTGCTGCTGTAACAGAATACCTGAGCGAGCCTGGGTAATTTCTAGGGAGCAGAGTTCTTTCCCAGCTGTGGAGGCTGGGAGTCCAGGGTCATGGTGCCAGCAGGCTTGGTGTCTGGTGAGGCCTGATCTCTGCTTCCAAAATGGCGCCCAAACACTGCATTCCCCGGAGGAGAGAGGGGAGGAAGGCCACGTGTCCACATGGCAGAAGGCAGAGAGGAATCCATGCCCAAGCTATCTTGACAGCTACAGGAGTTCGTCTGTGAGGGCGGGGCTCCCATCAGGTTCCACCTCTCTACACTGTTGCTCTGGGGAATGAGTTTCTCACTGTGAATCTGGGGGGCACATTCAGACCCTATTGTGGGTGAGTGGGAGAGCATGGCTGTGTCACTGGGACAAGTGGCCATGAGTCAGGGGAACTGAGGGGTTTTCAATGTCCTCACCCGTATGTGTTGTGGCACCTGTGCCAGGCACCAGCGTTCTGCCCTCCCCGGCACAGGCGCATCACCGAGTCCCAGGCCCGCCTGCTGGGCATTTTCCTGCCAAGCAGCACCTGAGATTCTGAAGTCGATGCCTGGATAGGCAGAAATGGGCCAGCAGGAGGCTCCTGACAGACGGGTCTGTGCAGTGCCAGCGCAGGCAGGGTGCTGTGGCCAGGTCCTGCACCTTTATGGTCAGGGTTCCAAGACGTCATGAGACGGCTTGTTCAGCCAGTTAGTTGTCGGTGCCCCTCTGAACAAGGACCCCCCCCAGGAAGGGGGTGGCCTCGCATGGGTGGCTGGGGATCCTGCTCCGTCCCACATGTGGCCAGCATGGCCGACACTGGCATTTCTCAGCTCGACAACAATTTTTCTGACTTTGGATATTTTCTAGATTTTGTGTTGTAAGAAAAAACACTTGGCAGTCAAATACTAGGCAGATTGAAATGCTGAGTTTCTTACTGTTTCATTTTGTGATTGAAGTGCGTGCAAAACACTCAATCTGGTAGGGATGATGCCCGCGTGGAGCTGACCCTTCTATTGTTTTTCCAAGCTGGAGAAGAAGCAGGCGCTCCCTCCATTCCAGCCACAGATCACAGACGACTACGGTCTGGACAACTTTGACACACAGTTCACCAGCGAGCCCGTGCAGCTGACCCCAGACGATGAGTGAGTCCCACTGGGTGCGGGTCCCTGGAGCACCCCTCGGGCAGCCCCATGGCAGGCCGGCACCTTGGGCAGCTGGTGACCCGGCCTGCCCTTGAGTCCCACCCGCCTGGTGTCATCTCTCCAGTGGGCGTTGGGGGAGGATTCTTATACGAACGTGACTCCGCTTCCCCCAAGGGAATGAACACACGGTCACCCCCCCACCCCCTGCCACCTTTGCCCACAGGGATGCCATAAAGAGGATCGACCAGTCAGAGTTCGAAGGCTTCGAGTATATCAACCCATTATTGCTGTCCACCGAGGAGTCGGTGTGAGGCCGCGTGCGTCTCTGTCGTGGACACGCGTGATTGACCCTTTAACTGTATCCTTAACCACCGCATATGCATGCCAGGCTGGGCACGGCTCCGAGGGCGGCCAGGGACAGACGCTTGCGCCGAGACCGCAGAGGGAAGCGTCAGCGGGCGCTGCTGGGAGCAGAACAGTCCCTCACACCTGGGCCCGGGCAGGCCAGCTTCGTGCTGGAGGAACTTGCTGCTGTGCCTGCGTCGCGGCGGATCCGCGGGGACCCTGCCGAGGGGGCTGTCATGCGGTTTCCAAGGTGCACATTTTCCACGGAAACAGAACTCGATGCACTGACCTGCTCCGCCAGGAAAGTGAGCGTGTAGCGTCCTGAGGAATAAAATGTTCCGATGATGTGGAAGCTCCTCTGATGCCTTTTTTCCGTGAGTGGCGCCTGCCCCACATCTCAGACGCAACCTACACGTGGGGGGCAGCTTAGGAGCCAGCAGGACACAGGTGGGGGCGGGAGTTGAAGTGCCTGTGGGGACACACCGCAATCAAGAATTGTTTCCTAAAAACCCCGGTAAGTTCCTGTTGTTCTTCCTGCAGAGCGTGTCCCAGCCGCTGTGGTCTAGGGTGAAGTGACACCTTAAGCAGATGGCAGCTGGGCCAGCCAGCTCACTGGACCGATGGGGGAAATTGGATCATAGAGATTCTAAAACGTGGCTCACCAAAGCACAGTAGACCAAAAAAGAGAAAAAACTGAACACTAAATCTGCACAAATCATTTCTGACCACAATAAGCAGTGCCTGCACGATGCCTCGTGCGACGCATTTGATTTTTGGAAGATATTCTTGTCTGTCACACAGCACTGAGAGTTAGGGAAAACTAAAAGATGTGCATGTGACGGACCCCAGCCTTAAAGTTGAACGTGATGACCCTACAAACACCCAGAAACACAGGTACTCTTCCCAGCGGCGCGGACCTCCTGCTCCCAGGAACGCACCCGTGCTCTCTGTCCACCCACCCCTCAGGTGAAGGCACAGCTGTCCAGAGCTGAGGCTTCCTAGAGGCAGGTCTGCCAGCTGCCAGGTGTCAGGTGTGGCAGAGCCGTCTTCTGAGCTCCCTGGGAGAGGGGGTCGCGCCACCTCATGCCTCTGAGTGGGGCCTGGTGCACAGGTGTGGAAATTGCCACGCAGCCCTCTTGGCCAGGCGCAGAGACCCCAGGCCTCCATGACTCAGGGGCCGCTCCACCCCATTGTGCGGCTGGTGGCTTGGGGAAGAGATACGGAAAACCCCAAGTTAGGAGGTCTGTGCCACGCCTTGCCTCAAGGTTATCCCCAGCAGGTGAGCATGGCCCACCCTACACACTCAGGTTTCTCAGGGTGTCGCTCCGTGCCTGGCGCTCAGCATGACATGGTGGATTCACACCCAAGCCCCAGGTGCCAGGACAAGAATGCCAGCGCTGGGCATACTGCCAGCCCATTCCCCCCAGCCCGAGACCCTGGACACCCGCCCCCCCCCACCAGCTCAGGCTTCTAGGTGGAATGTGGAGACGGGTTTCAGCCACACTCCCAACCTTAGCTGTTGAGACTCAACTCCAAAGACGGAAAGTTAGAAACCCCAGGGCAGAGTCCAGGAGCCGACCTGGGTCTCACACAGGTGTCCCAGACCAGCGTGGGGATGCCCAGGTGGCCAGGCCCAGCCTGCGGCCGCTGAAGTTACACCTGCCGGGTGAGTAGGGCTGCCGGGACCCCACCTTGAGTGGGAGACCCCCAGTGTATCCCAGAAGTGGTTAACAAGCAAACTGCTTTCCATGAGCCTCCTTGATTTGTTAAATATTGAAGGCACTTACCTAGATACTGCCGTGTTGCCAATAGCGTGCCGGTTACCAGTTTGGCCGTTCTTGTCCACAATGTGTGAGTAATGCTGTGCTCGTCAGAGGGGAGACTTTTATATTCAGTAATTTGTTTTATAAATTAAAGTGAAGGATGTATTGAAGTGTGGTTTGAAAAATCCTGATATTTGCCAATGGCTCTGGTCACGACGGTGTGTCTTTTGGAAGTGGTTCTCGAAAACTCTGGTGACTTGGGGGCTGCACGGTGGGCCTGCATGGGCGCGGTGCGGGGCAACTGCCCATGGAGCCCGTGGCTGGCCGGCTCTCCCGTGGATGACACTCACCCTCGACTGCCAGGGTCATTCAAAGTCTTGCACATCCATTAAAGACTTTAATGGAAATGTTCACATTATTATTTTCATTAAAAGCAGGTGTTTCCAAGAAGCAAAGGTTTCTGAAGCCATTTTCTTTTTTTTTTTTTTTTTGAGACAGAGTATTGCTCTGTAGCCCAGGCTGGAGTGCAGTGGTGAGATCTCGGCTCACTGCAACCTCCACCTCCCGGGTTTAAGCGATTCTCCTGCCTCAGCCTCCCCAGTAGCTGGGATTACAGGCACCTGCCCCACGCCCGGCTAATTTTTGTATTTTTAGTAGAGACGGGGTTTCACCATGTTTGCCAGGCTGGTCTTGAACTCTTGACCTCAGGTGATCCACCTGCTTCAGCCTCCCAAAGTTCTGGGATTACAGGCGTGAGCTACCGCGCCCGGCCTGAAGCCATTTTCTTAAGTAGGCCTATATCAGGGCAGTTTTAGGCTCCCAGCAAAATGAGCAGAAGGTGCAGCCAAGTCCCCATGCCCCTGCCCTGCCCGTCCTGCCCCTGCCCAGCCTCCCCCACCACAGGGCACGCTGCTCACAGCTGCTGGGCCTGCCCTTGTCATCGCCCCACGCCCAGAGTTCCTGCCCAGCTCGCCCAGGGCACCGTCAGTCCCGTGGGTGTGGACAGGCACGTGATAGTGTGGATTCACCACTGTGGGGCCATGCAGAGGAGCCCATGCCCCGGAGACCTCCTGTGCTCCGCCTGTGCCTTCCTAGCCCCTGCACCCTCTTGATGTTTTTGGTCCTCACGGTGTTGCCTTTTCCAGAACACCCTAGGGTTGGAATCACAGTGTGTAGCATTTTCTTTCCCTTAGTGATCTGCATTTATGGCTCCATGTTTTTTGCGGCCTATCTGAGGCCATGATTGAAAGGAAAATACAGACGTCTGGGTGTTCACACCACGTCTGCCCCCAGATCTGTTCCCTCAGCCACCACAAACGGGGGTCAGAGCTGAGCCTGCAAAGCCCGGCTCTCCAGAACCTGGGGGCTGAACAGCAGTGGACAGGAAGCTCCCTGAAGACGCTGCTTTCTGTGCTCCACTCACACTGTGAGCCCAGGCAGACGGTGGCTGACGGATCTGGGTGAACCAGATGCCCACTGCTGCTGTCCTTCCCCAGAAACTCCGGATTTCAGGAGAAGCTGCCTCAAAACCCCTGGCGAATGATGAGGCCCTGGAGCCCCCGGGGAGTCTCAGCTCCCGCAGCCCTAACAAACGACCACAGACCTGGGGCTTCAACCAGACTCTCTCGGCTCCAGAGGACGGCCCTCTTCTGGCCTGTGTCCCCCACGGTAGAAGGAGCAAGGGAACTCCCCAGGGTCTCCATTATGGGGCACTAATCCCATCGAGAGGCGCCGCCCCGACCTCCTGTCCTGGCAGAGTTCTCGCCTTGTGGTGAGGATTTCAACCTAGGGATTGGGGAGTTACAGGCCCGCAGCCCGCAGCACACGGTGGCAGGAGCCTTTCCTTAACTAGCTGCAGCTGCAAGTTCATTTTGGGGAATTAAACCACCACCGATGGTGGAGCGCGGTGGCTCACGCCTGTAATCCCAGCACTTTGGGAGGCCGAGGCAGGCGGATCACAAGGTCAGGAGATCAAGACCATCCTGGCTAACACGGTGAAACCCCGTTTCTACTGAAAATACAAAAAATTAGCCGGGCGTGGTGGCGGGCGCCTGTAGTCCCAGCTACTCGGGAGGCTGAGGCAGGAGAATGGCGTGAACCCGGAAGGCGGAGCTTGCATTGAGCTGAGATCCCGCCGCTGCACTCCAGCCTGGGCGACAGAGCGAGACTCCGTCTCAAAAAAAAAAGAAAAAACAAACAAAAAGAACGCCACCAGAGGCTGGGGCTGCTGGCTCACGCCTGTAATCCCAGCACTTCAGGAAGCCAAGGCGGGAGGATCGCTTGGGCCCAGGAGTTCGAGACCAGCCTGGGCAACATGGCAAGACCCCCTCCATCTGTACAAAAAATACTAAAAGTAGCTGGGTGTGGTGACGCGCGCCTGTAGTCCCAGCTATTCAGGAGGCTGAGGTGGGAGGATCATCAAGCCCAGGAGTCTGAGGCTGCAATGAGCCGTGATTGCACCACTGCACTCCAGCCTGGGCGGCAGAGCGAGACCCTGTCTCAAACAAACAAACAAACAAACAAACCGTGACTGCACATGAGCTAACCACGCCTGTCCACAAAGTTAGGAAAACGAGCTACCCTCAGCCCGTCCGCTGTCCACAGTGGGGGCGCCAGGGGAAAGGGGTCAGCTTCCCCGCCTGGGGCTGTGTCTGGTTCTGATTGCACCGCAGTGAATCTGCCCTAAACCAAACGTCAGGAAGAAAAGCGGCAGACGTTTCATCACAACACAGAGACAGACAGACAGGAGCCCGCCCTGCTTTAATGCGCATGCGGGGGAGCCGAGAGGCGGGGCTTCTGGCGGGGGAGAGCGTGTCCGGGCGCCGCGCTCTGCGCAGGGCTCTTGGATGGCGCTCACCACATCACGTCTTCTGTGCTTTCGGCCAAGCACTGGGCCAGGTGGCTGTCAACATCCAGCTGGGTCAGCCTGCAAGGGAGGGGCCACACTCACTCGGCCACCTCCGCGGCATGCTGGCCGCAGAGAGCACCGTCTGGCCCTCCGGGCCCTCTGCTCCTGCCGCTGGAGAGGATCCGGCTGGTCAGAAACAAGGGACGGGGCCACCCCAGGGGCTCATGCACCCGGCAGACCACGGTAACCGCCGGTGGTGTTTCCACACTGTGCCCGTGAGGAGGCCACGCCAGGCCGGAGGTTCTCAGCCAGGCCCCTGCGTCCGAGCTGGGGGTGGGGAAGCTGTTCTGAACAAGCCCCTCTATGGGATTCTGACGCCTGCTCAGCTTGACAGCGCGCTCATCGTGGAGCCCGGCAGACAGGCGGCCTGACCCGGAGAAAAGGCAGGACGGCGGGTGGCCTGCCAGGGAGAGCCGCCGCCGCTGCGTCTACAGGAGGCGGAAGAGTAGACATGGCTGGGCGGTGGCTGTGCAGCTCACGTCAGAGAATTGGTGTTTTTGGCGAGGAGGGACCAAGCCTCACCACGGAGAAGGACACCGTCACCGGCGTGCAGGCTGCCAACCTGCCACTCTGGGAGGCCCCACGCGGCCCCTGCACCTCTCAGGAGGGCGCTGGCGCTGGGATGGTGGCCGGCCAGGCAGGGGTGGCAGGAGAAAACCCATCCGAGTCCTGCAGGTCAGCGCCCTGGGCATCCAGTGGGGCCGGGAGGGGTGTCTGAGCGCAGCCACCTTCTATCCCCGGCCTCATGTGGCCCCATCAGCCCAACTGGAGCGGCTGGAAATGACCATCACCAGCCTTGGCCAAGGTGTGGCCCTGGAAGCCAGAACAGTTGACTTCCGGCCATGACTCCCGGAGAGTGCCGTAGCTGGCATGCTCAGCAGAGCTGCCGGGGACGATGTCCCGGGGCTGAGTGGGCGGCTTCAGCCTAGACTTGGGCCTAGATCTTGCTGGAGGCCAAGTGGTCAGTGTCCCATCAGAGTGACCATCCCTCACACGCCACTGCTGGGGGACACACCCCCACTGAGCGGCCAAGTCCACAGGACACGTGTCCCTGTGTCCACCTGTCAGCCACACCGCCCCTCGCTCCCCTACAGCCTCTGCCCTCAGACCAGTCCACGGCGCGCTGTTTTACCCTTGGGCTTTGCTGTGTCCCTTCCTTTGGCTCCTGTGCCCCGTCTGTGTGGCCACTGCAACCCTCAAGTCCCCCTCTCCAGACCATAGCTGGACCCCCACTCCCGGGGCTGGCTCCAGCAGCCATCAGCTGCCTTCTCACTCTGGCAGAGCCCACCCAGTGCCTTCTGAAGCCCCCGAGGGTCACTCAGTCTGAGACTTTCCGGCTTCTGCCCATCCTGGGAACCAGCCCCTCCCTCCACAAGCTTTCTCTAAGGTTGCCAGAAGGTGCTAAGATCTGAACCGAGGTCATCTTGTCCCGGGGTTTCCAGGCAGTGTCCCTTGTTTGGGGGCCCTCTGAGATGCCTTCAGACCCCCGCCTGTGGCGGAAGAGCTTTGTCCCGGCCTGATCTGCCCTGTCCGTGACACTTCTGCTCAGTAGCTGAGCAGGCCCTGTGGTGTGGACAGGCCAGCCCGGCTGCAGGACAGTGGGGGCTCAGTCCAGAAGCCTCTGGTGGCTTCTGCGTGTGGGCAGGGGAGCAGGGCTGCAGGGTGGGCTGGCACCTGGCAGCGTGAGGGGCCTCAGGGCTGTTAAAATCCCAATGACCAGCCGGGCGCGGTGGCTCACACCTGTAATCCCAGCACTTTGGGAGGCCAAGACGGGCGGATCACCTGAGATCAGTTCAAGACCAGCCTGACCAACATGGTGAAACCCTGTCTCTACTAAAAATACAAAAATTAGCCGGGTGTGGTGGCGCCTGTAATCCCAGCTACTCGGGAGACTGAGGCAGGAGAATCGCTTGAACCCGGGAGGCAGATGTTGCAGTGAGCCGAGATCATGCCACTGCACTCCAGCCTGGGCGACAGAGCGAGACACCGTCTCGAAAAAAAAAAAAAAAAATCCCAGTGACCAACCCAGGGCCTCGCCACATCAACACAGACAAAACGCAGCTCCGGCCCTCAACATCCTCACCCCTCACCAGGTGCCCAGCTTCCCATCCACCCACGTGACCTGCAGGTGTCTGAAAATGCACAAAATGTCCAAATAGGACCACAAGAAGATCTTAAAGACACAAAGAACATTCTACATAGTTTGTCAAATCCAGCATTTGACGGTCCTCTGGGTGACCCGGAGAACACCAAGGCTGTGAGAAATGGGAGGTCTCCCGGCAGCTCCACTCCCCAGACCCGCCTCTGCCAGGGCTCCAGGCTCAGCAGGCGCCTGTGCGGGACAGGGCGACGGTTCAAGACCAAGTCCGGCTGTTAGACCAGACCCTCCAATCCAGGCGGCCTCCCTGCTGGGGTCCTGTGCGGTCAGGAGTCCCAGGGCATCCCAGGGTGGCTGTGCAAACCCTTGTTCCCAAAGATATGGGGCTTGTCCCCCAGCTAGCCTGCCCATGCGGTGGCCACAGCCTCGGGTGAGTTCCGGTTCCAAAGTACCGGCTCTCCCTTACGATCAAGTGTTCGAATGTGCTTGAAGCATTCCAGACACACCAAGGCCTGGACCTGACTTCATTGACGCCTACTTAGGAAAAATCGAGGCAGTCTGCCAAGCTTTCAGCAACTGCTTAAAAAGCTCAAAATGGCAAGTTTTTCCTCGTGAACGTCCTTGTCTTCAGAAGTCTTTTTTTAGACTATCTGGAAAAGCAGGCGATGCAAAGACAAAAGCCCCTCCCCGGGGGGCGGGGGGCAGCACCCTGACAGCAACAAGGATCTCAGAGCTTCAGCCAAGAGCATGGATTTCTCCCCAGGGCTCCCAACAGTACCCTCTGTTCGTGATTCAGGGTCTTACTCTGTCACCCAGGCTGGAGTGCAGTGGTGCAATCATACATCACTACAGCCTCCAATTCCTGGCTCAAGGGAATCCTCCCACTTCAGCCTCCAGAGTAGCTAGGACCACAGGCACGCGCCACCACGCCCAGGCGTGTAAAGATGGGATCTTGCCATGTTGCCCAGGCTGGTCTCAAACTCCTGGGCTCCAGCAACCCACCTGCCTCAGCCTCCCAAAGGGCTGGGATTACAGGCGTGAGCCACCGTGCCCGGCCTTTTCTTTTGTTGTTGTTGTTGTTGGCTGCCAACTTTGGACTCC
Organism: Pan paniscus; assembly: GCF_029289425.2. Lineage (NCBI taxonomy): Eukaryota > Metazoa > Chordata > Mammalia > Primates > Hominidae > Pan > Pan paniscus. The sequence continues at coordinate 226,072,461 of NC_073249.2, read as the reverse complement.
GGTCCCTTCGCATTCCCGAGCTGTTTTTGCTTCTGGAAGACCAGGGGCATCAGGCATGACTGAAGGACCTGGTCTCCATAAGCTCTGAAACCTGCCGCCCATTAACTCAACCAAAAGTTACGAACCAGCATCATTCACACCACCCCAGCCCCAGTACCTGCTCCGGAGGCCAAGGGCCCAGAGGTCGCCAGACACAAGGCCAGGCACTGGGCAGTTTGGGTTATCTTGTTAGCAAAACTGGGTTCCATTCCCCTTTACTTAAAAAATACATAAAAATATACATTGGGTTTCAAAAATAAGAAAAAGCATCTCCAGACAAAAAAGATGATCTTCATTTTTAAAACCCATGACCCACTCTCGGGAAGGTGTTCCTGTGCTCTGGGCCTGGGGACGCTGGTGCCACCAGATTCCAGGATGGCCAGGTGGACCCGGGGCCAGTGCGCCCAGCCTTCCTTCTGTGCTGTTCTGTGGGCCCCCAGCCTGCCCTGCCCACAGAGCACGGCAAGCAGGTGGACCCCAGACCCGTGACAGAGAGCCACCTGGACATGCCAGGCCACAGCACTGGGCCACCTTTCCAGTGTGAAACAGGGCTTTAAAAGCCAGCGCTGAGCTCGGCCACCTCTTGACCTTCTGAACGGCTGTGGTTTCCAAACACAGATGGATAACCGGGCCGGGCGCAGGGGTGGCCTACTCACCTGGGGGCGAACTCCTTCTGGCACATGGGGCAGCTGCGCAGGGCCGCGGCACCCTCCACAGACGGCTGCTGCTCCACCCTGGGGGCCCTGCAGGGATCAGGTGCCGGGCGCTGGGGCAGGGACCTGCAGGGATCAGGTGCCGGGCGCTGGGGCAGGGACCTGGCGGGGGATTCCAGGTGCCCTCCTGCCCCGTGAAGCAGCCGGTAGGAACGGCCCGGGCCCCACAGGTCCGGCGGAAAGGGTGTCCAGGAAAAGGTCTTGGTTCCGACAGTGAAGACTTCAGTGGGCTCCGGGCCGCACCTGGGCTCCTGCAACACAGAGTTGTTGGGCCTTGCCCAGCGGTGGCTCCCGCCCTGGAAACTCCTCCACCGCTACGATGGGCCCGGTGGGCACACCTGTCCTGGGAAGGCGGGCAGTGAAGGCACCTCGTGATCCAGGATCAGCTCCGGGCTCACCGTGCGCAGTAGCTCGGCCCAGAGCCGCTCCCGCTCCTCACCCCCCAGGAGAAACCAGGGGCGGCCGCCAGAAGGCCTGGGGCAGACAGAGGGGGCAGACAGAGAAGGCAGACAGGGGGTACTCAGTAGGGGAAACGCTATGGTGGGGGAGACCCGGGAGGGCCTGGGGCAGAGACAGCGGGGAGATGGGGGGTACTAGAGGGAAATTCGATGGGGCGGGAGGTGGCCGGCAGGGTTGGGGGAAGGGCTGCTGGGGCAGACAGTGCGGAGATGAGGGGTACTGGGGGTGGGGGAGCGGGGTGGGTGGGTGGAAATATGGGGTCCTCAGCGGGATGAGGCGATGGTTGGGGAGATTGCGGAGGGCCTGGGGAAGATAGAGGGTTAGATGGGGGGGGTGCTCAGGGGAGACGCGATGATGGGAGAGGCGCGGGAGGGCCTGGGGTGGCGCGGGGGAAGCTCGAGGTGGGGTGGGGGCTCAAGGCGGGCGCTGAATGGCGGCGCGGGGTGGGGTGACGGGCGTGGGGGCCGGGCCCGGGGGCAGGGAGCCCTCCCCACGGGAAGAATGGAGCGGGAGGCCCGCGGGGGCGCCGGGAAGCACGTGGGAGCGGGAAAACCGGCCGCGCCCCCGCCCGGCCCCCGGCCTCACCCGCCCGCCGCGGGCGGCCTCCGGCGGCTCAACCCCAGCCGCGGCCTCCGCGCCGCCTCCATCCAAGCCCGCGCCGGGCGGAAGTGAGCGCAAGCCCCGCCCCCGCCCCTCCAGGCCCCGCCCCCGCCCCAGGCCCCTCCTCCAGACCTCTGCAGTGAGGCCGCCCCCCTCCGAGGCAGTCGGAACCCCAGGGGCCCTGATCCCAGCCTGTAGGGAAACTGAGGCCAGGGTTCCTTCGTCCTGCACCGCACAGGGGGGCCTGGCGTGAGGGTGGGGGGCCCAGGTGGGGGAGCCCCGCCCGTGTCCCCTTTCCCGTCCGGGCAGCCCCCGGGCCGGAGCCCCCTCCGTTACCCCGATGGCTGCCCGGCCCGCCCCGGCACTGCCTCCTCCCGGCTGTACCCAACAGCTCCCGCCCCCGTTTCCGGCTCTGCGGAGCCGCCTCTCCTCCCAGGACCATTCCAGGAGTAAATAAAGCTTGAAATCCGCCGTCGCCACCACCGTTTCTTTACAAAAGGCGGGGAACTCAAGCTCCTTAACCAAGAAACCAGAGGCGAAGTGACAAAGTCCAGGTGACTCACTTGGGCCTCAGGGGCCTGGGCCAGGGGCCTGGGCCAGGCCCCTGGGGGCAGCTGAGGGGCTTTCCTGCCTGGACCCCGGGCTCTGCGACCTCAAAGTCGGCCACGTGGTGGCAGCAGCTGCCCAGGCACCCTGGTGCCACACTTGGCTGTGCCCAGTGCCCCATGGGCCCAGGCCACTTGCCTCTCCCTCGGCCCTGCTGGGCCCTGGAGTGGCTGCCACCCTCACGGAAGGAGTGGGGTCTACAGAGATCAGGGTCAGGGGCCCTCACCAGACGCCACTCGGGGCTCTGGGACTCCTTGGCAGTTTCTGCCCTGCCCAGCCCCAGCAGCTTTGGGGCTATGCTGGGCACCCCTCCTGCAGGGCTCCCTGGCTGTTGCTACCCCTCACCTGGCCCCTCCCAGCCCCCAGTCGTCTGTGCCCTCCCTCCAGAACTCAGCTGTGGAGCCCGGCCCTGAACCCAGGCCACCCGAGTGGCCCACCGTCCTTCAAGGGGCCCCAGCCTGGAGGCCATGGGTTGGTGTTCAGGGAAAGGGTCAGCAGCAGGGCCTGGACTGGGAGGTCCCCCTCTCCCTGCATGAGTGGTTTTCTTCCGCACACGTTCCTGCTCTAGATGCCGGAGGCCCCCAGCAGAACAAGATGGAGGCACCAACCCCCAGGCCCTGCGACTTGAGTGAGCAGATGGAGATGCAGTGCTGAGTGCTGCCCGGGCAGGGGGAGGGGGCCTGGGGGAGCTGCTGCAGGCAGTGTGGTCTCAGGGGGCCCTGTGGGAGGTAGCCTGTGGCTGGGCCTGCTCTCAGGCGAGAGAAGCCCAGCCGTGGGGTCTCCGCAGCCCCACGTCCAGCAAATGGCAGGTGCCAGCTGACCAAGCGCTCTCAGACAGCCAGTGTCCAGGGCTCCCCGACAGTCCTGGCTGCCCTGGCTTCAGCTCCGAGCTTCTGGGTCTTTCCTGGAAATGTCACCATGGTCTGCAGGAGGGCCTTGGGTACTTCCAGGAAGACTGGTCCCAGCCTCCCAAGACAGGAGAAAAGGCCAGGCCCAGCAGCCCATGCCTGTAATTCTAGGACTTGGGGAGGTCCAGGCAGGCAGATTGCTTGAGCCCAGGAGTTTGAGACCAGCCTGGGCAACATGGCAAGACCTTGTCTCTATAAATAAAAAATTAGCTGGGCATGGTGGCATGTGCCTGTGGTCCCACCTACTTGGGTGGCTAAGGTGGGAGGATCACCTGAGCCCAGGGAGGTGGGGGCTGCAGTGAGCCAAGATCGTGCCACTGCACTCTAGACCCCAACTCAAAAAAAAAAAAAAAAAAATAGGCCAGGTGTGGTGGCTCAAGCCTGCAATCCCAGCACTTTGGGAGGCCAAGTCGGGAGGATCACTTGAGGCCAGGAGTTTGAGACCAGCCCGGCCAACATGCAGAAACCCCATCTCTACTAAAAATACAAAAATTAGCTGGGCATGGTGGTGCACACCTTTAATCCCAGCTACTTGGGTGGCTGAGGCACGAAAACCACTTGAGCCTAGGAGGCATAGGTTGTGGTGAGCCAAGATCGCACCACTGCACTCCAGCTTGGGCATCACAGCAAGACTCTGTCTCGAAAAACAAACAAAGACAAAGGAGAAAAGCCCTTGGTGACAAGTGTTTGCTCAGCTCTCTGCACCGTGCTGGGGGTGGTGGGGGGTGTTCTTGCTCCTTCCTCTCCCTTCCCCACTCTGGCTCCCAACCCCAGGGTTCTGCTGTTGGACCCGGGGGTGGCTCCTGCCTCCTCCTCCTCTACGGCCCCCACATGGTCCAGTGCCCTCCTGCCACGGGACCGGCTGGCCTCCGGATGGGCTCTGAGCCCCTGGGACCCATCTCCTTCCCTGCCTGGGTCCCTTGGGCAGAGCCTGGGAAACTCAGGCCCCTGCCCTGTCCTGGAGGACCATGTGAGGGACACCTGTGTGTGGCTGCTGCCCCAGAACAGGGGCCTTTCTGGGCGGGAGGACCCAGCCCCCACCCCTGGAAAGCCAAACACTAGAGCTTTGCTGGGGTCTTCAGCATCCTTCCAGCCCCTCCCGGCTCCCCCATGCAGGTGCCCTGGCCACTGGGCCCAAGAGGGGCAGAGCCGAGCAGAAGCAGGGTGGGGTCTCGAGTGACCCAGACCCAGGACACCTGCGCTGCCCGGCTGGCGCAGGCTGCTTGGGAAGCTCTCGCTGCGGGTGCCCCAAGGGTAGGAGGCACGGGCCTGCAGGGGACCTCAGGGCTGGCTGAGCCTGGCTCCAGCCTGCAGCACTGAAGCTGGGGGGCCCCCATCCCCTTGAGTCTTAGCCACCCCAGTGGGCCTCATTTACCCTTGGCCACCAGGGAAGAGGAGCCAGGGCCCCAGGCCAGTGCCATGGGGCAGAAGGCAGGGCCTCTGGGCCTGGTGCTTTGGGGACGCAGAGGCAGCACAACATGTCACAGTTGTCCTCCTGGGGGCTCTTCCCCTCCGGTTTATCTGCTGCTCTGGATTAATCTCCCCTCCTCCCATGTCACCACTGGGGAGGGGGCAGTGGGGCAGGCCCCTGTGACCTACAGCCAGGGATAAGTCCACAGAGAAAGGCACTGGGGTGACCTCTGCTCTGGGCACGTGGCGGGTGCCTCCACTTGTCAGGAAGCCTGACCCCCAATCCCCTCCCGCCTGACAGCTTCCCGACAGCTGCCTGCCAGCCGAGGGCCTGGAAGGGGACCGGCCACTCAAGACTCTCAAGACAAGGAAGCGTGTTCACCTCCAACAAACATACCTTGTCCTGCCTGTCCTCAAGTTACCAGCACGACACAGCGGTGCTGGTGATGGTGGTGGTGGAGGTTTCAAAGTTGAACCTGATGAAAACGCTCCACTTCTTCGGAGCCATCTGCTGCTGTGGTGACGGAGTTTTGCTTTATTGGAAAATAATTTCTGGTTGGGACTGACACGTGCACAGTGGAAATGAGTTTTTTTCTAAGCCAAAATTCATGTTTACAAAAGAACGTTTCAGCTGTGGGAGTTTGCATCCCAGGCACAGCAGAAGGTGCTCGAGTGGGTGGGGGCATCAGAGCCACCCATCTCCTACTCCCGCACCTGCAGACCGGTGGGCTAGGAGGCCCCTTACCCTCTGTGGCAAAAAAGGACACATTTATGGATGATGAATCAGGCCCCAGCCCACTGAGCTGGTTTCAGAAGCCAGGCTGGCCGTAGGTCAGGGAGCCAGGCCTCTCCAACTCCTTCCACCGCGGAAGAACAAGTGTCCCAGCCACTGGCATCCTCAGAGTCACCCAAATGATCATCTCTGCCCAGCGCTGACACCCTGCAAATCAGGCTAAGACAGCGGTGACAGGCCCTGAGGCTGGCAGGCCTAAGCAGCCCGGTGGCCGTGCACCCTCCCAATTTCCAAGTGAGACCTGTGGCCGACAGGCACCCTGGGCACATGCTGAAGGCACTGGGCTGCCTCCACCCCTTCCCACGTGGCTAAATGGCCCAGCACCCACGCACGGTGCCCTGACAGTGCTCACCTGCTGGCAAGGACAGCCAAAAGGCCCGGGCAGCCTTCTGACGCAGCCAGGAACTGGGCTGTGCTCCACCACACCTGCTGGCCCGTGGATGCCAGGCAGGCACGCCCACCCATAGCCAGATGTGGTGGCATTTATGGGATACGGGAGTGCCAGGCAGACAGGCTGTGAGAGACAGTTGCCTGGGAAACATCGCCAGATCTTTGGGGCAGCAGAGCAGGTGCTCGGGCCCACACATGGGGTGCAAGAGTAGGGGTGTGCCTTGGTGCCCTTGGGCACCGACAGCCTCCTCACAGCCTCAGTGGCGGGGTCATGGCACAGGCCTGCCCCTGACCCCAAGAACCGGAAAGCCAGGAGCAGCTGGGGAGGGCCCTGGCCCGGGAGAGACAGCGGTCCTGTTTCTGAACCCCATCCCAGCCATGGCCTGTGTCTGGGCCAGCATCCCCGACCAGATGGGGCCAGCCGCCCTCTCTCAAAGTCCCCAGCACCCCTTCAAGAAGTATCCGGTTCACACCCTCCCACAGCCTGTCCTCCATCCCCACGTGTCGGGCTCAGCCCCCTGCCCCACTCAGCCCCCACCCAGGGGCGGGCTTTTATCAGCCCCAGATCCTGCTCTGACGTCCCCTCCCCGGAGAAGCTTTCCCAGCCCAGCCCAGCCCAGCCCAGCCCAGCCCAGGCTTCTCTCTCCACCCCACTGCCCTGCTGGGAAATTGTGAGCTCAGATGCTGATTGGTCTACCCAGGAGGGCGGTCCTGTGTGCTCTGTTCCCTGGGAAGCCTCTCAGAGTGCGCGGCACCAAGGAGCCAGTCAGGGAGTGGAGACCTCTCAGGGCACCCCTCCTCTGGGGAAGGCAAGTCACAGAAACCAAGCTGGAGGAGCACTGTGGGTTGAGCAGCGTCTCCGAAGACTCATGTCCACCAGTACCTGAGAAAGTGGCCTCGCTCGGAAGCAAGGTCTGTGCCGATATAATCAAATCAGGATGAGGCGATACTGGGTTAGGGTTGGCCGTGAATGCAGTGTGAGCAGTGTTCTTGTAAGAAAAGGAAAATTGTCCGGGCACAGTGTCTCACGCCTGCAATCCCAGCACTTTGGGAGGCCGAGGCGGGCAGATCACTTGAGGTCAGGAGTTCTAGACCAGCCTGGCCAACATAGTGAAACCCCGTCTCTACTAAAAAATACAAAAATTAGCTGGGTGTGATGACAGGCACCTGTAGTCTCAGCTACTCGGGAGGCTGAGGCAGGAGAATCGCTTGAACCCAGAAGGCAGAGGTTGCAGTGAGCCAAGATTGTGCCATTTTACTCCAGCCTGGGCAACAGAGCAAGACTCCGTCTCAAAAAAAAAAAGAGAGAGAAAGAAAAGGAAAATTGGCCAGGTGCTGTGGCTCATGCCTGTAATCTCAGCGCTTTGGGAGGCCGAGGCAGGTGGATCATGTGAGGTCAGGAGTTTGAGACCAGCCTGAAAGACATCGTGAAACCCCATCTCTACTAAAGATACAAAATTAGCTGGGTGTGGTGGTGGGCGCCTGTAATCCCAGCTACTTAGGAGGCTGAGGCAGAAGAATCACTTGAACCCAGGAGGCAGAGGTTGCGATAGGCCGAGATCGTGCTGTTGCACTCCAGCCTGGGCGACAAGAGCAAAACTCTATCTCAAAAAAAAAAAAAAAAAAAAGGAAAGGAAAATTTGGACAGAGAGACACAGGAAGGAGGCTTGGGGTTGGGGGTGGAGCAGCTGCACGCCAGGGAATGCCGGGGGCCCGGGGCTGGAAGGGGCAGGCAGCAGCCACCCAGAGCCTTCAGAGGGAGCTCCACCCTCCCAACCACTGATTTTGGACACCAGCTGCCTGAACTGTGAGAATATACATGTTACTCGTTTTAGGCTCCCAGTGTGTGGTCATTTTTTCACAGCAGCCCCAGGAGACACGCAGCAGGCTCCCGGCTTTCCAAGCCGCCAGGCACCAAGTTCAGCTTGAAAACCCTGAGCCCAGCTGGGTGCGGGGAGCCCTCGGTCTCCTGTCCACCACACCCGGAGCTGAGGAAGCGGCTCCCCCATGGGCCAAGAGCTGGAAGGGGGCCCTTGGAGGACCCCCCAAGGTCCTCCAAGTGGGCCAGGAAACCTCTGCAGGTGGAGAGGGTGGCTGGGACCCCCTCAGGAGTCCCCAGGGAAGGTCTGGCTTCTCGGCTCTGTAGAATCAGCTTTGTCCCCAGTTCAGCACGTTTTTATGGGAAATCTGCTGGCTGGGGACAGCCCTTGATGTCCTGAGATGAGATGCTGCCTGGTCCCTGCACCTTCCAGGACCCAGCTCACCTGTGGCGCACAGGTTTCCACTTGTCATAGGAAACTGTGCTTGGTGCATCCCCTGTGCAGCTGGCTGTGAACTGTGGGCTCCAACCCTGCTTGGTTTGCTTCAACTTTCTGAGTGACGTGCAGACCTTCACAGAGGAGCCATGGGGTGGCTCCATCCAACGCCTCCCTCGCTGCCCCTGCGTTGGAAAATAAGGACAGTGGGTGGCCTGGGCCCTGCGCATCCTCCAGAGGGTCAGGGACACGCACGGTGAGCGACCTCTGTAGGCTCGAAGGCACAGCCTGGAAGGACTGGGACACCCATGGGCAGGGAGCAAGAAGGCACCGCCGGGGGCTTAGGTCTTGTTTGTCCATCTGGTAGAATTGCTGACTTTTAGAGAAAGGGACCTGAGGCTGGGCACGGTGGCTCACACCTGTCAAATCTCAGCACTTTGGAAGGCCAAGGCGGGTGTATCACCTGAAGCCAGAAGTTCAAGACCAGCCTGACCAACATGGTGAAACCCCATCTCTACTAAAAATACAAAATTTAGCCGGGCGTGGTGCCGTGCGCCCATAGTCCCAGTTATTTGGGAGGCTGAGACAGGAGAATTGCTTGAACCTGGGAGGCGGAGGTTGCAGTGAGCCAAGATTGTGCCACTGCACTCCAGCCTGGGTGACAGAGCAAAACTCCAACTCAAAAAAAAACAAAAAGTCTGGGCGCGGTGGCTCACGCCTGTAATACCAGCACTTTGGGAGGCCAAGGCAGGCGGATCACGAAGTCAGGAGCTTGAGACCATCTTGGCTAACACGGTGAAACCCTGTTTCTACTAAAAATACAAAAAATTAGCTGGGCGCGCTGGTGGGCACCTGTAGTCCCAGCTACTTGGGAGGCTGAGGCAGGAGAAAGGCGTGAACCCGGGAGGCGGAGCTTGCAGTGAGCCGAGATCGCGCCACTGCCCTCCAGCCTGGGCGACAGAGCAAGACTCCGTCTCAAAAAAAAAAGAAGAAGAAGAAGAAAAAGAAAAAGTGGCCTGAAAGTTATGGCCCAAAAATGGGCCTGATTTTCTGTTTCTCTTTTCCCCTGGGTGCTCCCTCAGGGACTGTTCGGAGAACCAGGCTCCAGGAGGCCCCTGTGCAGACTCCGGGCTGTCCTGCAAACCCCAGCACCATGTGGCCTTGGCCCAGGGCTGCTCTCCCCTACCAGGTGCCCGAGGAGGAGGTGGCCTCTGTTCCTTCCAGCTATGCCCTCCATATGTGCCACCGGACCCCATCACCACGAGCCCCAGCTAAGTGACAGCCAACAACCCTACTTCTGTTTTTGTTTTTGTTTTAGAGACAGGGTCTTGCTCTGTTGCCCAGGCTGGAGTGCAGTGGCGAAATCTCGATTCACTGCAACCTCCACCTCCTCGGTTCAAGCAATCCTCAACACCTCTTTATTTTTATTTTATTTGTTTATTGAGACAGAGTCTCCCTCTGTTATCCAAGCTGGAGTCTAGTGGCACGATCTTGGCTCACTGCAACTGATGCTTCCCTGGCTCAAGAAATCCTCCCACTTCAGCCTCCCAAGTAGCTGGGACTACAGGCACAAGCCACCCCACCTGGTTAATTTTTTGTTTTGTTTTGTTTTGTAGAGACGGGATGGGATTTTGCCATGTTGCCCAGGCTGGTCTTGAACTCCTGAGCTCAAGCCATCCTCTTCCCTTGGCCTCCCAAAGTGCTAGGATTACAAGCATGAGCCACTGCACCAGGCCCTGGCTAATTTTATTTTTTGTAAAGATAGGGTCTCATAATATTGTCCAGGCTGGTCTCGTCAAACTCCTGGCCTCAAGCAATCCTCCTGCCTTGGCCTCCCAAAGTGCCATATACCCCCACTTCTGGGTGAGCAATTTCCGACTTTGTGGTGTGAGGGATGATGTCTGACATGAAGCTCCATCCTCCTCCCTGGGGTCCATCCTGCAGTGGGAGCCGTCCTCCCAGCCAGCTGGTGACTGGACAACAGTGCTGTCCATCCGAGTGGGATACTGGCTGAGACTCTCCTCACCCTCCCATCCCCCTTCTGCTTTTCTCCCTGCCCATGGCCTGGCAACCTTCCCCGGGGCCAGAGAGCAGCCCAGGGTCCTGAGGCCCCAGGAAGCTATCTGGCCACTGGAAGTAGTGGCCTGATGCCCAGCAGAATCTCTGAACAGGCCCTTTGCCTGCAGCCCAGGTGGGGCCAAGGCACAGCTAGGATCCCGACAGGCCAGAGAGTGGCCGCTGAGACAAGCCCCGCCCTCCCTTCTGCCGCCTTCTTCCCCCCAGGCTTCTCCATAGTGGGGCAGGCTCTCTGGACACCCCTCCGCAGTCAGGGCCCACCCATGGCTGCCCTGCCCAGGCCTGGGCACAGCTGCACTGACTGTTCCTGGCAGCCTCACCGATGCAGGCCACCCTGCTGCTCCAGCTCAGTCCAGCACAGGTGTTCTCGCTCTGGGGTTGGCCTGGCGCTGACCTGTGCACCTGACAGGGAAGGTAGGCAGCTCTAGAGCTGGCTGGTGCCCCTCACCTGGGGTGGAGCTGGGGCAGGTCCCACATTTCTCAGAAGGACTCCAGGATGCAGCTGCGTCTGGGGCCTGAGCAGAGGGAAGATATCAGGCTGGGGCCGGCTGCTGGGCCTGTCCTCTCTGAGTTGCCTCAAATCCCCTGTTCCTTGAGTGGTCCTGGAGCCTGGCCTCAGGCCTCAGGGCACCACACTACTTGCCTCCAGGGACCAGCCTGTTCACCCCACACCCAGCCCTGTGACAGAGGTGCTGTCGCGTGGCCCCACTTACAGATGGGTCAACTGAGGCCCAGGGCATCTGTCCACTTGTCATGACAGTGAGCGGCCAAGCTGGATGTGAACCCAGGTTTTTGTATGCTGCCGCCCGGTGGGGTTGGGGAGGAGTTAGTGGCACCCACTGACCTCCCACTGGGGATCGGGGTCAGGGAGTGAAGTAAATGCCTGGCTCTCCAAGCACCCTGGGGCAGCCCCTCCAGCCTGGGAGAGCCAGCTCACATCTGGGCAGTTGGTGAGGCCAGCTCCTGCCATCTCGGGTCCCCATGCACTTCTCAGATGTGAAAGCCCCTTGCTAGCCTCCACAGACCCTCACAGACGGCCTCACAGGCCAACACCCAGCGGCTGCACTGTCCATGGTCACTATCTCTGCAGCCCGCGTGTGCGGCCAGTGTCCCTCCGGTGACCCCAGGCCCAGGTGCCCGGCTGTTGGTCCTGCCAGCATCGTGAGCCGTGGTCTGCCGTCCTGGCACATCCTGAATGGAGGTGCACGCATAGAGGCTGCCTGTGAATCTCCTGCGCTTCCTCAGATGGATTTGCCCCCTTCTGGGACGTGCCCTGGGGACGGTCAGTTCTCCCAAATAGTGACTTCCTTTCTCCACATAATGAGAGCCTTTGGCTGAGGGATTGGGAGGACCAGGAAAAAGCCTCCAGGCCACGTGGGGCGTGACTTGGCGATCCCGGTGGCTCCGGGCGTCAGCTTGGACCCCGGACGCCCCTCACAGCTCACAGCCCTGTGGCCTGCTCTGAGGGCCCCGCCCGCCGCCGAGCCCCCGGGAGCCGGAGAACCCGCAGGACGTCAGCCGGGTGGATTCCCTCCCACTGCCCCTGACCCCACTGCCCAGCGCCTTCAGGACTAGCGGATGATGGACTTGTGCTAAACTGGCTACGACCCCTCCGGAGCAGGGTCCTGGGTAAATCAGCAGTGAGCTGCAGGCTCAGCCAGCCGCCGCCTTTGGTTTCCTCCCGCCGCCGGCTCACCCCACCTCAGACCGGAGCTAGCTCTCCAGCCTGGTTCCTCTGCCGGACCCTCCTCCCGGGCACCTCCCACGCCCCGCCCTCAAGCCCCGCCCCTCAAGCCCCCTCCCTCCCCTCGGGCCCCCCATACCCCGCCCCGCCCCCCGGGCGCCACACGTCCCGCCCCTCAAGCCCCGCCCCTCCCTCCGGGCTCCCCACGCCCCGCCCCTCCCACGAGGCTCCCTCACGCCCCGCCCCCAAGCCCCGCCCTTCCTCCCGGGCTCCCCTACGCCCCGCCCCTCAAGCCCCGCCCCGCCCCCCAGGCGCCACACGCCCCGCCCCTCAATCCCCGCCCCTCCCCCGGGCTCCCCCCACGCCCCGCCCCTCTCTCCGGCCCCCTACGCCCCGCCCCCGCTCCTCCTTCTGGCGCTTCCCTTGCCCCGCCCCTCCCAGTGCCACCGTCCTTCCAGGCAGCGCCCACACCCCGCCCCTCATGGGCACCACCCACACAAGCAAGCCCCGCCCCGCAGGGTCCCGCCCACGTTCCGCCCCACCCCGCCCCAGCTGTGTCCTCGGCGCCCAGCCTGGGGCAGCCGTCCCCGTGAGCCCCGCGAGGGGAGCCTGTCCCAGCCACCTCGCCGCTTCAATTTCCTCCAGGTCCACAGGCCCAGCCCGGCGCGCGCCGCTCGTTCTGCGACCTCCAGGGCGAGCGCGCTTCCGGGGCGGCCGTGCAAGAGGCGTGGGAAGCGCGCGGGGGGTTCTGAGCGTGCAGTCGCCGCCTGCGGACGGCGAAGGGGCGGGTGAAACGAGTTTCCAGCGTCGAGCCTGCTTCGTTTCAAGGTGGACGCCACATGCAAGCCACGAGCGCGTCGCCGCACGGTGTACGCCCACGGTCCGGGCCGGGCGTTCTGCGGGTGCCCCCGCTGCGCCGCAGGCCTCAGTGGCGCGCCCGGGGACTGGAAGGCTGAGCCGCCCTCCTCCCATGTGCGCGGGAGTCCCTCCGCCACTGTGCCCAGATCGCCGGCGAAGCGCAGGGGGAGGCTGGGAAGGGCATCGGGAGACACGGGCCTGCGCCCCCTACCCGGGCCCCGGCCCACCTGTCCGCACACCTGTCCGAAGCCTTAAAAGGTCTCCATTCCTTTTCGGTCTGATCTGAGAGCCGAGCTCTCGGTAGGGATGGGGACCCAGGGCTCGGCCTGCAGGTGCCGTGCCAATTAGGGCCCAGGCAGGAGAGGGGCGTCCCTGCATTGGGGCTCCATCATTACGTTCGCATGGCCACTCTAGCATGGGAGGGGGGCAGGGCCTTTCCCTGTTAGTTCACTTCCCTGTTGGTACTCACCGACCTGTCTGTGGAAAGGCAGCAATGGTCGATTTCCCCCTTAAGAAACAAAGCGTGAAGGAGGAAGAGAGGCTACAGGCATCTCCCATCCGGGAGACCCTGTCTCTAACGGGCCATACGGGGTCCCCCTGTGTCTCCTGCAGCCCTGCACAGCCCCGGTCTGAGGCACCTTTTGGAGGGAGTGGCCCAGCTGTCCCGGCCTTTGCCACCCGGCGTCCTGTCCCAGTTTATCTGTGTCCAGTCCGATTCATGGGCTCATGGATTGGAAAGCTGTGACAGACGCCCTGGGCTGGGAGGTATAAAACGAAACTGTTTAACTCCAGTGAAAAAACAGTTGCAGGGACCCCAGAAGTGGGAAAAGGTCGCTCTGAGCACCTACCGTGGGGTGGGTGTGATTCTGAGACTAAGGCTCTGGGGGCTGGGCGTGGTGGCTCACGCCTGTAATCCCAGCACTTTGGGAGGCCGAGGCGGGCGGATCACGAGGTCAGGAGATCGAGACCATCCTGGCTAACACGGTGAAACCCCGTCTCCACTAAAAATACAAAAAATTAGCTAGGCGTGGTGGCAGGTGCCTGTAGTCCTAGCTACTCGGGAGGTTGAGGCAGGAGAATGGTGTGAACCAGGGAGGTGGAGCTTGCAGTGAGCTGAGATGGTGCCACTGCACTCCAGCCTGGGTGACAGAGCAAGACTGTCTCAAAAAAAAAAAAAAAAAAAAAAAGGCTCTGGGACCCCTGGCCCACGAGCCCCAAGCCACGGCCTCCTGCCTGGGAGGTGTGGCTCCCCATGCAGCCAGCTTCTTCCCTGCCTCAGATCAGCGACCTGCACTCTGTCCAGGAGGAGGGGAGACTTGCCCAGGGACAAACCCGAAAACACGGCAAGGTCAGGGGAGGAGGGCACTGTTTCCTGTCGAAGTCCACATTTGTGAAAAAACATTGATTGGGCAGAGAGAGGTGCTGTATTCTGGAATGGAGGTGAGTGGGGGGCCAGTGAGGGCTGGGCCGGTGAGGGGTGGATGTGATGTTTTGCCTGGCCCAAGGGAGCTGGTGCCCCAGGTTCCCAGTCTGCTGGCAGAGCTGGGTCCTGGTGGGGGCAGAGCTGGGCAGGCCCACGTGGCCTGTGCATCCAGGTTGTCTTGTCCCCTTAATCCTTCAGAGGATGAACCCCCACCCTTCGCCGGCCTTCTTGGGCGTGGTCTGGTAGATAACTGGAGCTGGGAGAGGCTGAAGACAGTCAAAGCTGCTCTCCTCTTTTCTAGGTGAGAACAGTGAGCCCGCAAGGTCAGGGAGCTGCCCCCAGGTCATCTGGGCTGTCGGAGATGGAGGCGGGAGAGGAGCCGTGTGCTCCTGATCCCTGGCCCAACGCTCTCCTTCCCCGTCGCCCACTTGGCATCGGCCCTACCCGGGGCCCGGACTCCCACTCACGCACTGGAAACTCCCTGTCTTGGGGCCACGCACACCATGCCTGGCAGGAGCTGGAGATGCAGCAGAGCAGGCGCGGCTGCAGGAGTAGCCGTGTTTCCTACAGTGGAGAAGGGGACCCTGGCAGGAGCACTGCCCAGCCAGGCACGTGGTGCTCAACCCTGTGGGCACTGACCCCACAAAAGGCCGGGGTTTGTGCTGCAGGAGGCCTCTGTTTGGGGAGAGCTCTGTCCCGGCTCCAGTGCGGCGGCCCTCCCCCAGCCTGCTGGAATGGGACCTCATCCCTGCTCCAGCGTCATGGACTTTTCCGGCCTTGGGTTGAGGCCTCAGCGATTCAGGCGGGGCCGTTTTGGTAACACCCGTGTGTGTGCGTGTGTGTGTGTGTGTGTGTGTGTGCATGCGTGCAGGCATGTGAGCCTGTGTGTGCCCGCGTGCCTGCACGTGTGTGGACATGCGTGCGGTGTTTCCGCCCCAGGGCTGGACACCAAGGCCCGTCTTGGATGCAGGGTGTTTTCTGCAGGGGAAACTGAGGCGTGGGAGGCTCAGCCCCATGCCTGGGGGGGTGACTGCCAGCGAGTCAGCCTCAGAGCTCCCACTCCTGGGCACAACGGGCACCTGGCCCTAGGGCCTGGGCTTCTTGGGAGCCCAGGGCCTTGGCTGCACACAGACCATGGCCCTGGGTCCCAGGCCAGGGGTGTCCTCTCAGCCCTGCCTCCCTGCAGTGCACGTCCTCCAGCCCGCCTTCTGGTCTCTTTTCTTCCTCTCAACTTTACCCTCTCTCCCTCCCTTCCTCTCTCTGCCCCCCTCCTGGCAAGCGGATTGCAATCCAAACTTGTTGTTAACTTCTCCCCTGCAGTTGTCCACGGGCCCTTCCAAGTTAAACATTACTCATGGCGACAAGAGCCCGCAGGGCAGTGCCTGGCCTGGAGGTGGACCCGCGTGCGGAAGGTGCTGGGAGGGGGTGAGTACCAGGCCCCTCCCTGCAGCATCTGTGGGGCAGCTGCTGGTACAGGTGGCCCCAGCACCCTGAGCCCATACCTGGGTCCCTGCAGCCTCTTGCCTCGCCCTTTGGAGTCACGAATGTGCCTGTTTATGTAACCCCCATGCTCGGCCAGAGCGGGTAAGCCTGTGGGCAGCAGCTCCCTGGGCAGGCTTGGGAGGGGCCAGCCAGGGGCCCCAGAGGGGTTTGGGCCGGGCCAGGCGAGAGCCCTCCCCTCAGCCGGTCACTCCAGCTCTGTGCCAGGCTAGGAGTGGGACTGGAAACAAAGTGTTCAGAAAAAAATAGCCTCATCTGTTTTGAATCGATTCCGCTTATCGGGCCCTCAGTTTTCCCAGCAGGGAAGTGGAGGGATGGGGAGTCATGGGCTCAAGCACCTCAGGGAGCCCCCACAGCTGCGGGAGGCACAAAGCCCGGACCCCACTCACTGCACCCAGCAGCTGCTCCACCCTTGCCTGTCAAGAGCCTCCCAGGTTAGGAGCAGAGCCCCCCAGGCCGGGTTCCCCAGGGGAGCAAAGCTGGAGGTCAACAGCAAACAGGCACGGTGTCCTCTACCCACCATCTGCCTCCCCATCCCTCGCGTCCTCTCTTACCACTCTGCCCTCCACCTGCTGCATGCATCCTGCAGGGACCCAAGCACCGTCCTGCCCCCAGGCCTTTGCGCTGCTGGCCCCCGCCCCGAAAGCTTATCCCACACCCATTTTAGGGCTGCTGAGATGGACCTCATAGGAAGCCCTCCTCCAACTCAGCACCTCTCGACTTACCCTCGTCTATTCCTTTTAAGAACATGGACCCCCATCCAACATAGAACATTTGGAGACTTAATTTTTTATGCTTTCCCAAGGAAGCTGCCAGCTCGCTAGAACAGGAACTCTTTCCGCTGTGTCCGTGTGCTTGCTGTAGGGAGGCATGTAGTCAACTCCACAGAAGAAACCATTTCCACACTCACCCGCCCAGCGCCCTCAGGGCCCAGCCCCCTGGCCGGCACCCGGACCCTGTCGGGCAGGACACATCTGGCTGACCAGAGCTCAGGCCAGGGGCCTCCCGTGGGGCTCAGCGGGGACAGCTGGATCCTGAGCCAACAGGGGGAGGGCAGCAGGCCGAGGCACACAAAGTTCAGGGGGGCTGCTTGGTGCTGGTGGCGTTCGGCCACCCCACTTTGTGCAGGACTATGGGCCACTCATCCAGGAATTCCACACCCTCCACGTGAAGCCTCCCTCCTGCCCTGCTCACACCCCCAGGACCCTTCAGGCTCCCAGCCTTCCAGCCTGCCTCCTGCCTTCTGTCCAGACAGAGCTTGTCGGAGGAGGCGCTTCCGTGGACGCACATCCCTGCTGCAGCCAGGTTCCATCCAGGGAGCACAGAACCTGTCCTGGGCACCGAAACGCTCACGGGGCCTCTGTCCCACTGGGCCCCCTCTTGAGAGGCCTCTTCCCAGCACCTCACCCTGGAATGCAGCCTCAGGGTGGGGGGTCCTGAGGGGGGGCTGGGGGAAAAGGCCCTGCCTAGTGCCCTGTGGCTGTGCTCTCCAGGCACCTTGTCTGTGACAGGGTCTTTGGGGGCTCTGGCGATGGGCGGCTCACCTGCCTGCCTCGTGCCCAGACCTGCGAGTGTGCCTGCCCGTGTCAGACAGAGGCGAGTTGGGACTTCACACCTGAAATCAAGCGGGAGGGTAGGAATGTGAGCCTCGAAACCACCTTCTTTCTGTATCGTTTCTGGGAGTGGTGATGTCGGCCAGTGGGACACCTGCTGAGGGTCCTCTTTTCCCATCTGGGTGCTGGCGGGACAGAGGGTGGCTGTGACCTTCACCCAGGCTGTGCTGAGAGCTCCAGCCCCCCACAGCGCCGACAGCCCTGCCTGCCGCCTCCCCCACCCCAGACCCTGCCCTCCTACCCTCCACGCCTGCTTTGGGGAGGAGGCCAGGTGGGGGTGGGGCCGATTTAGTCACAGGCCCTGCTTCGGCAATGAGACCCCAGCAACCCCCCAGGTAAGGGGGCCTTGGGGGCTGGGTGGGGGTGGCTCCTCGGGGCTCCTCCTGCCCTCCGGGGGCTGTGAAGCTTTCTGGGCAGCACTAGTCCCTTTTGCAAGACACTGCCAAGACTTGTGGCATTTCTGTGGGTCTCTGCATGCACAGCAGAGCACGCACATGCACCAGGGCTGGGGCTCTTCTCCTGGAGGGTGACCCTGGGAATGGGTAGCCTTGCCCACCCAACCTTGGTCACCAGTGGCCATCCAGCCCCAGGTGTCCCCATCCTCAATTTGGGCTGAGGGCAGACTGCAGGCTGGCGTTGCAGAGGCAGCTGGGTAAAGTGTGGTCCCAGACAGGGACGCAAGCTGGCGATTGCTGCGGGGGACCTGGGCCTGGGCTTAGCGACTGCCGCCCCTATCCAGATGCCTGATTGGAACCAGGGTGTGGGGCCGGGCCCTGCAGCGCCTGTCTTGCCCGGGCTGGAGCCCTAGAGCTGTGCGACCTGGGGCCAGGGTGTTCTGACGACTCACTCTCAGGGGCTGGATGCCCTTGGGCACCACGGCGGGTGCCTAGCAGACCGTGCTGTACACCATACCCCTGCTCTGGCCATCTGTGGGCTCCTTGGGCCCCTGCTGCCATGCCACTGCCTCTCTTGGGAGCAAGTTTGTTTTCTTTTCTTTTTCTTTCTTTTTTTTTTTTTTTTTTTTGAGACAGAGTTTCGCTCTTGTTGCCCTGGTTGGAGTGCAGTGGCGCGATCTCGGCTCACTGCAACCTCTGCCGCTCAGGTTCAAGTGATTCTCCTGCCTCAGCCTCCCAAGTAGCTGGGATTACAGGTACCTGCTACCACGCCTGGCTAATTTTATATATATATATATATATATATATATATATATATATATATTTTTTTTTTTTTTTTTTTTTGAGACAGAGTCTTGCTCTGTTGCCCAGGCTGAAGTGCAGTGGCACAATCTGGACTCACTACAAGTTCCGCCTCCCAGGTTCACGCCATTCTCCTGCCTCAGCCTCCCCAGTAGCTGGGACTACAGGCACCCGCCACCACGCCCGGCTAATTTTTGTTGTATTTTTAGTAGAGACGGGGTTTCACTGTGTTAGCCAGGATGGTCTCCATCTCCTGGCCTTGTGATCCGCCTGCCTCGGCCTCCCAAAGTGCTGGGATTACAGGCGTGAGCCACCGTGCCCGGCCAGTTTTTTATATTTTTATTAGAGACGGGGTTTCATCATGTTGGCCAGGCTGGTCTCAAACTCCTGACCTCAGGTGATCCACCTGCCTCGGCCTCCCAAAGTGCAGGGATTACAGGCGTGAGCCACCGTGCCTGGCCGAGAGCAAGCTGCTGCTTTTTTTTTTTTTTTTGAGACGGAGTCTTGCTTTGTCGCCCAGGCTGGAGTGCAGTAGTGTGATCTCGGCTCACTGCAAGCTCCACCTCCCAGGTTCACACCATTCTCCTGCCTCAGCCTCCCGAGTAGCTGGGACTACAGGCGCCCGCCACCACGCCCAGCTAATTTGTTTTTTTGTATTTTTAGGAGCGACAGGGTTTCACCGTGTTAGCCAGGTTGGTCTCAATCTCCTGACCTCGTGATCCGCCCGCCTCAGCCTCCCAAAGTGCTGGGATTACAGGCGTGAGCCACTGCGCCAAGAGCAAGCTTCTGATGTAGGGGCTGCGGGGGGCTTCCCAGGCCAGGCAGGTTGCTGTCTCAGCGCCAGCCTGTAGCCTCCTCCCAGGATCTGGAGCAGGAGGGTGGCTGTCTTTTGCGTTCAATCCGCTGGGCTGCTGTGGGGTTCCCGCAGAGCTGCTCCAAGGGGCCGAGAGAAGGAAGGACGCTGCCCCCAAGGACAGACGGGCAAGCTGGAGTCAGGAGAGGCGCAGCCGTGGCCCACAGGCCTTGGATCTCTGGTTGGGGGAGCACCAGGTGGGTATGGGAGGGGGCCAGGGAAGCCCTGCGGCCCCCCCAACCCCCACCCCCGGCCCCAGGCAGCAGTACCTCCAAGGCCTGGGCGGCAGGAAAGGGAGAGATGACGTCATTGCCGCCTGGAATCTGCTGTTTGGAGGCGTCGCCATGGAGACCGGAAGGCTCAGGGTGGGTAAAAATAGCAAACCCAAGAGGGTGTAAGTTCCAAGAACGCGAGTCTCTGAAAAGCGAGGCATCCATGTTCTCGTTGCCTGGAGGACAGAGGGCCCAGGCTGGGAGTCTAGCGGGAGGGGCCGCTCGGGGCTGCTGGCTTGCAGCCACCCACACGCGGTGTGTCCCTGCCACAGCCACGGAGAGCTTTGTCCCCGCGCAGGGTGTGGCGGGCGTGGCAGGCTCCCAGCAGGAGGCGTCTGCAAGCACGCTCCCTTCCTTTGCTTGGGCACCGGAGCCTTAGCCGAGGCCGCTCTGCAGGGACTTTTCCTTCCTCGGAGAGGGGAAGCGGCCGTGGCCTGTGAGTCGCTGGGCTTCCCAGGCCTCATCCAGGCCGGAACTCCGTGCCTCCAGGAGGCCTCTGCTGGGGCGGGAGGTACCAGAGCTGGGGTTTTCGCTGCCTGGCCTGAATGCTCTTTTCCTGCCCCAGTTTTGGAGAAGGAAAGGGGCGGTTGCCTGAGAAAGCGTCCTGCACCCCAGTCCTATTCCTCTAGGGGTGGTTTTCTTGCCAGGAAGCAGGATTTTCCTCCAGGCCAGGAGGTGGCCGTCCTGCTCCTTCTGGGCTTGGTCCCCGGAAACGCCAGTACATACTGTCTGCACCTCCCTTTGGCTGCGTCCCAGTGTCCTCAATGGGTCCCCCCAAGTCCCAGGCCACAGAATACGGCAGGAGGCCCGAGGGCTCTGGGCTGCTCTCCCCAGATGGCCGAGTCCGTGGAGAAACCCTGTAGCCGCGAGGGGCTCCCTGGCCGGGTGCCACCTCTGAGAAACTCTGCCCTGTCTTGGCTCTCGGTGTCGCTGGGGGCTCCTCTCTCCCAGGCCAGGCTGCACCGGGGCACCGAGGGGACCTCGCCTGGCTTCTTCCTCCCGCAGCGCGAGCCTAGGCAGAAGTGTCACTGGGCTCAGGAACCCTCAGATGGCCCAAGAATGACCCAGGAACCCTGAGAAGGCCCAAGAATGACCCAGCAGCCCTCAGATGGCCCAAGAGCACCCCGAGTGGGGAGGGATCCAGGGTGATTCCCAGCCCCGAGAAAGGAAGCCCCATTCCGGGAGGGTGACTGTCCCCGAGCGGGGGGATGACTGTCCCCGGGCGGGGGGGTGACTGTCCCCGGGCGGGGGGGTGACTGTCCCCGGGTGGGGGGGTGACTGTCCCCGGTTGGGAGGCGACTGCCCACTACAGCAACAAACGTTCTCTTGAGCAGCCTGGGGAACGCTTTCCTCCCTCCGTGCCGGAGGCTGGTGGGGCTGAGTCTCCGCCGCTCCCTGGGTGCTAAATCCTGGAACATCTTCAAAGAGTTTCAGTCCCTTCTCTTCTGCACACACCATTGTTCTCAGGGTGGCAGGGCACCCTCTTCCTCCACCCAGGGCAGGGGGAGCACGGGGTCTCACCTCTCACGCCCAGACCTCCCTTGGCTTGTGGTGGCCTTGACTGGAGAGGGCGAGGGGACATAGAGCCCTGTGTAGGGGTTTCTCATTCCCCCAAGACATAGCTCGCATGCCTTATGTAACGCGTGAGCTCACGCAGAGGGCCTGCCAGAAATGACGGCAGGGGCGGGAGGGGCCTGCTCGGGAAGCCAAGTGTGGCTCAGGCTTACGAGGAGCCTGGGCCCTGCCTTGAGGAGAGAGGGGCCCCGGGCCTTTGCAACCTGGGGCTCCCACACTGGCAGGGGATGGGCAGGGCCTGGGAGGGAGCGAAGGCCGTGGTGGTGCAGTGTATGGCAAGGCCTGGGGTGGCTGTGCTGGTCACTTGGCCTGTGGGTGCCTGGCCAAGCAGGATGTGGGGTCAGGCCCACCCCACTCCCCCACTAGCAGGCACCAGCAGGCCCGAGATGTCAGAGGAAGGGGCCTAAGTCACCCAAGACCCCCGGGAGCAGCTCTGGGGGCCTTGGAGGGGTGGATGGGTGGAGGCAGTGCCATCTCCCCCAGTGCCAGCTGCCCTTCCACCCTGAGAAACAGACCAGGACGGATGCTGCGCTGAGGATGGCCCTGAGGCAGGGCTGGACCCAGTGCCCGCGGCCGCCCTTGCCCTTCCTCCCTTCCCTTTCGGAGTCCTGGCCCCACCCTGTGCTTCCCCTCCGCCTGCTGCACAGGCCCCCACACTGTGGCTGGCCCAGCCCAGTTTCATTCCTGGTATGGGACCCCGGGAGCCGAGAGGGGCAAGGGCTTCAGGGAGCCTGTGGCAAGGGCTTCTGGGCAGCGCTTGGGGCCTGGGTGACAGCACGGGTCCTCAGGGCAGTGCCCCCAGCCAAGAGGGAGCCATCCCTCCCAACACAGTGCCAAGGGGCACCTGGCCTGGGGACCTGTGTCCCGCCAGCAGTAGGGCCTAGCACAGCTGCACCTCACCAGGCCCAGGCCAGCCATTGGTCAGCTCACGGCCTGTTGCTGGGAAGGCAGCCAGCCCCTGACAAGGAGGGGGTGACCGGGAGTCCCACTAGGAGGAGGGGGAGGCCAGCCCTCGGGCCTGAGGAGAGCAGAACACTGGCAGGGGTCCCTGGCAGGGTCTTGGACTTTGCCCTCAAACCCTTAAGCAGGAGAATGGGGTGGGTGGGGGTTCCCTGAGGGGGCCAAGGGTGGTGCCGGGAGCCCAGTGTGGGGCAGACCCTGCTCTCAGGAAGGGTGGCTGAGGGGCCATGGCCCTAGACAGCGGGTGGGGCTGTATCCTGCTGCTGATGGGGAGGGGTGAGGATGGGGGCAAGGGGCGTCCATGCAGAGGCGGAGAGCAGGAGGTGAGGGGTTGGGCCCCTGGGATGGCTTGGTCTGAGCCTGGAGGCTGCACCCCCTCTGAGTAGCGGGAAGGTGGCTGCGGGCAGGTGCCGTGGGTGACTGAAGGGTAGGACCTGCGTGAAGGAGCCCCTCGCTGCCCTTGGGACCACTGGGCCCCTGAGGTCTGGCCCTCACACACACCCTGCCCTCATCTGACCTCCCGCCCCAACCAGCCGCTTGCTCCAGTGGGACCTAGGCTGCCCTGAGCCTCAGCATGCTCTGGTCTGCACATGGCGGTAATGCCACCTGGCTCAGCACGTCGAGGGAAACCAGTCCTGGCACCAGGGTCCCACAGTGCCTGTGATGACTTATGAGGTTCTGCCATTGCAACCAACAGTGCCACGGCTTGGGCCCCTGGAAAGCAGTGCGGGGATGGTCCCCCACTTCAAGAAGTGCTGGCTGAAAGCTTTGTGTGGGCAAGGACAGCACCCTTCTGCCCCCATTGGGTCCCCTGTGCCCACCTCGTGGTGCTCAGTGTTGTGTGCCGGGTAACGGACAGCAGCCAGGGCCTCGGAGGATGCTGGTGATGCCCAGGCCGTGGCTGGGTCCCCGGCTCTCGCTCTGTCCCCACTGTTTGACACACAACCGCTTCAGCTAAGTCAAGAGTGATCTCTGGCCTGGGGGTCCCGGGCTCAGTGAAGTGCCGAGGGCACGCAGGGAGGTGGCGGCGAATGACTGGGGTGGCATGGCATGGCGTGGTGTGGCTGCAGCCCCGGGCAGCTATGACCAGCACAGCGCACAATCCAGGGCTGCACAGGATGCCCCCAGGACAGGGTTCAGTGGGTGAGGGTGGCAGAGCTGGGTGCCCACACTGGCTCTTCAATTCCACACACGGCCCCCCAGGCTGGGCCTCACCAGTGTCCCCCTGGCTGTCCACAGGCTGTGGATGCGTCCTCAGAGCCAGGCCACGGGCTGCTGAGGGTGTCGAGGCCTCTGTGCCCCTCCCTCCCTCGGGCCCAACATCCTGCTGCTGCGCCCTCAGCCTCCAAGGTCCTTGTGTCTCTGGGCATGGGCTGCCAGGGGTCTCCTGCAGGAAAAGGAGCCCAAGAGAGCCAGCTTTGTCTCCCTAGCCTGGGACCTGGGCCAGGCCCTGTCACACCCTGGGTGTGAGCCCAAGGTGGGGTTGGGTGGACACCTGGCTCCCGGGATGGTTCAATGCCTGGCCCAGGCTGTCCAAGGCTGGGCAGCCTCATTGCTGCCCTACCTGGCTTTGTCCCTGTGGGGAGTGGGCAGAAGCTGGGCTGTGGCTCTGAGTGGGGTGGTCTGCTGGCCACCTGATCTCACCCTCTGGTTCCCAATGGCCACAATGGCAGGACCATCCATGGCCCCCCAGAGGCAGGTGCCCTGCTCAGCACTTCCCATGCATCACCTCAGGTGATCCCAAGAGGCAGGCCCTGGCTCTGGGACCACCACCGGGAGGCTGACACACACCCGAGGCCACCTGGGCACGGTACAGGTCAGGCAACTGATTTCACAGAAGATCCCATGGCGGGCGAGGGCTCTCCTGGGCAGAATGGCTCTGAGAGAAACAACAGGAAACGCAAGCAAAACTGAAGGCAGCTTCCTTAGAAAGCCAGAAAATGGGCCGGGTGCAGTGACTAACGCCTGTAATCTCAGCACTTTGGGAGGCCAAGGCATGCGGATCACGAGGTCAGGAGATCGAGACCATCCTGGCTAACACAGTGAAACCCCATCTCTACTAAACATACAAAAAATTAGCCAGGTGTGGTGGTGGGCACCTGTAGTCCCAGCTACTCAGGAGGCTGAGGCAGGAGAATAGCTTGAACCCGGGGGGCCGAGGTTGCAGTGAGCCAAGATTGCAGCACTGCACTCCAGCCTGGGCAACAGAGCAAGACTCTGTCTCAAAAAAAAAAAAAAAAAAAAGAAAGCCAGAAACTGCCGACCAGGCATGGTGGCTCATGCCTGTGATCCCAGCACTTTGAGAGGCCGAGGCGGGCAGATCACCTGAGGACAGGAGTTCAAGACCAGCCTGGCCAACATGGTGAAACCCCGTCTCTGCTAAAAATACAATAATTAGTTGGGCATGGTGGCATGTGCCTGTAATCCCAGCTATTACGGAGGCTTAGGCACGAGAATTGCTTGAACCCTGGAGGCGGAGGTTGCAGTGAGCCAAAATCGCACCACTGCACTCCAGCCTAGGCGATGGAGAGAGATTCCGTCTCAAAAAAAAAAAAAAAAAAAAGAGCTGGGTGCGGTGGCTCATGCCTGTAATCCCAGCACTTTGGAAGGCCGAGGTGGGCAGATCATGAGGTCAGGAGATCAAGACCATCCTGGCTAACATGGTGAAACCCCATCTCTACTAAAAATATACAAAATTAGCCGGGCATGGTGGCGGGCGCCTGTAGTCCCAGCTACTCAGAAGGCTGAGGCAGGAGAATTGTGTGAACCTGGGAGGCGGAGATTGTAGTGAGCCGAGGTAGTGACACTGCACTCCAGCCTGGGCGATAGAGAGAGATTCCGTCTTAAAAAACAAAACAAAACAAAACAAAACAAAGAAAACTAGAAATTGCAGGTCAGTGCAAAAGAGAAACTTTAAGACATCTGTAGATTCTTCACTTGGCAAAAGTCACTTTCTTGTTTTTTGATATATGATCTGAAGGCTATAACATTCTACGTACCATGTAAGCTACATCCAGGAATTTTCATTGACAGTGTTTTCATTATCATTCAATTTAAAACATTTTGTGGTTTCCATTTTGATCCCTTCTTTAATTGATGATGTGTCCAAAGTATTTTACAATGTCCCAGATAATGGTGATTTTTGATGGGAATGTGTATTTTTCTTTGTTATTTATTTTTATTTATTTTTTTGAGATGGAGTCTCGCTGTCACCCAGGCTGAAGTGCAGTGGCGCGATCTCAGCTCACTGCAACCTCTGCTTCCTGGGTACAAGTGATTCTCCTGCCTCAGCCTCCTGAGTAGCTGGGACTGTAGGCACATGCCACCATACCTGGCTAATTTTTGTATTTTTAGTAGAGACAGGGTTTCACCAGGCTGGTCTCAAACTCCTGCCCTCAGGTGATCCGCCCACCTCAGCCTACCAAAGTGCTGGGATTACAGGTGTGAGCCACTGCCCTCAGCCTGTTATTTTTAGTTTGGAATTCTAGTGTGTTTCTTTATTTTAATAGTTACCAAAGAAATACAGATACATAGATAAACAAAAAGAACCCCCAAAGTTAGTACAGTTTAAATACTGAAACTGTAGCATCTGTAGAAACTATTGTATCTGTGGAACTCACCAAGCCCTAGCCCTCCTTTGCTCCTCCATTACGGCCCTAGCATCAGCCTCTTTCAAAGCTTTCACCCATTTTTTTTTTTTGTCTTAGCTCTCTCCATACTTCTCAATTATGTGCTCTTGCTGCTCCTTCTTGGTTTAGCAGCTTTATACATGGTGAGATGTTACTGGAGAATGAGGGTTTTGCTCTTATCCAATGCTCTCTGCCCCACCCTACCATCTCTTCTTCTGTCTTCCCAAATGAGCAATTTCCTCATTTTTGTTTAAGTTGATGTCTCTATTATGATTTGTACTATAACTCTCTGCTGAGTCAAGTAGTGAACTCTGCTTAGGTTTTCTCTTTATTTTTCCTGGAGTTAGTAGTGGCCTTGCTTTCTTCTGTCATCTGCTGAGTTTCCTCTGTGCCTATGGCCCATCCCACCTACCTCTTCCAACAAGCCCTCCACACAGTGTTTGATCTAGTCAGTTGCATCCTACCTTCCACTGGTTCCTTGTTTTCCTGGAGCCCTGTGTCCTTCTGGCTTAGTCTGGGCTGCTCACTCTCTGGGCTCCATGTCTAGGCTGGTGGGCAGAGATTTCCATGTCCCCTTCATGGACTGGGACAGACCCTTCTTAGCTCTTATTGTTACGATGGAAGCCCAGTTCCAGATCCCATTCAGAAAGGGCCTGTGGCCATGACTCTTGTCTCTCACTGGCCTTAACCAGCAGCCCTCAGTGGACGTGAGACCAGGCCCAAGGCTTGCATTGGCAGTTTGGTTTCCACTCTTGCTTACCACTGTGGCTTGAGTGCTATCTTCATTTCTAGCTCTGCACAGCTACCTTCCTTGTGCCTTTTTACAGGACATTTAAAAAACAAATCTGGCCAGGCGAGGTGGCTCACACCTGTAATCCCAGCACTTTGGGAGGCTGAGGCGGGCAGATCATGAGGTCAGGAAATCAAGACCATCCTGGCTAACACGGTGAAACCCTGTCTCTACTAAAAAATACAAAAAAAATTAGCTGGGCGTGGTGGCGGGTGCCTGTAGTTCCAGCTACTCAGGAGGCTGAGGCAGGAGAATGGCGTGAACCCAGGAGGCGGAGCTTGCAGTGAGCCGAGATTGTGCCACTGCACTCCAGCCTGGGAAACAGAGCGAGAGAGTGAGACTCTGTCTCAAAAACAAAACAAAACAAAAAAACCAAATCTGGCCAGGCGAGGTGGCTCACACCTGTAATCCCAGCACTTTGGGAGGCCGAGGCAGGTGGATCACCTGAGGTCAGGCGTTTGAGACCAACCTGGCCAACATGTCAAAACCCCATCTCTACTAAAAAAATACAAAAATTAGCTGGGCATGATGACGGGTGCTTGTAATCCCAGCTACTCAGGAGGCTGAGGCAGGAGAATCGCTTGAACCCGAGAGGCAGAGTTTACACAGAGCCGAGATTGCGCCACTGCACTCCAGCCTGGGTGACACAACAAGACTCTGTCTCAAAAAAAAAAAATGGCCGGGCACAGTGGCTCACGCCTTTAATCCCAGCGCTTTGGGAGGCCGAGCTGGGCGGATCACAAGGTCAGGAGATCAAGACCATCCTGGCTAACACAGTGAAACCCTGTCTCTACTAAAAATACAAAAAATTAGCCGGGCGTGGTGGCGGGCGCCTATCATCCCAGCTACTCGGGAAGCTAAGGCAGGAGAATCGCTTGAACCCAGGAGGTGGAGGTTGTAGTGAGCCGAGATCGCGCCACTGCACTCCAGCCTGTGTGACAGAGCGAGACTCGGTCTCAAAAAAAAAAAAAAAAAAAAAAAAAGCAAATCTATTTTACCCAGCATGTGTTTGTGCTTGGACTAGGAAGGGGACCCTGCGCCATCTTGGCTGGGGTTGTAGCGGATGCTCTGGTGTCCTGTGGCTCCCCCGCCCCACCCTCACAGCGCCCCACTGCAGGGCTGCAGTCAGAAGCCTCAGGTTGCAGCCTGCCCGACAGCTCAAGCTCAGCAGGGCCGAATGGAGAATGTGTACCTCCTCCTCCTAACATTGTTAAAAATAAAATTTGTATTTTGACACAATCTCAAGCTTATAGAAAAGTTGCAAGAATAGTACAGGAACTTTTTTTCCCCTGAAGCATTTGAGGGTTTGTTGCCACATGGTGCTCACCACACCCCAAAACAAGGACATTCTCCTACACGCCCCAACACGGCTGTCCAAGGCGGGAAATCACGTGGAGTCAGACCCCACTCTGGGCTTTCTGGTTGTCCCAGTAATATCCCTTGCAGTAAAGAGATCAGCCTGGGACCACACATTGCACTGAGTTGCCATCATGTCTTCTGTCTCCTTCGGTCCGGAACATTCCTGGGCCTTTCCCTGACTGTTCTTTGAAGCTTCCAGGCCAGGCCTTTTGGAGACGGTTCCCTGTGTGGCTTTGTCTGAGATGTCATCACAGAGAGACACAGGTTGTGCATCTTTGGCAGGAAAGGAGCAGATGTGACACTGTGGTCTGCTCACCCCACCCTGTCAGGTGGGGCAGGACTCTGATGGATCCAGTATCAATGGAGCCCACTGCGATCGCTCGGTTAAGGTGGGGTCTGTGTCTCCGCTGGAACTGACATTCTTTTTCCCTTTGTGACAAATTAGCATTTTGTGGGGAAGATTCCTCCCTCCCTCCCTCGTTCCTCCCTCTCTCCCCATCTCTTTTTTAGAGACAGGGTCTCACTCTGTTGTCCTGGCTGAAGTGCACTGATGCTATCCTAGCTCACTGCAGCCTCGGACTCCTTGGCTCAACCAATCCTCCTTCCTCAGCTTCCTGAGTTGCTGGGACCACAGGTGCATGCCATCATGCATAGCTACTTTTTGTTATTGTTGTTTGTTTTATTTTTGAGACAGGGTCTTGCTCTGTTGCCCAGGCTGGCGTGTAGTGGCAACATGACGGCTCACTGCAGCCTTGACCTCCTGGGCTTAAGTGATCCTCCTGTCTCAGTCTCTCAAGTATCTGGGACTACAGGCCTGCACCACCACACTTAGCTGATTTTTAAATTTTTTTAGAAGTAGGGTCTCTATGTTGCCCAGGCTGGTGACGAACTCCTGGGCTCAAGCAGCCGTTCCACCTTGGCCTCCCCAGAAGTGCTGGGATTACAGGCATGAGCCACCATGCCCAGCTGATACGTTTAAAATATGCAAATAGCTCTTTTTAAATTTTCAATTCATTAATATATTTTAATAAATATTAAAATATGTATAGACATATGGTTTCCTATTTTATTTGATAATTATAACTCGTTACTATCATTACTATCTATTAATATCATTATTCTGTCTGATTTGGCAAACAGGCCGTGGCTCAGTGCCCTCTCCATGTGACCCGGTGTGCCTTATGTCTTGTCGTTACTCTCTCTCCCTTCCCAGCCCTGGGGTCAGCCATCTCTTTTTTTTTTTTTTTTTTGGTGGAGTTTTCCCTCTTGTTGCCCAGGCTAGAGTGCATGGCATGATCTCGGCTCACCGCAACCTCTGCCTCCCAGGTTCAAGTGATTCTCCTGCCTCAGCCTCCTGAGTAGCTGGGATTACAGGCATGTACCACCACACCCGGCTAATTTTGTATTTTTAGTAGAGACGGGGTTTCACCATGTTGGCCAGGCTGGTCTTGAACTCCCAACCTCAGGTGATTCGCCCGCCATAGCCTCCCAAAGTGCTGGGATTACAGGCGTGAGCCACCGCGCCCGGCCTGGGTCAGCCATCTCTTTAAAGAACTCCAGTTCCTGGTCGGGCGCAGTGGCTCCCGCCTGTAATCCCAGCACTTTGGGAGGCTGAGGCGGGCAGATCACGAGGTCAGGAGATCAAGACCATCCTGGCTAACACGGTGAAACCCCATCTCTGCTAAAAATACAAAAAATTAGCCGGTGTGGTGGCGGGTGCCTGTAGTCCCAGCTACTCGGGAGGCTGAGGTAGGAGGATCGCTTGAACCTAGGAGGCAGAGGTTGCAGCGAGCCGAAATCGTGCCACCGCACTCCAGCCTGGGCGACAGAGCGAGACTCCATCTCAAAAACACAAACAAAAACACTTTGGTTCCCTTCAGTGAATGAAAATTGGGAGCCAAGACTGGGCTTCCTGGTGCGCTCACTACTGCTGAGGTGTCCCTCGTCTTGGTGGGCAGAGTGAGGGCTGATGTTTATACAAAACACATTTACATCAACAGTTTTCTTTATAAATATGGACATTTATGAGATCATGCAGGTATCAATAATTCCAATCCAACACCACATGCTTCCTTCCTCCCTTTCCGTATTTTAACATCGAGAAACCTGACTCTTGCTACCTTTAACTCATTTCCTGATTGGATCAACCCCCCCACTCCAGTGCTTGTCCCTCACTCCCTTGCGCTCTGGCCAGGGCAGCCCCTGGGATGGCTCTGAGCCCTGGGTTCTGCCCTGAGGATTCAGCTCCAGGTGCCCAGCGGTAAGAGGCTTTGCAGATCCCTCCTTAGGGCCCGGCTTCCCCTCCCCCGCTCACTTGCTCTGACCCTTTCCTGTGCTTCCTTGGATCGCCTCCCAAGCAAAGCACTCAAACTCAAATCTTTGTCTTGGCTGGGCGCGGTGGCTCACACCTGTAATCCCAGCACTTTGGGAGGCTGAGGGGAGGAGCGCTTGAGTTCAGGAGTTTGAGACCAACCTGGGCAACATAGTGAGATCTCATCTCTATAAATAAAAAA
The DNA here is from genome assembly GCF_029289425.2 of Pan paniscus. Lineage (NCBI taxonomy): Eukaryota > Metazoa > Chordata > Mammalia > Primates > Hominidae > Pan > Pan paniscus. The sequence goes on along the minus strand of NC_073249.2, from coordinate 226,041,987 downwards.
TTAAATAAAAGGCCAGGCACAGTGGCTCACGCCTGTAATCTCAGCACTTTGGAAGGCCAAGGCGGGCGGATCACCTGAGGTCAGGAGTTTGAGACCAGCCTGGCCAACATGGTGAAACCCCGTCTCTACTAAAAATACAAAAATCAGCCTGGTGTGATGGCGCATGTCTGTAATCCCAGCTACTCGGGAGGCTGAGGCATGAGAATCACTTGAATGCAGGAGGCTGAGGCTGCAGTGAGCCGAGATCGTGCCATTGCACTCTAGCCTGGATGACAAAGCGAGACTCTGTCTCAAAAATAAAGTAATAAAATAAAATAAAGTAAAATAAAAATCTTTGTCTCAGGGCCTATGTTTGGGGGAATCCAAAGTAAGACAAAGGTCTTTCTAAAATTCCTACTGGCCGGGCACGGTGGCATAGCCTGTAATCCCAGCACTTTGGGAGGCCGAGGCAGGTGGACCACCTGAGGTCAGGAGTTCAAGACCAGCCTGGCCAACATAGTGAAACCCTGTCTCTACTAAAAATACAAAATATTAGCTGGGCATGGTGGCAGGCGCCTGTAATCCCAGTTACTCGGGAGGCTGAGGCAGGAGAATCGCTTGAACCTGGGAGATGGACGTTGCAGTGAGTTGAGACCACACCATTGCACTCCAACCTGGGCAACAAGAGCGAAACTTCATCTCAAACAAAAACAAAAACAAAACAAAATTATACGAAGCTGATGTTACTTGAGCAATTTTTATTTTCACATTTGAAGGTTTCTTTCCCAGTAACTGAGCATGTTTTTGCCAATGGCAGTCTGTGCCTGGCTGCTACAAGGCCTTCCTTCTGCTTCCTGAGGAGGAGAGAGTGGGTGGCAGCAGGGCAGGGCAAGGCAGGGTGGAGCAGAGCTGGTCTGCGATGCATTTCCCCACCAAGGTTTCCAAGTTCCCCCAAAGCTTGGGGTACCCCTTGCTTTGCCAGTGTCTTCCTCTTTCTGGTCCTGGAGCGCCATCCAACTCATCTCCACACTGCTGGCTCCTTAAGGTAGGGGTCTCAACTCCAAGGCCAGCCTCCCAGGAGGCCCTCCCTGCCTAAAGCCAGCCCCAGTCACTCCGCGCCTTTTGGGGATCTGAAAGATCTCGCTCCCGTACTAGCAGGTTTGTTGACTGACTGTTGTCTCTCACACCAGAATGGAACCACACGGGGTACAACCTGGTCTCCTTACCCCGATCCCAGTCGAGCAAGGGGACAAACTCGTGACTAGCTGACCAAGCCTGTCACCGTGGTAGGGGCCAGGGAGAAAGCTGGAAGGTCCCTGCCTTTGCCCGCATGCCAGGGCTTCTCTGGGCAGGCACCACGTCCATCCCACCCTACTCCGCGCTGTGGCTGTGCCTGCAGCCTTAACCCGCTGCCTGCCAGTATGGTGGCCCGCGTAGGCAACTGGCCTGGGCAGCTGCTGGGCGGGGCTGGAGGGTGGAAGCCAGCAGGTGGGAGACACCCCCCCACCCCCTTCCCTGCCAAGCTCAGGGAGAAAAGTGGACCCTGGTGGCTCCCTCTAGGCGTGGGTGCTCTGACCCTTGGTGGGGTGGGTGCCTTCCTCTGGAAGCTCTGACATATTGGGGGAAGGAAGTCTCAAGAGTCCACAAAGGTGGAGGTAGCTTCAGAGACCAACTGGAGGCCCTCACCTGTCCCCGCACCTTCACTCCACGGCACACCTATGGCTACTTCCCAGGGGTCCACAGTCTGGACAAAGTGTTGGTCCCTGGCTAGGACCCTGCAAAGCCAGAGGCACAGAGGGAAGCAGAGGCTCTGGGTGGGCACTGCCCATGCTAGGGGCCCTGCACAGAGCCCCTGGTCCACCAGAGGAGCCAGAGGAATTCTCTGCTTGATTGGAGACACTTCCCAGCAGGCCTGGCTGCAACCACCTTCTCTGAGTTACAATCTGACTGAGTTGTATGGAATTCAAATCCAGATGGAAGGAAGTGACAACGTCAAGTGCAACACTAGCTGTGTTTTGTCCAAAATGTGGGCCAACGAAACTATCTCCAGGAAAACAAAGAAGTCCCTTTTCTATTTTTTTTTTTTTTTTTGAGACAGAGTCTCACTCCATGGCCCAGGCTGGAGTGCAGTGGTGCAGTCTCAGCTCACTGCAATCTCCACCTCCCAGGTTCAAGCGATTCTCCTGCCTCAGCCTCCCGAGTAGCTGGGATTACAGGCATGTGCCACCATGCCCGGCTGATTTTTGTATATTTAGTAGAGAGGGGGTTTCACCATGTTGGCCAGGCTGGTCTCCAACTCCTGATCTCAAATAATCCACCCGCCTCAGCCTCTCAAAGTGGTGGGATTACAGGCGTGAGCCCCTGCGTCTGGACTGAATATCCTTTTTTTTTTTTTAGACGGAGTCTCGCTCTGTCGCCCAAGCTGGAGTGCAGTGGCGCAATCTCGGCTCACTGCAAGCTCCGCCTCCCAGGTTCACGCCATTCTCCTGCCTCAGCCTCCTGAGTAGCTGGGACTACAGGCGCCCACCACCACGCCCAGCTAATTTTTTGCATTTTTAGTGGAGACGGGGTTTCACCGTTAGCCAGGATGGTCTCGATCTCCTGACCTCGTGATCCGCCCGCCTCGGCCTCCCAAAGTGCTGGGATTACAGGCGTGAGCCACTGAGCCTGACCCTTTTTTTTTTTTGAGACAGGGTCTGTCTCAAAAAAAGGGTGTGTCCCTGTCACCCAGGATGGAGTGCAGTGGCTCAAGCACAGCTCCCTGCAGCCCCAACCTTCTGGGCTCAAGCAATCTTCCCACCTCAGCTTCTCAAGTAGCTGAGACCACAGGTGCAGGCCACCATGCCCGGCTAATTAAAAAAAAAAATTATTTTTTGTAGACAGGGTCTCACTATATCGCCCAGGCTAGTCTTGAACTCCTGGGCTCAAGCGATGCGCCTGCCTCATCCTCCCAAAGTGCTGGGATTACAGGCGTGAGCCACCTTGCCGGGTTAAATATCACTTTTAAGGAAATGATCTTCTTACCCAGCTTTCTGGTGTGTGAACACACAGAGAAAGCCTGGCCTCCAATTGTGGGGGCCAACGGAGTGAATGGGAAGAGTCGGGGGACAGCGCGGAGTGTGAGGACAAGGAGACAACCCCCAAGGCAGCGGAGAGAGGGAATATGGAGCCACCCTGGGGTCACCTACAGGTAGGTCCTGGCTGCCTCTCTAGACACCTGCTCTGCCGCAGGTCCGGCCAAGACCTGCACAGGGACTCCGGGCCGGCTCCCCCAGGGTAGGAACTGCGCCCAGGAGTGCTGGTTTGAGGCAGGTTCCAGCCTCCACTGGGGAAGTGAGGGGCAGGAGGTCCCAGCTGAAGGTCACTCAGGTTGCAGCGGCGTGGCCCTCTCGCCTCCGCCCAGCACCCAGGCCAGCTTGGGCACCCCCGGCCCGTGGGGAATGTCCCTCCGCCTCAGGCGAGCACAGACCGAGCCCTGCCCCTCCCCAAACACACCATTGCGTCCCTGCGCCCGCAGGCCTCGCTGGAAGCTGCCTCCCCTGGAGACCACCCGGCCGACTGTCCAACTTCGGGGCCCCGGGCTTCCCGCTCCCCGCCCTGCCAGGGCTTGAGTCTCTCCCACTGCGTGGCCAGGCGTGGAGGGCCGGCCGATCCGACCCCGAAAGACGTCTCAGCGCTCCACGGCCCCGGGGCGGAGGTCAGGGGTCTCGCCGGCCCGCCCGCCGGGCCCCGCGGGGCCGAAATCCTGATAAGCCACCTGGCAGGAGTGGCTGGCAGACCGGCTGCGTCTGGGGCACCGGGCGCCGCCCCTCCCAGGCCCGAAGCCCCCGGCCCGCGCAGCAGGGACACTCCGCCAGGGGCCGGCGGGCGGGGCGGGGCTGGCGCGGCCGGGAGCCGCGGACACTCGGCCACCGAGCCACCGGCCACGGCGCAGCGGGGGCCGCTGGGCTGCGCCGCCAGGGTCACGCGACGCGGTGCCCGTCTCGGCGCAGGGTCCCTGGGCGTGGTCGCTGTCCCCCTCGTGTGTGGGACCCCAGGTCACCGTGTGGCGTCCCGGTAGTGTGTGGGACCCCAGAGGCGTCCGGGGCCTCCCCGCTGTGTGGTGTCCCACCCTGGGAGAACCCCGGGTGCGTGGCGTGGCCCCCCGGCCGCCCCCAGCTGGTTTGCGGTCGTGGCGGGGGCCTGTGGGTTTCTGGGCCCCGACGGCGGCGAGACGGGCGCCTTCCCAGCGGCGCAGGAAGCGGCCTCGGCCGGAAGGGGGGCCCCGGGCGCCACCGCCGCCTCCGCCTCCGCCCGCGCCCAGCGGCCCTCGGCGGGCGGGGCCGAGCGGGGCCGAGCGGAGTCGAGCATGGCCGAGCGGAGCCGAGTCCAGGCCGAGCGGAGCCGAGTCATGGCAGGGCGGGTCCGAGCGTGGCCGAGTCCCGGGCGAGCGGAGCCGAGCGCGGCCGAGTCCGGGCGGGGAGCGCGCGTTCCTGGAAGAGCCCGGCTGGGGAGCGGGTCACATTCTTGGCCAGCGCTAGGGCTGAGGCGGACGCACGGCAACAAACAGCGCGGGGGGCGGGGCCGGCGCGGGGCGGAGCGGGCGGCGCGGGGCGGGGCGGCGCGGCGGCGGCGTGAGCTCAGCGCCGGGCGCTCAGTCCGAGCCGGAGCGAGCCGCCGGGAGGATGTGCGCCGAGCGCCCCGAGCCCCGCGCCGCCGCCGCGCTCTGAGGGCCGCGGGCGAGAGGCGCCTCCGCCGCCCCGGAAGCCGGGCGGGCGGGCCGCGGAGCCGGCGGGCGGGCGGGCCGGCGGCGGGCGCGACGCGGCCGGCCAGCGCCGCCGGGACGAGCCGGGCGGGCGCCTCGCGGTGGGAGGAGCGGGGCGGCGGCGGCGCGCCGCGCGAGGACGGCCCGGCGGGCCCCGCGCCCGCGCCCCCGCTCCTCCCGGGCCCCTCGGCCTCGGCCGCCGCGGCGATTCGCGCCTCGCGGCGCCGGCACCTGCCCGCGCGCCCCCCGCGAGCCCCGGGCCCGCGAGCGTTGGCGTTGGCGTTGGCGGCGCGCGCCGGGGCATGCCCCGCGCCTAGAGCCCGGGGGGCGCGCGGGGGACGCGCGGGGGGCCCGGGCGGCGGCGGGCGCGGCGCGGGGCGCGTGGATGTGGCGCCGGGCCCGGGCGGCGGCGGGCTCCAGCGGCGGGACCCCTTCGCCCCGCCCGCCTTCCCCTTCGCGCCCCCGGGCGAGGCCGCGGCCGTGATCGGCCGTGAGCCGGCGGCGGGGGGCGGCCGGGGTCGGGGCCGCGGGCGCCGCCGGGGCGCGCGGGGCGGCGGCGGGGGCCGGGGGGGCCCGGGCGCGCGGGAGCGGGAGCGGCCGGGGGAGCCGGAGCGCACCATGGAGGCGGCGGCAGGCGGACGCGGCTGTTTCCAGCCGCACCCGGGGCTGCAGAAGACGCTGGAGCAGTTCCACCTGAGCTCCATGAGCTCGCTGGGCGGCCCGGCCGCTTTCTCGGCGCGCTGGGCGCAGGAGGCCTACAAGAAGGAGAGCGCCAAGGAGGCGGGCGCGGCCGCGGTGCCGGCGCCGGTGCCCGCAGCCACCGAGCCGCCGCCCGTGCTGCACCTGCCCGCCATCCAGCCGCCGCCGCCCGTGCTGCCCGGGCCCTTCTTCATGCCGTCCGACCGCTCCACCGAGCGCTGCGAGACCGTACTGGAAGGCGAGACCATCTCGTGCTTCGTGGTGGGAGGCGAGAAGCGCCTGTGTCTGCCGCAGATTCTCAACTCGGTGCTGCGCGACTTCTCGCTGCAGCAGATCAACGCGGTGTGCGACGAGCTCCACATCTACTGCTCGCGCTGCACGGCCGACCAGCTGGAGATCCTCAAAGTCATGGGCATCCTGCCCTTCTCGGCGCCCTCGTGCGGGCTCATCACCAAGACGGACGCCGAGCGCCTGTGCAACGCGCTGCTCTACGGCGGCGCCTACCCGCCGCCCTGCAAGAAGGAGCTGGCCGCCAGCCTGGCGCTGGGCCTGGAGCTCAGCGAGCGCAGCGTCCGCGTGTACCACGAGTGCTTCGGCAAGTGTAAGGGGCTGCTGGTGCCCGAGCTCTACAGCAGCCCGAGCGCCGCCTGCATCCAGTGCCTGGACTGCCGCCTCATGTACCCGCCGCACAAGTTCGTGGTGCACTCGCACAAGGCCCTGGAGAACCGGACCTGCCACTGGGGCTTCGACTCGGCCAACTGGCGGGCCTACATCCTGCTGAGCCAGGATTACACGGGCAAGGAGGAGCAGGCGCGCCTCGGCCGCTGCCTGGACGACGTGAAGGAGAAATTCGACTATGGCAACAAGTACAAGCGGCGGGTGCCCCGGGTGAGTGGCCCCAGGCCTGGGAGCTGGGGAGGATGCGCTTGGGGTGGGGGCCCCTTCTGGACTACAGGCTCTGGTCTCCGAAGGCTGGGACCTGTGCTTCTGCCGTGCCCCAAGTCTCAAGTCTTCGCTTTGTTTTAGGGGAATTCAGAGTGTTCCGACTGGCAGGGCCAGAGAGTTTGGTAGGAAGGCCCTCCTGCCCGTTCCCCAGGACGAGCCTGGAGTGCGGGCTGTGGCGGTGGGGTCGGGGGCCAGGCCTGGTGTGTGGGGAAGGCCCACAGGCATTGCCCAGATAGGAAGGCACAGGCCTCATGCTCCCGAGAAAGCGGCCTGCCCCAGGTCAGGGAAGTTAGCTCCAGCTGGGCCCCGGCCCGGATGCCTCAGGCCCAGGTCTTTCTTGGGGTTGGGGTGAAGGTGGCTGTCCTCGCCCCGAAGGCACCCAGCCTCGAAGACGGAGGGCTGCCTGCCTTTGGGCCCCAGGAGACAGAGCTTGGGTGAGGCGAGGCCTGGTTTTGTTACTGGCTCCCGCTCCCTGTTTGGTGCCTTGAAGTTTTGGGACACAGACACAAAATGAAGCCAGGTGTCCAGGCTTCAGTGGCAGGGACCCGAGACTTGGCGGTTCCAGCACTGTGCTGGTTGGTCTCCCTGGGCCTGCCAGGGACCAAATCCCAGAGTCCGCCGTGTGGGGTGAGGGCCATTTGGCACCCGGCTGAGGGGCCTGGTCAGCAGGCCCCTGGGCCCGCGTGCTGGAGTTACTGGCGGCCTGCGATTTGCTTTGGACTCACCCATTTCCTTCTCTCCCTCTGAAACGCAGAGGGGTGCGCCGGAGAGGGAGGCCGCTGGCCTGGCTTTGTTGTTTGCCAGTTGGAGGATCTATGAGATCCGGCATGGGCAGCTCCCAGGCCACGAGGTGCCGAAATTACTCAGTGGGGTCCTCAGGAACTTTCCGTTGCGTACCTCCCCAAGTATTTGTAACTTTTCTTTTAAATATCCAGGCTTATTAAATTGCACACACAGAATGCTGCATTGGCTCAGCTATTCTTGGGAGGCCTAATTAATTCAGCTATTGCATCAAACTTTTTTTTTCTAAATCTGTGAATAGATGCTCCAGCCCGGTTTTCTCTGGGCGCCCCTCCAGCAGAGTGTCAGATCGTGGGGAGGAGGGGCTGTGGATGGAAGCGAGGGACTGTCGCCTCTGCTCGGAGGGGGCTGCGGAGGGTGCATGTGTGTGTGCCTGTGTGTGTGTGTGTGCGCGCTTCTGACCCTGCCAGGCCAGGGCTCAGGTGGCAGCCGCCTGCAGACCTGTGGGCTGGGGAAGGATGCTCGTGGCGGAGCTGCAGACAGACGTAGCAGGCTGGGGCCCTTCGTGTCACACGGGGAGTTGGTTGGGGTGGGCCCGATGGCGCTCCCTGTGGGCTGGGGCCTTTCTTTTTGGGGTGGCCGCACCCTCGTCAGTGCCTGTGGCTGGAGGAAGCCACATGTCGGGGGGATTGTGGGCTCGTGCAGGCTGCGTAGTGGGTCACCTGTGGCCAAGGCCTGAGCTGCTGGGACACGCTCACGTCACTGTCTTCAGAGCTGATGGCAGAGGATCTCGGTTGAGCAGGGTGTGTCTGCGTTTGTTTTTGTCCGACTGTGGGTCATGTGTGTGCTTGTGGTCTTTCTGTCTTCCTGGGCTTTGCTGGGGGCCCATTGGAGTGGCCAGCGGGGCCTCGTTGTCACAGCTGACACAGAGCAGGGCCCAGGCCACCCGGCTTCTCTCTCCCTGTGGTTGTGAGCGCTGGGGTCCTTGGGCCGCCATAGAGACAGGCCAGACAGGCTCTGGTCATCTCAGCGGATGCCTCTGAGCCGCCTTTCCCTTTTGAAGTCCCCAGCACTGCTCTGAAATTTCATTTACCGATTAAAAAGCAATTCCCAGGCCATACTGACGACGTGCACGGTGTGTGACTGTGTCCTCTAGGCCTGAGTGGCAGCCACACAGCCTGGCCCTGGCAGTGGTGTCCTCCGCCTGGCTCCCTGAATGTTCACCAGCTCCTGCGGGTTTTCCTCTCCTCATGCTCCTGGGGGTGGGGCACCCATCCTGCCCGTGTCGCCTCCTGCCCTATGTTCTTGACGTGGGATGGCGGCCAGGGACTCTGCCCTCGCTCAGTGCCTGCCCTTTGGGCTCTGTGACTGTGCACTTGGGAGTTCTGGACTGCAGGGTCCCCTTAAGTCTCCTCAGGACAGCCGTGTGCGTGTCTCTGTGTGCACAGGGGCGACACATGAGAAGGGAGTGTGGTCTCAGGGTGGGCGTGGACCCACAGTGCCCAGACCCTACTTGTCCTAGAAGGAGTGGCCTGGGAGGCCCCGCCTCCGCCCTCACTGGCCGCCGTTGGCTCCTCCCACTCGTGTCTTGACAGCTTATTCTCGGGATATGTTTTGATTTCTTCACTTCCTTTGTAGCTTATTTTAATATTTTTGATCTGCCGAAGATGAGGGCAGAACAAAGAATGTACTGGAACTCTCTTTGCAGGGCTGCTGCTCCCAGCAGGCCTTCGGGCTCTGCGGAGCCGGAGGGGGCTGAATTGCCTTCCGGGTGTTTGTGGCCAGGCCAGGGTCGGGTCTCCTGCCTGAGTGGGCTGGGTCAGCGCCACTCTCCTACCCATGGTGGGAGGTGGGAGAGGGCGGAGATGTTCCCGGGTCCCAAACCAAGTGGGAGGCGGGGCTGCAGCTTTCTCCTTGGAAGCCTCCTGTGACAGCGGCTGTGCCTGAGCCCCTGGCCTGTCGGCAGTGCAGTGGCAGCGTGAGGGGCAGACAGTCTTCCTCCAGATGCCCCCTCATATCACGGGGTTACAGAGGAAGCCTCCGCTCCTGTCCAGTGGCTGTCGGGCCCGGCCAGCTTCCTGCTGCTGTATCTTGGAAGACCATGTGGGCTGCGTGGGTGCTTGACGAGTCCCCTCTTAGGGACCCTGGGGCTGCTGTCCTCGACAGGGGACCTTGTCTCACCTCCCCACTCGGTCCCACACTGGCTTTGTGACCTTGGACAAGTTGCTTAACCTCTCTGCCTCAGTGTAAACTGGGGACTACTGTTTATTGATTTTGGACTTTATGTTTTCAGTGGTACAGGTGGGGCACAGATGGGTCATTGTGCTGCTGGGAGCACTTAGCCAAGACTGGAGCCTCTGAGCCTTCCCCACTCCCACCCCTCTTTCTTCTTTCCGGTCGGCTCGCCTCCTTCCTCGGGTTCTCTGATAGCTGTAGGACTCCATTGGACTACATTTTTTTTGTCAGTATAGACAGCTGTCAGAGACGGAGACAAAATGTGGCAGTTGGAGCTGCCGCTTGGCCTGCTGCCTGGGACGCGGCCCCTTGTCCCGCAGAACGTCAGCCAAGCGCTTTCCGTGCAGGCTGATAACAGGGTGGTGCGGTGCTTCCCTTGGGCCGTGGCAGGGTCCTGCTCCAAGGGGGGGGTCCTGCTCCTAGGGGGCCGGGGTCCTCCTCCGAGGGGGCTGGGGTTTCTGTTCCAACAGGGCTGGAGGGGGGGGTCCTGTTCCCAGAGGTCCAGGATCCTGTTCTGAGGGGGCCAGGGTCCTGTTCCGGGCCGGGGGTCCTGCTCCGAGGGGGCCGGGCGTCCTGCTCCGAGGGGCGGTGGGCTGCCTGTGTGAGAGCTGTTCTCCACCGGCCACGTGCAGTCTGGGCGTTCTGGTGACTGGAGAATTTGGGTTGTGTTAGAGTGTTGTTGCTCTGTCCTGCAGATGCCTGAATTCCCAGGGGTCTTGCAGGTCCCCTTGCCCTTGCTCTGTGTGGGCTGGCGTGGGTCTCAGTGGGCTGTGGGTTGAGGGTCGCTTGGTTGGGAAGCTCTGCGCGCTTCCCAGTGGAGGGTCCGCGACGGGGGTTTTCTGATCCCTCATGCTGGGCTTTTGACCCGTGTCACTGCAAGGCTGCCCCTGGCCCCAGGCAGCGTTTCTTCAGGCAGGTGCCCAGCCAGGTGGTCGGGCTTGAGAGCTTTGAGTCTCGAGGTCTGTTCTGGGGAATGACTGTGCTTGTGGAGGCCAGGAAGGGGTTGCTGGGCTTGGAGAGCCTCTGGGGAGGAGTTGTGTTTTGCTCTTTGCTGTTTTAAGCTGAAATGATCACAGGAAGGGACAGCATCAAGAGTTTCTTTCTGGGACACCCCTCACTCAGCTCAGCGGCCGTGTGTGGGTTTGGGGCTGTGCTCTCCCAGACACCCTCAGGTCCGGGGAGCACTTCGGGGGCTATCTGTCCCTTTGTCCACCAGCTTCCTTTGGAAAAAGTGTTTGCTGCAAGTGTTTTTCTCCAGCTTTTCGTGGGGTTCCCTGTAGTCTTGGGCCATGCTCTGGGGTCAGGCTCCCGGCAGGCCCTGGTCCCCGTGCAGAAGGCCAGGGTCTGTGGGTTTGGGCTGGTCTGCCCCCCAGGTAAGGGTTCCGGAAAGACGGCCGGCTGCTGAGTCTTCTCAAGCAGGGGAAACAGCAGCTCGAGAGTGGTTCTTGACCTCTGCCCACCCCAGCTGGCTGTGCATGGACTGGGGAGGGCATGGGCAGCTGCCCCCAGGTGGCTTCTGCAGGGAGCAGAGCTTAGTGGTCATTTTCCCGGCATGGTCTGTCATCCATCTGTCTGGGACCCCTCTGGGAGCTGGGCTGGGTCCCTCGCCTTCTGGGGCAGCAGGGTCACGGTGGGGGGGGGGGGGCGGGTCCTCTCTTTCAGCATCTTGTTTCTCAGCCGTCCCTGCGGCTATTTGTGCAATGTCTGTCTGTCTGAGTCTCCGGGTGAGGGCAGACAGGATATGGTGCGAGGAAGTCTGGGGTAAGTGTGAGCCGAACCCCGCCCTGGAGTCTCTCGGGGTTGTGGGGCCACAGCCCCAGCTTAGGTTAGGCCTTCACTGCTGCTGGCAGGGCCTCCAGAGAGAAGGCGGTGGTTCCGGGGCCTGGGCCCTGACTGTCTGGCAGGAGGTGTCCACGCCGGCGGCCCGGCTCTCTGTGGCAATAATGTGTCTCTTTCTAAGGATTGCGAAAGTCGAGGGAGGATTTCTCCACTGGAAGAATTATGCAAGCTTCAACTGAAATGTTTTTAAAAAGTTTCTTTGTTTTGAGTCAAAATACAGAAGGTGAATTATTTCCCTAATATCTGGGAGAGCTGGAAAAGAAGGCCCCCGTCCTTATTCTTCAGGGCTCTTCCCCTCCTGAGCAGTGGTCACCAGGCCAGGGTGTCATGGAGCGGGGGCTGCCCGGGGACCAGCTCTTTACACCTGGCCTCCAGAGCGGGCGGTAGGGCGGCTCCTTCCTGCCCTGCCCTGGCTGTCACCCTCGTGGTCTGGAGCAGGGTTTTTTTTTTGTTGTTATTTTTTTTTTTTTTGGAGACAGGCTCTGTTTCTGTTGCCCAGGCTGGAGTGCACTGGTGCGATCTTGGCTCACTGCAGCCTCCGTCTCCTGGGTTCAAGCGATTCTCCTGCCCCAGCCTCCTGTGTTGCTGGGATTACAGATGTGTGCCACCACACCCAAGTAATTTTTTTGTATTTTTAGTAGAGATGGGGTTTCACCATGTTGGCCAGCCTGGTCTCGAACTCCTGACCTCAAGTTATCTGCCCACCTTGGCCTCCCAGAGTGCTGGGATTACAGGCATAAGCCACTGTGCCTGGCCCCTGGAGTGGGTTCTGCCACGGAAGGCATCCCCGGGGTCTGCGGGCTGGAGGGGTCGCCCCCACTGTGCCACCTGTTCTCTCGAGGCCTGGTTGCCCTCTGCAGACCAGGTGCCATGCCAGGTGACCCTCAGGAAGCTCTGGCTCACCCCGGGGGCTGGGGGGCATGATAAGCGATAGCTCTTAGGTGCTGCTGCTTTGTGAATATGAGAGAGTTCCAGAAGGGCCCCGCTTCCCAGAGCCTGCATGTTGGTTTCACTGTGTGGTACTTGATATTTTTCCAGGCTGCCTTGCTGGGGTGGCCTCGATGGGGGGCCCAGGGAGCCTCCAGCTCTGGGGACATGCTGCCACATGAGCCTGCTTATTTACGAAAATGAAGAACCAGGACCTGAGTGTGAATTTTAAATGAGATTGTGGGGACAATAGTAAAATCCAGACTAGGACCAGATGGACTGAGCACCTGCGTTGGCCATGGCCCGGAGGTGGCGTGGTGGCGCCTGGCGCCTGTGGCCCTCAGCATGTGTCCTGCCGGCTGCCTAGTAGGCCTTCGCTTGAAGTGCTTATTCCTTTGAGTAACGCTCCTGTCTTTTGTTTGGGGGGAAACAGATAAAGGGGGCTTTGAGAGGCGTCTCGGCGTGATCCTGGGAAACGGCTGAGATTCTGTTCGGTGCTTGGTGTTCGTGTCTTCTCTGATTTTACTTTTTTGACTCATAAAGATGGAAGGAGTGCTCTGCCTCGGTGCCTCTGCAGCTGCAGATGCTGAATCGGGGCGTTTAGGCCTGCCTCTTGGGCTGGCACACCTGGCGGCCTTGGTCAGGCCTTCTTGGGCTGCCTCTGCTGGGGTGCTTGTCTCACTGGCCGTGGGGGTTGTTGCCTGTGTGGTTGTGTTGCTGGCTTCAGGGGCTAGGGTTAGGGACGCCTGGTCACGTCTGGGTCCCCAGTTTGGGGGCCAGATTCAATAACTCACTGAATGACTCAGTGGAACTCTGCAGGCACTGGCAGTCAAGGTTTATTGGCAGGTCCATTCTTTGGCTAGAAGGAGAATGTTGTTTCTTTTCTCACTGTTTCACCATTTTTTTTTTTTGAGATGGAGTCTTGCTCTGTTGCCCAGGCTGGAGTGCAGTGGCGTGATCTCAGCTCACTGCAACCTCCCGGGTTCAAGCAATTCCCCTGCCTCAGCCTCCTGAGCAGCTGGGACTACAGGTGCGTGCCACCACGCCTGCCTAATTTTTTGTATTTTAGTAGAGACGGGGTTTTACCATGTTGGCCAGGATGGTCTCCATCTCCTGACCTCTTGATCTGCCCACCTCGGCCTCCGAAAGTGTTGGGATTACAGGCATGAGCCATTGCGCCTGGCCATTGTTCCACCTTTGGAAGAAATTGGTTCACTGTCTTCTGACCTGGGGGGCGCTTCTACCCTGGTTCTGTGTTGAGGGCTGGGAAGTTGCTGGAATATTACCCTTGGCTGGTGAGGCTGAGTGCTGATGCTCCTCCCAGCTCTCAGCCCTGCCTGGACCAACTGCGGCTTCTGCTGGAACGTCGGCGGCTGACTTAGAAAGAAACAGCTCCTGTTCTAGGCTTCCTGCAGGTCCCACGGTGCTGCTTGTTCCAGAGAAACGCAGCTCAGGCTGGCGGCCTCAGGTGGGCATGGGTGGCAGGGGACGCCATCACCCAAATCAGGGATCTTTCTCTGTCCTGAGGGTTCCACCCCAGGACCCAGGGCACTAACTGGGTTCTTGTGTGGCCCTTCCCGACCAGACCTCACCCCTGAGCTGCGTGTGTGAGGTGATGGTGACTCCACGACAGCTTGTGTGCCGTTATGGGGGCACCTGGGGACTGGCTGACCTCACCAGGAAGTGCGTCAGGAGTGGGTGAGGGGTGGTGGGAGGGCAGGGAGCACCCAGCAGGTGTCCAGCGGTGCTGGCGCTGCCTCTGTCTCTCTGTCCACGCCCTGTGTGTATCTGGAGTGGCTTAGGTGCTCCCTGCGGTGCTCCTGGCTGCTGTGGTTCCTGAAGGCTGTGGCTGTGCCGGTGGTTTCCTTTGATGTCAGTCTTCTTCTACAGGGGAAACCATATTGCCAGGAGAGCCAGGTGTCTGCTAATTACATTGTGTTGTTCTGCCTAGGAGTAAACCTGTAAGTGATGAGAATAAGAAGCGGCTGTCAGCCTGCAGACCCGCCTTCACCCTGTCCTGGTTGGGGTGCTGCCTGCTGGGAACCCCTGGTCCAGCTGTTGAGAGGAGGCTGACTGGGGGCACAGTTGTTGCAGAGTCTGATGCAGGCTTTCTCTGCCGGGAAAGTAACATGAAAACATTGTTGCTTTTACTATGGAGCAGATGTATCTTTGCCCAGAAACAGAAATGCTCTTGGTTTCTTTTTTTGGAAATAAGGCCCATAGGCTGGGTCCTTCTTGCCCTGTTGAGGGAACGTGTCTGTCCTTAGCGTGGAGGCCAGTCTGGCCGGGTGCTGAGCTCGTCCTGCAGAACACGCGTGAACGCCTTATCCCTGAGGGCCCTGGGAGGCTGGCGCCCTCTGTGGGAGGTCTGAGGTTGGCCCATTTGACCCTATCCAGGACGGGTTACTTAAGGAGTCCAACGGGCCTTGAGAGGCTGATCACCCTCGCGTGGCGGGCGTCTCTCCCCGGTGCCCTCCCGCCTGGTGCTGTCAAGGGCTTCTCTGTGCCAGGCGCTGGGCTGTGGCAGCCCCAGGTCCCCGCCTGGTGTGGCTGCCCACGGTCCAGGCAGCTCCAGGGTGGGCATCCTTGGCTCCCTCCCTCACCAGCTGGCCCTGGGAGGTCTGTCTGAGAGGAGTTAGGCCTCATTGTCCGTGCTCAGAGAACCCGAGCCTTCCTTAGGAAGCAGTTTGTCCCCGTGCCTCCCTTCAGGATCCTGTGGCCTGAGAAGCCTCTGCGTGGCAGTGGATGGCAGCTCCAGCTGCCCGTGGCCCTCTTTTTTTATGGTTTCCCAGATGACTGGGCCAAGCTGGGCCTCTGCATCCTAGGCATGCTGTTCCCTGCGCTGCCCTGGAAGGTCGGCGGCCCTGCGTGGACCTACACGGTACCCAGGACAGGCCTGCCATGGCACCGGTTGGGCCTCTGGGCACAGGGTGCTCTGCCTCCGTGGCCCTGACAGGCTCTGATGCCTGAGGATGGGGGCCGGGCACTCCCAGCCTTGAGACTTCCCTCTGCAGAGGTGGCACAAGCCCGGGGCCCCAGAGTGAGGGGACTCTTGCCTGCCTGGTGAGGGTGAGCGTGGGGTCTGGACTCTGACCCCTGGTCCAGGCGGGAGAGGAGCACACTGGACAGGGCAGCCGAGCCACCCTCTGCGGAGCTGTGGACACTGCGTGTGTGGTGCTGAAGGTGTACACGTCCACTGAGGCTACCTGCGCCGCTGCCTGTGTCCTGTGGGCTGGCACTCACCGAGTGAGAGCTGTGTGCAGAACCTCTGCTGTCAGCGGGCCAGGCCACACTGGGGAGGGAGGTATTCCGTGTGCTTGCACTGAAGCCTGCCCCAGGCTGCCTTCTGGGTTAGGGATACCCAGGACCTCCGTAGCTGGTGTGACGTCTGTGAGATCTCAGCTGCTGCTTCCCTGGACGCCCGTGTGGACCTGGAGGGGGGTGGGGACCCGGCCTGGCATGGTCCCTGGCCACCTGCCTGGTGCTCCGGGTTGTGCCGTTGGCAGTGCCTTCGCTCTGCCTCACCTGCTGCCTCCGCCTTTCCTGGCTACAACCCTGTTGCCCAAATCATTAAAAAAATTATACTACCAAGTTGAATGATATGCAAATGTAGTCAATTAAGCGAGGGGATTTTAATTAGCAGTTTAAGTTCATGTGTGAAGTGCCTTGCCTTAATTACTTGACAGTTTTGTTGTAAATTTGCTAAGTTTTTTTTTGCAGAACTATCAAAACTGTGATTTTTGTTAACATTCTTGGATGCGGTGAGTGGCGCCCAGCTTGCCTGACCCTAGTGGGTTTTGTCTTAATTTATAAAGCTCTTTAAACTGTGAAAACAAGGTAAACCCCCTGGGTTGCCTCTGTGTGGCTCTTCGAGTCAAGCCGGGCTCGATGTCTTCCTTGTCACTGGCTGGTGTGGGGACCTGCCTCGTGCGTGGTCTTGAGCTCCCGTTGGGGGAACGGGAGAACCTTCATCCCATGTGGGTGTAGCCGTTGGCGGCACCTTTGTACGGGGACACACCCTGGACCTGAACGGAGTCAGGAAGGGTTTCAACCCGGATGGCCCGCGTGCCGGGGACCCGCAGGGTGTGCAGTGGCAAGGGCCGGTCCTGGTGGCGGGCTCCCCGGTGATGCTGGCGGCTGGCTGTGGATGGTTGTGCGTGGGCCTTGGCGTTCACGGTTCAGTTTGGGAGAGGCGAGAACCCCTCACTTTGAAGTCTTTCCTGGCCAACGGGAGGCTTCTCAGAGCAGCTTTCACAGCTCCGGGGCTGAGTGAGGCCTGTGTCTAGGCTCATCCTGCCCTCCCGGGCGTCCCAGTGTGCCTGGGCAGTGGCGCAGCTGGCTCCTTCCACTGGGTTTAGGTTTGCTTCTGCTCCCCACTGCTGCTTCAGCTGCCTCCTTTGCGGGTCCCCGTAACTTCAGTGCCCCCACCCCTGTTCAGTTCCCTGACTGAGCTCGGCGCCTCTAGTGTAGATGGGTTTTTAATTTTCCCAGCTGAACGTCGTTATTTGGATTGTGATTTCTTTGGTGTTTCAATGGACTGTAGATGAAGGAGGACCTGTTTTCTCTCAGGAGTGTCTGTGGGGTCTCTTGTCCTGGTTTGCTCAGTGAAGTGTGGCCCCAAGGGCTGAGGGAAGTGGCCAGGACCCCGCAGGGTGGCCCCCACCACAGAGGCTGCTGTCCTCCGGGTTCTTCTCCACTTTCTGGGACCTTGGCCGAGGAGGCCTCTGGGAGGGTGAAATGGCCACAGGCCTGGAGAAGCGGCACCAGTGGGAAGCCACAGGCAGAGAAGTCAGGGAGGAGGGAGTCCTGGGCCTGGAGGAACGTGGGAGGGGCAGGCGCCTCCGAGCAGCCTCCAGAAACGTGGGCCAGGCAGGTCTGGCTACGGGCAGGACTGTGTCTGGGACTCTGAACTGCCAGAAGCACTTGGCGGCAAGCCACATGCTGTCCACAATGTTGCCTGGCCCCTATGAGGAGGTCCCGTGGGTGGTGGCGGGTGGTGGCTGGTTGTGGGGCAAGGCTGCGGGACTGGGACCGCTGGCTTCCTGGGGCCATCGAGGCTCCCAGAAGAAGAAATCAAGAGGATTTTAAGAAGCAGAGTTCTCTTTAGCCCGAAGTAACCACACAGCATTAACAAGAAAACTTGGAATTCTTCGAAGTGAAGCTCTCTCTCCTTGTTCGGAGGATGGAGGACAGTTCTAGATCCAGGAGAGCGGTGGCGCAGACACGGACTTCACCCTTGGTGGGAGGGGAGAAGCACAGCGTCCTGTTGTTCATGAGTCAGGTGAGAGGCGCGAGAAACCACAGCTCTTAGGAAAATCCGTGCTGCCCAGTGTGGGGGCCGTCCACAGCCCTTCAGCACTGCTGGGGAAGTGGCCCTGCGTCGACCCCAATCCTCCTCGGCTGTGTTCAGCCTCTGAGATGCCCTGGGCTCCCTGGTTGAGCTTTGGTGGGTAACTGCAGGATGCACACAGGAGCTGCAGGCGAGGGCTTTGGAGGAGCTCTGTGGCCGCCCCACATCCCTGGCCTCTGCCATTTTCTGCCTAAACGTTGACACATGGAAGAGGGAGCCCAGGATGCTGTGGGCCCAGAAGATGGGGCCCTGCGGGCTCCATCACTTCACTCCAGGGCACAGAGGGCCCAGGGTCCCCTCACACTTGCCTGTGGGGACCAGCGGGAACAATTCTCATTTTACTGTCATTATGAACTTGCGGCTTAAATATGTCTGTGGACTTAAAAGTGCCATCCTGTGTGGAAAATTTCCAGCTTTCACTGAAGTAGAGAGATTAGCTCAGTGCACCCCATGTATCCTGTTCACCAGTTATCCACAGCTCACTCATTTTGTTTCATCCAACTCCCTCTCCTATTTTGAGGGGGAGGGATTGTAATTTTTTTTTTTCTTTGAGACTGAGTCCTGCTCTGTCGCCCAGGCTATAGTGCAGTGCTGCGATCTCTGCTCACTGCAAGCTCTGTCTCCCGGGTTCACGCCATTCTTCTGCCTCAGCCTCCCGAGTAGCTGGGACTACAGGTGCCCGCCACCGCGCCCGGCTAATTTTTTTGTGTTTTTAGTAGAGACGGGGTTTTACCGTTTTAGCCAGGATGGTCTTGATCTCCTGACCTCGCGATCCGCCTGCCTCGGCCTCCCAAAGTGCTAGGATTACAGGCGTGAGCCACCGCGCCCGGCCAGGACTGTAATTTTTTGAAGCAAATCCCAGGCATCATCTTATTTCATATTTAAGTGTTTCAATATCCACATCTAAGGAATATGGAATCATAAAAAACGCTCACCATGACCCATTACTTTGCCTAACAAAGCTGAGGGCAATTTCCGGACACCAGCCCGTGTTCAGGTCCTTCCTGTCTCAGAAGTGTTTTCCTGCTGCTTTTCGGGACCCAGGGACAGCATTGCGTGCGATGCATGGGTCTTCCATGCATGCCTGTCTGTGTGTGTGTGTGTGTGCCTGTGTGTGCCTGTGTGTACGTGTGTGGTGCTGTGATGGGCTGTGGGGACAGTCCCGCGTGCTGACCTGAGCCTGGCAGAGTCAATATCTTGTTGGGAGGCAGCAGGCCAGGAGAGAGCGGAGCTGGTTGGAGGAGGGCCAGCCTCCCCACCTAGAGACCGTCGGTGACCTTCCTCATGTGATGCGTCCCTTGGTGTGGCCCCCAGCCGCTAGTGGTGAACCTCTGTAAATGTATGTGAACACTTCCCGTGCATGTCTAGTCAGGAGAGTAATCAGAGAAGCAATTGGTATGTGCTCATCAAAGAACCCCAGAACAGCCAAGAAGAGTGCAGAGGGTAACCCCTTCTCTGTCTTTGTTCTTGGTGGGTTGGGGGAGAAGTACAGTGTCCTGTTTGTTCACGTCAGGGGAGAGGCAGGAATGTACCACATCTCTGTCGCTGGAAACGTGGGAAGCTGGGATGTGGCCTACCGTGGCCCCTTCTGGCCCCGCAGGGGAGTGGGTGTCCCTGCCCTCACTGTAATCTCTACCACATTGATGGAAAGATTTTTCTTATTCTTATTTTTGGAGACAAGGTCTCGCTCTGTCATCTGTGTTGGAGTGCAGTGGTGTGATCCCAGCTCACTGCAGCTTTGACATCTTGGGCTCAAGAGATTCTCCCGCCTCAGCTTCCTGAGTAGCCGGGACTGCAGGTGGGCATCACCACGCCTGGCGGATATTTTTTTTAATTTTAGAGATGTGATCTCCGTTTGTTGCCCAGACTGGTCTGAAACTCCTGGGCTCAAGTGATCCTCCTGCCTCAGCCTCCCAAAGTGCTGTGAGCCACCTCTCCTGGCCTGAAAGTGTTTTTCGTAATTGGATTTTTCCATATGTGCACTAAGGTCTGCCTTTTTCCCTGAATGAGGCATAACAAGTATTTCTGTGGCTGTGTTCTCTGTGGGAATATTATTGTGACATGCTTGTAAGAAGTAAGTGAAAAGCACACCAGCACGGTATTCACATAGCACAGAAGGGTATAAAAGGCAAACGCAGACATGGGTGAGGGCAGAGTTGTTCTTGGTTTGTCACAAGGGCATGTGAACGCGGTTCCCCACCTGCCCTGCTCTGCTCAGCAGCTTTGGGATATGAGTGCCTTGGGTGCCTGGTGCCTTTTTGGGCCAGCCCTGTGGTATTTTGGAGTATCCGTTGGTATTGAGGGTCTGGAACTTACTTAGTGTCTAGGGCATGGGCCGTGTTTTGGTATCGCAAGAGATGCTTCAGGGCGCGTGTCAGCACAAACACATCACACGGGCTTCGTGACCACGTGCTGGCTGCACGAGATGTCAGTGTGCTCCGCGTACCGCCTGCTTCATCCCCGCCCTGCCCTCTCGTGCTCCTCGGCAGGGGGCCGCCATCCTTATGCCCCGCCTGCCCTTTCTGCAGCTGTGGGTGCAGGCCGGCCGTCGTGCTCTGTTGCAGGAGCTCCTGTCAGGCTGCTGGTCTGCGCGTGTGCTCTCCGAGTGCCTGTCACTCTGGCTGACTCACTGTGTCAGTGTCACCGTGCAGCTTTGCTCGTCCTGTTCTTGTGCCTTGGGACGAGTGGGCAGAGTGCTTGCTGTTGGGTAGGCTGTGGTGCACCATGTGGGCCTGGGAGTGAAACAGCTTGGTCAGAGGGCATGTCCGTCACGCCAGGCCGTCTTCCAAAGCGTCCTAACACTCCCTGTCATCGGTCTTGTTGGCTGTAAACGAGTTCTCTGCTGCATGGGATGCTAGGTGTGTGGTGAGTTTCTTGTAGACGTGGCAGGTCAGAGGGGAGGCACACTGTCTGCCGGGCACCCTGTTATTTACTGATACACGCACACGCAATACACATCTCTATAGATTGCTTTTGTATGTTCACTCAGCTGGGATGATTCTGTGTGTGCTTAGATCTTTGTTCACGTTTCTGATCATTTCCTTAGTGGACTCTGAGATTCCCCTAAAAGGTGGGATTGTTTTACCCAAACTTTTCTTTCTTTCTTTCTTTCTTTTTTTGAGACAGAGTCTCGCTCTGTCACCCAGGCTGGAGTGCAATGGCATGATCTCGGCTCACTGCAAGCTCCGCCTCCCGGGTTCATGCCATTCTCCTGCCTCAGTCTCCTGAGTAGCTGGATCTACAGGTGCCCGCCACCACACCCGGCTAATTTTTTGTATTTTTAGTAGAGATGGGGTTTCACCGTGTTAGCCAGGATGGTCTCGATCTCCTGACCTCATGATCCGCCTGCCTCGGCCTCCCAAAGTGCTGGGATTACAGGCGTGAGCCACTGCACCTGGCCCCTCCTGACAACTTTTAAGATTCTGTCATTTAGGCTGGGCATGGTGGCTCACACCTGTAATCCCAGCACTTTGGGAGGCCAAGGTGGGTGGATCACTTGAGGTCAGGTTTTCAAGACCAGCCTGGCCAACATGGCGACACCATGTTTCTACTAGAAAAATACAAAAATTACCTGGGCGTGGTGGTGTGCACCTGTAGTCCCAGCTACTTGGGAGGCTGAGGCTGGAGAATAGCTTGAACCTGGGAGGTGAAGGTTGCAGTGAGCTGAGATGGCGCCATTGTACTACAGCCTGGGTGACAGAGCGAGACTCTGTCTCAAAAAACGAAAAGCAAAAACAAGATTCTGTCATTTAGAGTGTCTTTGTTAATTTGAAAGGTGAAAAATCTCATCGTTTAGTTTGTATTTCTTTGCTTTTTGGTGGGTTGATTGTTTTGTTATTTCAGTATTTTTTTCTGTAACTTGTGCATATTACATTTTCTTATTGTGGCAAAATAAACATAATGTTGACCATTACGTGTAGCATTCAGCAGTGTTGAACACATAGGCTGACAGTGAAGGAATGGAAAAAGACATCCCATGCCATTGGTGACCAAAAGAAAACAGGAGTGGCTCCATTTGTATCATACAAAATACACTTTTCTTCAGAAACTATTACTAGAGACAGAAAAGTAGTTACAGAACAGTAAAAGGGTCGAATCAACTGGAAGATCTAACAATAATATATACGCACCTAACCTCAGAACAGCTAAAACTGTAAAGCAAATTCACGCTGCTGTTCACCCACCTTCCCAGGCTCAGCCTTTGTCCCCATGAGACACTCACTCCCCATTCTGCCTCCCCCAGCCCCCGACACCCACCCGCCACTTTCTGTTTCTGTGACTTTGGTGACTCTAGGGGCCTTCTGTGAGTGGAATCGCACAGGATCTGTCCTTTTGTGACAGCTTATTTCACTCAGCACCATGTCCTCAACGCGCAGCCACACGTAGCCTGTGTCACAGTCTCCTTCCTTCTCAAGACTGAACCTCAGGCTGCTGTATGGATGTATTTTGTTTACCCATTTCTGTCAGTGGACACATGGGTGACTTCCACAGTTTAGCTGTCGTGAACGATGCTGCTGTGAGCACGGGTGCACGGTGACCTCTGGAGACCCTGCCTTCAGTTCTGGGTGTAGACCCAGAAGTGGGATTGCTGGATCATTGATCATTCTATTTTTATTCATTTATTTTTGAGATAGCCTCTCGCTCTGTCGCCCAGGCTGGAGTGCAGTGGCACGATCTCAGCTCACTGCAGCCTCCATCACCTGGGCTCAAGCGATTCTCCTGTCTCAGCCTCCCAAGTAGCTGGGACTAAAGGCATGTGCCACCACGCCCGGCTGATTTTTGTATTTTTAGTAGAGATGGGGTTTCACCATGTTGGCCAGGCTAGTCTTGAACTCTTGAACTTATGTGACCTGCCTGCCTTGGCCTCCTAAAGTGCTGGGATTACAAGCGTCAGCCACTGCACCTGGCCCTATTTTTCCTTCTTTTTTTTTTTTTTTTTTTTTTTTGAGGCAGGGTCTCACTCTGTTGCCCAGGCCAGAGTGCAGTGGCACAGTCTCGGCTCACTGCAACCTCCGCCTCCCAGGTTCAAGTGATTCTCCTGCCTCAGCCTCCTGAGTAGCTGGGGCTATAGGTGTGTGCCACCACACCTGGCTAATTTTTGTTTTTTTAGTAGAGACGGGTTTCGCCACGTTGGCCGGGCTGGTCTCTGACTCCTGGCCTCAAGCCGTCATCCCGCCTCGGCCTCCCAAAGTGCTGGGATTACAGGCGTGAGCCACCGCATTCAGCCCATTTTTCTTTTTAAAGAACCGACTGTTTTTCATAGTGGCTGCAGCATTTTCCACTCCCAGCAACAGCGTTCGAGCAGCACTGTCTTCGCATCCTCTCCAGCACTTGTTCTGTTTTTTGACAGCAGCCATCCTAATGGGTGTGAGGTGGCATCTCATTGTGGTTTTGGTTCTCATTTCCCTGATGATTAGTACGTTGGGCATTTTTTCATGTGCTTATTGGCCACTCCTATATCCTCTTTGAGGAATGTCTGAGTCCCTCTTTGAGTCGAGTTGTGTGTGGGGGCCTTTGCTCAGTTGTACGTCTTTATCTACTCTGGTTAGTGATCCTGTTCTACTTGTAAATTTCTGTCTCCTGTTTGTCTACTGCGTGCACCGTGGTCGGATCCTGCCTCTGTTGCTGGAGGCTGCCTCGGTCCTCTGCTGTGGTGGTCAGGAAGCTGGAGCTTCTCAGCGCCAGATTCATGTTTGTAAGAGGAGACGCTCTGTGAGCCTCGGTGTGCAGCGCCGTCTGCAAGTCAGACTCCCCACCCCTCCTTTGTGCGAGCTGGGCGGGGGCTCTGCCGGGACTGGTGGTGTTCATGGAGAGGGCTTCTGTGTGATGCAGAGATGACAGTGACCTGCTGGGGCCGAAGGCTGTGAGTGCCATTGGGGGAGGGAGTCTCAGAGTGAGAGTGCGGCAGTCGGGCCTGATGGGGCTGCTGTTCTGTGAAGGGGCACCTACCGTGTGCCTGGCCTGTGGCAGCAGCAAAGAGGAACCTGATGGGGCCTCAGGAACCTCCACCTCGCCCACTGTGGCCAGGCTGCTTCTGCTTTCTGGGAGGCCTGTGCAAGAGCCATGGGCACAGGCCGGGCACGGTGGCTCACGCCTGTAATCCCAGCACTTTGGGAGGCTGAGGCCAGTGGATCACAAGGTCAGGAGTTCAAGACCAGCCTGGCCAATATGGTGAAATCTCGTCTCTACTAAAAATACAAAAGTTAGCCAGGTGTGGTGGCATGCACCTGGTCCCAGCTACTTGGGAGGCTGAGGCAGGAGAATCACTTGAACCTGGGAGTCGGAGTTTGCAGTGAGCCGAGATTGTGCCACTGCACTTCAGCCTGGGCAACAGAGCAAGACTCCATCTTAAAAAAACAAAAAATAAAAAAGGGAGCCGTGGGCATGTGTGTGCACAGGTGTGCATGGGTGTGTGCAGCTGGAGAGGGAAGGGCCTGGGTCAGGGGCGCCCTCAGCCTGGAGCCAGGGAAGGGCAGCGAGAGGACCCCAGGCTCCCAAATGACCAGGGGCCTCTTTGCAGCGTCCTTCTCCCTCCTTTCTTCTGGCTCTGAAGTTATATCCTGCCAGATCCTGGAGAAAGTTCTTTTAGCAAAATGATGGCTTCGCTGAAAATGATACTTCCCACCTCACAGAAGCCTGTCACATTCCTCCCTTTGGAATCCCCTTGCCAAATGTGGGTGGTGTGGTGGACCCGGGGCAAGGTGCCATTTTCTTGGCAGCCCCTAGAAATGCCTCCCTGGGGTTGGGGTGCAGCCACCAGGCAAGAAGTATGTACCCCCTTGCCCTGGCCACTTGGGGTTTCTGGGACAATCTGCTGGCTTGGCCTTGACTTTTTCCTGAACCTAGGAGCCCAGGGCCTGCTCCTGGCATCAGGACTTGCTCTTCCTCTTTCCTGGGCCCCACAGGTGCCCTTGGGGAGCACACAGCTGCCCCAGCCCGAGTCCAGTCTGGCTTTCGGGAAGGGGCCTTACTGCTGGCTGCACACCTTGGCCTCCTTCCCCTGGATGCGCCATTGCCAACGCAGCTGGGACAGCCCTTGGACGCAGCGTGCCTGCCCCTTTTACCAGGGCATGTGGGCTGGGACCAGTTTCAGCCCCATGTTGACTTGTTTGGCTCTGCTGGTGGTGACGGGGTGGGGGGGCGCGTTGGCGGGGGGCCTTGGTCGCGTCGTGTCTGCTCTTGTGCACCGGTGCCTCACGGAGAGGCTGTGGTGAGTGCGCAGAAGGACCCTGGTGCTTTTGGGGACTTTCTGGAGCAGCCCACATTCCTTCCCCAGAGCCCTAGGGGCCTGGCCAGCTGCCTTTCCAGGCCCTGAGGCCACCAGGTTCTTGGGGGGAGCTCCTAGGTTCTACTTTGGCCTGGCTGGGTGGTGCCCACACTGCCGCGTCCCCTCTCCGGGGCTGCCCGGACTCAGCCTGGCTGGCAGCCATTTCCGTTACTTGGTTTCCAAAGGCCCCATCTTGGAATCAGGAGCAGGCTGTGGGACTCAGGGTGGGTTCTGAGCTTGGTGACCCGCTCTGCTCTTTTGTCCGGCTTTGTCCTAACTGTTGAATATTAATGAGGGGCGCCGCAGGGTGGCTCTCCAGTGGAGGGTCCTCACTTTTTGTTTTGCAAATAACGCTGGGGCCCCTGCGCCACTGGGGCAATGCAACTGTGACGGTGCTGGTTGGATTCAAAAGGAAGCCTGGCAGTGGCGGGGCCTGGACAGGCAGCCTTTGACCCGAGGCGGGCGGAGCTCTGCGCTGGTTCAGAAAAGCCGTGGGGCAGCCTCTCTGGCAGGCACTGGCTGTACCTGTTGGTTTTCCTTTGCCCACAGTGAAGTGAAAGTCACTGCAGTTGGGTTTGCTGTTTAACTCACTGTCTTTCCTTCTCACGTCTCCTCTGTGCAAATAGTGGCCAGTGTACTTTTTGATTATTTCAGTCAAGTGGAAGTTTCTAGGAGCGTAGAGAGGCAGCGTGGCTTAGGGTTTAGGAGCATGGCTGGGCTACCTTCCTACTCTGAGTGTGGGCCACGTTACTTTTCTAGGCCTCAGTTTCCCATTGGCCCCTCTCCTGTTTGGAAGAGGCAGCTGGGTCCCACAAGCCATCTCAGGAGCCGCGTCTGGGCGCTGGCACGGGGACTGTGCCCACAGCCAGCCAGCCTGGTGGTCAGCTGATGGATTCCCGTAGGTACTTAGCAAAATGCCTGGAGTGTGCGAGGCTGTCAGGCCAGTGGCAGATGCGGTCGAGTGCTGTTGTTTCTTGGTGCTGCCTGGCACTGCCGCCCTGATGGTCGGCTCTGAGCTGGAGGCCAGCTTTCATGGCAGCGTCGTTGGTGGGCGTGCAGGGTGTGTCTGACCTGGGCCTGGGCATCAGGTCCCATTGTGGTTGGGTCCACAGGGCCCCTTGCCTCATTCGTGGAGGTGCTGGGGGAAGTCTACAGGCTGAGGACGTGTGAGGCTCCAGGGTCCAGCATGCAGGCCGGATGTTCCTAGCGTTGCCGGCCACGCAGACAGCCGTGTCACCAGGAGGTTCCCTGGCAATGGGAGACAATTGTCTGCTCAGTTCAGCCTTCAGTGCCCCAGGGCTGTTTTGAGATCAAGGCTGAGGGGGACCCCTTCAAGTGTCTCTGCCTTTGGTGGTCCCGGGTGGCCGGCTCCTCACCCATGGTGCGGTCTGAGTGGGCTGAAACCGACCCCAGGTGATTCTTATTCGGAAGAGATGTTTCCGGAAATGAGAGCAAGGCAGTGAGTGGAGAGCCAGCTGAGAGATGCTTGACTCCCCACCTGCTGCTGTTGGGGCCGAAAGCGTGGAGGAGGGAAGAGCCAGCACAGAGGGCTCACGGTGTCCCCTGCTCCAACGGACTCACTGGCCGCGGCCTCATGGGGCCTCCCTGTCCTGCCTCCTGCTCAACAGGCCACAGGTTTTGTTGGATTCGTCAATTATGACCCAGGTTGTTGAACTGGAATTGGAGATGTTTTTACAGTTGGAGAGTTTGTTACAGTCAGAACATTTCGGGTTGTTGGAGTTCGGTGTCTTGCTGCTGTTGCAGCTTGCATCTTTTGGCCACCGGTTTTTTTTTTTTTTTTTTTTGATACAGTGTCACTCTGTCTCCCAGGCTGGAGTGCAGTGGTGTGATCTTGGCTCACTGCAACCTCCACCTCCTGGATTCAAGTGATTCTCCTGCCTCAGCCTCCCGAATAGCTGGGATTACAGGCGCCCGCCCACCACGCCCCGCTAATATTTGTATTTTTAGTAGAGACGGGGTTTCACCATGTTGGCCAAGCTAGTCTCCAACTCCTGACCTCAAGTGATGCAGCCGCCTTGGCCTCCCAAAGTGCTGGGATTACAGGCATGAGCCATCGCACCTGGCCATGGCCACCTGTTTTAAGGAAACCACTCAGTGTCTTAAAAGTTAAGGGTGCTCGTTGCCCTGCTCAACAGAGAGCCCCGTGTGGTGCTGGGTAGCCCTCGTGCCGCTCTCTGTTTGGCCGTCCCAGAACCCGCTGTCCGTTCCCAGCGTGTCCTCAAGTGTGGGGTGGCCACTGCTGCCCAGGTGTGCCACTGTCCATGGCTGACGGAGGAGCAGGAAGTGGCCCATTTGCAAGCCTGCTGCCTGTCCTTGGTTTGGGTCTTTTTATTTTGAGAAATCTCCAAACCTACATACAGCGAAGTTGCAGGAAGAACGTCGTGAGTCCCCATTCCCTGAGCTCAGCTGCTGCTGGCACTGGCCTCCTCTCGCCATGACTGTTTTTGCAACTTTTTGCCGGTCATTTGAGAGAATGTTTCAGTCAGTGGGGTCCTCCCTGCTAAGCCCTTCATTCTGAATTTCTAAAAGTAAGGGGATGTGGTGTGTGACCGTGACACGGTGACCAAGTCTGGGAAGCTGGCTCCCCTGGCCACGCTCTGCCGTGTCTGCCACGCCCTCTTCAGTAGTTTACTTCTGCCTGGGACCTGCCTGGCAGCTCAGCTGACTCTTCTCTTGGGCCTGCCTCGTTGCCCTAGGCAGCTGGCTGCGCGTTGGCAGGGCCCGGAAGGGCAGGTGGGTAGCGGCAGCCCTGGGGGGCCGGTGCCCTATCAGAGGCGTGGGAGGCATCAGGAGCAAGCAGCCCCCATGCTTTTCTCAGAGGAGCCTCTCCCTTGGTAATTAATGAGTAATCCGCCGAGGGGAACTTTGGACCCCGAAAGTCCCCTGTCCCCATGAACTTTATCCGGGTGGGCCAGGATCCCTGGTGAGTCTGCTTGTCTTAGGGATGGGGACGTGGGGCGCTGACCGCACTCCTGGCCACTGCTGCTGCTGGAGTCTTGCCTTTCTCCTCCCGCCTGCCTTCTCGCCATGTAGTAGCGCTGCGGACCGTGTTCGGAAAGAGTCACTTACTGTCTGTTCTAGTCACAGTTTTGATGCCCAAGTTGACCTTCTGTTGGCTGCCCACAGGTCTGGGTATCTGCTGATGTTCTTTATTTATTTTTTGTAGAGATGGGGTCTCACTCTGTGGCCCAGGCTGGTCGTGAATTCCTGGGCTTAAGCCATCCTCCCGCCTGGTGTCCCACGGTACTGGGATTACAGGTGTGAGCCCCCGCTCCCTCCCCCTGCCCCAGCCCCTGCTGAGGTCTTATTTCAGAGCCGGCAGGGTTTTCCCAGCTCTCAAGTGCCCTCACGTCCCACTACAGTGACGTATGGTGTGTCCACTCCTGTCCTGGTCCCCAGGTCGTGTGGGGCCATCGAGGCTCATCCCCAGCTGCAGCCGCCCTCCTTTCCCTGTAGAGCCCTCGCCTGCGTAACGGTTACTGCCTCTGTGTGGGCGGCATCTGGGGGGGGCTGGCGCCAGGCAGTGGGAGACCTGCTCCGTGTCACTGGTGGAACCCAATGTATGCGATAGGTTCACAGGTCTCAGCTGTGAAGTTGTGTTTGTACACAGTGGCTTTTTCTAGAAAAATGAACCGCAAAGTATTTCTTTCCTCGTGAATGTCGACCATTTTTTCGAGTCTGGTTGTTGTTGGCCAGTGACACAAACCTGCAGCTTCTCCCCTTCTTGCTTCCCTCCCCGCCCCTTGGCTCCGGGCACAGGGTGGCTGAACCGGCTTATCTGGCCTCGTCTCTGGAGGCCTCCCCAGCTGTCATGTCCGTTGACATTTCACTGTTCCTGGCAGTGGCTGTGCCCAGACGCGCCGTGGCACGTGGGAGTGATGCTGGTCTTTGCCAGTGCTCTGCACACCTGTGGGGAGGCCTCTCGGGGTTTCCTGCCAGGTCTCTGCGCACCCCCCGGTGAGAGATCCGAGGAGGAGGAGGAGGAACCGAGGGCAGGTAGGGCGCTCTTCGGATGTGGAGGGTTGGAATCTCCAGTTTAATAACAAACTTTATCCTACCTTAAGTTCTCAAAAGTCTTGTAAAGAACGGGTCCATTCATTTTTAGCTGCTCCGTGAAAGGTGAGAAAGCTGAGTAGGGGTCTGTGTCCCAAGACCAGGGTTTGCTGTGGCCTGGCTCGATTGAGAATCCCCTGGGCCCCAGGAGGGTGCTGTGGCTGCTGAGGAGGCTGCCCCACGTTCTGATCCTGGTGCAGGGCTGCACTCAGCCTCCCCAGAAGCAGCTTGGGCCCGGGTCCCACCTGGCACTAACCTCTGCAGGGCCCCTTTATGTCATGGTGTTTTGGCCTGTGGAAGGCTTTCGTCCATCTGAGCTGCTGACTGAGGGTCTTTATTTCCACACTCGAGAGAAACCTGGCGGCCCAGCAGTCAGTGCCGGCGGAGCAGGTACAGCTCAGGGAAGGGAGCAGCCCCTTGCTCACGGTCCTTTCTGGCACAGTCTGTGGCCCTCTGGAGGACCCGGCCAGTGTCCTCACAGCTGTCCCCAAACTCGTGGTATGGGTTCCTCCCTCAGGGCCAGCACCAGGCTGGTGCTCAGCTCTTCTGGAAGAGCCTTCCCATGGTCCCAGCGCATCTGTGGAAGAGTGAAATATTGAACGTTACAAGAAGGAAGTGAGGCCAGGCGCGGCATCTCATGCCTGTAATCCCAGCACTTTTGGAGTTGGCGATGGGCAGATCACTTGAGGTCAGGAGTTTGAGACCAGCCTGGATCAAAATGGCAAAACTCCGTCTCTACTGAAAATACAAAAATTAGCCGGGCGTGGTGGCAGGTGCCTGTAATCCCAGCTACTTGGGAGGCTGAGGCATGAGAAGAGCTTGAATCCGGGAGGCAGAGGTTGCAGTGAGCCCAGGTCATGCCACTGTACTGCAGCCTGGGTGATGGAGTGAGACCCTGTCTGAAAAAAAAAAAAAAAATAGAGTTGCTAAATTGGAGTAAATATTTCATAACGCGATTCAGTTCAGTTGCTTTAGCTGCTCTGTGAGTCCAGCACCCGCCTGCAGCGCAGCCTCCCCTGTGGAGTCTGGAGCACCCAGGCCGGTATCACGGGCTCCAGAGCACCCAGGCCTACATCACGGGCTCCAGAGCACCCAGGTTGGTATCACGGGCTCCAGAGCACCCAGGTTGGTATCACGGGCTCCAGAGCACCCAGGCCTACATCACAGGTTCCAGAGCACCCAGGCCGGTATCACGGGCTCCAGCACAGCGGGCAAAAGGTGGGAGGCTCCCCAGACTTTAGGTGTCTGGAGTTATCCATAAAGGGGGCTTCCTGAGTTTTGGTGTATCCCTTGGTTTACAACCCAGGGAGAAGCCTGGCCACTTGTGAGTGCAGGTCGTCCTTGGACACACATTTGGAGGAAGCGGAATGAACAGGACACGCAGCCTTATGTTCCTGTCAGCGCTTCCTGCACGTACGCCCTGTCTCAGGGGCT
The DNA here is from genome assembly GCF_029289425.2 of Pan paniscus. Classification (NCBI taxonomy): domain Eukaryota; kingdom Metazoa; phylum Chordata; class Mammalia; order Primates; family Hominidae; genus Pan; species Pan paniscus. The sequence goes on along the minus strand of NC_073249.2, from coordinate 226,011,753 downwards.
GCTGGCCTCTGCCAGGGCCTCCTCACTTTTGTTCCTGAGGGCATCTTCCCAGCGCGTGTGCACTTACTAAATGAGCCACATGCCCCCAGTTCTGACAGCTAGGAACGGTGCGAGCAGATGGAGGATGGAGCTGGTGCTGCTGCCCACAGAGGCCCTGGGAGTGAGGCTGCGGGTCCCTCATGCCCTGGTGCGGCCCTGGCTTGAGGCTTTTGTTTGGGGGTGTTGTGCCCCCCATACCAGGGCTGAGAGCCCACAGTGACAGCAGAGGGGAGGTGTGTGCGGGGGCCGGGCATCAATGCCGGACTTGCTGAGGGTTGCTTTCTGGTGGTCTGCGCACATCTTGGGCCAGAGTGGTGTCCCCAGAGTGCCTGCTGCTGGAAGAGAAGGCTCTGGGTCCTTCTGGATGCCCATCCTGGCTGTGTGGACCACGGCGGGGAGGGCCACGTGCCTGGTCTTCAGGCCACGGATACTTGTCCGGAGCTGCCTCACGTGGCTCTTGGACAGAAGGCACCATTCTAGACATTCCAGGTGGTCTCCAGTGACCATGAGGGGCTGGGGTTGGCACTGGCGCTGCTCCTCTGAGGTGTTGGACCCACGTGGGAGCTGCTTGTTCCCCTCCAGACACTGATTGTGAAGAATCTGGAAGGTCCACGCTAGAGGAGGCCACGACCGGCTGGTGCGCCTGCAAGAGTGCTGGCCCAACTGGTCCCCATGCGTGGTGCCCGTTGGAGGGGGTGGGAGGGCTCGGCTCTGCTCTCCCCCCGTGGGTCTTCATGTCACAGGGTGCTTGGAGGACTCTGCTGCACTGAGATCTCCAGCATGACATGTCCCCGTCCCAAACAGCCCTGAAATGGCAATGCCTCATCCTAGGATTACCGTCCCTTCCCGAAGGCTTGAGGTCCTACTTAGATGCCTACTGGACTGCTTTTTATTTTAATTTACTTGATACTCAGTCTGGGTGCGTTGAAGACGCGGCCTCTAGCTGTCAGCCTGTCCTTGTGTGCAGTGACCGGTCTACCTGTCTGGCCTTGTGCCTAGACTTGTGGCCGTCACCACTATCTCTGGGGAGGGGTGAAGTGGACTGGGAGGTAGGAGCTGAATTGGAGTCTTCTCTTTGTTCCTGAAGTTATCACAGTCTTGGCCAGACTGTGGTCACTGCATGTGTGTGTGTGTGTGATGCGCAGGGCATTTGCTGGTGGAATAGCACGGGCCATTGGCATTTGCACCTGAGGCGTGCAGCCCCCCTGCTGCACACCTATGGGGTCCCGGCGGTCAGGTGAGCTCTGGGGGGTTTCTGAGGGTGGAGACAGCCACAACAACACTTCTTTCCTCCAAATGCCTGTGCTGTGCACTTGGGTGCAGGTGGCTTTTAGGGGACATGGCTGGGCACTGCCCCACAGTGTCACCTCTGTGTCCTGTGGTGCGTGCTGTGGACTGGCGCCACACCCCACGTGTTTGTTAGGCCAGTTTCTCTCAGGTGTCGGTCACCCCACCATGCGGCCTTTCTTTTGTCTTTTATCTTTAGCTAAGGAGTCCATGGCATACCAAAAGCTGAATGATGACAGCCAGTGTCCCCATCCTGTCCTCCCCAACTTTCCACAGGCATGGACGCTCCCCATTCTTGCTGCATAGTCTTCTGTTGACCCCATGTACCTGAGTGACCCCCACGTACCTGAGTGTGATAAGCACTATGGTGCTTGTCCTCAGTCCAGCTGCTTAGACCTGTACCTGCCACAGCCCCACGTGCTGACACCTTGCGTCTTGAGTTTTGATAAATCTATCCTTTGGCTGATTAATATGACTGAGTGGTGTCTTCTGACCCCATTTCTTATCTGGAACACTGTGTCCTGACTTCATTTCCTGTCTGGAGCACACTGTCCTGACCTCATTTCCTGTCTGGAACACACTGTGTCCTGACCTCATTTCCTGCCTGGAGCTCTCTGTGTCCTGACCTCATTTCCCGTCTGGAACACGCTGTGTCCTGACCTCATTTCCTGTCTGTGCCACTCTGTCCTGACCTCATTTTCTGTCTGTGCCACCCTTTGTCCTGACCTCATTTCCTGTCTGGAACATGCTGTGTCCTAACTGCATTTCCTGTCTGGAGCTCTCTCTGTCCTGACCTCATTTCCTGTCTGGATCTCTCTATGTCCTGACCTCATTTCCTGTCTGGAACATGCTGTGTCCTGATATCATTTCCTGTCTGTCCCACTTTGTCCGGACCTCATTTTCTGTCTGGAGCACTCTGTATCCTGACCTCATTTCCTGTTTGTGCCACCCTTTGTCCTGACCTCATTTCCTGTCTGGAACATGCTGTGTCCGGATTGCATTTCCTCTCTGGAGCTCTCTCTGTCCTGACCTCATTTCCTGTCTGGAGCCAGTGACCTCATTTCCTGTCTGTGTCACTCTGTCCTGACCTCATTTCCTGTCTGTGCCACTCTTTGTCCTGACCTCATTTCCTGTATGCAACACACTGTGCCCGGACTGCATTTCCTGTCTGGAGCTCTCTCTGTCCTGATCTCATTTCCTGTCAGGAGCACTCTGTGTACTGACCTCATTTCCTGTCTGTGCCACTCTTGTGTCCTGACCTCTTTTCCTGTCTGTGCCACTCTGTGTCCTGACCTCATTTCTTGTCTGCGCCACTCTGTGTCCTGACCTCATTTCCTGTCTGGAGCACTCTGTCCTGACCTCATTTCCTGTCTTGTGTCCTGACCTCATTTCCTGTCTGGAGCTCTCTGTGTCCTTACCTCATTTCCTGTCTGTGCTGCTTTCTGTCTTGGAGTTGCGTGCCTGACCTCATTTCCTCTCCACTGTGTGTTCCTGGAGTTAGGCATCATCTTGGTTTTTACTCCCTTGCTTGGTTTTCTCAGGATCTCTGGCTGCTCAGTCCTTGCTCCAGCGTTCTTCTCTGCCCCCTCCCTCTGTGGTCCAGAGGCTGATGGCCAGCTGGCCCTCACCTGCCCGCCCTGGGTATTTCTGTGCTCTTCCTGGTGAGGGATTCTAGGGGTTCCCCTCCTGGGTTCATCCTTATCTGAGTGGCCACAGCACACTGTGCAGTTGGGTGCCTGGGAGGCACGTGCTTTGGGTGTTGCATGGCTGACCGGGTAACTGGGCACCCGTGTATGGAGGGCTGGAACAGAACACTTGTCGGCGCTCCTCAGCGTCTTGCCTCTGGTGTCCCCATGGCGAAGTCCTCTGCCATCTGCTTTGGGCTCTGACATGTGACCTGACTGTGCCCTTCAGGAGCTTTCAGAACCTTCCTCTTAGATCTGGCATTCAAAATGTCTTGTCAGACACCTCGAGGCGGCTTGTGTTTGGCCCTGTGTTGGGCGCCTATTGGGCCCTTGTCAGGTTTTCGTTGCCAGGAGGCTCGCGCCCCGATCTTTGGGATGGTGCCCGTGGCATCTCCTGCTCGGTGCTCCCTAGGGCTGGACGTTGGTCCTCCTGGCACTGGTGCTCTGGTTGCTGTGGCCTCCCTGCTGTTCCCTTGTGGCTCAGGGTTACTCTCTGGAGGTCTCCGCCTTATCATCAGCACTTTCTTTGTTGGCTACTTTTAGTTTCATGATTTCATTTTCGTTTCTAAGATATCTTATCTATCTCTTTGTAAAAGCTCCCACCTTTTGTGACTTGTGGATGCTGTATCTTTCTCCTATTGCTGCAGACATTAATGATGTTTTTCTTGACAGTTTGTCCTGCTGGTTTCCTCTGCATTCCTTTGGTTGGTTTCAGACCTCGGCTTTAAAGGGGCATTTCCCCACATTGCCAATTCTTGACCATCTGGTCACGTCAAGGCTGACGTGCCAGTGGCTGCAGGGGGGAGGGCACCTGAGAGCCCCGCGGATGGCTCTTATGCAGACGTGCGGGCCAGCCCCGATCCTGCTTCTGCAAGGCCTCCCCTCCCATGGTGGCGCTTTGGTGCCAGAGCGCGTCGGCGTGGCTCCCTGGCGTCTGCCTCTGCAGCTGCTTGGCCCCCAGCCGCCTCCTCCCAGCTGCCTCCTGCCCTGTGTGTGCTTGAGCTCGAGACAATGCTTCCTTCATCCAAGAGCCGGGCTCTCGGTGATTTTTGAGAGGAGAATGGGGTTGAAGCGATGTTGCTCTTCCGTCTTAAAACTGGATTTCTTTCCTCATTATGCTTTTGAATTATTATATCTTCTTGACATGTTTCTCTGGATTTGCAAAAGATTTTTATATTTTATATATTTATTTATTTATTTATTTATTTACTTATTTATTTATTTTTGAGGTGGAACTTTGCTCTTGTTGCCCAGGCTGGAGTGCAATGGTGTGATCTGGGCTCACCGCAGCCTCCGCCTCCCGGGTTCAAGCAATTCTCCTGCCTTAGCCTGCTGAGTAGCTGGGATTACAGGCATGTGCCACCATGCCTGGCTAATTTTGTATTTTTAGTAGAGATGGGGTTTCTCCATGTTGGTCAGGTTGGTCTCGAACTCCCGACCTCAGGTGATCTGCCCGCCTCAGCCTCCCAAAGTGCTGGGATTACAGGCTTGATCCACTGTGCCCAGCCTGCACAACATTTTAAGTAAATGTTGACATTTTAAGCATTGAGCAAGGAAGAGTGTGAAGAGGTACTTTATAAAGGGAAATATGGCAATACTGATTATTTGCGACTTTAACCAGAAGTAATCTTTGGACAGCCAGACGTTATTTTCTTGGAATGTGGTGTTTTATCTCGTGACAATGTGTGTGCATGCACACGTGGACACACAGGATTCCTGGTCCTTAAACCCGTATGTTCGGTGTCTGCAGCATAGAATGGTCTCGGCTGGTATGTGTGGGACCAGCTCAGATACCCCTATTCTAGATGCCGAGGCCGAATCACCCCCTAGGGAGGATGGGACAGTGGCTGTGCTGAGCGTGCTACGGCGTCATGGAAGAACAGCAGAGGCGTTTGAGAATTGTGTTTTTTAAAAAGAGTTGAAACTTGTCAGTCAGGAAATGGAGTAACAGGTTTATCAGGAGTGTCATTTTCTTTTCTTTCTTTTTTTTTTCCCCCCCATGAGTGGCTTGGTCGGGGAACTCATGGTTTTTTTGTTTTTGTTTTTGAGTCAGAGTCTCGGTCTGTCACCCAGGCTGGAGTGCAGTGACGTGGTCTTGGCTCACTGCAACCTCTGCCTCCCAGGTTCAAGGGATTCTCCTGCCTCAGCCTCCTGAGTAGCTGGGATTATAGGCGGCTGCCACCATGCCCGGCTAATTTTTTAATTTTTAGTAGAGACAGGGTTTGTTGGTCAGGCTGATCTTGAACTCCTGACCTTGTGAGCTACCCACCTTGGCCTCCCAAAGTGCTGGGATTACAGGCGTGAGCCACCGTGCCTGGCGGGAGCTCATGTTTTATCTGAGGTGGCCCAGGGCCCCCCACCTGGGAGCAGGGTCAGCAGTGCCTGGCCCTTGAGTGGTTGCCTCGGGGTGTGTTCCTTTTAAATCAGATCAGCTCATCACTTGGCCGGTTTTCTAGACCAGCATATTCAAACCCAAGCTTTGGAATCATGGGCTGGCTTCTGAAATGACATGCTGTGGGCTCCATCCCCAGAATTGTGGGTTCCCAGGTCCGAGGTAGGGACTGAGAATGTGCATCTCTAGCAAGTTCCCAGATGACGTGGTGGCTCCTCCGGAACCCCTGCCTCCTTTTGTAAGTAAAGTTTTACAGGTGCATGGCCACGCCCGCCCGCCCTCGCCGGTGCTGTCTGTGGCTGTTTTGTGCCACAGCAGAAAGGCTGAGTAGGTGCGAGAGAGACCATGTGGCCTACAAACCCAAAATATGTGTGATTTGGTCCCTTACGGAAAACGCTTGCAGGTTCCTGATCGAGAGAAAGAATAATTGTAACACAGAGCTACATTGTTTTTGTGAAACTCTTTAGGATGGAAAAGGGCATCTCTGAGGTCAACGACAGAAGCCGTGGTGGTTTCATGCCACCAGTTTACCTTTGTCCTGAGCTGTGGAGGTTGTTTAAAGCTATAGATCAAATGAAGCCTGGAATATAAGGGTGCAGTTGGGATGATTGCTGTGTAGTGATTTTTTAAAACGGCTTTTTGAGGCATAATTAACATAAGCTGCGTATATTTAAAGATATAGTTCGATAACTTTTGATGTATGCAAACACATATAACACATGTATAAAACCCTCGCTGCCGTCCAGATGATGAACCTGTCCGTCACCCAGAAGCTCTCTCCTACCCACACCCCTTTCTCCCCCGGCTGCAGCAGTCTGCTTTTGGGCCTGTGGATTCGTTGCCTTCCTTAGAGCTTTGTGTAAATGAAATCCTACAATATGTTCTTCTTTTGGTCTGGCTTCCTTCCCTCAGCGTCATTATTTTGGGCTCCTTGGATGCGTGGCGTGTGCTGGGCAGTGTTCCCCTGCGTGGATGTCGCGTTTGTTCCTCCATTTGCCCGTTGGAGCGTGTGGAGTGTTTCCAGTTCTTGACTGTCACAAAGAAAGCGGCTGCAAACATTCGGGTACAAGTTGTTGTCGGGACACACGGTTTTATTTCCCTGGATAGATACCTAGGTGTGGAGTGGCTGGATCATATATTTGTGCTTATGTTTAACTTTTAGAAACTGCCAGACTATCTTCCAAGGTGGCTGCACCATTCCTTGTCCTACCAGCGGTGAGTGAGAGTTCCTGCTGCTCCACGTCCTGGCCAGCGTGTGTGGTGGGCGGGCTTAGGCGTTCAGCCGTCCTGATGGGTGTGCGGCGGCATCTCCTTGAGGTTTAAGTTGCGCTTCCCCAATCGCTGAGAACGTAGAGTGGCTTCTCTTGTGCGTATTTGCCACCATATGTCTTCTTTGGTGAAATGTCCCTTCTGATTTTTGCCAGTTATTTTAGACTGGGTTTGTTGTTTTACTGTTGACTCGTGAGATCTTTACATATTCTGGATGCAAGTCCCTTTTCACATTTGCGCCTTACGTAGACTTTGTCCCTGTCCATGGCTTTCCTTTTCTGAACGGTGTGTTTTGAAGAGTAGAACTGCAAAATTTTTATGGGATCCAATTTTTCAGTTTGTTCTTTTTCTTTTCTTTTTTTTTTTTTTGAGACAGGGTGTGGTTCTGTCGCCCAGGCTAGAGTGCAATCTTGTGATCTGGGCTCACTGCAGCCTTTACCTCCCAGGCTGAGGTGATCCTCCTGCCTCAGCCTCCTGGCTAGCTGAGACTACAGGCACACGCCACCACACCTGGCTAATTTTTGTATTTTTTGTAGAGATGGGGTTTCGCTATGTTGCCCAGGCTGGTTGAGAACTCTAGCTCAAATGATCCGCCTGCCTTGGCCTCCCAAAGTGCTGAGATTACAGGTGTGAGCCACTACGTCTGGCCTCAGTTTGTTCTTTTGGTTTGGACTTCGGTTTCCTAGCTGGGAACTTTGTCCCTAACTCAAGGTCACAGAGATTATCTCCTGTATTCTAGAAATTTTGTAGCTTTAAGTTGTATATTTAGGTCTGTGATCCATTTTGAGTTAATTTTTGTGTGCGATGCAAGGTGTGGACCTGAGTTCATTTCTTTGCCTAAGGTGTTCAGATGTTTCAGTGGAGTTTGTTGTAAAGATTAGTTCTCTACTGGATTGTCTTTGTGCCTTTGTCAGAAATCAGCTGTGCAGATGTGTATTCAGTTGATCCACTTGTTTATCTTTTTACATCAACGCCATGCTGTTTTGGATTATTGTAGCTTTGAAATAATTCTTGAGGTCAGGTGATATTCGCGCTCTAACCCTGCACTTTTTCAGAGCTGTTACAGCTATTTGGGATCTTCCACTTTTCCATATGAATTTTAGAATCAGTTTGTCAATTTCTGTGAACATTTCTGGGAAATTTTGATTGGGATTATATTGAGTCCATAGATAAATTGGGAATATCTTAAAAATCGGGAGTTTTCCGACCAACGGAAAGCTGTTTATGGGTTGTTATTAATTTAATATTTTGTAATTTTTAGTGCACAGGTTTTTACCATCTTTTGTCAGATTTATTGATTTATCTATTGAGGCTTTTTCTTGGTCTTGTAAATAATATATTTTAAAAATTCGATTACTGGATATAAACAGCCACTACAGTTCTTATATGTTGATCCTGCAGCCTGTAACCTTCCTAACTTGCTCATGAGTCCTAGTGGCTTTTATTGTAGTTGCCATTGGGTTTTCTGTGTAGATGATCATGTCGTCTGCAGTAAAAGCAGTTTCACTTCTTCCTTTCCAGTCTGGATGCTCTTTTATTTGTCTTGCTTAATGGCACCGGCTAGGGCCTCCAGGGCAGTTTGAATAGGAGTGGTGGGAGTGGATGCCCTCGCTCCTGATCTCCTGATCTGGAAGGCGTGGAATCAGAGTTTGGATGGGAGTGGTGGGAGTGGACGCCCTCGCTCCTGATCTCCTGGTCTGGAAGGCGTGGAATCAGAGTTTGGGTGGGAGTGGTGGGAGTGGATGCCCTCGCTCCTGATCTCCTGATCTGGAAGGCGTGGAATCAGAGTTTGGATGGGAGTGGTGGGAGTGGACGCCCTCGCTCCTGATCTACTGGTCTGGAAGGCGTGGAATCAGAGTTTGGGTGGGAGTGGTGGGAGTGGACGCCCTCGCTCCTGATCTCCTGGTCTGGAAGGCGTGGAATCAGAGTTTGGGTGGGAGTGGTGGGAGTGGACGCCATCGCTCCTGATCTCCTGATCTCCTGATCTGGAAGGTGTGGAATCAGAGTTTGGGTGGGAGTGGTGGGAGTGGACGCCCTCGCTCCTGATCTCCTGATCTGGAAGGCGTGGAATCAGAGTTTGGATGGGAGTGGACGCCCTCGCTCCTGATCTCCTGGTCTGGAAGGCGTGGAATCAGAGTTTGGGTGGGAGTGGTGGCAGTGGACGCCCTCGCTCCTGATCTCCTGGTCTGGAAGGCGTGGAATCAGAGTTTGGGTGGGAGTGGTGGGAGTGGACGCCCTCGCTCCTGATCTCCTGATCTGGAAGGCGCGTGGAATCAGAGTTTGGATGGGAGTGGTGGGAGTGGACGCCCTTGCTCCTGATCTCCTGATCTCCTGGTCTGGAAGGCATGGAATCAGAGTTTGGGTGGGAGTGGTGGGTGTGGACGCCCTTGCTCCTGATCTCCTGATCTGGAAGGCGTGGAATCAGAGTTTGGGTGGGAGTGGTGGGAGTGGACGCCCTCGCTCCTGATCTCCTGATCTCCTGATCTGGAAGGCGTGGAATCAGAGTTTGGGTGGGAGTGGTGGGAGTGGACGCCCTCGCTCCTGATCTCCTGATCTCCTGGTCTGGAAGGCGTGGAATCAGAGTTTGGGTGGGAGTGGTGGGAGTGGACGCCCTCGCTCCTGATCTCCTGATCTCCTGGTCTGGAAGGCGTGGAATCAGAGTTTGGGTGGGAGTGGTGGGAGTGGACGCCCTCGCTCCTGATCTCCTGATCTGGAAGGCGCGTGGAATCAGAGTTTGGATGGGAGTGGTGGGAGTGGACGCCCTTGCTCCTGATCTCCTGATCTCCTGGTCTGGAAGGCATGGAATCAGAGTTTGGGTGGGAGTGGTGGGTGTGGACGCCCTTGCTCCTGATCTCCTGATCTGGAAGGCGTGGAATCAGAGTTTGGGTGGGAGTGGTGGGAGTGGACGCCCTCGCTCCTGATCTCCTGATCTCCTGATCTGGAAGGCGTGGAATCAGAGTTTGGGTGGGAGTGGTGGGAGTGGACGCCCTCGCTCCTGATCTCCTGGTCTGGAAGGCGTGGAATCAGAGTTTGGGTGGGAGTGGTGGGAGTGGACGCCCTCGCTCCTGATCTCCTGATCTCCTGGTCTGGAAGGCTTGGAATCAGAGTTTGGGTGGGAGTGGTGGGAGTGGACGCCCTCGCTCCTGATCTCCTGATCTCCTGGTCTGGAAGGCGTGGAATCAGAGTTTGGGTGGGAGTGGTGGGAGTGGACGCCCTCGCTCCTGATCTCCTGATCTCCTGGTCTGGAAGGCGTGGAATCAGAGTTTGGGTGGGAGTGGTGGGAGTGGACGCCCTCGCTCCTGATCTCCTGGTCTGGAAGGCGTGGAATCAGAGTTTGGGTGGGAGTGGTGGGAGTGGACGCCCTCGCTCCTGATCTCCTGATCTCCTGGTCTGGAAGGCTTGGAATCAGAGTTTGGGTGGGAGTGGTGGGAGTGGACGCCCTCGCTCCTGATCTCCTGATCTCCTGGTCTGGAAGGCGTGGAATCAGAGTTTGGGTGGGAGTGGTGGGAGTGGACGCCCTCGCTCCTGATCTCCTGATCTCCTGGTCTGGAAGGCGTGGAATCAGAGTTTGGGTGGGAGTGGTGGGAGTGGACGCCCTCGCTCCTGATCTCCTGGTCTGGAAGGTGTGGAATCAGAGTTTGGGTGGGAGTGGTGGGAGTGGACGCCCTTGCTCCTGATCTCCTGGTCTGGAAGGCGTGGAATCAGAGTTTGGGTGGGAGTGGTGGGAGTGGACGCCCTCGCTCCTGATCTCCTGGTCTCCTGATCTGGAAGGCGTGGAATCAGAGTTTGGGTGGGAGTGGACGCCCTCGCTCCTGATCTCCTGATCTGGAAGGCGTGGAATCAGAGTTTGGGTGGGAGTGGTGGGAGTGGACGCCCTCGCCCTGATCTCCTGATCTTGAAGGCGTGGAATCAGAGTTTGGATGGGAGTGGTGGGGAGTGGACGCCCTCGCTGCTGATCTGGATTCGGCACCGTCGAGTGTGATGCTGCGTGTTGGGTTTTCGCCAGTGCCCTTTATGAGTCCGAGGAAGTCCCCAGAATACGGTTCCTAGTTTGATCAGGAAGGATATTGGGTTTTGTCAGGTGTTTTTTTTTCCTAATTTATTGAGATTATTAATATGGTGAGTGTCTATTTCGGGTTACTAATGTGATGAATTATATTGACTGATTCTTGAATGCTAAACCAATTGTTCATTCCTGGGATAGCCCCTCTTCAGTCGTGATGTATTATTATTTTAGAATATTGTTGAATTTGTTTTTTTTTTTGTTTTTGAGACCGAGTCTTGCTCTGCACCCAGGCTGGAGTGCAAGGGCGCTATCTCGGCTCACTGTAACCCCCGCCTCCCAGGTTCAAATGATTCTCCTGCCTCAGCCTCCTAAGTTGCTGGGATAACAGGTGTCCACCGCCACACCCAGCTAGTTTTTTGTATTTTCAGTAGAGACGGGGTTTCACCATGTTGGCCAGGCTGGTCCCGAACTCCTGACCTCAAGTGATCTGTCTGCCTCGGCCTCCCAAAGTGCTGGGATTACAGGCATGTGCCACTGTGTTTGGCCTCTTGAGTTTTATTTGCTAAAATTTTGCTTAGAATTTTTTTTTTTTTTTTGGAGACGGAGTCTTGCCCTGTCGCCCAGGCTGGAGTGCAGTGACACGATCTTGGCTTGCTGGAACCTCCACCTCCTGGGTTCAAGCGATTCTCCTGTCTCAGCCTTCCAAGTAGTAGGGACTACAGGCGCATGCCACTGTGCCTGGCTCATTTTTGTATTTTTAGTAGAGACGGGGTTTCAGCATGTTGGCCAGGCAGTCTTGAACTTCTGACCTTAGGTTATCCTCCTGCCTCAGCCTCCCAAAGTGCTGGGATTACAGGGCGTGAGCCACTGCGCCCGCCATGAATTTTTGCATTTATATTCATGAGGGATGTTGGTGTGTGTTTTTTCTTCTTCTTCCTCCCTTGTATCTTTGTCTGGTTTTGGTGTTAACAGAGTAATGTTCTTGTAGAATGATTTGAGAGGTATTTCCTCCTAAGTTTTCTGAAAGAATTTTTTCTTTTAAAAATGTTTGGTGGGGGGACTGGGCGCGGTGGCTCATGCCTGTAATCTCAGCACTTTGGGAGGCCAAGTCAGGAGTTCGAGACCAGATTGGCCAATATGGTGGTGAGATGGTTCACCCATCTCTACTAAAATACAAAAATTAACCTGGTGTGGGGGCACATGCCTGTAGTCCCAGCTACTTGGGAGGCTGAGGCAGGAGAATCTCTTGAGCCAGAGAGGCAGAGGTTGCAGTGAGCTGAGATTGTGCCACTGCACTTCAGCCTGGGCGACAGAGCAAGACTCCATCACAAAAAAAAAAAAAAAAAAAGTTTCGTGGGGCTAGGCATGGTGGCTCACGCCTATAATCTTAGCACTTTGGGAGGCCAAGGCAGGAGGATCCCTTAAGCCCAGGAGTTCGAGAACAGCCTGGGCAACATAGGGAGACACTGTTTCTATTAAAAAAAAAGTTTCATGGAACTTACCATTAAAACCTACTCGGACCCAGAGTGTTTTTTGTGGGAAGATTTTTAGCTATATAGACTATTCAGTTTATCTGTTCTTGGTTGAGAGTTACTGGTTTGTGTTACACAAGTAATTTTCTCAATTCAACTAAAAATGCCATTTCTCCCTTTGTTTCTGAAAGGTATTTGCGTAGGTATAGAATTATAGGTTGACTTCAAAAAGTTTCAATTTTTTTTGTGGTTTAGTTTAATTTAATTTATTTATTTGAGATGGAGTCTTGCTCTGTCACCCAGGCTGAAGTGCAGTGGCACGATCTTGGCTCACTGCAACCTCTGCCTCTGGGTTCAAGTGATTCTCATGCCTCAGCCTCCCGAGTAGTTGGGATTACAGGCACCCGCCACCACACCCGGCTAATTTTTTGTATTTTTAGTAGAGACAGGGTTTCTCCATGTTGGCCAGGATGGTCTTGGTCTCCTGACCTCATGGATCCGCCTGCTTCAGGTTTCCAAAGTGCTGGGATTACAGGGGTGAGCCACTGCGTCCGGCCTGTTTTATTTTTTTGTAGAGACGGGATTTCGCCATGTTGGTCAGCCTGGTCTTGAACTTGGACTCAAGCAGTCTGCCCTCCCCAGCTTCCCATAGTGCTGAGATTACACAGGCATGAGCCACCGTGCCTGGCCCCAATTTTCAGTACTTTAAAGGTGTTGCTGTACTGTGTTCCTGCATGCGTGCTTCCAGAGAGAGATCTGCTCATCCTCTTCTTGACGGACATGCCTCTTCTTTTTTTCTTTCTTTCCTTTGTTTTTTTGAGACAGAATCTCACTCTGTCACCCAGGCTGAAGTGCAGTGGGACGATCTCAGCTCACTGCAACCTCTGCCTCCGGGTTCAAGCTATTCTCATGCCTCAGCCTCCCGCGTACCTGGGATTACAGGCACCCGCCACCACGCCTGGCTAATTTTTTGTATTTTTAGTAGAGACGGGGTTTCTCCGTGTTGGCCAGGCTGGTCTCGAACTCCTGATCTCAGGTGATCCACCTGCCTTGGCCTGCCAAAGTGCTGGGATTACAGGAGTGAGCCACGGCGCCCGACTGGACATGCCTTTCTTTAAGATTGTCTCTTTGTCACTGCTTTGAGCCACTTTGCTGTGGTTTCCTCGTGCCGCATGTGTTTGGAGTACGTTGTGTAGTTTTTGTCAGGTTTGGAAGGTGTGTCTCCTGCGTCCCTCCTCTGGGCACTTGGTGGCCCGTGTGTCAGTCATGTGAATGTTGTCAGCTCAGGGTGCTCTTCTCATCTTCTGGGTTCTTTTTTTTCCTCTATTTCTCTGTGAGTAGTTTCTGTTACTCTGTGTCCATATCACAAACCTTTTCTTCACAATGTCTCCCCCATAGTTAATCCCATATAGTGGATGTTTCATCTCTAGAAGTTTGATTTGGGACTATATTATACTTTCGTGTCTTTATTTTACTCTTTTAAATATGTGGAATACACTGTAATAACAGTTCCAGTGTTCTCTGTGAATTTCTATGTCTGTGTCAATTCTGGTTGTTTGCGATTGATGGATGATGTTCTTCATTGTGGTCCACATTTTCTTGCTTTCTGGATTCTAGACGTTTCGAAATGTGCCTGTTTGGGTGCTGAATGTTTTTGTATTCCTATAAATTGGCTGGGCATGGTGACTCACACCAGTAATCCTAGCACTTTGGGAGGCTGAGGTGGGCAGATTGCTTGAGTCCAGGAGTTTGAGACCAGCCTGGGCAACATGGAGAAACCCTGTCTCTACTTAAAAATACAAAAATTAGCCAGGCATGGTGGTGCACACCTGTAGTCCCAGCTACTCAGGAGGCTGAGATGGGAGGATCATTTGAACCCGGGAGGTGGAGGTTGCAGTGAGCTTCGATCGCGCCACTGCACTCCAGCCTGGGTGACAGAGCCAGACCCTATCTCAAGGAAAAAAATAAAATTAAAAAAAATTCTTGAGCTTTGTCTAGACTGCGTTCAGTTATTTGGAGGCAGCTTGATCCTTTTGAGTCTTGCTTTTGTGATTTTTTTTTTTTTAGGTGGGTCTAGAGCTGGGCTCAGGGCTCATTCTAGGCCTGATAATTCACCACTCCTGTGGCAGAATCTTCTGAGGGACATAGGACCCCATGAATTTGGGCAATTTCCTGTCTGTCGGGTGGAGACAGGCTCTCTGCCTAGCCTGGTGTGAGCCTCAGGCCTGTTGTCTCTAAATCTTTGTGGGTGACTCTTGCCCAGCCTCGTGGAGTTTCTGCACATACATACTGTGATCTGGGGTCTGCGGAATTGCCAAGGACCCCTGCAGACCCCAGGCCCTCTGTGCGGTGCTCCCTTCTCTGCTGCTCTGTCCTGTGAATTCCAGCCGCCATGCTCTCCCTGAATTGTCAGCTCCATCTCAACCCAGTTTCTGCTGGGCCCTGCCTGGGTCCTGCTTCCTGTACCATGGCTGGGAACTCTCGGGAGGCAGTGAGCTGGGGCTGCCAGAGGGCTTGGCTCCACTTTGAATTTTGGGGACCACCGTCCTTTGCTGCCTGACCTCCAGGGTCCCTGGGGCCATTGTCTCCTGTCTCCTGTCTTGTCTGCGTTTTTGGCCTTTCCAGGGAGGAGGGTGATGGGTCTCTGTGACTTCACCTTGGCTGCAGGCGGGCCCTGGCATCGCAGTCCATGAGTGACCTCCAGCTTCTCTCATCAGCCACCCCCTTCATCCACTCCATTTGTAAAATGAGATAGAAAATGAAGATGGTGCTGTCGTCACAGCGGCCGGACATCTGTAGCTCGTGGGCTCCTCTCTAGGCTGAGGTTCTTGTTGTGGGAGAAAGTTGCTCAGGGCCAAGTTTCAGATAGAAAGAGCGAAAGTAACTGGAAATGTTGAGATGGCCCTGGAGGCCCTCAGGGTGGCCTCTGCTTCAGGGAGGAAGGTGGGCAAATCACGCTCCGTGGCAGCAGGTTTAAAAACATCGCTGAATTGTGCTGACTGGCACATCCATTGTGAGCGGATGTGTTTTCCTTCTGCAATAATTTTGGCTACATTAAATTCGTTTTGTTAACATCTTCATCACCGCCTTTTCAGTTTCAGCGGGAATTGATTATGAACAAAGTGCCATGATTTTGACTATTCAGGCGAGCAACTGCATCGAGCCAGCACTGAACTGGTTTTGTAACAAGCTTGGTGTCCATATCGCTCTTAATAACATCTGCAGGCACAGGCGACGTTAGCAGTTGTGGGCTAGCTGTCAGGAAAGGGGGGACTAGCACGTACCACTCAGAATTCAGCTTGCGCGGGCTGCAGTGGAGTTCTGGGGTTTGTTTGCGGGCATTTCCAGGTAGTCTGATCCTGTGAGGAGCAAGGAAGGGGTGTGTTGACAGGGCCGTTCGGGCCGGAGCAGGTGCGACAGGAATGTCCCACGTCCTCTCGTGTGCTGTCGGGAGACAAACCTCTTCATGCTTCAATATCCCATTCGCTCCAGAGCCTCCTTTCAGGGTGGAAGGGGTGGTGGATGGCTTTGGGATTGGGCCAGGCCTGAGGGCACTGAGGGAGTGGGGCATTAGGGGCCACATGGTCAGCACTGCACTCTGCTCTCATCGGAAGCTGGGCAGTGGCCAGAGGCCTGGGAAAGGCTTGTTGTGGGGGCGGGGGGCGCACCACACTTCAGGGATGCAGCCGGCCTTTGGGCTTCAGGAAACGCAGCTGGGACATCCTGAGGTGTGTGAGGCTGATGCATGGGCCTTTCTACTTCCAGACTGTCCCAGGACACGGGTCCACGGTCACACTGTCTCCAAATGAGCAGGAACACCTTGCATGCCCTGCGAGACGTGTTTGAAAGTCACACTTTGGTTCCAGGTCACAGCTTGAACCTCAGGCCACCTCCAGTGGGAGGCTGGAGGTCCTGTGTGCCACCCGGGGCCTGTGTGCTGTGGTGGTCGTGGCTCTGTGGGTGCTGGGCAGAGGCCTCGCAGGCTGGGCAGCCGCCACCCCTCTGTGGACGCTACTCACCCTTAGAAGCAGGTTCCCACAGGCCAGGGCACTCCCAACAGCACTGCGTGGAGCTGGTGCCCACCCCTGTGGTCAGATGCATGGTGCTCGCAGCCCTGGCCCAGGTGCCCCCTGGGTTGTGCGGCGGGGCCCTGGCTCTGTGGGTGGGTGGCTGTGCTGCCGCTGCTGTCGCCCATCCTTGGGGGCCGGTGTCGCCTCCCTGCTGCTCCTACTGTGTGCTTTCTCGCCCCTCCGGTGCCTCCCAGGGGGCTGTGTAGCCAGGTGTCTCAGAGGGCTCAGGGCTCCTGGTAGGGTTTGGGTGGGCTGAACCCTGCACCCTGGCCCGGGTGTGGGGTCCTGGTGCTCTGTGGCCTGGGACACCCGTGCTTCCTGCAGGCTCTGCGTGGCGCTGATGGAGGGCCTCTTGTTAAGGGGGCACAGCAGCGAGTCAGGTGCCCGGGGGCTCATAAGCCACCTTGGGGTATGTCTGGGTGCATGGGGACTCCTCTGGCCTCCCCAGCGGTGCTGAGCTGTCACTGCAGGGCAGCCATGGCCGCATTTGGCTGGTGCTGAGACAAGGTGAATTTTCTTGGCTGGCTTGAGAGGTCCCCCTTTCCCTGACCATGGAGTTTCACCCAATTTTCAGCTTTGACGGAGAGATGAGGCTTGGAGTCTTTTTCTGGCCTGTGAGGGCTGCAGAGCAGCGTGCCCAGGGGCTGTAGGCGCAGTCCAGGGAGAGGCCATGACAGGAGTGGGTGTGGGGACTGGTGGGGACAGCGACTGTGCCTTCTGGCCCCACCCAGAGAGCCCCAGCTGCTGTGCTGCCGTATTCTGATTCCTTCTTCCCTCCCTCCCTCCCTTCTGCCTTTCCCCTTTATCCTTTCCCCCCTTCCATTTCCATTTCCCTCCTCCCTCCCTCCCTCCCTCCCTCCCTCCCTCCCTCCCTCCCTCCCTCTCTCTCTTTCCTTCTCTCCTTCTCTCCCTCTTCTTTTTTCGACAGGGTCTGGCTCTGGCTCTGTCACCCAGGCTGGAGTGCAGCAGCACAGTCTTGTGGCCTCAACCTTGTTGGTTCAAGTGATCCTCCCACCTCAGCCTCATGAGTAGCCGAGACTACAGGCACACACCACTACATCTGGCTAACGTTTTATATTTTTTGGGTAGAGATGGGGTCTCGCCATGTTGTCCAGGCTGGTCTAGAACTCCTGGGCTCAAGCGATCCTCCTGCTTCAGCCTCCCAAAGTGTTGGGATGACAGGTGTGAGCCACCGTGCCTGGCCCATGTTTGATTCTTGATGCAGATCCAGCCCTGGGAAGAAAGCGCCTCTGGCCATGACTGGGCAGAGCCAGAGAGTGACTAAGGGGCTGTTAGGACAGAGACAGTGGGTTTTGCAGTGATGTGAGCTTTGATGGAAGTGGCCACACTGCAGGCCCCCACAGCGTCACTAGTAGGCCAAGCGGACACTGCAGGACATGTTCCCCCATGTGGGATATCCGTCCTCAGCAGTCTGTGGCCTTCTGTGAAGCAAAGCCATTTTGCAGGCTGGGTTCATCCCTGTTCCAGGCCCGCACTAGTGGCGCCTGGTTATCAGGTGTGATGAGGAGCTTTGCTGCCCTGGAGCGTCGCTTTGTGGGCAGAAGCCAACTTTGGAATCGCCTCATGGCTGGTCCTGGACCTCTCCTCCTTCCTTCCTTGTTGGTTGCTGTTAAGCCAGCCTTGGGCACCAGGGACAGTGGGGGACGTGGCTGTGCACCGGGCCCAGGGCTGGCAGGAGGCTGCTTCAGGGCTCTGGACCAGAGCAGTGCGTGGCTGGTGGTACCTGTGGCTGGCGTGGGTCTGGTGGGTCTGGTGGTACCTGTGGCTGGCGTGGGTCTGGCGGGTCTGGTGGTGCCTGTGGCTGGCGTGGGTCTGGCGGGTCTGGTGGTGCCTGTGGCTGGCGTGGGTCTGGCGGGTCTGGCGTGTTTGGTGGTGCCTGCCATCAGGCTGCCGATGGATGAGCCTGCCTGTCCCTGGATGTCCCCCACGGATTGGAGTTTTGCCCAGGGGTGCTGTGCCCTGGTCATTGTCCCCTACAGCCAGGCAGTAAAGTGTGGCCAGCACCTTGCTGCAAGAGAGGGACAGAGGTCGTCTGTCTACGAGCTAGAGCAAGGGCAGGTGGGCCCACTGGCTGGCGCTGCGTCTGGGTTCGGCTCTGGACCTGCTGCGTGTCATCCTCCCTGCCGGCCTGGCATGGGAGTAGGGGCTGAGAGATGCTGGTGACACCACTCTGACGCCAGGGCCTGAGGCAGCCCTTGGACAGTGCCTATCTTGAATGCAGCCCTGGTGACCTGAAGCCCCTGCTTGGTCCCTCACAGGCCAGGGGGTGTGGCCACAGGGCCTGGGCTTTGTCCCGTTTACGAGAGGTCAGGCGGTCACAGGGTAATGGGAGGCCTGTGGTTCCTGGGCTGCCATCTGGCGATTGTAAAACGGGCAGTGTGCAGTGTTGAGGGGGCGCTGGGGAAACAAGCTGCCGGCTGAGGAGGCCGCACTCCCCGTGCCTCCCGGGCAGACACCTCACGGCCTTTCTCCGGGTGTCTGAACCCAAGGTGAAAAGTTCAGGCTGTCCCTGCTCTCCAGAGGGGCTGGAGGTGGGGCGGGAGCAGAGACTGGACCTGGCCAGCCCCTCCCGCTTCCCTTCCTCTGGGCCCCTGGACTCTGGGGGTGAGGGCAGGGCTGTTTGGATGTTGGACATCCTTGCTGTCCCTTTGCTGGACTCCAGAGGACCAGCATGGAGGTGCACAAGTTCACATTTGCCCCTCTCCTGCCCCAGGGCACCTGGCCCTGTCCCGGGCCACCCCAGGCTGGACCAGCTGCCCATGTCACCAGGCCAGGCGCTTTCCCTGTGAATGAGCCGATGGCCCCAAGTGCCTGGCCTCAGGCCTGGGCTGTGGGGATGACTGAGGCCCAGTGAGGAGTGGGCTGGGGCCTGGTGTGACCTGCACGGTCTGTGGGGGTTGGAGGGATGCGCGACTTGGGCCCACCCCAGAACTTGGGGTTTCCTGATGGGTGTTGGGGTGCACACGAGCCTGGGCTCCTTTGTGATGGGCGACCCCAGGGTCCCGGGACAGTCCCTGAGAAGCACAGAGGCCTGGACACCCCCATCTCCCAGCCAGGCCCTGCCACATCCTCCCTGATGGCTCCAGGGGCTTTTGTTCACTGAAGAACACTTGCTGTCCTCCCCTCAGAAGAGTCTGCTCGGTGGGGGAGCCGCAGGGGGCTGCTCCCTGTCCAGGCCAGAGAAACCAGGCAGCCTCTCCCGCCGGGAGAGGTCCCCCACAGGAGCCTGTTATGGAGCCGCGTGGCGCCTGGGCTGGTGTCACCCCTGGGAGCCCCCTTTTAAAGAAGACTCATTCAATGTCCCTCTCTTAGACGGCCTCCAGCGTGGGGATTAAGCGCTCAGATGCTGGCAGGTTCCGCTGAGCGCCCGGCTGCCCTCGGCAGGGGCTTTGTGTTGGCTGCCCTGCCCCGGGCTGACCCCAGACGCTCGCCTTTTGTGCTACGCTGCTCTCGCCCCTCGGGAACCTTTGTCCCATTGAGCCCCGCCATTGCCTGGGGCCCCTTGTCTGTCCCCGCGGGCCTGCCCCAGGGCGGGGATTGTGGCCCTGGTCCCCTGGCGGGGTGGGGGGCTTCTGGTGGCCTAAGGGGACCCTCTGAGCACTCATGCAGGCCTCCCCCCAACCTCACGTCCAGGTCTGTTGCCCAGGGGCCAGGAGATTCTGACATTGTGCGATGGCCCCAGAGGTTGACATCCTGGGGAGGATTGGCTGGTGATGCTTCCAGAAAGTGGTTTTTGAAGATGCATCTGGTCCTGGCCCGTGGATGGCTGGCGGGACTGGGAGAGACGCTCTGGGCCACTGGCTGCTTTCTCGCAGCTCTTCTCCTCTGGGAGGACTTGCCCCTGTGGGCAGGTGCAGGGGCACTGAGCGGAGGGGCTTGGGGGCCCCTGCCCGCCCCAGGCCACCTTGCTCTCTCTCCAGGCCTGCGTCCTGCAAAGAGGCCGGGTCAAAAGGTCACTGCCCCGATTTTTATTGCTGTCTCTTACGTTCTCACGACCTCTTGCCCTCTGCACAGATGGGCGGGGCTGGAGCTTCCACGAGGGCCGGCCTTTCCGGGGATTAAAAACCCACTGAAAGGTCTGAGCCGAGCTACCAAGCTTAAATGTCTTAGTAGCTTAAAAATGGTGTTAAAAATTAAGCAAAACACACAGAGACTTCCAGGTTTAGCATAAATAGAAACCAGAGGTGTTGAGACCGTGCTGCCCCCTCAAACCAGCGCAGTGGAAAGAGGGGCAGAGCCCTCCACGGGAGCCCTCCGCTGGGGGGTTGGGGAGATGGCCCTGGCCCAGCGTCTGCAGCTCCCAGCGGCACTGAGTGGCAGTGGCCGTCCCTGTGGTCTGGGGGCCTCCTTCCCCCACAGGCTACACAAGCCCTGTTCCTGCCAAGGCTCGGGGAAGCCCTTTGTCACTTTAGAAAAATAATAATGGAGGGTGAACTGGTTCCTATTTTTGCATTGTAATTGATTGCCAAGAACCCCTGAAATTAAATACAACCGTGTATTTTAAATGGTGTCCTTAATGTAAAATGTTTTTATCAAAACCAAAACTCCCTGTTGAGGCCTTAGTGTTTTGTCAATAGCGTGTTGGAGTCTGGTTCCCGTCTCCCCTGCCCCTGCCTACGTGTGCTGACCCTGGGACCGGTGAGGCAGTTCTCACCACGCCCCGAGCCCCGCCCTCCCATGCCCCGAGCCCCGCCCTCCCATGCCCCGAGCCCCGCCCTCCCACGCCCCGAGCCCCGCCCTCCCACGCCCCGAGCCCCGCCCTCCCACGCCCCGAGCCCCGCCCTCCCACGCCCCGAGCCCCGCCCTCCCACGCCCCTCATGCCCCCGAGGCTCGCTGGCGTCTGTGCTTCTTCCAGGCGGAGGGGGAGGTGGTAGGCACCTTGGGTCTTAAATCAGAGAAACTGTCCCAGCAGTAGTAAAAGTCATCAGCTGGCCCCAAAGAGCCCCTGGAAACACAGGCTGTACCCCGCCTCCATGGAGACATTTGGTGCCACCTGCGTTCAGTGCAGATGCCACACGGCTCTTCCTGAGATGGCTTCCGAGGCCATTTGGCCCTTCATCTCGGGAACAGACCAAGGGGGTGTGTTCGGCCGTCTGAGACCCACCTGGGGGTGTCTGGGCCTTGGCCATGCTGCCTTCTCCAAGCTCCATGCTTCTCCCGGCCCCTCCTCCTTCCCAGTGGCGCCGGAGACCCTCGGAAGCGTATGTGGAAAGACAGCAGCTGTGGGGTCCCTGTCCTGGCCGGCCACTCCTCCTTCCCACCAGTGCCGGAGACCCTCGGAAGTGTATGTGGAAAGACAGCAGCTGTGGGGTCCCTGTCCTGGCCGGCCACTCCTCCTTCCCACCAGTGCCGGAGACCCTCGGAAGTGTATGTGGAAAGACAGCAGCTGTGGGGTCCCTATCCTGGTCAGAGGGTGGCATTCCTCCCACAGTCCTGGGAGCCACAGGGCTGAGATGGGACTTCTCGGCTTGGCGTGGGGAGGGCAGGACGGGGTGGCTGCCATGCCTCATTCTGTCTGTGATGGAAACGGGAGGGCCTGGCCCTGCCTCTGTTAGTGAGCTTGAGCCAGGGACACCCGTGACCCTGCCTGGGGCGGTCCTCCCCAGCCTTGTGAGCCAGGGAAAAGGTGCAGGTTGGGTGGCTGACCTGGTGGGGAGTAAGAACATCCACGGAGAAGTGTGACGAGTGTGTGACCAGAGTGTGGACCCAGCCGGGAGGCCTGACCGTGACTGCAGCCTCCCCCAGCATTGCACCAAAGTGTGCTGGTGCAGGACCTCGAAGATGCCCTGTGGGCAGCGTTCGGGCTGAGGCTGCAGGGGGCCTTGGGAGCACGGTGGCCCTCCTGTCTGTTCTGTGGACCGGGTGCGGATGGGCCGTGTGGGCAGACGTGCTCTTGGGTGGTTGTGGTGGGGATGCCTCTCCGCCCACCACCCTCTCACTCACTGCCCTGGCTGGAAGGTGACGGCATCTCCCTGACCCGCAGCGCCAGGATGGCAGCCCCAGAACAGTGTCCTGGTCGCCCCAGAGGCATGCTGAGCGCCCATGCGTGTGCGCAGGTCCTACGGGCCGTGTCCAGACCCAGCCCCGGGGTCAGGTGACACCTGCAGTTGGGTGGGCGCTCACACAGGCACCTCCAGGTAAGGGGGATTGAGGAAGGTAGCGCTTTGTAAATGGCACTGGTTTTACTCCGAGGCTGAACTCCTTTTCCCTCTGAGGAGCTCTGCTCATGTGCTTTGCCTGCTTTCCCATGGCGGGCTTTTTATTGGTTAAATAAAGACACAAACTTTTCATCAGTCTTTGCAAATACTTGGTTCCGGCAAGTTCTTGGCCCTTCCCAGGCTTGGGGCTGCCGGCTCACGGTTCTTCTCTCTGCATTTCAGCCAGGCCCCCATATGCTGGGTTTGCAGGTCAAGACCACCCATGACGGCTGTGCTGCGTGGGGTGCAGTTCCCCGTGGGCGCCGAGGGTGGTGTGCGGCTGCCTCTCGCTCGCTCCACCAGCCACCCGAGGGCCCGTGTCCTGGTCGTGGCCGCGTGTGCTCTGCTGTGTGGGTGGTCAGTCCTCCCCGGGGGCCACCTGGATGGTGTCCACTCCTGCCCCATGGCAGGAAGTCCCAGCGGCACCTGGCCACGTCCCTCTAACATGTTTCTGGAAGTGGGATTCTAGGCTGGAGCCTCATAGCGGGCAGATACTGCCCCCTGGCCATGAGCCATGACAGTTGGTTGATGGGACTTGAAGGGGCCTCTGGACAATGTGGCTGCAGCGCTGGACCCTAGGAGAATAGCAGCCGTGATGGGGGGCAGGGACCCCACTTTCTGGGTGGGAGTGAGGAGGGCCGGCTGCTGCCCCTTGCTGCAGTCATCTTCGGTCACTTTCCCGGCCGCCACGGCCCCCTCCTGGCTTCTTGCTCTCAGCAGAGGGGACAAGACCCTTGTGAGGGTGGGCACAGGCACTCCAGTTGTTTGGGGCCTTCGCTGTCCCTTGCTGTCTATGCTGGTCTTTCCAGGCATCCCCAGGCCGTGTGTGTCGGCAGGTGGAGGCTGGGCACCTCTCACCCACCCAAGCTGAAGCGGCCTCACAGGGGGTGGCACCAGGTGTTTCTCCAGCTGAACAAGCTCGTCCTGGAACCCCCACCCTGAAAGGGCTACTGCCCCCGTGAGAGGAGCTTCTAGAGATGGTGGCCAGCCTTGGGGGCCTGGTGGAGATGTGTTCGCGGGGTCCTGGTCTGATTCTGTCTTGGAAGGAACATCGGGCCCCTGAGAGGTCAGAGCAGTGGCCGGCCCACGGCTCCGCTCAGGCGCCACGGCGGCTCCTTTCTGTTTCTTGTAGTCACTGAGCTGGAGGTTCCCACAGGGAGGAGGCTTCCTGTGGCTCCGCCATCAGGGAGCAGTGGGGCTGCCCCAGCCTCTGGGGGCTTTTTAGGTGCTCTGAGGCGATCTGGGTGTGGCCTGGCCGGTGTGGACAGCTTTGCCCTTCGTCTGAGACCCTGAGCCCTGGGGCAGGACGAGGGGTGTGGGGAGAGTTTGCTTTTTCCAGAAACGTTTATCTGTTTTTGTTTTAGACGGAGTCTCGCTCTGTCACCCAGGCTGAAGTGCAGTGGCGCAATCTCAGCTCACTGCAAGCTCCGCTCCCGGGTTCATGCCATTCTCCTGCCTCAGCCTCCCAAGTAGCTGGGACTACAGGCGTGTGCCATCACACTTGGCTAATTTTTTGTATTTTTAGTAGAGACGGGGTTTCACCGTGTTAGCCAGGATGCTCTCGATCTCCTGACCTTGTGATCCGCCCACCTCGGCCTCCCAAGGTGCTGGGATTACAGGCTGAGCCACCGCACTGGCCAGCGTTTATCTTTAAATGTCCCTTGGACCTGGCCCCTGGCTCTTTGGGAGGGAGAGTCCTTGGCAGGCCCCATTGCCTGCACCCCGCCAGTGCACCTCAGCTCCTGGTCACTGCCCACCCTCCCCGCCCGGGCAGGAATTCCTACAGGCCCTACACTCCTGAAGGGAAATCAGGCTGGTCCTGGGGCAGGCAGCCTCTCAGAGCTGTTGAGAATTGAGCAGTCTCCTTGTGCTCTTTCAAGCTGTTCTTTTCTTTGGTTCACACTGAGCAAGGGCCGGTTGCTCCGATAGGGAGAAGACGTGAGGAGTGGCATTTACTGTGATTGAGCGCAGGGCCTGTGGACTCTCCCATTCACGCAGCCACATTTCCCAAAAAGAAGTGGTCCTGCTCCCCACCCCCGACCCCCACTGCAGCACCACCTGCCTTTATCTGCACTTGGAGGGACAGCGCAGCAGGCTGTGGCCGGCTACCCCAGGAGCACCTGACTCCACCCAGCTCTCAGAAGTTCACCTGCTGCACTCAGAGGCCGTTTACTTGAGGTTTGATATTTATCTCCAAAGGAAGGGCTGCCCCGACTGGCCTGGACCCTCCAGGGAGTTCAGCAAGCCGGAAATGCGTGTCTGCTGCTCTCCTGGCCCGTGGGCCACCTGCTTCTGTGGCCCTGGGATTGGGGAGCCAGGGCTGAGGGCCTGTAGGGCCCCCTGTCTGTGCCTCGAGAGGCCCTGAGCCACCTCCTGCAGTGTTTTAGATCCCATAAGCAAGAGACAGAATTGTGCATGGATGGTGAGAAAACATGAAGCTTTTTCTTTGTAAACAGAAAATGGTAGGGCTCACTGTGTGGGGCTGGGGACAGCGCTAGGCCTGCTTTAGGCCGTGCACCCCAACCTGGGGTGTTCCACCAAGAGGGGTACAGTGGCCTCCACTGTGAGTATGTGGCCATCCTCTGGCTCCTGATTGCTGAGTTCCTGATTGCTGTCTTTGCGTAACTTAGGAACCCCGATGAAAAGCCCGTGCTCATAGCTCCGTTCCTGACATGTTCAGGAACGCCTCTGTTGAGGTTTTTCTCTTTGGTTCTGGAATTCCTGGGTCCCTTTGACCCCTGATGCGTTTGTAATGGGTGTTGATGAGCACTGGAGCTGCTTCCCCACAGGGATGGGGCATTGGGGAGATTCTGACACAGCAGGGCCCTCACCCAGGAGGCTGGTGCAGGTGCTGGAGCGGTTGCTTCCATGGAGCTGGGATTCCTCTCATTTGGGGCTGCAGGAAGGGGTCTTTCCTCTCTGTGCTAACAGTTGTTTGTTTAAAAAGAAAGGCTGTTTAAACCTTTCAAACTTAAAACTTCTTTTTTTCTTTGGAGATGGAGTCTCATCCTGTCTCCTCCCAGGTTCAAGTGATTGTCATGCCTCAGCCTCCTGAATAGCTGAGATTACAGGCACATGCTACCATGCCCAGCTAATTTTTGTAGTTTTAGTAGAGACGGTGATATGGTTTGGCTGTGTCCCCACCCAAATCTCAACTTGAATTGTATCTCCAAGAATTTCCATGTGTTGTGGGAGGGACCCAGGGGAGGCAATTGAATCATCGGCTGGTCTTTTCTGTGCTATTCTCGTGATAGTGAGTAAGTCTCATGAGATCTGATAGGTTTATTAGGGGTTTCTGCTTTTGCTTCCTCCTCATTTTTTCTCTTGCCGCTGCCATGTAAAAAGTGCCTTTCACCACCCGCCATGATTCTGAGGCTTCCCCAGCCATGTGGAACTGTAAGTCCAATTAAACCTCTTTTTGTTCCCAGTTTTGGGTATATCTTCTTCAGCAGCGTGAAAATGGAGTGCACACACACGTCAGCACTGTGGGCGCACACACCTGCACTCACATGTTCATCAGGACCCATGGGCACACGTGCACACACGTCAGCACCATGGGCGCACACACCTGCACTCATGCACTCATCAGGACCCACGGACATACGTGCACACATGTCAGCACCGTGAGTGCACACACCTGTACTCACGCACTCAGGACCCACGGACATACGTGCACACACGTCAGCACCGTGGGCGCACACACCTGCACTCACGCACTCATCAGGTCCCACGGACATACGTGCACACGTCAGCACCGTGAGTGCACACACCTGCACTCACGCACTCATCAGGACCCACGGACATACGCGCACACACAGCACCGTGAGCGCACACACTGCACTCACGCACTCAACAACACCCACGGACACGTGCACACACACGTCAGCACCATGGGCGCACACACCTGTACTCACGCACTCAGGACCCACAGACATACGTGCACACACGTCAGCACCGTGAGTGCACACACCTGCACTCACGCACTCATCAGGACCCACGGACATACGCGCACACACGTCAGCACCGTGAGCGCACACACCTGCACTCATGCACTCAACGCCCACGGACACATGTGCACACACACGTCAGCACCGTGGGCACACACACCT
Source organism: Pan paniscus (assembly GCF_029289425.2). Lineage (NCBI taxonomy): Eukaryota > Metazoa > Chordata > Mammalia > Primates > Hominidae > Pan > Pan paniscus. The sequence goes on along the minus strand of NC_073249.2, from coordinate 225,985,205 downwards.
GTACTCACGCACTCAGGACCCATGGACATACGTGCACACACGTCAGCACCGTGGGTGCACACACCTGCACTCACGCACTCATCAGGTCCCACGGACATACGTGCACACACACATCAGCACCGTGAGCGCACACACCTGCACTCACGCACTCAGGACCCACGGACATACGCGCACACACGTCAGCACCGTGAGCGCACACACCTGCACTCACGCACTCAACACCCACGGACACGTGCACACACACGTCAGCACCGTGGGCGCACACACCGGCACTCACGCCCTCAGGACCCACGGACATACATGCACACACACATCAGCACCGTGGGCGCACACACCTGCACTCACGCACTCATCAGGTCCCACGGACATACGTGCACACACATGTCAGCACCGTGAGTGCACACACCTGCACTCACGCACTCAACAACACCCACGGACACATGTGCACACACACGTCAGCACCGTGGGCACACACACCGGCACTCACGCACTCAGGACCCACGGACATACATGCACACACACATCAGCACCGTGGGCGCACACACCTGCACTCACGCACTCAGGACCCACGGACATACGCGCACACACGTCAGCACCGTGAGCGCACACACCTGCACTCACGCACTCAACACCCACGGACACGTGCACACACACGTCAGCACCGTGGGCGCACACACCGGCACTCACGCCCTCAGGACCCACGGACATACATGCACACACACATCAGCACCGTGGGCGCACACACCTGCACTCACGCACTCATCAGGTCCCACGGACATACGTGCACACACGTCAGCACCGTGAGTGCACACACCTGCACTCACGCACTCAACAACACCCACGGACACATGTGCACACACACGTCAGCACCGTGGGCACACACACCGGCACTCACGCACTCAGGACCCACGGACATACGTGCACACACACATCAGCACCGTGGGCGCACACACCGGCACTCATGCACTCAGGACCCACGGACATACGTGCACACACACATCAGCACCGTGAGCGCACATACCTGCACTCACGCACTCAACAACACCCACGGACACGTGCACACACACGTCAGCACCGTGGGCGCACACACCGGCACTCATGCACTCAGGACCCACGGACATACGTGCACACACACATCAGCACCGTGGGCGCACACACCTGCACTCACGCACTCATCAGGTCCCACGGACATACGTGCACACACGTCAGCATCGTGAGTGCACACACCTGCACTCACGCACTCAACACCACCCACGGACACATGTGCACGCACACGTCAGCACCGTGGGCGCACACACCGGCACTCACGCACTCAGGACCCACGGACATACGTGCACACACACATCAGCACCGTGGGCACACACACCGGCACTCATGCACTCAGGACCCACGGACATACGTGCACACACATCAGCACCGTGGGCGCACACACCTGCACTCAACGCATTCGTCAGGACCCACGGGCAGATGTACACACATGCACCAGCACCCGTGGACACGTGCACGCACACATCAGCACCCATGGGCATACATGGATGCACACATCAGTACCATGGGCACACACACATGCACCCACTCCCAATGGCTTCGGCTTGCTGGGTGCCTGCTTCGCCCTCGGGTGAGCAAGTCTGGAGGCAGGCACTTGGGGTGGGGCCACAGTATGGTTCTTAGGAGCCCAGTGTCCCCTGGACCCACTTGCTCCCAGCCTTGGGTCCCAAAGTGCTGCTCCCACTGGTCTCTGTGCCCCACCCATCATGGGCAGGGCTGTCTGAACAGGGCAGAGTCACGAGTGATGCAAGGGTGGGGTGTGGAGGCCTTGCCTAGAGGCAGCAGCCAGCTCTGGCTTGGCTGGGCCTTACCTTCACTGTCCTGCTGTGAGACGCAGGAGCCCTGGGGGAGGACGGCAGTCTGTATCAGGGCAGTGGTGAAATTGCAGATTCCTAAATGTGATCTGGAGACGACTCTTGCTGGAGAAATCTACCCAGGTCCCTTGGGTCTGTCCCTCCCTTCACCCTCCACGGTCAGGGACAGGCTGCGTGGTGTGCCTCCCCGTCTGTGCGTGGCCTCAGCGCAGCAGGCCTGTCCTGCCCATTGCTAAAGGTAGAGCCCGGCAGATTCATTGTGTGGTGAGGGCTTCCCCAGACCCACCAACTCCTGTGTCTTCCCATGGTGAGAGGGGTGGGGTCTCTCTGGGGTCTTTTTTTTTAGGAAGTCACTGATGCCACTCAGGTGGGAGCCCAGCTCCCCACCTGATCTCTGGAGTGGCCCCTTCTGCTGGAGGCTGCCCCAGGCTGGATGCCGTGGCCTGCAGACCCCCCTTCTTGCAGTCCCTGGGCAGGCAGCACCCATGAGCACACGTGCACACAGGCCGTGAGCACTGCCCTGTGAGCCAGGTGGTGGTGGGGGGTGTTGGGGCTAAGGTTTGGTTAGGGCCCGAGTGCTTGCGCACCCCCCCACCCAATTTCCCGTGGTGCTGGGATGCTGCCGCCTCCTGGACCCTGGCGTTGAAGTGCCACCTTCATCTCCCTCCCCAGACAGTAAGCTCCAGACAAGGGCAGGCTGTGGCCGTCACTCTGGCCAGCTGCTCGGGGGCTTGGTGGCTGCTGGGTGGTCGCCTGGACTCTGCCCTCCTGTCTCCTGGTGTCCCGGAGGGGCCTTGCTGGGCTGGGCCCTCCACCGCCCCATTGGGCGCCTGACTGTCAGGGCGCAGTCAGTTCTTTGGGGATGGCCCTGATCTCTGAGCGGGACTGCCTCTGGCCTTTCTTCTGCGTCCCCTACGGAATGGCAGCCTGCTAGACGCCCTGAGGAGGCAGGCTGAGGGGTGGAAGGGGCGTGGCCGTGCCCAGCAGAGACCACCCTCTGATGACGGTGGGCGTCCTTTCCAGCCCCTCTCGGGGCATCGCTTCATCCCTTCCCCCATTTCCTTCCTGGCCCTGCTCTCCAAGTCTTGTGTGTGTGGTGGGGCCTGGCTTCCCTCCCGGCCTCTCGCCTGTTCCCGCCCATCCCTCTCTGGTTCTCTCAGGCCTCCTCTGGGCTTGCCAAGAATGTAGGGGAATTAGGGGGAGGGGGACACAGGAAATGCCTCCCCTCCTCTGACAACAGCTCCAGCTGCAGGGGGAGGGGGGAGGGGAGAGCAGAGTGGGTGAGACGAGGGAGGGCTGAAGGGGGGAGTCGGCTGTGGGGGAGAGTGTTCTCCTGCCCACCCAGGCACTGGGCGTGGCCCAGCCCCACAGACAGAACAGTTCTTTCTTCCTTATTTTATTTTTTATTAGAGACAGGGTCTCACTCTGTCGCCCAGGCTGGAGTGCAGTGGTGTGATTGGCCTCAAGCGATTCTCCCACCTCAGCCTTCCAAAGCACTGGGATTACAGCAGTGAGCCAGTGTGCCCAGCCTCTTCCTAAGTTTAGACCAGTGCGGGCATCCAGTGAGGGGAATTGGCCTGTGATGCGGTGGTCCTTGTGACATGTCAGGCAGTTTTAGAGTAGGGTTTGTTAAAACATGGGTTAAATTGGGCCCCACCCCCAGCCCTCCACTCCTCAGCCATTCCGGAGAAGCGCGAGGCATGGGTGGGCGAAAATTCTGAGTCTGCCTTCCACCTGAACCCCCTCTGGAAGGTCTGACCACGGGCTGGGTGTGGTGGCTCACGCCTGTAATCCCAGCACTTTTGGGAGGCCGAGGCAGGCGGCTCATGAGGTCAGGAGTTAAAGACTAGCCTGGCTGATATGGTGAAACCACGTCTCTACTAAAAAAAAAAAAAAAAAAATACAAAAATTAGCCGACATTGTGGCAGGTGCCTGTAGTCCCCAGCTACTTGGGAGGGCGAGGCAGGAGAATCGCTTGAACCCGGGAGGCAGAGGTTGCAGTGAGCTGAGATGGCACCACTGCACTCCAGCCTGAGTGACAGAGCAAGAGTCTGTCTCAAAAAAAAAAAAAAAGTCTGACCACAGCCCCTTCTCGCAAGGGGGCTGCCCCTTCCACCCTCGTTGGGGAAGGCCTGGTCTGCTGTAAGTGCAGTGACCAGACATTAAAATCCCCCTGAATGGTCTTGGAAGGAGCCACTTCTGGGAGTCTTCCCTGGCCCGCCACATACCTTTTAAAGAGAAACCTGAAGACACCTGAGAAGACAGGCAGTGGCGGAGATCTTCAGAGAGAGGACGCCTGAGAAGACAGGCGGCGGTGGAGATCTTCAGAGAGAGGACGCCTGAGAAGACAGGCGGCGGCGGAGATCTTCAGAGAGAGGACGCCCGAGAAGACAGGCGGCGGCAGAGATCTTCAGAGAGAGGACGCCTGAGAAGACAGGCGGTGGCAGAGATCTTCAGAGAGAGGACGCCCCAGAAGACAGGCGGTGGCGGAGATCTTCAGAGAGAGGACTCCTGAGAAGACAGGCGGCGGCGGAGATCTTCAGAGAGAGGACGCCCGAGAAGACAGGCGGTGGCAGAGATCTTCAGAGGGAGGACGCCCAAGAAGACAGGCGGTGGTGGAGATCTTCAGAGAGAGGACTCCTGAGAAGACAGGCGGCGGCGGAGATCTTCAGAGAGAGGACGCCTGAGAAGACAGGCGGTGGCAGAGATCTTCAGAGAGAGGACGCCCAAGAAGACAGGCGGTGGTGGAGATCTTCAGAGAGAGGACTCCTGAGAAGACAGGCGGCGGCGGAGATCTTCAGAGAGAGGACTCCTGAGAAGACAGGCGGTGGCGGAGATCTTCAGAGAGCGGAGATCTTCAGAGAGAAGAAGCCCGAGAAGACAGGCGGTGGTGGAGATCTTCAGAGAGAGAACTCCTGAGAAGACAGGCGGCGGCGGAGATCTTCAGAGAGAGGACGCCTGAGAAGACAGGCGGTGGCGGAGATCTTCAGAGAGAGGACGCCCGAGAAGACAGGCGGCGGCGGAGATCTTAGAGGACTCCTGAGAAGACAGGCGGCGGCGGAGATCTTCAGAGAGAGGACGCCTGAGAAGACAGGCGGCAGCAGAGATCTTCAGAGAGAGGACTCCTGAGAAGACAGGTGGCGGCGGAGATCTTCAGAGAGAGGACGCCTGAGAAGACAGGCGGTGGCAGAGATCTTCAGAGAGAGGACGCCCGAGAAGACAGGCGGTGGTGGAGATCTTCAGAGAGAGGACTCCTGAGAAGACAGGCGGCGGCGGAGATCTTCAGAGAGAGGACTCCTGAGAAGACAGGCGGTGGCGGAGATCTTCAGAGAGAGGACGCCCGAGAAGACAGGCGGCGGCGGAGATCTTAGAGGACTCCTGAGAAGACAGGCGGCGGTGGAGATCTTCAGAGAGAGGACGCCTGAGAAGACAGGCGGCAGCGGAGATCTTCAGAGAGAGGACTCCTGAGAAGACAGGCGGCGGCGGAGATCTTCAGAGAGAGGACGCCTGAGAAGACAGGCGGTGGCAGAGATCTTCAGAGAGAGGACGCCCGAGAAGACAGGCGGTGGTGGAGATCTTCAGAGAGAGGACTCCTGAGAAGACAGGCGGCGGCGGAGATCTTCAGAGAGAGGACTCCTGAGAAGACAGGCGGCGGCGGAGATCTTCAGAGAGAGGACGCCTGAGAAGACAGGCGGCGGCGGAGATCTTCAGAGAGAGGACGCCTGAGAAGACAGGCGGCGGCGGAGATCTTCAGAGAGAGGACGCCTGAGAAGACAGGCGGTGGCGGCGATCTTCAGAAAGAAAGCCCAGAATTCCATAGTGGGCGGGTGGGCAGTGTTTCGGCTTGTGTGGCACCAGGGCAGGGCCTCCGAACCCATGGAAAGCCTTGCTTCCCCCAAGCCCGCTGGCTCCCAGCCCTCCACCCTCATGATAGGGCCTGGGTAGGGGCTGCTGGTCACCCTTTACCCCCACCCAGGAAAAGGTCAGGAGGCTGGGCTCCCCGTCAAGGAGCGGTTTCCAGGGACACCGGCTCTCGGGGGTGCCAGTCCTGTCCTTGGCGCCCAGCACATGCTGCTAGTGACACTCACAAGGGTGGGTCTGGTCCTCAGCCTCCAACCTGTCACCCTGGTGTGGGCCCAGTGACCTCAGTGAGCTCCTCCTGTGCCCTAAGCTGAGCCACTGTGTGCACTGAAGGGGAGGCTGGGGTCCTGTGTGCACCTGGCCCGCTTCCCTTGCCGGTGCTGGGAGACGGGAGCCAGTCTCGGACCCTCATCTGCCAGCAGCTCCTGTGGCTGTGGGGGCGCAGGCATCTTGGCTGACTAGGGAGGATCCCGTGGGAATGACCCCACGCCATGGCCAGGGAGGCGTCCCCACCCGGCCCAACCACCTTTGTCGGGGATCCCGAGAGGCTTTGTGCGGAGGCTGGGTCCCAGGCTGGGTTCCGAGGGTGCCGGTGCGCTCCTCCTATGGGTGAGGCTGTCTGCTTACAGTTGAACACTTCTCCCCATTTCTGCGCCAGGCCCCACTCAGTCTCCCCAGCACGGAGCTCTTGTTGCTGGCCCAGGGCCTGTCCAGGCCCTTTGATGGGGCAAGGACTCAGAGCCTCAGGAGGAGGGCAGGGCCTCCTGGGGAGTATGTCTCTGTGAAGATGGGGGTGAGGAGGTGGCAAGCATCGCCTTTTGAGGACAGAGTCTTGGAGAGGTGTTGGCTTGCTAGGGAGGGCCCTGTGATTCTCCTGCAGCCATGTGGGCCGGGGCCAGGACCACAGCCATTGTGCTGTCACTGTGGGTTTGGTGGCTGCTCCCCCTGCTCAGATGTACTGCAGGCCTGGGCCTTGGCTTGGGGTCTCTGTGTCTCCATGTTCAGGACAGGCTTGTGGCTTTGGGTACCACAAGGGGCCATCCAGCCCAGGGGGCTTCAGGGGGCTGCCCCTCAAGTGCATGTGGGGTGCTGGGGTGCAGCCCTGCTGCCCATGGCCCGGAAGTCCAGGCAGCACTGCTCTGGTTCAAAGCTGCCCGAAGGGCACGGGAGGCCTATCCACTAGAGCTGAGGCCTGGCACCATGTTGTGTCGGTTTTCATGGCGAGAAAACATCGTGGGCGTCTGCTGGGGCTGGAGGAGGCGGGAGGCCGAGGCAGCAAAGCTGACCCGCTGGCGGGTGGGGGCCACTGTGGCATCCCCTTCCTGCAGGAGGCGGGGAGGTGCTTGTTTCCCTCCAGAGCTGCTGTCTGCCCGCAGCTAGTGCCCTGTTAGCAGGTGCAGTGCCCGTGCCATCTTCTCCCCAGACCCAGACCCTCCCCAACTCATGGAGACCCTGTCCTCCGGGCCATCCCCCGTCCATGAATGCCCGGGGCTTGGGGTCCATCTCCTGTCCACATGGGCCTCCCCTCTTGGGTGTCACAGCTGCATCAGAGGCCCCAGAGGCCGGCCCTGGGGGGCTCTGGCCCCAACACAGCGTCCTCCCTGTTCCACTGGCTGGGGCTCTTGGGTGATGCCAGAGGCTTCCTCAGGTTGCTGCCCTGCCTCTAGATCCCTGACCCCTGGACCTGTGCTGCCGAGACGTCCTGGTAGGGTTGAGTTCCCTCCTGTCCCACCCCGAGGCGGCCTGAGAAGAGCCTCTTGGAGGTTCAGGTGACCTGGCCTGGGTCAGCACAGTAGAGGCGGAGCTGCCCTCAGACCTCTTTTGTAACAGTTATCTCATGGAAACCTAAAACCTAATTGGGCAACGGCAGCTCCGTGTCAAGTAGAGATTGTCTGGAAGAGATTTGTCCCTGTTCTGTGGAGCAGGGCAGATGCAGCTGAGGTGCCTGGGCGGGGGGCAGGGACCCTTCCCCAGTGGGCTCACCCCAGTGGTGTGGGGGTGGTAGAATTCAAGCTGACACCGGCCCAGAGGGCCTGCTGTCCGTGTGGACCTCCTGTGACTGCGTGGGCCTCTTGCGGCGGCTCCCTCCCGCCTCACACCGGCCTATGAGCCCTCCCTGGCCCCTGGGTGGCTGGGAGGGCTCCAGGCAGGGAAGAGTCAGGGAGGGGTGGATGGCCGGCGTGGCTGTAAGAATGACAGGTGGACACGGGGGCCCACCTTGGCCTGTGCTGGGGGCCCTGGTGGCTGGAGAGTGAGAGTGGGTGCTCTCACTGAGGGTCCGACCCTGCTCCGCAGTGCAGCGTGGAGGTGGTTTTGGTGCCACACACAGCACAGGTGCACCAGGCGGGCCTTTCTGATGATCAGAATTCATAAGTGGTTTTATTTTGTAAATTAACAGGACAGAAAAGCCTTTTTGTTCTTGCTCAAGTTTTATGATTTCGTGTTTGGGCCACCAGGGTATCTGGAGGCTGGGGGCAGTCGTGGCCAGGGTCAGAGTCTGGGTTGGAGATAGGTGTCATGCGGCAGTTGGTGTGGCCGTGTGGACTTGTCCCCATCTGTCTAGTAAATTTCCATCTGCCCTGACGTCAGCTGCCTTTTTGACATGCATTTGGAAGGTGTTAACAAATGGACTTAGACTCTTCCAGGCCGGTCGCAGTGGCTCACGCCTGGAATCCCAGCACTTTGGGAGGCCGAGGCGGCTGGATCACCTGAGGTCAGGAGTTCAAGACCAGCATGGCCAACATGGTGAAACCCAATCTCTACTGAAAATACAAAAAAATTAGCTGAGCGTGGTGGCGGGTGCTTGTAGTCCCAGCTACTTCGGGAGGCTGAGGCAGGAGAATTGCTTGAACCTGGGAGGCGGAGGTTGCAGTGAGCTGAGATCGTGCCACTGCACTCCAGCGTGGGTGACAAAAGCAAAACTCTGTCTCAAAAACAAACAATAAACAACTCTCCCTTTGAAAGTTTTGTTTTGTTGTTGTTTTTTTTTTTTTTTTTTTTTTGAGACGGAATCTTGCTCTGTCACCCAGGCTGGAGTGCAGTGGCGTGATCTCAGCTCACTACAACCTCCGCCTCCCGGGTTCAAGCAGTTCTCCTGCCTCAGCCTCCCTAGTAGCTGAGATTACAGGAGCTGCCACCACGTCTGGCTAATTTTTGTATTTTTAGTAGAGATGGGGTTTCACCATCTTGGCCAGGCTGGTCTTGAACTCCTGACCTCATGATCCACCGGCCTCGGCCTCCCAAAGTGCTGGGATTACATGTGTGAGCCACTGCGCCCGGGCTTTTTTTTTTTTTTTTTTTTTGACTGAGTCTCACTCTGTTGCCCAGGCTGGAGCACAGTGGCACGATCTCGGCTCACTGCAAGCTCTGCCTCCCGGGTTCACGCCATTCCCCTGCCTCAGCCTCCCGAGTAGCTGGGACTACAGGCATGCACTGCCACACCTGGCTAATTTTTGTATTTTTAGTAGAGATGGGGTTTCACCACATTGGCCAGGCTAGTCTTGAACTCCTGACCTCGTCGTCCGCCCACCTTGGCCTCCCAAAGTGCTGGGATTACAGGCATGAGCCACCGCGCCCAGCCTACTGTTCATCTTTACCTTGTGTAATGCCAGTTTAAAACGCAAATGCAGGTCGGGTGCACTGGCTCACTCCTGTCATTCCAGTGCTTTGGGAGGACAAGGTGGGCAGATCACTTGAGCCCAGGAGACCAGCCTGGGCAACATGGAGAAACCCCATCTCTACAAAAATACAAAAATTAGCTGGGTGTGGTGGTGTGCCTGTAGGCCCAGCTACTCTAGAGGCTGAGAGGGGAGGATCACTTGAGCAGCCTGGGAGGCAGAGTTTGCAGTGAACTATGATGATGCTACCGCACTCAGCCTGGGTGACAGAGTGAGACCTTGTCTCTTTAAAAAATCATAAAATGCAAATGTAAGAGTGTTTAACTTGTGGAATCATCAAAATTGCACAGTTCATGATTTGAACCCCAAATATAATAATAAAGTGCGTGTGCATTTTATTCTTACCACATCAGGGCAAATGCTGCCCAAAATGAACCTGGCTGTTGGAGTTCACTTAACTCATCCATGTGGCCACGCAGCCCTCGCTCTGAGTGAGGACAGACTGCATGTGGGGGCTGTGGGCGCCTGTCTCCCTCCCTCCCAAGGCTCCGGTCGTGGGCTAGTGGGAGAAAGTGACTGGGTGGGACCAACGCGACCTCCCCCACTGGACGCTCTGCACACGGGCTGGGAATGGCAGTGGGCTTGCATGTGGCGTGTGCCACCTCTGCTCATGCATGCTCTGTGGTCACGGAGAACTTTGCTTATAAAAGAACATCTTATCAAAGGTGAAACTGTTCAGAATGCCAATGATGGGGACAGAGCGTTAAGCCCAGGACATGGCTGCGTGCCCACAAAGCCAGCTCTGGATGGAAAAGTAACGAGTGGAGGGCGTTTTCTTCCCAGACCCGGTGGTCCAGCCGTGAGTGTCCAGCTGCAGGCCCCACAGCAGCCAGCTCTGGGCGAAAATCTAGAGGGCCCCTGCGCACCCTCCTGCCCGGGGTGCCCTGGCCCAGGGTGCACCTGTGCTCTGGACCCTGTGCCGTGTGGGGCTCCAGGGTGCCTGGAGACTGCCATTTTGTGTGGGAAGGTGGAGGCGACTTGGGAATGCGTTTCTTTAGATTTTAAAGATGAGAGAGTGTTGGCCTTGGACAGGAAAAATTCCAATTTGGTGAGAAATGGAAATATCCAATTTTTTTTTTTTTTTTGAGATGGAGTCTGGCTCTGTCGCCCAGGCTGGAGTGCAGTGGCGCGATCTCGGCTCACTGCAAGCTCCGCCTCCCGGGTTCACGCCATTCTCCTGCCTCAGCCTCCCGAGTAGCTGGGACTACAGGCGCCCGCCACCACGCCCAGCTAATTTTTTGTATTTTTAGTAGAGACGGGGTTTCACTGTGTTAGCCAGGATGGATAATGTCCAAATGTTTTATCCAAGTCCAAATAGCAGTGTTGGTGGTAGGTGTGCTCTGCCTGTGGGTGGGGGTGGTCTCTGTCTCAAGGTGGGCTACGAGGGTCTGCCGCAGGGAGGGTGTGGACGGGTCTTGCATGCGTCACCTTCCCTGCGTGGGGCGTGGGGGTGGTCTCCCCCTAGAAGGACAGGGCTTGCGGCAGCCGTGAGATGGATGGATTCCCAGGGATCTCCCCTCACCTTGGGGGATGAGCCCAGGCTCCTTTCTGGGGTCTCCAGTGTGTCCCCGATGGACCAGCTTCCTGCATGGCACCGCCCTCTGGCCCCACCCCGAGCCCTGAGCCCCGCCCTGAGCCCTGGGCGCTCCTGGCCCTGGCCTGGCACTCAAGGGCTGCTTTCAGGGCTGTTTCTTGTCTGTCTTTTTTCTTTTCTTTCTTTTTTTTTTTTCCTTCCTTGAGATGGAGTTTCACTCTTGTTGCCCAGGCTGGACTGCAATGGCACGATCTCAGCTCACCCCAACCTCCACCTCCCGGGTTCAAGTGATTCTCCTGCCTCAGCCTCCCAAGTAGCTGGGATTACAGGCGTGTGCCACCACGCCCGGCTAATTTTTGTATTTTTAGTAGAGATGGGGTTTCTCCACATGGGCCAGGCTGGTCTCGAACTTCTGACCTCAGGTGATCCACCCGCCTCAGCCTCCCAAATAGCTGGGATTACAGGTGTGCACCACCATTCCCAGCTAATTTTTGTATTTTTAGTAGAGACAGGGTTTCTCCACATGGGCCAGGCTGGTCTCTAACTCCTAACCTCAGGTGATCTACCTGACTTGGTCTCCCAAAGTGCTGAGATTACAGGCATGAGCCACTGTGCCCAGCAGGGCTGTTTACTTAAAGGTACATGTTCCGATCCCCGAATTCGGTTTTATTGTGAGGTTAGGAGTGAGAACACGATTGGTTGTCGTCGTTTCCTGTGGGAGTGGCTCTTTTCAGAGGCAGACAGTTGTCTTTGCTCGTGCGTGCACATTTGTTTGCATGCACGTGAGACCCCCAGGTGGTTTTGCTCTGGGAGTCGTGGGATGTGTTCTCTGCTCCCTTCCCTTGTCCTGAGTGGCCTTGGTTGGCCACAGAGTCAGCTGGCAGTGGCTGTCTGTGGGTCACCTCCACACATGGATGAAACTAGCCTGAGGTGGGCTGTTGTTGGCCTGCTGGCATTTTTGGGGTCATGGCAGTGCCCTCAGGCTGGTGATAGTGGGGGTGGGGACCTTGTCTCAGGTACCAAGTTCGTCTTCTTCCTTTGATCCCCTCTTCCAAAAACTACCCTCTCCCCCCGCCACGTGTGTGAGGCCTGCAGTGGTGTGCACAGAAGCCACCCTTGGGCCTGCTGGGTGACAGGTCCCCTCCAGGTGACGGGAGCTGCCTCGCTCTTCCTGCAGGTCCCCGGCGCCGCCTGGTTTTCCCGAATCGCATGCACCTGTCACTGAGCTGTCAGTGTGGTCAGCTTGCTGCACCCACCCGGGAAGTGGAGCTGGGGGGAAGGTCATGTTCTGCAGGAGACCTGGTGGCTCAGGCCCTCAGGACCCAGCTGCCCCTCCCTGAGGAGCAGTGGTTGGTGAGAAAGCACACAGAAGGCAGAGGCTAGAGATGCAGCTCCTCTGTTATGTTGAGCCTCTCTAGGCAGGGAGCGCAGAGACCCGGAGGTGGCCCTCCTGCCTCCTCTCTGTCAGGACTTGAGACCTGTCTCAGTGGCCATGGCTGTTTGTCTTCATCCCTCTTCGGTGAGGGTGGCAGGCGGCCAGATGCCCATTACAGGCCACCTCTCCTGCCAGCCAGTCTTCGAGGGCTGGTCACCACGTGGCCACTTTGTGAGGCCCCTCCTCTAAGATCAAATGTGGCACTGCAGAGCTACACCAACCCCGAGCCCCGCACAGGGCAGGGCAGGAGAACCAAGATCGTGGGGGTGGGGGTGCAGGGCAGGGCAGGAGAACCGGGGCTGGCTGTAGCGGCTCTCCCCTCCCCCGAGCCCACCGTGTGCTCCTTGTCCAGCCTTTTGAGATGACCACAGCTCTCGGTTTGGCCCCACAGCAGCATCTGGGTTGACGTCCCTGATGAGGTTTGGAAACAGCAGAGAAGGGGTTGTCCTCTTCCACCAAGAGCCTGGCTGGCCTGGCCTCCCTCTGGGCAGCACCTGGCTGGGCTAACTGGGCAGAGGGAAGGGGTGGCCTGGCCAGGGTGAGCATGGGGTGCTTGCCGCTCCACAGAGGGGGTGCAGGAGGCGCCTCCAGGCCACGTTGCTCCAGGACATGCCACCTCCACAGCCCCCTCCTTGGAGTCTTTCCTCAAGGTCTTAGGATGGCTGTTTGTGCCCTAGCACAGAGACCCTTGCCCTCTTGTGTGGTGCCGGGGGTCCCTGTTGGTCAGGGATGTTCCTGGGGTGGGGAGGGAGTCGGTAAGGCAAGGGTGATGTTGGCTGTAAGGGGTGGAGTCCTTGGTCTTAAGAGATCAGGCAGGGCAGCCCTGGGCTGCCTCCGGCAGAGCCTTTGCCCCAGGCAAGGCCCGGGGCTCCTGGGAAGAGGCTACTTCTCAGCCTCCTGAGAGGGCCTCCAGGGCACAAGCAGGGACCAGCTGTGAGGATGTGGCTGTGATGGGGACTCTTGACTGCAGTGTGGATGTGAGCTGATTGGGGGTAGGCCAGCCTTCTGTGCGGGACACTTGGGAACTGAGGGGACACAGCCGCCACCCTGCACTGCTCAGCCTGAGCACCTCTCTGGCTGTTTGGTGCTGCACGTGTTTCTGGGCATCTGAGATGAGGCCCCAGGGCCTTTGCTTCCAGACACCAGGGGAGAGAGACCAGCCCCAGAACAACAGTTGGCAGGTGGGCTGGGGTCGTCAGAGCTTCTGACCTCATCAGGGGCTCCCCCAGAGTTTTCTGTGCGCTGCCGTGTGTCTGGGCCAGCACTGGGGCAAGCGATGCCTTCTGTGGTTTGAGGTCTTGTAGGCAGGAGGAGGAGGAGGAGGAGGGCACCTGCTGAGATACTTCGCTGGTCTGAGGGCCCCTTCTGCCCCAGCTGGCGCTTGGGTGAGGGTTGGGCTTGCGGAGCCGTCCTGTAAAGCCGGGGATGGCAGGATGCATTGTCACCCCCTCCTGCCGCTCTTACGAAACACTCTTAATTGAGTCCGATTCTTGGTGAATCAGCCTTCCAAGAACCGCGACCGCAGCATCCTGTGCCGCTTCTGTGTTCCGCATTTTTCTCTTTCTGCAGCGTTTCCTCTAATTCTGGATGGAAAGGCCTGTTTGTCTCCCTCAATCTTTGGCGAGGGTGGCAGGCAGCCAGGCGGCCATTACGGGCCGCGCCTCCCGCCAGCCAGTCGCTGGCAGGAGCGTCCGGGGAGGGAGCAGACCCCGTTCACCCTCACCCCAGAACTGAAGCAGCGAGGGGACCCAGACGAGCTGCGGATGCAGGCGCTGGGGATGCTCACGCCAGCTTGCTGTTCCTGGGAGTCTGTTTATTCTTTTAAGCTATTTCAGCATTTACCTTCAGTAGCATCGGAGGAAAAGAACGATACATTCGCCCCAGTGTGTCCCCTGGGGGACCTCTGGCTAATTTTCGGATTCCGAAAGTGAGGTTTTGCAGGGCTGTGTGGCCGCTCCTTTGTGGTCGGCCCCAGTGTCATCAGGCTGGTTTCAAATCTGGGGTCTGTGGTTCGAGGCTGAGTGCAGGGCTCAGGCTGGATGGGGAGGGTGAGAAGAGTGGGGCCAGACTTCCCGGGGTCAGCACGCACATCTAGGGTCGTCATGGAGCCCATGGCAGCACTGCCTGGCCATTGGCCCCTGGTGGACGCCTCAGACCGAGGTCCCAGGAGAACCCCAGCAAGGTTGGGGCTGCAGAGGGAGCCCTCCCCGGGACAGCAGCTGGACCAGAACAGAAGCTGGGCCCTCCCCAACCCCCTCAGTCTCTGCAGCCCCCACCCTCCTTCCAGCACCTTCCCCCCTGGATGGATGGGTCTTTGTGTCTTGACGCCCCTTGGCTCTGGCATTGTGGGGGGCCCCCTGGGGCATGAGGAAGAGGGCCAGTGCCGAGGCCCCGAGGGAGCGCTACTAGTTGCTACTCAGTTTCCTTAGAAAGATTTGGCTTTTTGTCATCAACAGCGCCAAAGTAACAGCAAAGATGACCTACTTAAGCGAAAGAAAAATCCGAGTGAACCTTTAAAGCTGGTATTCTCACTTCATTTTGGGGCTTGGGGTTGTCTTGCAGATTCAGTCTGTTTCCTCTGTGCCACAATAATCAGAAAATAGGTTAATTTAAGCCCAATATGAAAAGTGAATTATCATGTGTGAAATATTAATGGCACTTACAAAAATAGCTTTATAATTTCTTGAACCGTGAAATCTTCAGAGAAGGCCCATAGCTCACGTGAGCCGATTCTTGAGTGAGGGTATTTGGGGGTGCACCTGGAGGAGACAGCGATGGTTTCAGCAGGGTTTGTCTCTAGAGTGCCTCAGTGCGAGCTTCTGCCAGTCCCCGGAGAGGAGTCCCCACGCCTCCTTGCCCTGCTCAGGGCTGCATGGGAGTTGCCACGTAGGAGAGCACAGCCCACCTCGGGCTTTTGGGGTTCGGGCTTTTGGGGTTTGTCCAGGCTTTGGGGTGGGGCTTTGCCTATAGAAGCTCTGAGCTGTGCTGCATGGTAGGGTGGCCACAGTGGGCTGCCCTGGGTGCCCCATGAAGGACTGAGCAGTGGGGTGACCCTTCATCTAGCAGACGTTCATCAGGGACCTGCTGTGGGCCAGGCTGGGGTCACACTCAGAACTGACTGCAGCCAGGTGGAGACCTCACCTCGAGAGCTCCTCCTTCCTAGCTGTGTAGCCCACACCCCCTGGGGAGCCGTAGCAGTGTGGGGGCAGCTCTGACGGAGGGGTGTGGACCTGGCCACAGCTGTCTCTGGGCTGTGGTCATCACCCACAGGTCCTTTTCAGATGCGGTGCCCACCTGGGTGTGTGGACATGACCCTCGCCTAAGGGAGGGAGAGAGGAAGGCCTGGTACCAGGCAGTGTCCTCTGCCTGTGCCCCTGCTGGGGAGGACGTGAGGGCCTGTGGCTTTTAGGAAACTTGGGGAGGTGGGGGTGGTCTTCTGACGCCGGCGGGGCTCCTGAAGGTGCAGGAAGGCACAGTTTGTGCGGAGCCCCCTTTGGAGGAAGCAACGCCTGTCCCTGGCGGGGCCGCTGAGCCGAAGGCCGTGTCTCAGTGGCACCCTCTCCCAGCCGAGGATGTCGGCACCATTTGGGCCTGTGGACTTCCTACAGTCTCTGGGTGGTGGTGAGTGGGGCCTGCTGTTGTCTAGCAGCCACTGTTCTGTGGGGCTTCACTCCTGGGCAGGGTGCACGGGAGAGCAGGGGTTGGCAGGAACCCGGCAAATTTGTCAATAAACCTGAACCTGAAGTCCCACAAGGACGGAGGCTCGGTAGGGCTCGGGCCTGAGCGGGGCAGGCCACTGTGAGTGGGGCGGGGGCAGGCCACTGTGCAGAGCGGGGTTCTGGCCCCCACAGGCTTTTGTTCTGTTGCTTTGGTTGGCGATCGGGACTCACCATGTTAGACCTGAGGTTCGTGGTGGGATCCACCGGCGTGGCCCTGGGTGGCTGCCCTGTGTGCTCAGGGAGCAGTCACGGGCCCTGAGTGGTGTTGCCCTTGGGCCTGGAAGGTCCAGCCGAGGGTTGGGGCCTGCGGATGTCGCTTCTCTGAAGATGAGAAGCCAGGGCGAGGCCCCCCCCCCACATCTGGAAGGTTCTCCTGCGTCGCCCTCTCCTTCCAGGCACATTTGGCCGTCCCCTTTTCTGCGTGTCTGTCCCCACCATCGTGCCCTCTTCTTCTCTGGACTGTGTTTGGATGATTTCTTTGAACGGTTTTTATTCTGGAAAGTTCTGCTCGAGCATCTGGTATCTCCCTGGTGTTTGGGATGTCTCCTTCTCATTCCCCGTGTCTTGCTTTAAGCTGCGTGTCCTCGTGTTTCCGCTGCCCCTGTTCTTGGGCACTGCGTTGTGTTCTGTCTGGGATCCCCGTGCAAGGCCCCTGGGTCTGGTGGCTGCTGCCCGGCCTCTGGGACCGTCTACCTGTCCCAGCCCCCGTTTCCCGGCTTCTTCAGCTGGCACCTTGAAACTCCATGCCAGGCGAGCAGGCCTGTGGCTGCGGGTTCCCGGAATCTGTCGTGGGTTCTGGGTTGTCCCTTCCAGTGCAGGCGGTGGTCACTGCGCCACCACGGGGGTCCAGGCAGCAGGATGGTCATGTGATGGGGGCCACTCTGGGCTTTTCATTCTCCTTTCATTTGTGGTCTCGGAGGCTCCCCATGTTTTCTGAGGTGCACAGAACATGGAGGGGTGCTCATCTCATCTCAGATATTGGAAGGATGTCGTGCAGGAAGGTTCGAGGGTCTCGGGGTGGTCCTGAGAAGCCGATGTGATAGGTGCGGCAGCTTCCTCTTCCCCTGAGCGGGGGCTTCCAGAGCCTCCCTCCCACTGGTGCCCATGGGGTTTGAGCCTGATAGCTCCGCAGGATTCAGCTGCTGTGAGTCACACCCAGGATGGAGAGGTCTAAGGCAGGCCTGATGCCGGGCAGGGCGACATTTCTAGAAAAGGTTTCATCTGGTGATCTGCTAAATGGCATGAAAATCACAAAATTGGCACTCGGTGACCATCAGGCTGGCTGTGTGTGGCTGCTCTCCTCAGCAAGCAAATGGCTGCCCCCATCCAGAGCCCCGACTCCCGCTGGCCTCCCCCGTGCGGGGATATGGGGACCAGGGCAGGCCCCAGAGACCACCTGACCTCTCTGGCAGGAAGAAGACCACGTCGTGTTGTTTCCTCCTCCCTTGAGCCCGTTAGCTGTCTCGGGGAACTGGTAAGCCCAGGGCCACCTTGTCACGTCCTCCACTGAACGTGGGTCCACGTAGATGCCAGCCCCTCGGTCTTGCCCAGAAGTTGTGGGAGGTGCTGGCTGCCAGGGATGGCTATGCATGTTTGTCCCCATGGCAGGGAGGCCTCTGGGGGCCTGGCCTTCCCCCCGCTAGCTGCTTCTCACATGTTTGTCTCCCCGAGAGCCACCTGCTCTCCCAGGGCCCTCAGGCCCCCGTCTGCCAGTCTCCTGGCACCTGGGCTGGGGTCTGCGCAGGCGACTCCCCCAGCAGGGCAGGATCCACCCTCCACGGCACCATTACTGCCACCCCCTGTGCCTGGGATGGAGGCCATGCCCACACAGTGGGGCCCCTCTGGAAAGGAGACTTGACCTCAGGGTGGTGGCAGGGCTCTGTGGGATGCCCCTGGTGACAGGGACCAGAATGTTCCCTAAAGTGGATGTCAGGCCCCTGGCTCAGATGGAGCTTTCTGTTCTTGATGGGCTTTAGAAGGTGAAAAACTAGGCTTCCAGAGGTGAAGTTGCACTGTGGGCTTTGTGGCAGGTGAGCGCTGCCTGACCCTGAACAGCTGCTAAAGACTCAGAACTGGAGCCTTCCTGGTGTCCTGTGTGTCCACGCAGGTGTGCCAGTGTGGCAGCCCTGCGCCAGGAGCTGCCCCTGCATGTCATGGCAGCATCCATGCCAGCCGAGCGCCCCTCTGGCTCCCAGGCATCTCATCCTGTCTGGCTCTGAGGGCCGTGCTGCAGTGAAAACCATTCACCTTGACAGTTTGGCTTTCGACCAAGAATTCACTCTCATATTTTTGATTTTTAAAATTAAGACTGTATTCGGATATAATTTGCGTACCATAAAATTCTTCCTTCCACAGAATATGGTTTAATGGTTTTTCAGTATATGCAGCCATCATCATCTAAGTTGAGAACATTTTTGTCACCCCCAACAAGAAGCCCCATGCACGTGGTCTGTCACTCCCCAGGCCCCAAATCCCAGCCAGCACTGATCTTGGCCATTGGCCTGTCCTGGTCATTCCATAGAAGTAGAGCCACGTGACTGTGTGTGTGTCTGGGCCACGCGTGGCTGTGTGTATGAGAGCCACACGTGACTGTGTCTGGGCCACGCATGGCTGTGTGTATGAGAGCCATGCATGACCGTGTCCAGGCCACGTGTGACTGTGTCTGGGCCACACGTGACTGTGTGTGTGTCTGGGCCACGGTGACTGTGTGTCCGGGCCACGGTGACTGTGTGTCCGGGCCACGTGTGGCTGTGTCCGGGCCACGTGTGACTGTGTGTGTCTGGCCTCAGCACAGTATTTTCAAGGCTCCTTCCTTCCTTTTCATGACTGAATCATACTCCGCACAATCTATCCCGTCATTTGTCTCTGGATGCTTGGGTGGCTGCACTTTGCTGCTGTGAGCACTTGTGCACAAGCTGTCGTGTGGATGTGTGTTTTCAGTAACCTGCGTGTACGCCGAGGACTGGAATTGCTGGGTGATGTAACTGTGTTAAGCTTCCGAGGACCTGCCAGACTGTTTTCCACAGCAGCTAAATAATTGTACGTTCCTCTTAGCAATGCATAGGGCTTCCTGTGTCTCCATGTCATCACCAACACTTGTCCAAACTAAAAAATTCTAGGCCAGGCGCTCATGCCTGTAGTCCCAGCAATTTGGGAGGCCAAGGTGGGCAGATTGCATGAGTTCAGGAGTTCAGGACCAGCCAGGGCAACAAAGTGAAACCTTGTCTCTAGGGAAAAAAAAAAAATACAAAAAATTAGCTGGGCATGGTGGCACATGCTTGTAGTCCCAGCTACTCAGGAGGCTGAGGTAGGAGGATTGCTTGAGCCCTGGGTGGTTGAGGCTGCAGTGAGCTGAGATCGTGCCACTACACTCCAGCCTGGGTGACAGAGCAAGACTCCGTCTCAAAAACAAACCCAATTCTAGCCATCGTTGTGGGCGTGAGTTGACGTCTCCCTGCGGTGTGATTGCGTTTCCACAGTGAATGATGTCAGGCAGCTTTGCATGCGGTTACTGGATGTTAGTATCCTGTTTGGAGAAATGGTTACTCGAATTCTCTCCCATTTGGAAATTGGGTTGTGTTTTGTGTTTTCCTTGCTGACTTGCAGAGTTCTTCATGTGTTCTGAATCTGGTCCCTTACCAGCTACCGGGTTTGCACGTTTTCCCTTGCATCCTGTGGGCTGTCTTTTCGCTTTCTCGATGGTGTCCTTTGAAGCACAAAGACGTCGTGATTGTTTTCTGGGAAGCCTTGTTGTTGTGTTTTCTCTCTGTTCCTTGTGCTTTGGTGTCATGGAAGCACTTCTGCGGGGGCGGGAGTCTGGACTGAGGCCGCCGCGTTCCTGCTGTGAAAACCTTCACGTGCGCTCGCAGCCTCGGCTCTACAGACGGTTCAGTCCGGGAAATGGTTTAAGGAGGCCGTGCACAGAAACAGTCTTTGCAGCCAGGGACATGAGAGCACACCGTGCTGTTCCCACAAGGCCCGTGGCCTCTGCAGGTGAGAATTGGTGGCCTCCCTTGAAAATGCTGAATGGAGGTGCCAGGCACCCGCACAGGCTCTTGGTGTGGGCATAGGCCGTCTTCCACTTGAAGAATGTGGCAAGATGGTCTGAAAACCACAAAGTTTGTGTTTGGAGACACGGTCTCACTGTGTTGCTCAGGCTGGAGTGTAGTGGTGGGATCATAGCTCACTGCAGCCTCGACCTTTTGAGGTCCAGTGATCCTCCCACCTCAGCCTCCCAAGGAGCTGGCATTACAGGCATAAGCCACCACGCCGGGCCCACGGCTGAAGTTTGGGTTGTATCCTTTTAAGGAATAGCAGACGGGTTTTCAGCCACACCGAAGAGAACCTCAGCGTAGCAGAGTGTTGCTGGGCCATGTGCTTCAGGAGCAGGGCCACAGGCAGGACCTCGAGTGCCCAGCCTGCTCACCACGCTGTGAGCGGCCTCTTGGGAATGTCAGAACACCAGCACAGGCGATCTCCTCGGAACCCAGATTGTGGGCGATCCTGCCGCTCCACCTGCTGTGGCCCCAGGGCTGCACCACCTTGTGGACTGTGGCTGGCAGCTTCTGGAGGCTTCTTGGTGCCTACAACATCTGCGCCACTCCACAGCGTTGCCCATTGGTGGCAGCCATCCCCTCCATAAGCCCGTGGCCCCTGTACAGAGACGAATTGGCGCTCACGGACTCACTCTGCGAGGCAGCATCTGCGTCTGCAGGACTTCCCGGCCCTTGGCCGCACGTTTCCCTCCAGTTCCCATCATGGCAGCTGTGCCTGGTTGCGGATGCTGCATGCTGAGGAGAGGAGGCGTGGGCCCGCCCGGTGTGCATGGGCAGGTCTGAGACTGGCCACTCCCATGGCGCATGCATTCCCCTGGAGGGTCCCCTTACCCCGTGGCTGCAGCCTGGCAGGAGAAGACGCTGAGGGGACGCACGGGAGGGGTTGCAGGGTGGGCTGTGCCGTGCGGCAGGCCTTGGGGTGTAGCCGCAAGCTGTGGGTCCATCCCCCTGCACCAGGGTGCAGTTTTGACACCGGGTGGTCATGGGCCGAGCATCCATGCAGGTGTGGAGACGGAAGCCTGACCCACAGAGCTTGGTGGTGGCCCCTGCACTGACCTGTGGGCTGCTCAACCGCTCTGCCACTGTGCGTTGTTCACATGTGAAGCCGGCGTCACAAAGGCCTCAATGTCTGTTTCAGCCGGATACATGCGCGCCCTCGTGGGGGCTTGAGGGCACACTGGCCGCTGGACACTGGGGTCCTGGGGTGACTGAGGCTGGTGCCCTCCTGACAGGTCGCTGGGCTGCAAGTTGAACAGAAAACTGGTTTTCTTCACTCTGCGAAGTTCCCTGTGGTTGTCCCTGTGGTTGGAGGGAGTTGTGTTGACATCATCATGGCTGCAGCTGTGCGCCTTTCCCTTGGAGCAGGTGTGGTCCCCGGCTCCTGGATCAGCTGCCCATGCTCAGGATGGTCTGGGGTGTGGCCGTGGCCTGTCCCCGGGCCGGACGGCTTTCTCAGCAGCTCCCTGAGGCAGCATGAGCAGAGGCGGGACCCTGCCTGGGTCCTGTTTCCCACCTTGTATCCTTTGGCCCTAATACGGGGTCCCGTTTACCAATGAGGGCAAAGAGACCAGTCTAAGGGGAGGCTGAAAACTCACAGGCAGGCCTGTCTGGCCTTGGGGTCTGGGTGCTGCTTCCAGGCAGGCCACATCCCAGGTGAGGTGCAGACATTCAGAGACAGACGTGGCCGATCCTGGCTGCTGTATCAACGCGCCCACCAAATGGGGCCTTCTTTGATCATCAGTCAAAAGCAAGAATGTGCCTGTGGTGGGCGGGCGCGTGTGCCAGCTTCCAGGCCATGGGCTCCTTGGTGCCCAGAGCTCACCCTGTGGTGCTTGCCCACTACTCACTCCCGCCTCCCCGGAGTCTTGTCCTGGGGGGTCCTGGTGTGGGAGCTGCCTTCTCTAGTTGGGTGGAGCCTTGCCTGCTGGTGCCTGTGAGCCCTGGGTGGGTGGATGCCGGGTGGTCGTGGAGGTTCACAGCAGGCTCTATGTGGTTGTTTTGTTTGGATTTGGGGTGTGAATCCTCTCAGCAAAGGCTGACTCAAACCCCAGTGTTCAGAAGGTTCAAGGAAGCGACCGTCAGCGCCGAGTGGCCAGCAGGGCGGGGATGCGGCGTTGAGCCCCATCATTTAGCTTCAGTGTGGAGAAGGCCCGGAGCTGTGGGCATCAGCTCGGGGACCCGAGTGACCGTCCCTGCCTCGGGGGGGGGGGGGGGGCACACGGGCAGGCGGGGCAGCAGCTTGTGCCCATGTCCTCCTCACGGGCTCTGGAAGTGAGAGGCGCTGAGGCCACAGTGGGGGAAGTGGCCCAGCTGACGACCCGGGGTCTCGGTGCCCTGGGAGGAGCTGTTGTTAGGACATGTGCAGACTGGGTTCAGCCTGTCTGGAGTGGCTCAGGTGCCTGGGGACAGAGGCCAGCTGTAACCGCTGCTGCACTCGGTTCTGGGTTCAGTGCCCTCCGCCTCTGCGGCGTCTCCCTCGGCAGCTGTCCAGGACTCCAGCCTCCCTGCCAGGGTAGGGGACATGGAGCGTCTCCTTGCTCTGGGGGGTTGAGGTCTTCTGTGTTTGGACCCTGTGGGATCTGGCAGGAGAAGCAGCCCCCACTCATGTTGAGCCAGGGGCCTGGGGAAGGGAGAAGGCAGTTCTGTGACCTCCAAACTCCCTTTCCTTATTGCAGGGGATGGGCCAGCGTTTCGCTCTGAGCCCTGAGCATCTGTACGTGTCAGGCAGGAAAGGGTCCCCAAGGCCTTCCCAATGGCTCTTCTCTGTTCCTGGCACCTTACAGGCCTGAAACGCAGGGCCCCCAAGGGTGGGGTGTGCATTTTTGGAGAGCGTCTTTTCTGAGACCCCCCCCATGGGGAGCTGGTGGCTGGCTTGTGGCAGTGTACTGTGGCTGCCCAGTCCTCGGCAGGCATCCGCTGCTGGCTCACCTGTTTGGGCCACCGCCTCTGCATAGGTCCTGTAGGCTTTGCTCAGGAACTGTTCCGTCAGAGGGCCTAGGGTGTCCACAGTCTTGGGCCCGCTATTCCTCAGTCCAGCCCTGCTCTGCCCTGGCAGGGGGGCACCTGTTCTTGGGTGCAAGCTCACACTCGTTGCCCGGGTGCCTGCTGGCCAGGTAGCTTGTCTGGTCATCCTCGGGGTGTGGGGAAGGACCCCAGGAGGGGAAGTGGCCGCGGGGCAGTGCGGTGTGTCGTCTGGCCTCCGCTGTGTAAGCTGACAGTGGCCTGAAGGGCTTTGGGATGGGGCAGCCCCTTGCAGGCCTATCCAGGCCCAGCCCCATTGCTTTGGTGTGTCAGGTCCAGAGCCGTGCTCCTGCCTCATGGCCTGTGGGCTCCAAGGGCGGGTTTTGAAGCCCCAGAAAGGGTCACACCAGAGGCAAGCGGTCGTAGCTGCTCTTCCCAGAGTAAGACTCAGCCGTCTGTCACTGGGTGTGGTTTTGTCCCTGACCGACAGCTGACACTGGGGCCCCCAGGGGCCTTGGTAGGGCGGGTGGCATCCCAGGCCTGAAGACGGCTGTCTGCTTCCTGAGGCTTTGAGAAACCAATACTGCTCAGGTGACAGTCCCTCTGAGAGTGTCACTTCCTCCGGCCCACAGGGGCGCAGACACCTTCTATTTTACACATTTCTCTCCGTTTCTCTGATGCTGCAGAGAGCCCGCCCTGAGAGCCGGGAGTCGCCTGATGAGGGGTCGGCAGGAGTCTTAACGGAGTCATGTCTCCGAAGGCTCGTCCTGGCTCCCTGAAGACCAGGAGCGTCCCTGGCCCCAAGGATGGCCCTGAGCCCATCTGCCTCAACCCTCCAGATCTGCAGGGTCCTCGGCCACCCACCACTGAGCGGATAGGGCTCGGGGCCCCGGGCCTACGGTCCTCCCGCCACCTCCACAGGGCGGCTGTTGGGGCCCCGCCAGGCAGAGCCGTGTTCTCAGGCGTTGGCTCTCATGGAGGTGGCCTGAGGCATCTGACTCTTTCCCCTCAAGGAGTCTCTGAGTCTCCCGGAGTCAGCGCCGGCTGTTGTGGCTTTTCCCCGGGTGATAACTGAGCCGAATTTCCGCGCCCGCTTCAGTGGCTGCTTAGACAGGAAGCTCCACCCAGCCGGGCGTCCTCGGCCTTCTGTGCCTCTCGGGAGGGTCCGCATGATTCCGGAAGGGGCTCTGCTGCAGCTAGGATGGCACCCGCCCCTGCCAGGCACAGCACCCTGCGGTCAGGGCCTCCGCCAGACGTCATCAACACTCACTTCCCCTCGAAAGCCGCCACATAGAGGGGGTATTTTCAGTGTCTTTTTTCCTGAACAGCTATTTTAGTGTCTCTGAAAAAAACCATCCACAGCCGTGAGCCTTCAGGGGCTGCCTGCCCTGCGTCCCCGGCCCTGTGCGCCCGAGCACTTATCTTTCTCCCTTGGGCCCAGGTCAGAGCCAGGCACCTGCCCCTCCCCTGGCCCCACCCTGCTTGTTCCCTGAGGGCTGCAGGGTGGGTGCACGTGCTGCAGGGGAGGCCACGGGCTTTGGCCAGATCTTCCCCCAGGGCCCTCCATCCCCATAATTGGAGCACCTTGATGGACAGCCTGCCCTGCGCCCCATCTTCCCCCTAGGGAAGCAGGGTCCCTGCTGCCTCCAGGAGGCTGGTTCTTGATGCAGCGTCTTCTCCTAGAGTCCTGGAGGTGGGAAGAGCCCCCGGCCCTGAGTGTGCTCTGTCCACCAAGGCTTCCTGGCTGAGGGCAAGGGCGGAGCCCCCACCGCCCGACTTTGCTGCCTCCTCTTGAGGTTGGCCTCGGTAGAGTGAGTGGGACCTCACCCCTGTGAAGGGCCCCTTGCCCTGTGTGGCCTGTTCTGCGTTGGCCTGTGGTGTAGACCTGGTGCCAGCTGCCCTGGAGACTGTGCTGTCCTGTGGGGTCTTTGGCAGTAGAGGAATGGCCCATTTGACGGAGACTGCCCTGTGATTTTGCTTGGGAGGAGACCTGGGGTCTCAGTTGTGCCTCGCGGGCAGCACGTCTCAGGGGTTTCCAGCCGCAGGGCTGTGGGGGTTCACGTTTGCCTGAGGCTGGATGTACCGGCTCAGGCCCCGAGCACACAACCCACATCACTCACTGGCTCTTGGGGGATGTGCCTCAGCACCTGACACACAACACCTGGTCCTGGGTGGGCTGGGTCCGGGCACCTTCGCTAAGCTTCTTCCAGCAGCGGGGCTGGCAAGGAGCGAGGCAAAGGTGTGTGTGGTGCCATCCTGTAGCTTCCTCCAGCAGCGGGGCTGGCAAGGAGCGAGGCAAAAGTGTGTGTGGTGCCATCCTGTAGCTTCCTCCAGCACTGGGGCTGGCAAGGAGCGAGGCAAAGGTGTGTGTGGTGCCATCCTGTAGCTTCCTCCAGCAGCGGGGCTGGCAGGGAGCGAGGCAAAGGTGTGTGTGCTGCCATCCTGTAGAGCCAGGCTCCTTGGGGATGGTGTCCTTCGTTTTGAAAATGTTTCCTTCCCGTGGGGAGGGGGCAGCCAGAATGGCCACTCTTTAATGCACCTGTGCCAGTGGCCCACAGGGACACGGTGTCCCCTCCCCGCGAACCACCCCTGTGCTGCAGCTGCCCTTCCCAGACGCATCCGTCGTGAGTGGCTCTCGCCGCGCTGTGGCTGGTTGAGCTGAGTGCCCAGCGCTGGGCACCCTCTGAGAACACACTCGGGTTCTAGGAAAGGGGTTTGGCAGGAGAAGGACGAGGGATTCCCGGCCAGGCTGAGCCGCTGTGGAAGGGGAGAGTGGGTCTTGGTGCTCTATCCCAAACCTGCTGCAGCCGTGGGTGAGGTCACCCGGAACGGCAGGACAAGGTCCGCTCTGTTCTCTCGGAGATGACTTGTCCCTCGGCACAGCCTCCACGCGCCTGTTGAGTGTGGCTTAAGGGCCTTTATGCAAAGTGGACTTGGTCTCCTGGGGGGTGCCCTGGAATCTGCCTTCTGCGCCGCTCAGGGTCGTTCGTGGCCGGAGTGCCTGGGGCTCTGACTGCCATGTGCCAGCCACGGGGCTGGTGGAGGGACCCTGCCCTGGGAACCACAGGTGCCAACAAAACCTTTCATTGATCGCAGGTCTCCTCTGAGCCTCCGGCCTCCATAAGACCCAAAACAGATGACACCTCTTCCCAGTCCCCCGCACCTTCCGAAAAGGACAAGCCGTCCAGCTGGCTGCGGACCTTGGCCGGCTCTTCCAATAAGGTGCTGTGGGGCCTGTCGGGGTCCTTGGGGTGGTGGGTACTGGGCCCTTCTCCTTGGGCAGACCCAGCGGCTGGCGGCTCCACCTGCCCCCTACTGAGGGCTGGCACCCGGCGCAGCCTCAGGGACATGAAGTGGCTTTTCTCCTGGTCACTCACACAGACAACTCTTTCTCGACAGAGCCTGGGCTGTGTTCACCCTCGCCAGCGCCTCTCTGCTTTCCGACCCTGGTCCCCCGCAGTGTCAGCGAGTGAGAAAGAGCTCTCCCCACACCTCCCGGCCCTCATCCGAGACAGGTGAGTGGGCGCCATTCACAGGTGTTTCTGATCACGGGGGGAGGCTCCACAAGGGCTGTGCATGCGGACGCGCCCATGTTTCTGCAGGCTGGGTGCCCAGACCTGCCGCCTTTTGGTCAGGGCAGTCTCGTTCCTTTGGCTGGCATCAGGGAGAGCACACCTAGAGCGTTCCCTGTGTTCTGGGTGGAGTCGTGGGTGGAGCCCTGTCTGCTGGGCGCAGCTTCTTGATGTGTTGGTCGGCCTGTGTCTGGCCTTCGCAAGAGACCCAGCAAGCAGAAAACGCTTACGGGTTCTTAGGAACTGTAAGCTTGACTTGAAGATTCGGAGCTGGGAAAGTCTTTCCTGTTTAACACCTTCAGAGGGGGTGCACGCCAGGATGGGTCTGGGTGGTGCTTGGGGACAGAGGCACCTTCCCGACACCCGCCTGCCCCTCCAGCTTCTACTCCTACAAGAGCTTTGAGACAGCCGTGGCCCCCAACGTGGCCCTCGCACCGCCGGCCCAGCAGAAGGTTGTGAGCAGCCCTCCGTGTGCCGCCGCCGTCTCCCGGGCCCCCGAGCCTCTCGCCACTTGCACCCAGCCTCGGAAGCGGAAGCTGACTGTGGACACCCCAGGAGCCCCAGAGACGCTGGCGCCCGTGGCTGCCCCGGAGGAGGACAAGGACTCGGAGGCGGAGGTGGAAGTTGAAAGCAGGGAGGAATGTACGTGTGAGTCGCTTTCTGTGCCTACTCCCTGTGGGCTGTGGGGGTGGCACTGGCTGAGGGGGGCTGGTCGCCCGGGGGTGCGTTGGCGGCCCCATGTTTCCCAGGTTCCTCCGGGAGCGGCGCGTCTCCCTGGTGTGGAGCTGCCGGGCACTTCCGTGACTTCGTTTCTGTCTCTGCTTCCTCCTCAGTCACCTCCTCCTTGTCCTCGCTCTCTTCCCCGTCCTTTACCTCATCCAGCTCCGCCAAGGACCTGGGCTCCCCGGGTGCGCGTGCCCTGCCCTCGGCCGTCCCTGATGCTGCGGCCCCTGCCGACGCCCCCAGTGGGCTGGAGGCGGAGCTGGAGCACCTGCGGCAGGCACTGGAGGGCGGCCTGGACACCAAGGAAGCCAAAGAGAAGTTCCTGCATGAGGTGGTCAAGATGCGCGTGAAGCAGGAGGAGAAGCTCAGCGCAGCCCTGCAGGCCAAGCGCAGCCTCCACCAGGTGAGTGGGGCGAGTGGTGCTGGGAGGTCCAGGGCGCGGGCAGTGAGCACAGCCTGCACCAGGTGAACGGGCACAGGTGGTGCTGCCTCCCTTCCTGGCTGCCCCATGCGCTCCTCTCTGCCTCCACCTCAGTGGGCCTGCCTGGGACCTTGGGGGTCCGTCTCCCAAAAGCTGCAGCCCTGGGTATGGTGAGCCCCTCAGTGTCCCCAGGCTGATGGACATCCCAGGAGGCCACTACATTTGGCTTGACCACAGCTTTCCCCATCAGGATCACACACCCTGCGTGGTGGCCCCACTGAGGAAGTAGCCATGTTCCTCTGGTATAAGGGAGGCCGGGCTATTTTTAGTGGCAGAAAGAGTTGGGAGCAGCTGCATGGAGACAGTTCCTTGCTCTGTGTGCTCCAGGAGTGGGTGTTCACGCGCTCCGCCAGCAAGACCTGGCGTCTGCAAAACACAGGCGTGAGGGGCGTGCTTACTAATGCCTGGTGTTTCAGAAGGCGGCTCCCGCCAGGCCTCCCGAGTAGGAAGGAGAGGGCTCGGCCCGCACAGACACACACACACCCACCTGCACACGCTGCTTCTCTGGGCTCCGCCTCACGGTTCTCACGCTGCAGCTCCGGTCTCGCGCCTCCTTTTACGTTGTTTAGGTTTCTTTCTGACATGACTGAGGGAGGTGCGGTTCACAGGCAGAGCTGCCTGGGGAGAGAGGTGTGCAGGCGGCCCGTTGTTCACCCGGCCCCGGCCTCGCTAAATTCACACCTCGGCGGCGTCTGGCAGCTTCCGTGGCGTGGGCCTTAGCACAACACAACCCCGTCGGCCCTCAGAGCTGCAGGGTTGCCGACGTGCCCTCCTGCGCGTGCCAGTCCCTCGCCCCAGCACGTCCCCCGCCACTGTTGTCCTTGATTCTGGTTGGAGGTGTGATTTCCCACATAATATTCATGTGGTGTGTTTGCAGCGTGGGGTGTGAGTCACACGGATATTTTAATGGGGAGAGTGGGGGGGCTTGCGGAGGCGCCGGGCGGATGGACGTCTCCATCTGGCTGCGTGGGGAGACCCGGGGCCCTCAGATGGTGCGATGTCTGAGGCTGCCCTCCTCACATTGATGGGAGCCAGGGCCTACTTGGCTGGCTGCCCCCAAGGGGAACGTGGCCCTAGATATCGGGGGAGGCCCCGCCGCAGCCTCAAGTGACTGACTCAGGCCCCCAGGTTTAGCACAGCTGCCGCAGGCCTGGCGGAAACTCAGGATGGGGGTCTGAAAAGCCTTTGTGGGGTCGGGGCCCCACACGGGTTGGGCTGATGGCGCGCTGGGGGCGGGGCTCCAGGGCACATTGTCAGATAGATGACCCCACGGGGTGGGCTGAGCACTGCTGGTCATGGTGGGGGGTGTGCTGGGACCGGCTGCGCAGTGACCCCGAGCCGCCTCCGGCCCCCAGGAGCTGGAGTTCCTACGCGTGGCCAAGAAGGAGAAGCTGCGGGAGGCCACGGAGGCCAAGCGTAACCTGCGGAAGGAGATCGAGCGTCTCCGCGCCGAGAACGAGAAGAAGATGAAAGAGGCCAACGAGTCACGGCTGCGCCTGAAGCGGGAGCTGGAGCAGGCGCGGCAGGCCCGGGTGTGCGACAAGGGCTGCGAGGCGGGCCGCCTGCGCGCCAAGTACTCGGCCCAGGTATGCGGGTGGGGAGACTGAGGCACGCAGCACGGTGGGCGTGGAGCCGCCGTGGGCCCCGGTGGCCAGTCCTGCCCAGCCGGAAAGGCCTTGGAGCAGAATCCAGGCCCGGGACCACGTTCAGTGCGTGCCCCCCTGACGGGCACAGGGTGGGTGGTTGCTGGGCCCTGCGTCTCGTGAGCCTGTGTCCTAGCAGGTGGAGGAGGGGCCAGCACGCGGCACTGGGGAGGCACAGGGAGCAGCGCAGGAGCCTCGGGTCGGGGAAGCAGCGTCGGGCCGGGGCAGGGCGGCGAGCAGGCGCTGCTGTGACCACTCGGCTCCCTTTCAGATCGAAGACCTGCAGGTGAAGCTGCAGCACGCGGAGGCGGACCGGGAGCAGCTGCGGGCCGACCTGCTGCGGGAGCGCGAGGCCCGGGAGCACCTGGAGAAGGTGGTGAAGGAGCTGCAGGAGCAGCTGTGGCCGCGGGCCCGCCCCGAGGCTGCGGGCAGCGAGGGCGCTGCGGAGCTGGAGCCGTAGATTCCGGGCCTGCCGCCGCAGCGCCGCCGACAACGCGGGTGCAGCTCTGCCCGGCTCCGCCCCTGCAGCCCACACAGCACAACGTCTTACTGTGCCTATTACCAAGCGAGTGTTTGTAACCATGTAGTTTTGGAATCCACTGCAAAATTTTCTACCGGCCAAGTTCAAGTGAGCAAGCCGTGTCCCCCAACTACAGCTGGAGACGGGGCCAGCTCGGCGGCCTGCTGGTCCTCTGCTTGCTGGAACATTCTAACATTTACACTTTTGTTATAAGCTATTTAAAACCAGTAAGGAGACTTGAAATTCAGAAAATCAACACATTTTTAAATGACTCACTTTTAAAAGCCCCAACACACGACGCCATCTGAAGACCCGCAACGGAGTGGGGGTGGCGGCCGCCCCACCCTCCCCACCCGGGGAAGCCATCACAGCTCATCTGCCCGCGGCTGCGTGAGGACAGCAGGGGTTTTTCTTCAGAGTCTATTTTTTCAGCGACAAGGACCCAGGTCTTCCTGCTGCTGCCAGGGAGAGCAGGGACAGTGCCGCGTGCGAGATGAGCTCGAACACTGCCCGCCTTACTGCCGCCCACCCCGCCCGCCACGCCGCCGTCGATGCCAGCGCCGTCCCCACGGGTACCAGGAAGTGCAGAGCCGCACAGGAGCTGCCCCAGAGCTGAGGGGACGGGCTTCGGCTCCTCTGCACCCCGTGATTCTGCCCACGCTCCTCCACCACGAGGCACTGACCTGCGTCGGGTGGTGACCGTGGCTGGCGGTCACGCCCTCAGCCCCTCCGGGCACACGTGCCGCCTGACCGGGCGACCCTTTTCAGTTCGGCAGACGTCGCTCCCTTCATTTTGGGACTGAGGCTGCAGCATTGGAACAAAACAGCATTATTTCAATTTTCCTTTCTTTTTTTTTTTTTTTGTTCGTTCATTTAAACGTATATTTAGAACTGCACTTTGTCCACAACCTTCCCTTCTCTTTCTATTCCCCAGTGAACTGAGGTTTTTACCGATTTATAGAGCAGTCAAATCCGAAGTGCTCGAGTGCTTAGAAACCCCCTCTGGTGCTTGGTTGAACAAGGGAATCACAAGAAAACGAAAATGCAAAAACTGAACTTCGGGGGTCGTTCTGTGCCTTCCAGCATCTTGTACAGCAAATCCTGACTCGTGTCTTTTTACCCCCAAGATATGTCTTCAGTAGCGACTGAATCTGCCACTCTCAGAATAAGTTCCTTGCATTTATTCCAAATAATCTCGTTTACTCTCACCTGTTTATGCAAATTGTATAAGGTTTCTTATGCCCAAGCTTGAAAAATGATTTCCCAGTAGACAGGAGGCGGCTACCTATCCTACAGTTACGGTATTTATTTACATAAGAAGATCTTACAGGAGTTCTTTGCTTGAATCCGTTCTAACACCCGCGGCAGCTGCACGCGCTCACAGAAGGTGGAGGTTACTTGCCCAGGTACAGACGACCTCGGGGCAGTGACGAGCAAAGACCAGAGACTGCTGAGCCCTCGCATCTGGGTGGCGGAATTGCCTGCGGGGTTTTGCCCTTGGTTTACTGAGGGGGGTCTTGGTTGCTGCTGAAGCCCCCCACCCCTTCTAAAGTGCAATGCAAAAGGGACATCATGTATATGCAGCGTTTGTTTGGAATTTTCTTTGCTTTTGTTTTCTTTGCGGTTGTTCTGTGTGCATGGATTCCACACCTCTGCCGTAGGTAGATCCGTCAGCGGGCATTATTACCGTGTCTTGTAAAGGGTCGGTTTTGTTATGCAACACGCAGAATGCTGTTTTTAGCCTTGTTTTACCAGAGTTTTTTTTTTTTTTTTTCAGTTATTTCTTCAAGGGAAACTAAATGATTTAGTTGGAGCAAAGCTTTAAGTGTGTTGGCGTGCTTCTGTGTGGCTGTCCTGTGTCGCCAGGTCGAAGATCACAGTGAGGTAGAGGCCCTGCCCCATCCCCAGGGCCGCCAGGCTTGCTCCGTTTGCTTTGAGTTTTTAGACCCCAGAGGGAGATGAGCTTTTCCAAGCTGTGTCTGGGCCAGAGCCTCTCCTTGCCCTTGCTCCATCCCGACGGTCACCGTTGGGTCCACGCCTCCACCGCCCCATCTTGCCCCAAACGGAAAGCGCTGTATCTGCAGTGGCAGCCCTTCCCCACTTCGGCTCTGGGAGGGTCCAACCAGTGTCACCTGGGCCCACCCTTTCCTGCAGCTGCCAGGCCCGTGCGGTCAGTGGGACCCGGACGTGGGCAGGCGAGTTCGGGACCCTCCCAGGCAGTTCCCACAGCTCTTGCCTCGGCTCACCAGGGTCACTTCCACTGTCAGGGGCCTGAGGGGGCAGCTGTGGCTGCAGGGCTGCTCTGGACTGAGGGGTCCCAGGCCCCGAGGGGTGCACGCCTGGCTCCCCTTGGCACAGGTGCGAGTCCGTTTCTTTTCAGCAGAAGGGGGAAGAGGTGTCCGCTGTGTGGGCTGCTGACTCCTCTGTGTGTGAGGCCCTTCATCTAAGTGATTGTGTATTCAGTTTAATTCTCATTATATTTCTATACTGAAAGAAGATTTTTAACGAAGGGAAAAACAACAGCAATAACATTCATATCTCTGGAGCAGCTAACTCATACACATAATGTCTGCTTTTCGTACAGAACTAGCCAATGTAAAAACAGTTCACCTGTAAATACCTTTTCCTTTTTCACCGTTGTATTATACATGTATATGCTGGGTCCTTTTTCAGAAACTCTTTTCTTACCTGAGAGTTGTCTTGTTTTCTGGGCTGTTTTTAACTGAGGAAAAAAAAAAAAAATGCTTTCCTGCCGGGGGGCAGGGGAGACGGAGAAACCCGTGTGCGTTTCCCATGTGACCCCCTCCTCCCTGTGGGTCCGAGCCCCGGCCCCCCATCCCTCCTCCCTGTGGGTCCGAGCCCCGGCCCCCCATCCCTCCTCCCTGTGGGTCCGAGCCCCGGCCCCCCATCCCTCCTCCCTGTGGGTCCGAGCCCCGGCCCCCCCCACCCCCTCCTCCCTGTGGGTGCGAGCCCCGGCCCCCCATCCCTCCTCCCTGTGGGTCCGAGCCCTGGCCCCCCCCACCCCTCCCTCAGCCCACCAGGGTCCAGGGAGATGTTCGTTCTCGCTTTAAGTCAGGAGTCACAAATGACTTTTTTTTTTTCAATTAAGGAAAAAGCTCCATCTCTACCTTTAACATCACCCAGACCCCGCCCCTGCCCGTGCCCCACGCTGCTGCTAACGACAGTATGATGCTTACTCTGCTACTCGGAAACTATTTTTATGTAATTAATGTATGCTTTCTTGTTTATAAATGCCTGATTTAAAAAGAAAAGAAAGAGCTTGGCATATTTATCTATTTCGCTGTGTACCTGTTAGTCCTTCCCCGACCCCGAAACAGATGACATTGTACAATAAAGGACTTTGAGAGGACCGCGGGACAGCTGTGCGTGCGCCCGCCACAGCCCCTCCCCAGACCGGCCACACACGGGCGGCTGGGACCCCCTCGCTTTCAGGCCATCGTGGGTGGGGGCGCTGTCACAGGTCAGAATGTGGGCCTCGGAGTCTCCGTCGACCCCGAGGGCACGTGGGGTCCAGGCGGCCGCCCTGGCACAACTGCCCTCTCACCTAGTCCCCATCCCCTCTGAGCTGGGCAAGGCCACCGTTTCCTCTGCGGTTCAGGGAGCTTGCAGTCCCTCCTCGTGGCACTGGATGTGGCTGGAGCCCTGGCTTGAGGCCACCGTGGCCTTGGGCCGGCTGGGAGGAAGCCCCACAGAGTGCAGTGCCAGGACAGAAGACGGGATGGGGCCTTCCCGGCTGGGCCTCCATGGGGGCCTCTGAGGCCGCACCTGCGGTTGGCCAAGGTCCAGCTCCCGCACGGACAGACCTGTCCCCAAGGGGTGGATCGCCAGCTCCCTGAGGAGCTCCTGGGTTACTTGCGGGGGAGAGGGGAGGTGGCATCAGAACCCTGGACCCCAGCGAGCTGCCCCGAGGGAGACACAGAGGTCCCTTCTCCCCACCTGACCTCACAGGGGGGCCTTCCCAGACCCCTGTTCTGGGGATTGGAAGTGCCGTGCCGCACGCCGATTTCATGGAGGCACAGCCCCGGGTGGGCTCCCTGGGGTGCCAGGCCACCACCTCTCTAGGCTTCCTTAGGCCATCACATCCAGCATCTCCAGCCCATCCAGGCCCTCATAGGTCATCGGCTGTGGTCCGAGAAAGGCATGGGCTGGTAGGGGCTCCAGCCGGCCCCTCTCCCCAGCCTCCTGGCACAATTCCCAGGTCCCCATCTCTTCTCTCCACCCCTCGGGAAGTGCCCCCAAGCTTGAGGCTAGAGCAGACCTGGCCCTCCCCTCACTGCCACATAGGGGCTTCCTTCTTCCCTGCCCAGGGCCCCAAAGGGCTCATAGAGCCCCCATGGAGGGTACAGGGCGGCCTCTAGACCACACAGGCGTACCCCAGCAGGCCTCAAAACACCCACTCCACGTGGGCCTGGCTTCTCCATCCAGGCTAGGCCCCTGGGTGTTGGGGGCAGTGGGCAGGGGCGTGGGCCGAGGGGAACATGGGCCACAGCAGGAGTGGGTGTGGACTGGTCCTGGGCACGTGCATGTTCTGGGGGGCAGAGGATGGGCGGCTCCAGAGTGCCACTGGCAGGACCCTGAGACTGAGTCAGTTGTGAGCACAGAGGACCAGCCTGGGGTCCAGTGCAGTGGGGAGGAGTTGGGGAAGGGCTGGGCCGAGGTCCTGGGTGGGCCTCGAGGACCGTCCCTGTGGCCACGTGGGCACTCTGCCTCGGAGCTGAGCACCACAGGGCTTGATGACGGCCCTCCCGGCCCTCCCGGAGACTCAAAGGCACTGCCTCCAGCAGCCACGTGGGGGCAGGGAGGGGCGGTGCTCTGGGCTCAGTTGTTCTTGCCCAAGCTGCCCCAGGCTTCTCTTTGGTGTTTACCTTTGGGTATAAACTTAGAGCTTTAAAGGGCTCTGGCCACCTGCTGAGCCAGGCCAGCCGTCACCCAGGGTCAGAACCCTCTTCCCAAAGCTGTTCCGAAGTGATCCAGGGGTCTCCTGAGTGCTGGGGGAGAGGAGGCCTGGGTGGGAGAAGCTCCCTGCCTCCATGCCAGGGGAGGGCAGAGGTTGGGGGAGAGAGATGGCCCTCCCCACCCTACCTCTGCATCCTCAGGCTCAGGACTCCCAGCATTCACACCTGCCTGGGCCTCTGCAGGGACCACGGGTTAGCCCTCCAGCCTCAGCTCCCTGGAAGGGCAGCTCCCAGTACCCCTGTTCCTGGCAGTGTCTGTTTCCAAGCCCCCAAGAGCTGGGGTCTGGGGAAGATGAGCTCAGGGAAGGGGATGGGGGCTCCCCCACCTCCCTAGTTTCTGCCCCACCCTGTGCCCCACCCGTTTCATTTCTGCCTCAGTCACCAACAGCTGTCCTTAGGCCACCCTTGGGTCTCAGCTGTGCTGGTCTCCCCCTCCTCCTGGAGCCACAGTCCTGCCAGCCTTCACCCACCACCCTGTGGTCAAGGGGGCTGACAGCGGCTGAGCAGCCTGACCTTGTCTGGGGAGGCAGCGGCCAGCACGTCCTAGGTGGTGAGTGGAGACTGCTGACCAGTTACTGCAGCCACTGGTTCAGGCCCGCGTGTCCGGCCCCAGCCCTAAGCCTAAGCAGGGACCCGGCTCCTCCCTCACTTCACCCCCAACCCGCCCTCCTGCCCCAGCGCAGTGCTCCAAGGGCATGGCCAGGGGCCCCCAAGCTGGACACCCCCTCATGGCTGCATGAGGGGCTCTACCCATTGCCCCAGCCCACAGGCCCAGACCCCGACCCCATCCTGGCCCAGGCCTGGCCACCCGCACGTCCCAGCACCTGCTTTGACTCCCCCACTTCCTTCTGGCCAGGAAGAGGCAGCCCCCACCCACTCTGTTCTCGTAGCCTCTGCACAGCTGCTGGTCCTGCTCCAGGCGACCCGGCCTCTGACCCCACGGAGCCTCCCCTGCAAGGAGGTGCGGAGCCCACAGGGACACCCCCAGGCCAGGGCCGCCTGCCCTCCAGAAATGATGGGGTCGTGACCCTGATGTGTTGGCCCCGGGGGGGTCCCGACCCTCCCCACAGAAACTGCCCTGTCTACTCCACCCACAGCGGACCCTGGGGAGGGGGTGAGGACAGAACATTTGGGGACTGGATGCCCGCCCAGCCCTGCCACCCCCCGGTCTCAGTGACGCACATGGCCATCTGTGCCTGGCCTGTGCCAGGTGGGTGGGGGCCTCAATGGCTGGGGCACCCAGCCCTGGAGCAGGTGGCCCCGCTGCGGGTGAGGACCGGCAGGGGCAGCCTGGCCAGCCTGGCTTGTCTTTGCAGTGTCCTGTGCTGGGCCAGGTGTCCAGCCAGGCTGGGAACGGACCTTTCTCTCCCATGGCCGGGCCTGGCAGCTCTTACTGGCAAGAAGTGCAGCCCAGGCTCGGCTTCCATGGCTCCTCCTGCAAAGGAGGCCTGTTCCAGAAACTTCCAGGGATAGGGAACTGTGGGGAAGTGGGGAGGTAGGGGCTGGAGGCAGGGGCTCCCTGGGTCAGCCCAGGCAGCAGTGTCTCCCAGTCTCCTGCCCCTCCCCGCAGCTGTCCCAAGGACACTCTTAGGTATAGGGGTGCCAAGTGCCCAGGCCCCGTGGAGATACAACTGGCTGGCTTGGAAGGATGGGCTCCTGGCTGCCCAGCTCAGCCCAGAAACCAGGATTGGGTGCCATCCAGATCTAGAACCAGAGACCAGGGGTGTGGAGGGTCGAGGGCCGTCTAGAGGCCTTGGTGGGGGCCGGGCAGGCCACCAGCCCCGAACCCTGGAGGGTCCCGTGTACCCTGGCCAGTGCCAGCTGCTGCCCCCCTGGCCTGGCCCTGCCAGATTCTCCCTG
This sequence comes from Pan paniscus, assembly GCF_029289425.2. Classification (NCBI taxonomy): domain Eukaryota; kingdom Metazoa; phylum Chordata; class Mammalia; order Primates; family Hominidae; genus Pan; species Pan paniscus. Next base: position 225,948,326 of record NC_073249.2, on the reverse strand, counting down.
ACAGCCCTGTCCCCCTCTCTGCTGTCGGAACCTTCTGGCCCTTCCTGCAAGGTGGGCCTGGCCAGGCTGGGGTCTTGGTGGAGGGCAAGCAGGAACCAGGGACAGACGATGGAGCTCTGCGTGTCCTCCCTCATGGAGATGCCCCCAGCTGGGTGAAATGACCCTGGTCGGTGCTATGCCCAGGTTAGGCCAGGCTACCAGTCGCAGATGGACACCGCCCTGCGCCCTGCTGTGCCCACCCTGGGGCAGGAGCTGGGCAAGGTACTGTGTGCCCTGTGGTCCAGCCCCACTCTGCCCTGCCCCTGGTGGGGCCTGCACCCGAGGGACGTGATGCCCACGCCCCAGCTTCCTGTTTCTAAGGAAAAACAGTCCTAGGAAAAAGGCTGTAGCGTCGGAGGAGCTGCCCTCGCCAGGGCCTGGGGGGATTGTGGGTGGGGAGGCTGTCCCATTCTGTGATCCCAGGGATGCGAGGAGGGCCGTGGCTGGTGTGGCCGGCACTGGGTCAGGTTTAGGCCGGGGTCTCTCGGGTCTCGGTGTTGGCCCCTCCGTGTTTAAAATCCCCCCAGGCCAAACCAAGGCGGCCTCCAGGGTCACTCCTGCACAGGACAGTGGCCGGAACTCCGAAATGACCACCGACCTGCGCTGGCCGCTGAGGGTCCGACAGACCAAGGCTCTGGGCCCCCTACCCCATCCTGCGCCCCGTGCGCGAAGTCTGCGGGGTCACTGCTGCGCAGGACAGAAAACCCGCAGTGGGGCCCCGGCCTGTCCCCGGCCCTGGCGCTGTCCTGGCATCTGGGGAAATCCTGTTTCTGGCTCCAGGCCAGGGCCTGCCCCTCACCCTGGAGAGGCCCCGTCGGAGGCCGGCCTCGCGGGGGAAGGGCGGTGGCGGAGGAACTACCCAGGAATTTCAGCGCCGGCTCCGAAACCTTCCCAATCCCGCTCCTTCGCCCGGGCCGGAAGCCGCGCTGGGGGGGTGGGGAGGGGTGCACGTCCCGGGCCCCGCGCCGCGTCCTCAGGGCCGGGGCGGCCTCCCCGACGCCCGTTCCGTTCCCAGTCCGGGGGCACTGGGGGCCCCGAGTCAGGCGGAGCGCGCCGGGCCCCACTTCCCCACGCGGAGGGGCAGCCCCGCAGCCTCAGTTTCCCCCCCGCCCCCGCCGCCTCTTCCGCTACCCCACCCTCCCTGCCGTCCGGGGCGGCGCCCCCCAGATTCGCGGCCAGCGCCTCGGATTCCGGCGGGGTGGGGCGGGGGCTTCCGGCCTGGGGGCGGCTGGTCCGAGCAGCAGGCCCGGGCTGGGGGGCGGGACGGGAGGCCCTGGGAGCTTCCTGCAGCGTGGGGGCGGCTCCCGAGGTGGGAATTCCGCCCCCGGAACCGGCGGGCTAAGTGCGGGGGTCTCAGAGGCTGCGGCTCCTCCCGTCGGTGGGCGCGGCCGCCCCCAGAGGCCGCTGCGGGAGGCAGGGCGGCGGCAGGAAGCGCCCCCCCGTTCCCCCTTCCCCCCCGTACCCCTCTTCCCCCGCTCGTCCCCCCTTCCCCACCCCAGGCCCCGCGGAGACGGCGCGCGTTTCACGGGTTTCACCGCCCGCGGCACGGTGGGGGCGGGGGCGGGGGCGGGGGCGGCGGTGCGACCCCCAGCGGTGGAAGCGGGAACTGCAGCTCGGCCGAGCTCGGGGTTGGGGGGGTCCCTGCCAACCCTGCCCTCCCGGAAGGTCCCAGCCTGGCGGGTTCGGGTGCTTTTCTCTCTGGGGCGCGGCCTCCCTGTTCTGCTCAGTTGGGGGTCCGTTCCCGGGAAGAACCACCACACCCCCCATCCCGGCCCGCAGGCCCCAGCCGCCAAGTCGTTGCTGGGGAAGTGGGCGCAGGCCGCCCTCTCTCCGTGAGCCCACTCGCCACAACCCGCAGGGCCCTGGGGGACTTGGTGGATCCAACCACAGGAGACCATGAGACACAGGCGGCCTCGCCGAGACCTGCCGCTTAGAGCTGTTTCTCCTCCTCACGGCCCCCCTGGCTCCCTGCAGGCCTGGCCTCCTATCTCCCTCAGGCCATCAGCCCAGGGACCCCCAGCCCAGGGACCCCCAGCCCAGGCACCCCACCCATGCTCTGAGCTGTGGGCCTGAAACCCGCCCTCCTAGCAGGGAGCCTGGCTGCGCCCCAGGCCGCTTCTGCTTGGAGCTCCGTGGAAGGAAATGCCCTCAGGTTCCCAGGCACTGAGCCTCCCCTCCCGCTAACCCCATCAAGGGTATAGCAGCCCCGTGGTGCTCAGCCTGCCTCTCTCTGCCTGGGCAGGACCGTGGAGCCCACACGTGTCCTCTCTCCTGTCCCCAGATGGAAGCCGGCAGGTGGGGCCCTAGCAGGGGACATGCTCGACGTGTGGGTGGATGAGGACCCGGTGGGGTCAGGTCTGGGGCAGCGGGACAGGGTCTCCAGGACGGGGCCTGGCTGCAGATAGGCGGGAGAACGGCTGCTGGTTCCCTGAGGCCACTGGGGAGCCAAGATGCAGTCCCCGAGGGGTTTCCAGGGAGCAGCCACTGGGCTGGGCAGCTGGGAGCAGGGGCAGAGAGAGCTGGGGCTGAATCCTGGCCTGCCCCCTGGGGACTCCTGGGCTGTAAGGCAGGGGTGGGCAGGGCCTGGACCCTTGTTGGGGGCCCCTCCCTGGCTGTGGTCCACCTCAGGAGCCAAGGAGGCTGGGGGGCTGGTGTGGGCAGCTACCTCTGTTCCCCACGGGTCCTCAGGAAGGCGGCCCCACAGACTGAGGAGGCCCTGCTGGCCCTGGAGCTGTGTTCGGAGCCCCCACAGCCTGGCTCCTGGCTCTGGTTGCCGTGGGCGGGAGGTGGAAGTACAAGGAGAAGGAGTGTCCAGCATTTTCACGAGTGCCACCGCCAGAGGCCAAGCTGAGGACAAGAGGGCAGCCAGGCACCACCCTGGCCCCAGGCAGACTCCCCAGGGCTCGCTGAAGGGCCGGCAGCCCTGGGCCTGGCAGCTCCCCTTGCAAGCCCCAGCTGGGGGCTCTGTCATCCGGGAGGCCCTGGGCCTGACCTTCGCTGGCTGCCCCTGGGCCTGGAGGCAGGACACGAAGGGGCTGATGGGTCTGTGGTCAGCCCAGAGCGCAGTTTGCTGAGCTGTGGTCTTGCTGAGCCAGCCCACAGGCCCAGCGACTCCTGGCTTACTCAGCCCAGGCCTGAGGCTCCCAGGGAAGGCCAGGCCAGGCTGTGCAGGAACCTGCCTATGGGGCTGGGCACCTGGCCCTCCAGGAAGGCCTGCCTGCGAGGAGCTGCTCTGCACAGCTGGTCTCGACACCCCCCTAGGCACCAGGAGCGAAGAGGGAGAGGCTTTGGGAAGGAGACACAGGTCAGGTGGGTCCTGTCTGGTTCCTGGCTGTGGCCTGGCTACGCTGTCCTCTGCTAATGCCAAAGGGGCCTGGGCATGGTCTGGAGGGTGTCCTGGCTGAGGCCCTGCTGAAGGGGTGAGGCAGGCATCCCCCACTATCCCCACCCCGTCTCTCTACCTCTCTGTGTGTGTCTCTCTGACTCTCTCTGTGTCTGCCTCTCTCTGTGTATCTCTCTTTCTCTGGCTCACAGACTCCATCTTCCATGGCAGCAACTGGCTTGATGCTCTCTTTCGGTGTCATCTTCGCTTGGTAACCATGGGTGGGAGGAAAGGAGGAATGGCCACTGCTCCCTTGTTTGGAGGTCAAAGGAACAGGAGGGGCACAGGGAGGTGGGCAGGGCTGGGACCTGGAGCTCTCCCCGGGACTCTTCCTGGGGCAGGAGAAGGGGCTGGCTGGGGTTGGGGGCTCCACCTCCAACACACTGTGTGTGTGAGCTTGCCAGAGAGCCGCCACCTGGCCCCTGGCCTCAGGTTCCCAGGGGTGGCACCAGTAGGCCGTGGTCTGCAGGCCAGAGGCAGACACAGCCCCTACCATGCCCACCAGGTCCGGAGGAGCCCAGCAGAGCCCCTGCCCAGCCTGGGAGGAGGCCTCAGCCCAGCTCATGTCCCGCTGTGTTGGCAGTCAGACGGTCACATGGCATGGCCACCCTGGCCCCAAAGCCAGTGTGTTTCCACCTCCAGCACCAAGAGCTGCCTGCCCTCCCCCTGACACGCAGAGGCGGCCCGGGAAGGCTGGGAGACCATGGCTGCCGTGGGCGGGGCTGGTGGCCGTCACCACTTGCTCCAGGCCTTTGGGACCACATCTGTCCCCGGCCCGCGCCCTCAGCTCAGGGACACTGCTCGGCGGCAGCAAGTCTGTCCACTCACTGAGGCCCCAATGCCGGGTGTGAGGCTGCTGCCCGGGAATCAGCGCCCAGTCCCAGACGCAGGCCCAGTGAGCAGGGGCAGGCGAGCCGAGGTCAGCCCACGGGCCCCCATCCTTCCACTTGACCCCGTCCCGGGCTCGGCACTCAGGGACTGGTTCCGGCCTGCATGGGGCAGGCGATGGGAAAGGATCTTTCACAGGGGGACGGGCACACCCCGGAGTGGGGGCGTGTGCTGGTGGGAGACGCGTGTGGGGGGCTCTGCGTCCTCCTTCCAGAATCTTCCTCCCCACCCCGAGAGAGCAAGGGGTCCTGGGACTGCCCAGGAGGTCAGCGGGACCAGACAGACGGGCCAGTCTCTGTGGCCTCCCCAGGGCCACGGGGACTGGCAGACCCAGAAGCCAGGGTGAAGGGACGCGGGAGGCCTTGTGTTCTGTGGCGGGTCCCGAGGACTCTGTCCCCACGGTGGGCTGCCTGAACAGAGTCTGAGGGGAGGGTCACTGTCCCTGGGTGCGGCCTGGCCTGCGGCCGCCTCGCCACTCCTGGTCTCTGGATGCTGCGCCCCGCAGTCCCTCCCTCTCCCGCCCGGCTCCTCACCCCACGTCCAGCCCTCCAGAGTCGTGTCTGTGGCCACAAGGCTGTCTCCACAGAGCCTCTCTCCCGCAGTGGTTTTTTTTTTTTTTTTTTTAAAGAATTCAAATTTCCTGCGTATTTTAACTTTGGGATGTGGTGTGAGGAGTAGGCTGAGTGGGGCCGGGGCGGGAGTCCAGGCGAGGCCCAGGCGCTGCGTCTCTCCAAGGCTGGCTGCCCGTTAGCTCCCAGGCATGCTGGCCAGAGAGGCGCCAGCAGCCCTAGGAAGCCACGGCTCTCTGCTCCCTCCCAGGGTCCCCAGGGCCTGTCCTGGTGGGTGGGGCATGGGGAGAGGAGCACGGCCAGGTAGCCACCTGGCCACCTTCTTGGGCCCTCAGTGGCCCTGGCAGCAAGCACAGGGGACACCAATGCCTGCCCGGGGTTTTGCTGTGATAACCAAGGAAGCTGACGGCCCTGGGCTTCTGTGTTTGCAGAGAGCTTACAGAAAAGTCAGCCTCGATGGACGGCAAGATGCACCTGTCAGCCACAAAGGAGCCCCCCAAGGTGCAGACCCCCACATCCGCTGCACCCGTGTGGAGAAAACAGCGCTGGATTTCCTGTCGTGGGTTTTGTGACTTTGAAAGCCAGGCTGCTGATTGGGAATTAAATCCCAGAGGACGCCGCTCAACACACTGGAAATCCAGCAGCTGCTGCTGTTCCCAGCAATTTTTCTCTCTCTAAATTGAAACATCATTTTCTATTTTTCTTCTGACACAAATGTGGTTTCATCCTGAAGTGAAAAACAGCTACAGAGCAATTTGCCAAATGTAAGGGGCAGGCCCAGGTGGGCGCCGCTCACACGCAGTGATCAGGGTCAGCGTGACGCGGTGGTATCTGCCCTTCACGGGGGCTCCTCTGTGGGCCCGGCCTGGCCGATGTCTGCCTGGCCTCCTGGGAGGCTGGTGACCCAGGTCGGAGCAGGCCTGGCAGGCCAGGAGCCTCCCCTCCGACGGGCGTAGCCAACCCCAAGGGTAAAGGGCAGTGTCAGAACCGCCAGGCGCTCACCGGGCTCCCAGGGACCAGAGGCTGGAGCCATGGCTGTGACGAAGCCGCCCTGGGCTCTGGGAGCCTCGAGGATGGCCGCAGCTAGGAGACGCAGCCTTGCCACTGGCTCTGGGCTTCTAGAAGGTGCGGGAGGGTGGCTGCCTACCTTGCTGTCTGGAATGGATGCCTGGGTGTCTGGGGAAGCTTCGGGGATGCCAGAGCCCCCCACATGCACTCGGCCTCCAAATGGCAGAGCTCAGACCCAGGGGGCCTTGGGGACACTCTGCCCTGGCAGAGGAAGGGTCCCCTCGCTGCAGCTCCAGTGGCCTCCAGCTTGTCACCTCCAAGGATGGGGGACTCGGCACCCCACGATCTGGCCTGGTTCCTCCCTGCAATGCCGCCCAGCCCGCCCCTCTGCCCCTGGGCAGCAGGCCGCCTTCAGTGCATCCACCACGCTGCGCCTGACCTGGCCCCAAGCAGGCTTTCCCTGAGAGCTCCCCAGGGCCCCCCACCGTGGAGCATCCCAGCTTCTGGGTGGATCTTCACCCCATGTGCCCAGGGGCTGCCCCGGGTTCCTGCACTGCTGTGAACGCAGCTCCTCTGTCCACAGCCTCCCTCCGCCGAGCAGAAGCAGCTCCCTGTGCAGGTCTGGAGAGACGCCCTGGCCGCAGCTGGCCTGGGAGATGGGTGTGCTCCCAGGGAAGCGCGCCTGGACAGTGGGAGGGTGGGTCTGGCCGCAACGCAAGGAGGTCGGTGCTAGTTGTGGGAGGGCCGGGGACAGCAGCATGAGGGAAACATCAGGGGGCATGGGTCTGGTGTGGGGCTGAGGCTGGGCCCTGGACGCCCCCTCCCCAGGGCTGCAAACGGTGGTCTTCTGAGAGGGTGGGCTGCAAGGACGGGGGCGGGTCTGAGGGGCCGCCAGGAGAGCAAGGGAATGAGGAGGCTGGTTCCCTGCCCAGCGCTGGGAGGGCAGAGGGTGAGACCAGCCAAGCTGCACAGGCCCCAGGTGGGCAGGGTGAAGCCAGGGGCCAGGGCAGGCGCAGTGGGGCCAGGAGGCAGGGTCTCTGCAGTGGCCGCCTTCTGTGCTGACCGACTGGCTGGCTGCCCATGGGCCATCTCAGTGCCCCCTCCCCAACGACCTTCTGGCCCCTCTCTGGCTGAGGGGCCCTCCGGAGGCAGCTGTAAAATGTCCCTGACCATCCTCCCTGGTCAATGCGGGGTGGGGGCGTCAGGCAGGCAGGACACCTGGTCAGCAGAGCTGATTGCATGCTTCCTGCCTCTTGTCATGGGAGCCCGTCCTGCGGGCAGGATTGCCTGGAGTGGGTAGTGCCAGGCGGAGGCCAGGGGGTTGGCTGGCTGGGCTTCACTGCAGAGCTCTGTGGCAGGGAGACAGGGACCCTCCTTCCCAGCCCCAGCCCGGCAGGGAATTCCAGCACCGACCGCGGCTGGGCCTGGGAACAGTGTGGGTGGGACAGACGTGCTGGCCTCGCAGGGTGCCTGGGTGACTGCCACAGGCCTGGTCTTGAGGCACTGAGATGAGCCACCCCATGTGTCCCGCCTGACCCCCCAGGCTTCCCAGGGCTCTGCGCAGATCGGGGGCCACAGCAGTGAGCAGGGACGTGGGCTCCAGTCCCGCTGCCTCGCCCGTGAGTGTGAGGGTGCATGGGGGGGGCCTTGCTGCTGGCGTGGGGCCCAAGGAGCAGTGCCCTCCATAGCCGCCACTGAGCATTTTATTCAAGCCAGCAACCACGGGGCTCTGGAGAATCGGGGAGCAGAGTCCCGCAAGCAGAGGCAGCGTTTCCTTCCATTCACACCGAGGTGGCCTCCTGTGGACACGGGGCCTCACCGAGGCGCTGGCGGCTCTGGGGTGCAGCTGTGGGCGGCCTGCCAGCTGCTTGAGGCTTCAGGGCCTTCTTCCGGGACATGGGGTGGCTGGCCAGCCCTCTTCGCTACGACCCGCAGGTGTTTGAAGGCGGGGGGCAGCCTGCGCCCCAGGAACGGCGGGGTGGTCAGGTCGTGGATCATGAGCACGTACTCCCCTGCAAGGGGCGGGTGGGCTGGTCCTCAGCAGGCTCCTGTCCCTTCCCCTCCCTGGCCTCAGCCCACTGCCCACTGTCTCATGTGCCCGCTGGCCCCTGTGCCCCCGACCCTGGTCGTCTCTGCCTGGGTTCTGGGATTCTTGGCACTGTAACCACAGGACTGGCCACCGGACCGGTCCTGGGGGGCTGGACACACGGTCAGCATAGGTGAATAAACTAATTTGGGGTAAAGGAAACCACCTCTGACCTCAGGCCACAGCCCAGCTATGGCCTCCAGCTCGGAGGCTGGCAAGGATGGACACGACCCTCGCATGGTGGCCGCTCTCAAGCCCCCACTGCTGACCTGGCTACAGGTCCCTGAAGGATTCTTTTGCAAATACTTTCCTACTTTTTTAGGAGAAAAATAATTCATTTCCTCCATAAACTGTTTTTAAAAATAATGAACCCTCTGAAGGCATGGTGTGTCTGGTTTGCTTTTGAAGCCCCCGCCCTGGCCCCTTCCCCACACCCGCGCTGGGGCTCTCCGGGTGGGGCTGGAGGGCGGCCCTGCTGGGGGCACTCGGCAGAGAAGGAAAAGTACTTTTCCTTTCACAGTCTGTAAACTGTCTGGAGAGCTTCAAAGTTGGAGAAACCATAAAAAAGAAAATAAGAAATAACAAAAAGTGAGGTTGCCATAGAAACCATCCTCTCCCCTCCCCTGAGCCTGCCGGGGCTGGCACCGGAGCGTGGAAAAAGCGCCTCGGCTGGCCCGGGCTCACACCAGGAATGCGGCCGCAGCTGAAATGGGGGCAGGAGTCGGCTCACACCGCGAGGCAGAGCAACATTCCAGACGCCGGCCTGGAAAACAGCGCTCCCCTCGCAGAGCGGTGGCCTCCTCCGGCCAGGCCAAGGGCTCGGCCGCCTGTGCGTTCCCAGGGCTGGACAAGAGCGAGCCTCGGGGGCCGGGAGGAATGTGCTTGGCCCCGAGTCAGTTCCTTTAGAAAAAAAACCACGGTTCTGGGGGGCCTCGCCAGGGGGACACACGTTCTGCAACCTGGCGGGTGTGGGCCACAGCTCCGGGCACCGGGGACAGCCTCCCTGGCGGGCGGAGGAAGAGCCCCACATGGCAACGCCACAGTGTTTCCAAGCAGCCTGGTTTCTAGGTGTTCCCAGGAATCCAGCTATACCAGTGGCGGCCAAGGCGCTGGCCGGGGGGCCGAGAGCTCAGTGGGCAGTGGCTGAGGAGCCCGGCCACAGGCCCCATCTGACCCCACTCCTGAGGCTGGCGTCCCGGCAGATGGGAAGGGTGGGCGGCAAGGGCTCTGGCTGGTGGCCACCGTGCGGCAGGCCGGGCCTCGACGGCCACGTGATCTAGCCCTGGGCCAGCTCTCACGTAGGGCCTCGGCCACACATACATGGCTTAGCCCCAAGTGGCCCCTGAATCGGATCTGCCTTCGCTCCTCACCCCCAGAGCTGTCTCCACTGAGCACATAAACCCTGGCCGAGCGGCTGGGCACAGATGCCAGCGTCTAGCCGATTCCTGTCACTGCAGAGATGTCCCCGCCCCCTCCTGGGATGGCCGGGGCGCGGTGGCCCGGTTGATGGTGTGAGGGCTGCTGTGGGACCACGGGGGACACCGCCTGGCACTCCAGCCCCTCCCGTCACCAAGGCCTCACTGGCTACAGCCACACGGGTGCCGTCCCCACGACCAGGGTGGCTCTGCTTGTTCTCCCGCTGCGCCAGAGGCAGCTCCACGGTGGCATCCAGACCCCAGTGAGCAGCGGGCCCAGACCTTCCAGCCTTTGGCTCTCCAGCCAGAACCCCAGAGACACCAGACGAAGGGTCGTTCGTGTTGGCCCAGGTGACAGAGAGGCTCCGTTCTCCGTCAGGCAGCCAGTCAGCCGCGGCGCCCAGGTCCTGCTAGGGGTCCGAGCCTTTGTGTAGCTGAGGTGCCCTGGCATTCAGCCCCTCTGGCTTGGGGGGGGGTGTGCCAGGCCCAGGCTGTGGGGCTGAGCCCCAGGACTGGGGCGACTGGAGGAGGCCCCACGGCTGAGGGTCTGCACCTGAGCCTTCTTCAGGCCCTCGCTGCACCCCTCCTTGCTGTCCCCACAGCAGCCCCCACGCTGGGAGGAGCCTTCCGCCCAGCCCAGGCCCACCAGGCCCTGCAGCCGGCCTTGCTGGGGAGCAGCTCCTCATGGTTCAGCCACTGTGGGCCTTGACAGCTCCCCTCGGCTCCCCTTGGACCCCAAGGCCTCCGAGCCCCCGTGCTCCCTGCCCCCGTGGCTTCCTCCTTTCTAGGACATTCCCCACATCAAGGGCTGTGTCGGCCCAGCTTCAAATCTTTCTGGACCGTCCCCAGCCCCCAAGCCACCAGCCCCCTTCCCATTCAGGTCCCTGGGAGGGCCTGGCTGCTCCCCAGTCCCCCACCCACTGCCACCTACCTCTGGGGGCCCCGGGCCGAGTTCCCCCAACCCCACCTCCAGCCCTGGGCTGTGGCCTCTCGCCTCTCCAGACAGTGGCACAGCCGGCGATGGACTTGGGCCCTGTCCACCTACCTAGGTGTGCTGCCGCAGCCTGCTCCTCCGTGGCTCTCCCCTCAGGCCTGTGGAGACGACACAGTGAGGCCCCTGAATGTCCTGCCTGGGCCCCCACGACGTGGCATCCCTGACCTGAACCAGGGCTAGTGGCTCCAGGGCAGATTCAGGGCCCCAGCACAGCAGAGGCCTGCGAACCCCACCTCGGGGCCATGGGCAGGACGGGGAGAGTCCTCTGGCAGCCTGCACCCAGCTCTCTGCCCCTCGGAACCGTGGGCTGCCCTGTGCAAATCCTCTTTGTCTAAATTCTTGATGTGCTTATGGCCTTGGAGCAGGAGTGGGACCGACCACCCAATTTCCACAGTCTTCTGACAAGGCGGAGGCCTCCCAGGGTGCAACTGAGAAGATCCCGGAGGGCGGGAAAGACCCTGAGCCCCTGAAAGACGGCGAGGCTGGAGCCTGCAGGGAGCGACTTAGGAGCGGCGGAAGTCTCAGCAAGAGGGACCAGGAGGCCCGGCGGTGGTATGGTGCCCCCTTGGAGGGACAGAGGCCCAGTGTCACCTGGGAGTGCCATGGCTGGGAAAGGAGAGGTAGCAGTGAGGATGGGAGGGGCCCAAGGGTCCTGCCGGGGCCTCCCCGTGGAGACACTCACTGCCCTGGCTCCCTGAGGGGTGCAGCTCCTGCCCTGAGGCAGTCTCTTGGGGGGGCCCACCACCCACCAGGGTTTCTGATCTGCAACAAGTGATGGGCCTGTTCCTCCTGCCTGGACAGCGCCTCGGGGCACCCACGGGCTGGGGCAGGGCCATGGCCAGGCAGGATCTGGGTCAGGGAAGCAGGTGGGCCCTGAGGACGTGGCCATGGCCCTGGCGGGGAGGAGGCAGTCCCTGCACGTGAGGAAGCTGGGCTGCCCGGCAGGTGCCTCCGATGCTCCTGCTGCAAGGACGAGGGGCTGACTCTGTGTGGACACCCACCCTCCTCCCCAGGCAGTGAGATGCACTTCGGAAATATATCTTACTTTCTTCTTTCTCTCCCCTTTCCTTCCCTTCCTTCCTTCCCTCCCTCCCTTCTTTCCTTTCCTTCCTTCCATTCCTTCCTTCCCTTCCTTCCTTCCCTCCCTCCCTTCCCTTCCTCCCTTCCTTTCCTTCCTTCCCTTCCTTCCTTCTCTCCCTCCCTTCCCTCCCTCCCTCCCTTCCTTCCTTCCCTCCCTTCCCTCCCTTCCCTTCCTTCCCTTCCTTCCCTTCCTTCCTTCCCTCCCTCCCTCCCCTTCCTCCCTTCCTTCCTTCCCTTCCTTCCCTTCCTTCCCTTCCTTCCTTCCCTTCCTTCCTTCCCTTCCTTCCTTCCCTCCCTCCCTTCCTTTCCTTCCTTCCATTCCTTCCTTCCCCCCATCCTTTCCTTCCTTCCCTCCCTCCCTTTCCTTCCTCCCTTCCCTTCCTTCCTTCCCTTCCTTCCTTCCCTTCCTTCCTTCCCTTCCTTCCTTCCCTTCCTTCCTTCCCTTCCTTCCTTCCCTTCCTTCCTTCCTTTCCTTCCTTCCCTTCCTTCCCTTCCTTCCTTCCTTTCCTTCCTTTCCTTCCTTCCCTTCCTTCCTTCCCTTCCTTCCCTTCCTTCCTTCCCTTCCTTCCTTCCCTTCCTTCCTTCCTTTCCTTCCTTCCCTTCCTTCCCTTCCTTCCCTTCCTTCCTTCCCTTCCTTCCTTCCTTCCTTCCCTTCCTTCCTTTCCTTCCTTCCCTTCCTTCCTTCCTTCCTTCACTTCCTTCTTTTTTTTCTTTCTTCTTTTCTTTCTCTCTTGTTCCTTCTTCTTCTCTCTCTCTCTCTCCTCTCTCTGTCTCTCTTTCTCTCTCCTTTCTTTCTCTAGATAGAGTCTGGCTCTGTGACCCAGGCTAGAGTGCAGCGGCATAATCCCAGCTCACTGTGGCCTCCAACTCCTGGGCTTGAGCAAGCAATCCCCTCGCCTTAGCCTTCCAAGGAGCTGGGACCACAGGAGTGTGGAGTGTGCCACCATGCCCATGGGACCACAGGAGTGTGCCACCATGCCCAGATAATTAAAAAAAATTTTAGAGAGGAGGTCTCACTATGTTGCCCAGGTTGGTCTCAAACTCCTGGGCTCAGGAGAATCTTTCCACCTCCGCCTCCCAAAGTGCTGGGATCACTGCACCTGGCCTTTGTTGATTTTTTTTTTTTTTTTTTTTTTTTTTTTTTTTTTTTTTAGCAATAGAGACAGGGTCTCACTCTGTTGCCCAGGCTGGAGTGCTGTGGCCTGATCATGGCTCACTGCAGACTCAACCTCCCAAGTAGCTAAGATTACAGGCACATGCCATCATGCTCAGCTACTTTTTAAATTTTTTTGTGTGGGGATGGGGTCTCACTATGTTGCCCAGGCTGGTCTCAAACTCCTGGGCTCAAATGATCCTCCCACCTCGGCTTCCTAAAGTGTTGGGATTACTGGCATGAGCCACCGCGCCCAGCTGAGATGTTCTTTCTGTGTGAAGCCCCAGGTGCGCCGGGCTGGGCTGTGTCCAGAATTACCCATCGAATGGGCCTGGGGAGGCCTGCTGGGCTGGCACCCTCCCGCGGCCTCCTCCCGCCGCCCTGCCCGCTGTGGCTGGCCAGTTCCTGTCACTTGTGGCTCAAGGGGGTCAACAGCCCACCCAGAGCTCGGAGAGAGCCAAGGGCTCCTTGACTCTCCAGGTTCCTACCCGTCGACAAACTTAAATCCTACAGGCAGCAACTGGGTGAAAAAGAATGAAAGACAAGACTTCGAAATGACTTCATTTCGAGTGGGGAGAACAGGCTTTGCCGGACCCCAGGACCCACGTAAGACACAGGAGTGCGGGTGAGGAGGGGAAGCGGGGTACATAATTCAGCACCGAGAAGAACTAGTCTGCCAGGCTGCCAGCCTTAGAGAAAGGAGGCAGGATTACAGGAATCCTGAGAGCTTTTACAGAACCCCCAGGGCTTTGAGAAAACAGGCAGAGCCAGCAAGGAGCTCCGGAGTCTCGGCCTAGGGAGGAGGTGGTGCAGATTTGCAGGCATCGGTGCCCCACAGACGGTGAGCAGGCCCGAGGCCAGTGTCCACAGGGACCGCACATGGGGAGGTGGTGCAGGAGCCCTGGGCAGTGGACTGGGGGTGCGTCTGGGCACCCACCGCGTGCCTGGGACTGCACCTTCATGCGGGTGCTGGCCCCTCACTCCTGTCCCTCACGCGCTGGCCATGACGGCCCTGGCACTGGCTGCCCTCTGGAGGCCCCAGTAAGTCCGCACCACCCCGGCGCCATCTCCTGCCAGTTCTGCCTGAGGCAGCAGCTGCCACCACCGTGCAGACACATCCTGCTCCCTCCTGACTTTCAGAGGCCTGGCCCGGCATCGGCCTGGCAGTCTCGGCCTCCCCGTCGGGGTTGGTGTCTGGGGATCAGGGTGAAGACACAGTGGCCCGGGCCTCACCTAGGGTCTGTGTGTGGCTGTTCTGCAGCACTGGACGTCTGAGGCCTGTGTCGTCCCCACTGACGCGCGCTGCGGACACACTGGCGCCCACACAGAGACACAGAGACACAGAAACACACAGAAACACACAGAAAGACAGAAACAAACACAGAAACACAGAAACACAGAAACACACAGAAACACAGAAACAAACACAGAAACACAGAGACACAGAAACACACAGAAACACACAGAAAGACAGAAACAAACACAGAAACACAGAGACACAGAAACACAGCGACGCAGAAACACAGCAACACAAACACAGAAACACAGAAACACACAGAAACAGAAACACAGAAACAAACACACAGACACACAGACACAGAGAAACACAGAAACACACAGAAACACTGAAACACAGTGGGCGGTGTCCAGGCTGCAGAGGCTCCATCGCTGTCACCAGGCCCAGAGGCTGTGGACGGCTGCGAGTGGCCTGTGTGGCTTTTAGAAGCACAGACAGGAGATGGGGTGGACGAGGCGGCACAGGGGGAGGGCCACGAGGAGGGGCAGGCGCGGCGGGCAGGCGGCACCACCTCTGCAAGGCCGACAAGGTGCTGCACCCGGCTCCCTCCTCTTGCCTGTGCCTCTGGCGGTGACCAGAATGGCCCATTGGCCGAATTGGCCGCCCTGACGGCTGAGGGCCGCTTTCCCAAGGCCCCACATCGCGCCTCGGCGTCCCCGCATGAGCTCCTGGCCTTGGCAACCCCCCTTACTGCACCTTCCCAGGCCAGATGCTCCGAGAAGCCAAGAGGCCTCCCGAGGAGCCCGTCACAGGCTTCTGTGTGCAGACAGCAGCGAGCCACCAAGCAGAGCTCCAGGGAGCGGCGTCAGAGAGGCCTTAGCCGAGTGCAGGCTGAGCAAGGCACCTCTGGCAGCCTGTGGCCCTTGACCCTGTCTACCCGGACCCACTCCTTCGGGCCTAGGCTCGGCCTTTACTGTCCTCAGTCTTCCAGTCCATGACGTGGACACGTTCCTCATGCACGGCTTTGGTGTGCCTTGACCTGGGCATGAAGTTAGAGCTGGGCCTGAGGCCAGTTTGCTGCCAGGCCAGGGAGGGCGGTTTGCAGCAGGGGTGTGAGGCCCAGGGGACCCCTTCCTGCAGGCTGGCCTGGTGTCCGGGCTCCTGGAGAAGGGCGTCCACTGGTGCAGTAAGGGCCATGCCTGGGAGTCAGAGAGTCCAGGCAGATCCTGGTGACAAGGGGCAGGAGCCTTTGCCCAGCTCTGGGGTTCCACGTGGCCTCTAGGGCCACCAGGATGTGCCGGGAGCCAGTGAGGCAAGAGTCAAGGAAGACACAATCAGGAGGAACCTGTCACCTGGAGGTGGGGGGGGTGCGGCTTTCAGAGAAGGGCCCAGGCTCCCCTGCCTGCTGTGCAGGAGGCACACCCTGCGGCTTTCTGCAGCCCCGGGAGCCCCTGTGAAAGTCTGAAAATCAGGGCCCTTGGCCGCAGATCTGGGGCCAGCTTGGAAACTGTTGTCACCTCCTTAGTAACCCCAAGAAATGAGAGCCAGGGGCCAGTGCTTTCTGTAACAGCCCCAGGCACAGACACAGACGGGTGCAGACGCCAGCCCCAGCTCCTCTCCCGGAGAGCACAGCCTGTGTGTCCTGCCCCATGGAACACCCGGAGAACGTGCCGGCACCAGGGAGGCCTCTGGCCTCCTGCCTGGGCCGAGGAACTGGGGGCCATATTGCCAAGGGAACCCGCCCAGGGAGGCCCCTCTGCACCCGCAGGCATCTGCAGCCCAGGGAGATGACGGTGGTTTTGTGACTGCTTTCCCAGGTCGAAGAAGGTCAGAGCTTGGATTCTTGGGCCCAAGCCTTGGGGAGGTGCCCACCGTGGACACCCAGGTGCCCTGTCCCCAGTGGGCGGTCAGCTTCAGGCCTTGAAAAGCCTGAGGGGTGTTCCCTGTTTGGGGGAGCCTGTTCACCTGTGGGCCCTTGCCGGCGTGGGCGTGCGAAGAGTTAACGACCGCCCTGCCCCAGCCCCTCCGTCTGCTGTGGGGTTATCATTCCACATCCCCGCTGAGCGCTGGGCACGTCTGCAGGCCCAGCTGTTCCCGCCCGGCCCTCACACCTGCTTTGGTTTAGTATCCCTGCTTGGACAAGACAGGGTTCATTTTTCAACCTTTAAAAGTTTCTAAAGAAGAACCCAGTCAATCCCTTTCTCTCGTGGCTGAACTCCCACCTGGAGGCGCTTCCAGCAGTAGGGCCAGGGCACCTGGTGCCGCCTACTGAGGGCCCTGGTGCCCCCAGCTTCCCTGTGCCCTCCCTGCAGCCGATCCCATTGTCCTGGGAGTTCTCATCCCTGGGGGCCCAGCTCCCCGCCTGCGGGACACCAATCTCCCGCCCTGGGGCCAGGCCCCATGAGGACCACAGCCAGGTGCAGCCTGAGACCCACTGCCCAGTGGCTCTCCTGGGTGCCTTCCCTGGGGATGGAGGGGCTGGGCTGAGTGGGGCCTCCTGGCCACGGGGTCAGCAGGTGGCAAGGCCCAGAGAGGAGGCAGAGCCCTTGGGGAGGGTGGGCAGGTGAGCCGAGCAGGCCGGAGTCACCACCGCATCACGCGGGCCCCTTTGGGTCTGTCGAGGGTCTATTTCAGATCGTGTTCCCCAAGGCCCCACTGGGCTGGGCCCCGTGCAGGTACAGCGTGGAGGAGGCACCAGCAAGAATGCTCAGAGATGGCACCAGCCGTGAGCAGGCCAGGCTCAGGCCAAGGGGCAGGCTGGGCTGCTGGGCTGACTGTGTTTGTGTGTTTATGGCGGGGACCAGCGTGCCCAGGAGAGGACTGGAGGGAGCTCCGGGTGAGGGGGGACCCTGGCCTGTGCCCATGGGAACTGCCTATTTGCCCATCTTGGGGCCAGGGTGGGAGCGGTTGCTGGGCTTCTCTGTGCCTCCTTAATCTGCACCCCTCGGCTGAGCAAGCCAGCGGCACAGGCCTCCCCACCTGGGCTGCGAGTCACAGGCTGCTTTGCTGGCCAGGCCTGCCCCTAACTGGCCACAGCGTGCTGGCCAGGACTCACGCTCAGAGAACGGACACATTGCCACCCTGAGTCCTGTCCCTGTTCAGACCCAGCCAACCCCGATAGGCCCAGTGGGTGGCCAGGCTCTCGCCCCATGTGTCTCCAGGCACCAGTGGTGGCTGCTGGCTCCAAGGCCATTCTCCTGGCTCCTGTCACCTCTTTGTGGCAGACGAGGGAGGAACGGGTCGGTCTCCTGCGTCCTCTGGGCCTGGGACAGGTGAGGAGCCCAGGTGCTGGCTTGTGCCCACCGGTGGCCTTTCAAAGGGGATGAAGGCCTGTGTGGGACACTCTGCGGTCACTGGCGACAGAGCCAGGAAGGGGCTCAGTGGGCTGTGGAGCATCCACGATCTTTTCAAGTAAAAAAAAATTAATTGACTCCATCTGTGTTGGCCTAATGACTGATTAAATGACTAATCACAGAAGTCTTAATTAAGCCCATTTTTCTTGGAGCCGAGGAGGGAGGAGGAGCTTGGATGCCGACAGCCACCACTGAGCAATGACACACAAGGTCGCCGCGCACACCCGTGCCTGTGGTCGGGCTGAGGGACCCCGTCCCGGGCTGATGGGGCTCGGGTGGCCACGTTTTCCTATCATGAAGCATGGAATGAGGATTTCTGGGGCCACTGCCACCCCCACCGTTCCTGTGGAATTCTCCTGTGTGGCTGGGCAAAGTCACGGCCACGTTGATTAAACCGAGTCCTTCTTCTGCAGCTGACATAATCTCACATCTTTTCAGAACCGACAGGGCTTTGTCCTTTTGTGGAATTCCGTAACACGCCTGGAATGTCTCTGCAGGAACGCAGCCAGAGGCCCTCTCAGAAACGCGGCCCCTCCCAGGGCAGCAGGCGGCGGGCACGTGCGGGGCCCTCATGTCTGGTCTGTGTCTACCGCCCACTACAGGGAGGGCCATCCCGTCCACCCTGTCTCCCCTCCCACAAGCTGGGGTTCAGCCCCAGGTGGACACGGGGCACATGGTGAGGCAGCGACTTGGCAGCCAGATTCAGCGGCTGGCGCAGGAGCCCCTCGTGCAGCCTCCCCAGAGCCACTCGGGACCCCTCTCCTGGTCAGCACCTCTCCCTGTCATCCTGCCAGAGGCAGCACGGGCCAGGGCAGCCTTGGCCCTCCACGCCTGGACTCGGCCCCACGTGGCCACAGGGGTGGGCAGGCTTCTCCCAGGGGCTCCCTGACATCCTTGGACCTGCTGGGGCAGTTGGGGGTGCCCTGGCAGGCGGATGCCGGGCCTCAGCCTCTGGCTGTGTCTGTAGGGCCCTCGCGGCAGGACCCTCCTTTCTGGCCACCCTGCACATGGGTGACCAAGCCCTGGAGGGCTTTGCAGGGTCAGAGCGTGCCTGAGGGGGACCTGGTGGCCTTGGCTGGGCTCTGGGAGGGCAGACATGGCCTCTGTGCCCATGAAACCCGGGCTTCCCTTGGGGCACAGCTTGTGAAGGAACCTTGGCCCCTCTTTCCTCTGCCTATTTTAGGGAACAGTCAAAGACGACTTTGCAGGATCCTGCCTGAGAGTTGTAACAAAGGCGCACGTTTCTCCCGCATGCGCCGTCCTTCTTATGTAACCACTGCTGCGCCTCTCCCGCCGCTGCGCCTCTCCCGCCGCTGCGCCTCTCCCGCCGCTGCGCCTCTCCCGCCGCTGCGCCTCTCCCGCCCCTGCGCCTCTCCCGCCCCTGCGCCTCTCCCGCCGCTGCGCCTCTCCCTTGTGTGCCTCTCCCGAAATTACAGGCTGGTGTGTCACTTTTCATCTTTGTCGATTTTTTTTCAGTCATTTCTATTGTTTGGAGCCTCCTGGATGACAGTGACAGGCTCTGATGTGGGCTTTGAGGGAGCCACCCAGTGGGGGGTGCACCAGGTGACCCCGCACTCACCAGGTGCCCAGCGGGGCTGCCTGTCCTCCTGAGGGCACCGACGTCCCCCAGCGGATGCTGAGAGGAGCTCCTGTTGTGCAGCTGCACGAAGGGGACACAGATGTGGCTGTTCTGAGGGACAGGGGGCTCCCCTAGAGCCCCGGTCTCAGCACACCCTGGTGAGCATAGCCCGGCCACCCTGACCGTTGCTCACGGACTCCAGCATTGGAAGGAATGCTCCCTGTCCTTGGTCCACACTCAGGTTCTTCCAGTGGGATGGGCGTCCCCTGGCCCCGGACTCACTGCTTCTCCCATCGTCCCCCTCGGCAGTTCTGTCTTGACATCGACCCCACGCAGGCCGCTAGGACCTGGGCTTCTATGATGGGGGAATGGGCGGCGCTGTGAGGGGCACGGCAGACCTCCGGCACAGGCCCAGGTTGGGGGCCAGGAGGGCACGACGTGGCGTCTGGACATGGAAGGGGTCACACTGCCGTCTCACTTGGTCTCCTGTTGTCCACACTGCAGAATCTCGTCTGTGCCTCGAGATTTGGAGCAGCCAGGAGAACCCTTTGTTAGCTCCTGTTGGGATCCTG
Source organism: Pan paniscus (assembly GCF_029289425.2). Taxonomy (NCBI): domain Eukaryota; kingdom Metazoa; phylum Chordata; class Mammalia; order Primates; family Hominidae; genus Pan; species Pan paniscus. The sequence continues at coordinate 225,928,971 of NC_073249.2, read as the reverse complement.
GGAGGGGTGAAAACCTCCATGAGTGAGTGAGGCTTTGGGGCTTGTGCGGAGACGAGGGGAGAAGCCGGAGCCAGGACCCCAGGGTCTCAGAGGGGCCCCCAGGCTGCGCCTCGAGGGGCCAAGCTCTGTCGGGGACTGGGGCTCGGGCTGGGGCTCCGTGACCTCCATGGGGTGCAGCCCACCAGGCTGCCTACGAGGATGCCTCTGAGCCTTCACCCAACTGACCTCTGGCCAACCCCCACAGGTCCCCCAAGGGGCTTGCTCTGGAACTGGAGAGTGGGACTATAAAAACACGGAACCCAGGAAGCTGGCATTGTTGGGGTCCTTAGGAAGGATAAAAAGGCGACCAGGTGTTGGGGGGCGTGACTGGGGGTGGCCAGAATGTTCCAGGCAGGAAGTGCAGTAAGCGTCGGGCTCCCGCCTGGAGATGCTCCTGGTGCGTAATTATGCCGGCCGGTGGGCACGTCTAGCAGGGCCTGGGCTGGCCCCGCTGCAACAGGCCGGGGACAGGCCCCACATCCTCTGTGCCCAGCAGTGGGGATGCCAGCTGGGACCCAGCAGCCGGGTCAGCCCCAGACCCAGCTCCCGAAGCCTCCTCCCCATTATGGAAAGGGGGTACCCAGCGATGGCAACTGGGGACAGCTGGTGAGTGAGTGACAGCTGAGTGCAGTGAGTGGCCTCGGGCCTGGAGACGCTGGAACAATACAGGACCATGCCAGGGTAGGGGCCACGGCTCGTGCAGAACAAAGTTGTCGGTCACAGGGCCACACTGTAGGGGGACCCGAGGGAGGTCTCGGACCTCAGGGGTCTCCTGGGACTCCAGGGTGCTAGCGGCAGGATCCTGGCTCAAGGCGCTGCTGCTGAGGCTGGAGCCCGAGGGTGCGCTGAGAGCCGGCCCTTGCCCCTGCCCTTCTCCACCCCATTCACAAGCGTGTCTGTCGGAAGCGGCAGCCCCAACGGTGCCAGGAGCTTCCACTCCTCTGGCCCTGCCTGCCGACAGTGAGCCCTCCCCTGTGCCTGGCACGGGCTGAGGACCCTGCCTGGAACCACTCGGCCACGACACAGCGAGGGTTCCTTGAATGCAAACCAGACACAGCCGACTGAGTGTCGGAGGCCTTTGGATTTGCCAGAGCCAGGTTGGCTGCTGGAAAGAACAGCTTTCTTAGAATTCTGAAAAGTGGGCTCTTTGGGCCCAGAGCCAGGTCTGGACGCTGGTTGGGGGAGCTGGGACCCAGACCAGAGGGAGGGGTGCATGGGAGACCCCAGAGCTTCTTCCTCACCGCAGAGCAGGCAGAAGGCATGGGGGTCACAGCTGGGGGAGCCTCAGGCAGGGTCCCCCACTCTTTCCTAAGAGGGGGCCATCACACAAACACCCAGATGGGTTGTGGGGGTTTTGGCGGGGACAGAGCTGGGGAGGCCCTGGAAGAGGTCGTGAGGTCGACGCCCCGGTCAGCCACAGTTGAGGGCCTCTGGGTGGTGGGGGGGCAGCAGGTGTAAGAACGATAAGGGATCACGTGGCTACAAGGAACTGGTGGTGGGGGCCAGGCTCCATGGAGGACGAGAGGCACAGGCCCAGGTTTGTCTCTAAGTCGCTGCCACCCCATGATCCATGGCGGAGAGGCTTGCAAATGTGCAGCCCTTTACCTCCATGCTGGGTCCTCAACCCAGGAGTGGGCAGAGCTTACGGAGAGTTCCCGATGGGAAAGACTCCCCAGGGTTTCCGCACCCAGAAGACGTAGTGAGGCCAGCTGCATGGAGAGGCGGGGCTCCCTGGGGGGAGCAGGCCTGGTTTTGGGCTGCCTGTCCCAACACGACGGGAGGGCCCTGGCTGTGTGGCCGTGGAGCCGGCAGGAGGCAGGGGAAGTGGCCGCTGGTCACAGACGTGTGCTCCGAAGAGACGACATCATTTGAACACTGAACACTCCGACTCCGCGGCCAGGTCGTCCTGGGATTGAAACAATCCTAGTCCAACGACACTTAACTCGAGGACAGTGCGAGCCCTTTGGCTGGGAGGCCCAGGCTGGGAGCAGACGCCGACCCCTCCGTTCTCTCAGGTGGAAAAGAACGAAAGCCTTCTTTCTGCTGAAATAAGACGTTCCAACATCACCCTCAGCGCGGAGGTTGCCACGGTTCTGGAGCGAAGTGGAGGTGCCGCCCTGGGCGTTCGGGTCGGTGTGAGTCTGTGGGAGTCTCTCAGAATGTCTCGGCTTTTGGCTCTCGCAGACGCTCCTGAGGCCGAGTCACTGGGCAAACAGGGCCCCCGCACCTGCAGGATCTTGGCTGTTTTTTAGTCTCTGCTTCTCAAGTTATCGTACAAAGCGAGTTTCATATTTAATTCACAAACCATGACTCAGAGCCGGACAGAGGGCGGCGCCTCCCCCATGCGTGAGTGGCATCGAAGGCCTGCCAGTGCCAGCACCTTGGCAGCCCCCGAGCGTTCCCCACGAGGGGCCTCACTGCAGGGGGCCGCAGCAGGCCCTCCTCCCACCTTGCCGGACCTCTTCCCTGGAGCTCCACCGCTGGGCCTGTGCTCACTGCCTTGGCTATTTCCATACCCGCCCCACCCCCGGCGGAAGCAGGAGGCGGCCCCGGCACACTCACACTCACACTCACGTCCGCTTCTGTTTGCCGGATGGGCAGAGGCAGAGGCGGTCTCGAGGGCCCAAGACCCCGTGTCGGTCCCAGGCAGGCGCTGGGGATGCCTGCAGCCCTCGTCTGCCCCTGAAGCCCCTCTGTGGCGGCGACAGGGGTCTGGTTCTCCACCCACCTGCCTTGCCCAAGGCCCCCGGTGCCACCCCTGTCCCAGGAGGGCTCATGTCTCTCAAGAGCAGGTGATTTTTCCGGCAGAGTCTGTGCACTGCGTCACCAAAATCTTTTGCTCCAATCAGGAATCCCAAACGTCACAGCTTCCACCCAAGGAAACAAGAGCGAGTGCCTGGCAGGCGGGTGGGAGCGGGGCGGGTGCTGGTCACTCTGCGAGCAACCCGGCAGCTCCTCCACAGTGTGCGGGGCCAGGCGAGGGCTGGTGGGACGGGTCCCCAGGGCACATCAGCGGGGGCCTCCTCGCCTCCATAGCCCAGCCCAGCACAGCCCAGCGCGCAGCTGCCTCCAATTTGTAGACAGAGTCCCGATTTGAGGTGGCAGCTGTTGCTGGACTCCGAGCCCCAAGCCCCAGCTTCCTCCTGGTAGAACCGGCCGGTTATGGCCCTGCATGTGCTGTGCCCGTAGCACTGCCAGGCCCAGGATGGTGAGATGTGACGGCCACAAACCCCCCACGGTGTCCCCGCCTGCACGTGCCGCAGTGTGCACCCGGTCCCACTCCTGTCCTCCAGCTCACAGAGTCCCCTCAAGCCACTGCCCTGAACCCTGGCCACCAGCCGTCTTCCTCTGGGAGGCCCCGCACCCCTCCTGCCTCTCTGCTTCTGCATGCCCACAGCCTGGTCCGCCTGGCGGGTCTGGGAGTTGTGGTGATCGAAGCAGATGGACCGGCTCCAGCTCCACCCACTTCATGCCAGCCCAGGCAAGTCGCAGGGCAGCTGTTAGCCCCGCGAGACCCTGGCTGGCGGGGGGGGGGGGGGCTCTCTGGAGCGAGGCCGGTGTAGGCTCACTGTCTTCCCAGACCAGGCCCTTGTCTCCCCTGGGCCTTCCCCGTCCTCCTGGCCCAGCTGATGAGGAGGCCACAGCTGACCCTCCGAACGCCTGCAGGTGGGGTGGGCTCATCCTACCTGCTGCCTCCAGGTGGCTCCTGTGTGGTGGGTGGTGTCCCCCTGGGGTGCAGGCCGCCTCTGGATCTGCCGCCTGCCTTCTAGAAAGATTGGGCAGGAGGAGGGGAGAAGGAGAGGCTCAGAAGGTGGGCCCAGGAGCTCTGCTCCAACCCCCCTGGGGCACACATGGCCTGGGTGTTGAGGTGGTGGGTGGGCAGGGATAGTCTGAGTGATGTGGGGTGGCCTCCCCGCCCCCCGTGGGCACCCACCTTGTGGAGGCTGTCCAGGAACAGGAACGGGTGGTACCCAGGCGGGGGCGGCCCCAGGAGGACATCTGTGAACTCGGCACAGCCCTGCTCCACTCGCTGACAGGCCCCGGGACAATGGGGCGCGTGTCCCCTGGCTGAGGAGACAGAATGAAGAAAGACCCTATGAGGGGCTCAGGGCGGAGACGGAGGGAGCCCCACAGGGCTGTGCTGAAGTGTGGCTCTGGCCAGGGCAGCAGGCACAGACGCCAGTCACGATGCCATCTTGGTGGGGGCAGGTCAGGGGGCAGGGACTGTCCATCCTGGGTGCTCCCTCCGGCCGCCGACAGGGGAGGTGGGGGTCCTCCGTGTCCGCGGCCTCTGACGCCCCCGCCCCCTTCTGAGTCCACCCCAGCGCCAGGGAGCCCAGCGCTTTGCGGTGGGAAGGGTCTCCCATCAGCAGCCCCCCTCAGCCGAGGCACTCGCTTCCAGGGTAGGGCCGGGACCGGGACCCTGGCCGGAGAGGCCGGCGCTCAACAGTACAGCCGTGTGCCCTCCTTGCAGCGCGGCATGAGGAGGAAGATGGTTCTGCCCCAGCGGCCCATCGAGGTGGACCTGGCGTCAGGCCCCGTTCTCCACAGGCGTGGAGGGGAGACACCGGGGGTGGCTGGGAGTCCCTCCACGTGGCGGCAGACCCCAGGTCCTCGGGCATCAGAGGCGGGTGTGGGCGGGCTCAGCCTCTGCATCCCTCAGTGGGACCCCTGCAGGCCCTTGCCCAACCTAGCTTTTTCCAGCCCCTCTCCCGGGGTCCCAGGGTGCGAGGTATGGGGGCTCCCCTCTGGCTTCCCCCACGCACAGATGGAGCTGCAGCCCCCAGGGCCCACCCTGCTGTCTCTTTTACAAGGATGGTCAGTGGCTGAGCCTGAAGGAGATAACTTCAGTGCAGCCCCTCCACACACACACATCAGAGCCCACGTTCCTACGAGCAGCTCGGAGCTGTCCTGACACCGCTGCCCCGAGGGCCCCCCACTTGCACACACCACTGGGAGGAGGTGCTAGCAGGAGGCCACGGGATGTGGTGAGGGCTGGAGGTCGGCACCAGAGCTGGCTGGACAGGAGAGTTCTGAGAGGGAGGCAGGGGCTGGGGCGGTGGCTTTAGGGCCACAGATGAGTGTCCCCACCAGGCAGTGACACCATCAAAAAAACAGAGAGACCCAGCTCCAGGATGGATAGAAGGGTGGAGCCAAGACAGTGCCCAGGAGGGAAGGAGGAGTCAGGGGCTGCTGAGGGGTGCACAGGAGGCTGGGTCTGTGTGGGCTCAGCTTCATTTGAGGCCGGAGCCCAGGAGGCGGGACCCTCACATGGGGCCCCGGGGCAGCCCCCTCTGTGGGGCTCTGAGTGAGTGGAGGGGCGCTGGATAGGACCTTGGGGCTGGAGGCATTAATGTCCCTTTCCCGGAGCCCAGCTTCTGTAGGGAGCGACAGAGACGCTAGGGAGAGCCAGCCTCAGAAATATTTCCAAATTACAGGTGGGAGAATTATCTCTCTCAGAGGTGTCTTAATTTAATCATTATGGTGCATTATAGAGAGAAAGTCTTCCCTTCTGCAAGGACACTCTTTAACTGACATCCTTCTCCCAGCAGCTTTTGCTGGCCCGGCACTATTTACGTCCGGGGCAATGGCTGGGAGCTGCACTGCTGACGGCATAATTTCCATTTCTTAACGCACCGATGGTTTCCACGTGGACTGCACTGGAGCTAACTTGGACTGCGTCTTTTATCGACACCCCCTGGACAATAAAGACACCAGCTCTGTATCCTAATCATGCGGACGCCCTCACCCTCGGCAAGGTGACCGCTCCAGAGTGGGCCCAGATCCTGAGCCCCAAGTACACATGGTTCACACGGTGGTGGGGGCTTCAGACCTCCACCTGCCACGTGCCATTTCCAGGGGCAAGGTGGGAGTTTGGAAAAGGTATTTTTAGAAGCCCAGCAGGCATTCCTGGTGTGCAAATAAACATATATCCACATGGAGCCTGGAGGGTGTCTGCATCGCTGAGGCTTGGGGGTTCTGACCAAGCTGTTTGAAGAGCCTCCTTTGCCTGGTGATCACAATGGCTGGTGCCAGGCACCTTCAGGCAGGTTCTCACCACATCCCTGCTCTCCTCAGAGTAAACGCTGTCGTGACTGTCCCTGGCTGATCAGCAGCCGAGGCTCAGCCAGGTAAAGGGAGCCCTCCCTGCGCAGCACAAACAGAAATTAACGGCTTTCAGTTCAGCGGGAAGAGGACAGAGGACACCAGGGCCTGTAAAGCCGGGTTCCTTGAGCCTGTGTGGGTTTGACACGTGGGGTCCCCTGGAGGCGCAGGCAGAAGCTCTCCTCTGTGCGGTCCCTGTCCAGGAGCGACGAGGAGGCCCTCCGGGTTGGCCAAGACGCTTTTTGTTGCAAGCAAGAGAAACGAGAAATGGTGCAAAGCGGAAGGGGAGGGTCGTCCCCAGCCTCGGCCTCAGAGGAGCCTTCTAGATCCCGGCGCATCTGGACCAGGAGCCCACACCGTGTGTCTTTCTTCTGGATGTCACCTCCCCCTCCCTCAGGCTCTTACCGCCGCATGGCACAGGTCCACGGAGGGGGCGTTTCTGCTGCCACACGGTGGGGACTGCCTGACCGTGAGAGACGGCGGTCCACCTCTGCCATGCACTCCCCGAGTCGGGGCTGCAGGCTGACCGCAGCGGCCCCTGGGTCCTGGCCGTGACCGCCTTTCCCGAGGCCGGCACCGCACCCGCCAGGTGCTCAAGCTGAAAGTTGGGGGTCAGCCTCGTTGCCCCTGCACCATATCCTGTGCACCCACAATTTCTGCAGCTGCAGCAACAAGGCTGACATCAAAGCTGCCTTCAAAACGTATCTGTACCTGGACCCCCAAGGCTCCCCACTGCCCTGCCACACCCCCGCCAGGCCCCAGTGTCTCCCACCGAGTTGCTGGCACTGCCCTCAGCTGGAGCCTAACTCCTGGGTCCCCCTCGCCCTTCAGTCCATTGTTTACACGGGACCCTCACACGGAAGCCAGGTCAGTCCCTCCCCTGCCGAGGGCCTGGAGCTCAGCCCGGCCTGGCCCCGGCCTGATGCTGGGCCAGAAACACCACACAAGCTTGCACATCCCCTAAAGAAAACGAGGGCACGGGAAGGCCCAGCCAAAGTGTCCTGCGGGGCTGCTCCCCGCGGAGCACAGCTTGGAATCACTCGGCCGCTCCTGCTCAGGGCACCCTCTGTGCAGAAACAGGCGCCTCCGCCGCACGGCTTCTCCGTGTTTGCTGAAGACGCAGGTTTTCCAAGGCTGCGCCTGGGCTCTGCCGCTGACATCAGGGTGGCCCTGGCCTGAGCCCCCACTTGTCCCCCGGTGTCATCGGCTACAGATGGCCACTGTCCCCACAGGCCCTGTTTCCTCCTGCCCCTGGGCCCTCCGGAAGACCTCGGAGGCTGCTGTCCCTGGGGTAGGCTGGCCCCTCCTCTGTTCACACCCCTCTTTGGGTGGTCACCTCGCTTCCCATGGACACAAGCACCACGTTCAGCCAGATGACCCCTCACCTGCCTCCTCAGGGGCCAAACACCCAGCCCTGGCGGCCAGCAGCCCCCTCATGCTGTGTCCTGCGCATCCCACTCCCTGCAGACACCAGAGCAGACCTGAGTCCCTCCTCCAGCTCAGCCTCCCCTTGCTGAGGGCCTGCCCTCCCGCTGGTCACTGACTCCTCCCCTCGCTCCATGACACCCCTCCACCCACACAAGTCTCCCCAAACTTCTCGCATCCTCCTTGTGGGCACCTCCTTGGCTGCAGTCCTGGGGTCTGGGCCATCATTTGTGGCTCGGAGGACTGCAGTGGGTCCCTAGGCCTCCAGCACCCCTGGTCCTGTTGCCCACTGCTTGTGTCCAGCACATGGAGGACTCAAGGCAGCAGGTGGACCTTGTCTTTCACCGGCTCCACGTGGCCAGAGGCTTTTCCTGCATTGTGAGCATAGGCCACCACACAGGCCACAACGGGCCACCACACAGGACACCAGACTGCCACACAGGCCACGACGTGGGGCTGCTGCACAGGCCGCCGCACAGGCCACGATGTGGGCCACCACACAGGCCACGGCGAAGGCCACCACACAGGCCACCACGCAGGGCACGATGAGGGCCGCCATACAGGCTGCCACACAGGCCATGATGTGAGGCTGCCACACAGGCTACCATACAAAGGCCACGACCTGTGGCCACCACACAGACGGCCACATAGGCCATGGTAAGGGCTGCCACACAAGCCAAAACATGGGGCCCATAGTGCAGACCGTGATACCAGCCACGAGACCACAACGTGGGCTGTCCTATGGTCCTCTCCTCCTTGCACGTCTCCACCCGGCCCCTCTGGCCCTGGCACTGCTACTCGTCTGGTGCAGGCTGGCCTTGCCCTTCTGTCCCGGTCCCCACACCACCTCGGTCTGGTGGCTCTTCCCGACGGAGCCTCTCCCAGCCCTGCTGTGTCCCACCTGTTGCCTGCTGCCCAGCTTCCCCTTTGTGGATCTGTCCCCAGCAGAGCACACTTCCCTGTCTTGTCCGCAGCGGTCCCCAACTGGTCCTGGGCATGCTGCTGACCGTGCGATGGCCAGGTGCCTGGCCGAGCCAACTTGCTGGTCACAGTGTAGCTGCCCCCCAACATCACCCCCTTCCTGGGCATCACCCTGCTCATGTCCCCGTCTGCAAACTTGCTCCCATTAGGCCAAACCACTGAAAAGAAAAGGCTAAAAGGGGCCAGGCGTGGTGGCTCATGCCTGTCCCAGCACTTCGGGAGGCCAAAGCAGGCGGATCAGGAGGTCAGGAGATTGAGATCATCCTGGCCAACATGGTGAAACCCCGTCTCTACTAAAAATACAAAAATTAGCCAGGTGTGGTGGCAGGCGCCTGTAATCCCAGCTACTCGGGAGGCTGAGGCACGAGTATCGCTTGAACACGGGAGGCAGAGGTTACTGTGAGCCAAGATCGCGCCATTGCACTCCAGCCTGGCCACAGAGCGAGACTCCGTCTCAAGAAAAAAAAAGAAAAAGAAAAAGAAAAGGCTAAAAGTCTGATGGCAAGTGCCCCCCAAAGGCATTAAACTCAGAAAAGCCGAGGTGCAGAGACACCTTCGGACAGCGCAGCACCCACCGTCAGTGGAGATCCTCTCTTCCCCGTCTGAGTGGCGCCCGCCAGCCCGAGTGGGCCTCACTCCAAGGCTCAGGGAGACACATTCTGTGATGGATGTGTCAGCTCATCAAACTCTGGGCTGCACGGGCCCCAAAGGAACCACTCGTGATGGAGAGTGAGGGTCCCTGGCAGTGTCTGGGGCACTTCCCGAGCCAAGGCCATGCTCATCACCTCCTGGCAGGCATGCCCCTCCCCAGCTCTCAGGAGTGCCTTCCAAGCCTTTATGCCAGTTTTAATGACATCAGTTACAGCTTTATAAGCAAGATAAAGGTCACCGTACGACCTCAGGGGCCTCGGGAACCGAGAGGCTGAGCCAGCCCGGGACAGGATCGGGCAGCTTGACCGCTCTGGAGGGAAATACCAATTCATTATCTTTTTACGGCGGACTCAATTAGACTCCCTAGTCACCTGTGTAGGGCACCAGGCAGCAGGCAGGGACACTGCCCGAATCAACAAGGCTGCTCGGGCCAGGCCAGCCCCAAGAATAGCCACGGCAGGCGCAGGACCTGGCCAGGGGGAGGGCAGGCCGAAGCAGAAACGTTGACTTCGTTTAAGTGGATTAAAAACATAAAACGTTATTGGCCCTAAGGGGACGAGAACAGTCTCGTTTGGAGGTGACCAGACACAGGGCATTAGTCTTTAAGAGTCCATCAGTCAGCCGAGAAGCGCGGCTCATTAGAGATGCAGGGCGGGGCCTGGAGAAGTCAGCGGGAACACGCGGGGGCATACGAGACACACGGGGGGCCTCTCAGACTCCCCTGCTGTCCCCAGCCCTGGGCTTCGTCCTCACCTCCCTCACCCTCCTCACCTCCCACACCGCAGACGTGGCTCTGCTGACCCAATCCACCCAAGATCCACGAGGAGGTGTAGGCTGGGCCAGCACCATGCCTGGCCTCCCTCAGCAGAGCCAGCATGGGCCCTAGCACTGTCACCGAGAAGGGACCTGTGCTGGCCTTTCCTTTGCCTTTTTAAATATTTTATTTTATTTTATTTTATCATAGAGATGGGGCCTCCCTTTGTGGCCCAGGCTGGCCTTGAACTTCTGAGTTCAAGCAATCCTCCCGCCTCAGCCTCCCAAAGTGCTGGGATCACGGGCGTGGCCCCGCGCCAGCTCCCCTGCCTTTCCTGAGGCATAGAAAATGCGCTTGACCCTAAGCCTCCATCTCCAGTAGCCTCCATCCTTCCTGAACGTTCAGAAAATAAAAGACACTCCAGAGCTCCTGGGGCCTGGGCCGTCGTGGCTGCTCCTGCGTATTTGGTAAGCATGATGCTGACGTTTCTCCACTGCTGCCTTCAGACCTGCCTCTGGGACCTGCGGGCACCTCTGCTGGTAAAGCTGCCAAGACAGGACTGCTCTGGGCTCTCTCCGTGCCCGCCCGCTCCTCGCCTCCAGGAGCCCCCCACAAAGCTGTCTGTGTAGCTGCCAGAGCCGCTGGGCCCTGTGACAGAGCCGCCGGGCCCTGGGGATGACGCTGCGGGGCACCAGCCCTGCTGGGGCCAGGCGGGTGCCATTCCAGCCAGGCAGGTGTGGGGCAGGCCCCTCATCTTGCTCCTGATCCTCTGGGGGTGCTGTGCTGAGCAGCAGTGGCCCCTCGAGGACTGAGACTCGGGCCTAGGGGCCTGGCCAAGGTCCGGGGCTCCCTGCGGCTGCTGTCCTCAGGGTTCTCCTCACCTCCACTGCATTCTCACGAGCTGTTCTGAAGCTTTCCTGGGGAGGACAGGCCAGGAGCCACCCTGCCACGGCTGTCCTGGGCTCTCAGATAGACAGAGGCCTCGCGGAGCCTTGGAAGCAGCTTCACAGGGTGGCAGGAGGACGCATAGCCGCAGAGGCCAGCTTTCCCGGGGACTGGCTGCCTCCCCAGGCTTCTAAACACCATGGCACCCACCTCTGGCTTGGGGTTTGGACTTCTTTTAGCAAAACGATGAACAATCCACGGCCCCATTCTTCCGGAAGAGAATGGAGGAAACCGTGGTCCCATGTCTGCTGGGCGGGATTCCCGTAGGCCTCCCCTGCTGCCAGCTGTGGGGGTGACTGAGGCGGGACTGGGCCTGGGGCTGGGGCCAGGGGCAGGGTGGGGTGGGGGTGGGACAACTTCCCTGGGACCTCCTTCCCGGCCATCGGCCTTCTTTCCCATCCGGAGCAGGAGAGAAAGGAGTGTGGGAGGGCCTGGTCCAGACCCACCAGAATCAGGCCACAAATGCCTTACAAAGCAGAGAATGTGAGTCCCCATGGCCATGGCTGAGGAGGATGTCCAGGGGCACTGCCCTCGGGCGGCCTTAGGGGCCCTTCTTGCGAGAGCGGCATCACCTGAGGGCTGGGCGTGGCCAGGCACAAGGGGCTGGCGGGCCTGGGAGGGATCTGCAGGGCAGGTTGACACATGGTTCTGAAGCCAGGCAGCTACTCCCCAGAAGCTCCGGTGAGCACACTCGACAAGGCGGTGCGGCGAGCTGGCTCCGAGCGTCCCCCACAGGGCCACATTCTCGCTATTGGGGCGGCAGGAAGGCCCAGCGACCAGGAGCATGTGTGGGGGCTGGGAAAGGCCTGGGGGACAGGGTGTGGGGCGCAGAGCCCCAAGGCCGATGCTGGTGAGGAGGCCAGGAGCGGGGACCGCACAGACCGCAGTTCCTCTGGAGGGGGGTCCCGTGTGGGCTGGGCTGTGCAAAGGACACACTGGTCCCTGCTGGCCTCTCAGGGCAAGTGTGAGGACCCTGGCCTGCTCCGGCCTCCTTCCCTGGGGGCCTCGTCCCTGCGCTGCACAGATGGGGCCCGGCCGCCCCAGTGGGAAGGGAAAGGGGGAGCGCTGTGCCAACTCACAGGCTCTACGAGCCACAACAGCCGCCTGCAGAGCCTGGGGGCAGGGCTGAAGCTGGCCATGGAGGACCTTGGGGGCCACCTCCACCTTCCAGCAGCAAATGCCAAGTCCCCGAATGCAGAATTCTGCCAGAGGGAGCATGACCGTCTTTCTGTTGGCACAAAGCGAGAGCATCAAAGACAGCGTCAGCCCCCGCGAGGGTCCACGCATGCTCACACTCTGTGCTCATGGATGACCACACACGCCCTGAAAACGGCGTCAGCCTCCGGGAGGGTCCACGCGTGCTCACGCTCTGCGCTCATGGATGACCACACACGCCCTGAAAACGGCGTCAGCCTCCGGGAGGGTCCACGCATGCTCACACTCTGTGCTCATGGATGGCCACATGCGCCCCGAAGACAGTGTCAGCCTCCAGGAGGGTCCACGCGTGCTCACGCTCTACGCTCATGGATGGCCACATGTGCCCGCACCCTCGCACAGGCATGGGCGGTCCCCAGGCTGCCACACTCAGGGTCTGTCTGTGCCCCGGCACCTCCAGCACCAGGCCAGGGCCAGGCCTGCACACCCGCCACCTACCACCCGCTGGGGCAGCAGCCACGCACTCCCCCACTGCTCCCTGTTGGCGGCCGGGCATGGGCCGGCCTTGTTGGGGGACACAGAACAATTCGGGGCACTTGTCTTGCCTCCGTCCTCCTTGGAGAGCCTCGGGCTCACCCTACGTGGCTCTGAACAACAAGGGCCAGGCTCTGCACCGGGGGACCCCCTGCCCTGCCAGCCGGACCCTCAGGCCGCTCAGAGGGCCAGTCCCAGCACCTGCCCCTCGCCAGTGGACACAGGCTGCTGGCAGCATTGCTACTGACCAGAGACGGAGACGAAGGCACCCTAGCCGGCAACATAGGGCCTCTGTGTCCCAGGGTCTCCTCGAGGAACAGAAACTGTGCCCTGAGGGCCTAGGGCCAGGCTGTGGTGAGCAGCTCTGACCCCAGGTGCCTGGGTGCCCATGCCAGCCAAGCTCACGCCAGCAGAGTCGCTGCTCACAGGCCCTGCCAGGGGAAAGCAAGAGCACACACACAGCCACATGTATGCGGCCACACACACACACACACACACACACACACACAGATGTTTGCTCTTATCTCTATGACGCACACCCCGAGCTCACACGCCCCAGGCCCATGGGTTCTATCTTGTCTCCCCTTTTCCACGTCTGCCAAAGATGCAGCCTGCATCTGTGATGAGACCTCAGACAAAGCCACCAGGGAACCTTCCTCACACAAAGCCACCAGGGAACCTTCCTCACACAAAGCCACCAGGGAACCTTCCTCAGACAAAGCCACCAGGAACCTTCCTCAGACAAAGCCACCAGGGAACCGTCCTCAGACAAAGCCACCAGGGAACCTTTCTCACACAAAGCCACCAGGGAACCTTCCTCACACAAAGCCACCAGGGAACCTTCCTCAGACAAAGCCACCAGGGAACCTTCCTCACACAAAGCCACCAGGGAACCTTTCTCAGACAAAGCCACCAGGGAACCTTCCTCACACAAAGCCACCAGGGAACCTTCCTCAGACAAAGCCACCAGGGAACCTTCCTCACACAAAGCCACCAGGGAACCTTCCTCAGACAAAGCCACCAGGAACCTTTCTCAGACAAAGCCACCAGGGAACCTTCCTCACACAAAGCCACCAGGGAACCTTCCTCACACAAAGCCACCAGGAACCTTCCTCACACAAAGCCACCAGGGAACCTTCCTCAGACAAAGCCACCAGGGAACCTTCCTCACACAAAGCCACCAGGGAACCTTCCTCAGACAAAGCCACCAGGGAACCTTCCTCAGACAAAGCCACCAGGGAACCTTCCTCACACAAAGCCACCAGGGAACCTTCCTCAGACAAAGCCACCAGGGAACCTTCCTCACACAAAGCCACCAGGGAACCTTTCTCAGACAAAGCCACCAGGGAACCTTTCTCAGACAAAGCCACCAGGGAACCTTCCTCACACAAAGCCACCAGGAACCTTCCTCACACAAAGCCACCAGGGAACCTTCCTCACACAAAGCCACCAGGGAACCTTCCTCAGACAAAGCCACCAGGGAACCTTTCTCACACAAAGCCACCAGGGAACCTTCCTCACACAAAGCCACCAGGGAACCTTCCTCACACAAAGCCACCAGGAACCTTCCTCACACAAAGCCACCAGGAACCTTCCTCACACAAAGCCACCAGGAACCTTCCTCACACAAAGCCACCAGGGAACCTTCCTCACACAAAGCCACCAGGGAACCTTCCTCACACAAAGCCACCAGGGAACCTTCCTCAGACAAAGCCACCAGGAACCTTCCTCACACAAAGCCACCAGGAACCTTCCTCAGACAAAGCCACCAGGGAACCTTCCTCAGACAAAGCCACCAGGGAACCTTCCTCACACAAAGCCACCAGGGAACCTTCCTCACACAAAGCCACCAGGGAACCTTCCTCAGACAAAGCCACCAGGAACCTTTCTCAGACAAAGCCACCAGGGAACCTTCCTCACACAAAGCCACCAGGAACCTTCCTCAGACAAAGCCACCAGGAACCTTTCTCAGACAAAGCCACCAGGGAACCTTCCTCACACAAAGCCACCAGGGAACCTTCCTCACACAAAGCCACCAGGGAACCTTCCTCACACAAAGCCACCAGGAACCTTCCTCAGACAAAGCCACCAGGAACCTTTCTCAGACAAAGCCACCAGGGAACCTTTCTCACACAAAGCCACCAGGGAACCTTCCTCACACAAAGCCACCAGGGAACCTTCCTCAGACAAAGCCACCAGGGAACCTTCCTCACACAAAGCCACCAGGGAACCTTTCTCAGACAAAGCCACCAGGGAACCTTCCTCACACAAAGCCACCAGGGAACCTTCCTCAGACAAAGCCACCAGGGAACCTTCCTCACACAAAGCCACCAGGGAACCTTCCTCACACAAAGCCACCAGGGAACCTTCCTCACACAAAGCCACCAGGAACCTTTCTCAGACAAAGCCACCAGGAACCTTCCTCACACAAAGCCACCAGGGAACCTTCCTCAGACAAAGCCACCAGGGAACCTTCCTCACACAAAGCCACCAGGGAACCTTCCTCAGACAAAGCCACCAGGGAACCTTCCTCAGACAAAGCCACCAGGGAACCTTCCTCACACAAAGCCACCAGGGAACCTTCCTCAGACAAAGCCACCAGGGAACCTTCCTCACACAAAGCCACCAGGGAACCTTTCTCAGACAAAGCCACCAGGGAACCTTTCTCAGACAAAGCCACCAGGGAACCTTCCTCACACAAAGCCACCAGGAACCTTCCTCACACAAAGCCACCAGGGAACCTTCCTCAGACAAAGCCACCAGGGAACCTTCCTCACACAAAGCCACCAGGGAACCTTCCTCACACAAAGCCACCAGGGAACCTTCCTCACACAAAGCCACCAGGAACCTTCCTCAGACAAAGCCACCAGGAACCTTTCTCAGACAAAGCCACCAGGGAACCTTCCTCACACAAAGCCACCAGGGAACCTTCCTCAGACAAAGCCACCAGGGAACCTTCCTCAGACAAAGCCACCAGGGAACCTTCCTCACACAAAGCCACCAGGGAACCTTCCTCACACAAAGCCACCAGGGAACCTTCCTCACACAAAGCCACCAGGGAACCTTCCTCACACAAAGCCACCAGGAACCTTCCTCACACAAAGCCACCAGGGAACCTTTCTCAGACAAAGCCACCAGGGAACCTTCCTCACACAAAGCCACCAGGAACCTTCCTCACACAAAGCCACCAGGAACCTTCCTCACACAAAGCCACCAGGGAACCTTCCTCAGACAAAGCCACCAGGGAACCTTTCTCACACAAAGCCACCAGGGAACCTTCCTCACACAAAGCCACCAGGGAACCTTCCTCAGACAAAGCCACCAGGGAACCTTCCTCACACAAAGCCACCAGGGAACCTTTCTCAGACAAAGCCACCAGGGAACCTTCCTCAGACAAAGCCACCAGGAACCTTCCTCAGACAAAGCCACCAGGGAACCTTCCTCAGACAAAGCCACCAGGGAACCTTCCTCACACAAAGCCACCAGGGAACCTTCCTCACACAAAGCCACCAGGGAACCTTCCTCACACAAAGCCACCAGGGAACCTTCCTCACACAAAGCCACCAGGAACCTTTCTCACACAAAGCCACCAGGGAACCTTCCTCACACAAAGCCACCAGGAACCTTCCTCACACAAAGCCACCAGGGAACCTTCCTCAGACAAAGCCACCAGGAACCTTCCTCAGACAAAGCCACCAGGGAACCTTCCTCACACAAAGCCACCAGGGAACCTTCCTCACACAAAGCCACCAGGAACCTTCCTCACACAAAGCCACCAGGGAACCTTTCTCAGACAAAGCCACCAGGGAACCTTCCTCACACAAAGCCACCAGGAACCTTCCTCACACAAAGCCACCAGGGAACCTTCCTCAGACAAAGCCACCAGGGAACCTTCCTCACACAAAGCCACCAGGGAACCTTTCTCAGACAAAGCCACCAGGGAACCTTCCTCAGACAAAGCCACCAGGAACCTTCCTCAGACAAAGCCACCAGGGAACCTTCCTCAGACAAAGCCACCAGGGAACCTTCCTCACACAAAGCCACCAGGGAACCTTCCTCACACAAAGCCACCAGGGAACCTTCCTCAGACAAAGCCACCAGGGAACCTTCCTCACACAAAGCCACCAGGAACCTTTCTCACACAAAGCCACCAGGGAACCTTCCTCACACAAAGCCACCAGGAACCTTCCTCACACAAAGCCACCAGGGAACCTTCCTCAGACAAAGCCACCAGGAACCTTCCTCAGACAAAGCCACCAGGGAACCTTCCTCACACAAAGCCACCAGGGAACCTTCCTCACACAAAGCCACCAGGAACCTTCCTCACACAAAGCCACCAGGGAACCTTTCTCAGACAAAGCCACCAGGGAACCTTCCTCACACAAAGCCACCAGGAACCTTCCTCACACAAAGCCACCAGGGAACCTTTCTCAGACAAAGCCACCAGGGAACCTTCCTCAGACAAAGCCACCAGGGAACCTTCCTCAGACAAAGCCACCAGGAACCTTCCTCACACAAAGCCACCAGGGAACCTTCCTCACACAAAGCCACCAGGAACCTTCCTCACACAAAGCCACCAGGGAACCTTCCTCACACAAAGCCACCAGGAACCTTCCTCACACAAAGCCACCAGGGAACCTTCCTCACACAAAGCCACCAGGGAACCTTCCTCACACAAAGCCACCAGGGAACCTTCCTCAGACAAAGCCACCAGGGAACCTTCCTCAGACAAAGCCACCAGGGAACCTTCCTCACACAAAGCCACCAGGAACCTTCCTCACACAAAGCCACCAGGGAACCTTCCTCAGACAAAGCCACCAGGGAACCTTCCTCACACAAAGCCACCAGGAACCTTTCTCAGACAAAGCCACCAGGGAACCTTCCTCACACAAAGCCACCAGGGAACCTTCCTCACACAAAGCCACCAGGAACCTTCCTCACACAAAGCCACCAGGGAACCTTCCTCACACAAAGCCACCAGGGAACCTTTCTCAGACAAAGCCACCAGGGAACCTTCCTCACACAAAGCCACCAGGAACCTTCCTCACACAAAGCCACCAGGGAACCTTTCTCAGACAAAGCCACCAGGGAACCTTCCTCAGACAAAGCCACCAGGGAACCTTCCTCACACAAAGCCACCAGGGAACCTTCCTCACACAAAGCCACCAGGAACCTTCCTCACACAAAGCCACCAGGGAACCTTTCTCAGACAAAGCCACCAGGGAACCTTCCTCACACAAAGCCACCAGGGAACCTTCCTCACACAAAGCCACCAGGGAACCTTCCTCAGACAAAGCCACCAGGGAACCTTCCTCACACAAAGCCACCAGGAACCTTCCTCACACAAAGCCACCAGGGAACCTTCCTCAGACAAAGCCACCAGGGAACCTTCCTCACACAAAGCCACCAGGAACCTTTCTCAGACAAAGCCACCAGGGAACCTTCCTCACACAAAGCCACCAGGGAACCTTCCTCACACAAAGCCACCAGGAACCTTCCTCACACAAAGCCACCAGGGAACCTTCCTCACACAAAGCCACCAGGGAACCTTCCTCAGACAAAGCCACCAGGGAACCTTCCTCACACAAAGCCACCAGGGAACCTTCCTCACACAAAGCCACCAGGAACCTTCCTCACACAAAGCCACCAGGGAACCTTCCTCAGACAAAGCCACCAGGGAACCTTCCTCACACAAAGCCACCAGGAACCTTCCTCAGACAAAGCCACCAGGGAACCGTCCTCACACAAAGCCACCAGGGAACCTTCCTCACACAAAGCCACCAGGAACCTTCCTCAGACAAAGCCACCAGGAACCTTCCTCAGACAAAGCCACCAGGAACCTTCCTCACACAAAGCCACCAGGAACCTTTCTCAGACAAAGCCACCAGGGAACCTTCCCTGAAAGGCCTGGCCTGGAAGCTTCACAGACGCCAGGGTGCCGGCAGTCAGGGAAAGGCCCCAGAAGGTTCCCAAGTGCTGGGAGGCTGAGGCAGGAGGATCACTTGAGCCCAGGAGTTTGAGGATTACAGGGACCTCACCTGGCCTCGAGATACATTTTATTTTGTTTTTATATTTTTTTTATTTTTTGAGACAAAGTCTCGCTCTGTCGCCCAGGATGGAGTGCCGTGGTGTGTTCTCAGCTCACTGCAACCTCCGACTCCCTGGTTCAAGCGATTCTTCTGCCTCAGCCTCCTGAGTAGCTGGGATTACAGGCGCCCGCCACCACACCTGGCTAATTTTTGTATTTTTAGTAGGGATGGGGTTTTGCCATGTTGCCCAGGCTGGTCTTGATTTCCTGACCTCAGGTGATCCACCCGCCTTGACCTCCCAAAGTGCTGGGATTACAGGCGTGAGCCACCGCACCCACCCTGAGATAAATTTTAAAGGAAAAGACAAAAAAGCACCCCCTTCTCCTTCCCCCATCTCGACCTAAGAAGGGTGTTTGGGTGCATCCTCAGCCCCTCAGGGTGCTCCAGCCCCCAGCCGGTCCGAGTACCGAGGCTCCTGCCGGTCACCCCTGCTGGGGTCTGCCCTGGGCCGCAGGAGCTGTCCTCCTAGTCTGGGTGGGGCCCAGCTCTCCCTGCCCACCCCCGGCCCAGCTCCCACTAGCCCTGAAGGCCACCGTCCCGCTGGCCAGGGCTGGACTGGTGTGGGTGCTCCCTTCCTCCTAGGAGAGGGACTCCTGGGTCCTTCTTGGGAGATAGGGAGCTTCTTGGGACATGGGGACTCTTGGGAGATGGGGAACTTCTTGGGAGATGGGGAGCTTTTGGGAGATGGGGAACTCAAAGCACCCTACCCAGCTGCACTCTTGGCCCCATGGCCCCAGGACCTGGGATGCCGCCCCCACACAGCTTTGCTGGGGGAGGTGGTTTCCCACGTAGAGTGGCAGGGGGCACGTCCCCTTGGGGCAGCTGGTGGCCAGTCTGAGTCTGTTCAGAGGCTGCGACTGTGTGCCAGTGCCAAAGCGCCTCTAGAAAGGACAGAATCTAATGTGCCACGAAGGCTCCATCCCCAGCTGCAGGTGGCAGATGGCCCGTGTGTGTGCTGTGTGGCTGCGGCTGCCCCCTACCCCCGATCACCCATCCCGAAGCAGGGTATGGGGCACTCCATGGAGGGCACTGGTCAGGCACAGGCTGTCTCCAGGGGACACCAGGGAGGAGGATCCCGAGTGGCTGAGACCCTGGCATCTGCAGAGGCCCCCCCAGGCCCACACACCCCATGACCTTAGGGATCTAGGCCATTGCTGGACAGGCCCCAGATGACTTAGAACCACCAGGCCAGCTGCTGGCCCCATAGTCTCGGTGCAGGGGGGACGGGGCCATGCAGGTGTCCTCCCCGCCGTGGCTGCCCGTGCGATGCTCCCGATGGCCTCAGGGTTAGGTTCTGACTGCGGGACAGGGAGGTGGACTGCACGGCTGCTGCGGCCTTGAGGCTCCTGCTCGGCCCCCGCTGCCCCCGTCACCCCCCTGCCACCCTGCGTGCCGGGCGCACGGGTATTTTCCATTTTGGGGTAAATGTTTAATCAAACATTTACAGAAAAGTCACAGGTAGAGTACAAAGAATGTTGTCGCTGGGCCATCTGAAAGTCCGTTGCTGAATTTGCTCCTCACTCCACGTCCTCGAGTGCATTTTACAAACCGGGAAGTTTTTCGCCTCACGTAACCCAGCACAGCCGTCCCAGGGCAGGGCACGCCTCGGGGTCAGACCCCAGCCTGGGCTTCCCCGTGGCCCAGTGATGTCCCTCGCGGGAAGGAGGTCAGCCTGGGACCACACATTGCAGCGAGCTCTCATTGTGTCTTCAGTCTCCGTTGGTCTGGAACATTCCCGGGCCTTTCCCTGACTGCCATGGTCCTGGCGTCTTCGAAGCTTCCGGGCCAGGCCTTTCAGGGAAGGTTCCCCCGTGTGGCCGTGTCTGAGGTCTCATCACAGAGAGACCCGGGTTACGCATCTTTGGCAGGAGAGGCATGGATGCGACGCTCATGCCTTTCATGGATGGGTCTGCTCAGCCCACGCTGCCAGGTGGGGCAGGATTTTCACTAACCCAGAACCAGTGGAGTCCACCGTGAGGCTGGTGGCGCGTCTCCGTGGGGAGCTGACTCCTCCTCCCTCTGCCCTCCATGGGGGAAGTGCCTCCACCCTGCCCCAGCCCGGATCCGCCGCTTCTCCAGGGAACCCCGGTTCTTTTCAGACGCGCACCTGGGTACTGTGTCCGCTCCTGCCTGCTGGGGAGCTGCTGCCCACGGGCCCTGGCAGAGCCGGAGAGTGCACACACATGCATGCGCACATACGTGCACCTAGGCAGGCACGCACGCACACACGCACCTGCGCAGGCACGCACACAAGCACGCGCATGCACACGCACACCTGTGCAGGCACGCACACACACGCATGCACACGCACACCTGCGCAGGCACGCACACGCACACCTGCGTGGGCACGCACACACACGCACGCACATGCACACCTGCGCGGGCACACACAGTCATGTGCACGCACACACAGCCATGTGTACGCAGACATGCACACAAACGCACAGGTTCACTTTCTATGATGCAAACCCCCAGTCCACACCCCTGAGTGCCAGCCCACGGGTTCCTTCTTGTCCCCCCTTCTTTGTGTCCATAGGCCCTGCTGCACCCCTCAGCACAGGGACACCCCATGGATGCTGCCTCCATCACCCCCTCAGGCCCTGTGCTTGGGGGCTTCCCTGCTCCATTGGGCCCAACGCCCAGAGCAGGGGCTCTGAGACCCCGATGGCCACCCCACTTGGCAGGACTTGATGGCTTTGGGACTGAATTGTTCCAGGCGGGAAGGGGAGGGAAGAACAGGAAAGAACCTCAGAGAAGAGAAAAGGACCTGTGGAGGCGGAGGGAACCTGAAAGCTTAAGCTTTTACCCAAAAGAGCAGCCACCTCCAAGGAGGCTGCTTAACCCCAAGGGAGGGGTGCTCCACCCGCCTGCCGACCAAAGAGCCCCTCAGCACCCACAAGCCTGCCTGAAGGCAGAGAATTAGCCTTGCTCCCAGTCCCGGCCCCTCTGACATCCCTGCTTAGTTTTAGACACACGCACACCCCGAAGTCTGAGTTCATTTCCATTTTCATCTACTGTTCTGGCATTGGAAGCAACATGATATCTTTTTATACTGTATTTTTCTGGGACAGTCCCTCTATATGATGTGATTCCTAGAAAAAGAATTTATAGCACAAACATTCCTTTAAAAATATGGCTCTTTCATGCTACTCTGCCATAATTAACCATAGACAATTAATATTTAAAGCTGTTATCACCCCACGAGGCAATGAAATTCCCTGAAATTCTCTGCTGCACATTCAGACACTTTTACGGGCAAGATTGAATTAGTGGCAGAGGGCAACTTGATTTTTAAAATCATCTTACAATCATGATTGATTCTTCATAGATCCCATCTGATGAATACTCAAAACCATTTGTCCAACACGTGTAAGAGAAACCACTCAGATCCGTTGAAAATATTCACTGGGAGGGTTTTGTGCATGAAAAAAAAGAAGAAAAGAAAAGCAACCTGACGTCCTCTCACGGCTGCGGCCTCTCTACGTTCCCAAATCCAATTCACAGGGGATTGTTTGAGGCGCTGGGGCCCAGCCGGCCTGACAATGTACACCCGCCATGGGCAGCACCTGCACTCCAACTCAATGGCCCAAATTATTGGGCCCAGGCAGGCACCCCACTGACAACAAGGGACACAAAAGGGTTCCGCACTGCAAGCTGTGGGTAGGAATTACAAAAGGTTAAGAGACTAAATATAAAAATGCTTTGAATATAAAATCAATGTGCTTTGTTACTAAAATCTGGGTGCTGTAATTTAACCAAAATAGGGTTTAGAATATCTGGCAATAGTCCATGTCTTGGAAATCATCTTTTCTTCTCAACGAAATGCAAATCCTTATTTGAAAGTTAAAAACAACTAAACAACTGATATATTTCATATCAACAAAATAATAAAATACTGTGATGTGCAATTATGTATCACTGACATTAGGCCTCCAGAAAGAGAAAGGATTTGCCCTCTTTGTCGATTTATTTGTACCAGTGAAAGGCAGGTTTCTGGAGGGTTTGTTTCTGGCTGCTCTCGGGTCTGGGAGGAAAGATGCCTGGGACCCCAAGTCCACGTCAGTTTGTGGGGGGTGAGTGTGAGCTCCTGGGAGGCCTGTCCCTGGGGTGGGGATGGCTGGGCTGAATTTCCAGCCTCTTCCATGGACAGTGGAGCGAGCCCTGTGCTCCCCACAATCTGGGCATGGGGGGCAGGGCTGGAGGTGCTCCTGGGAGACCCCAGTGGCCCTGACCCAGCAGGAGGTGCCCTCCAGGGCCTTCTGCTTCCTTCAGTCCAGAGACCTCAGGGGTGGCACGGGGGTGGCACGGGCATGCTGGGCATCTGTGGCAGGTGTTTATCGGCC
This sequence comes from Pan paniscus, assembly GCF_029289425.2. NCBI lineage: Eukaryota > Metazoa > Chordata > Mammalia > Primates > Hominidae > Pan > Pan paniscus. The sequence goes on along the minus strand of NC_073249.2, from coordinate 225,905,950 downwards.
CCTGGCTGTCGCCCTGAGCTTCAGAACACGCTGAGACATTGGCAATTGCTTTAAAACGTGAGGCGGTGTGGCTTTGCTTTATTTCAGGTCTGACTCATGTCCGTGCTCTCTCGAAGCCTCCTTCTCTCCCTCCTCTCCCCAGGGCAGCCCGACCTCTGTGCCCCAAAGCCCAAAGGGTGTGAAGTCTGGAGGTGGCTGAGAACATTCCAGTTTGTGTTTGTGGCAGGTGGAGCAGGGTAGGGAGGCAGCATGTCCCACTGCTCAGGCTGGCCCAGTCCCCCATGCACGACCCCCGGGGCGGAGGCCACGGTGAGGCCTGTTGGGTGTCCTGCCAGGTGAAGTCCAGCTGGGACCGGCGGGGGTGTGCTGCGTGAGCACAGCTGCCCAGGGTGGCCGGGTCAGAGCCCGTCTCCCACACTCCCCACACGCTCACCCCCAGCACTGGGCTTTTGCTGCAAAAGCGGCAGACTTAGAGTCTCGTGGAAATGGAGGGTGAGACTACAGGCTGTTTCGGGGTCACAGCAGGGCACCCCACCTGCTTCCTTATCAGGGATGCGAGGGTCCCTGGGCTCCTCCTGCAGGGGTGGCTGGAGACTCAGGTCCTTGCCCGCCAGCCCTCTCTGGGGCTTTCGAGTCGGTTGGTGCACTTGCGGGGGCCCAGCAGGGGTACGTTTGTGACGGGCTATTTGGCAAAGACAGCCATTCTCCCCTTCTCCTCTGGTAAGAGTCTTTGCCAGCACATTGCGCTTCTTGTCTCTATGTGGCCTGGTGTGGCCGGGCCGTGTAACCAAGTTCTGAGCAATGGCAGTGAGTGTGGCGCCCCCAGCAAGCTTCTTTAGAAGCGGAGGGCCCGAAACCCGCTTTTCTTCACGTGCTGGTTGCTTCGCATTCTTTAGTTTCATCTTTCTGAACTCGTCACAATCACAGGGGATCAAATTCATATGCTTGTCAAAAGCCTTGAAGGTGCCAATGAAGACTCGGCCATCTTGTAGGATACGTCTCATTCTGTGGTCCGTGTGCGGCAGCATCTTGCTACTCTTGCCCACGGTCATGACTGCCGTTCCCCCAGATCCAATGTCCAGAGTTAAAACTTGGAGCTTCTGAACCTGGTATGAGGCCACCCACGGGCACCAGTAGGCATGCCCCCCTCCAGGAATGAGACCCCCTCCACCACTCATCCCCTAGGAATGAGTCCACCAAGACCCTAGCATACTGTTGATCCATCTCAGTCACTTTTTCCCCTGCAATGTGTCTTGTGAAATTGTGTAGTGTTTGTGAGCTTTTTGTCCCCTGGTTCTGCATTAATAATAGCTAATAATAAATGTATAGAGCAATTAAAAAAAAAAGAAGAAGGGGAGGGCGCTTCTCCTTGCCACTTATGCTTCCCCCTTTCTCCTAGCTGGAATAGGGGCATGACGGCTAGAGCCTGTGCAGCCATCCAGGACCATGAGGTGGTGCAGGAAGATGACAGTGGCAGAATAGGCAACAGGAACTGGGGTCCCCAGTGGCTGGGGAGGGAGATCACCTCTCCCTCTTGAGCTCTTATGGGAGCGAGAAGTCACCGTGGCTGGGCTGAAGCCACTCTAGTGTTGTTTGCTAAAAGTAGCCACATCTCATCCTAAGCACATGGCCTGCTTGGAGGAAGCCAAATGTGGCAGGGCGTTGGGGAAGCCTGTGCCATGCAGCACAGGGTCAGCGGCGGGGAGCCACCCGAGGGGCTTGGTGAGAGCCGTCCTGCTCTCTGGCTGTGGCCAGGCTTTGTCCCAGGTGGGTGTTCCTAGTGGGCATAGTCTGTGACTGCAGGGAGAGGGCTGCCCAGACCTGGAGCTTCCACCATGGATGTGCGTGTCTCAGCCACTGGCTCAGGAGAGTCCTCGGAAGGGACTTCGGCGGGCAGGTACCCTGGAGATTTTCTGGCCCAAGTTTCTTTCAGGCCTCATGTTGGATTATCTTCTGGCCTGAAGCTCTCTGGCCTGATGTCTGTGCCCTGTAGGTGAGTGGCTGTCTGGGTGGGAGATCCTGCTTGGTGGCTGGAGGGCGTGTCACGGTCGGTGCCAGGCGGGCAGGTTTCTGCAGGTGCGGTCTCTGCAGCCACGGGGCAGGAGTCTCACGGGACATCCTGCGTCCCATGGCCCCCAGCCCTCTCCCAGGTAAGCACAGAGGTGGAAACTTGAGGCTGGGACCAGCACAGCTGCCTGCGGTCCCAGGACGCACTGCAGGCCAGGCCAGAGGCTTCAACGGGGCCCACCTCTTTGCATGGGTCTGGCCAGAGGGAAGGACACCTGTCTGGGAGCCAAGCAGGCAGCGCTGTGACTGGGCCAGGGACAAATGTGAGCAAGGGACTTTGGTTTGGTTTTTTTGAGAATGCGAAGTTCATGCTTACAAGGAAATGATTCCTAGTGTATTTTCCCTGGACACGCTGGACAGCCTCAGAACGCCACCCTTTTGTTTTCTTTCAGGATGATGGCTAAAGCCGGCCCTCCTGTCCCTGCTGGCTGGTTGTGAGGTCTTGCTTGATTCTAGGGCCTCCGTGCAGCTGGGCCTGAGCCTGTCTGGAATTGGCACACCCTTCCAGGCCTGAGCAGGGGTTGCTGACTGAGGGAGGGGCTCCGGGAGCTGCCTCAGACCTCGGGGTGATGCTGGTGGGTCCAGGTAGACAGAGCTGTGTTCCTGACAGTGAGGCTGACACCTCTGGGCCTCCCGGCCAGGAATACTCTTGCTGAAGCCATGATTTCTTTAGTTTTCTCCTACTTGGGGATGAATGCTGTCCTGGCTGGAACTGAAACTTAGAAATGATTCTGTTTCCTCTGCAGGGCTCCTGGCCGGAGTCCCCGATCCCCTAGGGGCCCGAGGGCTGTGGTGGGGGCCTGGCAGGGCTCCAGGTACCGAGTGAGGCCCTCTGCCCAGCACCCTGCTGTCCCAGGGCAGGGAGGCCACATGTCCCCACCATGTCCCAGGGTGCTGTGAAGGCCACATGTTGGGGGCAGACTTTCAATGGGAGATGGGAATTGGGAAGAAAAGTTTGTGTCAACTCCTGCATGAAATGAAGGGTAATAATTCATGGATCATGGTTGGGAAGCAGCAAGCCCAATAAATCAGTCCTAAATGGGATTATGGATTACATAAAGAAGGGAAGATAAAGACTAAAGAGGCCGGGCGTGGTGGCTCACGCCTGTGATCCCAGCACTTTGAGGGGCCAAGGCGAGCACATCACGTGAGGTCAGGAGTTCGAGACCATCCTGGCCAACATGGCAAAATCCCATCTCTACTAAAAATACAAAAATTAGTCGGGCGTGGTGTTAGGGTTAGTCCTGCTGGGTCCTTGGCCCAGTCGCTGAGACAGGAGACAGACAAAGCAAGGACCCTGCCGACCGTGCTCTGGGGAAACCTGCCCAACCAGCCCCTTCTCGTGAGGGGTTATACAGTTTTAAGAAAAGGAAAGTAAAAGCAGCCTGTAATCCCAGCACTTTGGGAGGCTGAGGCGGGAGGATTGCTTGAGCTCAGGAGTTTGAGACCAGCCTGGGCAACATGGCGAGGCCCTGTCTCTACAAAAAAATACAAAATATTAGCCGGGCACGGTGGCTCGTGCCTGTGGTTCCAGCTACTCCGGAGGCTGAGGTGGGAGGATCACCTGAGCCCGGGAGGTGGAGGCTGCGATGAGCCGAGATCACGCCACTGCACTCCAGCCTGGGTGACAGAAAGAAAGTAGAAGCCTACGGGAGTGCCCCTCCCTGACCCTGGCCTCCCCCTCCTCTTCTCAGTGTGGACTTGACTGCACCAGACCCCAGGCCACGCCCCTCTCCTCCGGGGCGCCCCCTGCACAGGCCTGGGTGGAGGCCAGCATGCGCACTCAGTCATCCGTCCTTGGGGTGGACGCTGCTGTTGCCCTCCCTTTATGGATGAGGAAACTGAGGCACAGAGAGGTTTAGCTTTACATCAGAGTGAAAGCAGCAGCCCAGTCTCCCAGGGTTGGTCTCGGATGCACCAGTGAGGCCCAGGCAGAGCTCGGCACCCAACTCCAAATGTCTGTGGTTCAAGCCCCAGCAGGTCTTACAAAAACAAAAGCACGTTCCTCTAGGTTTCCCAAGGGAAATATCTTTTGTGCTGGAGAATTTACGGCTGGACACTCACATCATCGTCAAGCCAGAAACAGCCTGAGCCGGGGTGAGAGTGGGGGGAGGCCCCCAGGTAGGATCCGCCCCAGACTCAGGCAGTGGGGCCGGCGCGGGGGGCCCGCGCGGGGTAGGGTGCGATGCAAGCACGAGGCTGGTTTCAATCGAGACTTTGGCTCTGAAAATCTCTCCAAGTAGAAGGCGTGGCGCCCAGTAAGTATTTTTATGCAGAAATATGAGAGCTATTCCACCTATGCGGTGTGGAACTGCTTCTATCAACTGAGGTGAAGGCAGACGAGGGGGCGCGGGCCGGGCCCCCCGTGGGCCTGTTGGCCTGAGGCTTGGCCGCCTTGGCCTCCCATGGAGTGGCGCCGGGCCCTGCTGCCCCACCTGGGATGCCTGCATGCTCTTTTATATGATGAATGACGCCTGCGCTTGCTGGTCCTCTCACAGCTGTTGTCTGGAAGGAGACTCGTCTGATCCTAGAAGAGTGAGCTCCCTGCAAGCACAGACCCCTGAGGCTCTGAGGCTCTGGGGCTTCTGGCCACCAGCTGGGTGAGGTTTCTGGGGGCAGGGGCACGGGCATGGAGGTGGCCCTGGTGGCGGAGGCTCTTCCCAGGGGCACGGGCATGGAGGTGGCCCTGGTGGCGGAGGCTCTTCCCAGGGGCACGGGCATGGAGGTGGCCCTGGTGGTGGAGGCTCTTCCCAGGGGCACGGGCATGGAGGTGGCCCTGGTGGTGGAGGCTCTTCCCAGGGGCACGGGCATGGAGGTGGCCCTGGTGGTGGAGGCTTCCCAGGGGCATGGGCATGGAGGTGGCCCTGGTGGCAGAGGCTCTTCCCAGGGCGGCCAGGGCCATTCCGCTGCCACTTTCTCCCACTTCAGCCATGTGAGTCATGGAACCTCAGGGAGAACTCGGGGCCGAGTGACCGGCCAGGAGTGCTGGCCGCTGAGAGGGACTGCTGCAGACAGTGACCAGGAGGGTCACAGGCCACACAGTGCCCGGGAGAAAGGGCCCTGGCACAGCCTGCCAACCACGCCCCTCAGCCCTCAGCCCTGTCTCACTGCAAGAGAGCCCAGAGCTGAGCTGAGCTCACAAGGCAGTGTGGCTGGCCGGGCTGGGGTCTGCGGCACCCTTGGGACAGGCACACCCTGGGCAGGAAGATGTGAGGGAGGCTTTGGGGCCTGCTAGGCTGGCTTAAGGGACAGGAAAGGGGGGTCCGGGCCAAGGCTCACCGGACTCCGGCTTGGGAAGGGGCTGGCCCTGCCTGCTTGCCCCAGGGGCCTGGAGGGTTGGAGTTGGGGGATCACCCCAGTGCGGCAGCCGGGTCGGGGGACTGTGAGGACTCAGGGGCGGCAGGTGGGGCTCAGGTCTAGAGTAGAGAGGCCTTGGCACTTGGGGAGGTGGCGCGACGGCCGCCTGGTGGTGCCATCTGTGCAAATCCTGGGGAGAGGCCTCCAGGGGACTTGGGGCTGCATGTGGTGGGAAGGGCTGGGCAGGGACATGGCAGGGATTGAGCTCGCATCGGCCAAGGCAGGTGACAAGGGCCGGCGTATGAGGCGCATTTGGGGATGACCAGGGACGTCTCGTCAAACCTGGGACATTTATCTGCATGTGGAAGGTGGTGGCGCACAGCCCACCCCTGCTAAGTTGTGGATCTGGGCTCACCACAGCCTCTCAGATCTGCCCTGTGCTCCTCAACCCAGGAACCTGCGGCCTGTGTCCTCCCCAAGCAGCACCTCAGGCTCAGATCCCAGCTTTGGGGGCCGGGAACCTCAGCTGTCAGCTGGGCCCTCTTCAAAGGCCCCCAAACTCAAAGTGCCACGCATTTGTCCAGTGGGGACCCCCATGCCCGACCCCCATTTACTGAGCCTTGGGGTGCAGGGCTGTGGCAAGAAAGACCCGGTGGCCGGCAGCACCCCAGGGCCTCCCAACGCTGTCAAGACTGTTCCCTCAGTCCGGCACTGAGACGCACACTGTGCTGCGCGGGAGGGTTTGAATCGCGCACACGACGCTGCACGGGAGGGTTTGACATGCACACTGCTCGCTGCACAGGACGGTTTGACGCACACACCACGCTGCACAGGAGGGTTTGACATGCACACTGCTCACTGCATGGGAGGGTTTGACGCGCACTGCTTGCTGCACCAGAGGGATTAAGCTTTGATTCAACTCCATGAGTAACTCTGGAATGATCCCTGTGAAGTCTAGGCTGCACATTCTATGGAAGTGCAGTTCTCACTGGCCCCAGCCTTGGGGGGCAGAGTTGGGGGCTGCGGGGTTCTGCCGGAGCATCTGGGCCTCATCTCCATGAAGAAACGTGAGGCAACCCGTGCAGAAGCGGAGCAGCGGGAAACCCTGACCTCGAGAGAGCAGTCGGCGCCGCGGCCCCCAGAGCCATGGCCGGCGGCTGCTGTGGGGGCTCCCGGGCGGCAGGAGTGGCTGGGGCCGTGTCCAGGCTGGCCACTGGCCTCGAGGCCTGGGTGAGTGCTGCCCTCAGCCAAGTAGGCCCAGGAACTCTGCCCTGAGGACCCCACGAGGCTGCAGCCCCTGCCAGGCTCAGGGCAGACGAACAATCGGCTTGAGCCTCCGCAGCCACCCGTGACTGCTTGTCTGGGGATGTGGGCTGCCCGGCCCTGCCTCCTTTCACCCATGCGTGATGACTGACCCTGGGTGTGGCTTGCTCCTGCTCTGGCCTGGTTCTGGGTCCCCATGACCCCACCCCCACCTTGACTGCTAGGCCTGGGCCCACCCACCCCCAACTGGTTTGTGAGCTCCACTTACCAAGCAGGCCACCAGGGGTGTCCTCCTGGCCATGGAGGGCACCCAAATGCAGCTCCAGGTCTCCCCTGGGCAGGGGCACGTCGGCTTCTGCACCTCCCTTGGCAGCTCTGGGCCCTGGCACCCCAGCTGCGGGGCTGGACACAGGATAAGGGATGCATTCGAACCCACTGCAAAGGAATGAGGGCAGCTTGGCTCTACTCACCCCACACCAAACTAGGGTGCAGGCAGACTGCGTGGCCCACACCCTGGACCCTGGGACTTGCCTACACTGAGTCCAGGGAGCGCTACTCAGCCTCTCTGGGAGGTCTCCTGCTGGGATGGGGCCAGTTGAGGCCCAGAGAGAAAAAGGACCTCGCCAGGGAGAAGACAGCAGGTCTTGGCTTGAAGGAAGAGCTGCCTGCCGCCCCCGTTATTATTTATGACAACTCCAGCAGCGTCACCTCTCGGGTGCGTTCTGACTTCACAGTGGGTCCAAGTTTACCCCAAATGTCAGACTGTCCTTAACTCAGGAGAAGGGCCGGTGGGAAAAGGGAGTGTGAGAGCTGTGACGTCAGGCTCAGGTCTGGTCGCCTGGGGCTAAGTTCTGACTGTGAATAGTAAAATGCATGGATTTTCATGTTGCGGGGCTTAGAGTGAGGCCTCTGCCTGGAGTCCTGCAGCTCAGGCCTCTGTTTGCGTGTGGGTTTGTGCACACACTGGCCTGGTCCAGCGTGTTCCTGGGAGGCCTGGTGATGTGTGCATGGGGAGTGGCGCCCAACTAGGCCTGGCTGGTAAGGGCCATTCCCCTCCTGGCTGCACCGAGAGGCCTGAGCATCTCTGCAGCCGACCCTCCTCCCAGGAGCACCCGAGGGCTGGAGTCCTGATGTCTCCACTCCAGACACGGACCCAGGCCCAGAGGCTTGGGGGCCGAGCGCCGGGGGAGACTAGGGGCTCTGACCAGGGGCTCGCGGTCTCAGAAGGCAAGAGGGGCCACAGCAGAGGGTCAGGTACTGAAATTCAAGGGAGCTGTTTCCTTAGAACAGACATCGAATATTTCATTTGTCATAACCAGGACTTAGCCCAGGTCTCTAGGGAAAAAAGGACAAGGAATTAATGTGACCTAAATGAACTCAAAACAAACTCAAAACTAACCCATTGGTGTCACACGTACTCACAATGGGGTCTGGATGAGTGTCTCTTGGTTGTCTCTGTCCACTTTGAAAAAGTTGACCTCAGAGTAGGCCGACAGCTGCACGTATCTGACGCCCGCTGAGATCTGCAGGACCCGGCCGCTCTCGCCTTCCAGGAGAGAGGAGCAGGCAGTGAACACTCACAGGCACCCAGGAGCGGGGTGCGCGGGCACAGGGCTCACCAAGACGCCGCCTGCGGGCAGGGGCCCGGGGCAGGCTTCTGGGACGCTGTGTTTATAACTCAGCGGGGCCACATTTGCCAGTGGCTGTGACCCTGGTGGGCTGAGGACCCCGGCTTGCCCTTCGTGGCCTCTGTGCTCCTCTCCCATGCCCTGCAGAAGTTTCCCAGCCCTGGGATCTCTGGTGCTGGCCACACTCACCCCAATACCCCTGTACCCCTGTACCCCTCGCCTCAGGTCCTGGATCCTCAATCTCCAGCTCTAGGCCTCGGGGACCCCTGGCTCCACCCCTGCCCTAGCCTGGGGCTGGCACACTATGGGAAGGCATCTCCTTGCTGACCAGCCTCGGGTTCACCTCAGGCACACCCAGGCCCTGGGCTGGTCAGGGGCGTGGGGTGGCACTGGCACTCACAAGCTCCCGGGGCCTCCATGGTGGTCCTCATCACCCTGGCAGATAGCAGGCTCTCCGCGCCCATCTCCCACCTTGACCTGGGGGGATGGGCTCCCCCCTCCACTAAGGTACCCAGCACAGGGCCTGGCACATAGCCAGTGCCCACCAAGTGTCTGCTGAGTCAGCTGCTCCATCCTGTACCCCATTGCTCCTGGGAACCTCAGGCTGCAGGTGGCCCCCAGAGGACTGTGCCCAAGGAGTGGACACCACTGTCCCTCTGAGTTGCTGAGTGAAGATGCTCTGGGCCCTGCTGGGCAGGTGGAGGTGGCAGAGCTGGGTGTTCAGCCACACCCAGAAGACCCCACGTGGGAGTGCTGGATAGCAGGGAGGAGTGGCTTGGGCACCGTGGGTGGAGGCAAGATGGCTGTGCCGAGAGGAGCAAAGAGGAAGAGGAAGGAGGCCAGATGTGGTGGCTCACCCCTGTCATCCCAGCACTTTGGGAGGCCGAGGCGGGTGGATCTCCTGAGGTCAGGAGTTTGAGACCAGCCTGGCCAACATGGCGAAACCCCATCTCTACTAAAAATACAAAAAGTAGTCAAGTGTGGTGGCAGCACCTGTAATCATCCCAGCTCCTTGGGAGGTTGAGGCAAGAGAATCGCTTGAACCCAGGAGGCGCAAGCTGCAGTGAACCAGGATCATGCCACTGCACTCCAGCCAGGGTGACAGAGAGAGACTCCGTCTCAAAAAAAAAAAAAAGGGAAACAAAAGAAGAAGAGGAAGGAGACCAGTCCGGTGCCCCAGAGTGGATGCCGAGCTTTGGGACGGGCTCCCAAGTGGGAAGTGACTGGACTTCAGCAAACATGGGCCATTCGGACAAAGCAGGGCCCAGGCAGGCTCCCACTTGGGGTGGCTGTGGAGGGGTCGCCTCAGAGCCTGGGGCTACCCCCAATCATCACGGATGATGTATCATGCCCTGCACCCCTGGCACTAGGCACAGGTCCAGGGCCTGGTCATGCGGACTCTGAGGTCAAGGTCCTATGGAGGACAGGTTAACAGGAACCCAGCCTCTCATCTTACTAAGATCTGGCAAAGGAGACACGACTGGGAAAGCAAAGATGTCAAATGTAAAAACACTAGCGTAGCCTGCTGGACATCTGTATGGGGATGGAGTAACTGGGATCTATTGACACCCCTGGTTCCAACAACCAAGAAAGCCGACAAAGTGCAATGAAATTGATATCAGGATCCCGGACACCAGGCAACTCAGGACAGATCCTTGAAAGAAGGAAACAAACGGCGTGGACTCTATAATTGCCCTGGCTGCTGCCTTAAAAGAACGTGCAGGATGAGCTGCAGAGGGGGAAACTGAGGCAGAGTCCAACAAACTCCTTAGTTGAGGAAAATGAGCAGAGAATCTGGGGAACAAGGCACACAGTCAGAGTTTTAAAATTCGAAGGGCAGAGCAGCGAAGAGGAGAGAGAGGACCCCGAGTAGAGGGAGGACCCTGAGTAGAGGGAGGACCCTGCAGCCCGCAGGAGGCCCTGGAGTATTCAGCAGAGCACCATTCAGCACACCCGGGACAAAACTCCACGAGGCTGGGGAAGAACCATCTGAAGAATTAAGAGGGACCAGGACCTGGGCCTCACACAGGACTGGGCATGGTGCCTGTTCTCATCAGCCAGGCTGGAAAAACTCAGAGGTCACAGGAAGCGGGGGCAAGCTTTCAGAAGGGTCTTGCCACAGTCATGGGGAACCATTGGTGTGAGGCACACAGGTCTCCAGCAGACCTGTCTAACAAATCATAAAAGCAAGACCCAAGAGGATTAAACTGTCTCCAAGTCACTGAACTGTGCCCCAGAACAAAGCTCAAGAATATTTATAGGAATACAAAAATATCCAACACCGAACAAGGTAAAATTTACAATGTCTGGCATCCAATCAAAGATTATGAGGCATGCAAAGAATGCAGGAAAGTATGGCCCATAACAAGGAGAAAAATCCATCTACTGAAGCCGGTCCAAAACTGACACGGATGTGAGAATCAGCAGTAGAGGACATTCGAGCATGGTGATCATAACTGTATTCCATGTTCCAAAGTTAAATAGACACACAGAAGATATAAACAAGAACAAAGAGCTGGGTGCAGTGGCTCACACCCGTAATCCCAGCACTTTGGGAGGCCAAGGTTGGCAGATCACCTGAGGTTAGGAGTTTGAGACCAGCCTGGCCAACATGTCAAAACCCCATCTCTACTAAAAATACAAAAAATTAGCTGGGTGTGGTGGCATGTGTCTGTCATCCCAGCTACTTGGGAGGCTGAGGCAGGAGAATCATTTGAACCTGGGAGGTGGAGGTTGCAGTGAGCCGAGATTGTACTACTGCACTCCAGCCTAGGAGACAGAGCGAGACTCTGTCTCAAAAAATAAATAAATAAATAAATAAATAAATAAATAAATAAGAAAAAAGAACGAAGTCAAACTTCTGGAGATGAAAATTGTAATGTATGAGATAAAAAATATGCTGGATGTGATTCACAACAGGTTAAACATTGCAGAAGAAAAGATTGATGAACCTGGAAATGCAGTTTCCCCCTGGCCAACATGCGGATGAGGGCCGCTGACCCTCCATATGCGGCTGAACATCCACATGTCAATTCCGACTCCCCACAACTTTAATAGCACACCGTTGACCAGAAGCCTTACTGATAACAGAAACTGTTGATTAACACATAGTGTGTATGTTATATCTATTAAACACTGTATTCTTATAATAAAGTAAGCTAGAAAAAAGAAAATGTTATTAAGAAAATCATAGTAAAAGAAAACAAGTCTGGGCGCAGTGGCTCACGCCTGTAATCCCAGCACCTTGGGAGGCTGGGGCAGGCGGATCACGAGGTCAGGAGTTTGAGACCGCCCTGGCCAATATGGTGAAACCCTGTCTCTACTAAAAATACAAATATCAGCCGGGCGTGGTGGCGTGCGCCTGTAGTCCCAGCTACTCGGGAGGCTGAGGCAGGAGAATCACTTGAACCCAGGAGGTGGAGGTTGCAATGAGCTCTGATCATGCCACTGCATTCCAGCCTGGGCGACAGAGTGAGACAACTCAAAATAAAAAACAAAAAACATATTTACTATTCATTAAGTGGAAGTGGATTATCACAAAGATCATCCTTGTTGTCTTCACATTGAATACACTGAGGAGGAGGAGGAAGAAGAGAGGTTGGTCTTGCTGTTTTTGGGGTGGCCGAGGCAGAGGAAAACCTGTGTATGAGTGGATCCCACAGTTCAAACCTGTTTTTGTTCAAGGGTCAACTGTACAGCTATAGAAGCCATCCCAAGTGAACCATCGAGGGAAAAAAAGAGTTAAAAAGAAAAAACAGAAGGAAGAAAGGAAGGGAACCAGCAAACAGTGGGACAACCTCAAGTAGCCCAATCATGGGTAACACATGGGAGAGGCTGTGCCAGAAAAATTACTGGAAGAAATAACGGTTGAAAATTTTCCAAATTTAATGAAAACACCTGAGGTCAGGAGTTTGAGACCAACCTGGCCTACATGGCGAAACCCTGTCTCTACTAAAAATCCAAAAAAAATTAGCTGGGCGTGGTGGCGGGCGCCTGTAATCCCAGCTACTCGGGAGGCTGAGGCAGGAGAATCATTTGAACCTGGGAGGTGGAGGTTGCAGTGAGCCGAGATCGCGCCATTGCACTCCAGCCTGGGTGACAGAGCAGAACTCCATCTCAAAAAAAAAACTAAAATCAAGATGTTTCCAGACATACAAAAGCGGAAAGAATTCATCACTAGCAAACCTGTACTACAAGAAATGTTAAAGATTAAGTCCTTCAGGCAGAGGAAAATGAGAGCAGATGGAAATATGGACCCACAGGAAGAAGCGAGAAGAACCAGAAGCCACAGCAATGTGGGTCAACAGAAGAGACTGCTTACTGTTTATTAAGTACACATTAAAACCTAAGTGGTCATTTAAATAAAAATAACAACATATTATTAATTTTATTACATATATGAACATAAAATGTATGAAAACAACTGCATAAAAATTGGGACTGGCAAAAAAGGTATACAATTGTACAGTTCTTACGTGTGAAGTAGTATATTACATCTCTTGAAAATAACTGTGTCACAGCTTGCCAGGAGTAAAGAATACAATAAAAAAAGAAAGAAAGAAACTGTGGTAAGTCAAGATGTACCTCCGCTACCCCTGACACAGCAAGACCAACCCTTCCTCCTCCAATACACTTATGATGATCCCCTTTTACTTAATGAGTTGTAAAACCCTAAAGTAATCCCTCAAATAACAAAACAAAGAGTTAAAATTAATACATTAACAGAGGGCCAGGCGTGGTGGCTCACACCTGTAATCCCAGCACTTTGGGAGGCCCAGGTGGGCAGATTGCTTGAGACCAGGAGTTAAAGAGCAGCCTGGGCAACAGAGTGAGACCTCATCTCTAAAAGAAAAAAAAAATTTTTAAAAATTAACCAGGCATGGTGGTGTGCACCTATAGTCCCAGCTACTCAGGAGGCTGAGGCAGGAGGATTACTTGAGCCCAGGAGGTCAAGGCTGCAGTGAGCTATGATTTCACTACTGTACTTCAGCCTGGGTGACAGAGTGAGAACTTGTCTCAAAAAAAAAAAAAGTTAGAAAAAAAAAATATATATATATATAATCAGAGACAATAAAATGGAATCATAAAAAATGCCCAATTCAAAAAAGATAAAAATAAATATAGAGGGGAAACAAACAGCTGGGGCAAATTAAAAAATAGTAAAGTGGTAAATTTAATCCTACTGTGTCAATAACCGTATTAAATGTGAATGGTATAAACAGTTCAGTTAAAAGGCAGAGATTGTTAGATTGGATAAAAAGCAAGACGACGATATGCTGCCTACAAAAAGTACACTTTAAAAACATAGGCAGGTTAAAAGTAAAAGGATGGATAGAGCTACACCATGCTAATGCTAGTCAAAAGAAATAAAAAGTGACCATATTAATATCACAGAAAGTAGATGTAAGAGTAAGGACAGTTACTAGGGATAAAGAAAGTAATTTCACAGTGATAAGGGATCAATTGATTAAACTACATAAAAATCCTAAATGTGTATGCCCCCAATAACAGAGCCCCAAAATACATGAACCAAAAATTGAAAGAAATAAAAGCAGAACATTTTTTCATGTGTTTTTTGGCTGCATAAATGTCTTCTTTTGAGAAGTGTCTGTTCATGTCCTTCACCCACTTTTTGATGGGGTTGTTTGTTTTTTTCTTGTAAATTTGTTTGAGTTCATTGTAGATTCTGGATATTAGCCCTTTGTCAGATGAGTAGGTTGCGAAAATTTTCTCCCATTTTGTAGGTTGCCTGTTCACTCTGATGGTAGTCTCTTTTGCTGTGCAGAAGCTCTTTAGTTTAATTAGATCCCATTTGTCAATTTTGGCTTTTGTTGCCATTGCTTTTGGTGTTTTAGACATGAAGTCCTTGCCCATGCCTAAGTCCTGAATGGTAATGCCTAGGTTTTCTTCTAGGGTTTTTATGGTTTTAGGTCTAATGTTTAAGTCTTTAATCCATCTTGAATTAATTTTTGTATAAGGTGTAAGGAAGGGATCCAGTTTCAGCTTTCTACATATGGCTACCCAGTTTTCCCAGCACCATTTATTAAATAGGGAATCCTTTCCCCATTGCTTGTTTTTCTCAGGTTTGTCAAAGATCAGATAGTTGTAGATATGCGGCGTTATTTCTGAGGGCTCTGTTCTGTTCCATTGATCTATAGCTCTGTTTTGGTATCAGTACCATGCTGTTTTGGTTACTGTAGCCTTGTAGTATAGTTTGAAGTCAGGTAGCGTGATACCTCCAGCTTTGTTCTTTTGGCTTAAGATTGACTTGGCGATGCGGGCTCTTTTTTGGTGCCATATGAACTTTAAAGTGGTTTTTTCCAATTCTGTGAAGAAAGTCATTGGTAGCTTGATGGGGATGGCATTGAATCTATAAATTACCTTAGGCAGTATGGTCATTTTCACGATATTGATTCTTCCTACCCATGAGCATGGAATGTTCTTCCATTCGTTTGTATCCTCTTTTATTTCACTGAGCAGTGGTTTGTAGTTCTCCTTGAAGAGGTCCTTCACGTCCCTTGTAAGTTGGATTCCTAGGTATTTTATTCTCTTTGAAGCAATTGTGAATGGGAGTTCACTCATGATTTGGCTCTCTGTTTGTCTGTTATTGGTGTATAAGAATGCTTGTGATTTTTGTACATTGATTTTGTATCCTGAGACTTTGCTGAAGTTGCTTATCAGCTTAAGGAGATTTTGGGCTGAGACAATGGGGTTTTCTAGATATACAATCATGTCATCTGCAAACAGGGACAATTTGACTTCCTCTTTCCCTAATTGAATACCCTTTATTTCCTTCTCCTGCCTAATTGCCCTGGCCAGAACTTCCAACACTATGTTGAATAGGAGTGGTGAGAGAGGGCATCCCTGTCTTGTGCCAGTTTTCAAAGGGAATGCTTCCAGTTTTTGCCCATTCAGTATGATATTGGCTGTGGGTTTGTCTTAGGCAGCCAAAAAACACATGAAGAAATGCTTACCATCACTGGCTATCAGAGAAATGCAAATCAAAACCACAATGAGATACCATCTCAAACCAGTTAGAATGGCAATCATTAAAAAGTCAGGAAACAACAGGTGCTGGAGAGGATGTGGAGAAATAGGAACACTTTTACACTGTTGGTGGGACTGTAAACTAGTTCAACCATTGTGGAAGTCAGTGTGGTGATTCCTCAGGGATCTAGAACTAGAAATACCATTTGACCCAGCCATCCCATTACTGGGTATATACCCAAAGGACTATAAATCGTGCTGCTATAAAGACACATGCACATGTATGTTTATTGCAGCACTATTCACAATAGCAAAGACTTGGAACCAACCCAAATGTCCAACAATGATAGACTGGATTAAGAAAATGTGGCACATATACACCATGAAATACTATGCAGCCATAAAAAATGATGAGTTCATGTCCTTTGTAGGGACATGGATGAAATTGGAAACCATCATTCTCAGTAAACTATCGCAAGAACAAAAAACCAAACACTGCATATTCTCACTCATAGGTGAGAATTGAACAATGAGAACACATGGACACAGGAAGGGGAACATCACACTCTGGGGACTGTTGTGGGGTGGGGGGAGGGGGGAGGGATAGCATTAGGAGATATACCTAATGCTAAATGACGAGTTAATGGGTGCAGCACACCAGCATGGCACATGTATACATATGTAACTAACCTGCACATTGTGCACATGTACCTAAAACTTTAAGTATAATAATAATAAAATTAAAAAAAAACAAATAAAAGCAGAAATAGGCACATCTTTTGTTTGTTTGTTTGCTTGTTTTGAGACAGGATCTTGCTCTGTCACCCAGGCTGTAGTACAGTGGTGCGATCTCAGCTCACTGCAACCTCCGCCTCCCAGGTTCAAGCAATTCTCCTGCCTCAGCCTCCCAAGTAGCTGGGATTACAGGTGTGAACCACCATGCCTGGCTAATTTTTGTATTTTTAGTAGAGATTTTAGTAGAGATGGGGCTTCACCATGTTGGCCAGGCTGGTCTCAAACTCCTGATTTCAAGTGATGTGCTCGCCTCAGCCTCTCAAAATGCTGGGATGACAGGTATGAGGCACTGCACCCGGCAAGGCAAATCTATCATAGTCAGATATTTCAATATGCTACTCTCAATAACTGATAAAACAAGCAGACAGAAAATCAGCAAGGACATAGTATACATACATCCACAGAATATCAATAACATCAACAAAATACACAGAAAAACACATAGAAAAACACATAGAAAAATACATAGAAAAACAATAATATCAACAAAATTGACCTGATTTATAAAATATTGTACACAACAAAATTCGCATTCTTCTCAAGTGCACACAAACTCTTCCCGAAAATTGAAGAGAGAATTTTTCCCAATTCACTCATTCTATGAGGACAGCATTACCTTGATAGCAAAACTAGACAAAGACATTACAAGAAAAGAAAATTTCATGCCAATATCCTTCACGAACAGGGATGCAGAAATTCCCAACAAAACTTTAGCAAACTGAAGGACAAGATAATTCATTGCTCTATTAAAAAAAAAAAAAGAAAAAGAAAAAAGGCCAGGCTTGGTGGCTTATGCCTGTGATCCCAGTATTTTGGGAGGCTGAGGTGGGAGGATCGCTTGAGCCTGGGAGTTTGAGACCAGCCTGGGCAACATAGTGAGATTCTGTCTCTACAAAAAAAAAATTACAAAAACAAACAAAAAGATAATTGGGGAAAGAATACTCTTTTTAACAAGTGATCTTAGGACAAATAGATATCCACATTCAAAAGAATATACAGCAGTTGGACCCCTTCCTTACACCAAACAAAAAGATTAATACCGAACGGTTCACAGTCCTAAATGTAAGAGCTAAAAATATATAATTTTTTTTTGAGATGGAGTCTTGCTCTGGGGTGCAGTGGCATGATCTCGGCTCACTGCAACCTCTGTCTGCCTCCTGGGTTCAAGCAATTCTCCCTGCCTCAGCCTCTCAAGTAGCTGGGACTACAGGCACCCGCCACTATGCCCAGCTAGTTTTTGTATTTTTTAGTAGTGACAGGGTTTTGCCACGTTGGCCAGGCTGGTCTTGAACTCCTGACCTCAGGTGATCCGCCTGCCTTGGCCTCTCAAAGTGCTGGGATTACAGGCGTGAGCCACCGTGCCTGGCCTAAAAATATAAAATTCTTAAAAGAAAACACAGGAGTAAATCTCCATGACTTCGGACTAAGCAAAGTCTTCGTACATATGACATCAAAAGCAACAAAGAGAAAAATAGAGAATTGGGCTTCATCGAAACTTAAAACTTTTGTGTTTCAAAGGACACCATCAAGAAACTGTCAGACTGCCCACAAAATGGAAAAACGTATCTGCCAATTAGATATCTGATAAGGGGCTTGTGTCTAGAATATGTCAAGAACTCTTAAGACATTTTGATGCAGGTGAGCTCCACAGCAGGGCTTAGCCTGTGAGGGTTCTTGGCTTTGGCCAGGGAAGGATTTAAGGGTGAGTGGGAGGTATGGAAGTGGCAGGGCTACAGCTCCTGCAGAGCGGGGCTGCCCCCCAGGCAGAAAGCAGCAGCTCAGGGCAGTGTCGCAGTCATATTTATACCCACTTTTAACTGCGTGCAGATCAAGGGGTGGTTTATGTGGACATTTCTAGGGAAGCGGCAGTAACTTTTGGGTCATCAGGCCATTGCCATGGAAAGGGGTGGTAACTCCCAGGTGTTGCCATGGTGATGGTAAACTGGCATGATGCGTTGGTGGGCGTGTCTTATGGAAGGCTGC
This sequence comes from Pan paniscus, assembly GCF_029289425.2. Lineage (NCBI taxonomy): Eukaryota > Metazoa > Chordata > Mammalia > Primates > Hominidae > Pan > Pan paniscus. Next base: position 225,887,930 of record NC_073249.2, on the reverse strand, counting down.
TTCCTCCCTGGCCCTGTTTTATCTAGTCCTCAATTTGGTCTTGTGTCTGAGCCCCACTTCTGGAGTCAAGTTCTGCCTCTTATCTCCATTTCTCCAACTAAGATCTACAAATGGCCCATAGCACACAAAAAGATGCTCAACATCATTAGCCTTTAGAGAAATGTAAATCAAAACCACAAGAAGACACCACTTCACATCCACAAAGATGGCTACATCCAAAAGACAGACAGGCCAGCAAGGTGGCTCATGCTTGTAATCCCAGCACTTTGGGAGGCTGAGGCGGGCGGATCACAAGGTCAGAAGATGGAGACCATTCTGGCCAACATGGTGAAACCCTGTCTCTACTAAAAATACAAAAATTAGCTGGGCGTGGTGGTGGGTGCCTGTAGTCCCAGCTACTTGGGAGGCTGAGGCAGGAGAATCGCTTGAGCCCGGGAGGCAGAGGTTGCAGTGAGCTGAGATTGCACCACTGCACTCCAGCCTGGACAATAAAGCAAGACCCAGTCTCAAAAAAAAAAAAAGGCTGGGGGCAGTGGCTTATGCCTGTAATCCCAGCACTTTGGGAGGCCGAGGGCGGTGGATCAAGAAGTCAGGAGATTGAGATCATCCTGGCTAGCAGGGTGAAACCCCGTCTGAACTAAAAAAATACAAAAAAATTAGCCGGGCATGGTGGCGGGCGCCTGTAGCCTCAGCTACTCAGGAGGCTGAGGCAGGAGAATGGTGTGAAACCAGGAGGTGGAGCTTGCAGTGAGCCGAGATCGAGCCACTGCACTCTAGCCTGGATGACAGAGCAAAACTCAGTCTCAGAAAAAAAAAAAAAAAAAAAAAGACAGACAATAGCAAGTACTGAGGAGGGTGTAAAGCCATTGGAACCCTCTTTCATTGCTGGAGGTAATGTAAAAACCTTGCAGCTTTTCATGTTCAGACTGAAAAGGAAGAAGTAAAACTGTATTTATTTATAAACAATATGATCGTATATAGAGAAAATCTTAAGGAATCCTCTAAAAAACCAGTAGAACTAATAAATGAGTAAAGCAAGTCAAAGGAAATGAGGTCAATAGGTAAAAATCAATTGAGTCTACGGCAACCTCTGAAATGAAGTTAAGAAAATTCTACTCATGATGGCATAAAAAGAATAAACAAATTTATCAGCATTTAGAAATAATTAATAAAATAATTATAATTCAATATCTAATAAATAACATTATGTATTAATAGCTTTCACAAAGAAGTGCAAGATGTGTGCTGAAAGGAACAAGACACTGGCGATAAAGTAAGAACTCTACCTAAATGGAGATATGCTTCTGTGTTCATGAGCTGGAGGCCTCAGTGTTGGTAAGATTTCATCTGGCCATTCTCTCCAGAGGGGTTCAACGCACCTCCATCAACATTCCAGCAGCCTTCTTTTGTTGTTGTTGCAGAAGTTGGCAAACTGATCTTAAAATTTTATATAGAAATGTAAAGGTCCCAGCAGAGTCAAAATCATTTTGAAAAGGAAAAACAAAACTGGAGGACTCTCCAATTGGAAAACGTGCTAAAAGCAACAAGAATCCAGATAGTGTGGTCCTGGCATAGACTGAGGATAAATCAGGATAGACAGATCAGTGGAGCAGACCGGGGGTCCAGGCATCAACTCTGACTCTTAGGGCTGACTGATTTTCAACCAAGGTGCCAGGGCAACTCAACGGCAAAAGGACAGTGTTCTCAACAAATGATGCTGGGATGATTGAACATCCCCATGAAGAAAAGATGAATTTAGAACTTTATCTTTTCCATAAAAAATAACTCACACTGGATCCCAGGCCTAAATGTAAGAGCTAGAACTATAAGAGTTCTGGAGGGATACGAAAAAATCTTTGTGAAACTTGGGTTAGGCAAAGAATTCTTAAATACGGTACCAAAACTATGTTCCTACAAGAAAAAATGGACAAACTGGACTTCAGCAAAATGAAAAACTTCTGCTGTTCCAAAGATAGCATTAAGCAAATGGAAAGATAAGCCATAGGTGGACGGAAAGCATTTGCAAGACATATCTGATAAAGGACTTATATCCACAATAGGTAAAGAACTCTATAGCTAAAAATAAGAAGAAAACCTTTTTTTCGTTTTTTTTCTTCTTCTTTTTTTTTTTTTTTTTAATGAGACAGGGTCTCCCTCTGTCACCCAGGCTAGAGTGTAGTGGTGCAGTCACGGGGCTCACTGTAGCCTCAACCTGCTGGGCTCAAGGGACTCTCCCAATTTCAGCCTTCCGAGTAGCTGGGACCACACACATGCACTACCATGACCAGCTAATTAAAAACAATTTTGTTTTTTTTTTTAGGGATGGGGTCTCACTATATTGCCCAGGCTGGTCTTGATCTCCTGGACTTGGCCGGGCATGGTGGCTCACGCCTGTAATCCCAGCACTTTGGGAGGCCAAGGCGGGCGGATCACGAGGTCAGGAGATCGAGACCATCCTGGCCAACATGGTGAAACCCCGTCTCTACTAAAAAAAAATACAAGAAATTAGCTGGGCGTGGTGGTGGGCGCCTGTAGTCCCAGCTACTCGGGAGGCTGAGGCAGAAGAATCGCTTGAACCTGGGAGGCGGAGCTTGCAGTGAGCCGAGATCATGCCACCGCACTCCAGCCCGGGTGACACAGCGAGACTCTGTCTCAAAACTACAACAACAACAACAACAACAAAAAGAAAGATCTCCTGGGCTCTAGTGATCCTCGCACCTCAGCCTCCCGAAGTGCTGGGATTTTAGGTGTGAGCCACTGTGCCTGACTGACGGTCCAATTTTTAAAAAATGGGTACAATATTTGAATAGACATTTCTCCAAAGAAGACAAACAAATACCCAATCAACACAGCGAGAGCCACTCATCGTCATCACTCGTTAGGGAAATGCGAATCAAAATCACGAGGAGCTATCACTTCACACCCACAGGGCAGCTATTACAAAAAGACACAATTCCAAGTGTTGGGAAGACGCAGAGAAATCTGAACCTTCATGCGTTATTGGCGGGACTGTAAAATGCTGCAGCAATTTTGGAAAAACAGTTTAGCAGTTTCTTTAAAAGTTTAGGCCAGGCGCGGTGGCTCACGCCTGTAATCCCAGCACTTTGGGAGGCTGAGGCGGGCTGATCACCTGAGGTCGGGAGTTCGAGACCAGCCTGACCAACATGGCGAAACCCCATCTCTACTCAAAATACAAAATTAGTGGGGCATGATGGCACATGCCTGTAATCCCAGCTACTCAGGAGGCCAAGGCAGAATCGCTTGAACGCGGGAGGCGGAGGTTGCGGAGAGCCGACATTGCACCACTGCACTCCAGCCTGGGCAGCAAGAGTGAAACTCCATCTCAAAAAAAAAAAAAAAAAAAAAGTTCAAACATAAATCTACCATGTGATCCAGCAATTCCATTCATAGGTGCATACCCATGAGAAATGAAAACACATTCACACAAAAACTTGTATACACATGTCCACAGCAGCACTATTCATAACAGCCCAAGGTGCAAACAACTGCGATGGCCAGCAGCGGATGAGTGGGTAAGCAGAAAGTAGCCCCTCACTAGAACAGAAGACTATTCCTCCTAAAAAGGAAGGACACTCTGACACACGTGCACGCGTGCCCCCCACACGTATACACATTCAGACCTGTGCACACCTGTGCAAGGCATACACACATACGCACACACATACACGAGCATGCACATCACACAATATGTGCACACATGCTTGCACACACACCCAAGGCTGCCCTGACTGGCAGGGAAGCTGGCACACCTGCGACCTCTCTGCCAGGCTCTGGGCACGAAGTCACTGCTGTGCCTCAGGAGCCACATGCAACATCTCGTCCGCATCTTCACTGCTTAAGAACCTGCTGCCTTTTCTCTTTTGGAAACGTTAGGTCATCTCCCCCTGGAGATGCTTACTCTTGGCAATTTCCCCGTGGTCCTGCAGCAGCTGAACGTTCACCGAGAAGGGAGACCCTTGGGCCACTTCCATCACCTCCGGACCCAAGATCACGATCCTCGTAGCTTGTTCTGGGAGAGGACAGAGTGTGGCTTTAGCGGTGACTGGCATGGTCCCCCACCCACCCCATGGCTGAGTCAGCAGTGGGCACCCCAAGAACCGACCAGAGCCCAGTGTGGCAGCTGGAACACAAGCACATGTGGGGGCCGACCCTCCGCAAACCACCTTGCAGAGCAGCGACCTGGGCAGTCGTCCGCGCTCAGACTGTGAGGCTCGGCTCTGCTGGCCCGGAGCACTGTGGAATCGAACCAAGTGGACCACCGGGGCCACGGAGCATGCAAGAGACACAAGTGGGCGGTGTGGGGCTGTTGGGTTTTCCTGCCCGTGGAATGTTCCCGCACGTCTTCCCGCTGGTCGGGATTTAGGCCCTGCATTCACTGCATCTGAGTCAGCACCCTGAGGTGCTGGACCTGGGACTAGGGCAAGACCTGGCAAGGGTGGGTCCACCGGCTGGCCAGTGCCTCCTGGCAGCCAGGGCCGCCCCTGCTCCACCGGGGCCTGCAGGGCATCGCTGTGGGTGGTGTCGTCACACCGCGTCCTGCTGCCCACCGCCCCCGCCCCCACCTGCCATCCCTGACTCTCCCCTATGGATTGGCCTCCAGCAAAGCACAATGGAGGGGCTTTAAAAGCAGATGCTGGGAGAACACCTGGGATCTGAGGCTGCCTCAAAAGGCAGCACAGGCGACGCCGGGTACACAGGGTGGCGGGTGCCCCGGACTTCATGGTAATGGTGGGGCTGGGGAAAGGCCTGAAGCTCTGGCCCCTGTGGGAGCTCCTGCTGTGTTCTGGGGGCAAAGCCAGAACCCACCTTGGCTCGGAGGGAGACCCTCCTCGGGGTGAAGCCAGGCTGCGTCCTGCACCTCTTGCCCCGTTTTTCCCACCTAGAAATTTCAACAAGGGCCAAGAGACTTTTTTGGGAGGAGGGGCTGGGATCTGGATTCTTTCCCTTGAGGTGAGGTCACCAAGACACTCCTGGAGGGCTCTGCTGAGGATCCAGGGGCCCCTCACGGAGACTCCACCTGAGGGAGAAGCATCTGGGCCGGGACCCAGGCTCGGCCTCCATCCCAGGATCCCCTGCAGGGTGCACTGTGTGCATGCGGGTGCTGGGACCCACCTGTCAGTGCTCCCCAGGCACTTGGCCACTCCTGCCTTCCCTAAGATCTCAGCCTCCACGAGGAGCCCAGGGCCAGCGGGTCTGTGCTGAGGGCAGCAGTTACTGTCACCCGTCACCCCTGTGACCTCTCCCAGCTAACAGGTCTTGGTCCCCCGAGGTCCTCCAACCCAGGAGGTACGTGTGGGGCTGCCTGGGCTGAGACCTTGCAGGTGCCCCGGCGCAGAGCCAGAGTCGGTGCTGGCGGCACCTGCACCTGTGTCACGAACTTGGCCCCGAGGTTTGGATGAGTGTTGTGTCCCTGGCTAGACTGACCCCTGGGGTGGCACCCTCATCCTGGAATCTATCGAGAGGTCACCCAGAGGCCACCAGGAACACCATGGGGAGAGGAAGGGTGGCTCGGGAGGCAGCCCCCAGAGGAGGCCCAACTGGCTGGTCCTTCTGTGAGCCGAGGCCACCCTGTGGCCACATCACAGTGCAGAGGGCTCAGGGAAATTGGACAGAGGCCACTTGGGGGACAGCGCAGCCGTGACGAGGCCACCCCCAGACACTCAGGCCCCAAGTCCGGGAAGCCCCACTTGCAGCAGGACCACTTTTGACATCAGATTAGAACATGTTTTTCCTTAAAAGGGGTGGGATTTTATATTCCACTTTGCCCCACCCCTCCCCAGTGTGCTCTTGGTCAGTATTTCCCATATGACTGCCAAGGGGCCAGGGACACCCCCCACAGTGGACCTCACAGTGCCCACAGGAAGGCAGGGACACCTACCTGCTGGGTGGCCGTTGATCCACAACCCATAATAGGTGACCCCTGAGCAGTGGGCCATGCTGCCCAGTCCACTGAAGACGTCGCTGTGCCACTGTCCCTGCAGAGAGAAGGGTGAGGCTCAGGCTGGTGGCTCCCAAGGGGCTTTTGTGGGTCCCCGCATGGCACTGCAGCTTCCTGGTGCTACAGCAGGGCCCCAGGACCAAAGGCTGCTAGAAAACCACATCGTCTCGAGGGTCCTTGCAGCCTGTCCCTTGGTGGTGAGAAACTGTTTCATTAGAATGCGATCCAATTTGCTTTGCAAAATATACTCCCTTTGGAATTTTAACGATGCCAGGAGGTATGGGAACAACGGCACAGTATATAAAATGCAAACAAAACCTCAAACGGGCACATTTCAGCAAAAAAAATCCTTTTAATACCAAGATATTGTGTTTGTGGCATGTATCATAAAGGAGGCCTGAACCCGCAAACTGGCCGACTGTGGCGTTGGGATTAAGGTGCCCTGCTTGTCCGTTACACTGTTCATTTATACATGAAGAGGCCAATTAAAAAACACAGTTTGAAAAAATGTGCCCGTGCGCTTGGGAGAAATGCCTGTTCGCTGCACACCCCAACTCTGCCTCCTTCATAACAAGCCTGGTTTCCAAGTCATACAACAAAGCCTGGGAAAATCATGTGAAATAGCAGGGTGATTATTTTCATGGAAAATTTAAATGGTATTTCATTTCACTCTGAATTACTTCTCTTAGAAGAAAAATTAACCAAAGACACGTTTTGCTTCTGTTCACTCTTTGGCAGGAGCTAAGTGGGCTCCTGCTTCCCTGCCCGGCCCTCCCTGGGTGCCTTCCCCAGGAGAACCCCGAGGCAGCTGTGGCAGGTCTGCAGGGCGCAGCTCGTGCCTTCTGGGGCCTCTCCACGGATCCTGGGCCCTGGGATGCGTGGGAAGAGACAGCGAGGGCCGAGGGCCAGGGCTGAGGAGTGTGGCAGATCAGGGAGAAGTGGATGGTGCTGGAGCTCTCTCTGGCTGCAGGGAGACAGGGCCTCTGCAGACAGCCCTGAAGGCGACTGGATTGCCCCAAAGGCCAGGGAGAGCCACAGTGCATGAAGGGCTGGGGCAGGGTGGGGGCAACTCACAGCTGCTGGCTGGGAGCACGGCTCACGCCTCCAGGCAGAGGGCTCCGATCCGAGACAACTGGAAGCCCGCGTGGGTGCCCGGAGGCAGCAAAAAGGCAGCTCTCAGCTTCAGGAGAGGCTAGGCAGCCAGCTCGGGGTGCCAGGTGGGCAGAGGCCCGGCTGCTGTCTGGACAGGGCCCTTGCTCCTGAGGCTCTTGTTCCTCCAGCTCCCAGACCCCAAGATCCCAGCCAGCACCCACCCGGCTGCATTCCTGCAGTGTTCCAAGCTGAGCGCACCACTGACGTCACCCCATCGGCCCAGACAGTTGCCCTGAAGATCAGAGTCCGGTTCACCGTGCCACCCTGGGCTCTGGGCAAGCACCATCCACGCTGGCAACTACAGTGGATGGGGGCTCCAGAGCTGACCACATGTGGGGTCAGGTGAGAGTGGTTCTGGGCTTCAGATACCAAGGACTGGTGCAGAGTCCATGGGCTGCCCTGACTGCTGCTGCATGGCATGCCTGGAGGCCATGCCCTGTTGGAGGCCGTGGGCACCCTTGCATCCACAGAGCACCTCCCCTCAGCCTTGCCCCCTCAGCTCTCTGTCCTATGACTCCAGACGTTCCCACCAAACTGGGTGAGAGTCCAACGCATTTGATTGGCATTTCTTGAGGGTCCCTTCCTGGGACCATTGTCCTCACTGTCTCTCATCTCATTCACGCTGGACGGGGAGAGGCGCGAGTCAGCGCACAGCTGAGGGCTCTTCAGGGCGTCCGGGGCCCCCGTCACCGTCACTGATGAGAATGGCGATGTCTGGTCTCTGCCCCCTTCCACCTGTTCGGCCTCTGGAAGGTGCCCCGGGCTTTCAGGAGGAGGGAGGTGGAGCTGCGGGGCAGGGCTGACACCAGCTGCAATATGGCGTCCAGGGTGAATACCCAGTGAGGCTGTGGCTGGGCAGGGGAAGCCAGACACACTCGAGTCACGAGAAATGCAGAGGTGCAGAGCCCGCCTTTGGGGTGAGTGGCTCCACCCATGGTTGGTCTGAGGCTGCGGCTCACGTATGTGGCACGAGCCTGCCTGGCATCTCCCTCCCTGGGTGCGCAGCAATCAGGTCAGGGCTTGGCATCCTCGGTACCCACCGCTGGTGTCCGGGTGGGAGGGCTGAGCCAGGCAAGCTTTCATGCAGCACTTGGTCAGTCCAAGCACATTTGAGTGATAATTCAACTGATCCAATAGCACGGTCTTGTCTAATTCACGTTATCAATCACACCTTTGACAATTCGGCTGTTTCTGTTGCATGTACCCCAAGCAGGAACGAGCAAGAGCTTATTAAATAGGGTGCAGGGGAGGCTCCTGATCCTCCTGCTGACGGCACAGACTGGGGCGCTGAGAGTCCTGGAGCAGCTTCCTCCCGCCCGGGCCTCAGGGAGCACCCAGGCACAGTCCAGGCCGATGCCCAGCGTGGAGAGTTACGTGCAGGGCCTCAGCCACACAGAGGCTGGGACCGAGGAATGGGCATTTTGCCACCTGCTCACCCTCCTCCTCCCTGCCGGGCCACTGCCTGGCACCCAGGTGAGCACGGGTGTGCGGTGCGGGACACGGGAAGGTGGTGATGGTCACACAACCTTTGGGGAACGGCCACTTGGGGTCCAGGTCCACACCCAAAATAAAGAGGCAAACAGCGGTTCCAAAGTCAGGAAGCGGTTGTGCAGGATGATGGTGACACACATACGTCCCCCTCGGTCACAAAGGCGACCCCAGGACCACAAGGGTGTCCTCTGTGAGGGGCCCTCCCTTCCCTGCCCAGCCGGGTAGCAGAGCACTCAGGAGGCCCCGGGCAGTGCTCGGCTCTCCCCAGCTCCCAGCACCACTCAGCCAAAGGCTCACACCTTCCTTGATAGTCGAGGAGCTCGGACGGCTCGGCTGGTGCAGGGACTGCTCTGGCGCTGGCCCACTCCAAGCAGCCTGGGGCAGAAGAGGTTGTGAGTGCTCTTCTTTCTCCCACTGGGAAGCACTTCTGGTCCATTCATGCTGTTTTCTTTCCATGCTTTATTGGAAGCGATGCCCTCTGTTTTCAGGCCCTAGTCAGGCATCCACCCTCCCCTGGCACCATCAGGCACTTCCTGCCTCTGGCCCTCCTGGGGGGGTCCTGGGTCTGGTGCTCCTTGGGGTTCAACAGCCCCGGGAGGTGGGGGTGAAGAGCAGGGGCTCCAGCTTTCCCCAGTGTTGGCCTCGAGGGTGCTGTGGTCTGGAGAAAGTAACCCCCAACCATTGCCAAACCTTGGGCATCAAGAGACGGGGCCTTTGCTGAGGTTCATGGCCTGGTGCACCAGGTGGGGGCTCCGAGGACCAGCTGCCCAGCCCCCTCAGGCCACGTCATGAGTGAGGTGCCTGCCGGACCCTTCTGCCTGGGCCCTGCGACTGCTCAGGGGCTGGTGTGCCTTGGTGGCACGGGTGGGGCTAGCTCCGGTTTCTGAAGACCGGCCATTTGCATCACTTCATGGTAACAGTGAGGACCGGGGGTCCTGCATTTGACCTCGCTGGTCCCATCGCAAGTGCCTGGGCTTCAAGGTGTGAACTGTGAGGAGTTCCAGAGGGTACATGGGGCCCGCCCTAGTGTAACCCTAGTGCTTCCATGACGGCCCCAACAGCCGGCCCCCTCCTCTGCCCCAGGGTGGTGGGGGGTCCACATGAGGCAAGCCGGCCAGACTCCCCACAGGCCATGCGTGCTCAAACACCCCAAATTATCTACATGATTCTCAGTGTTACATGTACCCCAGGAGTCCCCCACTGGCCCAGGCTTCCTGGACTGTGACCCCTGGGTCCGAGGGCAGTAGGCCCAAATGTGGAGGCTGTAGGCCCCGTGGAGGCCTCCGGTTGGGCATTCCCACACACGCCCAGCTGAGGAGAGGAGGCCTGGGGACTGCGGCAGGCAAAGCCGCCCAGAAGGAGCCACCTGCTCCGTGCAGTGAGCAGGTGCTCGGCACCCAGCGGCAACTCCGGGAAAGCTGGCGTGTGAGACAGCCAACACTCATGGCGCAGCTGATACAGCCAGGGACACCCGGAGGGCCGCGCTGCTGCCAACATGGGTAGGAGACGCTCTGATGTGCACACACACGTGTGGCCTCCACTCTGTCTGCTCCGTGTTCTGGTCCGGCTCCCACCGAGGATGTTCTGGAGGACGTGTGGGGCCTGCCCAAGCCCTCGGGTCCTGGGAGGTCGAGGCAGTAAGCTGTAAACTAGGAGTGTGGGGGACGGAGACGGCTGAGGCGTCACAGGCTGGTGGGGGTGCTCGTGGCCCAGGACCTCTGTGGCTTCCGGGACCGGCCTGAGCCGCGTGGCTCCTGTCCCTGTGGAAGAGGAGCCTTCTCTGCTTTGGGATCCGCTGTTCTTATTTTCCATCAGAAGAAGCTGTAACATGTTTATTTTCAGGAATGCATTTTTTTCTAGAATGCATTTTTAAAAAAAGGTTCTTCATAGAGCTCTGCATTAAGGAATACTGGCTGCAAGGCAGGAGACACGGTTTGCAGAAAACACACCTGCTGTTGAGAGGGAGAACAGGTCTCCCAGAGGGGCCTCACCAACCCCGAGCTCATGGTGTCTGGGTAGCAGCCGATGTCTCCTTGAGTTTCTCCTACTATAGATGGGTGGATCAGAGCTGATGTAGGAGGTGCCAAGGGCATGCTCCGAGGTGGGCAGAGGCGAAGGCCAGGAGAGAGAGAAGAAAGGACTTACCACTTTCTAGTCTTTTCAGAACATAAAATGATCTCTAAAAATAAACGAACAGCCAGCGCTGGTTGGGGTGTGGCTGGAGGGGCAGGGCAGTTCTAAGAGGCAACTCAGTGTCCAAGAAGGTCCCAGCGCCTACCTCGTGGCCCTGATCGATGGTTTAAGCTCCCAGGAAGAAGTCAAAAGGCCAAACTCCTGTCCACAAAGCCTGGCACCACCAAACATGGTGAGGGGCAGGTGCTCACGGGTGGGGGCAGCTGGTGGCCAGGACTGGGGGAGACTACAGCTGCCAAGAAGCGTCAAAGAGGGGGAGACCAGGTGCGCAGTGGTGGCCACGGCTGACAGTGGGTGGGCTTGCATCTCAATTGTGGTTATTGTTAAGAGGGCTAATACTCATTAGGGTAACCTTTTACAAAAATAACAGAAAATAACCAGTGTTGGTGAGGCTGGGGAGGAACTGGAACTGTGTGCACTGTGGGCAGGAAGGTAAAAGGGTGAGGCCGCTGTGGAGAACAGCATGGCGGTTCCTCAAAAATTAAAAACAGAATCACCATCCGATGCAGCAGTCTCACCTCTGGGGCTGCGGCCCACAGGGCCTTGAAGAGTTCTCTGTGCAGCCGTATTCACAGCAGCATCACCCACAGGACCCAGGAGGGGAAGCCTCCCCAGAGTCCACCCACAGATGGGCACAGAAGCGTGTCTGTCCACATGGGGTGGTGGTGGTTGGGGGTGCGGGCCCGGCTCAGCCTTAGCAAGGAAGGAGGGGCTGGCACAGGCTCCAGCATGGAGGCTTCTGGGGACACCGCGCCGGGTGAAACAAGCCTGGCACGAAAGGACACCACTCACAGGAGGCCCTGAGATCAGCAGAGTCTACAAACACACAGTGGAACAGTGGCTGCCAGGGGTGGGAGCGTGGGGAGTTCGTGCTGGATGGGGACAGAGGTTCGGGTGGGAAGGTGACAAAGTTCTGGAGGTGGATGTGGTTGTGGCTACACGAAATGTGCCTGTGCCTCCTGCCACGCCACTGCACGCTTAAAAATGGTCACGGCCCAGTGCAGTGGCTCGCGCCTGAAATCCTAGCCCTTTGGGGGCCAAGGCAAAAGCACTTGGGGCCCAGGAATTGGAGATTAGCCTGGGCAACACAGTGAGACCTCGCCTCTTCAAAACAAAAAGTAGTTAAGATGCTAAGTTTTACGTTATATGGATTTTACCATGATAAAATGGTTGGTGTTTTGGTTTTTTATTTTTTTGAGACAGGGTCTTGCTCTGTCACCCAGGCTGGAGTGCAGTGGGCGTGATCTCAGCTCACTACAACCTCTGCCTCCCAGGTTCAAGCGATCCTCCCTCCTCAGCCTCCTGAGGAGCTGGGGCCACAGGTGTGTACCACCATGCTTAGCTAATTTTATATTGTTTAAAAATTCTTTTGTAGAGACAGGGTCTCCCTATGTTGCCCAGGCTGGTCTTAAACTCCTGGGCCCAAGCAATCCTCCCACCTCGGCCTCCCAAAGTGCTGGAATTACAGGCGTGAGCCACTGCACCTGGCCTACTTTTGTATTTTTTAAAACTTCTTTTGTAGAGACAGGGTCTCCCTGTGTTGCCCAGGCTGGTCTTGAACTCCTGGGCTCAAGCAATCCTCCCACCTCGGCCTCCCAAAGTGCTGAGAGTACAGGTGTGAGCCACCGTGCCTGGTCGACAAAATGTTTTTTAAAGCGGGCTAAATATTTGACTAATGACACCACAAGGAACGGCTGTCCCCTCACTCTGGACAGCTCTCGGGATGTGCGGCCTGACTCCCGTCTCTGGCGGCTGCTGCCTCTCCGGGTCGATGTCGTTTACTCTCCAGGTTGAAGGTGGAGGAGAGGCACTGTGACCGGAGGGCCCAGCGCTAAGATGCAGAGCAGAGAACTGAGCAGCTGAGCCAAGAGAGCCTCGCTTCTCCTCATTAACCAGAGTCCAACGGACAGACCTGGTAATGTCTTCTTGCACAAACAGCCATGTGAAAACCTCCTGCCTCTGAAGCGTGGTCTGGCAGCCACGGCTGTGCTGCGTGGGAGGTGGCCCCGGCCCAGTCCTGACCTGAGGGCATGGGGGCCCAGCCTGTCCTTTTGGCCTCGGGTGCCCTTCTCAGCGTCTACATCGGTCTGGGCAGGAGCAATGCCTGGAGAAGGCGCTGGAGGAGCAGGCAGCTCACTGGCCACGGGCTGCCGGTGCCTGCAGGTGTCAGCAGCGTGGACGAGGCCAGGGGACTGCTGCCACCAGTGACACTGCCCAGAGCACCCCGTGGGGCAGCGAGCACCAGCACACAGCAGTGTCCCCAGGGAGCTCAAGCCACGGGCCTGTCTGGGGAGGGTGTGCGGGCCTCGGTTGGCAGGCGGTCCCAGGGCCTGCCCAGGTCTCCCAGTCCTCTGGGCCTGGACGGCAGAGGAGTGGGGAGGTCATGTTATAACCCCAGGGAATGTAGGTCACGCGAAGGGTTTGGCACCAAGACTCTCGCAGAAATCCTCTGCAAAACCCTCTGCAGAATTCAAGGTTTTAGCACCAAGGGGAGAAACCATCCCAAGCAGAAAGGCCTGGGGGGCCGCTTGGGGGCCCGGCTCTCAGGAGTACCCAGCCAGCCCTTGGGCCCAGTGGCCATCCCAGGCCATCCTCCCCCGTCCAAACTCATGGCTTGGGAATAAGCTCTGGGCTCCCGGGGAGGAGCTGCCTCCCTCCGGCAAGGCCCGGGCCAGTGTGGTGCCGGGACAGGGCTGGGCTGCCCCCTGGTGGATGCGCTGAGCACCCTGGTGCTGTCAGCCCAGGAGGGAGGGCGCCGTCCCTTGCCTGGTCCTCTCTCTTGGCCCAGGGCGCTGGTGACCAGCAAGCAGTGTGGACCCGAGTTGGCGCCTGGGTGGTAGCCAGGGCACCTGTGGGACAGAACAGCCTCTGGGGACAGGGCTGGGCTGGGAGTGGGGGTGGGGAGGACAAAGCTGTCCATGGTCCTCTGGAAGAACAGGAGCTGCTTCTCGCCCAGCCCAGGCCGGAGGGGATGGCCCTGTCTGGCAGCAGGCGGCACCTCTGTGTCCCTGGGCCATGAGACATGCCCTGACCAGGTCCTCCTGAATCTCAGGGAACATGAGGATTGGGTGAGTGGCCGGGGGCCCACAGGGCTGCGTTGCCCTGGTGAGGGAGCCTGCCATCCTAGCACCTCAGCTTCCTCACCTATGCCCTGCTCGGACTGGTGGGGATCATGAGCCAATGCACCGAAAGGCTGACAGCAGCGCCTGGCACCCAGGAAGTGAAACCACACACCCGAGCCCAAGCTCCAGAGCTGTGCACCAGCGCCGGCCCCAGCTTCGCCCTAGCCCTGCAAGGCGAGGGAATCGTCATGGTGGCAGTGGGGTGGGGGCCCGGGTGTGCTCGGGTGGGAAGGGGTGGGCAGAAGAGAATTCTGCCCAGGGACTCCCTTAGGCGCACTCTCCCACTGCCACTCTGGACAGTGAAGACAAGGGAGCAGTGGCTGCCCCAGCACGCGGTGAAGTCTGGTCCTGTAGGATGGACACACGTCCCCAGGGGAGAAGAGGCAGAGCCTTGGCCTTGCTACAGCATCTCCTGCATATGGCTCAGGTGAGAACCCGCAGCACCAGCCCAGGCCAGCAGGGGCAGCAACGACGCTGACATGGGCTCCCGTGGTCCAGCAAGGACACTGCCAATGGTCAACTGCCCTGAGCAGGGCTGGCAGACCCCGGAGTGGGCATGGGTGGCACTTTTACCCAAGCAGGATGCTCTGTTTCAAGAGCAGGGAGGGTGGACATGCATGCGGAGGGGAGCCACACTGCACCTCCCGCCTGACCACCCCTCCAGGGGCCCCACATCTGACCACCTCTGAGGCCCTGCTGCGGGCAGCTGTGCCAGCCAGGATGAGGCTCCCATCCCCACCCCCAACTCCTCCATCCCCATGTGGCCCCATGCCAACTGCCAACCCATCACCTCTCAGCTCCCAGCACCCCCTTCCTTGCCCACTTTTGCCTGACGGGAACTGGACCCTGTCAATGTTTCTCCTTTGCCAACAAGTGCAATGCCAGGCTTTGTCAACAGAGAACAAGGCGGGACTGTGGGAGGTAGTGTTTCTACTTTAACTCCTATGGCCAGGGCCAGTGGCCTGTGGAACACCCCAGTGTCTGGTCTCTGGCAAGCGTCTCCTGCACCTCAGGGGGAGTTTCCTGAGAAGTAGCTTTGGCCCCTGGCACCCTAGAAAACCTCTCTACCACCTGGGCTGGCAGCCACACCCTCTCTGTGGAGGTCTGAGTCTCAGGAGGGTGCTGGGTTCCTCCTAGTTCCAGGGACCATTCTCTCCAACCACTGCTCCAACTTTCATAGGAGAATCTTGGCAAGGAAGGGAATTCAACTGACATTGTAATTCTGCGACCCACACAATTAAATGTTGCGTTTCTCATCAAAGCAGCCCCGAGGCTCTAAGGAACGAGGGACTCCTCTCCACGGCCACAGCAGTCCTGATTCTCAGGCTGTGACCTGCGCTGCGTTTAGAGACCTGCACGTGTGGTTCCTATCTGTTAGTGCTGCTGGACGCTCAAGGGGCCCCTCACAGCCCTTGCAGTCATGGTCATCTTCATGGCTGCGACAGCCTCACACAGCAGCACCTGGGTTTCTGAGGCTCTCAATTCCGCTGGTGCCTCACGGCCAACATGGGGGATGGCTTGGTTAACTGTGAAGCACCCCCACGCTGTGGACCAGCAGCCTCCCCTTCCCACCAGCCAGGAGCTCAGGCCTGCAGCCCAGCCCAAGCAGCAACCACACCACTCCCAGACTCCACCGCAGAGGGTCTGTCTCCGGGCCCCCTCCTGACACTGAGACGTTGCTCTTCCTTCTCCTGCCCTTTTTGGTAGCTAGCTGCCTCGTCCTTGTTGGTGACTCTTTCATTACGTTTTTCCCATTGGAGTGATGGGTGTGGTTTCTGTCTCCTGAATCGTCCTTGTTAGTGATTTTTTCATTACATTTTTCCCCATTGGAGTGATCGGTGTTGCTTCTGCCTCCTGACTGCGTCCTGAACCAGGCCCCACTGTCCATCCAATGCTCAGACCGAAAGCTCAGGCACCAACCTTGACTCTTCTCTTGCCTTTGCCCACACATCCAGCCTGTCAACAAGTCTGGTGTCCTCTCCTCCAAACATCCTGAAATTTGCTCTCTGCACTCACGGGGCCGCTGCCCCATTCCCCCGCGAACAATCCTAGTCCCTGCCTTGTAGGGCTTGTCACAGACCAGAATGTACCACCCCCAAATCTGCCTCTTTGGCATCAGCACTATTTTGAGCAGATTATTTTGAGAAACTGCAGACACAGGAGAAGCTCCCTTTTGTAAGAAAAAATTTGCATCCGTAAAGGAAGTTCCACTGGTAAGGGCATCTCCTCTCCGTACCAGGAAGAGAAAGGCCCCAGATCGCCGAGGCGCAGAGGCTCCCGTTGGTGGAGAAGGCCCCGCCTCAGCTGCGCCACCAGCCTTATCCCCGTGACTGGCCCCCAGCACGCTTCTTCCTTTGGTTTGGCTGAAGATGGGATTTAAGTCAAAAGTGAGAGCCGCCTGTGAGCTTCCCTGCCTCTCCGCGTACCTCCCGAGTATACACAAGGCACACATATGAATACACT
Organism: Pan paniscus; assembly: GCF_029289425.2. Classification (NCBI taxonomy): domain Eukaryota; kingdom Metazoa; phylum Chordata; class Mammalia; order Primates; family Hominidae; genus Pan; species Pan paniscus. Next base: position 225,871,550 of record NC_073249.2, on the reverse strand, counting down.
CCTGTTTGTTTTTCTCTTTTCCCAACAGGGAACTGTGAGGGGAGAGAGAAACTTATCTTCCCACATGGGATCAGGGCATCGCAGGACCTGGCACGTGGAGAAGCTGCCAGGGTGAGGCTCCCCATACACCCCACGCGCCCTGCCCACCACGAGGCCTGCACCCTCTGGGCAGCAGGCGCCGTGCGCCCCGGGTACCTCGTAGGTGGAGCCGTCGGCGCCGCGCAGCACCCCGTGTCCCTGACGCCGGTCCCGGACCCAGTCGCCGTCGTACTTGTCACCGTTCCTGGGGGACACACGCACAGAGTCCACTCTCAACGGGGGGAGCTCGGTGGTGGCAGTGACTCAGACCGGCTCCTCCCACCGGGCTCCGCAGGCACCGCGGGACCGAGGCAAAAATAGGCCCGAGCAGATGGCCCCAAGAGCTCCTGCCTCGCTAGGGCCGGCTGGGGGCCGACGACAGGCGGTGGGGACACGTCCGCCCACCCCCACCCTAGATGGTAGGCCTGCTCGGGACGCGCTCGGCTTCCGCCACTCAAAATGGGAAAATGACCCAGGAGAGGCAACGGGAGGGAGCTGCAGTCTCCACAACCAGTGAGGCCAAGACTCCGCAGTGGGAATTTCCACACGGGCTGAAGATGCCCAGCACTCGGGAGGCGGGAGGCTCTGCTGGCTGGAGGGCACCCCCATCCTCATTTAGACCTGGAGACGCTCCTGTGGTGCCACTTTGCCGCCAGCCTGACGTCCTCAGGAGGTATTTTAATCGGGGGGGGGGGTGATGTTTTATCTACCAAACACACAATTGGTCAATTTCAATAAACAAGGGGAAAATTACAGAATAACACTGAAACCACAGAATGTGGTTCAACAACTTGGCACCGGGGGGGTGGCGGGTAGACAGCAGGGGCCGGAACAGGCCCGGGGTGTCCCACGGCAGTCCTGTCTACACCCCCAGGCCACATGGCCTCACACCTGCCCTGTGTATTTGTCGTGCACCAGGCAGCACCCGCAAGACTCATACTCACTGAAAGAGCATCTGCCCAGGGCCGTGCCTCTTGTTGTCATGGAAGGAGCCCTGGTACACTTGTCCATCCCGGTCCACCAGAAACCCGTGTCCTGGAGAAGGGACCGAGAGACAGACTTGGCTTTGTGCCTCCTCCTGCATCTGAGAAGGGATCTGCCCTCCGCTCCTTGGAGGGCGGGCAGGAGCAAAGTAGCGAGTCTAGGAGGCATGGGGCTCAGGGCCCCCCAGGAACATGACAGACCCTCCAGACCTGGCTACACAGAGGCCTCAGCACGGCTCGGTGAGGCTCTGAACGGGAAAGGTCGGTGAGCTGACAGGGCAGCAAAAATGGCCCTGGGGTCCAGCTCTGAGAGGTGCCGTCGAGGGCCCTGCAGACTCTGCCATCTGAGGCTGCACAGGCTCTGCGTGCTGCTGGGGTGAGGATGGGTGCAGTTTGGGCCTGTCGTTTGTTTTCACAAGAAACTTCAAGTTCACAGTGAGGAGGGCAGGGCTTGACCTGAACAAGGAGAAACTCAAAAGAGGATGGGGGTTCGTAAACTGCGGCATTTTCAGATTTTGGACAACTCAGAAATTTGAGAGTATTTCTGCTTCTTTTGTTTTTTTGTTGTTGTTGCTTTGCTTTTGAGACGGAGTCCCGCTCTGTCGCCAGGCTGGAGTGCAGTGGCACGATCTCGGCTCACTACAACCTCTGCCTCCTGGGTTCAAGTGATTCTCTTGCCTCAGCCTCCTGAGTAGCTGGGATTACAGGTGTGTGCCACCATGCCCAGCCATTTTTGTATTTTTAGTAGAGATGGAGTTTCACCATTTTGCCAAGGCTGGTCTCAAACTCCTCATCTCAGGTGATCCGCCTGCCTTGGCCTCCCAAAGTGCTGGGATTACAAGCGTGAGCTACCATGCCTGGCCTCTGCTTCTTAACATAAGGAAAACACTGGAAAAAGAAGCTCCGTCTGTGGTGGAGGGTATTATGTGCTTGACTCCTGTCTCGGGTGCGGGTGGCCTTTTGGCTGTGGGACTACGGACCGTGCTGGGCCTGGCTTGGCTGGGTAGAGGGACAGGGCACAGCCCCCTCCTGGCTTGAGTCTGGCCTCCTGACTTGCTTGGGCCAACAGAATGTGGAGGAAGTGGCTAAGCTGTGCAAGACTACCGGGCAAGGAGCTGGGCTTCCCAGGCCTATGAGGACCTCAGGGACCCTCAGGCCTGGCAGAGTTGCTGTGACTGTAGCCATTTAGTGACCCCACATAGTCCAGACCAGAAGCCCCTCCCTGCAGGGCCCAGGCCAACCTACTGACCCCAGGATCAGGAGCAGTCAATAAAGCAGTGGCCATTTTAACCCCTAAGCCACGGGCGTCTGTTCCGCGGTAGCGGATGACAGAGCTGCATCAAGCGCCACAGGACCCGCTGGGCATACTGGTGTATGCCGGGCATAGGACATGGCCTGGGGGTGTGGAGAAGAGGGCATGGGCCCCCTACCTCCTTTCCCACCCTCTGAAGTCAGGCAGGCCCTCTCAGAGGTTCCTGAACCCGAGTGGACGTAGGATTCCATGTCCTGAAAGCGCCCACCCTCACAGCACCCGGCTCCTGTGGGCGCCAGACCTTCCCGCATGCCGTGGGAGACCTCCCCTTCGTAACATCCGCCGGCTTTGTACTCCATGACGCCGTAGCCTTGAGGCTCTCCCAGAACAAACTGTCCAGAGAAGGTGTCTCCTGCATGTGGACAAGGAGGAGGGGAGACAGGAGGTTCAGTTCGGGGCTGCGGCCCCAGTCGGCTCTCCTCTGTCCCTGACCCATGACACGCAGGAACCATTCCAGAATGGACGTCCCTGCCTCATCATACTACTCAGTCTGGTTCATGAGGGAAAACATGGTAAGCAGGTCTGGTCTCCCCAACAGCTGGGCATGCAGACAGCCCCAGGCAGACACTCTCTGTGGGCATCTATCCCGAGGGCAAAGGACCCTCTGGTCGGTTTGCAGGGTGAAGGGTGAGCTTTTTCCCTGGCTCTTTAAAAACTGAAAGCCAAGCCTGAGAGAAAACACCTCCACTGAGAACCCACCGACCCCTCTGGCGTGAGGGTCTGAGGTTCCTGGACACACAGCTCCCGGCAACGAGTCCCCAGAGCTGGTTTCCCATCTAGGGATTCAATGTGGCTGAAATAGCTTTAAATAAAAAAGAAATAGTGTAACTTGGGACAGATAAATCTTTATTCTAGAAAAGTGTCTCCGGAAGCCTGAGTTGCTCTCAGCGGTGACCACAGAGCCTCAGTCAGGTCCCCAGGGCTTCTCGGTAGGCCAGGCCCCTCACGGCACAAAGCTTCCCGTCTACATGTCACGCCTTCTGCGTCTAGACTCAGGGGACCAACTGAGCCTGAGGGGTTATGAGAAAGGAGTGAATGTGCCATCCCGGCTGGAGCTCACCTGACCCGGCCCAGTGCCGGCGGCCTTCTCCCATGATCTCTCCGTCCACAAACGCCCCTTCGTAATAACTGCCATCTTTAAATAACAACTTCCCGTGACCTGGCAGGAGAAATCGTCATGTGAACTCAGACAGTGGTTGGGTTGACTGCGAATGACACTGTGCAGTGTTGGGCCTGTTTCTCAGAACGAAGAGCTTGGCTTCAAAACTTGTGTTTGGCTCCATCACTCATGCTGTACATGTATTTAAAAATAAAAAAATGTTCTCAAAAATATCTGCTGAAACACACCTGAGCGGCCGGCGCCTTCAGCCAGAACAAGTACAGGAATCGAAGTGCACGCAGCCAGCCTGAGCAACACGGAGAGACCCCGTCTCTACACAAAATTTTAAAAATTAGCCAGGTGTGGTGGTACGTGTTTGTGGGTCCAGCTGCTCAGGAGGCTGAGGTGGGAGGATCCCTTGAGTCAGGAGGTTGAGGCTGCAGAGAGCCATGATTGCGCCACTGCACTCCAGCCTGGGCGACAGAGCAAGACTGTCTCAAAAAAAAAAAAAAAAAAAAAAAAAAGAGAGAGAGAAGAAAACTGGGCAGAGTGGCTGGGCGCAGTGGCTCATGCCTGTAATCCCAGCACTTTGGGAGGTTGAGGTGGGCAGATCACCTGAGGTCAGGAGTTCGAGACCAGCCTGGCCAACATGGCAAAACTGCATCTCTACTAAAAATACAAAAATTAGCCGGGCGTGGTGGCAGGTGCCTGTAATCCCAGCTACTCGTGAGGCTGAGGCAGGAGAATCACTTGAACCTGGGAGCCGGAGGTTGCAGTGAGCCGAGATGGCAGCATTGCACTCCAGCCTGGGCAACAAGAGCAAAACTCTGTCTCAAAAAAAAAAAAAAAAAGAAAAGAAACAAAACTGGCAGAGAGCAGATACAAAACTGCGTGGGAGGAGCACAGTGGCAGGAACGTCCACACCACCGAAGGTTCACGGCACTTGCCTGGGGTTGGTGGGGGTACAGGTGTTATCGACTTTATACTTGCTTTTTTTGTTCTGTTTTGAGATGGAGTCTCTGTCACCCAGGCTGGAGTGCAGTGGCACAATCTCAGCTGACTGCGACCTCTGCCTCCTGTGTTCAAGGGATTCTCCTGGCTCAGCCTGCCAAGTAGCTGGGATTACAGGTGTGCCTTACCACATCCAGCTATTATTGTCTTTTTAGTAGGGTCAGGGTTTCAGCATGCTGGTCAGGCTGTTCTGGAACTCCTGACCTCAAGTGATCCGCCCACCTTGGCCTCCCAAAGTACTGGGATTACAGGCGTGAGCCACTGTGCTTGGCTTGACTTTACACTTTCTTTCTTCTATTACTTGGGTTTACTACAAGAGTAGGTTCTCTTTATAATCGGAAATAAACCATAAGGCCAGTTTTCAGTCTGGAAAAGACAAATGAACTCAACCTCTAGGGAGAATTTCAAAGTCGCAGCTTCCTTTGCTAAAGGTGGCCCTCCAGGGGGGTCTCCCAGGCCTCTGTTTCCCCTGCCCATCCGGCCTTACCCTGAGCAGCCAGGGAAGCACCAGGGTACAATGGGCTCGAAAGCTACAGGAAATGCCACTTGCCCACCCAACCTCCCGGGGAGAAACTGGTTTCATCAGCTGTGGGGCAGCAGCTGCAAGAAGAGACCACAGAGGCTTCTCACCGTGCTTCCTCCCTGCTTTCCATTCTCCTTCATATCGAAAGAAGGAATTTGGGTATACGTAGACACCATAACCTGAGTATTGAGAAGACATACACAGGTAAGCACAGACACAGAGATGAGGGATGCTCTCCAGTGCTGAAGGAGGGAGTGCAGCTCCCTTGAGGGCCTTCAAGGGGTTGGTACACGTCACCTTCAGCAGACCAGAGGCGACCTGTGGGGCTCATGAGCTCTCCTGTCGACTGTTGGGCCATTCATTTGCTCATTTGTTTATGTGACAAGGATGAGGACCTACTTGGTGCAGAGAAGACAGGCCCAGTAAGAGGGCTGGCTTGAAACAAGTGCAGGTCCTTGAGAGACCAGAGGTGCTCGGGAGGTGGTGAGGGGCAGGTTGGGAGCCTTGTTGCAGGAGATGAGTGAGCCAGGGGAAGGCAGAGCAGCAGTGTCAGTGAGGCACACAAGGGAGGAGCAGACTCTCCCATCCCCTGCTGTGGCCCTTCAGTGGCCTCCTATCGCTGGGGAGAAAATCCACACTCATACCCAAGGACGGCCTGGCCGGCTTCATCTCCTCCTAGTTGCTGGGTGTGCCACCCGCCAACTCCTGCAGTTCCAGGAATGGGCAGGGCTCCCTCCCTACCAGCTCCTCAGGCACATTTTGGGGGCAGGGTTTATGGGAAAATGTCGGGGAGGAGGGCAGGGGGTTACTACAGGCTACTGTATCTGTCCCAAATCAGGGTCAGGTTCTACCTGAAGATACTAGTGTTAGCTCTGAGTTCATTCCAGACCCGTTTATTTGATTCTAGAAACAGTTCCTATCAAAACCTGCTCTTTTTTTTTTTGAGACTGAGTCTTGCTCTGTCGCCCAGGCTGGGGTGCAGCGGCGCGATCTCGGCTCACTGCAACCTCCGCTTCCTGGGTTCAAGCGATTCTCCTGCCTCAGCCTCCCGAGTAGCTGGAACTACAGGAGGCACCACCCCCGGCCAATTTTTGTATTTTTTAGTAGAGACGGGGTTTCGCCATGTTGGCCACACTGGTCTCGAACTCCTGACCTCAGGTGATCCACCCGCCTCGGCCTCCCAAAGTGCTGGAAGTACAGGCAAAAACTGCTTTTGAAACGCGTCCTAGCGTTTCTGGACAGCACCGGCCAGGAAGTCAGGAGGCTTGGTGCTGCTCCTGCGCCTGCCCTCGCCCCACGTCCTGGGCTTCGGGATCCCCATGGCAACCCCAGGTCCCGCTGGTTGTGAGGCTGCGGCCGGAACCCGGTCTTCCCTGCTAGGAGCCCGCGGGGGGCGACCCCCTGCAGGGCTTGGCCTGCTGCGGGAGGAGGGCTCGGGGAAGGGTGCGAGCCGGGCCCGAGGAGGCGCACGGCGAGTCCTGTGGGAGTGGGGGACGCGGGGGCGGCCCTGGCTCCGCCGCGGCACCTGGACCTCTACTTTCCGAGGTGAGCATTTGGGGGTCGAGGGCGTAGAGCGATCGCACCCTGAATGGAGCCCAGGGCAGCCAGCGACCTGTCCCGTGGCCCGCAGTCGTTACCGTCCCGGGGCGGCCGCCTAGGCGGGTCCCGACGCGGCCCGCGGGAGCTCGGGGTGCCCTCGCCAGCCGCTGCCATCTTGCTGCCGAGGGTTCCCTTAGCGACCAGCAACGCCCACTTCCATTGGTCTTTGTCGCAAGGAGGGGTGTGGCCACGGGCCTAGTCCCTGAGCCCGCGCAATCTCTGGAGCGAAGCTAGCCGGGCCCGGAGCCAGAGGACGCAGCTGCGCCTGTGCGCGTTTCCGCCGCTGTCGTCTCTTCCGCCGAGAGGCCCGCCCGCCAACGGCCTGCGCGTCTGCGCCGGAAGCGGAAATGGTTGGAGCCCTTGGCCCCGCCCTCGCGCCATCTTGGGGGCCCTGGAGGCGGCGCCGCGGAGGACGGAGCGGAAGTGCTCGCTGCAGCTTCCCGGAGCCGGAGCGCAGCGCCTGCGGCCGCCCGTGCCCCGCCGTCCTCCTTCCCGCGGCCGTGAGGGAGACCGCGGCTCGGCCGTAGCGGAGCTGCGAGGTGCCAGGAAGGGCTGCGTGGCGCGGGAACGGCCGGGCAGCGCCGCCTCCGCTCCTTCCGGGCTGTCAAGGCCGCGGGCGGGCGGGGCCGCGCTGAGGGCCGGGCGGGGAGGGCCGTCGGGGCCCGGGTGGCCGCGGGGACCGTGTTCCCGACCCGCGGCCCTGAGGGGTACGGGTCGCGCCTCGGGGTCGGGCCCGGGACGGGGTGCTGGAGGGTGCGGCGGAGCCCTGGGGCCTGCGAGGGTCGGGGGAGCGGGAGAGGGGCCGGGCGGGGGCTGCAGCCCTCGAGCCACCCGGGCCGCATCTCGTCCGCATCCCCTCCTTGGCATCTGGGGGAAGCGGGCAGTCGCGGCCCCCACAGCGCTGCGAGTTGGGCTGTATTCCAGAGTAATGTGCCCTCTCCCCATCCTGCGTCCAGGTCAGCGCTTATCTGTAGGATTTAGTGTTAAGCTCTGGGGTGAAGGCGTTACTGACGGGCTGAAGGGAAACTAGTTACATCGGTTTTGATCGTATTCTAAATAGGCAATAAAATCATAAATTCTCCAGGCTGACTTAGTACTGGTCTGTGGCCCCACTGATAAAGGTATCGTTCGTTTCTCTGCCAGGTGTCTTACAGCACAGAGGGCTGCTTTCAGCCTAAGTACCTTCAGTGGGCTTTCGCCCTTTTCCCTTTATGAAGAGTAGAGACTGGCCGCTAGTCCTGGAAGCACTTTATTTTTGGTTGAGTTGACATTTCCCAGGAAGATGCAGTTATCCCCGTAAGTGGATAAAGGGTTCTCAGTAATTCAGACTCTCACATGGCTTCTGCCGTATGCCTGAGGTGACGGCGACGGCGGTAACAGTGTGTCAGAGCCAGGTGGAGATATAAGATGGTCAGGCCCAGAGGAGGGGGGAGCCCAGGCTGGAATGTGGCCTTGGGAAGAAGGAAGAGACGGGGTCTGGGAGGGCATTTCAGAGGACTGAACAACACCAGAGGCGTGAAGCTTGGTGCACGGCAGCCGGGGGCTTTCTTAGTCCCGGAGGAATTGGGGATGGGGACGTGAAGAGAAAGGCGGGAGCCAGACTGTCAATGCTCCCGGACGCCAGGCAGAGGACTTCATCCTTTCCACGTGCAGAATGATGGACCACAGATGTGGATGAATGTGACAGGCCTGGAACAAGGCACATAGAGAGTCTTACACTTTCTGGCACGTCCTCATGGTCTCTGCTTGGACTGGTTTTATCTCCCTTTCTGTTTTGTTTGTGACCAGGCATAAAGCAGTCACCTTCAACAGGTAATTGATGGGCTGTCTACTATGTAATGGACTTCCAGGTGGCAGGGCCCAGCCCCGAACCAGACAAGGGACCCCTCAAGGAGCTTCATTCTAGCAGGAGAAAATTGAGAAGTAAACCAGAAAGGTATCAGGAAACAGTTGTACACAAAATAAAAATAGGGCGATGTGATGTAAGGGACTGGGGGTCAGTGTGGGCGGTAACGGAGGCCTCTGAAGAGGAGGTGGCCTTCAAACTGAGCGGAGAAGAGGACTGCAGGGGGGGCAGCTGCTGTGAGGGCTGGCCCTGATCCAGGAACAGGGCTGGCACTGCCTTGCCCGGCTCCAAGGGTGCTCCATGGGCTGCCCACTGATTCCTCACGAGAGCCTCGTGGAGAAGGCATGAGAGGTGCTGTTGTCCCATTTCACAGACTGGAACCTGAGGCATCCTGGAATAGCCTGTCCTAGTCACACTGGCAGAGAGTGGTAGAGCCAGGATCTGAAAGCAGGCCGTTGGAGTCCAAAGTTCACGTTCTTGCTCCTGCTGCCCTGCCTCAGGCTATTCCTGGCAATGCGTTCAGTCAGGGTGCAAGCTGTGTTTGGTATACGTGTGTGTTTGGTATACGTGTTATGTGTGTCAGACAAGCAGAATTGGCTGATGGCGTTTTGAGTAGGTTTTCTACATGTTCAATTGGAGAGTGAGAAGTTCTGAGCTTTGCCTAGAGAACACCCTTTGGCAGGAGAGCTGGGTATTTTCTCCCTGACATTACTCTCATCACCTCCAGTCCAGTAAAAGTGCTTTAATGGGAAACAGTCTGAGTAAAACAGGGAAACTTACAAGGAGCTGTAGGACGAACAGTGTGACAGGTGGCTTTCAGATGGCCTGGCTTTGGCCTAAATAGGGTGGCCATTCCAGGTGACGCATTTTAGTGTAGCCTCTATTTAAATATGGAGTTCTTTCAGTGGAGAGTAAAGGTGCTCCTCCTCTGTGTCTGGTTTACACGGCTCCGCGAGACCAAAGGGCCCCTCGGTCTCCTTGAGCAGCCTGGCACTCTGCACAGAGGATCCAGGAACGGTGTCATGGAGCCACATTCTGCACAGACTTGATGACGTGGAGGGAGCTGCCTGGATCACTTCAGCGCATCAGTTGTGATGGGAGAGCCAAGGCACTTGAGGGCGGGATTGCGTCTGGCTACCTGTTGCCTGCCACCTGAAGGGAAGATTTCCCCAGTGCTCACAGTGAGGATGGGACTGGAAGAGCGTTGGTTTCAGGAAGGTGCAGGTTCCGGCTCCTGCCCACTGCGAACATGCTGATGGGCCAGGGCAACTCTTTGGTCTTTGTGAGCTTCAGTTTTCTTATCTGTAAATGAGAACAATAAGACTGACCCCAGCTGTTGCTGAGGAATGATGTCTTTGCTTTCGTGTCTGGTATTTCTTAGAGCCTCATTTTACAGATGAGGAAACTGAGGCTGGCTGCGTGCTCAGAGGGTTTGCTGAAGGCCTCACAGCCGCTTAGCACAGGTGGGACTTTAAGCCAAACTTGAGACCAGAGTCTGTTTCTCCTCACTGCCCTGCCGAGGGAGCAGATGGGGGGTGGTGGGGGAGGTGAACGTCACCCCTGGCGTCTTCTCTAGCTCAGGGGCCAGGAGGCATCTCATCTTTAAAGTAGGAATGACAACCGGCAGGCCCTCGGTACTCAGCTGTGCTTTACCGAAGAGCGGCAGGTCCTGACGCCGTCTCCTCTCAGGAGTGGGGTGGCGGCGTGCTCAGCTGAGGAGCCAGGTGGCAGTCAGGCTTGGCTTGGCCTGCCCAGAAGCAGGGCTGTGGCAGGACCTTGGACACGTGGCTTCCACTGTTTGAGACTTGGTGAAATGGGGGTCATGATGCCCTTCACTTGAGCATCTGGGAATTAAGTGGGTGAACAGTGTGACCTCTGGCACCTGGGTTCTCAGGTGAATTCCTCATGGCATCACAGCAGTGTGTTGAAATAGGAGCAGATACGTTACCTCCGCTTGCCAGATAAGAAACTGGGACGCAGATGGATGGACTACCTGAGAGTTGTAGATAACATTTTCCTGTTCATGGGGTGGAGGACCTGGCCCTGAGAGGACAGGATCCCTCCTGCTCCTGCCAGACCAGAGACCCAGGACAGGGCGTGGAGCAGACAAGGTGCCTGGGCGGGGGAACCCTGAGGGATCCACAGAGGATGCAGTCCTTGGAGGGAGGACATGCAGTGCCACGTGCCATGGACCAGCCAGTGGACCCCATGGCCAGCAAGGCTGCTCCTGGGGCCAGTGGGGTGGACAGTGCCGCTCACGCAGGTGACTGAGGTGCCAGAGTGGGAATGAAAACGCGGCCTGTGCTCCTGGGCCCATGCGTCTCACGCTGCCCTTCCCCTCCACGGAAGCCTGTGTACCTGCTACTTTTTCCCGAACAATTCATGGTAAAAACACAAATGGTATATGGACAAAATACTGAATGTGGAAGAAACCTACTTGACAGTGTTGGTGAAAATAGGGCCAGGATTTCACACCCGTGAATGCTTTTTACTGAAAAGTATTTTGTGTTTTTCTCCCAGTTACAGAATGTCTGAAGGGGACAGTGTGGGAGAGTCCGTCCATGGGAAACCTTCGGTGGTGTACAGATTTTTCACAAGACTTGGACAGGTTGGTGGGTTTTTTAGTAGATGAGTATAAATATTTGAAAAAGAGGCCGGGCGCGGTGGCTCACGCCTGTAATCCCAGTACTTTGGGAGGCTGAGGCGGGCGGATCACGAGGTCAGGAGATCGAGACCATCCTAGCTAACACGGTGAAACCCCGTCTCTACTAAAAATAGAAAAAAATTAGCCGGGCGTGGTGGCGGGCGCCTGTAGTCCCAGCTACTCGGGAGGCTGAGGCAGGAGAATGGCGTGAACCCAGGAGGCGGAGCTTGCAGTGAGCTGAGATCGGGCCACTGCACTCCAGCCTGGGCGAGAGAGCAAGACTCCGTCTCAAAAAAAAAAAAAAAAAAAAAAAAATATTTGAAAAAGAAATGGGACTCCCAGCATTTTCGGGAAGGATCTGTTTGCTGGTGTTCCTGATGGAGAAGTTACTTCGCCTCAGGCTCAAACTTCCTGAAGACAGTGTTCTCTTCACTGTGAAGGGCCAGCTGTGGAGAGATCGGGCTCTGGGGCCACACGTGGTCTATCAAACATATGCGTTTTCTGTTTCTGTTTTCCTTTTACCAAGCTTTAAAAATATAAAACCCAGTCTCAGCTCCCAGGCAGGACAGACGTGGCCGTGGCTGCCGTTCTGCTCTTGCTGTCCCTCTCCCAGCCACCCACGTCCCCGGTGCTGGTAGCCCCACCTGCCCCGTGTCAGCTCGGCGGTTCTGTCCCTGAGGGTGAGAGGCTCTTGTGTGGGCTGTGTGTGCGTTGCTTGGTGAGTGAGGGACCTAGAGCTGCCTTTGAACGCTGGAGTCCGAACCTCAGTGTCAGGAAAAGCTTGGGTCACCGGCAGTTCCAGATGCTGAGGATCTGGCTCAAATAAAAATTCATCACCTTAATTAAATCACATATGAAAAGCAATTGGCGATTAATGAAGTTGGGTGACAGGCATATGTAGGCTTCTATAATCTTTTTACTTTTGTGAATTTGGAAATTTCTCACAATTTGAAAATTAAATTTCTAAATTAAAAAACCATACACACGTATATTTGTAAAAATACATACATAAAACTAAGGGCTCCTTCGGTCATGTCCACAGCCGCCTGGACGCACACACATGCGGGTGTGGCTGCTGGGGCTCAGGCTGTGGCCAGTGGGCCTGGGAGCGGGGCAAGGCTGGCTGCTGGCTGCTGCAGATGGGGGAGCTGACCTGAGATGTGACGATAAGGGCTGTGCTGTAGGGTGGGGACTTTGAGATGCACAGTCCTCTCTTTGGGGTGAGGCTGGTCTTCCCCATAGTGATCCCTTGGGGCCAGCACAATGTCACAGTTTCCTAGGAGATTGTTTTGTAATAGTCTTGCTTAAGAGATGAACCTGCTTCAGGAATTATTGAAAATAAACTTTGGATTAATTGTAGTCACTTTGTGCTGATACACAGATGATCTCTTGCTATTTTAACTCACTCTTTTAGCTGTTTTAAAAATTGAAAGCCAACCCTAGCAGAAGGTACATTTTGTGGCAGAGTCAGTACAGAAGTTACAGGACCTGCTTCATGCTTTTGGACTCTTGTCTTTCTAGATTTATCAGTCCTGGCTAGACAAGTCCACACCCTACACGGCTGTGCGATGGGTCGTGACACTGGGCCTGAGCTTTGTCTACATGATTCGAGTTTACCTGCTGCAGGTAGGTGTGGGCTGAAGTGACAAGACTTGGCTCTGTCCACGTTACCTGGGCGTGGTGTTTGTGGGGATGTTGTTGATCCAGTCTGTCTTGCAGGAAGTGGTCTCTAGTAATCAATTTTCAGCTAAACGCCAAATGTCAGAAAGATCTCAGTGACTGCCTTTAACGAACAGGGTTGTTTATGATTCACCCGGAGTCCCCTCGCCAGGCTTCTCAGTATACCCAGGCCGTCCTGAGCCCAGCCTGGCCCTGCCCTGGGCACGTCCAGGCCTGGACAGTGGAGCCGCTGGTGTCCCTCCGACCCTGCTGCATGATGCTCAGGACAAGGTTGCGCTCTGTGGCTGCCTCATTCCTTGGGTGAAGAGTCCATGCCTTGGGTGTCATGAATGACTCGGCGTCCAAAGGGTTTATGTAGCTTTTCCTGAGCTCTCCCTTGTGTGAGGCCAAAGCACAGTGCAGGTTGAGACGCCGAGTCAAGTAAGAGAGACAGTGACCGAAGGGGGTCTCGAGGGTTTCCTTCGTGTGTTTTCGGGCACCCCTAGGTCAGGTGATGTCGTCTCAGACTTCACCTGGGTGCTCCTTTACTTGCTGGTAAACACGGGGTTTCTAGGAGCAAACCTGTAAGATGGGAATTCTTCGTCAGTCTTTAGAGGAGGTTACATAATCTTATGTGCAGAGCAGGGCATGCTGAAAGCCTTGTCTGGGCTATTTTCTCCTCTGGGGACTGTAGAAGATACTTCCTTGTTTAAAGCACACACCTTAATTTATTTATTTATTTTTGTTTTTAAATTGGAACTGGGTCCATTCTCTGATGGAAAGAATGACCTAGAAATCTTGAATCAGGGACTTCAGGCAGGAGCAGGGGGCGGGAAGAGTGCAGCACCCACAGGTCAGTTTTATTGCGTTCGAAACCAAGCTCGTGCCTCATTTGGCGTCTCTTCGGGTGTGGCCCTGCAGCCAAGGATGGACACACAGACATCAGTTAGCCCTCACATCTGGCGTTCAGCCGAGGATGGACACACAGACATCAGTTAGCCCTCACATCCGGCGTTCAGCCGTCTGACTGGAAAAGCTTTTAGGCAGAAAGACTTCTTGTTTGTATGAGAAAGTTAAAGCATTTATATTTTTATTTATTGTTTTGAGATGGGGTCTCACTCTGTCGCCCAGGCTGGAGTGCAGTGGCCTGATCTTGGCTCACTGCAACCTCCACCTCCCGGGTTCAAGTGATTCTCTTACTTCAGCTTCCCGAGCAGCTGGGATCACAGGCATGTGCCACCATGCCTGGCTAATTTTTGTATTTTCAGTAGAGACGAGGTTTCACCATGTTGGCCAGGCTGGTCTTGAACTCCTGACCTCAGGTGATCCACCCGCCTTGGCCTCCCAAAGTGCTGGGATTGCAGGCGTGAGCCACCACACCCGACTGAGAAATTTAAGGCTTTTGAAATTGAGAATGCAGTTCTGGCTTCTAACGGTATATGCTTAATCATTTTAAAAATGAATTAGTTGCAAATAAGTGTGCTGCACTCAGGCATCTTGCCAAAATTCTCCCCACTTTTCATCTCTTGAGGAAGGCTTGGCATAAGCACACTTTTCTGGATTTCCCGGTTGTGGATTTCTTCTGGGCAAAGGTTTAACCCTCCTGGCAGAGTGATTTTGGCAATGTGAATTGTCTGTTGGAGGAACATCAGCCAGCACGCCTCCAGTCACAGTTGAGAGTCTGTCTTCTGTTTCTGATGAAGCTGCTCCTGGGTGGGGCTCTGGGCCAGCATCGCTCAGGTGCCCGGGCCACCCGAGCCTGTGGTGTAGCTTGAGCATGTGCTTCTTGAGAAAAGCCTCCTTTTCTGCTGCGCTCCTTGTGGGGCGTCTGTGGCTTCAGGGATCACATGTGTCTAACTGGACCCTTGAAGAGCTTTGCTCATTTGGGCCCTTGCTTGTCCGCTTTGTCTCTGTTCCCACAGAGTATAATTTGAGATAAATTGTTACCATGGGATTTCACTGTATTTCCTTGTCCTTGCTATGAGTAAGTTTTGTGTTAAAACAAAGTTAGATCAGTTAACAAAGTTGAGAGTGAACCGGAGTGCAAACGTGAACTGGCTCAGGCTGATGGACGGTCAGAGTGCACCACTGACTCTCTTTCCTTCTCTTTCAGGGTTGGTACATTGTGACCTATGCCTTGGGGATCTACCATCTAAATCTTTTCATAGCTTTTCTTTCTCCCAAAGTGGATCCTTCCTTAATGGAAGACTCAGGTAGGGTAGCGGCTGTGCACTGGGCTGTGTGGGCAGGTTGGGCCTTTCTTTTCTGATGGGATTGCCCAGTGTTCTCTGGAAACACCCGAGACTCTTCTCTTGGGGTTGAAATGTACTTATAATGTTGGGTGATCAGGATATGTTTGTAGAGTGACTCTTCAAACCTTCCTGACAGCCACGAAGTGGGTGTTCATTCTGTTTTCCCACTTTGCAGATGAGGAAACTGAGGCATACAGGGTTAGGTAACGTGTTCGAGGTCACATGGTACCACAGACAGTAGGGGTCTGAGGTGGACAGTCCAACTCCGGCCCCCGTCCCACCCCAGTCAGTGGTCCCTCTCAGAATCAGCGGAGGCAGCCATGACGAGGTTACCTTTTCCCGTAGCCAGAGGGTTCCACAGGCAGCTCACTGTGGTGCACAGAGACCGCCGGGACCCTAATGCCAGCATCGGGTCGGGTCAGGCTTTGGGCGGCCTTCTCTGGTTTCTGAGGAGCTGTGAGCTGAAGTGTTCCTGGCGCTTCGTGCTCCACTATTGGAAGACTCACGCAGCTCCTGGGCCTGCCTGGGCCAGGTAGGGGCCCTGAGTTCACGCCTGACTGACCAGCCCCAGGCGAGGAACAAACAACTGCATTCCAGGACGTGGTGGCCATTGAGGGAAAACCCACACGCAGCTCCCTGCCAGGACCCTCCTCGTTCTGGGGGAACCTGCTGTCAGGGAGTAGGGTATGCTCTCACTGTGTGGCCAGAAGCCTGTGAGTCTTCTGTGTAGGATATGTGATGAAAAGATTGCTGGGAACACAGCCCCTCTCTGTTGTTGCTGTTTGGAGGAGACTAGAAAACAACAAAGAGCCCCTTTCCTGTAGGCCTCAGTTTTCCCATCTGTAAATGGGGAGCGGCACCCATCCCAGTGGGGGAGGCGGGGTGAGAGTGGGCTTGGCACAGCTGCTGGTGGGACAGGCCTGGCGCCGGGGTTCCACGGTCAGCGCATCCTCGGCCCCGCCCTGTTCTCTGCCGCTTGCTTTTTATGTTAATTTGCCTTTGTTTTCTTCTGTGCCTTTACGTGGTGCAGCTGACGTGTTCCTGGATGTTTATATGTGGTTGAATTCTTTGTGCATTGAAAACGTGTGGAAGTCTAAAAACATTCTGATAGCACCTTCTGAAAGCAGTGAATTGGATGTGTCAGTTGACCACAGACCCCCGTTTTCTCGTTTTCTCTGGTTAAACGACATGAATCTCGGTTTAGATTTGTGAGGCCTGCTAGTCCAAAGCCTTGAGGGGAAAAGGTAGAACTGTGATGGGAATGAAAAGAGGTGCCCTCCCTGATGGTTGCTCTGCCTTACAGATGACGGTCCTTCGCTACCCACCAAACAGAACGAGGAATTCCGCCCCTTCATTCGAAGGCTTCCAGAGTTTAAATTTTGGTGAGCTAATTCTTCACGGTATTTGAAGAGAATTGTGCTCAAGGGTGGCTGAGACTGAGACTACACTGATTTTTGTTCAAGTCACCTGAAAGATGACTGCTGTGCTGGGCTGGGCACGGCGAATCGCAGGGGCTCTCTGTAGAAGGCCACTCACTACCTTGCCGCATTCTCTTGGTTTCAAGTCAGCACCAGTGCCCTGGAGGCTGAGTCTGGGATGGAGTGCGCACCGGCTCCTGTGGTCGTGGCCTGGGGAGGGCAGGCCCTCCGTCCTCCCTCCTCCTCCCTCCTCCTCCCTTCCTCCCTTCCTCCCTCCTCCACCCTCCTCCTCCTCCCTCCTCCACCCTCCCTCCTCCTCCCTCCTTCCTCCCTCCTCCTCCCTCCTTCCTCCCTCCTCCTCCCTCCTTCCTGCTGCCTCCCTCCTTCCTGCCGCCTCCCTCCTTCCTGCCTCCTCCTCCCTCCTCCTCCCTCCTCCTCCCTCCTCCTCCCTCCTTCCTGCCGCCACCTCCCTCCTTCCTGCCTCCTCCTCCCTCCTTCTCCCTCCTTCCTCCCTCCTCCTCCCTCCTTCCTGCCTCCTCCTCCCTCCTTCTCCTTCCTTCCTCCCTCCTCCTCTCTCCTTCCTGCCGCCTCCTCCCTCCTTCCTGCCTCCTCCTCCCTCCGTCCTCCCTCCTCCTCCCTTCTTCCTCCCTCCTCCCTCCCTCCCTCCCTCCTCCCTCCCTCCTCCTCCACCCTCCCTCCTCCTCCCTCCTTCCTGCCTCCTCCCTCCTCCTCCCTGCCTCCTCCCTCCTCCTCCCTCCTTCCTCCCTCCTCCTCCCTCCTTCCTGCCGCCTCCTCCCTCCTTCCTGCCTCCTCCTCCCTCCTTCCTCCCTCCTCCTCCCTCCTTCCTGCCTCCTCCTCCCTCCTTCTCCCTCCTTCCTCCCTCCTCCTCCCTCCTTCCTGCCGCCTCCTCCCTCCTTCCTGCCTCCTCCTCCCTCCGTCCTCCCTCCTCCTCCCTCCCTCCCTCCCTCCCTCCCTCCCTCCCTCCTTCCCTCCTCCTCCCTTCTTCCTCCCTCCTCCCTCCCTCCTCCCTCTCTCCTCCTCCTCCACCCTCCCTCCTCCTCCCTCCTTCCTCCCTCCTCCCTCCTTCCTGCCGCCTCCTCCCTCCTTCCTGCCTCCTCCTCCCTCCCTCCTCCTCCCTCCTCCCTTCTTCCTCCCTCCTCCTCCTCTTCCTCCTCCTCCCTCCTTCCTCCCTCCTCCTCCCTCCTCCCTCCCTCCTTCCTCCCTCCTCCTCCCTCCTCCCTTCTTCCTCCCTCCTCCTCTTCTTCCTCCTCCCTCCTCCCCCTCCTCCCTCCTTCCTCCCCCCTCCTCCCTCCCTCCTCCTCCCTCCCTCCTACTCCCTCCTACTCCCTCCTTCCTCCCTCCTCCTCCCTCCTCCTCCCTCCTCCCTCCTCCCTCCTCTCTCCTCTCTCCCATCCCCAGCCTTGTGGCTCCTTTTGGCTGGCAGAGGGGGACTAGCCTTCTCCTGGAGTCATTTTTGAGAGGGGTTTGAGCCGAGGTGTCCGTGTCTGCACGGGTAGGCAGAGGTGGGTGGCGCAGCCGTCAGAGGGACGGGAGCGTGTGCATCCGTTTGTCCTGTCCCTCATACCCCACTCTGGGAGCACAGGAGGAACCCAAGTCTGTTGGATCAGTAAACTGAAGGAGCCTGCTGAGCTCGTGGGGCTCCACGCCTTGACTTTGCAGCCGCAGATGGAATGTGGTGCAGAAAGATCGGGGCCCTGGAAGCCACCAGAAGCTTGGACTAGGAAGGGAGAGCTGAGCCTCCAGGGCCGTGGCATCTGTTGGCCATGTGCTGGGACGGGAGGGAGCACTGGTGGCCATGCCACAGTGACAAGGTGAAGGCCCTGGATGGTCCACAAGACACAGCCTGGGTTTCTCTCCAGATTGCAGGCCCAGCCAGCAGGCATGGGGCCCCCAGCCTCAGTACTGATGCTTTATACTTTGTGTAGTTTTAAGAAGAATTGTGTCTTTCAAGGGAGTAAGAGAAGGATGTTTCTGTGGTTAGGGCAGTACATGTCTGTGAGCTACATGCAAAGGGTCCTGCTGCTGCTGTGCCCAGGGTAGACCCCTCCTTTCCACAGGGATGCTTCTGTTTGCGGGGACGGTCGGTGCAGCTGCAAGGCTGGAGGCGGCCGGCAGGTGCCCGGTGCTGGCTGCAGATGCGGCGCTAACCCTCTCTCCCCACTTGAAGGCATGCGGCTACCAAGGGCATCCTTGTGGCTATGGTCTGTACTTTCTTCGACGCTTTCAACGTCCCGGTGTTCTGGCCGATTCTGGTGATGTACTTCATCATGCTCTTCTGTATCACGATGAAGAGGCAAATCAAGGTAAAGCAGAGGCGCTGCCGCCACGCCGGCCGCAATCGCTGTTCTGTTACCCACAGCATTGGGGGAGCTGTGCTGGGCTGTGGTGGGTGGTGGCAGAGTCTGCCTGGTGTGAATGTGGAGCTAAGTGGCACCATCTTGTGTGTGACAAGGACACTGCTCCGTTCCCCAGCACGGCCGGCTAACTAAACGGGGAGCGCAGCTGTGGGAGCGGGCGGGCTCTTGGTGGAAACTTTGTGGAAGCCGGGTGGGAGAGCCCCGGCGAGTGCAGTGTCCCGGTGGCTCCTCTTAGGGTGCCCAGCGCCCTGTGCCAGCCTGCCCGAGGAGGAGGGCGTTAGGGGGAAATTAGCTGAGACTGCGGACTGTGCCCTTGACGGTGTGGCCTTCGTGCCATGGGCCTCACTCTGTGCCCAGGGTGTTGGCTGCAGAGAGGGCCCTGGGCCACCTCACATCCCCCTTGCCCTTCCTCCACGGGAGGCTCACGAAGCACTGGGATTGATGGGGTTTCAAACCTAGGCCTCGTGGGCTGTGGAAGGTCTTGCTGTGTTGATGTGGGCGCAGGAAGCCACTGGGGCTCCGATTCCACTTGTCTGATGTATAGAAAAGATGGGGGACCTTTGGCCGCTCAGATTTGGGGACAGTGTGACTGACTGGAGAGCGGTTGTGCAGTAACTGAGTCTGTGTTTCTCCCCCCAGCACATGATTAAGTACCGGTACATCCCGTTCACACATGGGAAGAGGAGGTACAGAGGCAAGGAGGATGCCAGCAAGGCCTTCGCCAGCTAGAAGCGGGACTGAGGCCGCCTCACGTGTTGCAAGAACAGTTTTCAGCCATTGTTAACAATGCCTTTTTTCTTCACATAAAGTAGTTGATTACGAGGGAGTCAAATTTTCTTTTTAAAAAGGAGCTTCAATGATTTGTAACTGAAATATCAGGTTCTAGAAGAAACTGGCGCTTAAACCAAATCGCATGGATTTCTTTTTCAGTGACGTTCAAGTGTTTCTCACGGATGGAATTCTAGTCAGCTGCAGGCGGGAAGCCAGGCGGGTGGAGCCCATGGGAGCAAGGGCGAGTGGCCGGTCCCCGCTGTGCCAGGTGGGCAGGCAGGAGCAAGGCCTGCGAGGGAGGAACGGGCCGCTCCCCGCCAGCCGCCTTCCCCAGCAGCCGCAGGTGGTGCCAGCCACTCCACAGAGCCCGAGGGATGATCTAGCCTGATTCCTGCGTGTCCGAAAGAACTTAACGTTTTAAAGGTGATTGTCAAGTAACTGTGTGGGGTTCTAATGCCAGTTTCCTAATTCCATCTCACTGGAGATGTTTAAAGTTGGCCTCTATCCTAATGACTCAAAACTTTGTTCTTAACTACTATGATTGCTTTTGAGGGCCCGGAATTATAAATATATATTATATTTTAATTGTTTGAGATTATTTTGACACATTTCCTTGATACGTAGAGTGTTTTGTTTTTAATTTAAATCTGTCCTCATGCAACCCTCCATGAGGGGCAGCGAAGCTGGCAGGGAGCAGACGGCTTTGTAGGTTCAGCACTCGGCCCCCCACTGCGGGAGAGGCGGAACCCACTTGCATGTCAGCGTTTTTGATTCGAGAAAAGAAATACTCTCAACGTTTTACCAAGTGATTTTACCTCCACCTTTACTAAAGTCTTTATCTAAAACATGGCAGTCGCTGGACACAGGAAAGCCCACCTTTTGTTTGGCCTTTTCGAAAGGTGACCCATATTGCACAGCAGAACATCCCAGCTGTGGTCCCAGATGAGACGCTGACATGCGAGTAAAGGCCTCTCCTCCTGGGCCCCGGGCTGCGCAGGCTCCTCACTCTGGGCGGTGTTTCCTGTCTCAGAATTGACACGGTGAATGCTTAGTGTCTGGATTTTCTTGTGCCAGTGTTTACATATCTGACATCGAGCTCCTCTAAGAGGCCATGTTCAAGCTTGTGTGTCCCTGACCCAAGATAGCCAGTGCTGCTCCCAGGTGGTACTTCTGGTACCGTGTTGAGACACTTGGGATTCTCAGACTGCGGACAGGAGTGTTTGTCATTTTTCATACTGTTTTCTTAATAAGCGCTCAGGCCTAAGGTGTGACAGGAAGTCGCACGCGCTTGGCCAGAGCACAGTGAAGCAAAGGACTGGGTGCTGATGGATGGAGCCACGGCGGCATCTGCCCACCCGGCCGCAGCCCCCAGTGCCTCTCCTGGTGGTCCTCCCAGTCTAGAGGGTCACAGCCCCCCCGCCCTCATCCGTCTCTGGCAAGCTGACCTTGACTAACCCAGGAATACAGGGTCATCCTCATTCCTAAGTAAGTCAAACAGCAAGACATGGTTTGCGCGGGTCTTTGCTGGAAGCCGGTCCTGCTGGCCAGGTGTTTTACGTCAGCAGGGAAATGTGGCACACACCCTCGAGGCATTTTAACACTGCGCTTCAGGAAATCTCAAGTTCCGTCTTGTGTTAGTAACGTACCCACATTTTGCTGGAGTTAGTTTATTAAAGATGCCTACGGCGAACTCTCTGGCGCAGGTTAAATGCAGTTTTGAAAACCTGGAAACATCAAATGGAGGCGGGAAATAGGCTGGGGCCGAGCTGAGGGGCTGAACACAGCAGTGACCGTGGGTCAGCAGGTCGCCTGCCCAGCAGGCCCCCAGGAGAGGGCTCGGGCGCCCCTGGCAGCCCCCATACCCCCAGGACCTGGCTCGTGAGTGCGTCTGGGTCAGGAAGAGACCTCTCTGTGCGTCTCAGGCTGAGATGCAGATTTCTGTTTTCTAAAACTGGAAGCGACCTTGACGTGTATTGAAGGTGTGCGTGCCAAATGCTTCCGACGGAGGTGCTGGCCTTGGTTGGTTTCTCTCTGCCCCGTGTGGTCAAGTCCTGGGGGATGTGCTCTGCCCAGCCGCCCTCGGGGAGAGCAGCGCCGCCTCCCATGGGGCCGTGGGGCTGCTGTTCTCACCGCACTGGCTGAAGCCACCCGCCAGCCTCCGTGCCCCACCCCACCCAGCACGCACTCATTCAGTCCATTGCCTTAACACAAGCCTGATGGGGCCATTTTCTCACAATATAAACGAATAAAGTGTCTTCTGGCCTACTTCTGAGTTACTTCTCAACTGTATGGTTTGGGGAAGGGAGGGAAACCTAAAATCCTGTCCAAATAAGTGAAATTCCTGAAGAAGTGGCTGAGTCCTGCCAGGTTGGGGTTAGGGAAATGTTGTGGGTTCAGGCGCCCCTCCCAGGGCTGAGAAAGCGCAGCCAGGGACAGCTTTCTGTTCTCTCCCAGGGTGGCTAGGTTAGTATCTTACATGACAAAAAACTGAGAGTGTTCTAACTTCCGTGCAAGCAAGGTTAATCCTGAGACTCAATCTTGGCGTTCGGACTCCCGTAGAGGTCATGTGTGTCCAGGCCCACCTGGGCGCCGGCTCAGCGGTAGTGCCGAAGGTAGATGAGCTTCTGGGGAGGGAACTTCTCCCGGCAGAGGGGACACTCCGCCTGCAGAGAGGAGAAAGGGGGTCACAGCAGCTGGGGCCACTGGGCCATGCCCATCCCCATCGGCATTTCTTTTCCTGTCCACATTCTCTGCACATGACACACAACATAAATGTTGTATTTCCTTCAACTAATGACCAAGAAAGCCAGCCTTTTTTTCAGAAGGCCGAGTCCCAGTGGGGGCTGGGGCGGGGCTGGGGGCGTGGGGCTCAGGGTGTGGGGCTCGGCCGGGAGGTTCCCTCCTGCTCCCGCAGCTGACACAGCCCAGGAAGCCCAGCTCCTGGGAAAGCGTGCTGCTCTCACCCTGCCGGCATCTTCGGTGGGTGTGAGTCAGTGTGCTAGGCTTTTCAAGTGTGGTGAGGACCCCGGGAGGAAGGGTGTGCTGGGGTGTGTGGCACAGGCGTGGGGCCTTTCAGGGCTGGCCACTACCCCAACCTGCATTCGGCAAAGCCTCAATACACGTGAATTTGGAACTTTAACCCCCGCAACGAACCCAGATCTGACCTACCTGGGAGCCTTTAAAAAGATGCCCACCTCTGTACCCTCAAAACTGGAGGGTGCTCAGAGCCAGACTCCCCACTTCTGCTGCAGCCAGGTGCATCTTGCTGGCACAGCCGCTGACCACCCCAGGACCCCAGCAGGCTCCCACCTCACCTTGCTGCTGCACCACGCAGTGATGCACTCCCAGCAGAACAGGTGGCCGCAGGGCGTGGCTGTTGGGTGCCTGCGCTCCTCCAGGCACAGGGTGCACAGGGGGTTTCTGGAAATAGCTCTCTCCTCCAAGGAGGCCCTGGGGAAGGTGGGGCAGAGCGTCAAGGTGGGTGTACCTTACAGGTCCTTGTGAAGTGCCCAGGACACCCCCAGCCCCCATGTGTGGCCCCCGCACGCACCTGCGGTGAGACAGGCCGCGGTGCAGCCTCCACTCCTTCCTGGCTCGCTGCCGCTGCCTGAAACCGTACAGCTGCAGCCCCACGGACAGCACCAGGTGCAGCAGTGAGACGACCCCCAGCACCCTGTAGCTAACACGGGCCCTCAGGTCCTCTCCGGGCAGGCTGCGGACACGGAGCTGTAAGGCAGATGGCGCCACACTCATCAGGACCCTGAGGGGATCTGGCCTCAGTGCCTGCTGGGAGGGTCACACGTTCAGTTGGCACAGAGCGCGTTAGAACCAGGCCTCTCACTGGCACGGGGAGTGCCCGGCAGAAACGATCAAGCCAGGGGGCAGGTTCAGGGAGTCTGAGGTGCCTGCTTCATAGCCTAGCATGACGGAGAGGCCTGAGCTCCAGACCAGCCTTGGCATCACCAGTGCAGAAAGAGTCTTAGCTATGAGGCTGGCAGAGCAGGTGAGGATGTGGGGATGTCCAGGGACCACCTCTCAGAAAAGGAGGCGGGGAGCGGAAATGTGGGGCTGCAGACGCTGCCCACCAGCTACCCTGCTACAGGGACCGAAGCCCCAGTGTAACAAGGCACATGGCCCCAGGGACACTGCTGCCACCCTCCTGCTGGTGACACAGGTAGCTTCTGACCGTGCCACTGAAGGACAGCTGGCTGCCCTCGGTTTCCCATGTCACTTTCCACTGGCTGGGAAATGGAGACAGCCAGACAGCCTCGGCCCAGGGCCGGGAACCACATACAGAGGTGGCAGGTCACACAGCCAGCATGGGCCCTGGGTGTCCAGCCACTTCCTGGCTGTCCTAGGAGAGAGGGAGCCTCCCATCTGGTTTGAGCCCCACTTCCATGCCCCTGTCACAGCAGCTCATCAAATCCCTCACCAACATGGACGGGGCAAGAAACCACATCAAATACGCGAGTGAGGCTGGGTACGCTGAGGACGAAGACCTGACCACTGGCTCTGCGACGAGGTCACGGTGGCCTCCTGTTTAGGGTGTGTGTGGAGGCGGGGTTGCCTGGCAAGTAGGGGCTGAGGGGACCAGTGCAGCTCTAGGGACAAAAGGAAGGGGGTTCCTCAGAGGGCTGTTCTGGAAGGAGCTCATGCAGTAGTGGCTCTGGTGGGCCAGGGACTAACGCTGTGGCAGGTGGACATGGTGGTGGGACCACGGGGGAGGCTTCGTTGCTGAATCTGGAAGCAGGGGCATCAGCTGGGGGTCAGGATAGGCAGAGGTGCCGACGGCTGCGGAGGGGAGAAGGTGGGAACGGCCGTCTGATGGGGCAGACTGCTGGGCCAGGCAGGGGCGAGGGGTGAGGGGCTGGGGCCGGGGCTGCAGTCCACGCTCCCACACTGTCTGGGAGAAGCTGTTTGTTCCCCACAGCAGTGACATAGGCAGTCACGGGCCCAGGTTCAGGGATCTGTGGTGAGGCGTGACCCGGGGCCCCCCGGTCAGTAAAGAGCTAAGCGCAGGGCCTGGTGTCCATGAGGGGCTGCAGCAGGAGATCATTCTACACTTAGGGTCTGGACTTCCTTGGATCTTTCAGCCAAGTGTAACTAAACAAAATCTGCTTTTTTTCCAAGCAGAGGATTTGGGTTCCTGCCTTGACACAGATGCTGGATGTAGAACCCTGTTGGCTGAGAGGCCTGGAGGGCCAGCTCTGTGCATGCACCCGAGTCCAGTGGGGGTGACAAGGGCGGCCTAGGCAGCTGTGCCCTCAGCGCCTGCTACTTACGTACGTGATCCCCGCGAGCCTCTTGGCCAGGTGGTAGAAGACGCCGTGGATGTAAAACCAGGCAACGTGCAGCCGCTGGAGGCAGGCGAGGCCCTGTCTGAGGACGAAGACCGCCCGCAGCAGCGCCCTCCTCTGCTGCTCAGTCAGGGTGGCCGTGTGGTGACGCATCCAGCGCCGCGCCCCTGAGCAGCCACGCCCACCTGGCCCCAGGCTCCCCTGCGAGGGTCGCCCACTGTCGGGGTCAGCCTGCAGCTCCTGCTCCAGGGGGAGCAGGGCCTTGTCCAGCAGGTAGGGCAGGACAGCATGCAGCGTCACCAGCACGCCACGGCGCAGCGAGGAGGGCACGTGTATCCGCGATGGGTCCACCTGGATGATGCTGACGTACTCCTCCCCCAGGGTCTGGTAGCCTGCGAGGAAGAGGATGGGTATGTGGACCCTGAGACTGCTGCCGCGGGGACAGGCTCCCGGCGCCCCTGCCAGCCGACCCTCTGCTGGCTCCTGTCAACAGCCCCATCTTGTTGCCCTTGAGCCCACTGCCACCCCGTGCTGGCTGAGGCCAACATGACCTTCTGTCGCTAAGCCCACTGTGACCTCAGGCAGCACATGACAGGCCCGGCCAATGGCTGCCCTTGGCTCCCAGGGCCTTGGCTGGCCAGTGTCCCTCGCTCTCCTGGCTTCTCCCCGAGAGTCTCTGCTCTTTCCCCTTTCTCCCTAGCTGTCCCCGCCACCTACCCCAGCCCAAGCACTCGGATCCAGTCCCATGGCTCTCCACCAACCACACAGCTGGCACCACCCGATTTATGCCCAGCCTGGACCTTACTTGTGAGTGCCAGCCATGCAGGTCCGCCACCTACCTGACATCGCCATGTATCCTCAGATGAGCACCCCAATTCCACCCCTGCCAAGACAGCTTTCAGCGCCCCCACCCAGAAAAGCCTGCTCCCCGTTTCCATCTCTGTGGATGGCAACGCCAGGCCTCCGGTTCCTGAGGTCAAGCCCAAGGGGCACCCTGCATGCACCTTCCCTGTGTGTTCCACCCCCTTGCTGCCGCCCCTGCTCTGTACCACCACCATCCTGTGGGGGACTGTCACAGCCTCTGTAGTCTCCCTGAGCCCAACTTTGTCCCCTGAGGTCTGGTCTTAGCTAGTGGTCGGCCTCTCCCCTGCCCACGTCCCTGCAACGCCCCAAGCCTCGCACAGGGAAAGCTATGGGCTTACAAAACTCACGAGCCCCCTGGGGTCATTCTCCCAAACCGCCAAGGGCGTGTTCTTTTCAGGGCCTTTCCCGGCTGCTTGCTCTGCCGGTCTGGAAAATGCTCTCCCCCAAGACGTGGTCTTTATTTCTGAGAGCCCCTCACTTCCCAAGATGCTCTGTGACGCAGCCACATCTGTCTCCCGCCCACCGAGCACACCCTCCATGGCGGCAGGATGCCCGGGGCGAGCCCCTCGTAGGGAACCAGGCTGGCACTCGGTGGTCCTTGCTACATGCTGAGCTGGGGTTGGGAGCCTGAGAGCCTCTGTCAACAACTCCCTCTACAGGATGGTGACCAGCCTGGGCCACAGACCCACCACTGCTCCACCAGGGCACTGTCACACGGGCACTGCACCCTATGACATGGCACAGCACTGTGACTCACTGGTGCCACCAGGGCTGGCCACTGAGAAATGGGTCTCAATGGCACCCGGGGTAAAGTCTTAAACAAAGATCCCCAGGGACACACAAAGGCTGGAAAAGTCGGCTCCCTGCTGGGAGCAGATGCCTCGCCTCCCTCGGAGCAGTACCTCCTGCACTTCCCTGAAGCAACCTCACCCAGGCCAGCTCCAGGAGCTTCTCATACTGCCTGGCAGCCCCCTGGCCACTGTCCCCAGACTTGGTGTGTGTGGCTGCCCTCAGTCCTGAGGTCCCGTGGGAGCTTCTACCTGCAAGTGTGGTGAGGCCAAAGTAGGCCACATCTGAGAGCAGCTCAACCTCCTTCCTCCACTCCAGCCACTTCCTCGCACCTGAGAGGAGAAACAGTATTAGTCCGGGGGAGCTGGTGGGCATCCCCTGAGGATGAGGGACCACAGTCCTCCCCCAGTTGTCTAGGCCCAGATCCAGTCCCACCCCTTCCATGAAGCCAACACTCACTCCCTGGCCTCCCTCTCTGCTTCTGTCTCCGGAGGCACCACCTTGACTTGCCTTAGCGTGAGCTGCAGACAGTCTGCGAAGAATCTCCCACCTGTGCTCATCTCTTGCTCCGGGATTCCCCTGAGCAACTGTTCTAGGGCCTATGAGGGCCACATGGAAAGATGGTCTGGGGTATTAAGATTACAGGCCAGAGGCCAACTGTCTAGCATCAAAAAGCAGCTCTCCAACTTGCTGGCTGTGAGGTCTTTCTGGAATCTCAATTTGCTCATCTATCAGAAGAGTATTAAGTCCTACTTGGAGGGATGTTTGAAGATTCAATATTTGTAAAACACTGGGAACAGTGTCTGGCACAGGGGTAAGTGCCAAGTGTATTGTAAAACAAGTAAGTACACACACAAAAAATTCTCATCATGTCACTCTCCTGTTCAGAATCCACCAATGGCTGCCCACCTGACACCCATGGGCCTCCCGGCACGGAGCCTGGCTGTCCTCTGATATTTACCCATGCTCTTCCTGTCCCATGGCACTGTTCCTGTGGCCACGACACCCCCACCACTGGGCTCTAGTGCCACTGCTCCCTGAAACGTTCTGCTGGGAGTTCATGCCTTTAACGACTGCCTGCCCCACCCCCCAAAGACTTGATGGCTTTGCCTTTTTTTTTTGAGATGGAGTCTCACTCTGTTGCCCAGACGAGTGCAGTGGCACGATCTTGGCTTACTGCAACCTCCACCTCCCGGGTTCAAGTGATTCTGTCTCAGCCTCCCAAGTAGCTGGGATTACACGCACGCGCCACCACGCCCTGCTGATTTTTGTATTTTTAGTAGAGATGGGGTTTCACCATGTTGCGTAGACTGGTCTCGAACTCCTGACCTCAAGTGATCCACCCGCCTCGGCCTCCCAAAGTGCTGGGATTACAGGCGTGAGCCACCACACCTGGCATCTTTTTTTTTTTCGTTTTTTAATCGGTGATGGGGTCTGGCCCTGTCGCCCAGGCTGGAGTGCAGCGGCACAATCATGGCTCACTGCAGCCTCATCCCTCGGGCTCAGGCGATTCTCTTGCCTCAGCCTCCTGAAGAGCTGGGATTACAGATGCCGCCACCACGTCTGGCTAATTTTCAGATTTTTTGTAGAGACGGGGTCTTGCCATGTTGCCCAGGCTGGTCTCAAACTCCTGGGCTCAAGCGATCCTCCCGCCTCTGCCTCCCAAACTGCTGGGATGACAGGTGCTGCTTCATTGAGTACACTGGCTTCTGTACTCAGCTCACGGCCTGGTGAGGCAGGCAGGGCCTGGCTGAGCCTACACTGCGGTCAGCAGGGCGAGGGGCCTGGGCTGCTGCTCAGGCCTAGGAAAGGCCGGGGTCAGTGTGAACGGGACCGAGGTATGAGGCGTTCGCGCCGCGGGCGCTCTGACCCCTCTGCTCACAGGGGAGGATCGGAGGGAGGCTTGAAGCACTTGCCAAGGCCTCACACCTGGAGGGGACAGAGTCTTCCCCAGCCGCTGGCGTCAGCTGGACCTGCCCTGAGCTGGGGACGGGAAGGGCTTGGGCGGGAACTGGAGGCCCACGCAGGTCCCCCGCAGTGTCTGCGGCCTGTGCCTCTGGCGCCACCTGGCCAGGGAGGGCAGGAGGTGCCCCGCACATCCCTGAATGGCCGCAGGGCAGGCGAAGGAGACTGCCGGGTCCCAGGTTGTGGGACGGGCCCAGGCGACCGTGACCACACACGGCAGACACCCCGCCTCCATGAGGGGCAACACCCCCTGGGCCGCTCGCGAGGACGTCCGGCCGCGCCCGGCCCTCACCCGCCAGGCTGTGCAGGGCGCCGCCCGCCGCGCTCCGTAGCCCACCGCGGTAGTACTCGTCCTTCTGCGCCGCGCGGATCACCTCCGGCGGGCTGGCGGCGGCCGGGGCCATGGCCGCGGGTTCGGGTGGTCCCGAGAAGCGACGCCGGCCACGCCCACGCCCAGACGGGCGAGAACTGATGACGGCACGACGTGGCTCTGCGTGCGGCGCAGACCTCTGCGTCAAGGTGCTGGGGCGGGGCCGGACTGGGGCTGGAGGCGGGGCCAGGGCCCGGGCGGAAGCGGGGCTGGAGTCCGAACCAGCGCAGCGCGGGGCGGGGCAGCGGGAAGGTAGTCGGAGGCGCAGGGCGGGGCGGAGCGGGGCGGGGCCCGCGAGCCGAGGTGGGGGCGGGGCACGCGCGAGGGGCGCTGGCGAGGCAGCGGGACGGGCTCGCGGCCGCGTGGCTGCGGCGCCCCCGGGGTCCTACGCTGCCAGGGGCCCCTGCTCTGCTCCCTGCACGTCCACGGGCCGCCCTCCCACTGGGGACAGCGCTGCGGAGTGGAGACGCTGCAGGCCCATTTACGGCTGGGGAGACGGAGGCTTTCGCTTGGGTCTCCGGGAAGCCGAGCTCCCAGCGCCGGCCGCGGCGGTCCCGCCCTCGCGCCCTCTGAGCTGCGCGGGCTCTCAGCGCGGGTTGGCCAGTTCCGGGGAGCCGGTCGGTTTGGGGGCCAGAGGGGCACGAGGCGAGACCCGGGACCTTCCAGGCCCCGAGCAGCCGCCTTCCCCAGTAATCCTGCGCGAAAAGCACACGGCCTGCTTGGTGTGGACGCCCCCCTGGTGCCCACGGGAGTCAGGGCCTGGCGGGTGGGGGGCAGCCGGGAGGCCGCCGCGTGGTTCCAGGACGGGCGGAAGGTGGCCTTCCACCCTCCACCCTCCACCCTGCCTGGCCTGAGCCCCGCAGGTGCTCTGGGGAACCACATCGCAGGCGCTCCGATCCCTCTGCTCCCAGGGGACGAGCGGAGGGAGGCCTGAAGCACTTGCCAAGGCCGCACACCTGGAGGGGACAGAACCTTCCCCAGCCGCTGGCCACAGCTGGACCTGCCCTGAGCTGGGGGCGGGAAGGGCTGGGGCGGGAACTGGAGGCCCGCGCAGGTCGCCTGCGGTGTCTGCGGCCTGTGCCTCTGGGGCCGCCTGGCCAGGGAGGGCAGGAGATGCCTGGCACATACCTGAATGGCTGCAGGGCAGGTGAAGGAGAAGGCCCTGTTTTTTGGCCCCAAGGGCAGCACTGGGCCCTGGAGAGTCCTGCAGGATTGCAGGAGGAAGGCAGGGCACGACAAGGGGGCGTCTGCGCCCCGCTGACCTCAGTGGGGAGGGCCTCCAGTTCCTTGCCTCACCTCTGGTTCCATCTACAGGAGCTCAGCTGTGGGATCATCCCCAGACTGGCACAGCCCAGTCACAAAGCCAGAGCCCCACCCTGCAGGAATGGCCCCTCTTACAGGGAAGGGGCATGGCCTGGGTGGCCCCGCCCCGCAGGCCCTCTGGCTACCAAACCTCCCAGCGCCCCCGCGCCCCTTTGGAGTTCTGACCCCGCGGGTGCACCCATGTCTCCTGGACACAGAGCCTGCCCTCTGATTGGGTTGAGCACCTTGGGCTGAACCCCTCATCCGTGGACCAGGCAACCTGGCATCGCCCACGTGGAGCCGCTGAGGTGATCATGTGTTCTGGTCAATGCTTAGATAACAGTTTGAGATGCCGCTCTGGCCCCTGGGTTCATGGCTCCACGTCTGATTCTGAGGAGGCGGCTTCGGCTCCTTTGGATTCACGCTGGGTTCTAGGATGGGCCCCTGACGGGAGGGCCTGCTCTAGGAGGCATCCCCCACCGCTGTCCTGGCTCAGGACTGCTTTCCCCACTCTTCTCATCTGCACCCTGGGCGACAAATCCCAGCCTCACAGTGGGAGGGGCCTGGGCAGGACCCGAAACAAAGTGTCCCAGTGTCTGCTGTTCCTGGGCAGGTGGGGCTTGGGGGTCCCCCACGGTTCAAGCCTTGGCTCTAGGCCTTGACTGGGCCTTGTAATGGCACCCGCGACCCTCAGTTGCCTCACTCACTGGGGCTTCGAAAGCCTCTCGTGCCCCGAGGGTCTTTCCTGAGGGCGACTTGAATATGGCGGTCCTATCCTGGGATGGCCGGCAGGTGGCAGCGTCAGCCCGTCTGCTCTCCACCGGGCTCCCCGGTAGAGTTACAGGGGATTAGGCGGTGAGTTTTGCCCCAAAGGGAATCGAATCTAGATCAGAACCACTGGCGAAGTGGAGCGACCATCGCCTGGAGGGGGGTCTCAGGGAGGTGGGGCGGGAGTCAGGTCTCCATGTCCTTCCTGGCTGACCAGGCAACCTGGGAGCTCTGGTTGGTTCCAGGGTTCTGGAGTGGGGCATGGGAGGTCCTGCCAGGGGAGGGGGCGTTTGCCACTTAGCACCCTTGCCTTCCTGTGGCAGCCTCCTCTTGAGCCCTTGGGACTTTTCACAAACTCTGTCCCTCTCTTCTTTGGGGATTGAGGTCAGGAAGGTGGAGGCTGTGGATTTTTCTTTTTTTTTTTTTTTGAGACAGAGTCTCGCTCTGTCGCCCAGGCTGGAGTGCAGTGGCAGGATCTCGGCTCACTGCAAGCTCTGCCTCTGGGGTTCGCACCATTCTGTTGCCTCAGCCTCCTGAGTACCTGGGACTACAGGCGCCCGCTAATTTTTTGTATTTTTAGTAGAGACGGGGTTTCACCGTGTTAGCCAGGATGGTCTTGACCTCCTGACCTTGTGATCCGCCCGCCTCAGCCTCCCAAAGTGCTGGGATTACAGGTGTGAGCCACCGTGCCTGGCCAAGGCTGTGGATTTTAGGGAGAGCAACCACAGGCATTGGGCAGAAGTGGCCAACAGGGCCCAGCCCCAGTCTTGGGTCTCTTGACAGCCATGTGCCTGGCCCCAGCAGGGGATCACCACAGCCTTTAAACCGAGCATTATTCTTGTTGGCAGCGCCTTACATCCTTCTGGAGGAGCCTGCTCTTGAATCAATAAGCCCCGATATGCCTCACCATCTCTTGCCACTCAGCCTATGTGCCGCCCGGCTTCAAAACCAGGCTGCTGGGGACGCGGCACAGCAGTGCTTCCTGGCTGGCCTCTGACTGCAGCCTGCTGTGCCCTCCGCCGGCCCTGCCATTTACAGGGGGCTCTCACACCCATTCCGTCTGAACTCCCCTGGGCTTCTGTCTTCTGGTCTGTGGAATGGGACTGGGCAATAATCAGCTGGTATTTATTAAGAGCCTGCTTTGCTCCTGCCCAGTGCACACATCGTCTGGGGTCTGGTCACAGTGCAGGTCTGGGTGGATGGGCCTGGGCCGAGGTCCAGTTCTGCATTTCCAACAAGCTCCCAGACGAAGCCTGCGCCGGAGCAGGGCTCTCAGCCTCGCCCATCACACTCACCCACTTCCGCCCAGCAGCAGCAGGTGTGTTGTCCGACATCCTTCCTCTGGAGGGCCTGCGCTGCTCCGCTAAACCCAGTTCCGGTGCTGTGGGGAGCTCAGAGGCCGGGGAGGAGAGGGAGCTCGGGGTGCAGCCCCACGGTTCGTATCCCCATCCCCCCACCAACACCCAGTGCAGTGGGCAGCCCCGCAGGTGATCTGACGCACCAGCAGGTGCTGCCCCCTGTGCCCCCTCTGGTGGGGTGTGAGCACCACCAGAACAGGGGACTGCTGTGCCTGGGTTGCTGCCTGGCACCCAGCGGTCGCTCAGGACCCCGAGGAGGGAAGGGTGGGCCCAGGAGCTGGACACAGCAGGTCGGGGTCCCTGGGTGGGCAGGTGCCCGGAGCACAGAGCAGAAGTGGGCGCTGGTGCTGCTTGAGGGGAGTGGCTCCTGCCCAGCGTGGCAGTTCTGGCTTCAGGGGTGTGGCCGTGTCCCCTCCCTTCTCTTTAGCTATACATGGGTTTGGGGATTGAGGAAGGGCCACCCACAAGCTGGCCCCGAGTACAGGGACAGGACTGTAGGGTGCGGCCCTCGGGAAGCCCCTCGCAGTGCCAGCCACAAACCGGGAGAACGGGTTCGTCTGCCTGGCTGGAGGCCCTGGGAGCCGCACTCCACCCGTCTGTGGCAGACCCAGGACCTGGAGGTACCTGCAGAGTGTGAGCTGGGGAGGGTGGGCAGCGGGCGGCACTGGGCCCAGGGAGGGGAAGTGAGCCCTGGGTGGGCACAGTCAGGCAGAGGCCCCAGAGCCAAGACGGGGAGGGCGGGGCCTGGCAGCCAGAGGCAGGAAGTGCTGGTGGATGAAGGCCGCCTGGAGCCTCTGTGGGAAACAGTGCCTGGGCCAGGGTTTAGCAGGTGAGGTTAGGACAGGGGTGCAGAGTGCAGAGGGTTGGTGTGGGCATGGGCTGGCCTGGGAAGTGATGTTGGGTGATTTTGGGGCTCGGGCAGGTGGTCCGGGGCTCTGCCTGTGTCCCTGTGTTGGCCGGGGACCAGCAGGAATGAATTCCTGGCAGAACTGTGGGTCTGACAGCAGAGCCAGCCTGGGGGGGCCCTGGGGCCCTGGGGCTCTGGGCTGCTCTTAGGACCCTGAGGGAGCTAGGACAGGAAAGAGAAATGGGGAGGGGTCTGTGGAGAGAGGGGCATGGGCCTGTGGCAGAGTTGAGAAACTGATGGCCAGAGAGGCCATGCCTGGTCCAAGGCAGGCACAAGGTGAATCCCAGGTCAGTTTGCCCATACCTGTGTCCCAGTCTCTACCTGTCGCTGGGCTTGGGGAGGGGTGCTGGCACCATGACCTCACTGATAGGAAATGAGGGGTCCTGGTGTGCAGCTGTCATCTGGGCTGAACCGGCTGATAACTGGGGGCTGGAAACCAAGGGTCCCCCAAAAAGGAGATCTGGGAGGACTTCCTGGAGGAAGAGACTTTGCACTGGTAAGAGTGAGGGAGGGCTCTGTCCATGTGAGAGGCATGGCCTTTTCTGACAAGTGGAGGCTGGGATTGTTGGGTTGGGGGGCGCTAAGGGTGGGCCCTGCCCAGCTTCCCAGCCTCCTCTGTGAGGCCGGAGGGAGGGGGGCCTGGTGAGTCTGGAATCACACAGGGTGGGGTTCCCAGGAGAGTGAGCCCAGGACCTGTGGGTACTAGGCAAGGCCGGAGAGGACCCACGAGGGAGGCCCAAGCTGGAATGGCGTCCACTCTGGATGTGGGCATTTGGATGGGCTGTGGAGAGTCCGGCCCTGTCCTGCGAGCACTGCGTAGCCTGGGCTGTGCTGAGTGTGGCCAGCCGGTGAGGGGCTGTGTGCTGGCTGGAGGGCACCTGGGAGCCACCTCCTGAGGCACTGCCACGCCACCTTCCCCACGCAGCCTCCCCTAAGGCAGAGTCAGGGCCAGGAGCCGGGCAGCCCTGGGAGGAGGGGACGGGCAGGGGCTACAGCCTCTGCGCTGAGGTGTGACCTTGAGCAGCTCCTGGTCTTCCCTGGCCTCAGCTTCCTCACCTGTCAAGTGGGGGAATAGAGGCCCCTGCCTCCCGGGTTATGAGAGGACTTAGGATGGCACATGTGTGGGGTGCCCTTCGGGGCCTGCCCCGGACCCCCAGCTCAGAGCTTTGCAGGCATTTAGACTCTGGTGAGAAGAGGCTGAGCCCAGGGCATCCCTGTGTCCTGCCCCCAAACGCGAACACGCAGGCACTCAGGAACCTGCAGGAACTGTGGAGTCAGCGCAGTGAAGACGTGTGACCGGTGCGAGGCAGACACCCATCACGGCAGGTGCCCCCGAGAATTCCGGGCAGAGCCCATGTTGCTCTGTCTTCAGCCCCATAGCTAGTTGGTTTCTGAATTTTGTTTTTTGGAAACTGCACTGAACTGATTCACACCGATGAGCAGCTGCCGACAGTGACAGCGTCCAGCATTCCTCTGGGCGCCTTCAGTTAGACCGAGAGAGACAGGAGTGGGGATGTTTTAGTTATCAAAGCTGGCTCCCGGGTCTGGATGCCAGGGTCAGGCATGGGGGCTCCTGCAGCGAGCTCTGGGGGTCTCAGTGGAGGGGGCAGGGCTCTGGTCGTTCTGCTCCACCACGTGCTAGAAGGAGGGGCCCCGGGGCCATGGCTGGCATTGGGCCCCACCCACTGCCTCCCTCGGACGGCTGAATGGTGTGGGTCATCCCCTCCTGTTCTCCTCTGACCTGCCTCCTTCCGGAGTTCTGAACCTGGCGTTTGATACCCGATGGACAATAAGGGCTCCCCACGGGGCTGCTCCTCAGGGCTCAGGATCTTCAGTCAGGCAAAGGCTCCCCAAGTTCCAGAGGTGCCGTCCTGGACTCCTGAGGCTGCCCGCCTGCCTCCGCAGGTCCTGTGTGTGCGAGTGGGAGTGAGCCGTGTGCTCCGCAGACACCTGACCTGTGCGCTCATGACGGCCTCTCCTTTGCACGTGGCCTCCACTTGGCTGTCCCCCTCTCCCTGGCTGCCGACCTCCCAGTGCCCAGTTATGCCCAGGTCTCTGCCCACCTCAGCCCACACTGGGCGGGGAAATGCTGGCGCAAAACCTGGCTTATTGGGGTTGCAGCCAAGTAGCCCTGGATTCTTCCTACCACTCCCCTACCCGAGAGAGGACCTGCTCACCTCCCCACCCTCGGGGTCTGTGCCCGACGCCTCTCTCTGCGGTTGGCACGGCTCATCCTCTGGCTGGGGCATGTGACACCTGGCCAAGGATGTGGCGTCTGAGGCTCCCCCATCTGTCTGCCCAGCTCCTTGCCCTTCCCTGCGTGGGGCCCGTCCCAGGAGAGCCTGCCCTGACCCTTCCCACCTGCGGTCATCTGTCCCCTCCCAGGCTGCCGGCCTGGTCTGCACGGTTGAGCTTCAATCCACAGCGGAGGCCTTGGGCTGTGCTGCTGTCTGTCTATCCATCCGTAAATCCATCTATCCCCTGCCAGCTCCTTCCCTCTGCACCCCTGGCTCAGCCGTGCCATTCCTGGTTGGCCCTGGAGGTCCTATTTGCTGGTCCTTGAGTTTCCCACTGATTGTGAAGAGACAATAATTGTCCAGAGGGGATCGAAGGGGCGCCTGTGCGGAGCTGGTCCACACTCTGAGGCCCCGGCCTCGGCTGTTGGTCGGGGGGGTTTTCCACTTGTTGTTGACAGAGGCGCCTCCCATGGCAGTGGGGTGCAGGGTCTCCCCTG
Source organism: Pan paniscus (assembly GCF_029289425.2). Lineage (NCBI taxonomy): Eukaryota > Metazoa > Chordata > Mammalia > Primates > Hominidae > Pan > Pan paniscus. The sequence goes on along the minus strand of NC_073249.2, from coordinate 225,835,623 downwards.
GGGATGTGAGGCTGGTGAGGGCGGAAGGGGAGCAGGTAGGGGCCCGGGGCTCTCCAGATCTACCACCCCACCACCTCGCTGGCTCTTCTTGCCCGGAGCTCAATGCAGGGATCCCCGTGCCTGACCCTGGCATCCACAGACCCGGGGGCCAGCTTCGAGGAGGCGCTGCTGGCTCTGATGGAGGTGGTGACATGGGGTTCTGGAGACTTGGGGGCCGCTCATCCTTCTTCCTGTGGGCTCCACCATATTCATCCTTGGGGGATTAATCTGAAGCTGTCCGTAGAAGCTGGACTGGGACCCTCAAGCCAGCCCTGGGCTGGGGCCAGCCAGGCCCTTTCTGCCTCGGAACTGCTGCACCTGCTGCCCGTAGTTGGCTCTTGCCAACTCAAGTTCAAGCATAGCAGGCCAAGTCCCCCCCACCCCCAGGCAACCCCTTTGTGCCCTCTCCCCACTACCCCCTCCTGTGCTGCCTCCCCAGTAGGCTGGGTACAGTTATGGGGGTGGGGGCGGGCACAGCAACAGTAACCTGCCTCCCCACTCCCCGCCATCTCTGGTCATTGGTCAGGAGCTCATCAGTGCTGAGTTAAGGACTCAGACAGGCCCCCCGCCCCAGCCCCTACCTCACATCCCTCTCAGCTGACCCCAACTCCTCCCCAAGACTTGGATCCCAAAGGAGCCAGTGTCTGGGGGGCATCCAGGCAGCACCCACCTCTTGTCCTTCCTCCCGCTGCTCAATTCCACTTTCAGCCCCCTGCCCCGTGATTTCAGGACAAAGCTCCCCAGGTGCAGGTCTGAAAGCTTCCACCTCCTTCGAGAGGTGGGTGTGGGGGCCTGTGGGGCCCAGTGATGCTGGCAAGGGGAGAAGGTCCAGGCAGGGGCGGGGTTGCGGATCCACAGTGGGATGCGGGGCTGAACGGTTATGTCCCGGTAGGTAGGGGCTGCAGAAAGAGCCCCGAGGGCTGGGGAGTCCCGGAGCTGGACCACAGGAAGGGCCTCAAGTCCGCCTGCCAGGTCCAGCTTCTCAGGACCCCAGGGCTGGGGCACACTCTTTGCACCCCGCTTTACAGATGAGGAAACTGAGTCAGAGAGGGAGAGTTTAAGGGCAGGCTTCAAGCTGACCTCTGACCCAGAGACCCCCATTTTGAAAAATCTCTTCTTCAGGCCTCAGGCCTGGAGGGCTGTGGGAGCCGCTCCTCTCTCGATTGGAGGGTGGAGTGATTGATCAATCGATTCATTGCCTTTGCCCCCATCAGTATCTCTTCCCCCTTGGGACTCCTTCTGAGGAGTGTTGAGTGTGTATCTGGTTTTTTGTATTTTCCAGAATGCTGTGTTGTTCTGGTGCGAGTATTTTAATCACTATTAGTGGGGTGCAAACGTTTTGGCCTTAGTATCCCTTCACACTTTTTTTTTTTTTGAGACAGAGTCTCACCCAGGCTGGAGTGCAGTGGTGCGATCTCGGCTCACTGCAACCTCTGCTTCCCGGGTTCAATCAATTTTCCTGCCTCAGCCTCCTGAGTAGCTGAGATTACAGGCATGCGCCACCACGCCTGGCTAATTTTTGTATTTTTAGTAGAGACGGAATTTCACCATGTTGGCCAGGCTGGTCTCGAACTCCTGACATCAGATGATCCACCCTCCTTGGCCTCCCAAAGTGCTGGGGTTACAGACGTGAGCCACTGCATCTGGCCCCAACACTCTTAGCAGCTGTTGAGAAGCCCAAGGAACTTTGGTTTTGGGGTGCTGTCTGTAGTGTGTGCTGGAGCAGGCTTGCACGTGCTCACCAGAGCCTACGGTAGCATCTCCAGTAATCTCATCAGCTGGTTGTTGGACACAACCATTATTCAAATCAAATTAAAGTAATTAAATTATGTAAAACACAGAAATAGTATAAAAAGCAAAGGAAATAAATACTCAAAATGTATTGCTTCCTAATTATTTCTAGCTTACTGTGATCCATGCTGTTATCTGGGTGCAGTCTGTGTGTGTCTGTCTAGTGGAAATGCCGTATGATACTGTCCATCTCCTCCCCACTCTGTGCTCTGTGGGCTCAAGTGGGAATGTTTACACCACATGTTTACACCACCTTCATGAAAAAATATGAAAATATTCATGAAGTCTTATTGAAAATAACAACAGGCCAGGCGCAGTGGTTCACGCCTATAATCCCAGCACTTTGGGAGGTCAAGGCAGGAGGATCACCTGAGGCCAGGAGTTTGAGACCAGCCTGGCCAACATGGTGAAACCCCGTCTCTACTAAAAATACAAAAATTAGCTGGGCGTGGTGGCGCATGCCTGTAATCTCAGCTACACAGGAGGCTGAGGCGGGAGAATTGCTTGAACCTGGGAAGCAGAGGCTGCAGTGAGCCAAGATCACGCCACTACACTCCAGCCCAGGCGATGGAGCAAGACTTTATCTCAAAAAAAGAAGAAAAGAAAAGGCCAGGCGCAGTGGCTCACGCCTGTAATCCCAGCACTTTGGGAGGCTGAAGGAGGAGGATCACCTGAGGCCAGGAGTTTGAGACCGTCCTGGCCAACATGGAAACCATGTCTCTACTAAAAATACAAAAATTAGCCGGGCATGGTGGCAGGTGCCTGTAATCTTAGCTACTCGGGAGGCTGAGGCAGGAGAATCGCTTGAACCCAGGAGGTGGAAGTTGCAGTGAGCCGAGATCGCGCCAGTGCACTCCAGCCTGGAGGACAGTGCAAGACTCCACCTCAAAAAACAAACAAACAAACAAAAACCCATAAACTAATGACATGTTAGTAGAAATAACATGTTAACATTTTATGAAAAATACTTTCAAAACAAAAAAATCCAGTGAGAAGAGGGACGTGGCTTTGCAGTTTTGCAGTCTCTTGAATGTTTGTCTGCATCTGCGTTGCATCTGTCACAGTGTGTTTTGGTTGAAATCAGTGAAGAGATCTGGCCTCACAGGGCTGAGCCGCCTTTTCAGGTAATCATGGACACTCTTCTCTGATGGTACACCCGGACTGGATGAATGGTAGAGTTTCTTACAGGTTGTTGCGATAACAGAATCTGAAACAGTGCCAATGGACTTTTTGTATTGTTACATTATCATCTGTTGTGTTACATTATCATCTGTTGTGTTACATTATCATCTGTTGGTCTGTTTTTACTTTGTTTTTTGTTTTTGTTATGTTTTGAGAAAGGGTCTTGCTCTGTTGCCCAGGCTGGAGTGCAGTGGTACCATCATAGCTCACTGTGGCCTCAAACTCCTGGCCTCAAGTGATCCTCCCACCTTAGCCTCCTAAAGTGTTGGGATTACAGGCATGAGCCGCTGTACCTGGCCCTGTTTTTCACTTTGAGTGGAAATTTACCTGTGCATAATTTTGGAAGACCATGTTTTGGTATTAATAATTTGAAAAATATTGGTTTACTGAGTTATGCAGATTTTTCAAATCTTGACACATTTTATTAAATATTATCCCAAAATCACATTATTATCACCCCGATCTCACGATAAAAGCCTTTAAATATTTGGAAGCTGATAGACTCACAGTGATGAATACAAGTTTTCCAAAATGCTGATTTTTACCTAAGCCTGAATTTTATTATTGGCAACAGATCCTGCAATTTGCTGTTTTGTGTTGTTTTGGAGAGGGTTTTATTTAGTTTTGTTTGTTTGTTTGTTTGTTTGTTGTTTGTTTGTTTTAGAGGCAAGGTCTTGCTCTGTCCCCCACGCTGGAATGCAGTGGCACCATCACAGTTCACCGTAACCTCGAACTCCTGGGCTGAAGCAATCCTCCTGCCTCAGCTTCCTGAGTAGCTGGGACCACAGGCACATCCCCCCACACCCAGCTATTTTTTTTAAAGAGATGGGATCTTGCTCTGTTGTCGCTGCTGTTCTTGTTACAAGGCCACCAGGTTGGTGTGCCCTCTGCACAGTAACCAACCGATACACGGAGACAGCAGGGTTTGCAGCAGAGAAAGCTTAATGATTGCAGGTGCCAAGCAAGGAGATGGGAGGAGACCCTCAAATCCACCTCCCCTGGAGTTCTGGGCTGGGGTTCTTAAGGAGATTATGGAGGGTGAGGGGCTGGAGAAGCTGGGCTCACTGACTGGTTGGGGTAAGGGGGATGAAATCAGGAGGTGGAAAATGCATTTGCTGGTGAGTCAGCTCCTGTGAGGTCCTTCCCACCAGCTGGCATCAGTAATTTTACTGTTATGCAGGACCTGAAAGAGTATCTCAGATGGAAATCAACCTTTTACAATGTTTAAGTTGTTCTCTCTATGGTAGTTAGGGGAACTATGATCTTGGGATGGGGTCTGTGTGATTCTGGGGCAGTAGGCAGCAACAGTTATGAGGAGAGGTCAGAGAGCCAGCCCACCTCGTCGTGACGCTGCCTGCACCACCAGCTTAGTTCATTTTCCCTTCTCCCCCTCCCTTCTTCTCTGAATAATTTTATAAAGTTTACAGGAGTGATTTCAGCCTCAAACCCTGTCTTCAAGTGGTGCTCCCACCCTGGCCTCCCAGCATGAGCCTCTGTGCCCGGCCTATTTATTTTTAAATTTCATTTTTAAATGTATATATTTGACAGATTATAGTTGTATATATTTATGAGGTAGATAGTGATGTTATGATTTTTAAATACAATCATTTCAGTTTAAATCAAGCTAATTAACATAACCATCACCTCAGATATTTACCATCTTTTGTGGTGAGAACATTTGACATGTACTCTTAGCAGTTTTGAAATGCACGAAACTCTATTATTAATTATATTCACCATGCTGCACAACAGAACTAAAAAATCCCCCCAAACCACAAAACATACCCTTCCTGTCTAACTGAGGCCTGGCACCCTTTGGCCATCATCTCCCCATTCCCCAAACCCTGGCCTCTAGGGACCAGCTTTCTACCCTGCTTCTATGAGCTCAGGTGTTTTAGATTCTACATATAAGTGAGAAGATGTGGTATTTGTCTTCTGTGGTTTGGCTTATATCACTTAGCTTGATGTTCTCCAGTTCCATCCATGTTGTTGAAAATGACAGAATTTCTTCCTTTTTAAAGGCTGAGGCCAGGTGCGGTGGCTCACAGCTATAATCCCAGCACTTTGGGAGGCTGAGGCAGGCAGATCACTTGAGATCAGGAGTTTGAGACCAGCCTGGCCAACATGGCAAAACCCCATCTCTACTAAAAATACGCAAAATTAGGCCGGGCGCGGTGGCTCATGCCTGTAATCCCAGCACTTTGGGAGGCCGAGGCGGGCGGATCACGAGGTCAGGAGATCGAGACCATCCTGGCTAACACAGTGAAACCCTGTCTCTACTAAAAATACAAAAAATTAGCTGGGGATGGTCGCGGGCGCCTGTAGTCCCAGTTACTCGGGAGGCTGAGGCAGGAGAATGGTGTGGACCCGGGAGGCGAAGGTTGCAGTGAGCTGAGATTGCTCCACTGCACTCCATCCTGGGCAACAGAGCAAGACTCCGTCTCAAAAAAACAAAAAACAAAAAACACAAAATTAGACGTGCGTGGTGGCGGCCACCTGTAATCCCAGCTACTCAGGAGGCTGAGGCAGGAGAATCACTTGAACCCAGGAGGCGGAGGCTGCAGTGAGCGGAGATCGCGCCACTGCACTCCAGCCTGGGCGATAGAGTGTGACACTCCGTCTCAAAAAAAAAAAAAAAAAGAAAAGCTGAATAGTATTTCGTTGCTTGGGCGCATGCACACACACATATTTACACACACATATGTAACACACACACATACATACACACACACACATATATACACATGCACACATACACATATACATACACACATATACACACACATACACCCCCCCACACACATTTTCTGTATCCACTCATCCACTGATGGACACTCAGGCTGATTCTGTAACTCGGCTGTTGCGAACAGTGTGGCAGTGGACATGGAAATGCAGGTCTCTTCAACACGTTGATTTCATTTCCTTTGGAAGTATACGCAGGAGTGGGGTTGCTGGATCTGCTCTGCTGGTTTTTAGGTGGCAGCTTTAGATAGGGTCTGCCTCTGTTGCCAAGGTTGGAGTGCAGTGGCATGATCTTGGCTGACTGCAATTTCTGCCTTCTGTGCTCAAGTGATTCTCCTGCCTCAGACCCCCAGGTAGCCGGGATTACAGGCACGTACCACCGCGCCTGGCTAATTTTGGTGTGTTTTTTTTGTAGAGATGGAGTTTCACCATGTTGCCCAGGCTGGTCTGAAACTCCTCAGTTGAGCAATCCACCTGCCTTGGCCTCCCAAAGTTCTGGGATGACAGGAGTGAGCCACTGCGCCGGGCTCATGCATTTTTGAGGAAACGCCAGTGCAGCACACAGCCGGCAGCACCGCAGTGTCTCAGCTGTCTTTCCAGGAAAGTCCTGCTCCCCACTATACAGTGGGTCCCCCAGCTAATTCAGCTGGAGTCCCCGTCGCTCGAGAGCCTCCTCCCAGGAAAACGCCCTTTGCTATGGCAGCTTTCTGTTCTCCCTGGCTCCCTGCACGGAACTGAGCTTCGGTACAGTTCATCATTTGTGCTGTTTCAACAAAGACCTTCTTAGGGAAATGGCCTGTTCTCTGCTTTAATTCTGAGCATGCATTGGTGAAGGACACTGTATCTGAGCCGAGGCCCAGGGTGTCACCCATCAGAGCCTTTCACCATCTGTGCAGATGTCAGCGCGGGGAAGGGACACCTCCTTTACATAAAAACAGCTTAGACCTTGCAGGCTCCTGGAAGGTTCTGAGGACCCCAGGGTTATGTGGGCCACACTCTGGGGAGCAGTGTCTATGGCCCCGTGTTTGGCTAAGCACCCCATTCTGATCTTTACTTTCTCCACCCGGCACTAAGCTTTCCCTTCTTGCTTCTAACACTGAGTGGGGCTCCGGGGTGTCCCCCACCCCATGGCCTCCCAAAGTCCCTGGTTCGGGGCTGCCATGAGCAGCCTCCTGAGTCCCCATGGGGTCCTGGGGGCCTTTCCCTCCAGGTCAGAGTGGCGGAGTCCCCGGCCTACACACACGAGCTCGGCCCAGTGCTCCCACGCTGACCTAGGGCTGGCCCCTCGCGGTCTTCCCTTCCCTTGTCAAACACCCCTCCCTCTGTCTCCAGAGTGCCGGTGAGCCGGGCGGGCTCCACTCCCTCCATGAAGCTGGCCCCTGAGCGCAGATGTGCAGGCTGACATTCCTGCCCGCTGTGAGCATGGAGGGGCCTGGCTTCAGCCTCGCACTTCCTGACACGGTTGTGGGGTCGGGGCTGCTGGGTCCTTTGTCTCCCTGTGCGGCCAGGCCGGCAGGTGGGCGTAGCGAGGCGGGCTCCAGCAACCCCACCAGCTTGGGGGCAGCGGCTGAGCTTGCTGGGGCCTGTGGCTTCTCCGGGGCCTTAGGTGTGTGTTCCCTGCATCCGCTTAGTCCAGGGGTGGGAGCAGGGCCTCACAGAGGGGCCTTGGGCTGGGAGAGTGGGGAGGACTGTGGGCAGCCAGTGGCCCCTGGCAGAGTGGCAGAGGCCCAGCCATAGGCTCACTGGCATGGGGCCTGGTCTGCCTCCTATGCCCAGGACGTCTTGGCCGGGGGTCTCCATACCTGGGACCCACGTTCAGCCTGGAGACGGAAGTCAGGGTAGCAGGGATGTAGCAGGAGGTGGCCTGTGTGTGACAGCGGGTGCCGGTGGCGAGGGGCCCACCGGGTGGAGCTCCTGGGGGCGTTGAGGAGCTGGGCAGTGGGCTGCAGTGGGGCGCCCTGGGGCCAGGAGGGCAGCTGGGGCAGGCAGGCTGTCCCCTCACCCTCTGGGTCTCTAGTGGGGGCCTGGGGCCGCAGGTCTGGGAGGAGTCAGGTGCTGGGGGCAGCCGAACCCGCCCCAGCTCAGCCGCCCCTGCTGGTGGTTTCTCCGGGATAGGGTCCTGCCCTCTCTGGGCCTCAATCTCTCCCTCCTGAGAGTAGACTCTCTTGTGGGCTGGGTGGCCAGTGGGGCCTCAGGCCAGGAGGGAGAGGACGCCCCTCTGTGACATCTTTCCTGGAGAGGCTGAGGCTCCCACTTCTACCTGCCCTCAGGGGGCTTCCTGAGCCAGGGGATACCAGCCAAGGGTGTGGCACCCCACTTCCTGGGCACTGCCGCAGAAGGTGGGAGGGAGGATGGGTCAGAGGAGCAGGCCGGGGCTTGTGGGGGCCTCCGGTACCTCTGCTGGGAGCTCGCGATCCAAGGGACACAGCGGGAGGGGCCACCGCAGGTATTGAAACAGAAGCAGCCGGCGAGCCCTCCAGAAGTGGGAGCCCTCCAGAAGTGGGAGCCCTCCGGGAGTGGGAGCCCTCCGGGGGTGGGAGCCCTCCAGGGGTGGGAGCCGGCTTGGACTCGCTGGCCCTGAGCAGGTACCTGGGCTCTCCCTGTGGGTGAGAGCAGTGGGCGGGCAGGCTGGGAACTTAGGGCTGTAGGACCTGCTGAGTGGGTGCCATTTCATCCTCCGGGGGCTTCGAGGGCAGAGGTCCCTGCCTAGAGGAAGATCTGCTGGTCTGCGTGTGGCCGTTGCACCCTGGGCACTCGGCCCGGAGCTGGGCCTGGGCCTGGGCTGTGCTTCCTGATTCAGTGGGGACAGGGTCCAGGGGACCTCTCCACCCTGTCCCCAGCATGGCCCGGTCCAGCCTGGCCCCGAGTGACGTTGTCAGTGAGAGTTGCCCAAGGCAGCAGGTCCAGGGTCTGAGCAGAGGCTGAAGGCCTGGCACCGGCAATGTCCCCTTCTTAGGCCAGGGTCTGGGCTCCTGGGGATCGGCCAGCACTCCATGGCCAGGGCGGGGAGCAGCAGGCCTCGCTGGGGATGGCCCCATGACAAGACCAGCCGGTGCTCCTCTGACCTGTAGGCCCTCTCCAGCTCTCCAGGAGCCACAGAGACCAGTGTGGCTGGAAGTAAGGGCGCCACTCTGGGACCACGGTGGCTCTCAGGGCAGGACTGGGTGGGCAAGCGTGGACTGCATCTGTCCTGCACGGGGTCCTGCGTCTGGCTCGCCCGGTGCCGTGCTGTGGGGCCCACGCCAACGGCTGACCTCATGGTCCTCCGTGGCCTCGCCTAGGCTTGCGGCAGCCGACGTGGCATTGTTGCCTAATTAGGTTGGACTGTGCCAGCCCCAGCGGAGCCCACGCCCGGCCCTTACGCCGGCAGACGTGTCGGGGCACGGCTCCTGCACTCCCACTGCCGCAGGAACTGCTCAGGAACCTGCCGGTCTCCGGCTGGGACGGTGGCTGGATCAGCTCAAGCCTCCAGGGCCCTGAGGCTGAGGGGCTGAGTGCTCATTCCAGCCGCCTCGGGGAACCTGGGCTGGGAGACCCCATGCCTGGGGGTGAGCCTGGAGCCAGGGCAGTGCGGTGAGAGGCTCCGGAGAGAGGGCTGGGCACCACCAGGCTTGGGTGAGGAGGGAGGCCTCTGGTCGAGAGCAAGCTGGGAGTCCTGGGGGCCCCAGGGTGGGTGGCGGCCCAATGCCCTCTCCCTGCCATCTTCTGGGGCCAGGGCTGCCAGAGGTGCCGGGCCAGCCAAGTCTAGGTCTGTGCCGATTGGAGGGGGTGGGTGAGGCTGGAGGGCCAGGGCCTGGGGTGTGCAGGGTGAGGGGACAGGTGGCCAAGGGGCCCTCCTTCCTGGGGATTGGGTGCGAGGAGGGAGGCGAGGTCAAGGGTGGGGGTCCTACCTGCCAGGGCTGCTTCTAGGGCCCTGGGGAGAGAGACGTGCCGCCAGGAGCCTGCCCCTCCCAGCCCTGGCTGTTCTTCCCACCTGGCAGAGCATGGCTCTGTGTGTTTGAGGGCCCAGGACTCCTGATGTCCATCTGTGCTGGGCAGGCTGGGAAGAATCCAGGCCTAATGGCCAAGGCCTCCACCTGGCCCCTGTTAATCCCCTCCCCAGGGAGGGCACTCACCTCCCTGAGGGGCGGGCACCAAGGAAAAGGTGGCCAGAAAGGCTCTGAAAGGAGCTGGCCTGAGAGTGAGGAGTTGGCGGGTGGTGTGGTGGAAAGGCAGGTTCTGGGCAGGGAGGCTGAGCAGAGGCTGGTGGGACGGAACCCCTGGGCCAGGACGAGGAGGCTGTTTGGAGCCTGGGGCCCCTTCTTGGGAGCAGTGAGAGTTAGGGGTTTGGAGCTCAGCCAAACGGGGCTGCCCTTGGCAGACATTACCAGAGAGACCGAAGGGGCCTTGATTCACTGCATGGGCTGCGTGGTGACCAAAAGGGCTTGAGACCCTGGCCTCAGGAGTGACACTGGTGAGACCACAGGGCTGGAGAAAGGAGAAAGGGCTGCCCGCCATGCCTGCGGCTCCTCTTTGGGGCCGTGGGGGCCCATTGTGCTGTGAGGGCTGGCAAGTACCTCCTGTACCCAGCACAGCAGGAGGGGCTGGGGGGGCCAGCCTCAGAGACACCCCAGGCACCTCTTGCTTTGCAAATGTGCTCCTGGGAGACTGGCTGGTTTCTGTAAAGTGACTCCTGTTTTGCCTTTAAATTTCATCAAGCTGTGGGGAAAGTGTCAACACAGAGAAACAGCTGGAGCATGGAGGAAGCTGTGGCCTCGGGTCCCTGGTCTTCTGGCTTCCTCTGTGACTCCCCCAGAGACTTGGGGTTTCAGGGCAGGGTCCTGTGGCTCTCCTCCCCTGCCCTTTGGTTCTTCCCACCTGACTCTTCAGACACAGCTACCCAGCCCCACTGTGCTGGCCTATTTACCTATGAGGTGCAGTGAAGCTGGGCTGCAATGCAGCGCCTGCCAGCAGGGGTCACTGGGCACACACTGTGCTCCCTCCCCCGAGTTATGCACCTGCCTGGACAGACCTCACTCACCAACTCCCTCTGGCCTTCTTGCTCTCTCTAGGTGTGTGATGAGCTGCTGGCCCAGGCTACACCCCGACAAGGGACACCGGGGGCCCTGGGAGCAGAGGGACCTCGGAGCAGCCTCCTCCTGCCTCCTGTGGACGGCTGGCCCCAGCTGGTGATCCCAGCCAGTCCCAGCTTTCAGTTGCTGCCTGCACTGACAGTCCTCAGTCCCTCCATGATGGCTCCCCCGACAGCCGGCCCCCTTCCTGGCCCAGCTCTTCCGCCTGAGGACCCAGGGCCGGATCCGGAGAGCAGGTGGCTTTTCTTGAGCGCCAACATTCTGCCCGTGGGTGAGTGAGGCCCTGGCTACCCACACCAAGCCAGAGAACATTGTTCTTCTCCTGCTGAGTGCGTCTCTGTTTCCTGGAGCCCAGGGACAATACGGTTCAGGGTTCAGTTCAGTGATCCTGATGTCCCGTGATGTCACCTGGGGAGAACTGGGGCTCTGCTAGCACCCCAGGGCAGGTGGGGCCGCCACGTGCAGAGGAGCCTGGCGTGCAATTCAAGAGCTCTCAGTGTGTGTCCCTTCGTGTGGGCAGAGAGGGGGTGGGTTCATTCTTGGGGGACGGCTCTCTGCCCACCTGCTGCACTGGGGGGTCTGGGAGAGGTGCCCCTGCAGCTCACGATGCTTTCTTCTTGGTCGTGTTGTCACTGTCAGAAGGGCGAAGGCCTCCCGATGTGGCGGACAGCTCTGGGGTCTAGTGTGGAGACTTTGGGGTGTGGAGCTGGTCCCCTGAGCTCCTGAGCTTCTGCTGGGATGCCCTGGAGTGGCAGGCCTGTGGCTGGCTGCCTTGCGTGTGCATGTGCGTGTGTGTGTGCGCGCACACCGCTATCTGCTGCTTCTGCTCCCCCTGGGGGCCCCTGCTGCTCTCTGGGCGGCTGCTCCCAGGCAAGAACCATGGCAGTGGTGAGCGTGTGTGCGTGTTGCGTGTGTCTGCCTGCACTCGTGAGGGTCTGCACCTGTGCCTACATGGTGTGTGCCCAAGTGCGTGTGTGTGTGTGTGTGTGTGTGTGCTCATGCTCTGTGCATGCCTGTGCCTCGCAGAGGTGGCTCCGGCTTGTTAATGCCACATTCTCCAGATATGCCCAGACAGGTCTTCGCCATCTGAGGGTGGAGCTGCGCCTGTGGAGCTGCACACAGCCCCTGCCGGGCTTGGGGCCCTGGCTTTCAGAGCTGTCTGGAATGGACACCAGGAAAAGGGGAGACCAGATGGGGGAGGGGAGCAAGCTGCACCCCCTTCTCCAGAGCTTCCAGAGTCCTGGAGAGCTTCCAACTCTGGCAGGGCCTGGGGGCGGGAGGAGCCAGCGGTCCTATGTGCAGAAACAGTATCAGGTCCAGGGGCAACAGTTCCCAGGATAGGGGACTCCTGCTGTGTACCCTTCTGCTGCTGGCCCTGCCCCTCATCACAGTCCCTGCCTCTCCATTCCTACCCCTTGTTACTGTCCCCGCCCCATGCCTGGGTGGTGGATGCTGAGGGAGGGCAGTCTTGTGCTGGGTGCTGGGCCTACCCTCATCCTGGGGGCCTTTCTGGGAGGATCCTTCTTGGTTGAGCCTGAATCGTGTCCCTTTCCTTTGAGTCCGTGCCTGCCGCCACTGATGCCAGCTCAGTTACCTGTGCACATTAGGGTAGTGGTTGGCAAGGTGCCCTGGGTGGTGTGGGCCTCTGGCCTGCTCCAGGACAGGCTCGGCTCTGCCTGTTGGGTTTCGGGGTCCCAGGTTGGGGGGCTTGTATGGAGCCTCGTGCATTTACCAGGCGTCAGCTTCGTGCTGCCTCCTCTGGGACTCACGGCCATGGCTGCCGACAGTGAGGCCAGGCCCCACTCTGCAGATGAGGCGGTGAGGACCCCACAATGCTGGGGCTGGCACCTGGCTGCCGACTCTCTCATCTTCCTGGCTCACACCCTCAGCCCTGAAGCGGTGGGCAGTGATGGGGATGGGGGTCGGGTCCGCTTGGGAGTGCAGCTTGGGGGTGAATAACTGAGCACTCCGGCTGGGACTGGGGCAGGTGGACAGCAGGGGGCCCAGGTTGGGGGCCGTGGGACAGCACTGGGCCAGCTCCCTGCCCTGCTGGCCCCTCATGGCTGACAGCACACCCCGTCCCCTGTGCAGTTTGCCTTACCCCAGTTCTCGTGTATCCGTGGTAACGGGCTTTCATTTAGAGCAGCTTGATCCAGCTCCCGGGGCTAACGGGTGGGGGAGAATGCAAATGACTGCTGGGCACGTGGCCGGGCCCATGGCACAGGCTGGGGTGTGCACCCGGCCCCCACACTCAGTGCCCTGGGCCCGGGGTCCCCTGCTGGGCATGACGAGGGTCTGAGCTGCCCAGACAGTGCACTCTCCAGGCTCTGGGAGCCTTCACTCCTGATCCCTGAGCCTCTCAGTGCCTGGGGCCGGATGCCAGAGGTAGAGGGTCAGAGCCCGCCGTGCAGGCTTGCCTGGACGCACACTGCCACCCTCCCACAGCAGGGAGGGTCCCCAACTCCCCCGTCCGGAGGGGCTGTCACAGGAGCTGCCCCTGGGAGGCGCCTGGAGGTCTTTCCCGTCCGTCAGGTGGGGAGGGGTCTGTGGCAGTGCTCCCTTCTCTTCCCGGTGCACACACGGGCTGGGTGGAAGAACCTGGGCACCCTGCCTGCCTGTTACCCACCAGTGCCCATGGCTGAGCTTCAAGTGCCCACCCCTTGCCCCCTCCCGTCCCTGAGGTTGGGGCCGTGTTTCCCTCTGGGAGGATTGAACAGCTTGGATGTGGGGCCCCACTGAACTCAGAGGTGGGAGCCTTCTTCGGGCTGCCCCCTAATACTGAGCCAGCAAGGGTAAATGGGGGTCCTCCTTCCACTCTTCCCCTTCCAGATTGGCTCCCGGCCCCCGCTGTGTACGTGCTCAGGTGTCCGGGGAGGACCAGTGTGCTGTGGTTGGGTGGTGGTGCTGGGAGCAGAGGCAGGCAGGTTTTGTGGGGCTGACTGCATGTGCACCTGGGGCTGCTGGTGGCCTGGCCTCCCTGGCATCTCCATGTGGATGAGGCTGGCAGCATGGCCCTACTTGGCCAGGGGCTGCTGAGGCCCATCTGGACCGGTGTGCTCCTGTCCCCTGGAGTACTCCAGCGGGAGGCTGTGGCTCTCGGGGTTCAGGGCTGCTGGAGTATGTGTCCCCCCATTCTCACTGAGCTGGAGCTGGAGTGGCTCAGTCTCGGTACCTTGAGGCTGGCACAGGTGGGAACGGTGTGTCCGCACAGCAGGAGCCTCCCCGGGGGCTTTCTGACTTCAAAGTGCACTCAGATCTGCGTTTTCCTTCTGACTCTACACCGGCTCTTATGTTGGCGGCTCTTGTATGTTTCTTTTTTCCCTGATCATGAAAGCAAGACTCACTCAGAGGAGATGCTTTGGAAAATACAGAAAAAGACAAGGGAGAAAATCAGACCAGCCATTGCCATCCACCTCTCCCCGCTCCTTCGTGGCTTTGGGTGCCTGGGTTAGGCAGAGCCCCTGCCTGCTCCCCAACCCCCTCAGAGCCATCGACTCCCTCCACGGATGTGCCCACACTGGGGGTCCCGGGTGATGTTGGCCGTTTGGTCCCTTCGAACCTTTGAATTTTCCCCTGGAGCCCGGCTTTGAGTGTCTGCCTCATGCTCCGAGGGGCAGCAGTGCAGTCTCCCCCGGGCACCGAGGAAACTCGACGCGCTGCTGCCATCAACATCGCAGGAGTTTCCTTCACAGGCATCGCGCATCCGGCTTCGTGGCGGGTCTCCCGTTGTTTCCTTGGAGGCTGCGGGTCTCCCAGGGTGGCGTTTGATGTATGTGCACCGAGCTCTTTGAGGCTCCCACCTTCAGCTTCTTACTGAGCAACCAAGGGAGGTGGCTGGGTGTGCCAGGGGCCGGCGGGGGCCGCGCCTGGGCAGGGGGCACCGTGCCTTCCCCGGGTCAGTCCCTGCCTGAAGCCAGGTCAGAGGCTTTTCTAGAAGGAGGCAGGACACACGGACTCACCTTCACAGCCGTCTACGACCTGGGAAGGTGGCCCCAGCTCCTTGTGCCGTGGGGCCCCTTCTCTCCCGGGCACCCACAGGGCCTCTGGCAGGGGCGTATTTCCCCCATGCACAGGTTCCTTATCTGTCTCCACAGCTGTATCCAGAATGCAGTCTGGTTGTGGAAAGCAAAATTAAACGCTGCCTTTGTAGACAAAGCAGCTGCCGCCAGGTGCGGGCGGCACAAGCTCCGTCACTGGCCTCGGGGGCCCTGACTCTCCTTGGAGACGCAGAACCCTGGACACTGGGCCGTGGGACCCTCCAGTCCCGGAAGGGCCAAGTGTGGCAAGGGCCTGGCTTCCAGCAACCCCCTTCCCCCCACAGCCAGCAGAGGAGCCCCAGGCTGCCCGGGCTGCCAGCCGCACTAAAAGTGGGGAGAGCCTCGCCGGTTGTGTCCCCACTCTGGGGCCATGCAAGCTCCTCTCGCTGGTGCCACGCGCACTGATGATGTGCTTCACCTGGAAATCGAGGCTCCCTGTGGAAACCACCCCCGGGCAGGATCAGCTGTGGGTTGTGTATGTCCTCGGGCACCCATGCTGTACCCAGGCTGCCCAGGAGAGCTGAGCCCGCACGGGAAGGCAGGCCTCTAGAAGTGTGTCCCCGTGGCCCAGAGCTGGCTTCTCAGGGGGGATTTGTTCTGAGAAGTCCGTGGCCTGCGAGCCTCAGCATGCAGCAGGCCGGGCAGAACACCGGGGCCCAGGGACTTGGCTTTGTCAGCAGCAGGAGGCAGGTGCACTGACCTGGATGGTCCTGCCCGGGCTGCCGAGAAGTGGGCAGTCCAGGAGCTCTGCTGGGAGGAGGGGTGGAGCTCACCAGGACGAAGGAGAGCATGTGGAAGATGGTCCCGGGGGTGAGGACCTTTCCTCCAGGAACCCCTGTCACCTGCGGACAGTGAGCAGGCCAGAGGCCGGGCAGGGGCTGTGGGGGGTGGGGCCCGGTTGCTGCCTCTTGCAGGGAGGGCACCTGGGCTCAGGTGTTTCCTCAGAGAGGTTAGGGAAGTGAGGCTCACGCCCAGGGGTCCCCGGGTTCTGGGCTGACCAGCGCTCTCACACCACCCTGGGTAGTCAGAGGGCACCAGCAAAGCTGTTTTAGGTTCCAAATGGCTGGAGGCTGGAGGCACGTGTTAGTGAGGCGGGGATAGCAGGCGCAGGGGCCTCTCTTTGCAGGGACTGGGGAAGGGGCCAGGGACCTCAATGGGGTCCCTGGGGAGGACAGAGGTGGGAATAGTTGCTGGCTGGCAGGGCCCGAGTGCAGCGTGACACGGCTCTCAGAGCCCGCAGCACGCCTGGCCAGCTATGATCTCCAGGAGGGGAGACTGGGTTTCCAGGGTCCTTTGATGGCTGTGGAATACAGCCAGGGTGGAGAAGATGATGAACTGTGGGCAGCTGGGGTCCAGAGCCCCTGCGATGGGAGGCTCAGCTCAGCCTGGAGTGAGTGGCCCCACACCTGGGGGGCTCAGCTGGGAACACCTGGTCTGCCCAGTGTGGGGCTGAATTTGCTGCTGAGACTTGGGCTCTCATTATCTCTCTCCCTCTGGCCAGGAAAAGAGTGAGGGCCCCTCCTCCCTTCCTCCCTCCTCCCTCCTCCCCTCCTCCCTTCCTCCCTCCTCCCTTCCTCCCTCCTCCCTTCCTCCCTCCTCCCTCCTCCCCTCCTCCCTCCCTCCCTCCTCCCTTCCTCCCTCCTCCTTTCCTCCTTCCTCCCTTCCTCCCTCCTCCCTCCTCCCTTCCTCCCTCCTCCCTCCTCTCCTCCTCCCTCCTCCCTTCCTCCCTCCTCCCTCCTCCCCTCCTCCCCTCCTCCCTTCCTCCCTCCTCCCTTCCTCCCCTCCTCCCTCCTCCCCTCCTCCCCTCCTCCCTCCTCCCCTCCTCCCTCCTCACCTCCTCCCCTCCTCCCTCCTCCCTCCTCCCTTCTTCCCTCCTCCCCTCCTCCCTTCTCCCTCCTCCCTTCCTCCCTCCTCCCTTCCTCCCCTCCTCCCTCCTCCCCTCCTCCCCTCCTCCCTCCTCCCCTCCTCCCTCCTCCCCTCCTCCCCTCCTCCCTCCTCCCCTCCTCCCCTCCTCCCTCCTCCCCTCCTCCCCTCCTCCCTCCTCCCTTCCTCCTTCCTCCCTTCCTCCCTCCTCCCTTCCTCCCTCCTCCTTTCTCCCTCCACCTTTCCTCCTTACTCCCTTCCTCCCTCCTCCCTTCCTCCCTTCCTCCCTTCCTCCCTCCACCTTTCCTCCCTCCTCCCTTCCTCCCTCCTCCTTTCTCCCTCCACCTTTCCTCCCTCCTCCCTCCTCCTTTCCTCCTTCCTCCCTCCCTTCCTCCCTCCTCCCTTCCTCCTTCCTCCCTTCCTCCCTCCTCCCTTCCTCCCTCCTCCCTTCCTCCCTCCTCCTTTCTCCCTCCACCTTTCCTCCTTCCTCCCTCCACCTTTCCTCCCTCCTCCCTTCCTCCCTCCTCCTTCCTCCCTCCACCTTTCCTCCTTCCTCCCTCCACCTTTCCTCCCTCCTCCCCTCCTCCCTTCCTCCCTCCTCCCTCCTCCCTTCCTCCCTTCCTCCCTTCCTCCCTCCACCTTTCCTCCCTCCTCCCTTCCTCCCTCCTCCTTCCTCCCTCCTCCCTTCCTCCCTCCTCCCTCCTCCCTTCCTCCCTTCCTCCCTTCCTCCCTCCACCTTTCCTCCCTCCTCCCCTCCTCCCTCCTCCCTTCCTCCCTCCTCCCTTCCTCCCTCCTCCCTCCTCCCTTCCTCCCTCCTCCCTTCCTCCTTCCTCCCTTCCTCCCTCCTCCCTCCTCCCCTCCTCCCTTCCTCCCTTCCTCTCTCCTCCTTCCTCCGTCCTCCCTCCTCCCTCCTCCCTTCCTCCCTCCACCTTTCCTCCCTCCTCCCTTCCTCCCTCCTCCTTTCTCCCTCCACCTTTCCTCCCTCCTCCCTCCTCCTTTCCTCCTTCCTCCCTTCCTCCCTTCCTCCCTCCTCCCTTCCTCCTTCCTCCCTTCCTCCCTCCTCCCTTCCTCCCTCCTCCCTTCCTCCCTCCTCCTTTCTCCCTCCACCTTTCCTCCTTCCTCCCTCCACCTTTCCTCCCTCCTCCCTTCCTCCCTCCTCCTTCCTCCCTCCACCTTTCCTCCTTCCTCCCTCCACCTTTCCTCCCTCCTCCCCTCCTCCCTCCTCCCTTCCTCCCTCCTCCCTCCTCCCTTCCTCCCTTCCTCCCTTCCTCCCTTCCTCCCTTCCTCCCTCCACCTTTCCTCCCTCCTCCCTTCCTCCCTCCTCCTTCCTCCCTCCTCCCTTCCTCCCTCCTCCCTCCTCCCTTCCTCCCTTCCTCCCTTCCTCCCTCCACCTTTCCTCCCTCCTCCCTTCCTCCCTCCTCCCTTCCTCCCTCCTCCCTTCCTCCCTCCTCCCTTCCTCCCTCCTCCTTTCTCCCTCCACCTTTCCTCCTTCCTCCCTTCACCTTTCCTCCCTCCTCCCTTCCTCCCTCCTCCTTCCTCCCTCCACCTTTCCTCCTTCCTCCCTCCACCTTTCCTCCCTCCTCCCCTCCTCCCTCCTCCCTTCCTCCCTCCTCCCTTCCTCCCTCCTCCTTCCTCCCTCCACCTTTCCTCCTTCCTCCCTCCACCTTTCCTCCCTCCTCCCCTCCTCCCTCCTCCCTTCCTCCCTCCTCCTTCCTCCCTCCACCTTTCCTCCTTCCTCCCTCCACCTTTCCTCCCTCCTCCCCTCCTCCCTCCTCCCTTCCTCCCTCCTCCTTCCTCCCTCCACCTTTCCTCCTTCCTCCCTCCACCTTTCCTCCCTCCTCCCTTCCTCCCTCCTCCCTTCCTCCCTCCTCCCTTCCTCCCTCCTCCCTTCCTCCCTCCTCCTTTCCTCCTTCCTCCCTCCACCTTTCCTCCTTCCTCCCTCCTCCCTCCTCCCTCCTCCTTCCTCCCTCCACCTTTCCTCCTTCCTCCCTCCACCTTTCCTCCCTCCTCCCTTCCTCCCTCCTCCCTTCCTCCCTCCTCCTTTCCTCCTTCCTCCCTCCACCTTTCCTCCTTCCTCCCTCCTCCCTCCTCCCTCCTCCTTTCCTCCCTCCTCCCTTCCTCCCTCCTCCTTTCCTCCCCTCCTCCCTCCTCCCTTCCTCCCTCCTCCTTTCCTCCCCTCCTCCCTCCTCCCTCCTCCCTCCTCCCTTCCTCCCTCCTCCTTTCCTCCCTTCCTCCCTCCTCCCTTCCTCTCTCCTCCTTTCCTTCTTCCTCCCTCCACCTTTCCTCCTTCCTCCCTCCTCCCTCCTCCCTTCCTCCCTCCTCCTTTCCTCCCTTCCTCCCTCCTCCCTTCCTCTCTCCTCCTTTCCTTCTTCCTCCCTCCACCTTTCCTCCTTCCTCCCTCCTCCCTCCTCCTTTCCTCCCTCCTCCCTTCCTCCCTCCTCCTTTCCTCCCCTCCTCCCTCCTCCCTCCACCTTTCCTCCCTCCTCCCTCCTCCTTTCCTCCCTTCCTCCCTCCTCCCTTCCTCTCTCCTCCTTTCCTCCTTTCTCCCTCCACCTTTCCTCCTTCCTCCCTCCTCCCTCCTCCCTTCCTCCCTCCAAGGTCAGTGGTGACTCCCCAGGGCTTAGCCGTCACCTGTGGCTCTGTCTCCTGGGAGGCCTGGAGAGGCAGGGGTGGGTGGCTATGCAGGCTGCGCTGGCAGGCATGGCCCGAGGGTCAGGCTAGTCCCTTCTCCTAGTGTCCTGGAAACTGGCACTGAGTGGGCATATGCAGCCTTGTCCTGGGCACCGTGGCTCCTGGAGTCTGGTGAAGAGGGCAGGGTTGGTCTTCCTGGGCCAGGGTAGGTGGGGACCTGCAGGCAGGGGAGGGTGTGGGCAGCATGGCCCATCTGGTTAGAGTGTCCCAAGAGACCACCCAGCTGAGGCCTCGTGGGGAGCTCTGGGCCCAGGGTGCACCTTGGGTGGGGGTGAGCATGGGGACCTGAGGTGCTGCTGGGGCCCCTCCCCGGGGCTTTGCTCCCAAGACCCTTCCACAGTCCCCAGCCCAGACAGGGCCGCCAGGCCTCTCGCCTTCTGTGGGGCAGGGCAGCCCCCATGGGTCAGGTGCTCGGTGTTGCCCTGGGGCCCAGTGGGCAGGTGAGGGAGCAGCAAGGCCACAGCAGGTCCCCGGGTCATGGAGGGCTTGGCTGGGAGGGAGCAGGCTTGGGTTATGGCCCAGGGTCACTCTGCCAATTTCGGTGCCTTGGTGGGCTGCGAGCCCCTCCTCTCTGAGCACGGACTCCTGTTCCAGAGGCCCCCACATTCTCTAGGGTTGCTCCATGCAGTGCCCAGCCCCTACTCCTGTCCAAGACTGACTTAGACCTCCTCTGGCCAGCTGGACAGCTCTGCCCAAATCTCAAATTCATCATCCCTGAGGACTCAACCTCAGACCCTGACTCCAGGCCTCCCTGCTGGGCAAATAGCACCCACCGCAACTGGGGGGCCCAGATCCTGGGAACACCCTCCTGCCCACCATCTGACTCAGCCTGGGGGTTTCTCTCCTGTCCCATGTCCCCCTCTTTGCTCCACTCCTGCAGCCCCCACCCCTTCAGAACCACCCTCAAGTCATACCTGGCTAAGCAGGGGCCATAGCCAGATCGCCTGCTCCCTGCCTCTCTCTCTAGGGACAGGCAATACACACATGCACACGCACACATGAAGGCACACACATTTGTGCAGACATGCACATACACGTGTGCATACCACACACATACGTGCACACACATATGTATACCCACCCCCCCCACACATAGGGAAACACGTGTATATACAACACATGTTCACATGCACCCAAACCACACACGTGCACACACAGTACATGCACCCACGCACGTGGCCGTCCATCTCAGTGGTCTTCCAGAACTCGCCTCTCACCGCCTCCTCTTTGGCCTCGAAGGCCTTCCACGATCTGGCCCCTGCCTGCCTCTTCCACCCCACCCCAACTGAGCAGCCGCCAAGGTCCCTCCAGGCACGCCTGGCACCTACTGCCTCAGCATTAGTAAAGTTCTTGGCAACTTGGTTGTGTGCTGGCTTTGCAGGTCCCTGGGCTGAGGCCTCCCCCAGGGCAGGGTCACACTGCGCTCCCAGCCACCTGGCTCAGAGCCCTGGGGATGCTCAGAGCGTGCCTGTTGGCAGCCGTGGAAATGAGCAAGCGCGGAGATGAACGGTGCTCGGCAGACGGTGTGTGCTGGCGCCCGGCCCTGTGCAGGCGACAGTTGGTTTACAAGGAAGTGTGCACTGGGCCCGGCTGGCGTGGGGTAAGAAGAAAGGGCAGGGCCCAGTGTCCCTGGGTCCCACCAGTCTCTGCCCCTTGGCACCCCTGGGGCATGACTGTGAGGCCGAGGGGCCCAGGGTCAGCCCAGGTCAGCAGGAGGCCCAGGGGAGGGCCTGTCCAGGAGGCACTCCCTCCTGTACTGTCTCCCATGCCCCTGCCATGTCCCCTGCAGCTCACCTCCTGCAAAGGTGTGCACACTTGACCCTGGCCTCCATCAGAGAGGGCAGCGTGAGGGCTCTGGGTGTGGGTGCCCACAGGAAGGGGAGGGGGCTGGTGCTTCTCCACATCGTCTTTGCCGATTGCCCAAGAGAGAGCACCCCCGGCCACTGCGGCTAGGGCAGGTGAAGGTCCCTTCTTGCCCCCGCCTCCCAACACCTGCTCCCCACAGCCTGGAGGTCTATTTTCCTCCAAATTTGCTCGGATCATTCCAGCTGGGAGCACCCCCCGTCCCGCTGCCTGCCCACCAGTCTGCCACCCTCCCTGTGTGCCAGAGGGGCCTCTGGTCCCATGGGCACCTTCCCTGCAGATCTGGGGTCCTTCAGGGGGCGCAGCGTGTGCAGGGGGGAACTGGGGCAATTCGCGGCAGCATTGAGTGTTTTGCCCCAATTCGCCGGCGTGGGCTGCCCTGCCCAGGGATCTGGATGGGCCGGTGGAGCCCAGCTCTGGCCACATGGGTGGCTCCAGGTAGAAGTGGCTTTGACTACGCCCTCCCAGCCCTGACCCAGCTCCCAGGGTCCCTGTCTTGCTAGACCTGGACGGAAATATCTCCCTTGCCAATGAGAGACTGTTTCAAGGCAGGATACCATGTCTCTGGGGACCCTGGGCAGGTGCCTTTCTCTCTTTGTGCCTCAGTTTCCCCCTCGGAGAAAAGGGTGTGTCAGGCCTCAATGATTCCTAGGGGCAGACAGTGCCTATAAAGACCTTTGGCCCCCCGAGGGTGTCCTCACCCTTCTCGCTGGCACCAGCCCATGCAGCAAGGTGCCTGGGGGGGTCTCAGAGCAGGAGGCTCAGCCCTGCCCTGTGGGCTCCCACCCACCCCAGTGCTGGCCAGACCTGGTCCCCAACCCCAGGGCTGCCCCCGGGTTCTGGGCCCTGTTCATGGGAAGCCAAGCCAGGGGCAGCTGATCCCATCCCACCCGTTCGTTGTCTTGAGTTCTGATTGAGAACGGGACGTCTTCAGACCAGATGCTGGTGGAAAATGAAACACACACTTTCTAAGTTTAGCTGCTGAGGATTGCACGTTTACCCGATTAAGCCCATTGATTGAGTTGCGTGCACGTGCTCTCTCTGCAGTGCTCAGCTGTGCCTCTCCGGGCTGTCTGTCCTCCATGGTGACCTCAGGCTGCAGAAGGGCCTCTGAGACCTCCCGCCCAGGTCTCTGGCCCTGAGCCATCTGTTCACCTGGGGCTGACACTGCCGCCCTCGAGGGAGAGTCCCGGGGTCCGTGGGGAGAGCCCGTCAGAGTCCAGCTGGATTCTTCTCCACTGAGGAAAGGCATTGCCTGAGAGACACCGCAGCCAGGCCTGGCTGGAGTGTTCGAGGGCAGCGGGCACGCGGCTCCCTGCCTGCAGGGACCTCACGATCTTAATGTGAAGGGCAGACTCAAAATCAGGGCAAGGTCATGTCCGGGACACTGCGGGGGACAAGGCAACCAGGGAGGCTTCCCAGAGGAGGTGCCTCGTTCCTGACCTTGGAAACCAGGCAGGGGTGGGCAGGGGGCCTGTGGAGAAGGGGGAGTCAGGCTTGGTGGAGTGTCTATGAGGGAAGGGCAAACAGGGTAGAGAAGGCAGCTGCAGCCAGTCCACAGGGCCCTGGGTGCCAGGCTGAGGGGTCCGATGTAGCCTGTGGTCCAGCTGCAGGGGTGGGTGTATTGGAGTGAGGCCTGCAGGCCAGATGGGGTCTGTGGGTATGGCCCAGGAAGCAGCCCATCTGGGAGCGCCCAGGAAGGAAGACTGGCTGGGAGGGCTGGAGCTGGGGAGGATCTCGGGTGGGAGGCAGGCAGTGTGCCCTGGCTGCCGGGGTTGCCCCCAGGAGCACCCGGCCATGGTGGTGGGTGCCTCCACACAGTCTGCCGTGAGAGGCGGCCTCTCTCCATGTCTGTCGCTGGCCTTGCCCGGCCTGCCTGGGGATCTTGCATGCTGCAACCAGGGATCCTCTCTCCATGTCTGTCGCTGGCCTTGCCCGGCCCGCCCGGGGATCTTGCATACTGCGACCAGGGATCCTCAGTCCACGTCTGTCGCTGGCCTTGCCCGGCCCGCCCGGGGATCTTGCATGCTGCGACCAGGGATCCTCTCTCCACGTCTGTCGCTGGCCTTGCCCGGCCCGCCCGGGGATCTTGCATGCTGCGACCAGGGATCCTCTCTCCACGTCTGTCGCTGGCCTTGCCCGGCCCGCCCGGGGATCTTGCATGCTGCGACCAGGGATCCTCTCTCCATGTCTGTCGCTGGCCTTGCCCGGCCCGCCCGGGGATCTTGCATGCTGCGACCAGGGATTCTTGAGCCTATGGCTCAGGATGGAGATTTCTTTCACGGTTTCCAATTTGCATTTCAGTTTTGGCTTCGTGCAGGAGGCCAGGTTTCTGTCTCATTGCTGTTGGTGTCATCTCTCTGCCTCTGTCCCTGGGTCCCTGGTGCTTGGCCACGTCCCCCTGGGAACGGAAAGCTGTGGGTCTTTCCTCCTGGGGCCTCATCTGAGGCCACTGAGCTCCACAACTGCCGAGATCTGGCTGTGCCCGGGTGGTCCTGCCCCCAGGAAACCGCCCCGACCATGCTGTCCGGGAAAGGGGGTGCAGATGGGCATGGTTGAGAGGGCACTGCCCGTTCCAGGTGCCCAGGAAGTGGAGGGGGTGGGTTCCCATCCTGACTGCACCTGGCTCCAGGTGGTCTCTAAGCCAGGCAGTGAAAGGGGTGCTCAGGCTTTCATCTGAGGAAAGCCCCTAGAGGGCCGGGGGATGGGAAAAGTGGAGAGAGCCCCCCTGCCAGCCCCTGCCGGCCCCTGCCAGCCCCTGCTGTGAAGCCTCAGAAGCGAAGAGGCACGGGCACCACACGTATGGTCCCAGAGCAACTCCCAACTCCAAGCAGGTGTCGCATCCGGCCTGGGTTTGGCTTCTGCCAGCTCCTGGGCCTGCACTGGGAGGGGCTGAGCGTGGGGGCATGGGGGTGGGCAGGAGCCTGGGGACGTTCATTCACAGCACCGAGCTCTGTGGGTACTCTTTCATTCACCCACACCTCATTTATTCCTCCTGCACGTTTCTGAGCGTCGACTGGCACGTCCGTCCTCCACTCATCTGCTGAGTCCACTCTCACTTTGGGATCCCAGACCAGCTGATGCTGTCACGGCGGGGTTTCCTCCTGGGAAGGAGAGGGAGGAGCGGCAACTCTGCCCTGGCCTGGGCATTAGGTCCCTGGTGTAGGGGTAAGCAGAGAAGCTGCAGGAGCCAGCACCCCGGGAGAGGAAGCCAGGGTGGAGTCTGGGAGTCCCGTGTGCCGGTGTGGCCAAGGGAGCCAGGAACTAGCCTTTCCTTGGAGGAGAAGCCCTGGAGCTGCCACAGGGTTCACTGGGGGAGGAGCGGCTCTCTTTGCCTTCCATCCACAGCCTGCGTTAAGGCAGCCACACCTCAGGGCGCAGGGCTCTGTCAGCCCCTCAGGGTAGTGATGACAGAGGCTTCACTGCAGGCTCCTGGTCCTGGGCAGAGGCCGCTACAGCCCGCCCAGCCTCAGCCAGATGAAACATCCGGGAACACACACCCAGCACAGAGTCTCCAGGGCTGTGTGGAGATGGCACTGCCTGGTGCTCCTGGAAAGCAGAAAGCCTCGGGAGCGGAGCTGGCCCTGCAGGCGGCAGGACGTAGCCTCTCCGCCGTGAGCTTTGCACCAGGAGGAATCCTGACCATGCCCCAGGCTCTGGGGCACAGCCAAGCAATAGACTGCTTGGGGGAGTCAGAAACCTCCTGGGCTTCAGCAATCGGGAAAGAACCATAGACACCAGCAGGTCTATTCCTGGGGAAACTGAGGTCTGGAGGGGAGACTGAGGCCTCTCGTGAATCTGTGGGGAGCCAGGACATGCACCTGTGTCTTCTGTCTCCTCTTCAGCCACTACGCCAGGGCCAGATGGTGGGCAGAGTCTGCTTTGGAGAGCAAAATAGAAACTCTGGCAACACTGGTCCCAAGTGACACGCTCCCATGCACCCCTACCCCACCCCTGGCCTCCTCCCTGGCTCCCAGCTTGGCGCCCATCTCGGGCCTCATCTCAGACTCAGCCTTTCCTCTCCCTGGCAGGCAGAGCTGACGGGCCCAGGGATGTGTGTGTCCTTAGTGGCCTGTGCCCCTTTCTCAGCTCTGGCGAGGACCCCCTCTCAGTCTGAACCACTCATATTAGACCCAAAGAACAAAGTCCAGGGACCCTTGGGTGCAGAAGCAGAATGGTGTGGGTGCACGGGGCTGCCCTAGGGTGAACGCTGTGGCTTCCCTCTAAGGCTGGAGGCTGGCCTTGTGGGTAAGCTGGGGGCTCTGAGTGCAGGAGCCCTTCTTGTTCCAGAGTCTGCCAGGAGGGTCTGTTGGGAAAGTTCTGCCTCTTGGCTCTGTGGCCAAGGCAGACCTGGGGGAGCTGAGGCCTCTCTGGACACAGGCCAGAGCTGGGCAGTCTCTCTTGACTTGTCTCCCGCCTCCTCCTTCACGGCTGCCTGCAGCAGAGCGGGGAACCGACGAAGTGCCTGGAAACAGAGAAGCCTGGTGGGCAGGGAGGGTCCCCAGGGTCTAGGGCCTGTCTCTGTGGCTGCTTTGGGCCTCCAGGGTCTGGAACAGTGGAAGAGTTGACTGGTGTGGGGCTAGGGACCTGCCCAGGGGAATGGTCATCCTGGTTCTCCCTGGGGGCACAGGAGGCAGCACCAAGCTCCCTCCCCCCAGAGGTGGGTGGGCTGGCCGCCTGATGGGAGCTAAGGGTGCCCTGCCACCCTCTTGGGGCTGGGCCGTACCCCGTTCTCAGCAGTCCCAGGCACTTCTGCAAGGGTCTGCATGTGCCCCTGACATCTTAGTTGGGGGAGGGGTGGCCCAGGCCCCAGTCCTCAAATGGGGAAGGGGTGGCCCAGGCCCCAGTCCTCAAACGCCAGGGTGATGGGAGTGGGGGGTGGGTTGTAGTGTCGCCGGGGCCCCTGTCTTGGCTTCTCCCAGCGCCTGGGCAAACGCCCAGCCTGGAGATGGGAAGCGCTCTCGGCCCCGCCCCCTTCCCGGTCCCGCCGGCTGGGGCCACGGGGAGCCGGAGGGAGGCGGAGGGGGAGGTGTGGGGAGCGGAAGGCCGCAGGAGCATCTTTGCGGAGAAAGTACTTTGGCTGCGGCGGGCGCAGGGCGGGCCGGCTGGCCCCGCCGTGCGCCCCGCGCCCCACCTGTTCTGTGCGCCGCGCTCGCCCGGTTGCGCCCGATCTGCCCCCAGCCCGGTGCCCGCCGCGGAGCCCGCGCCCCCGGCCCCCTCCCGGCGCGGGGCGGGCAGGGGGTGTGGTGCGGGCGGCACGAGTGACAGCGCGCTCCTCGCGCGGCGCCTCCACGGGGCGCAGTGTCACCGCGCACAGCCCGCCGCGGGCCGCCCGAGCTGGCGGGGCGATGCCGCGGGAGCCGGAGCCCCAGCCCGAGCCCGAGCCCGGCCGCTGACTGCGCCTCCCGGCCCGCAGCCCCCGCCCCCGCCGCCCTCGCTGCCCTCGCTGCAGCCGCCACGGAGACAATGGACGCGGGAGCCGCCCCGCAGAAGCACAGTAGGTGCCGCTCCTGCCGCTGCGCCGCTGCCAACCGGGATGCGCGGGTGGACGCGCGGGGGCGCCGCAGCCCTGGTGCGGGTCGGGGCTGAGCTGCCTGGGCTTCAGACTCGGGAGCCGAGGCTCGGATCGCGGTGGCACGGGCAGGGGTGCGGGCGCGGGACTGTGGGCGGGACGGGCGGAGCGGTCTTGACCTCTGCGGATGGCCTCAGGTGCGGGGTGAGGGATCTGGGGGCCGCCCCTCGGCAAACTTTCCTTCCCCGGGCTTCTGCGGAGGTCGCACTGGGGCTGTGACCGTGCTGAGAGTGACCCCTGCTGAGCCCAGGCCGGGCACCCCGATCCCTGCCGGATGGTGCCGCAGGGCACCCTGTGTGGGTCCGGGAGGTGCTGCGTGGACTTGCCGCATGGCACATCTGCCTGGGCTGCAGGTGCGCATCTGGGGGGAGCCGGCCTCTCCCCACACTAGCAGGTGGGGTGCAGCGGGCACTGCCCGGGCAGGCGGGAGCTCCGGAGGCCCTGGGGCGGCCCTGCTGGATGGACACGGGAGGGGGAAGTGTCTGAGTGTCCACTGCTGAGGGGTCTCCTGGGCTCTGGACCTGCCGGCAGAGCTACAGGGTATTCTTTAGGGGAGATGGGCTCTGCTGGAGCTGGTGGAGGAAGATGCCAAGGAGATAAGAGGCTTCCCCTCCCCTCCGCTCCCCGCCTCCCACACTGTCTGATGACACTGGAGGCAGCCAAGGTGGCCACTGATCCCCACTGTGACCACTGAGACCACTGGAACTGCCCTTCCCCCATGGCCTTCTCCCTCCACGAGAATGGACCCGATCGGTGTCCCCTTCGTCCCCTGACACGTTGGTCTGGTGAGGCGGGGTCACGGTGCCCCAACACCCCTGACTTGGGGAGCCCATGGTGTCTGCCTGCCTGGGTGTCTGATCCTAGAGACTCCTTCAGCGAGGTGCAGCCTCAGAGGGGATTCAGGCACCATGGGAGGCCGGGGAGGGGCAAGTCAGAGGGCGGAGGCCACTGTCCTATCTCCTGCTTGGTTGGTGGGGACAGAAGCCAGCCTGTTGGTCTCCCCTAGGACCCTGGGCTGATGGGAGAAGTCGTCTCTAAATTGGCCCCCACTATGTTCCCTCTGTACTTAAGCCAGGGCCACATTCTCCGCACTGCCCTAGGGTAGGGTCTGGGGTCTGGAAAGGATGAGGGAGGCAGGTGTGCACTGGGCAAGTGGGTGCCTGTGGCTGTGCTGAGGGTCCCCACAGGCCCCTTCCCTGAGGCTGAACGCCTGATGGCCCTGCCCTCTGGGAGGTGAGAGAGCTGAGCCTGCAGCCTCGTCTGGACGAGGCAGGGAGGGAGACTGGCGTCTGCTTGGCATGTCCCCAGGGAACCCAGGGCAGTGAGAGAAGAGGCTGGAACAGGCCTGGGCAGTGGTCGGGGAACTGGTGGGAGTGTCTGCTGGACAGTGTGTAGAAGACTTGGGGCTTGGGGCTTGGTCTGGTGGCCTTGGCCTCAGATCCCTGAGCATGAGGCTGGGGTCAGGCCTGATGTCCAGCCTCTGGCAGAGCTGGCTGTGGGTGGGGAACAGCTGGGGGTAGGGGGAGGGTGGGGACAGGTTGGCAGCGGCCCCTCCTGTGGGTGACCAGGTAGGGACCCTGCCCAGAGGGGGGAGGCAGAGGAGCTGGTGGGCAGGAGAGACCCCCTACAGACCCTCCTAGGTGGTGGTGGGGGCCTGGCAGCCCGGTTCCCGAGGCCCTCACTGCTGCTGCTGGAGTTCAGGTGACATAATCTGCACGGCACACACGGATTGCCGTAAGCCGCAGCAGCCAGGTCTGACAATACGAGTTGTAATTGGATTTTAATTTTTAATGTCCACAACACATGAAGAGCTTCGGACCAATTTGTGTATCTTCTGTTACTCTGCACCTAATAGGACCGCTTCATTAGCTGCTGTCACACCCACAGTGCCGTCTGTCCGGGAACGGAGGGAGCCTGGCCCGAGCCCCATGCCAGAGCCCCAAGAGCTGCCCGCCACCTGCTCCAGTGATGGGCACGCCGATGGGAGGGGGGCTGAGGACCAGCCCAGAGGGTCCCTCCCGCTGCCTGGCCGGGCTTCCACCCCCGTCCTGCTTCCCTGTCCACTGCAGTCCTAGCCAGGGTGCTGCCCCTGGCTGCCAGGAAGGGGTGGCCATTGGGGGCTTGGACATCAGTGTACCCACTGAAGGCCCAGCTTCCCTGCTGCTGCCCACTCTGGGGCTGTCACAGGACCCACTGGGACTCTTGTCTCCAATGGCCCCTGGGCACAAGTGGCCCTGGATTCTGGGGTTCCACTGCCACTCACCCCCCTATTCACTTGTGGCTCAGCCCTGCCTGCGATTTGGGGGTTGAGGCTGGAGTTAAGACCCTGTAGCCAGGTCTCCCGGGGCTGGGGGTGGGGTGGCCCTTGACAGACTGGGGCCCCAGGCAGAAGCAGGAGCTGTGTGCCTCAGCCCCTCCCTCCCCCCAGCTGCAGGGGTCCCAGGAGGCGGGGCAGCTCCGACTCCGACCGCCCTCCGGATTATTCTTAGGTCTGTTGTGTAACAGGCGCACATTGGAGGCAGAGGGAGGAAGGGCTCCTGGAGACGTCTCCGGCGGCAGCAGCTAGCCAGCCGGGAGAACAGCTTTTGTCCTTTCCACTCGCCCAGCACAAAGGGACAAAGGAGGCTGCCTCGGCTGCCCAGCCCAGCTGAGAGCTGGCCAACCTGGGCCCATGCAGAGGGGTCGGGGCTGGCAGAGGGGTCGGGGCTGGCAGAGGGGTCGGGGCCTGCAGAGGGGTCGGGGCCTGCAGAGGGGTCGGGGCCTGCAGAGGGGTCAGAGCCGGCAGGAATGTGATCATCCCTTCACTGCCTCATGCTCCCCAGGGCTGGGCTGAGTCTGGGCTGGGGCTCCTTCCTCCTCCTGCCCCTGCAGCCCCGTGTGTGCATGCACACCTCTGTGCCCATGCACAAGCACGTTTCCGGGGCCAGCTTCAGGCAGCACGGTGGCCTGGCAGAGGCGGAGGTGGCAGAGGGTACCCACCCCAGCCTCAGAGCTGCCCTCAGGGCTCCTCTTCCTGCCTTCCTCTCCCACCCCCTCATGTGCTCCCAGCAGCCTTTGGGTGTCGATTCCGGGGTCTCCACCCCCGCAGATGGGAGCAGGCTCCTCATGCCTGCCTTCTGAGCTCCCAGTGCAGATCAGACCCTGTGGGTGAGGCTCCAGGAGGAGCCAGCCTTGATGGCAGAAACGAGCAACCTGAGGGTGTTCCAGGGCTAGGGTGGCTGCAGGGTGGGGCCCCAAGTCTGTGGGGGGAGGCCCATTTGCTCACCTCACCCGCATCCTCCAGGACCACTCTGCCTTCAGCTCCTTCTCCGGGATCGCAGGACCTGTGTTCCGCACACACCTGCACACAGCTGCACAGTCACTCCCAAGACGGCGGAAGGGGCTAAGCCAGCCTTCTCAGGGCTCCCCCTCCCCTCCCCCAGGTTCTGCTGTGCTCCCAGGGTGCCCTCCCACTGGGGAGCAAGGAGGGACATGCATAGTGGGTGGAGATTCCAGAGACAGCCGGCCCCGTGTTGAGGGCCTGCAGCTCCAGGGAGGGGCCGCTGACCCGGAGCTCCACTGTGACCCTTGACTGTGACTGAGCTGCTGACCCTGGAGAGACCGGAAGGCAGGAAGGGCTTGGGGGTGGGGGCAAGTTGCTGAAATGTCCCCAGCTTGATCTGTCAGGTTGGGCCCAGGGAGATGCCTGACTGGAGCTTCAGCGGTGGTAACCTGGCCTCACTCCTCCCCGATGTGGCCCGGTCTGCCCACTTCGGGGCAGCTGCTCTATGAGTCTTTGGGGTCTTTCCCTCAGCCCACCGGGGACCAGCTGACCGGGAACCGGGGAATACAGAGGATGTGTTCCCTGAGAATGCGTGTGCTCTGCGGCAAGGCCTGAGGTCTTTCCGTCCCTCCCTGGCTGCGGGACTTTGGCAGGGCACTCGGCCCCTGCTTATCCCTCCCTCCCCTGCGGTACCAGGAGAGTCAGTGAGATCATTCAGACCAGGCCGTGCCGCAGTGCCTGTGGGCGGAGGGCATGGTGCCCCTGGCTGCTGTGGTCCTTTTTCCCTGGTGGTGGCCTCCAGGCAGCCAAACCCAGGCAAAGCTGACCCTTGTCAGGAAGGCTGTGCTGACAGCTGGGCTGCCCTTGCCCTCCTGGAGCGCCAGGCACCCCGGGTGTCTGGAGCACCACGACATGGCGGGGGTGTGTTTCCTGCGGCTGCTGGGACCGGCTGCCGTGCACCGGCCACTAAAAATGCCGCACGCTTATTCTCTCGGGGTCCTGGAGGCCGGAAGTCTGAGGTCAGGGTGTGGGTGGGGCCGCGCTCCCTCTGCAGGCTCCCCGGGAGGACCTTCCTGGCCTCCTCCAGCTTCTGCCTGTCTTCCCTCGCCCTTCTCTCCGTCTTCTCTCGCGCCTCGAGTCTCCTTTCTCCTGTAGGATCTGGGGCCTGCCTGGGTCATTCGGGACAATCTCCTTAGTGCAGGCCTTTCACTGAGCACAGCCTCAGAGACCCTTTTTCCAAATAAGGCCAAATTCACAGGCTCTGGGATGCGGATGTGTTTTCTGTCGGGGGTCGCCCTTCAGCCCCCTACTGTGGCCGTGTGCTCCACCGCTAGCACCCCCGCCCGAGGCAGACCCTGGAGCTCACGCTGCTGAGGTCCCACAGGCCCCCTGGTGCAGCCTCCTGGCTCCCCACCATCCAGTCTCTCCCTGGGTGGGGTCCTGGCTCCACAGGTGACCAAGAAGGGTACTGGAGGCCTGGACGGGCCTCACTCCATTCTTAGCGAGCGGCTGCTCCTGGTTCCCAACCACAAGTCACATCACTCCTGCCCCAGAAGGCAGCTGGGGCCTCCAGAATGCTCGTTTCGTCAAACTGTTGTACGTGGCTCCTTTGCTGGCGTGGGGAAAGGGCCGTGGGCTTGGGCCCTGGAACGCATCCCAGGATCAGTGGCTCTGCAGGCTCCAGGCCCCACCAGCTGCTCTGAGGAGGCTCAGATGGGTCTGGGAGTCCTGCTCGGAGCTGTAGCAGCTTCACATCCCCCTGGATGGAGGAAAATGCAGATTCAGCACCCCCGCCCCCCACCCCCCAGAGGTTGGAGCTATTTCAGTAGAAATACATGTTTTAAACTGGGGCGTCTGGCCAGTCACTGTGGCTCATGCCTGTAATCCCAGCACTTTGGGAGGCTGAGGTGGGTGGATCACCTGAGATTAGGAGTTCGAGACCAGCCTGGGCAACATGGTGAAACCCTGTCTCTACTCAAAATACAAAAATTTATCTGTGTGTGGTGGCAAGCACCTGCAATCCCAGCTACTTGGGAGGCTGAGGCAGGAGAATCGCTTGAACCTGGGAGGTGGCAGAGGTTGCAGTGAGCTGAGATGGTGCCACTGCACTCCAGCCTGGGTGACATAGTGAGACTCTGTCTCAACAAAACCAACCAACCAACCAACCAACCAACAAACCAGGGTGTCAAGGCCCACACTTGAGGGAGTGGTGTCAGGTGAGGTGGGGGACCAAGGTCTGCAGCAGCCTCTGTCTGGCCTGGGTGGGGTGGCTCTGCCCAGGTGGTGTCACTGGGGTGGAGGACATGGCTCTGGAGCTGGGCAGACTTGGATCCCAAATCTGCAACTGTGTGGCCTTGGGCAATGGACTCACTGCTGAGATGAGCCAGCAGTAGTATGTTATGGGCAGGGCTGCGTGGCTGCCTGTGAGCTCTGCCTAGCCACCTCTCAGGGACAGTGGCTGCCCCAGCCTCGCCCCATCCTGCCCCTGCTCCGTGACGCTCCCTGGAACTCAGTCATTCTCTGGGGAACCAACAGCCCTCAGAACTGAGTTGCAGCTGTAGCTGCAGTCGTCTCTGATGCATAAGTGGGAGGCTGGCCTCGGACTGGGCTGCCGCCGCCAAGCTCAACCCTGGGGAAGTGGGTGAATGAAGCTGTTTCTCTGCATACAGTGTCTCCCTGGCTCCCCTGGGGTCTCCTGAGCCACCTCAAGGAGCCCCGGCCCCTCCCAGCTGGGCCTGTCCCCTGAGGCTTGTCCAGGAACAGGCGCCCTGGGCAGAGGTGGCTTCATCCGTTGCTGTCCCCTTCTTGCCTGGGCCTTGGCGGGGGGGCAGATATCGGGCACCTCCTCCCAGGAGGGAGTTTGGTTTTTGTCTGCAAAATGTGATCCTTCGAGAGCTGGTTCAAACACCCAGCCATTCCCTCCCTCCCCGGGGGCCTCCAGCACAGGCGGCCGGTCTTCTGGGTGCCTCGTGTTAGCTCACCAGGACGTGCCCCACTTTTCAGAGCCTCTGCTCTACACCAAGTGAAGATGGGCTGGGCCGTCTGGGATGTTTCCCGAGGCATTCAGAACACAGAAAAGGAGCTCGTTACCAAGTGCCCCCAACTCGGCCTGCCTCCCTATTCAGCCTGCGCCCTATACAGCCTGCCCCCAACTCCCCGCCTGGCCCCACTCCCCGCCTGCCCCCACTCCCTGCTTGCCCCCAATTCCCCACCTGCCCCCTAACTCCCCACCTTCCCCCTAACTCCCCACCTGCCCCCCACTTGGCCTGCCCCCCAACTCCAACTCCCCGCCTGCCCCCCCGCTCCCCGCCTGCCCCCCGCTCCCTGCCTGCTCCCCGCTCCCCGCCTGCCCCCCTGCTCCCTGCCTGCCCCCCCGCTCCCCGCCTGCTCCCCGCCTGCCCCCCTGCTCCCTGCCTGCCCCCCCGCTCCCCGCCTGCCCCCCGCTCCCCGCCTGCTCCCCGCTCCCCGCCTGCCCCCCTGCTCCCCGCCTGCCCCCCCGCTCCCCGCCTGCTGACTGTTGCATCCCAGGCTCCAGACCCTTGGACCAGGCGCGTTCAAGGCCAAGCACGTGGGCCCCCAGCCTGGGCTCAAATCCCCACCTGTCCGCCCACCAGTTGCTGGACTGTGGGTTTTGGGGACATACCTGTGTCTCTGGGTCTCAGTTTCCTCATCTGTGAAAAGGGGGTGACAGTCGTTGTGAGGGTGAGCAGGTGACTTGTAGAGAAGGCGGGACAGCTCGGCAGGGGGACCCCCGCCCGTGCTAGGGATGTCGGCTCCCAGGACACAGCCCTGGCCCTGGCCCTGCCATAGGGGCTGTGGCTCGGCCACCCAGCACACGCTGTCTGGAAATAGGACTCGAGGTGCAATTTGGGGCAGGGCCTGGGGTCCAGGCCAGCAGCTGGGCCGAGTGCGCTCCAGGAGGGAGGCCTGTTGCTGGTGTCCACGTCAACAAGGTGCCGGGCGCCTCTCCACTCCCCAGGGCCCTCCCCCTCCCAGCCAAGGCAGGCAGTGGTGGGCTTGCCTCGTGTCCCGATTGTGGGGTCTGGGGCCAGAGATGTGTGTGCCTCCCCGGCCCCCGACAATCATACGCAGTAGCGTCTCCGAGGGATGCCACTAGCAGTGACAGGCAGAGATTGTCGCGGAGAATGTGGCTGATGGAGGTGCGTTTCTGGGCTGTACAGATCAGTGCCGCCCCTCTGGACTGATCAGTGCTGCCCGGCTAACCCCTGGCAGCCCCAGTAGGGCTTCTGGAGGAAGCCCCTCTACTCCAGCCCCAGGAACTGGCTCCAAGGGCCACCGTGAGGCCAGAGAGCCGTGACCCACCAACATGTCTTATCACCGTGGAGGGCAGCCCTGTGGGGGTCTGCGCCATGGGTGGGCTGGGGGCTCTCGGGGGCTCTGACCCCTCAGAGGGTCAGCCACCGTTGGCAGCAGGGAGCCCTTCCCCCAGACCACAGCCCTGGTAACGGGGGCAGGACAGGCCAATGGGACCCCTCCCTGGGGGCTGGGCAGCGAGTTGGCCCCACCGGCCTGGGACCCTAACGTGCTCTCGGCCCCAGCCCTGCCCCCACTGCGTCTGGGCTGCCGGGGGGGCGGTGGGTGGTGGTGGGGGGACCGTGATTCAGGCTGAGCTGTCACGGATGCCTGTCATCGGCATGCTGGTGGGGAAGTGTCTGTTTGCACAGAAAACACGTTCTGAGCCCCGGGATCTTTGTCATCCTTCAGAAATGCCAACCCTGTGAAGTGAGGTCTGCTCCGCCGCAGGCCTGTCGGAGGAGGCTGAGCAGAGACTTCCGTCTGGGCCCCGAGCCTTGGCAGTGCACGGGAAGGCGCCCCCTCCCTCTGGCCCGAGGCTCCCTTGCTGGTAGGGGCAGCGGGCAGCCGCCACTGCATTGCTGAGCCTGGAACCAGGGTGGCCGCCATGTGCAGCCAGGTGTGCAGAAGGACGGTGGAGGCTGAGTGCAGCTGGGCCGCACGACGACCCAGGACGCTGGAGCTTCAGGGAGCAATCCGGAGGTTCTCCAGAAGCCGCTGAGGCCTGGGTCCCCCTGCCGCCCCCCATCCCCCAGCCCTGCCTGGCGGGTAGCAGCCCCGCGGAAGTATTTCATCTTGGCTGAAAGGCAGCAGCTGCCGTCCTGGAGTGAGCCCCATGGAGGGGGGCCTATCTGGTGGGGATGGGAGCCCTTGATCCTGCCTCCTCCTCTCCCTCCTGCCCCGGCCCTCCCTGCCTGTCCCCTGCCCCAGCCCCTCTGGCCTTTGGGAGTGGCCACCGCGAGCAGCAGGAGGTGAGGGCTGGTGCTGAGGTGGGGTCCACCTCCCTCCAGCGGCGCCTTGCAGGCATGCGGGGAGCAAATGCACCGTTCACTCCACCCCAAGCTGCCCCAGAGAGCAGCGGATGGGCCCAGGGAGGGGCTTAAATAATTCACAGGCCCCGGGGACAGGGGATGCTGGCCTAGGGTTCCCCGACCAGAGGCTGGGCATGAACCTCTCTTCTGGGGCGCCTGGCCACCCAGTCAGCCTTGGTCCTGGGAGGGCCTGGAGCCTGGCCAGTCGCTGTCCTCAGCTGACCGCCGCTGGGCCTGGCCCTGGGTGCAGCAAGTACACAATCAGGGCAGTGCCTTTGTTGCCCGGAGCTCAGCAGAGCCTAGAGAGGACAGCCTGGAGGAAGGGTGCCTGTTGGCACCTGGTCCTGGCTTCTCAGGCCGGAAGTCCCGGCTCACCCCACCCCTTCCCATGGATCCATTCCCGGTGGGGGCGCCCCTCAGTGCTCTCAGAGTCCTGGCTCACCCCACCCTTCCCCGTGGATCCATTCCTGGTCGGGACGCCCCCTCAGTGCTCTCAGAGCTGGGACTCCTCACCACCTCCACCCAGGCCTGGGCCGCCCGTCCCCGACTGTGCTACAAGCCTCCTGCCTGTCCCCCGATCTTCCAGTGGGGCAGCTGGGACAATTTGCCAAAACGCAAGTCTGCCCCCGACAGCGCCAGTGCCCCCACTGTGCTCGAGATGTGGTCTGTGGGCACCGTGCTCCCTGGGGCCCTTCCCTGTGTGGTGCTGCTTGGGAGGTGAAGACCCCTGAGGCATATGTTTCCGGTCTGCCCTGTTATCGCCCATTGCAAAGATGAGGACATTGAGGCTGGGGATGGCAGGTGGTGCAGGGGAGGCCCTTGTCCTATCTGGAGGGCTCACCGGGAGCGTCTGTGCACACCGCAGGCCCTCCCCAGCCTGGAGGAGGGGCCACTGGCCCCGGAATGCTGACGGTGATCTGGGCTGAGACACGGGGCTCACAGGACCTGCTTCACGTGTCCAGGGCCAGTGTCTTCACAGGGCCCTGTGGCCTTTGCCCTCCCCATTGCCCAGGGCCACCCCCTCTGGCAGGGGCAGGACCCTCCACCACCCCTTCCTTCCACCCCCTGTGGAGCAGAGCCCCATCCTCCCAGCAGAGGAAAGTGCACCCCAGTGCCTGCTCTCTGCTGCCTCTTTCTGGGGTCCTTGTTCCTGTGTGCAGCCCCTGGACACCCTCTCCTGACTCCAGCAGATGCCAGCTCTGGGTCCAGCCCGGTGCCTGTCCCCATCTCCCGGTGGGGAGGGCTGCTGTGGCTTCCAGGGTCCCCAGGACTTTGGGCAACGGTGGCGGGGGCTGCTGGAGGGGCCTGGCCTGCGCCTGCCGAGTGGGGTGGGGGAAAGAGGGCGGGCCCCAGCCAGTGTGGGGGCCTCTGAGAGCCGAGTGTGTGGGGGCCTCTGAGAGCCAAGGCTGGTAGTGGGGTTCCAGGGGTGCTGCAAGCCACCCCCACCCCCAGTCTGTCACCCACCTATGGGTACCCACTGTGGGCATAGCCATGAGGGCCACCTGGCCTCTCCAGCAGTCCGGGCTGGGTGTTCGGCCTCCCCGGGGCATGTCCTGGCTCACCTGGCTGAGCTCCTAGGGCAGGAACTGCCTGTTCCCTTCCTGCCCTGCAGCACTGGAGGTGACCTGGGCCTGGGCCCTCCAGTTCCCCGATGGCCAGTGCCCCGCCCACCATGCCCGACTCACCCTGACACGTGGGGATCCCCAGGAAGCCCCGAGACAGGGTCTTAGGGCCGCCTCTGCAGGACCCTTGGAAGTGCAGGCCCTTGCTCAGGAAGGGGTTGATGGTGTGGTATGGCAGGAGGCGGCACCACGTGACATGCTTGATGTGACATGATGTGGTGTGGTCCCCTCCGGGAGGATGGTCTGTGGAGGCTCAAGGCCATGGACCTGCTACTCCCCAGGGGCTGAACCAGCAATGCACTGAGTGGACCGTGTCCCTTTACTTAGTAGGGGTGGCCTGATGGTAGACCCCAGGCCTTCCTGCCTGGGACCCTGCAGGGCCTCTGGAGCTCCCAGGTGAGGCCTCCGAGTGGGGAGGGGCCAGGACCTGAGCCCCAGTGGCTTCCCCAGGGGCCCCCAGGGTCTGGGATAAACCGGGAATGGTGGCTTCCCTGAGAGCAGCGCCCTGGCTCGGCCCCTCGATGTCTTGGCCCTTGCGGGGCTGTTGGGGCAGGGCCTGTCTCCGAAGGTCTGTGCACTATGTCCTTGGCCAGGTTTGGGGCTCAGTGGCAGCGTGGGTGAGACAGAGCAGGTGGTTCGCGGCTCAGGAGCCCCTTGGAGCCCTCTCACTGTCACCAGTGGAGTGTGCGTCACCCCCAGAAACCTGTTGTCCAGGCTGGACCCTCCCTGCCTGGGGGCAGCCAGGCCTCGGCCCCCCGTGCGGCCTGAGCACATGTGCCCAGCTGTGCTCTGACCCCCACCTGCTCCAGAAGGCTCTGCTCCTCCCTGCAGCCTCCATGGGCCAGACCCCCATGATGCTGAGCCCCCAGCGGGGCCGGGACCTGGCTCTCCCCTTACCCTTGAGACCATGCTCTTTTCTGAGATAGGAACTCAGCCGACCCATCTGCAGGCTTAGCCCGGGCATGGGACCCTTGACTGTGGGAGCTAGGACGGGCGGGCACCTGGAACTGGACGTTGGCTGCGTGATGGCCAGTCTAGGCTGGGTGCTGCCCAGAGGCCTGGCAGGTCCCTGTTCCCCGGCCTGGCCTGAGTGCCAAGGTGTCGGGGCAGGAGGACCCTCGGCCCTGCCAGGCCTCCTCTGCATCCCTTGGTGTGGGTCCCCAAATTTGGCGGTTCACCCGCTGTTCCCAGGGCCCGTGCTAGGTTGGGAGACACCCCTCAGGGAGAGCACATAGGGGCACAGGGTCCCCAGAGAAAGGCCTACTGGGGGCGCAGGGAGGCTGGCAGCCCGCCTTCCTGCAGGTGGAGTTAGACTCAGTGGGTGTGAAGGACGCTCTGTGGCCACCATAGCTGGAGCAGCTGCCTGTGGGGGGTGCCGACGCTTGTTCCCTGGGGTCCTGGGGGTCAGGCTGCAGATGGAGGCGGGAGGCTCCCAGGTGGCAAAGCGCACCTGCTGCAGGTGTGAGAGGGCCCAGTTCAGGGAGTATGGCCACCAGGAGCCCCTCGGGCCCTCCACCCCCCTGCAGGGCCTCTCTCCCCGGCCGTGCCCCCGTCTTCACCCTCCATACCTGTTGAGCCGTGCCGTGGGTGGAGGCGAGCATACCGCGGGCGGGCTGTGTGCGTGTGTGTGCCTGTGTGCTCGTGTGTTTAAGTGTATTTTTAAAGCGGCTTTGCAGCTGTGTTTGACTCACTTCCATTCTCTGGTAGGAGCTCGGCAAGTGGTGCACTGTGGGTTATTTTGGGCTTGGCAATATTGCAATTATTAGATTCCGTGTTTGTAAGGAAACGGCGTCGCCTGGGGCAGCATTGGCTGTGGGTGGCGGTGTTGATGCCGTTTGGGACGCGGAGCCCAGAGGGGAGGCCCAGCTTGTCCCTTGGGCCTGTCACAGGGCTATCAGGGTTACCAAGCCGCCAGCACCAGATCACCTGCTGGGCAGTTTCTCCCGGGCCTTTGTCGGATTTAGGCCTCCCCTGGCTTCCGAGCGCAGCCCCCCCAGTTCGTCCCCTGGGCGCTGGCTCCTACCTGACCTCATGGCCGCTGAGCCCCGCAGGGTCTTGGAGGGGCTCCAGCCCGGCTTGGGAGACGGGGCGGCGCGGGGGTTGGGTGGCGCTGGGAGGCGGGGCGGCGCTGGGGGGCGGGTGGCGCTCTAGCCACGCGCTCTGGGGCTCGTCAAAAAGACTTAAATTGCCCCTTGCTCTCAGCTGTGCCTTAAAAAGCTGCGGGTGGTGACTCAGTTGTCACCGTCACTGTCACCGCTGCCGGTGCTTCTGGGGACCCGTGAGGTCACCGGGGTGGCTCGTCCTGTGCAGCCCCCACCCCCGGCAGACCCGTCGACCCCTTGGGCTTGGGGGACATGGGGGAGCTGCTGGAGCTGGTGAGACGCGGC
The DNA here is from genome assembly GCF_029289425.2 of Pan paniscus. Taxonomy (NCBI): domain Eukaryota; kingdom Metazoa; phylum Chordata; class Mammalia; order Primates; family Hominidae; genus Pan; species Pan paniscus. The sequence goes on along the minus strand of NC_073249.2, from coordinate 225,796,155 downwards.
CTCCGTCGGCTTCCTGCCATGGCTGTAACTTGAGGGAGCCGCCCTCCCTGGGCCTCAGTTTCCCCCTCTGAAGCCAGGGAGCTGGGCCTTCCTCTGGACTTGATTTGTCCAGGGCTCTTGGTGGGAGGTGCCCACCCTTCCTGAGAGAATGGGCCCACTTGGTAGGACCTTTTTCTGCCCCTTCTAGGGCCAGCGGAGGGGCCCGTGCTGGGTCTGTGGAGAGCAGGTCTCACAGCCACAAGGGGCTTCCAGGTGGGAAGGGACCCCAGGTTCACACCATGACTCTGGCACTGTGAGGGGCGATCCGCACCTCCTCTAGGCCTTAGGCAGGTCCTCTCTGTCCAGCCAGGGCCCCTACATGTCATCTCCATTTTCTAAGGGGCAAGAGCCACCTACCTCCAGAACCCCCCGGGGCTCCAGTCCTCAGGCGCCTGGTGTGGCGGTGGTGGCTTTGGGTCTGGCCCTGGTGGTCTTCTCACACTGGCCAGCCCTTGTGCAGGATGGCCTGGGGCTGGGGGGGTACCCAGGGCTCTCTCAGGTGGGCTGAGATGTGAACTGACCAGCTGGCAGCTCCGTCCATCAGCAAGGACAGGAATGAGACCCGGGCCTCCCTGGCCACGCTGGGCTGGCCCGCCCTCCACTCAGTGGGGACCTCTCCTACCCTCCCTGCTGGGCTTCAGGGGCCTTTCCAGCCATGGCTGGGACCTGTGAGTGGCCAGGGGCTGGGGGGCTGCATGCTCCCCAGTAGCCTCGTGGCCGTGATCACAAGGGGCTGAGTGCCCTCTGCCTCAGCTTCCTGCCACTGCAGCTTCTCGCCAGGGTTCCCCAGCCGCCTGCTCCCCAGTGTCTCCTGGCCTTCCTCCCGGGACGCTCCTTGGGTTCTGAGATCTGCTGAGATGGGGGCTGTGTGTGGCGGGACGGGGCCGCACCCACCCTGGGGGAGCGGCTGAGCTGCTGGATGGCCTCCTGCCTCTCAGGGGCCCAACAGCGACCTGCAGGCAGTCAGGGAGGACTCCCTGAAGGAAGCGGTTTCCTCAGTGTCTGACCACAGGGCAGTCACAAGTTCCCCAAAGGTGAAGGTGGCTCACCCCGAGTCCTGGCTGCACCCTGGTACCCACAGCCTCGTGCGGAACATGAACCATCCCGGTCCCAGGAGGCGCATGCTGGGAGCGGCTCCCAGCCCTTGGATGATCTTTCCTCTTGCCTAATAGGCAGGCTGCTTTCTTTTCTGTTTTTGACCTGAAAAAAAAAAAAAAAAAAAGCATTTGCTGGCATAGCACTGATGGCCACCCGGCCCATGCTGTCCACCGGGCGGGTGGTGGGAGGGCAGAGAGCAACGTGTGGGCCTCAGGCACCAAGGAGGCCGCACAGGCAAGGGGCTGGTGGGCGCTGGGCTCACTGGTGCATCCCTGCAGGGCTGACTGGCCCCAGGCTGTGTGTGTGAGTGGGGGTGGGCCATGCCATCACTGTGGGCACCCAGGCCTGTCCTCGGGAGCTCTGACAGCACAGGGAAGGTGGCCGGCTGGGTGGGGACTCAGGGCAGGACACCGGGCTGCCTGGGGCGGGGGGACTCCTATCAGTCCCCGTAAGGCCCTGCTCAGTGCCCGGCCCCTGTGAGGCTGAGGACAGGACAAGGGTGTGTCCTGCCGTCCAGACACCGGGACCTTGTGCAGGCATCCAGCTGCCTTGGAGCAGATGGCAGAGACCCTGGAGCAGGGCACTAGCAGGGGGCTGGGCACCTGCAGCAGGGGCCCTCAGCCGGGACCCATGACACAGGAAGGGCTGGAGGCTGGGCTGGACAGTCCCCCTTGGGCAGTGGCCTGGCCTAGCCTGACCTGGACATGCCGAGTGGCCGGGGAACGGGTGCCAGGCTGGCCCGAGTGGCCTTCCTGCTTTCACAGGAACTGGCAGGCCGGGTGGACCCAGTGGGACCAGCAAGGTCGGTGTGACCCCTGCTTCCTGGGCCTGGGGAGAAGCTGGGCTTCATCTGTGCCCCTGGAGCAGCCAGTGGCTGAGTGGCCGGGGGAGATGCCTGAGGAGGCTCTGGCTCTGCCCTCAGGGATGCTCCCGCCCAGACCGCGCCCATACAGGCAGCCTGCCCCCAGTACGGGCAGCCCCCCAAAGACCCATCTGCACAGGGATGATCTCGAGGCCACGTTTCATTCCCACTTCAGCCTCCTGTACTCCCGAGTCTCACTGGCTTCTAATCTGCACTTATGCAACCATGGTAAAAAGTGACTACATCTGGGGATGTCCCCGTGCGCTGTGATGTGTGCTTGGCCGTCTCTGCAAACGGGGGCCCGAGGGGCTGGTGCTGCTTCTCAGCAGCCTGGGCCACGCCGGTCTTGCAGCGTGGCTGCTCCTGGGCACTCTTGAGCCACTGCCTCGTAGTGACCTGGCCCCCTCATTGCAGACTCAGCCCCGAATCCTGCTCCCCGGTGGCTGGGTTGCACCCATCTGGAGGTGGGGCTCAGGAGGTGGCCTTGGTGATGCCAGGTGGTCAGTGGGTTCTTGCCACCCGCCAGGAGCTTCACTGGGGCTAAAACCATGCACCCTCGGTGTCCACCCAGGGCCTCCCGTTGGCCCTGCATGGGACATGGTGACAAATGCCACGCTGGTGACAAGCCCTCTCTGGCTTGTTTATTTTGTCTTGTTGGAGATGCACGTGCCCCTCGCAGGCTTGCCAGTGGTCTTCCTTGCCAGTGGTCCTCCTTGCCGGTGGTCCTCCTTCCTGGTGGTCCTCCTTTCCGGTGGTCCTCCTTGCTGGTGGTCCTCCTTCCTGGTGGTCCTCCTTCCTGGTGGTCCTCCTTGCCGGTGGTCCTCCTTCCTGGTGGTCCTCCTTCCTGGTGGTCCTCCTTGCCAGTGGTCCTCCTTCCTGGTGGTCCTCCTTCCTGGTGGTCCTCCTTGCCGGTGGTCCTCCTTCCTGGTGGTCCTCCTTGCTGGTGGTCCTCCTTGCTGGTGGTCCTCTTTTCCGGTGGTCTCCCTTTCCTGGTGGTCCTCCTTGCCGGTGATCCTCCTTCCTGGTGGTCCTCCTTCCTGGTGGTCCTCCTTGCCGGTGGTCCTCTTTTCCGGTGGTCCTCCTTCCTGGTGGTCCTCCTTCCTGGTAGTCCTCCTTGCCGGTGGTCCTCCTTCCTGGTGGTCCTCCTTGCCGGTGGTCCTCCTTCCTGGTGGTCCTCCTTGCCGGTGGTCCTCCTTCCTGGTGGTCCTCCTTCCTGGTAGTCCTCCTTGCCGGTGGTCCTCCTTCCTGGTGGTCCTCCTTGCCGGTGGTCCTCCTTTCCGGTGGTCCTCCTTGCTGGTGGTCCTCCTTCCTGGTGGTCCTCCTTCCTGGTGGTCCTCCTTTCCGGTGGTCCTCCTTGCCGGTGGTCCTCCTTCCTGGTGGTCCTCCTTCCTGGTGGTCTTCCTTGCCGGTGGTCCTCCTTCCTGGTGGTCCTCCTTCCTGGTGGTCCTCCTTGCCGGTGGTCCTCCTTCCTGGTGGTCCTCCTTCCTGGTGGTCCTCCTTCCTGGTGGTCCTCCTTGCCGGTGGTCCTCCTTGCCGGTAGTCCTCCTTCCTGGTGGTCCTCCTTCCTGGTGGTCCTCCTTGCCGGTGGTCCTCCTTCCTGGTGGTCCTCCTTCCTGGTGGTCCTCCTTTCCGGTGGTCCTCCTTGCCGGTGGTCCTCCTTGCCGGTGGTCCTCCTTCCTGGTGGTCCTCCTTCCTGGTGGTCCTCCTTGCCGGTGGTCCTCTTTTCCGGTGGTCCTCCTTCCTGGTGGTCTTCCTTCCTGGTGGTCCTCCTTTCCGGTGGTCCTCCTTGCCGGTGGTCCTCCTTGCCGGTGGTCCTCCTTCCTGGTGGTCCTCCTTGCCGGTGGTCCTCCTTCCTGGTGGTCCTCCTTCCTGGTGGTCCTCCTTCCTGGTGGTCCTCCTTGCCGGTGGTCCTCTTTTCCGGTGGTCCTCCTTCCTGGTGGTCCTCCTTCCTGGTGGTCCTCCTTTCCGGTGGTCCTCCTTGCCGGTGGTCCTCCTTCCTGGTGGTCCTCCTTGCCGGTGGTCCTCCTTCCTGGTGGTCCTCCTTGCCGGTGGTCCTCCTTGCCGGTGGTCCTCCTTCCTGGTGGTCCTCCTTCCTGGTGGTCCTCCTTGCCGGTGGTCCTCTTTTCCGGTGGTCCTCCTTCCTGGTGGTCCTCCTTCCTGGTGGTCCTCCTTTCCGGTGGTCCTCCTTGCCGGTGGTCCTCCTTCCTGGTGGTCCTCCTTCCTGGTGGTCCTCCTTGCCGGTGGTCCTCCTTCCTGGTGGTCCTCCTTGCCGGTGGTCCTCCTTCCTGGTGGTCCTCCTTGCCGGTGATCCTCCTTCCTGGTGGTCCTCCTTGCCGGTGGTCCTCCTTCCTGGTGGTCCTCCTTCCTGGTGGTCCTCCTTGCCGGTGGTCCTCCTTCCTGGTGGTCCTCCTTGCCGGTGGTCCTCCTTTCCGGTGGTCCTCCTTTCCGGTGGTCCTCCTTCCTGGTGGTCCTCCTTCCTGGTGGTCCTCCTTTCTGGTGGTCCTCCTTCCTGGTGGTCTTCCTTCCTGGTGGTCCTCCTTGCCGGTGGTCCTCCTTGCCGGTGGTCCTCCTTCCTGGTGGTCCTCCTTCCTGGTGGTCCTCCTTGCCGGTGATCCTCCTTCCTGGTGGTCCTCCTTGCCAGTGGTCCTCTTTTCCGGTGGTCCTCCTTGCCGGTGGTCCTCCTTGCCGGTGGTCCTCCTTCCTGGTGGTCCTCCTTGCCGGTGATCCTCCTTCCTGGTGGTCCTCCTTTCCGGTGGTCCCCCTTCCTGGTGGTCCTCCTTCCTGGTGGTCCTCCTTCCTGGTGGTCCTCCTTGCCGGTGGTCCTCCTTCCTGGTGGTCCTCCTTGCCGGTGGTCCTCCTTCCTGGTGGTCCTCCTTGCCGGTGGTCCTCCTTCCTGGTGGTCCTCCTTCCTGGTGGTCTTCCTTGCCGGTGGTCCTTTCCGGTGGTCCTCCTTGCCTGTGGTCCTCCTTGCCAGTGGTCTGTCTTCCTTGGGCTGACACTGAGCCAGCGCTTATCTGAATGCAGTGCTGGCGCCTGGGGAATACACTCCTGAGTCATTCACACGCAGGACCGGCCGGCCGTGGACGGCGGGCAGTGTTTGGAGGCCAGTTTGGAGTCTCAGCGCCTCATGGTGGGGCTGTTTCCTTGGCACCGTGAAGGGGCGGTCCAGGCGGCCAGTGGAAGCGTCCATCGGCCCCTCACCACTCTGTTCGCTCCCCTCTGGCCTGTTTGGCTCCAAGCGAGCACCCTGAGCTGGGACCTGGGCCAAGCGCTCTTCTGCTCCGGCAGTGACTGTGCTCCAGCTGGCGCTGTCCAGCCCTGCCCAGGCCCTTTCTGCCCTCCGGTTCCTCCCCTTGCTGCTCTAGCCTGGCCTAAGGGAGGGGCCCGCGCCCCCATGGGACTGGCCCTTCATGCCCCCAGGGGCCCTGCTGTCCAGGAAAGCAGCCCATTCTCTCCAGGGCTTTTCTAAGGCCATGCTGCCCCGGGGTCCCAGGCCAGGTTCCCCCAAGAGCTAGGACCCCTGACCACTGCTCTGTGTCTCCCAGACCAGAAGCCCTCTGGGTGCGGGGCCTACCTCTGGTTTCCTCACTTCCTCTCCAGCTCTAAGCCATGCCCACACACAGCAGGTGCTTAATAAACCCCGGCTGATGGCTATGGGTATGGAACAGGTGGGCTGGAGACAGGCAAGGAAGGACGCAGAGGGTGGCAGGTCTTGGCCCCGGGGCATGGGCCGTGTGGGCTCCCTCTGGCCTGAGAACCGAGTCTGAGGACTGGGATCCTGGGAGCCAAAGGCAGGGGCTTAGTGGCATAAAAGGGACACTGCTTCTTTTTCAAGGATTTTCATATTTTTAACGATGCAAGCAGCTGGGAGGCCTGGGGCGGCACCCAGGTGTAAGCTGGGCTGCTCGGGCCTGATGACCCTGGTGGAGGCTGGTGAGGCTGAAGGGGTTCCTGGTCCTGGGGGTGGGGACTGGCCTGCCTGTGGCGCCAAGGCTGTAGGGGCCTTTGACCAGCAGCCAGGGGCTGACCTGAGCTCAGGTTTCACCGTGACTGACCGTGTGGACTTAGCAGGTCTCACAGCTTCTCTGAGCCTCAGACCCCTCAGTGCAGCGGCGACACTCCCTACCTGCAGGGCAACAGCTGCAGCTTCGCCTCTTCTCTCTCTGCCCTTCCTTCAGCAGGCCCTTGAGGCTGGGTGCCAGCCTGGTGGCGTGGGGGCTCAGGAGTGTGCCCAGTGCCCCTCTCTGGGGCCGGATCTCACACCCCCACATGGGGAGGGCCTGGGTGGGGCCAGGTGGCCAGCAGCTCCTGACAGACCCTGCTGAGGGTGTGTGTCCTGGGACGTGGCTGCATTGGTGGCCATGGGGCAGTGTTCGTCCTGCTATCCTGCTCACTGGACTCCGTGCCAGGCTGGCCAAGGCTCTGCATGGCTGCTGCATGCAGGCACAGAATCTAGGTCAGGCTGGTGCAGGGGGGTAGGGCTGGGCAGCCAGGGCAGTGCCTGCTCCCTCAGCGTCCAGTGGGGCTCTGCAGCCCGGGGCTGGACACCTGACCCACCGACCTTGGCCAGGGCACTTCTGGTGGTGCCTGAACCCCCTGGCAAGGCTGTCCTTCAGCAGGGAGGAGGGAGGCATGTGGGCACCTGCTGTGACTGTGGATGCTGCTAGCAGGGCGGGCTGAGCTCGGTCCATGTGGGACCTGGCCCCTGGGCACTGGGAGGCTAGGATGTGTGGGCCCTGCTGAGATGATTCAGGGCAGAGCCTTCCTGAAGCTCTGGTCCCTGTGGCTGGCTCAGCTTTCGCTCCCTGCTGGGTTACCCAGCCTTGGGGCCTCGGCTCCCCTCCAGCCCGCAACAGGGAACACTGTGGGGACAGTGACGCCCACTGGACACCCCATCCCCATGCCTCCCGCCTCTGTGGGCCTCAAATCCAGCTGTTTCTTGCTCTGTCTTCTTTGTTTCTTCTGCGCCTCTGCCTTGGCATTAACAATGTTCCCTTTGAACCTGTCTGCAACTCCCCCAGGCTTGGGGGAACCAGGAGCAGGGCTGGGGCCTTTGTTTGGGGAATGGCACCATGGAAGGTGGGCAGGGCAGCTGGGGATGCCAGACTCATCCCCACCCAGGGCCTCTGCATCTGGCCTTCCCTGGCCATCCACCCGGGACCCCCTGTCCCATCAGCTTGTGTTTGCTTGAGTCCCACTTTCTTGGGGCTGCCTCCCCTGGCGCCCCCTCTCTGGAACTCTGCCTGCACTGGCTGTGCCACTCGGCAGCCCCTCTGCCTGACATCCCCTCTGCCTGACACCTCCTCCACCTGACACCACTCCGCTTGACAACCCTCCACCTGACACCCCCTCCGCCTGACACCCCTCCGCCTGATACCCCCTCCGCCTGACACCCCTACACCTGACAGCCCTCTGCCTGACACCCCCTCCACCTGACACCCCCTCCACCTGACACCCCCTCCGCCTGATACCCTCTCCACCTGACACCCCCACCTGACACCTCCTCTGATACCCTCTGCCTGACACCCCTCTGCCTGATACCCCCTCCACCTGACACCCCTCTGCCTGACACCCCCTCTGCCTGACACCCCTCTGCCTGACACCCCCTCTGCCTGACAGCCCCTCTGACACCCCCTCCACCTGACACCCCCTCCGCCTGACACCCCTCTGCCTGACACCCCTCCACCTGACACCCCTCCGCCTGATACCCCCTCTGCCTGACACCCCTACACCTGACACCCCTCTGCCTGACACCCCCTCCACCTGACACCCCCTCCACCTGATATCCCCTCCACCTGACACCCCCTCCGTCTGATACCCTCTCCGCCTGACACCCCCGCCTGACACCTCCTCTGATACCCTCTGCCTGACACCCTTCTGCCTGATACCCCCTCCACCTGACACCCCTCCGCCTGACACCCCCTCTGCCTGACACCTCTCTGCCTGACATCCCCTCTGCCTGACAGCCCCTCTGACACCCCCTCCACCTGACACCCCCTCCGCCTGACACCACTCTGCCTGACACCCCTCCACCTGACACCCCTCTGCCTGACACCCCTCCATCTGACACCATTCCACCTGACACCCCTCTGCCTGACATCCCCTCTGCCTGACAGCCCCTCTGACACCCCCTCCACCTGACACCCCCTCCGCCTGACACCCCTCTGCCTGACACCCCTCCACCTGACACCCCTCTGCCTGACACCCCTCCATCTGACACCCTTCCACCTGACACCCCCTCTGCCTGATGCGTGGGCTTGTCCCCATGGCCTGCTGTCAGGTGGTCACCCCAAGGCATCTTGGTCCATCCGGGGCAACTGCGGTCAGTCTGGGTGGCCCGTGGTCAGTCTGGCCAGGTCCTCACTGGTCTGTCTTCCTCCTCAGCCAGGCGACGTGCTCCTCTGTGACCTTAGAGCCCCAGAACCGAGCTCTGGGCTCTGGGCATCGCTGGGGTGGTTTCACATGGGGCCCTGGGGGCTGAGGCAGTAGGGGATCTTTGTGCTGGGGACACAGCAGGGCCTTAGAGGGGCATCCCTTGCCTTACTCTGTGCTCCCACCCCCTAGCCACTGCCCAGGACAGGAGGTCGCTCAGCTCGTCCTGGTGCCAAGATGTGTGTCGGGGTGGTGGGGGTGGGTCTGGCCCTTCGAGGCCCCCACAGTGGGCTTAGTTTCCTAACCGAAGCCGTAACATCCATAGAACTCTTAAACCAGGCAAGAAAGCAACATGGAATTCACTTTGATGTTGAATAATTAATGAAATGTCTGAGGTATGGGCTTCTGGGCTGTGTCTCTCCCAGCTGCAGAGCTGTCAGCACCGTCTCGTCATTGGAGGGGCCTGCGTTTCTGTCTTTAAATGTGCGCTTGGCACCTCTGAGAGGTAATTAGGACGTTCTGTGCACGATGAGGAGGCTGGGGTGCTCACCTCCAGGGGGCTGCAGGGCCAGTGCGACTGTTGTGGACCAGCCCACCCTCAGGGGGAGCTGCAGGGTCAGCTGGGCTGTGAGACCCCGGGCAAGGGTCCCCTGCCTCAGTTTCCCTATCTGAAAAGTGAAGAGGTTGGATCCAGGGGCCTCTGGGGGCCCGTCGAACTCAGACATTCCAAGGTGGTGGAGGAGCAGAATCAGGGACACATGGGGGACCTCGCTGTGTCCCCAGGTCGCCCTGGTGCTGGTAGGCAGGCTGCAGAGCCCCTGCCTGCTGAAGTTTGCTGAACGGGGCTGCAGCCGAGAATCTGTTTACTGCAGCAGGTCATCGGGAAGCGTTTCCTTGGAGACATATGTAGGACAGAACTCGGAAGCTGAAACCGAGGCACCCCACGAAGGCCCCACACCACTGGCGGGAGGCGGTTTCTCAGGGCTCCGCTCCTGGAGGCTGCTGGGAGACAGCTGCCGCCCGGAGACTGGTCAGAGCCCGCGACCCGAGAACAGGGCTCCTAGCCCCTCCTCACAGCAGTGGCCACCCAGGGGGATATCACACTTGGACCTTTGGTGCAAGAATGTCCCCCGCCAGACCGCACTGAAGGTGCCCACTGCCCTCCTCTGGGAACCCTCCTCCCCATGGCCTGAGCCAAGGCACCAGCTGGCCAGGCCCTTGGAGAACTGCTGGTCCTCCCTGGTTCAACACAGGGAAACTGAAGCCGGAGGGGCAGTGAACTCCCATGGGGCACACAGAGTCGGGCAGAGTCAGGGTGTGAACCGGGGTCTCCTGAGCTGGCCGGAGCACTGCCCTTCCCAGCTCCTGTCTACAGTGGCATTTTCTGGAACACACTCAGGGCACCCCTTGCTGGCAGCCCCAGAGGACATGGTGCTGGGCTCCTGTGCGGTGGGATCACTCGGCAGCTGGTTGCGGGTGTGACCAGGCCACTGGCCTCCCGGGTGGCACAGGGTGCTGCCCACTGTCCAAGAGAGGGCTCTGGGGCTCAGAAGCAGCTGGGCTGTGGGAAGTCCTGGGGGTGGAGTCTCTTTCCATGGGGTTCGAGTGTTGGCAGGGGGGCTTCATGAGCTTCTCCCCTCCCCACTCTGCCCTTACTCTGGTCTTCCCGATGTGCATCTCCATCTTTCCATCCCTGGCTTTCTCTGGGGCTGTTTGTGCTCAAACACAGGGTCACCTGCGGGCTCAGAATTGGCAATCCTGACGCAGGCTGGTGCATGGAGTGCTTATCTGGTCCCTGGGCATGCACACGAGTGCACAGAGGTCCTCAGGGGTGCCTGGGAGCCTGGAGCAACCCTGGCCTATAGTGGCCCCTGTCTTTGGGCTGGCCGTGTCTTCCTGAACCTGTGCCCTGGGGCAGGGGCCACCTAAATGGTTTTCTTTGGAGATGAGACGTGAAGGAACTTTTGCTGCAGGATGGCTGAGGAGAGGGGCCACCTCCTGCTCCCCCAAGCCAATGGAGAAAGCAGGAATGGAAGGTGCACTGCAGGGAAGCCGGGGCCTGGGCTCTGTCCGGACTCAGCTGCCTCCCGCCCCTACCCCTGTGAGATGCTGGGTGGTGCCCTGCCGGCTTGGGGCGTCTGTCCAGCCTGCAGGGCAAGAAAGCCCCTCCAGCTGAAAGAGATGAGATGGAGACACTGCGGACTCTGGGGTGGGCAGCATGGAGGTCAGGGCAGCACCTGGTGCAGGTGGCCTCGGGCTCACGGCCGGCTCTCAGTCAACTCACACAGACTGAAGACGGGACCCTCAGGCTCGGCTCTGCAGGAGGCGTTAGGGGCTCAGCAGGCCCTGAGGCTGGGCTTGGTGTCACTGAAGCCCAAGAGGGCAGGGGAAGTGGCTGCCTTTGTGTGCAGAGCCAGGGCCCGGGGAGCAGGTGGGCAGTGTTTCCATTGCACATCAAGGAAACTGAGGCACAGGGGAAGGGGGATCAGCTCTGCCCACCTACAGGCCTAGCTGAGAACCTAGGGCTGTGGGCCAAGGTCTAGGCTCGCCCTGTCTCAGGGTGTGGTCTCCTCCGGCCTCTGTCCTGGCAATGCCTGTGAACCCAAGGAGAGATCCAGCCAGGGCTCACAGCCAAATCCAGCCTTAGACTGTGGGGACAGGGGCAGCCTCTCAGACCCGGAAGGCAAGAACCAGTCCCAGAAAGCGGGGCTGAGGAGACACAGCTCTGGGCCTACAGGGTGGGGACCCTCTGCCCTCTGCCCTCTACCCTCCGGCCAAGGCAGGAGCTGGGTCTGGTCCTCCCAGCTGTGCCAGCCCATGGGCAGGGGCTCTGGCGGGCTCACAGCTGGCTCTGCGTCTCTGGATGTGTTTGTTCCTTCCAGTCGCCTTCTTCAAACGAGGAGAAAATTAAACTCCCTGGGGCCTGGCTCCCCTGCCACCATGGTGCCTCCTTGCCTGCTGCCCACCGCCTGCCGCCCGCCACCTGCCACCCGCCGGGCCAAATGCTCTCAAAGACAGAATTCTGCTTAAATGCCCAGAAAAGAGATTTAGGAGATCAGAATCTTAAGCAAATTAACATGTGCAGCGGGCGGCTTTTAATCACTGCCTTTAATCGCCGGCCGCGGTGACGGAAATCATCTCCTGGCTGAGTGGCGGGCGGGGCTGGCCCTGAGGATGGATTATTCCTTAGAACCTGAACCCGGGTTTCACCGGCCTCTGGAAGGGGGCTCAGGGGCCTCTGTCCACTCCAAGGAGAAGTGGCTGGGTCGGGACCTGCAGCCCACACACCCCTCTCCCTCCTTCCCACCCTCGGGCGTGTCTGTGGCTTTCGCCTTCTGTCTCCTCTCCCCACCTCAGTTTCTCCCTTCTGAGACTTGGGGCTGCTGGCCCTTTCCTGAGTGGACTGTCCCAGGGGACACGCAGAGCCCAGGTGTGGGGGATGCTGGGACGCCTGTTGCTCCTGGGCCACTGGTTGCCTCTGGCACACGTGCACTGCAGTGTCATTGCCTGGACAGCCCCCATTGTGGCCTGGCCTCCCCTCAGCCCTGCCACTCAGCTCAGCACCGGGACCCACTGAGACCCGGGGCCTAGAGGGAGGGGGCCGCCCCTCCCTTCTCGCAGCTGTGCCCAGCCAGGCGGACACAGGCCCTGGGACCCTGGCTGTGCCGAATGGGTCGTGAGAGAGACTGTTCATTCACGAGGGCAGGTCCCAAGAGCCCAGGGCAGGGGCTGGTCCAGCCGAGGGTCCTAGGCCACCTGAGTGGTGGTAAAGGCAGGAGGCAGCTCCTTTGAGGGTGCCAGGCAGCTGCGCCCAGGGGCCTTCCCTGGCAGGACCCAGGTGGTGACTGCAGCTGCTGGTGGCTCCCCTCCCCCTCCACACCTGGGGCCCCGCATGGCAGGAGGTGGTCACACCTTGAGGTGGCAGCGGCTCAGAGAGCCCAGAGGCGGCCCCACATCCTCCTGCCCGGGCCTGCGTGCCTGCCTGCCCTGCCCACATCCGGGGCTCAGTGTCCACACAAGCCTCCCAGGCCGCACTCTGGGATGGGGGCTCAAGGCCCCTTGGGGCAGAGGTGGGACCTTTCAGAACACCCCCCATGGGTGGACGTCTCTTTTGTCTGGAAAATGTTATGTCCCTCAGATCTGGGAGCAGCGCGTGCAGGGGGAGGCAGAATGCTGGCTCGGCGAGGGAGAGGACCCCAGCGCGGGCAGCTCAGCACTGGACAGACAGGGCAGGGAGGCGAGGGGCTGGGAGAGCACAGGAAGGGGTGTAGCAGCACGCAGGGCTGCAGCCGTCACCGTCACCATCACCAGGAGCTACTGCTGGGACTCGGCCTCCCCCAACGCTGGACGCCCCCCAGGTCAGCCAGTGAAATGTCACCTCAATGACCCTTGGCAGTGCTCAGCCCTTCCCAGAGGCCCTCCTGGGGTGAGTGGCTCTTCTTGGCTGCAGCCTGCGGGGCCTGGGGTGTAATGACCAGAGGGTCCCTGTGGTGGAGGGGCAGCCAGCCAGGGAGCATTTGGCTCTGGTCCTGGGGGTGCAGCCACCCCTCAGTAGGAGGAGCCCTGCCGGGAGGGAGGGAGGGAGGGAGGATGAACGGTGGGTGGTCGCTCAAGCTGCTATGGGAAGAGCCAGCAGCCAACCCGCCTCCCCTTCTGGCCTCTCAGCGGAGCCAGCTCAGCTCCCGCCAGAGACCCCAGCCCAGGTGCCCTCCCTCCCCACTCCAGCAGAGGCTGCTGGACCCGGGCTGGGCAGCCAAGGGTTAAGTGGGCGGGGCTCCCACGGGAGGGGCGGTCCCAGCGGCGGCCCCGTCCCGCCTTCCCCTCGCCTTCCTCACGGGCGCGGCAGGGCAGCGTGTGGGGCTGCGATCGGCATGGGCTCTGCGCGCGGGGTGCCCCTGCTCGGGCTGGGGCTCAGGGGACGCCGGGGGCCAGCACAGGGCCCGGTGTCCCTCGGGCCGTGCCGGTAACTGGGATTGGCACCCGCCGGCCATGGAAGAGCCTGGGCCCCCAGGTGGGCTCAGGCAAGACCAAGGTAAGGGGGCAGGTGGGGTCCCAGAAGGGGGTTGTGATGGTCCCCGTGGGGAGCCCAGGACCGGACCTGTTCACTGGTGACCCGCCCAGGACCGGACCTGTTCACTGGTGACCCACTGACCCCCCGTGGGCAGTGCAGAGCTCCTCCCAGCAGGGTCTCCGGGAGCACGGCCCAATGACCCCATTACCTGCACATCCCTCAGACTCGGTCCCAGAGGAGGGATGCTGCCCCCACCCCTTGGCGCCCCCACCCTGCCTCATCTGCCCCTGTGCTGACACGTGAAAGCGAGAGGGTCTGCTCCCTGCAAAGGGTCCAACACAGTCCAGGTGGGCGGTGGGGGAGGCGCCCTCAGCCATGCCAGCACGGGTCCTGACCTCCAGCTTGATCCCAGCGGATGCACACTGCTCGGGTGGGGGGCAGGTCTGGGGGTGCCAGGGGCTGGTAGGCTCTGGCTTTTGGCTCTGAGGGCTCTCCTGGCCCAACCCCACCCCAGCCCCTGATCCAGGTTGGCAGAGGTGGCCCTGAGTTGCAGTCAGCACCATGGACAGGGGCAGCTGCTGCTTTCTCTGGGGGGCCTGCAGTTGCTGTGCGTCCTCAGGGTTCCCTGGAGTTACACTCTGGTCTGGCCCATCCCGCTCCGCTCCGGGTTGGAGATTTCTTGCTGTGATCTGTCACGCTTTCCTGACCTGGGAGCCGGACATTGCCCTGCGCAGACAGAGCGGAGCAGCAGGGGTGGCGGAAGCCCCGGGGCTGTTCACAGCAGGAGCTTCCGAGGGGCATCCTGGGCAGGCCCCTTCAGCACCGGCTGGGGCAGGGTCTCCAGCTCCCCAAACACAGCGCTAGCTCTGGGCCAGAGGGGCAGGGTCTCCAGCTCCCCAAACACAGCGCTAGCTCTGGGCCAGAGGGGCAGGGTCTCCAGCTCCCCAAACACAGCGCTAGCTCTGGGCCAGAGGGTCAGGGTCTCCAGCTCCCCAAACACAGCGCTAGCTCTGGGCCAGAGGGGCAGGGTCTCCAGCTCCCCAAACACAGCGCTAGCTCTGGGCCAGAGGGGCAGGGTCTCCAGCTCCCCAAACACAGCGCTAGCTCTGGGCCAGGGGCGGGGAGAGGAAAACGTGAAGGGGGACAGTGGCCACGGCTGCACAAGAAGTGGCTCAGGCCGGACACCAGGAGGAACTCCTGGGTTTCCAGGGACAGTAGGAGCTTGCCTCCTGGTGGTTTGGAACCTGCTTGTTCTGCCCTGTGATTGGCATGGACATGTGGGGTGGGACATGGCATCGCTGCTGGGCAGACTGGGGACGGGTTGCTGGTTTTTGCCTCTGATAAACCGTGTGACCTCACACAAGGGACTGAGCCTCTCTGAGCCTCCATGGGCAAGAGGGATAGCATGGGGCGCTTTCACAGGGTGGCTGTGGGCATTCAGAGCAAGCGTGTCTGCAGTGGTCATGCCGTGCCTGGCCTGTGCAGCTGCTCCAGGGTGCCTGTCCCCTCCTCTGTCCCACCCCCAGTGGAGGTGCCCTCTCTGAATGGAGAATAGTGTGGCAGATGTAACCAGGGCTGCTGGGCAGACACTGTTTGTAGGATGGGCTGTATATTCAGGTCACTCCAGGTGCACCCACTCGCTGACCGCAGCCCCCATCCCAGGGCTCTCCTGGGCACGTTGTCCCTGGTTCCTGCCTGTCTGGCCTGCAGAGAGCTCCCTAGAGTCACTGCCCTGTGCTGGCCACTGGGCTCAGGATGCCTGCCTGCTGTGGACAGGGGCTGGCTGCTGCCAGGTGGCCCCAAAGCCCCAGGTTCCAGGAGACCCAGCACACTTGGGGTCTGCAGCTGGCCAGGGAAGGGCCTAGTCTTAGGAGGGGGCAGTGGTGGGAGTGGCTCTGAGCCCACCCTCCGTGCCTGCGTCCTCTGGGCAGAGGGAGGGGAGCCAGCAGAACAGTCCTTACAGACTCCACGTGCCGCCGAGGACGGAGCAGATGGGCCAGTGTCCTGGGTCCAGCCCTCCATCTGCACAGCTAATGAGCTGATGACGATGGCGTCCCAGTTCCTGGCACCTTCTCCTGGAGAAGCCATGGGCTGGCCCTGCCCGGGCAGTGCCCTTTGCTGGGGCAGGTGTGTGTGGGGTGCCTGGGGCCCTCTCAGGGACCCAGGCCCAGTGGCTCCACCTTCATTGAGGGTGGGCTGGGGGAGGGGTTGGGGAAGGGGATGAGTAATCCAACGTGCCTGTTTCTTCCCGGGATTTTGCTCCCAGCACTGCATACGTGGGCTCCCACCGGCTGGATGGACTTCCTGTGTGGGAAAGGCGAGTGGGCGCGGGCCTCCCGCGTGGGGGCAGGGTGGAGTTGGTGGACACCATCCCCAGGACAGGACGTTTCCTCTGGCTCCTGAGAAGTCACTCACTGTGGTGGCCACAGGCATGGCTCCATGCTAGCTGGGTGAAGACCCCGAGAGGGGGCCTTGTGGCTGACGGTCACTGGAGACAACAGTGAGCCACTCTGGTGGGACTGTGGAACCCCCTCCAGCTCTGCCCCAGAGAGCAGCACCTGGGTGAGGGCTACAGGGGGCTCTTTCAGCAGGCAGGTCCCAGGCACCATGATGCAGCCCTGACTTGGGGACGGTGGCCACACTGTCCTGGGAGTAGGTCCTTTCCACCGCTCAGACCTGGCAACCCAGGAACACACCTCTGAGGGACTTGAGTGGTCTTGATTTCACATTGATCAGGCCCCTGGCTGCTCCGACTTTCAGGCCCCTGTTGTGGAGGTTTCGGGCGGCCCAGTTCTCAGGGGCAGCCCTGTGCCCTTCCTGGGTCAGCTGGTGTGTGGGTGGGGGCCGACCCAGGGAGCACCTCACTGGCTCCCAAAAGGCAGGAGTGGGAGACAGGGCAGCCAGCCCGGCCCCAGGGCCAGCTTAAGCAGGGAGGTCCAGACAGGGATGGAACGACTATACAAGATCCCAGAAACTTCAGGCAGGGAAGCTCGGAGGGCCAGCTCCATCTCCAGGACACCCTCTCTGTCTGAGACTCTCTGGCAGAGCATTCGTGGGGCTGCTCGAGGAAGCTGCTCCCCGGCCTGGCAGTGGCCCGGGGTGCTCTGGCCGGGAAGAGCAGCCCCGTGCCGGGACGGATGTGGCGGGCTCAGCCTCCTGTTTCCTTGCCTCCTCCGTGGCTCCATGCCTGCTCTGCCTGGCAGCAGCCCAGCTGCCACCCTCCCTCCCGCGCCTGGCTATGGGCTGGGGGCAGGGCTGGCTCCGACCACTTGGCCCGAGGACCCTCCCCTTGGAGCTGCAGCCCCCTCCCCTCACTCGGCAGGAGCTCCCTCTCTCCCAGCTGGCAGGCCAGGCTCCATCTGGTGACTTTTCAGGAAAGGCTCCCCCACCGTGGCTGCCATGAGCCTGGCTCCCTCTGCAGCTCCTCTGGGGTGTCCTGGACGGTGGCTGGGGGCAAGGCCGTGCACCTGCCTTCAGAGAGCCCCAGGCCAGGTGGGTGCGATGCCCCTGCTGGCCATGCCCTGCTCAGTGAGGGCAGAGAGGCAGCCAGGGCCTCAGAGAAGCCAGTGGCTTGTGGCAGGGACAGGAGCCTCCAGGGACACACAATGGGGGGGGCACTAGTGGTGGGGGGAGGAAGCTGTGAAATGGGCTATTAATAGGGTCCCCTTCCTGATGGGGCTGTCAAGTGCGATTAATACCGCTGCTGTGAGCTGGGCTGCCACCAGCTGGGGATGGCTGGGGACGGCGAGGGGGCAGGAAGGGGAGCCCACTCTGGGAGGGACCCTCACTGAGATGGGGACCTGGCCCTGGCTGTCCCGAAGAGGCCAGAGAAAGGCCAGATGTTGGGGCCCCCTTGGCCATAGCGGGCCAGCTGGAGAGTGTGGAGGCCTGGGCTGGGCAGGCGCCCACCTGCACAAGATGGGGCTGCACTGGGGGAAGGTACCGGGCACGGGTCACCTGGCCTCAGAGGCCATCCTGTCCACTTGCCACTGCCGGCTGCTTGAAGGGTCCAGTGGCCTCAAGTTCCTGACGAGGGGCACCTTTCTGTGCAACTGGGACTGCTTTGGACACCTGTGACCATCACAGGTCCTCCTGTCCATCCCTCCACACCGGGTGGCTGGATGACAGAAGAAAGGTGTCTGCTGGCCCTCCCTCTGGGCCCTGTGGGAGCTGGATCCTTCTAGCAGCAGCTGGGCCACCAGGGGAGCATGAGCCTGGCTGCTGTTCTCCCCCTGCTCTGGGGCCGGTGGAAGGTGGAGGGCAGGTCAGGTGGCGCGGCCGATGGAGTATGGCTGGCCATCGAGAACCTGTCCCCACCCTCTAGGACACCGGCCGTTCCAGCTCCCCCAGGGCTCTGTGCACACGGACCGGGAGCCACCCAAGGGGGCAGAACAAAGTCAGGCCCCAGGGCCCCCTCCGGCCTGCTCCCCTGCTGAGCTGGGTCTTCCCTCCACAACGCCCCCACCTCCTGCTGAGAGCTGGAGTGGCTGCCACACGGAGGGCGCTGCCAGAGGAGAGGGCAGAGCGTCTGTCCCTGCGGTGCCCTCCAGGTGTGCCTAGGGTGGCCCCAGCCCCACAGGCCCCGGGCACTTGCCCTTGGTTCCCCTGCCCTTGCTGGGACCCCTCAGGCCCAGCCTGACTCTGGGATCCCTGGGCTCCTAGCACGACCACCCTGGGGTCCTGCCTGTGGGGAGGGCTCGAGGCACCGACTCACACTCCTGATAAAATAAAAATAGTTGGGGAGGAGGCTCCCAGACGTGCGGGGGGACAAGTGGCT
Organism: Pan paniscus; assembly: GCF_029289425.2. Taxonomy (NCBI): domain Eukaryota; kingdom Metazoa; phylum Chordata; class Mammalia; order Primates; family Hominidae; genus Pan; species Pan paniscus. Next base: position 225,777,996 of record NC_073249.2, on the reverse strand, counting down.
TCTCTCAGACGTTTAAATAATCTCCGCCATATGTGTGTGGGCCCGGCCCTCCCTCCCGTGCGGCGCCAGTCCAGGGGCCCGGCTGATCTCCAGTGAGCACCGTGGCTGGGGCAAGGTGGCCACTTCCTCCTCCCTCCCGTCCACCCAAGCACAGCCTCAGCCCCTCCTGCATGCTGGGCCGGCCCTTGGGGGCAGCACAGGAGGGGGATGCTGGGGCTGCGAGGGGCAGGGGGGCGCGGAAGAGACAGGGCCAGGAAGGGCTGCAGGAGCATCCGGCCCTCATGCCTCACTGCTGCTGAGGTCCTTTGCTCTCCTAGCCCTGGGATGCGGCTGCCTCAGGGACTCTTGGTGGCCTTGGAGGGTGGGTAGGCTGGCCTGGGGGCCATCGGGACAGCAGGTGACGGTCAGGCCAATGCCAGCCGGGCCCAGGCACAGCCCTGTGGGGGCTTCAGAGGGAGACACGGGTGGGCCCAGGGAGGTCCTTTGAAAAGTCCTGCTGAAAGGCAGCAAGCGTCGGGAGAGGAGGGGACTTAGAGGCAGCCAGGGCCACCTCTGGACAGGCCTGGAAGAGGTGGGGCCCCTGCCCGTCCCGTACACGCTTGTGAAGGGAAGAGGTTGGTGGAGGGGCATGTGCAGTCCCCATGCCCCTGTCGTGGGAGGGGCTGCGGTACCCAAAGCTGCCCCGGGTGTGTGTGTACACGCCGGGAGGCCTGTGGGTGTGATTTGTGGGTTTTGTTGGAAGATTCAATTATTTTCCAGCCTTCCCCAGGGGAGAGGCGGAGATGCTGAGCCACCGCTGGCCCCTTGTTGATGACAGCCGCGAGGCCCATGCTGCCTGCTGTGTTAGGACAAGATCGATCTCCGCCATAAAAACAAAATTAAGCCAACACCGCCCTGGCTTCTGACAGCACGCGCTCTTCCTCTAATCAGCTGCCACCCGCCCGGTTCCAGCCTTGGGAAGAAAGGAAGGGGCTGCAGGAGCAAACTTCTCACAGTGGGGAAACTGAGGCACTGAGACAGGGAGGACAACCCAAGGTCGGGGGGCAGGCCCAGGACCCCTGCTTCCCAGCAGCCACCAGGGCCAGGCAGTCAGGGTGGGCCGGTGCAGTCCAGTTGCGGGGGCTGAGCCCAGAGGATCACGGGCGCATTCCTCTGCGTGTCACCGTGGGGCCCGCAGAGCCCTCCCATGCACTCTCCCCAACTGGGGTGCAGCCCCATCTGCCCGTCTGTCCACCCATCCGCCCATCTGGGTGCATCTGTGTGGGAGGCTTCTCCAGGGCCAGGGCTGAAGCCGGCCAGACCCTTGAGAGCTGGACCCTGGACACCAGTGTGGACACTGGCTCCCGTCACCTCCTCAGAGCAGGCCTGGTGGCCTTAGCTGCCTCTGTCCTGCCCGTCCCTCCCTGTCCACCTGTGTCCAGCCAGCGCCTGCGATGTGTTGGATCATGGCCTCACAGGGACAGAGCAGGGAGGAGGACTTCGAGGTCCCTGCCCCAGGGATGTCCCGGGGTCAGGCAGTGCTCTGAGGACTGGGGAGCCCCACTGTGCTGTGCAGGGACCTGGGGGAGCAGCAGGTGAGCCAGGGCCCTCCTCTCCCCGACGGAGCCTGTATCTGCCCGACCAGGACTGCCGGCCCTTCCCAGTCTGGCCTCTGGTGTGGGCCCACAGCCAGGTGCGTTGCTACAATCCCACCTGAGCTCCCACATCAGGTGTCCTGGCTCAGGCTCACGGGAGGGGCCGAGGCGGCCTGGGGGTGGGTGTGGACCATGGCTGAGGGCTGGGCCCCTGTGTGGAACCACAGAGCAGAGCCTGGCTTCTTTGGCCTCCCTGTGGGCTTTCAGGATGGCCGGGCCCTGGCTCAGGGCAGGCAGGGTGAGCATGAGGGCCCGTCAGTGCAGGCTGTGGGGCTGGGCTCGCCTGCCGGCATGGGGGTGGGGCAGCCCGCTCGGTGACCTTGTGTGGGGGCTGGGCTGGGCCCTGGGCCGGCTCACAGGCAGCACGTGGGGAGGGGTTCTTAAGTCTCTGGACCTGGGCCCCTGCCACGTCTCTTGGCCCGGGGCACCCCCGGCTTCACGCTGCAGCTGCGGTTCTGTGTCTGCCTGAGTTTTGGAGGGGAGTGGGCGGTCCCTTTGGACCTCAGGGCAGGCAGGGCAGCCCCCGGCAGAGGCCTGTGTCAGGAAGGATTAGCCAGGCCTCCACCCGCCTGGACAGTTGAGGATTCCAGCTCTGCTGCTGAGGAGGTCAGGGGGCCTGGGGTGCAGGAGCCTGGGACCCACGTTGTGCGGCTGGGGCCAGGCACTCTATGTGTGGCCCCTCTCAGAACCCCTGCCCAGGCAGATGGCGGCCTCCAAGCCCTAACCCCAGCTGATGGGGGATCAGCTAGTGGCTGAGAGCTCAAGGGAGGGAGGGAGGGAGCAGAGGTCCAGCCTTGGGGAGCTTCAAGGAGGGATGGGTGAGAGACGGGAGCACCCCCAGCTGGGGCCAGGCCCAGGGTGAGGGAACAGCAGGTGTGTCCCAGGCCAGGAGGCCTCTGAGGTGCAGGAAGGAGAACTGGACCCCCTGGGTCAGAGTGGAAGCCCACAGCAGCCCAGTATGAGGTGGGCAGGGGCCCTGGGCCAGGGCTATGGCCGTCTGGTCTGTCTCCAGGCCCTCAGGCCACCTCCTGGCCCCTGCGCTGCCCCTTACACGGTGGCCTTCCCCGAGGCCCTGTCTTCCTGAGGACGCCCGGGACTCTAGCCCCTCTCCTCTCCCTGCGGCTCATGGCTCCCTAATCTAATTCCACGGCAGAGCCCAGAAACGCCTGCTGACCTGCTTCCGCCGAGAGCAGCAGAGCCTGTGACAGGGCCCCTGGTGGGGGCCTGGGTTGTCTCTGCGCTGACTGCATCTGATCTGGCTGGGTGTGGCCCTGGTCGTCAGTGGTCAGCTGGAGACGCATGGCCATCTCCTCAGGGACTGCCACCTCCCACGCCTGACCTTGGCCCCGGGGCTCTGCCAGGATGCCCAGCCCTGGCACCTCCCTGTCCTGGGCTCTGCAGGCCAAACTCCTCACCTGGTATGGGGGGAGGTGAGCAGCTGCCTGGGACCTTCCAGTCCTTGTTGCTGGAGCCAGTAGAGCCTGGGCAGTGGGTGGGAAGAAGGGCGGGGTTCCCCCCAGAGTGGTCATGAAGCGTGGGCATGGCCAGGACACAGGTGGCTGGTGTTCAGCCGGGGTCTGCCCACCTCCCATTCCCACAGCTGCCCCTGGTGTCCTGGCCTGGACTTGGGGATGGGAGAGCCTGTGCTGTCCTGCAGTGCGGGGCCAGTACACAGGGTGGGCTGTGTGGTCCTGGTGGCAGTGGGACCTGGAGTCCTTTCCTCAGTGGGAGCTGAGACGGTGGGGTGGGTCCTCCTTGGGCGAGGCCCCTCTCCAGGTCAGATGGCTGTCATCCCTGCAGGGCAGAATGTGGGGACAAACGTGCCCTGGGCATGGGGCCACCTCCTCCGCCACAGCTCGGTGACCGTGGAGAAAGGTCAGGCTGGGGCTGCAGCTGCATGAGGGAGACATGGAGAGCCCAACCCAGGCTCAGGAACCCACATCCTGGGCCTGGGCTGGGAGTTGTCGCTGTAAGGGATCCGGCTCGGCTCCCCTCTCCAGCCACAGGGGCTGGGTGCTGCGGGGATGAGGTGAGCTTCTGCCCCTGCTCTGGGCCACCTGCCTCTGGACTTTGGGGATCCACTCAGAGGTCCCCATAAGTAGGGATGCGGGGTGAGGGCAGGGACCACTCCAGGCCCAGCCTCGGCATCTGTGGTGGGCGCACAGCGGGGAGGCCCACCCCACACAGGGTCCTCTGGGGACAGTACCCTGCAGGCCTTCCAGTTGCGTTCTCTGGGTCCCAGGAGGGCCCTCCCGTTGGTCCTGCTCTTGTCCCGCAGCCCTGACCTGGGTCTGGTGGCCTGGGGCCTTGGGAAACACTGTTGCCTCCCCAGTGCCCTCCCATCCCCAGCTGGGAGTTCCCTCGGCCTAAATCCTCCGCCAGCTGGGCTGGAGCTGGGATTAGCACAGGGATTGGGCCCGGGGCTGGGCGGGGCTGAGGTCCTTTGCTCCCCCAGCCTTGGGAGGCGGCTGCGTCAGGGACTCCTTGGTGGCCCTGGAGGGTGGACAGGCTGGCCTGGGGGCCATCAGGACAGCAGGTGACGGTCAGGCCAATGCCAGCCGGGCCTGGGCACAGCCCTGTGGGGGCTTCGGAGGGCCCTGAGGAGGAGGAGGAAGAGGCAGAGGAGAGAAGGCCCCACGGAGGTCCTGTCGCCAGCGCTGCCACTGCCCGACCTCCTGCTGCCTGAAGGCCGGTGGGCCTCTGTGTCCTCCGTGAAGCAGGCCCGGCTGTCGTCAGGCCATGTCTGGCCCATGGCCCTCCCCCGACAGCCGGACCAAGGGAACGGTGGCCTGGCTGGCGGAGGTACTCCCCTGGGTTGGAGGGAGTGTGGTGCTGTCTTCAGAGTGGCAGCTCGGCCCCCTGGGTAAGAAGGGGCAGGGGAGTGGCCCGGGCTGAGTGCTGGCCCTGGCCAGGTGACTGGCGGGTGGGGGCTGTTCCTGGAGGTGGGGGAAGCCTGGGCCTCCATCCCATCCTGCACTCGCCTCCCCTGTCCCCCCGGGTGCTCTAGGGATCATGTGGGTCCAGCAGCGTCGGCTGGCCCTGCCCCTCAGCCGCTCAGAGGCGCGCTCAGCACACCTCGGTCTCCCAGGCACCTGCAGGGCCTGGGGGCTGAACCCAAGGGGGCGAGGGGGGATCTCAGGTGGCTCCAATGCTCTCATTGAAGGGGTCCCTTGTGCTCTGGGGGTCAGTGGTGCTTGCAGCCCAGGCGGCTGGGCTGGCATCCTGGTGCTGGACATAAGGGCCCTTGCCGTTAGGAGACTCTGCAGAGGAGACTGGCTGGGTATGGCTGGGAGGGTGGAGTGTGTGTCTTGTGGTGGCCTGTGGAGGGCCCCGGTCCGGGCTGGCCTGCCAGCTCTCTGTTCCAGCGGCAGACAGGGTCCTGTCCAGGCTGCCCTGTTGCAGGCCTCTGCCCGCCCCCTGCCCCTGTGTCCTGCCTCACCCCTCTCCTAAATCCCTGCAGCCATACCTGCGTCTTCACCTCCCATGTGTCCCGGAGAGCACAGCCCCCCATGCCATGGCTTCCATCCCTGCAATTCCCCTCTGCTCGTGATCACGTAGTAGCTTCCCCAAGAAGGCCCGGCCAGTACTGCCCTTGGTCCTCCACAACGCCCCCGCCAGGGTCCCTCAGCGTGCAGACCTGGGGTGGGGATTAACGTCTCTGTGCTTTAGCAGATGGTACCTCTGGGACCCGGGCTTTCTGTGAGCAGGTGTGCAGGAACCGAGGGGGTGAGACCAGTCTGTTCCTGGGCTGGGACAGCTGACTCTGGCCTGGACTCCCTGGACCCTGCAGCCCCCTCTCCTGGGACAAGCTACAGCAGGAGGCTGAATGGAGAGAGGAGGGGAGAGAAGGAGCGGGGCAGGCAGCCTGGGGGAGGGGAGGGGAGGGGTTGTGAAGCTCGGATCTGGCACCACAGCCTCCCAAGTCCATACTGCTGTGCAGGGCCTGGGACGCAGACATTCATGGCACCATTCATGGCCCTTGTTGCACATGAGGGGTGGGGGCTTTCCTGGAGATGCCCCAGGCAGGGGCACAGGCACTCAGGAATTCGACCGCTCCCAGGAGCCACCTGTGGCCAGGGGCGGGGGCAGGGGCATGGGGTTGCTGCCTGCTAGGCCCACCCCGCCCCTGACAAGGGGCCTCCACTGCACTATGGCCCCAGACAGCCAGCCCAGCCACCTCATCTGTCTTGCCTCGTGCCCGGCCTTCCCATTGTTGAGTTCTGTGCTGGCTCCGTCTGAGTGGTAGCTCTCGGGGCCCCAGGCCCAGCGCCGGTTACCAGGGCTGCTAGGACTGGTCCAGGAGGTGGTGGGAGTGGCAGGTGGCCGAGCAGGGTGAGGAGCAGGGCCCTCAGTTCCCAGGACCATCTGGGGAGGAGTGGCAGGGCCCAGCTGAGCTGTGTGACCCAGGCAAGCCGGCACCTGGGGTGGAGGTGGCCCTGGGCTCTGGCCTTTGCCCTGTCACTGGCAGGGCGGTGTGGGCGGGGCCGGGCGAGGTGAGGAGTGACCGTGCCTCCTCTGACGGCCGTGTTTCTCCTGTGAGGAGTGGCCGTGCCTCCGCTGACAGCCGTGTCTCTCCCGTGTCCAGTGGAGCGGTGCATGGGTGCCATGCAAGAGGGGATGCAGATGGTGAAGCTGCGTGGCGGCTCCAAGGGCCTGGTCCGCTTCTACTACCTGGACGAGCACCGCTCCTGCATCCGCTGGAGGCCCTCACGCAAGAACGAGAAGGCCAAGAGTGAGTGGGAGCCCTGGGGTGGGGACAAATCAGAGTCCCTGGGGGGACACAACGGTAGGGACCCTCCCAGGGCAGCCACTGATGGTTGAGGAGCAGCGAGACCCTAGGCCTGGACACCTCTGGGCTCAGTGGCCTTGGGGATCTGCAGTGACCTCGGGCTGTGGGGTAGGAGGGATCCAGGCCCCCTGCCCGCCTGGCAGAGCTCCCTGGGACTCAGTGAGGACCGAGTAGCACTGTGCCCAGCCCTGTGCTGAGTGCTGGGCTGGAAGGAGGGGCACAGCATAGTCCATCTAGCTGGGGAGGTCACAGCTCCCCATAAACAGAAACGACCCCCACAGAGGTAGGCTGATGGATGGGCATGGGTGCAAACAGTGGCTCAGGCAGCCACTGGGCATGGCTGCTGGAGGGAGCAGGGGCCACCCGAGATGGAGGCTCTGTGCAGGGGGTGGGTGGGGAGAGTTGAGGCACACAGGGAACGGGTAGGGTCCCACGGTTTGGGGAGAGACATGGCAGTCCTCAAGGGCTGGGATCAGGGCGCAGCCAGGGTTTCTGATGGTCAGGACCCAGGCATGCCAGGCAAGGCCTCAGCCCAGCAGTTGCCAAGCGTGTAGCCACTTTGGGCCCCTGGAGAGAGTCGCGCTGCGGAGCCCCCAGGGGGACCTGAGGTCACAAGAGCCTCGATGCACCTGAGCGCGGAGCTGGGGGTCCCTGGAGCCGCTGTCCCCACCTGCGGCGCTGGAGCCCTGGAGGTGGCCAGGGGCTTCCTTGGAATGTGGAGACGTGCTGGTTAAACGTGCAGCCCCGGGCCAGCCGGGCACTGGGGGCTGCAGGTGGAGGGAGGTGGATGCTCTCCCTCGTGGGGGCGTGTCTTTTCCATAGGAAAGGGAAAGGGGGAGGGACACGGGTCAGCAGTGGGGGGCTGTGCAGTCTTGCAGATCTTCACCCTTGGTTCTTGAACTCTGGACCCTGAGCCCTGCCGAGGGTCCCGCAAAGGTGGGCAAGGAGCTCCCGGCTGCTTGGTCTCCGCTGTGTTGGGGCTGCCAGCAGGGGGACGCTGGGCCCCCGGGGACCTGACCCGTGCTCCCTCCCCACCCCGCAGTCTCCATCGACTCCATCCAGGAGGTGAGTGAGGGGCGGCAGTCGGAGGTCTTCCAGCGCTATCCTGACGGCAGCTTCGACCCCAACTGCTGCTTCAGCATCTACCACGGCAGCCACCGCGAGTCGCTGGACCTGGTCTCCACCAGCAGCGAGGTGGCGCGCACCTGGGTCACTGGCCTGCGCTACCTCATGGCCGGCATCAGCGACGAGGACAGCCTGGCTCGCCGCCAGCGCACCAGGGACCAATATCCTTGGGCACCTATCGGGCAATGCAGACCCGGGGACCGGCCCCTTGGCTGCTCACCCTGGGGGGGCCTGTCCTTTGCAGGGTCACACACTGGGGAAGTGGCCGGTAGGCTGGGGTCCCCTATTCCTTCCTCCCTAGGCCAGAGGGTGGAGGTGTCAGGGCTGGGCCCATGGATCGCTGTTGGCCCCTAACTCGGCACCAAAGTGGCTGAAGCAGACGTTTGACGAGGCCGACAAGAACGGGGATGGCAGCCTGAGCATTGGCGAGGTCCTGCAGCTGCTGCACAAGCTCAACGTGAACCTGCCCCGGCAGAGGGTGAAGCAGATGTTCAGGGTGAGCTGGGGGGAGCCCTACCTGGGCTCCAGAGCCAGGGCTGCACGGGGGCTGTGCTTGTGTGGCTGGGAGCCTACCAGCCCTGACTGAGCTGGAGGAGACCCTGGCAGTGCCCTCAAGCTGCACAGAGTAGCTGGCTGCTGAGGATGGGGCTGTCTGACCAGCCACCCCACAGCCTATGGCAGGCAGGCAGGTGGGTGCCCAGGTGCTGCCTCTTTGCAGCTGGGCCAGGGGCTGCTCTGCCAGCTCTGGGGAAAGTGGTCGGGGCACCTGGCACAGGCCCTGCCAGGTGAGCGGACTGGGCATTCAGGGCAGGTGCCCAAATGAAGCTGCACCCCCTTCCCAGGCCCCAGCCCCGCAGCCTCGAGGGGGGTACACCAGCCCTGGCAGGGCCCAGTCTGATGCGCAGCAGCTCTTGTTACTTTCCCCATGCCGCCCTCGCCCAACCACCCTGATGTTAGGAGTTATGAAAATGCAGCCTTCAGCTGAGCTGCGGCCTTTATTGTCTGTAATTAGTTTCTGTTTCCGGAAAGCCTGCTGGGCCGGGGGAGAGAAACTCTGCCCGTCAGCAGGTCCTGGTTCCGGGCGGTGCTGGCTGAGCCAGCAAACCAGGCCCTGGGGCCTTGCTGCTTTGCTGCAGCTTGGAAAGCGGGTTCTGTGGGTGCAAGTGCCAGGCCCTGGGGTCTCTGACACGCACATACACGCACACACAGGCACACGCATGCACGTGCATAAATACACGCACACACATGCACATACACATATGCACACAGGCACACACATGCACACACACACACACGCATACACATGCTCACAGCCTGACAGCTCCGCCGTGTCCAGCGCCTGCCAGCTCCTGCCAGCTCCTGCCAGCTGCTGCCTGTTCTCACTGTAGATGGCTGGTCATGCCTGGCTGGAGCAAGGGAAGCTGGCCTGCTCACAGGACAGGGTGTGTGCGTGAGTTAGCGGCTGGGTGCTCGCAGACACTCTGGGGACTGCCCGGGGCTTGTGAAGGCCCCAGTGGGGACACAGTCTGCCTGGGCTGTGGGGGCTGGCAGGTGGCTGAGTCTGCATGTCTGCGCCCCTTCTCCCTGCCTGCCTGGGGCCATCCCCAGCCACATTTTGGGCTCAGGGGCAGCTCTGGGGCCAGCAGGTCCCTCCACAGAGTTGAGGCTGTGCCAGGGCCCGGGCAGCAGGGTGGCTTAGGGTGCAGGCTCCAGAGTGGCCTCTGAGTGGGAGGAGACAGATGCCCCTCACTGAATCCAGCATGAGTGTGCGTGGTTTCTGGGGCCTGAAGGTCCAGCCAGACCTCCCTAAGGGAACCCCAGGCAGGCGGAAGCAGGGACAGTCTGCAGGGCTGGCTCTGGAGAGGAATGGCGAGGTAGCTGCTGCGGTCAGGTCACCGGCCTGGCACTCCAGCCCTATGCAGTGGAGGCCCAGTGGCCCTGGTCTTTGGTGGTCAAGACAGCTGGAGACGGCCCCAGTTTCAGAGCGCTGGGCCTCCCCGCCCATCTGTACTGCATCCTCTCTGGGCCCTGCAGAGCTGAGAGAAGGAGCCTGCAGCCAGGCTGGAGGGGCTCTGAGAAGTGGCATCAGCTTCGCTGTAGAGAAATCTGGAGATGGCTCCCATTGCCTGGCACGGCCTAATCAGAGAGACCTGCATGGTGGATAAACACTTGGCTTGAGGCTAATTTCATCAAACCTAAGATAAGGCTGGAAGTGGGCTGGACCCAGTGGGGCCTAATTGCCAGAGTGTGCTGGGCGGGCACCGAGGCAGGCTCAGCCAAAGTGCACGTTCAACAGCAGTGGCTTCCCTTTGTGGAAAGAAAAGATGCCACGTGACTGTGTCAGGGGTGTTCTAGGGTTGGGCTCAGGCCCCGAGGGCCTCACTGTCCGAGCATTTTTGTTCCTGCTCAGTGGTGAGTGGCTCACCCTGGCACATAGCCACTCTGTGGAGGGGGCCGCATCTCTGCCCAGCTCAGCCACAGGCCCTGGGAGGGCCTCTGGCCTGGGCTTTGTCCCATGGCCCCTGGGAGGACCATCAGCCCAGGCTCTGTCCCACAGGGGCCCTTTGAGCTGCAGTGTGTCCCCTCATGGCTGTCCTGGGTGCAGTGAGTGGGCACCCCCAGACTTGGGGCTACCCTCACACCTCGCACCAGGCACCCCGGGGCTTCATCTGGTGTGTGCTGGGCCCAGTGCATATGGCTTTAGCTGGGCCCTTCATGCCACGCTGGCCTCATCCCAGCCTTGGTGTGGGCACACAGCCTGTCCCTGGGGTCCTGACCCACCTTCATGCCAAGCCGTGGGTGTAGGGCATGTGGCAGCCAGGGCTCTGCCCTGGGGACAGGGACAAAGGGGCTGATGGGGCCACCTGACTGGTGACTCCCCTGGCTCAGAGGGGATCCCAGGGGAGCTGGCACCACCACCCCTGGCCACCCCAGATCGTGGCCACGGGAGGAGGCAAGGCTGGTCCCCAGTGGCAGGCTGGTGGCTGCTGCTGTCCATGGTGCTGAGCCGGCCCCGGTTCCTGCTCAGCTGAGGCACATCTGCAGGCTGAGGCGGGGCCCTGGGTACTCTCCTGTGGACCAGGACATTAAGCTGTCCTGAGAGACATGGCCAGCGTGCAGGTGGCCCTTTGTAGCCTGCTTCCTCGACCCCACTCTGGGCTCCTCGCAGGCCCCCTTGGAGCCCCTGGGTGGGCTGCTGAGAGCACGCCGTCCTCAGCCTGTGTGGGCTCTGGGAAGAGGACCTGGCGGGGCTTGTCTGGAAGCCCAAATCACGAAGCCTTTAGACTACTGCTGTGGTGGATGCAGCACCTCCTCGACTTCTGGAGGTATTTCCTGCTTCTCAGGGCACCCAGTCTGGGGCTTCCGTGGAGGCCCGAGGACTCAGCCAGTGTAGGCGGACACCCGCTGGCTGGGTGTCGGTGTGGCCAGGCCTGGGGTGAGCAGGCACAGGGCGGAACCCTGCCTTCAAGGCATATCTGATCAGCCCGTCCCATCTCTGGCCACATCCTCAGTGGGGGGCCAGGGCCGAAGTGACAGCAGGCGGCTCACTGGGAGCGTAGGACCCCTCAAGATGCTGAGCAGCTGGGCAGGTGTGAAACGAGCTGTCAGGGCTGCCCCTGCCTGAAATGTTGAACTCTGGAACTCTTTGAAGAGCAGGGCTAGGCACTGCGTCCCTTTGGGCCTGGTGTTCCTCGTGAGTAGGGGCTGAGCTGGGGTGTCACACTGGGGCCATGTCACCTCCAAGCAGGTCATGCTCTCACCCTGCCCTGCCCAGCCCTGGGCTCCCATACCCTTGTGAGGCAAAGTCCTCAATCCTTAGGGCTCAAGGATTTCAAGCATCCCCTTCCATGGGGACTTTATTGCTGCCATGGGATTCCCATGGCCCCTGTAGCACCTTGGGTTTCTGCTGGGATGCCCAGCCTCCAGCCCAGTGTGTGTTGTTGACCCCCGTGTGGGGGGCGTTGACTCCCGTGTGGGGGGGCGCTGACTCCCGTGTGGGTGGCGCTGACTCCCGTGTGGGGGGGCGCTGACTCCCGTGTGGGGGGGCGCTGACTCCCGTGGGGGGGGCGCTGATTCCCGGGTGGGGGGGGCGCTGACTCCCGTGTGGGGGGGCGTTGACTCCCGTGTGGGGTAGCACTGACTCCCGTGTGGGGGGGCACTGACTCCCGTGTGGGGGGCGTTGACTCCCGTGTGGGGGGGCGTTGACTCCCGTGTGGGTGGCGCTGACTCCCGTGTGGGTGGCATTGGCTCCCGTGTGGGGGGCGTTGGCTCCCGTGTGGGGGGCGTTGACTCCCGTGTGGGGGGCGTTGACTGCCGTGTGGGGGAGGTGTTGACTCCTGCGTGGGTGTTGTTGACTCCCGTATGGGTGGTGTTGGCTTCCGTGTGGGGGGCGTTGGCTCCCGTGTGGGTGGTGTTGACTCCCGTGTGGGTGGTGTTGACTGCTGTGTGGGGGAGGTGTTGACTCCTGCGTGGGTGTTGTTGACTCCCGTATGGGTGGTGTTGGCTTCCGTGTGGGTAGTGTTAACTGCTGTGTTGGGTGAGTATATGGAGGTGGCTGTGGGTTGAAGGTGAAAAGCATATGGCTTCAGGCAGGTGCGTCAGTTCTGCATTTTCATGGGGCTGTCCTCTTGGTGGGTGGGCCCGTGCCCTGGGGAGTGATTGGAGGCCGTGACAAGGGCAGTGGAGTAGAGGAGGGTGGGCTTGCGTGTTGGTCTTGACTGGGGAGTGGGGTGGTCCTGAAGGACCCCTGTGCATGCAGCCCTGGTCGAGGTGCCAATGGGGACCCAAGGCCTTGCATTGCAGGAAGCGGACACGGATGACCACCAAGGGACGCTGGGTTTTGAAGAATTCTGTGCCTTCTACAAGATGATGTCCACCCGCCGGGACCTCTACCTGCTCATGCTGACCTACAGCAACCACAAGGACCACCTGGATGCCGCCAGCCTGCAGCACTTCCTGCAGGTGGAGCAGAAGGTGTGCTGCCCGGGCAGGTGTTGGGGGGCCAGCCATCAGGCCTCGCCTTCTGTTCTGAGCTTTGAGCTTCATTCAGGGGACAGTGGTGATGGGGGAGCTGCCTGAAGCTATCCCAGGCCAGGGATGGGCTACCTGGGCTCATGCCCCTGCTCTGAGATGGAGAGATTAGGGTGGGGCAGGTCACAGCCTGGCATTTGAGAGCCCCCCATGTTGGCTTTAGTTTTGATATTACAGGGTGCGCCCTATGGGGCAGCCAAGTAGGTAGGGAAAGTTTGTGGTTTCTCCTCCAGGGGCCTCTGAATGGCTTGGTCCTGACTGTGGACACCCTGCGCCTCCCACAGCTTGACCATGCCTCCTGCCTTGGTGTCGAGCATCTTGTGGACTAGGGTTCTGTGGCCCAGCCTTTGAGACCTGCCCCTGTGTTCCAGTCACATGGGTCTGGCTGACTCGCTCCCCTAGGGTGCCAGGCCCGCCACAATATCCACTCACCTGTTTGTCCGGCAGACACTCAGATGCCTCCTGGAATCCAGAGGGGCATGCTCAGCCCTTTATCTAGACCCCAAGAAACCCTGGCCATCCTTAGAGACCAATGCTAAGGCCAAGTGCTCTCTGGACACTGCCCCACTGACCAGGGACCTCATTTCCAGAGGTTCAGGGCTCTGGCCATCTTGTATCAGGCCTGGGCAGCGACTGGGTACCGCATGCCCTGGTGGTAGGAGTTACAGGTCCAGCCAGGCAGCGGAGGGGAAGGCCAGAGCCCCAGTGGGGACAGGGATCCATGGGAGGGGCTCAGACTGTGTGTGACCATCCTCCAGCCTCGTGGGAGTGCAGGTGAGGACCCTGGACCCTCCTCAGGGAGGAGAGCAGGGACAGGGCAAGCCTTAGGGGACCAAGATGCCTCGGCCTGCGGGTGCTGCTTAGGGACCTCCACTCTACTGGCCACCTGCGCCGCGTCAGCCTCTCGGTGATGGTCTGAGGGCGAGGATGGGAGTGGCAGGAGGAGCCTTGGGAATCCCAGGTAGGGTCTGGGTGGGTTTTACCCAGGATCTCCCAGCAGTACCCCACCCCCAAGCTTACCACAAACCCAGAGCTGGCCTTTGGGGCTGTCCCTGGGCCTGAGCTCCCGGGATGCCCCCACCTGGCCGGGGCAGCTTGCCAGGCTCCATCCCGTGGCAGCCGCTTCTCCAGTCCTGCAGGCATGACACCCGGGACGCACGGCCCAGGCAGGGGAAGCTAGCACCAGTTGGCTAGACCCCACTGTCTCGGATGCCCTGTGCCCTGGCCACCAGGGGCGGCACCAGCATGTGTCTGTGGGTGACCTGGCTGCAGATAGTAGGTCCTCTGTCCCAGTAAAGGCAGAGGTGGGAACGGGGCCTGGATGGGGGATTGGCAGGCAGAAGTGACCCTTCCCTCCCTGACCTTTGCCCCAAGCCTTGTGGAACCCTCTCTGCACTCAGGAGCCAGAGTCCTCCAGCCGGCAACTGGTGCCCTTTGCCTGGCCTCCTGGTTGCTGGGCCTCCCCAGGGGCCCACAGCTGGCTCTGGGCTCCCCCACCTGTTACCTCACCATGTTCCCAGGGACCTCCAAGAAGCCGTGTCAGTGGGCTGGGCAGCTCCTGGCCCAGCTGCACCATAGCGCCCTGGAGGTCCCTTGGCCTGTGGTGCCTGGGGCGGCCTGGGCTGGGCCGGACTGTGGTGCTCAGATCTCTTGGGAGGGTTAGTGTGTGACGGCTTGGGCAGATAGTGGGAGGGGCTGGATAAGGGGGCTGCCTCTGCCTGCCTGGCTCTGCCAAGGGGGCATGAAGATTCTTGCTCTTCTGTACCCACCCACACATGGCCTCTGCTCCGTGCCAGGCCCACTCTGGGTCACAGCTCTCACACTGGTGTGGGGTGGTCCAGCTGATGAGGTCAGAGGCCCCTCCCGTGCCGTGAGAGTTCATAGTCAGAGCAAGCCATCCAAAAGCCACGTGATTCACGGTAGTCCCAAGTCATGTGACACTGGGGCTGGCTGGCCATGGTCATCCCTGGTGTAATCAGAGACAGGCAGGGGACAGTAGTGATGGGGGAGCTGCCTGAGGTTATCCCAGGCCAGGGATGGGCTGCCTGGGCTCATGCTCCTGCTCTGGCCTAGATGGCGGGTGTGACCCTCGAGAGCTGCCAGGACATCATCGAGCAGTTTGAGCCATGCCCAGAAAACAAGAGTAAGGGGCTGCTGGGCATTGATGGTGAGTGGGGCGCTGCCCTCAGGCCAGCTGTCCTGGGATGCTGGAGGGGCAACGAGGGCCCAACCTGTGGGCCGGGACAGGTGCTCTGTGTTCTGTGTGGCATGGGGGCAGGTGGTCATGAGACGAGGCTGGTGGCGGGCTGACATGGCCTCTACGCCACGCCGTCCTGCAGGCTTCACCAACTACACCAGGAGCCCTGCTGGTGACATCTTCAACCCTGAGCACCACCATGTGCACCAGGACATGACGCAGCCGCTGAGCCACTACTTCATCACCTCGTCCCACAACACCTACCTCGTGGGTGACCAGCTCATGTCCCAGTCACGGGTGGACATGTACGCTTGGGTCTTGCAGGCTGGCTGCCGCTGCGTGGAGGGTAAGCCCTGGACCTTGGGTGATGGCCGTGGGCTGGCATCTGCTGTGGGAGATGGGCTGCACCTGAGGAGCCCCTGGGGGGATCTCTGGGCAGGGGCTGGGAAGGCCTCTTCTGTGTCCCTCACTGAGCAATGGGACAGGCCCTCTTTTGGTCGAAGCTCAGCCTGCCTGGGCTCACTGTGGCTAGGCCCCTGGGGCTGACCAAGGCCTGCCCGCCTGCAGTGGACTGCTGGGATGGGCCCGACGGGGAGCCCATTGTGCACCATGGCTACACTCTGACTTCCAAGATCCTCTTCAAAGACGTCATTGAAACCATCAACAAATATGCCTTCATCAAGAATGAGTGAGTGGCTGGGCCTAGCGGGGCTGGCCCCAGAGGTGGGCAGGGTAGGGTCTCCAGGCTCTAGCTCTTCCTGCCACACCCACATGTCCTTTCTTTGGGAGCAGTGACTGTGGTGACCAGGGGGCTGGTTTCATTCTGGCATCTCTGGTTGAGGAGAAAGGGGCAGGGAGAGAGTGTGGCCGCAGGTCTAGGCAGGGGCTTCACAGGAGCAGCTCGTCCACACGCCTGGTGGCACCTCCCGGTGTCAGTGCCCACAGCAGCTGTGGCTCCCACACTCATCACCCCTGAGAAGCCACTCTGTGTCCAGACTCAATTTGCTGTCACTCAGCTGTGGCTGTGGACACTATTGAAGAAAATCCAGAAATTAGTTTCTGGAATTAGAAGGCCGCCTCCCCGTGTGCTTTGAATTACCTTCAAGTCTTGGCTACATGAGGCTCGCAGGTGGGCAAGGAGCTAATTGCATGAAGGAAGAGAGGAGAAGCAAGATTGATTTAGGAAACAGAAGTAGATGGGCCTCTCCTGGAAGAGCTGGTCCTTGCTGTCACAGTCTCGAGCTGGCCCCATCCCTGGGACTGTAGGTGGGAAGGGCATTGCAAGGCACAGGGGCGGGGATGGGGGGAGGACAGATGAGCTGGGAGGAGCCAGGGGCCTGCTGGGATCTCAGGACAGAGTTGCACCTATGACCAGTGTAATCTGTGCAGGCACAATGTTCTCCTGCAGGCCCTGGGCTTCAGGCCTCAGTTTCTTGTCTGAGAAGTGGGGGAATGAGCCCCTGCGCCCTGCCTGCCCACTCCACATCACAGGACTTGCTCATCTCTTGCCCTGGTTCATGCCCTCTTGCTCTGGGTCACTTACATTTTCTGAAAGAATCATGGCTGCCTTTTGGTAAAAATCCAAGTAAAACATACACATGGTTAAAAATGAAGCTGAAAAGCTTATAATTAAAAGTCCCTGCTATACTCCCCATTCTGCACTGTGCAGGTAATAACCATGTTCTACCAGATGGTGTGTGCCAGGCTTATGTCTCCTTCTTTATGGGACCAATGTCAGGACCCCAGGGCCATTCAGAGGACAGTGTCCCCAGTATCTAGGTCAAAAGGATTCTATTTCCCAGCCTATCTATAGCTCCACACTGTACCTTGGTTTTGTCCACATCATTTTAAAACCATGACTTTTTCAAATGTTCCTTTTGTTTTCCTGGAGTTTCTCATTGCCTTTGTTTTCTTATTGGGGAAAGCAGCTCATGCTGTCTTTACCAGTCCCTAAGATTCTCCCAGCTCCTTTCCCATCCACTCTGTTGCTTTTCAAAGCCATTGACGGGTGGGCCAGCTCCCAGAGTTGCTGGTAATCCCAGCTATCCTGGGTTCCTGGTGAAGACCCCTCCTCATTCAATGGTTTAGATGACCTGGGATCTTGCAGAGGTGGGGCCTACCCATCCTCTGAGGCCCTGGCCTCATCCTGCTCTTTCTGCCTTGGGGCCACAGGTACCCAGTGATCCTGTCCATCGAAAACCACTGCAGTGTCATCCAGCAGAAGAAAATGGCCCAGTATCTGACTGACATCCTTGGGGACAAGCTGGACCTGTCATCAGTGAGCAGTGAAGATGCCACCACACTCCCCTCTCCACAGATGCTCAAGGGCAAGATCCTCGTGAAGGTGAGTGAGCCCCTGCCCTCCTGGGACCAGCTCACACAGAGTCTCGGGCCTGCAGCAGTGCCCTGCTCCAGACAGGCAGGGGCATCATGCCATCCGTGGGCATATCTGGGGGGCTGAGGGCTGGCCACGCTCCTGACCTGGCCTCCATCTCCCCATGATGGTCACTCTGGCTCAGGCCCCTCATGCACATCCAGGCCTTTCCCTTCACACTGCTGCAGCCACAGGGAGCTGGCCAGTCTGGCCCCTGCCCCATGGCTGAGATGCCAAAACTGAGCTTGAGAAAAGGCCCCTCTCCTTGGCCGGCGGCTCTTTGTGGGTGCCAGGTACTGGCTTCCCAGCATTTTCTCCAGGGCCCCTCCCATCGTGCACCTCCTCCCCCAGGGGAAGAAGCTCCCAGCCAACATCAGCGAGGATGCGGAGGAAGGCGAGGTGTCTGATGAGGACAGCGCTGATGAGATTGACGATGACTGCAAGCTCCTCAATGGGGATGTGAGTCGGGCTGGGGGTGGGGGGGTGGGTGGAGCCTGCAGTTCCCAAGAACAGCTGTCCGTCCTTGCTGTTGGGGCAAGTTAGAAAGGGAGGCATCCGGGAGAGAGGGACATTGGGGCAGATTCGCACAGCGGCCCGGGGCCTGGGGGGTCCTCCCTGCCCACCCACCCCTCTGCATGAGAGCTGCAGTCCTGCCTCTTCCCAGTTTCAGCTCCCACATTTGAGCTGACTCTTGGGGTACCATCCACTCCCCCTGCCCTGTCCTCTTGGCCCCTCAGTAAGTGGGGGCAGCACTGGGGGCTGGGTCCCACGCCAGACTCCACCCCATTCCCACCAGCCCCTGGCACCTGGCCCACCCAGGCCCTGGCACAGGATTTCCCAGCTTCCCGCCCTTTTCCCCACCAAGTCTGGCTGGACGCTGGGTGGCTGGTAGTCCTGCCCAGCCACCCCCGTGGCCAGTGCTGGCCTCATCTCCCAGCAGTGCCATCTCTAAGGTCAACTCTGATATGGGGGTCCCACCAGCAGTCACCTCCACAGAGCGCTGTCACTGTGTCCCCGCCAGGGCCGGGGCGGGGGGCTGCAGAGTCGGGAGGGTCCTGTGAGGTGTTGGGCTCGGGGGCGCCGATCTCCTCTCCTCTGGACACTGCTCTGGGGCCGCTGCTGCGAGGCAGGGAAGGCCGTTGCTTCCAGAGGGGCCATGCATGGGGAGATAATTGTGCAGCGTGCTCCTGGCCACGCGGCCAACCATTTTAGAAACTCCTGAGGCAGCAGCACTCTTCCTGCCTGGGATGTGCGGCACACGCCTCTGTGTGGCCCACGTGATGGCAAAGGCAGCTCCACGGTGCTCCTGGCTTTGTGCCCACTCCAACCTGGCACCAGAGGCGTCTGACACCCAAGTCCCAGACCCTGTCCTCAAGGATTCCAAGTTCATCAGGGGCACCCGGGGGGCTGCACTGGCAGGGAAGGGCGTCCAACCCAGCTCAGAGGCTGCCCTGAAGTCTGCCCCTGGCCCTGCCATCTCCTGAGGCACATGGCGGCCAGTGGTGGGACTCCAGACCCTGTGCCACCTGCTGGCACACTGACCTCCCAGGCCACAGGGCCAGAAGCCGCACAGGCTCTGCTGGGGGCCCCTGGGCAGACTCGTGCTGCTGGAGGAGTCAGGTGGGCCTGGGTTCCCGTCCTGCCTGTGGCTGCCTGCAGGCCCTGAGGTGAATCACACACCTTCCCTGAGCCTGGGGTGGGCAGAGTGCTGTGACCCTGGGGGTTGTCATTGCCACTACTCGCAGGGCTGGGGACAGATGCCAACAGGCCGACCTCTGGCTCCTGCAGGCATCCACCAATCGAAAGCGTGTAGAAAACACTGCTAAGAGGAAACTGGATTCCCTCATCAAAGAGTCGAAGATTCGGGACTGTGAGGACCCCAACAACTTCTCCGTCTCCACACTGTCCCCATCTGGAAAGCTCGGACACAAGGTAGAAGCCAAAAAGGTGACACCCCTGATGCCGACAGGCCCCCCCGACAGCCAGCCTGTGGGCCAGCCAGGGCCCCCGAACGTATGCTCTGTGCACACTCACACCTGTGCACACACAAATCTGCACACAAGCATACCTCTGTACACACCTCCGCACACACCTGCATGATCCATACCCACCTACCAGCGGGGTCTCAAAGCCCAGCCAGTCGTTGAGAGCTGCCCAGCTGGGGGGACACGACTGCCTTCCCTGCCCAGCGCCCCTGCCTAGAGCTGCCTGTGGCCATGTGGGGAAGTTTCCACGTGGAGCGAATGGCCCTCAGGGGCTGTCATGGCAGACACAATGGAGTGTGTGTGGGGTGAGAGGTGACAGGCAGGGTGGGCCGGGTCCTGCGGTCACAGAGCCTCCTTGTAGACCTCGAAGGAACCAGGAGCTGTGGCCGGTGGATCCCGCAGTCCTGCTGTGGGTGGGACAGAGTGGGGAGCGTGGGTGGGCCCTACAGACCCTCCAGAGGGTGACAGTGCTGGTGGGCGCCCGTGCTGGGGACACGGTCTCCTGGCGCCTGGAGAGCCCTACCGTGCCCTGTGGCACCGGCTCGTTCTGCCTGTCCCTGCAGGGACCTTGCTGTTTTCCTAACCCTTGGGGAGGGTGGGAAGGTGACTTCTCCCTGGCCAAGTGGGGGTGCTGTGTCCCCTTCCAGGACCAGTATTTTTAGACTCAGGTGTTTGCGTTTCCGCCCACGGGCCTCGGAGCACTCGGCACAGCTGACACCGCAGGAGAGCTCGAGGAACATGCCCTGTGCAGGTGGCTCTTGCAGGGCCCGAGCTGAGAGGCGTTCCTTTATTTTTATCCCAAGGTGTCTAGGTGGGGGAGAGTGGCCATCTGTGGCTCTGCTGGGCAGCCAGCTGGGCCTGTGCAAAACCTGGAGATGCATCTGCGGGTCCAGGAGAGTGGTCCCCTGCAGACCTCAGGTCTGAGCGGCTGCTGGGGGTCTGTGCTCAGGGAAGGCTTCCTGCAGGAGGAGGAGGGGCTCAGGCACAGCCGCGAAGGTTGGGGGAGGAGCGGGAATCCCCCCTGATGAGATGCACTCCTTGCCTGGTGTGGACACACACCCCAGAAGGGTCCCAGAGTCTTTGGTACAGGCGAGGGGCGGAGCTGATCCCAAGGCCAGGCCGGGACGCGTTCAGCCCTGGAGCTCACGGGGGGCGTAGCCCAGGTAAAGGGGGTGTCTGTGCGCTGGGGGTCGTGGGGATGGCAAATCCCACTGAGGGATACTTGTGTCTCTCTGTCCCCCTGGGGTAGCCAGTGTCCCCTCTGCCCATGAACCTTGAGGACATGAGACCTCAACTCACGGGTCCCTGAGGCCCGGGGGCAGCAGGAATGGGTATCTTGGGGAGAGAAGCCGGATGGGTAAGGAGGGGCCCCACCCCCAGAGAGCTGGGGAGAGAAGCCGGTGGGTAAGGAGGGGCCCCACCCCCAGAAAGCTGAGCACAACCCGGTGAGTGCTTGTGCAGCCAACAGCCTCGCCCCGTGAGGACCCTTCCCTGAGCACCCCCTTGGGGCCCAGCACCCAGCCTCCCTGACAGAGGCAGGGCTGGGGGGCCTGCTGCTGGCTGAGACCCTCCACCACCATCCAGGCCCCCTCACCCAGGCCTTCTGCTGCCCGCAGCCCCTTGGAGCATGGTTGGGTCTTGCCGTCTCCTCTGTTTGGGAGTCCCAGGGGTGACAACGGGTCTGGCCATGCAGTACGGGCTGTGTCTGGCCGTCCGTCTCCTGGGTCAGCGCGTGCCTCCCCTCGGTCATGCCTGGATTTACAGTCGCTCACGGCTCCGGTCACTGCAGCATTTTGGGGATGTTTAAGGAGCTGTGAAGTGTGGCGGCCCCGACCGGCTCCAGGCGTGCTGTCAGTCTGGCTCCTAGCGCCTCTCCCGGCAGCCGTGGCACCAATAAATTCAGAGGAAACCGGGGCTGGCTTTTCTGGAGGCGGAGAGAGACGAGCATGTCTGAGAGCCATGTGGACCTGGACAACCTGGGAGCCTCCTGCTGCGGTGCACGCGGGGCCTCGGGCTCCAGCCAGTGCAGCCTGGTGACGGGAAGGCCCCTTGGCCACTCTGGGCCGTGGGGAGGGCCGTCCAATCCCATCCTGGCTCCCTATGAGGGTGAAGGAGGGGCAGGGCACACCTCTGGGCCGTGGTACCCAGAGCACAGGGAGGCTGGCGGGAGCTCCCCGGCTGCATCAACAGGACTGAGAGGCCCGTCTGGCATGGGGCCTGCGGACGCGACGTGCCCTGATTTCCAACGCGTCCAGTGAGGCAGTGTCCAGGCAGGCCCAGGTCCAGGCTGGGGAGAGGGGGCAGCAGTCGGAGCTGTTTGCTGTGGCATGGCTGAGCGCCGAGTGTCTGTGGTCGTGAGAGCTGCAGTGGCCTCTTTGCAGCAGTGTGGGAGCATCCAGGGGTGTGGGAGGGTGTGTGTGCAGGGGCGTGCTGTGGGTGTTGCAGGGGTGTCTCCAGAGGGGTGGGCGTGTACAGGGGCATGGCCACGGGTGGGTGATGTGTCCGCTTCTGGCGGAAGCCCCTCCTAACAGGGACCCCTGCTGCAGGCCCACGGCTTTGCTGTGTTTCAAAGAAAGTAGTCCCCACCCTTGGTGGGGGACAGGATGTGATATGGGAGCCCCTCCTGAGCACAGCTGGGCCATGTTTTGGAGGTGTCTGTGGAAGGGGCTGCAGGGGTCAGGTGGTGGCACAGGCTCTGCTGGTTCCATTGGGAATGAGCTTTGGGGTGAATGAGCAGCTCGTGAGGCAGCCCTGGGTTCGGCGGGGGGCAGGTAGGGTAGCCCCGGATGTGTCTGCTGCTTATACAGTGGTAGGAAGGCTGACAGTGGTTTCCTGGGGTTCCCCAGCTCAGAACCCGCCTCAAGGAGTGCCCACCTGGAGCCGTGTGTCTGATTAGGTGATACCCGCGCACTGCGGGAACAGGTCAGGGCCGTGGAATGCTCGTAAAAGGGTTGCGCAAGCAGGCCTGGCCGAGCAATATTCCAGGCACACAAACGCAGTTATTATGTAGTCACCACTGGTGGGGAAAAAGGATTCAGAACTTAATGAGTTTAAAACAACACATGAGAGACGCTGAGGCAGGTGTGAGCGAATGTTTCCACCGGGGCCTGACTTTCAGGCCGCTTCTCCTCGGCAGCTGCCTCTGCCCCAGGGTGGACTGGGAACGGCTGCCACGGGGGCTCCCCAACCTGTCCCCGCCCTGCCCTCCCCTCCTGTCTGCCTTACTCCAGACCTGGCTCAAGCCCACCTCTTCCAGGAAGGCCTTCTGGGACCACCAGGGGGCTGTCCCGGCCTCCCTGCCTGGTTCAAGGCTAGACTCACCTTGTCCCTGTCTCTCCCCTGGACTCAGAGCAAGGCTGAAGAGGACGTGGAGTCTGGGGAGGATGCCGGGGCCAGCAGACGCAATGGCCGCCTCGTCGTGGGAAGCTTCTCCAGGCGCAAGGTCCAGCGCAGCTCCCAGGCCAGGATCCCGGTCTGGGCCCAGTGTCCTCCCTGCTCCCAGTGCCCCAGTGGGCCCTGCCCCAGCCAGAGCAGATGGGGGTCTCCTCCAGCCCCCAGGGTTCCCAGCCTGGCTCACAGGATCCCCTCTGAGTCAGGCCGAGCTATCGGCTGCAGGTGCCAGGGACTGGGCCTGAAGCCTGGGCTCGGAGCTGGTGGGAACAGGTGCCTGGCTGGCTCACATCCCTTCTCTGGCCCACGCTGGCCCTCGCCCCAAGCTCAGGTGCCTTGTGACTGCCCTGAGAGTCTGCCAGAGCCCAGATCGAGAGGGCACCGAGGAGGCTTTGGCAGGCCCAGCCAGGCAGGATAGACATGGGAGGCTGCGTGGGCCACTGGGGACCCCGGAGGATAGGCCCTCCCCAACCCCCCAGCCTTCGCCAAGGCCTGGCCTGGGCCAGAGGTCCTACAGCTCACACCTCTGCCCCCCCGCACAGAAGAAGGGCAGCAAGCTGAAGAAGGCGGCCAGCGTGGAGGAGGGAGATGAGGGTCAGGACTCCCCGGGAGGCCAGAGCCGAGGGTAGGTGCCCTGCCCCACGGGGAGGCCCTGCACACTCCTGGGAGCCTGGCCCAACCGGGCCCTGCTCTGCGGTGACCCCACCAGGACCGTCCCTGAGCAGGGCAGGACCCACCCCCTTCTTGGCCCCTGGAAGCAGTGGGAAGTGGTAGGGAGTGTGGTGTGCAGGGCAGGCTGGTGGCTGCGGGCAGCGGGGGCAGGGGCGGCTGAGCAGGTGGCTGGAGGGCCCAGGTCCCCACAGCCCTGGATGCTGCCGGGCTGTCGGCTCTCGGTCCTCACCGCCTCCTCTTATGAGGCCCCCAGCCTCATGCCCTCCCCAGGGGGCAACAAATGCCTGCCATGAAGTGGCTCCCCCTCTTCCCGCCCAGTCAGGCTGAATTCAAGGCCCAGGCCCCCGTGTCGGAGGCCTTCCTCAGCACTGTCTGGGGTCTCTTCGAGGTCTCAAACCTACAGGCCCAGAAGGAGCTCCCACCCCTCCCAGACCCTGGGCTCCCCCCGTGCCGCCCACTCCCTCCTATTGCCGTCTCCCCTCACTTCCATCCCCCAGTGGTTCCTCCGTGCCCCTTGCCTGGGCACAGCCCCCTCCTGTCTCATCCCGTCCCACGTGCCAGCCGGGCTCTGCCCTTAGCACACATCTGATCCACGTGTGCCGCTGCCACCCGGGCGACACGGAGGCCCCCTTGGAGGCCCCCGGCCTCCTCTCCACATAGCGATTCTAGGCCAGACCCAGGCCCCGAGCCCAGCTCTCCCCTGCTCAGAACCTTCCAGAAGCCCCCACACCTGCCACGCTTGGCAGGCCACGTCATTCTCCACTGCACACAGTGCCTAGGGACTTTGCACCTGCTGGTATCTCCGAGCCAGCCCACATCCTGCCCAGCACTCAGGTTTCCACAGCCCGCGGCCCAGTCTGGCGTCCGTCTCTGAGGGTTCGGGGCCTGCTGCGTGAATTAATGAGCCTGCCCGAGCCCTGGAGCCCGTCTCACGGAGCTGGGTGCCAGGCTGGCCCTGGACGGGAGGGGTTCTGACCCCCTGCACCTGCCACAGGGCGACCCGGCAGAAGAAGACCATGAAGCTGTCCCGGGCCCTCTCTGACCTGGTGAAGTACACCAAGTCCGTGGCCACCCACGACATAGAGATGGAGGGTGAGTGGCTCGGGGACCTGGGGCCACGGGCGGAGGCCTCCCTGTCCCCCATCCCTGCTATGCTGCTGGGCGCCGGGCGAGGTCGAGGACTCGCAGTCTGATGCCCGGTCACCGACGCCACAGCGGCGTCCAGCTGGCAGGTGTCGTCCTTCAGCGAGACCAAGGCCCACCAGATTCTGCAGCAGAAGCCGGCGCAGTACCTGCGCTTCAACCAGCAGCAGCTCTCCCGCATCTACCCCTCCTCCTACCGTGTGGACTCCAGCAACTACAACCCGCAGCCCTTCTGGAACGCCGGCTGCCAAATGGGTGGGTGCGGGCATGGTGCGCTGGGTGTGGTGGGGAGGGCTCGGCTCAGACGGTCCCTGAAGCCCAAGGGGCGAGCAGGGGACCCGCTGGGGCCTCGGTTCTGTCCTGGGCTCTATTGCCCTTGGAGCCTCCACACCTCTGTGGCATGCTGCTGACACCAGGCTGCCACTGACACCAGGCTAGCACTGGGGCAGGGTCCTTCAGGCCTTGGGGGGGATGTGGGAGCGATGGTGCAGGCCTGTCCACCTACTCCCAGCGATACCTGCCTGCGAGGCTGGCTGCGCCAGCTCCGGGGATGTCCCTCCAGGATGTGCTGGCCTCAGTCCTGCACAGGTGTGAACCTTGGAGTCCCATTCACATTGGGTGAACGAGGGGCAGACGGCAGATCCGCAGCAGCTGTGCAGGGGAGGCTAGCGTGTGGTGGCAGGTGGGCGGGGCACACACCTGGAAGGTCAGGTGCTGACCAGGGCAGCCTTGTGTCCCCCTCGCAGTTGCCCTGAACTACCAGTCAGAGGGGCGGATGCTGCAGCTGAACCGAGCCAAGTTTAGCGCCAACGGTGGCTGCGGCTACGTACTCAAGCCTGGGTGCATGTGCCAGGGTGAGGCACTCGGACACTCAGGGCTCGGACGCTCAGGGCTTGGATGGGCCTCCTGGGTGTCCCCAGAACAGAGATCGGAGCCCCACAGGCTAGCAAGGGGGTGGGGGCGGCTTTGGCAGAGTCCCCTGCAGGGTCAGGTTGGGACGAAGCTCCCAGGATGCTGGGGAGGTGGGTGGGGGAACCCTCCTTGCTAGCGTTGCAAAGAAGGGCCCAGCTCCGTCAGGAATCCAGGGATGGAGAACTGGGGGGCCTGGGCCCCACATGAGATTCATGGTAGGACTTGTCTGAGGGGCCCCAGTGCCAGCGACCCAGCCCCCTGTGCCTGGCCCCTCTGTGGGTCTCAGGACCTGGGTCTGGGCTGGGTGTTTGGAGGAACCTTCTCCCGGCTCTCAGACACCTCTGTTTTGTC
This sequence comes from Pan paniscus, assembly GCF_029289425.2. NCBI lineage: Eukaryota > Metazoa > Chordata > Mammalia > Primates > Hominidae > Pan > Pan paniscus. The sequence continues at coordinate 225,752,393 of NC_073249.2, read as the reverse complement.
TGCTGTGGATGACTTCCAGCTTGGTCCCCCTGTGGCCCTGGCAGGAGTATCACCATGGGAGAGGGCAGGACAGGGGCTGGGCGAGCGGGCCTCCCACTAGACCAGGCTACTCCTGCTGTGGACCAGCTACTTCCACCTCTGCCCTTGGCTTGCCCTCCTCAGAGTTCTCAGCCTGAGCGGGCCCTGGGGACACTGTCACCAGAGACCCCACCCCTCATACCCCCAGGGACCCAGACCCACCCCCAGAAGCCGTGTGACCTCCTCGGCTCAGCTGTGGGAGGCGTGGGCTCTGTCCCACGTGCTGCGGTGGCCACAAAGGTGATCCATACTGGGCCAGGTGCACCCCGAGGTGCCCCCCTGGACCACTGCCTCCCTCCCTCCCCCTGGCACCGGCTCCAGTCTCCTATGTGGGGGCTGGGGAGGGGGCTGTTGGCAGCCATGCCCCAGCAAGTACGGGGCTTGCTGAGGGCTGGGCCACTGACCACCTCCCCGGCATCCCCTCAGGCGTGTTCAACCCCAACTCGGAGGACCCCCTGCCCGGGCAGCTCAAGAAGCAGCTGGTGCTCCGGATCATCAGTGGCCAGCAGCTTCCCAAGCCGCGCGACTCCATGCTGGGGGACCGCGGGGAGGTGGGGGCCAGCCCCACACAGGCGGGAGGGGTGGGAGTTGGGGGCGGGCCGGGCATCGCGATGGGCCCCGATGCCACCCCCGCTCCTGTGTCCCAGATCATCGACCCCTTTGTGGAGGTGGAGATCATTGGGCTCCCTGTGGACTGCAGCAGGGAGCAGACCCGCGTGGTGGACGACAACGGTGAGGCTGGGCCATGGCTCCGTCACACCTGTGATGGAAGTCTGAGGGGGGAGGGTTGGGGCTACCTGGTGTGCCCGGGTGCCCTGCCCAGGCCTCCCTCGGTGACAGTCCTGGGCGCCCTCCCCTCTAGGTGGGCAGTCCCGGAAGCAGCACCGGGAGCGGCACTGGGAGTGGTGTGGGCCGGGGGCTCCAGGCTGGAGCGGTGCTGGGCCGGGCCCTCCCCATGGGACACTCCTCCTGGCGCTGCTTCCCCAGGGTTCAACCCCACCTGGGAGGAGACCCTGGTTTTCACGGTGCACATGCCGGAGATCGCGCTGGTCCGCTTCCTCGTCTGGGACCACGATCCCATCGGGCGTGACTTCATTGGCCAGAGGACGCTGGCCTTCAGCAGCATGATGCCAGGTGGGCAGGAGTGGACGCGGTGCCCCCCACACTGGCCGAGGGCCCCAGGGCAGGGCAGATACTCTTTCCCCTGTGAGTCAGTGCCTGTGTAGGTGGGCCTGCACCTGGCACCAAAGAGACAGGAGCTGAGGACGGGAGGAGAGCCAGCCTGGGGATCTGCGGGTCAGGCAGGGGCGGGTCAGGCAGGGGCATGGCCTGTGGGGGAGGGGCCACCCCCAGGAAGAGGCCCCTGCAGGCTGGTGCAATGCCAGTGGGCTTCCTGGAGGAGGTGGGGTAGTGCTGGGCCCACAGGAGGCAGAGGCCCCAGGCCTGGGCTTGTTGGGTGTATCTGGGGTCTTGGGACCTTTAAGTAGAATGGGGGGCAGAGCAGGTGGGGGCCCTGGGAGGCTGTGACCTCATGACCCTGCTGACCCACACTGCTCCAGGCTACAGACACGTGTACCTGGAGGGGATGGAAGAGGCCTCCATCTTCGTGCATGTGGCTGTCAGTGACATCAGTGGTAAGGTGAGTGTCACCCCCTGCCACCAGCCATCATGGGGAGGGGCCACACCAGCCCCTTGTCCCATGCCCCCCCATGTGTCCCCAGTGCTGGGTCCTGAACTCAGGCAGTGAGGCCTAGGGTCCCCTCCCCGGGCCTCTGCTCCTCTATCTCAAGAGGGGCTGCTGTGGGGGCCTGGCTCCTGAGCCGCCAGTGCCCACCTCTGATCTCAGGGCTGGCTGTGGGCATCTCGGGCAGGACAGGTCCTGAGTGCTCCGGGCCTTGCCCCGCCCTGTGTCACCCATGCCTGTCTCAGACTCTTGGGGGCCTTGCAGCCTCCACCCCTACAGTGCTGCCATCTGGCTTCTCAGCAGGGACCGAGTGATGCCCCTCTCCCCTCTACTACCCCCCACCCCTCTACTTCCTGGTGTCACGTGGAAGGCAGCTGCCCGGGTTTGCCTGTGACTCCACACCCAGCATGTCTGTCCTCTGCCCCAGGTCAGGGTGGGGCCTCGGCTTCCGCAGGAAGTGGTCTTGGTGCCAGCCCTGCTGCCCTGGCTTTGAGCTGGGGCCCAGTGCCCTCTGGGTCCTGCTGGCTGCAGCTGGCCCTCGGGGGACCCCACACACACAGCAGGAGGGGCCTGCCCAGGCCCAGTGCTGACTCTCTCCTGCCATGCTCTCGGGCCCAGAGGTGCCATCCAGCCCTCCTCCTCTGGAGGAGGTGGGGTAGTGCTGGGCCCACAGGAGGCAGAGGCCCCAGGATAGATGGCCATCTATCCACCCATCTGTTCCTCGTCCCCCAGGCTGCAGGGCTCCCCACGCCACTGCTGTGGCCGCCTCACCTGCTCCCCCTGTCTCTTTGGTCTTGCAGTCGGCTTCTCTATGGCCACAGCCTACTTTTAGAAGTGCAGCTCCGTTAGGAGCCTTGAAGGTACCCGGTGCGCGGGACAGTGCGGCCCGCCGCCCCTGCATGCCCAGGCCGCACCCCATTAGCATCCGTGATTCCTGGTAGCATTTGGAGACTGTCGCTCATGTGACGTGGATCATGACATGGCTCCGGGGGCCCTGGCCATCCCCAGCCATAGTGGCATTTACGAGGCAGATCCAGGGTTCAGCTGGGTGGCCGCCTTCTCACTGGCCTCTCCTCCCCTCCCCTCCCTCAGTCCTCCCTCCCCTCCCTCAGCCCCTTCCCTGGCGGGCAGCCTGCTGGAGCCCCCACTGTGCCCCTCCTATTCCCCTCCTTCTCTCTCCTGCCCCCATCTCGGACCCTCAGGCTGTTGGTTCTGAGTTCGCCTCCCGCTCCCTCCCTGTCCTTGCCAACCATGCCAGTGCCTGGGATGAGGGCACCCCTGAGGCCGGCGCTCCGAGCCAGAATCCCGGATCTGCTTCTAAATGGCTTCCCAGTCACTGTGACCAAATGCGTAGATTTGGGATCTTGAATCAGGAAGCTGATTCAAGTGCTGGCCATCTGAACGCATCTGCCCAGAGGCGCCCCTGCAGGGGGGTGACCCACCTGCCGGGCCTGGGCCGCTCTGTGCACGAGCACGGCTCGTCATGGGGGCGCGGTGGGTGCTGCCTGTCTCGGGGGCATCTGGCATGTGAGGGCCCCTCTGGCCTCTGCGCCCTGGAGATGCGGCTGCCTCCCTCTCAGCAGCTGTTCTGCCCAGGCAGGGACCTCCTGGGCCCAGCTGTCCAGGAAGATTGGCTGTGGCCAGGTGCTGGTGGGCTGGGAGTCTGAGCCCATCTTGGCAGGGCTCAGGGGGCAGCAAGCCAGCTGTGGGCCTTGGGGGCTCACATGAGTGGAGGGCAGGGCAAGACCAGAAAAGGCTGCCTGGGGGAATTCAGGAAGGCTTCCTGGAAGAGGTGGTACTTCCTAGGGCAGGAGTATCACCATGGGAGTGGGCAGGACACGGGCCGGGCAAGTGGGCCTCCCGCTGCACCTGGCTACTCCTGCTGTGGACCAGCTACTCCTGCCTGAGGGTGGGGTACACACAACCAGGGAGTGCCATGCCAGTGTCCCCTGCTAGCGCCGGGGGCTGCGGGCCTCTGAGCAGGTGCAGGCTGTGGTGGGCCAGGCTGGGGCTCGAGGTCTCTCCTCCGGAGGGAAGGACCTTCTCTCCATGCCCCTCAAGGGCCCCACATGCCCTGGACAGGTCAGGCGAGGGCAGTTTCTGCCGGAAGGGTGGGGTGGGCCATCTGTACTTAGATCTGTAGCAGCTACTGTCCCAGGCAGAGCTGCCCTAGGGACCCTGCTCCTGAAGGCCCTGGTGTGTCCACACACCCCCAGCCTGAGGTGGCCCAGCCCCTCGGACCGAGACACGCACGGCACATCTGTGGCACGGTCTGGAGAGCTGGCCCTGGGGGAGCAGCTGCAGCTGGGCTGGGACCCCTGGCAACAGCTACATGGGCTCCTTCTCTTGCAGGTCAAGCAGGCTCTGGGCCTAAAAGGCCTCTTCCTCCGAGGCCCAAAGCCCGGCTCGCTGGACAGTCATGCTGCTGGGCGGCCCCCGGCCCGGCCCTCCGTTAGCCAGCGGATCCTGCGGCGCACGGCCAGCGCCCCGACCAAGAGCCAGAAGCCGGGCCGCAGGGGCTTCCCGGAGCTGGTCCTGGGCACACGGGACACAGGCTCCAAGGGGGTGGCAGACGACGTGGTGCCCCCCGGGCCCGGACCTGCTCCGGAAGCCCCAGCCCAGGAGGGGCCTGGCAGCGGCAGCCCCCGAGGTAAGGCGCCAGCTGCGGCGGCAGAGAAGAGCCCTGTGCAAGTGCGGCCCCCACGTGTCCTGGACGGCCCCGGGCCTGCTGGGATGGCCGCCACATGCATGAAGTGTGTGGTGGGATCCTGCGCCGGCGTGAACGCCGAGGGCCTGCAGAGGGAGTGGCCACCCAGCCCGGGGCCTGCAAGCAGGCAGGCAGCCATTCGCCAGCAGCCCCGGGCCTGGGCTGACTCACTGGGGGCCCCCTGCTGTGGCCTGGACCCTCACGCTATCCCGGGGAGAAGCAGAGAGGCCCCCAAGGGTCCTGGGGCCTGGAGGCAGGGTCCAGGCGGTAGCGGCTCCGTGTCCTCGGACTCCAGCAGCCCAGACAGCCCGGGCATCCCCGAAAGGTCCCCCCGCTGGCCTGAGGGTGCCTGCAGGCAACCGGGGGCCCTGCAGGGAGAGATGAGTGCCTTGTTTGCTCAAAAGCTGGAGGAGATCAGGAGTAAATCCCCCATGTTCTCCGCCGGTAAGCCCCTCTTGCCCTGCGTGGTCCTCCCGCACGCCCCTGGCATGGCTGGGTCTGGGTCACCTGCTGCTGCTTCTGTGTGGACGGCGTCGCCTCGTGTGCTCGTGCTCGTGGCTCTGTATCCGTGGCACTGTCTCCGTGGCACTCTGCTCCTTGGCTTGCCTGTGGCCCATAGCCCCAGCCCTCCTGTCTGAGCTTGAGGCCCTGGGACTTGGGTGGAGCTGGTTTGAGGCCCGACAGGCTGGGAAGAACCAGCTGCTCTTGCTGAGGGTCTGGGGCCGGGACTGTGGCCTGACATGCTGGGCCCCTCCGGCTGGGCGCTTCCCCAAACTCACCTCCTGGGCGGCTGGCAACCTGCATGGCCCCTGATGCCTTTCCTGGGACTGGGGGCCACGTACCATCCCATTCCCACCTCCCTCTAGGGCAGGCTCCAGGGGTCCCTACTGGGAAGTCTGATGTGGGCAGGTAGTGCAGCTGCTGGGCGTCTCCTGCGCCCCTGGGACGCCTGGAGCCTGCTGAGTGCTGCGTGGGGTAGATTCCCTGGGCCCCAGGGCTTCGATGCTTTGGGCTGAAGCACCCCACTAGAAGGGTGTCTCCTTAGCCTGGAGGGAGGGACATACACGGAGCCCGCCCCACACCACCCTGCCCCTCCAGACCCCCCTGACCAAGCTTTCCTTTCTGCCCTCACCCACGCTGCCTCCGTAGTTAGGAACTGAGAGCGGCGAGTGACAGGTAACGGGGCCCAGCCCCGGTGTCCCATGCTGTCCCAGCCCAAGGAGGGCCCCGTGTGCGGCACAGGGCGTGGACTGGGCCCCAGCAGCAGCAGGGTGGGGACACCGAGTGTGCCACGCCCGGGGGATGCCTCGGGGTGGGAGCTGGGCCTGGCGACCCTCGGCACAGGGCACCGGGGACACCACCCTGATCCGACTCCTCTCCGCCTCTCTCCCTGCCTCCCTCTCTCTCTTCTGCTTCTCCCTCTGGCTCTCTCTCACTCCCCCACCTCCCCACAGACACCCGCCCCCTCTCCACGCAGCGGCCGCTCCCCCCACTGTGCAGCCTGGAAACCATTGCTGAGGAGCCCGCCCCAGGCCCTGGTCCCCCGCCACCAGCGGCTGTCCCCACCAGCTCTTCTCAGGGACGGCCCCCATACCCCACAGGACCCGGAGCCAATATGGCAAGCCCCCCAGAGGACACTGAGGAGCCCCGAGACAGCAGGCCTCAGCCGTGCAACGGCAAGGGCGCCGGCAGGGCATACGAGGGGGCCCCCGGCAGCCAGACGGACGGCAGGAGCCAGCCCCGGACCCTGGGCCACCTGCCCGTGATTAGAAGGGTGAAGAGTGAGGGGCAGGTGCCCACGGAGCCCCTGGGAGGGTGGCGGCCCGTGGCCGCTCCCTTTCCAGCTCCTGCCGTGTACTCCGACGCCACGGGCAGTGACCCGCTGTGGCAGCGGCTGGAGCCGTGTGGCCACCGAGACAGCGTTTCCTCCTCCTCCAGCATGTCATCCAGCGACACTGTCATTGACCTCTCCCTGCCCAGCCTGGGCCTGGGCCGCAGCCGTGAGAACCTCGCTGGAGCCCACATGGGACGCCTGCCCCCCAGGCCCCACTCGGCTTCGGCTGCCCGCCCAGACCTGCCACCTGTGACCAAGAGCAAATCCAACCCCAACCTTCGGGCTACGGGTCAGCGGCCTCCCATACCTGACGAACTGCAGCCCAGGCCCCTGGCCCCAAGGATGGCTGGCCTCCCCTTCCGGCCTCCCTGGGGCTGCCTTTCCCTGGTGGGCCTGCAGGACTGCCCCGTGGCTGCCAAGTCCAAGAGCCTGGGGGACCTCACTGCTGATGACTTTGCCCCTAGCTTTGAGGGTGGCTCCCGCAGACTGAGCCACAGCCTGGGCCTCCCGGGAGGGACACGGCGGGTGTCGGGGCCAGGGGTGAGACGGGACACCCTGACAGAGCAGCTGCGCTGGCTCACTGTCTTCCAGCAGGCAGGAGACATCACGTCACCCACCAGCCTGGGCCCGGCTGGGGAGGGGGTGGCAGGGGGCCCTGGTTTTCTGCGGCGCTCCTCCTCCCGCAGCCACAGCCGCGTGCGTGCCATTGCCAGCCGGGCCCGCCAGGCCCAGGAGCGGCAGCAGAGACTGCAGGGCCTGGGCCGGCAGGGACCCCCAGAAGAGGAGCGGGGCACCCCCGAGGGCGCCTGCTCCGTGGGCCACGAGGGCAGTGTGGATGCACCAGCACCCTCCAAGGGAGCCCTCGGGCCAGCATCCGCGGCTGCTGAAAACCTGGTCCTGCTCTGCCTCTGACCGTCAGTGGTGGGAACCTGGGCGGCTCTGGAGGCCCAGGGCAGGGGTGGGCGTGTTGTTTGCTCAGGAAACAGGGCAGCCAGGCCCCCAAAACTGTGTGTCCCTGGCTGCCCTGTGTCCCCTCCGCCCCTGCCTCCCTCCTGTCCCTGCTCCCGGGGAGGAAAGGCTAAAGCTGCTGGCCCGGGGCCCACGGGAGGGGCTTCGAGGCTGGCCCTGCCAGGCAGTTTTCCCGGCGTTTTAGGATCTGTACATAGAGAAATATTTAAATTTTTAGAAGCAAAACTTATACAACATTAAAATGATACCAAGTCCCTTTCCATTTTTACCTAGTTTTTCGCCCCAGGTGTGTGTGGTGTGCATCTGTGCGCACCTGTCCTGAGCCTGCCCCGGGAGGCGCGGCTGACCTGGCCACGGCACAGGCTAGGGTGCTTGTGAGGCACCAGGGCTGCTCAGGACGGCCATCTGGGCCTTGCCCTGAAGCCTGTATCTGCCTTGCACCGACCACGCCACCCTCTGCACCATGCCTAAGCCTCTGTCAACTCCCAAACGTGGTTCTGATAAACGTGCTCACCAGCACGCATGGGCTTCCCGTTCGCTCAGCCTCCTGTGCCACTTACTTACCAGGTGCCCGTCGGAGCCTGCGCCAGGCCCAAAAGACACCCCAAGAAAAGACCTGGCTTGTCCTCAGAGGGCTGAGCTGGACAGGCTCCCAGGGTAGGCTGCAAAGCCTGCTCCTCAGGACGCAGGCCCTAACCCCAGGACGCAGGCCCTAACCCCGGGCCACAGGCCCCCCAACCCGGGGGGACTGCTCTGCCTGCAGAGCATGGTGGTTCCAGAAAGGCCCCTACCCTAGAGAAGCTGGGGTGCTGGTCGGGCCTCTGGAAGCCTGTGCTGCAGCCCGTCCTCTGCTGCCCCAACAGTGGGAGTGGGTGTGGCCCACCCTGTGGCCAGGGGAGTCAGGGGATGTCCTGCCCCATGAGGCTCTGCCACCTGCGGCTGCCCAAGGGGCCTGCCCAGCGCACCACCCGGATGAGCACTGCTCTGTTGGGGTATCCCGTCTCACCCCTGGCTACGTTGTGCCCAGGCAGGGCCCTTGGGAAGGCGGGCCTGAGGCCCGGAAGCCGGGATCCTGGGGTGCTGGGGGAGCTCTAAGGGGGCTGTTCTGCCCTCACCATGTTCCTGCACTGACAGGGATTGTGGGCGGCCACAGGAATCGCTGTCACCACTTCCCCAGCTCAGCCAGGCAGAGGGGCCACTGGTGCCGCCCTTCCCCCAGCCCCACCAGGCCCCTCAGAGAGAGTCTGGCAGGACTTCGTCATCCTCGAGCCCCAGAACACTTGCGTGTGGGCAGCTGCAGCCCCACCGAGAGCAGGGGTGTGGTGAGCTGGTTGCCTGGGGCCCGGGACGGCACCTGAACCTGAGGAGTCTCAGCTCTGGGACAGGGGACTCACAGAGCCCCCGGCAGTGACACTGACAGCAGCCTGGTGACCGAGGCCTCCTGGTGAGCCCCCAAGTGGTGCCGTGGGCAGGGCAGAGGTTGGGGAGCCAGCTGGGGGTCTGCGGGAGTCAAGGAGGGGCTGAGGGCCTGGGGCCAGCTCGTGTTTTGAGGAAAGCGCCGTTGAAATGGCCACATCAAGGGAACAAGGCGGAGGCCAGAGCCCTCCTGCTCCAGCTCCGGCTCCGGCTGGGAAAAGGCTGGGGAAGGGCTGGGAAAAGGCTGGAAAAGGGCTGGGGAAGGGCTGGGGAGGGGCTGGGGAAGGGCTGGGGAGGGGCTAGGAAAGGGCTGGGAAAAGGCTGGAAAAGGGCTGGGGAAGGGCTGGGGAGGGGCTGGGAAAGGGCTGGGGAGGAGCTGGGAAAGGGCTGGGAAAAGGCTGGAAAAGGGCTGGGGAAGGGCTGGGAAAGGGCTGGGGAAGGGCTGGGAAAAGGCTGGAAAAGGGCTGGGGTCACAGAGGCTGGGGTTGCCCGGAGGCACAGGGGTGCCTGGCTCATAGGCTGGGTGGCCCCTTGTGCAAGAGGGGAGCTGAGGCCGTGGCCACCAGCAGGCCCTGCGTGGGGGTGTGCAGGGGCTGAGCCTGGACTAGGCCCTGGTGTCTTTGTCCTGGCTCTGTCCTTCCAGGGCTCTGTGCATCCCCCACCTCCTCCTCGGCATCCTGTCTGGGCCAGGCTCAGGCCAAACCTCTGTAGTGGGTGCGTCCCCAGCACAGATGGACTCTCCAACCCCGGGGTCAAGCCCTGTGGGTGTCAGGCCAGGCAGTCACACACCCGGGTGCCCAGAGCGGCCAGGCCACTGCTGCCACCCACCACCAGTGAGGGTGGGGCCAGGATGGGAGCAAGAGCTGGAGGAGCTGAGTGGGGTCAGGGAAGGCTACAGAGATGCAGGCTGGGAGGGCTTCCCCATCAGAGAGCTGGGCCCGAGGAGAGGGCCGGAAAGTGGTGAGGGCCCATGGGGTTCCGGGGGCTGGGCCTCTGCCCTGGGGACCCACAGGAGGGAGAAGCTGGAGCCAGGGGACAGTCCACCTCAGGACAGCCCAGCTGCCCCCGGGCTCCTCTGCCAGGACATGAGACCCTTTGGTGGCCGCTGCACAAGGGCTGGGACTCAGGTTCCACGCAGACTCCAAGGGCAGGTCACGAAGAGACACCACAGTGGGGGCCAGAAATGGCCACTGGGCACCTCTGGGCAGGCCAGTTCTCCATGAGGGAGGGGTCTTAGCCTCTGCAGGTTCCAGACCACCAAGCAAAGCTGTCTGGAAGGTGATCCATGCCACCCCACCTCCTTGGCCTAGGACAGCCTGTGCTTGGGGGTCTCAGTGAAGCCTCTGGTTGTGGGGGACCCTAGCGGGGGTGGGGGTGGTGGGGCAAGGTAGCAGCTCAGCCTCCTCAGGGCCTGCCCAGCAGCTCAGCACCAGGAACAGCTCCCGCCACATGAAGTCAAAGCTGGGGGCCTGCAGCCAGCGCACCCCAGCAGGGCCTCCGCAAGCCCTGCGCCCTCCTGTCCTCTCTACGATGCTATGTGTAGTCTCAATCCCACACCTGGGCTGAGGGGGAGGACCCCCAGGCGCCTCAGAGCTCCCAGGGGCCAGGCCCAGCGGGCCTCCCTGCTGCCAGCTCCCTCCAGCCACACCCACCCTAGCCACAGAACAGGGCCCCAGGGAGCCTGGTCCCAAGGCCATAGCAACAAAACCCACGTGGTCCGCACAGTTCCTAGCAGGGTCCACGTCGGCGCCTGGCTGCCTGAGAGCCCTTGAGGGTGATCGATGTCGAGGGCTCCTTTCCCAGGCTCTCGAGTCAGGAATTGCTGCTCAGCACCCACACATCCCGCAGGTGCAGGGGGAGGGCGCTGGAGGGACGAGGGTGGCTGAGTCGGTTCTTCTGGCCCGGAGGGTGCAGTGAGAGATGCAGGGGCCCGGGGCCAGGGGGTCTGCGGGGCGGCTGGCACTCGTTGCCCACAAGGTCTAGAAGCAGCGCAGGGGAGGACTCCCGCTCTGGGCTCCCCCCATGGGAGGAGTCGGGAGGGGCCCCTGCTCCGAAATAAAACAGCGCAGATGGCTCCGGCCTCTTTTAAAAACTCTATTTGGTGCGTGCCCACGGTGCTGCGTCCCGTCAGACATACCTGTATAGATCTCTCTATTTATATATATATATATAAAAGGTTCTTTAGCAGTTAAATAGATTCCAATACGAACGTCTCCCAGGACAAAGCTGCGTCTCGCCTCTGGGTCACACGCATCTGTGCGGCTGGGGCGTATGTGCCGCGTCACAGCAGTACCATATAAATACGTTGATTTGAACGCAGTTTCCCTGTGGTGGTAAAAACACATTCCTGACAAGTGACAAGCAGAAGAGTCCGGCAGCTGCAGTGCCTCACTCGGCCGGGACCTCGTACTTGAAGATGACGCTGAAGAGCCGGCCGCCCAGCCGCTCAGCCAGCCACGCGTTCTTGATGACGGCCAGCTTGAGGCTCTCGCAGCGCAGGGCTGCGTGGTAGTTGGTGTGGACAGCACGGCCCATGCCCTCGATGACCACCAGATCCGCGCCACGCTCCCGCACCAGGGCGGCCAGCCCCTTATCCAGGCGGCTTTGGGGAGGAAGAGGACGGTGAGACTGGGCAAGCAGACCCCAGACCCCACTTCCCATACAGTGCGGCGACCAACGTGAAGGCTGAAACCCCTACCGCTCAATTCCCTGATGTGGAGGCCTCCAAACCCAGCCTCCGCCTGGTAGCTGCCTCAGCCTGGGGCTTCCTCAGAGCAGCAGCTCACACAGGGCCAGAGCAGCTGCAGCTTGGAAACTCTGCCCTAGATCTCCCGCGAACTCTAGGGATGGATTCCTTGTCATTTTCACGCCCTCCTTGTTGGTGAGAGTGGGGCTGGGGCACAGATGAAGCCAGCACTGGAGAATCCCACCAGGCAGAGCAGACCAGCGGCCCCAGCACTCAGAACCCGCTCATTTACGGGGTTCCTTCCTCCTCTGCAATCAGGAGGACAGACAGCACCACACACAATTGACTAATGACCTCCAGAACCACAGAAGCAGAGCCTGGCATCTATGTGGGACACGGAGGTGACAGACACCGGGCAGCTGCCCAGGTCGCCCTCCGTCTCAGCTGAGTGGCCACAGGGACATTGGCCCCTCTTGCCCCAAGTCCCCAAACCCAGCCCATGTGTAACCACCTCAGACCCTGAATCCATTCACCCTCCCCAGGCCACCTTCGGGGATGGCATATCTGTCCCCTCCTGAGGTCAATCCGGGCCTGGGGTCAGGAGAGGCCGCAGGGGCAGTCCTGAGGTCGGTGTCCCACATGCACCTGGGTGCAGGTGCACGGCACAGAGTGCACAGAGCCCAGGAGGGAGAGAACAGGTGCAGGGTGCGGGGTTACCTGAGGTCGAGGCACGGGGAGCTGGAGCCCGTCTGCACCAGCAGCAGCCTCTCTTCCCGGAGCGCAGAGCTGCCAGACACAAGGTGGTCAGCGCCCCCGGGAGCTCCCAGTTCAGTGACAATCCCCATGGCCCACTCTGCCCAGCTGGTGCCCCTCCCCATCAAGGCCCCCCCAGCACTGCCCGCCAACACTCACTGCACGACAGGGTCCATGCCCGCAATACGCTCTGCCACGATAAGGGACTCGCTGTGGGTCACGTCGTTCAGGGCGGGGCCTGAGTTGCACGCCAGGATGACCTGCAGGAGGAGGGCCCAGGCTCTTTAGGAACCTGTGCTGGACCAGCATGGAGCCTGCGTGCACCCCGGCCTTCGAGTGGCTGGGCTGGGTGAGGCTGCTGTGCCCAGCGGGCCTGGCCAGCCACCTGCTGCTGAGGAGCAGGGATCTCGCCTGACCTTGCCACTCTGTGGCCCCTGGGAGGGAGCTGAGCCGAGGGGCAGAGCTGAGTTTAGAGCCTGCCCTCGGGACCTGCCTGTCTCCGATCGGCATGAAGTCACAGCCCCAAAGCCTCCTTGCTGTGAGCACCCTTCCAGGAGCCTGGCGTCAGCCCTGGGCTTCAGCACATGGACCCTCAGCCTGAGCCCAGGGGGGGCTGGGAGCCTCCACCCCAGCAGATGAGGGCTCTGGGCCGCCTCCCCCGTGCTGCTGCCTGCACCTACCTGCTGCGTCCGGAGGAGCCCCGACCACCGCCAGAGGCCCACAGCGGAGCCAACCCCACCGAGAGCAGAGAAGCCCAGGGGAAGGGCCCCACCCACCACCTCAACACTCACCTCTGTCCCTCTAAGGAGTAGCTCCCTGACAAAGGGGAAGACTCCCAAAATGATGTCTATTCCACTGTTATCTGCGAAAATTAAGGCACATTTATGAGGGGGCCCCTGTAAGACAAAACCAGGACGTTCAGTTGGGAACAGGCGCATCCAAGCGAGTCAGTCCGCACCCCTGCTGCCCGTCACGCTGCCCTGCAGGGGCCGAGACTGGGGGCTTCAGGGCCCCAGAGATGCCAGGGATGGGCTGTCCTGCAGGGGCCGAGACCAGGGGCTTCAGGGCCCCAGAGGTGCCGGGACTGGGCTGGGCTGCAGGGGCTGAGACCGGGACTTCAGGACCCCAGAGGCACCGGGACGGGCCAGCCTGCAAGGGCTGAGACTGGGGCTTCAGGACCCCAGAGGCGCCAGGGACGGATTGGCCTGCAGGGGCCAGTGCCTGTCTCTTCTGGCAAGGCTTTGTGCCTAGAGCAGGTGACCTAAGAAGCAGTCACGACAGGAGGGCAAGTGTGGGGCAGGGGATGCTGAGACCCTTGGCTCGCAGGACGGTGAGACTCTAACAGGAGGGGAGGGCCACCCGAGGCAGCCCATGCCCACCTCCCTCCAGTGACCACCCCCCCGGGCCCCGCTGTGTCCCCAGCAGCAGAGGTGGGAGGCCCCTCCACATACCTTTAATCTCTGAAGCCACTCGCTGTAGGAATCCACGAGCCAGGGTCTTTCTAAGACAGAGAGAGGGACACACGATTAGCCCGGTGCTCCAGGTCAGGGGTCAGGGAGACGCGTCTTCAGGTGTTCGTCTCTCCAGGGAGCAAGTTCTCCCCGCCCCCGAAGCCCAGCTGACAGAGCCTTGAGCAGGGGAGGTGCCTGGACCCCGACCGCAACTGCATTCGCTGTTGCAGAGAATGTCCAGGCATGGCCCCAGCACAAGGCAAGGCCCCAGGTTACTTGGCCATCCGTACCTTGTAACTTCCTCTTTGCTTCTTCAAACCCAAAGTAGGGGTCGGATTCAAGGACACTGCATGGAGGAGGAGAAAAGAAAATTAAGACAACAGAACAAAAACCTTCAGCCACAGTGCTCAATGTGAAGACCCCAAATCCCTCCCAGGTGGGACAGAGGCAGCTGCTCAATGTAAAGATCCCAAATCCCTCCCAGGTGGGACAGAGGCAGCTGCTCAACGTGAAGACCCCAAATCACTCCCAGGCAGAACAGATACAGCGTTCTTAACATGCTGCGATCAGCAGAAGGCTCAGGGGGCCACCAAGCAAAGGTCTGAGAGAGCACAGGCTGTTTCTCAAGGTGGACTCGGAGCCACGGGGCCAGGGAAGCCTCTCGGTGACTGGCAGCCGCAGTACGGTCCCTGTGCTTGGCACCCACGCAGGCGGTGTGGGGAGCCCCCAGCCACAAGGCCAATCCCATGGGTCAGGACCCTCCTCCAATGCTCCTGACAGGCTGCAGGAGGGGCCTGTGTCCCAGAGGGGCAGCCATGGTTGGAGGCGGCGTTCTCATCTATGTCTCGAGACACGAGTGGGACCCAGGGAGGGCCGAGAACCCAGGCATTTCCCTCCAGCCCCACATGAAAAAAAGCAGGGACCACGAGAGGTGGTGCGGCCGCCTGGGGAGGCCCAGAGACTGGAAGCAGCTTCTTTGGGAGTGAAGGTAAATGATGGTGGGGGGGTTCATTTTCAAGATTCAGAGCCCCAGGAGACGGCGCCAGGTGCTAGACACCTGCGTGTCCTACAGGCCAGTCTAGGGGACTGCTTTGCAAAGCACTCTTTGATCATCACATCAGAAATGTTTAATTCCTACCACACATAGGAAACATGAATTTGGATTCATGGACAATAGAAAATGCCAGCCCCGATTTTCAAATCCACACCCCTAGGCCTCTGCGGCACCCATGCTTAAGGAACGGGCCTCCTCAGAGCCTGAGGGGACAGACAAGGGCGCTGCGCCCTGCCCAGCCCCTGGCGCTGCTGCCATGTGCACTCCCTGGGCCCCAAAGCCCTGAGCCATCAAGCCACCAAGCGCCACGTGACCCCCGAGGGACCCACTCCACCTCCTTGCACGCAAGCCTGGGGCAGGACAGGGACCCACAGGCTGCAGAGCCTGCTCCGAGCCCGCAGACACCTACTCAGACACGGCTTTGGCCCCCCAGTCGAAGACATTCCCCGCCAGGAGGCCTTTCACCAGCGCCAGCTGCCGTTCCTCCCAGCCCAGCGCGTCCAGGGAGCGCACGACCCCGGGGAAGCACCTCAGCGCCACGCCATTCTCCCGCTGCTTCACCTGTGGAGAGTGCCAGATGCCAGGCCTGAGTGAAGACGTGGCCTCAGCCCACCCCGGACACCTGCCAGGCCCAGCCCGTTCCATACCACGCCCCTCAGGATCGAAGACTCAGGCCCAACTGGGACCCCACCAGGCACAAGCCTATCGGTCCGGGACAGCGGCCAGCGCACAGCTGCACGGGGCTCTGAGGACGAGGCCCAGGACAGCTTCAGCCCCCATGTGACTGAGCAGTGGGTGAAGGGCAGGACAAGAGTGGAGGACACGGCCCCCACAGGTACCCACAGCCCTGGCCTCAAAACCCTCGACACCCAGACTTCCGCTGTCACAAGGCTCGGCGTGTGAGGGGAGGGAGGCATAGGCGCTGGCCCTTCCCAGAAGAGGTGGGAGGAGTCCATGCCTCCGCTGCTGCCCGCTGCCTCCTGGCAGAAAGGGCCAAGGAGGGCTCTGGCCGCCAGACTTGGGGAAGCAAAACGGACGCCCGGAAAGGCCCACCTTGCACGGCCCTGCACGTTGCCGGGATAGGAGGCCTCTGGTCACTGTCCAGCCTCCTAGGAGGGAGCCAGGGTGGTCCAGGGTTCCAGCCCCTCCCCATGAGGGGAAAGCAGTCCCCAACCACAATCGCCCACCCTCACAGAAGCTGGGAGGCCCTTGGCTCCTGCAGGCAGGCAGCCTGTGTCTCTCAGGAACACATCCAAACTGGGGTTCACACCCTTCTTCTCTAGTCACAGCAGTCCCCACCCCTAAGTGGCCCCAGCATCTGTGGGGGTAACACAGCTCCTCAGCAGATGCTGCCAACAGAGGCCCTGGCTATTGTGGTGCCAGGGCTGGAGTTGGGGCCGCTACCAAACCTGCATGGCCTCAGACAGGACAGGATGCCCCGAGCCAGCGGGACAGAGACAGGACACGCGGTGCCAGCAGGACGGGGACAGGAGCGAGCGGAAGGCCAGGGCACACTGCACTTACTTTGGAGTAGGGATCTGGGAAGTTGAACTCGTTCAGACAGTGCTCCCTGGTGTCCAGCAGGCTGCGCACGGTCAGGGTCCCGTAGGCGCTGGGGACAGACACGGCAGAGGGCGCTGAGCAGGGCAGGCCGAACACCCGCCCGTCTGCCATCCTCGGCTGTGCCACGGACGTCCTCGGGAGCCCGGCAGTGCAAACGCCGCTTGAGGCGGGGTCCAAGGGGGCTGTGCCACCAGGGCCCACACCCACCCCCAGCGAGCTGGGGTCCAAATGCCAACATCACGGCACTTTCTCAGAGGTGCAGGGGCCCTCTGGATGGAAGAGGCAGCCACACACCGGGGTGCTGGGCACTTACAAGGGCTGCTGCCTCAGGGTCTGAAGCTTGTTCCAGTACTTCTGCCGGAACTTCTCCGCCCTCTCGGCTGCATCCACAGAGTCTGGCTGGCTCGCCACTGCGCGCTTCACTACCTGCCAGCGACAGAAGGAGGGGGTTAGTCAAGCGCTGGCCCTGCTGCTTGCGAATCCCCACATGTGACAGCAGGGGGCTCGGGGAAGGGTGGGGGTCGGCCGTGGGGGACTGTCTGGGGCAGGGTGGGGGCTGGCCGTTGGGGGCTGCCCAGGGCAGGGTTGGGGTGGCTGTAGGAGGCCTGGTGCAGGGTGGGAGCCGGCTGTCGGGGGCTGTTTGGGGCAGGGTGGGGGCTAGCTATGGGGGGCTTCCTGGGGCAGGGTCAGGGCCTGCTGTGGGGGACTCGGGCAGGGTGGGGGCTGCCTGGGCTGTGGTCAGGGCAGCTTCTACTGGAACAGGAAAGGCTGACGGTGACAGTTCACGGTCACCCAAGGCTTCCCTTTGCCATTCGCCCCTCCCAGTTGCCCTGGGAGGCAGGAGCAGGAGTGACCTTGGTCCCTCACCCCCCAGGAAACCCGAGGCCGAGACCCACGTCCTCAGACTCGAGCCCCCATCCTGTGCCGGGGACGAGGGGCTCTGGGCACTCAGAGCTCACTCCGGGTCCTGGGCAGGGCTGGGACTCCTCCCTCAGGACAAACCCTGGCACGACCAGGCCTCTCCGAGGGCTTCATGAAGAGTGTGTGTTGCTACCGGGGCTCCCTGGCCCCAAGCTGAGCTCCTGAGGGGCGGCATGGCCCAGGGCCTGGCATTTGCTCCACGGGACCAGCCCAGCCTTGGAGAAGGTGGGACGCAGGAGCCCCAAGGTGGCCTCGCCGGGAGCTTGCTGGGGCTGAGCCTCACCCCACCCCCAGAGTCAGGGTCCCACAATGCCTCCCGCACCTCAGTCACACCTCAAAAGAGCAGAGACGTCTCCTAAATTGCTCTCTGAAGGAATGTGCTAGCTAGCAGAACTATATCAGCTGCCCTTACAAGCAACGTGCCTCGAAGATGCCGCGTCCTCACTGACCCACCAGGTGGCCAGGAGCGGTATTTTTGCCTGAGAAACCGAAATCGCCCCTCACTCAGACGCAGATCGAGGGGTTTCTGGAAAACACTGGCCTGTCCCCCTTCGCCACCTTGGCTTTGCCCCCGGAGCCTTGGAAGGTTAACCCGGCCGCGGCCTTGGAATCGTCTAGACGGCACCCGGAGCCCTCACCCCGTCCAGGGCCTCCTCAAAGCAGGTGAGCCAGTATTTTCGGGCCAGAGCGTCATCGGTGAGGTCCACCGTGTCGGGCACGTAGGAGGGTGGGTCCAGGAGGAGCGGCAGGTTAACCAGTGGCCTCTCCAGCCGGTCCATTTCCAGCAAGTCAAACTGGAAGACAGGCAGTGGCAGGGTGGAAACGTCACCATGGTTCAGAACGACCTAAGCCACACTCAGAAGCTTCCACTCTCTCTCTAAGAAGGGAGATGTACTGCCTTCTTCCGCCACGTCTCTGGGCCACAGACGAGACCCCCACCGGGCCCCCTCAGCTGCCCGGCGGCCTGAGCCGGATACCTTGACTTACCCCCTGGTTTGACACTGGGGTTGCGTCTGCTCCCACCACACGCCTCCTGCCCCCAGCACCTCCCCGCTGCAGCCACACCTCCCCAATCACCGCTGCAGTCACCCTCCCATCACCCTTCCTCCACCATCCCTATAGTAACTCCCTCCCCCATCACCACCTCCCTGCAGTCACCTCTCCCTGTCACCCCTACAGTTTCACCTCCTCCCGTCACCCCTGCAGTCACGCTGTTCCCACCTCTGGTCCTCCAGGTGGCCGTGTCTGCACACAGAGGTTTGGGGTTCTGTCCTCACTAAGCGCCAGGTAGTCTTCCACCCCATGCCGGGCAGGGAGCCCCCACGCCCCACATGCACCCTTCTTCCTCCATGGCTGCCGGGCCTCCCAGCACGCTCTGTCCGTGAAGGGCTATGGCAGGGCCAGGCCATTATGCACCCAGGGCACCCCGGGGCCACCTGCACCCAGCACAGGCGCGCTCACGGGCCCTGCTGGCTTTTTCTACCTTATGCGGGGAGGAAGTGAACTGAACTGAGCCGACGCACACATCAGTACTCGGCTCTCTGCACGCTCACCGCAGCAGCCGCTGCTCTGGGACCAGAGGGGCTATGAGGGGAACTGTGTAGCTGGCCGCCTCTTCCCACCCTCCGGCGGCTACCCCACGGGTCACATGCTGGCCCTCTGCCCTTCTCCACTGGGGCACCCCTGCTGGCAACCCCTAGGGCTGGAGAAGCAGCCTCTGGGTGGGCAGGGACCTCCAGAGCAAAGGGGACGCCTTCCAGGTGGGAAGCCCACGCCGGGCAGAAGCTCCACGTGGAAAAAGCCAGTGACTTCCCAAAGCCAGTGCAGAAGGCGGCAGGAGCCCCACCTTAACTACCACGGACCACAGCCGGGATCGCCTGGTGCTGCCTTGCCAGGTCGCAGGCTCCTTCTATCCTGACAAACGGGTTCAAATCTTCGCTTTGACTTTTTTGGACAATATAAACTGAAATAAATGACTCCATCTCTCTGCATGTCAGTTTGATCCTCAGTAAGGTGGGGGCCCCTCCTGCCTGGCAGGGCTGTGCCACTGGTGGGGTACCAAATAGGTAACAAGCGCCTCCTGAACGGGGCCCCCGAAGCACTGTGGCCGTCCACGCAGTCACTCCAGGTTACAGTCCAGGACATTTGGCAAATTATGCACGCTTGGCAAATCAGAAACTGAGGCTGGAAGACACCAAGCCCCTCTGCCCAACACCAGGGCAAAAGCTGAGAGCCTGGGGCTCTGCCAGGCCCCCAGAGCCTCGCCCCCACTCCCCTGCCTAGTGCGGGCGGTGGGAAAGGCAGACCAGGGCTGCGGCCAGTGTGGTGTGTCTGTGTGGGGCCGTGGCCTGGTGTGAACTGCAGGACCCACACAAAAGGGAGGCGCCCTCCTGAGAAGCCAGAACTCAACAAGTCGCGGTCTTGAAAATACGGACACTGAACCCCATGTCTACAAATGACAAGCAGCTTCCCGCCAACAATGCCAGCGGCCTGTCCTGAGGGGTCCGACTAGCTTTGTGCGTGACCTCAGGTTAACTGCTCACAGCTACAGAAGGAATGAGCCCCGCGGGGGGGCACGGCCGAGGACCCTGACCGCCTGTGACACGGGGCGGTTCCTGCCACGTGGGGCTGTGCTGGGGGCATCCTGTGTGGCTGACGCAGGTCCTGGCGGGGGACCCTTCCGGAGCAGCTCCGACTCGGCAGACATGGGGTGCGTCTCCTAGCCCGCCAGTGCCACCCAGCTCAGGCCAGGGCAAACCCACTGGGGATCCAAGGAATGAGCCGGGACACCCCGAGGAGAGCAGACTGTAACTGACAGACCATCAGCCACAGTGCGCGGCAGAGTGTGCGGCAGAACACGCAGTCCTAGGCAGGGCCCTGGGTGGCTCCTGAGGTTTCGGGTTTCAACTCCAAAGTGGATGGGCCTTCTGGCGTGGGGAGAGGCCCCCGTCACCCCTGAACTTTAGCAATCTCTCTGCAAACAAGAAGGCCGGATCACACAGACTCCGCAATTCCTGCTGAATGTTTCCAAAATACGAAAGCACCCAATGAGGGAGATGGGAAAGCAAGCCACAGTGTCCTTCTCTTGCCCCTAGTTATACCCCAGGTCCATGGGAGGATTCGCCATGGGCAGAGGCGCCTTTCAGCCGGGACAGCCACGAGAGGCTTCGCTCAGGGACAGGGGAGGTGAGTGCGGCACAGGCTGCTCCCCTGGGGCCCGGGGCGGCCAGAGCCCACTACTCACGGTGCCACTCCGCGCCCGCTGCGCCGGGCCGAGCTCGGGTGATGCACTCATCAGCCCGGAGCTGCCTGCATAGTTCTCTCCCCAGCTGTACTGGTTAGGATCTGGAAAGCAAGAAGCCAGGTCACTTGTGTTAACCTTGCCCTTGATTCAAAAGCAGGAGAGAGGAGGAGGAAAGGGTATAAAATCGCTTATTAACTAACTTGTTAAAATGTTAGACATGCCTGCTGCTGTCACTTTCTGAGGACTCACGCTCCCCACCCCACCTCCACCCTGGGCCGCCCTGGCCTGGAGCACAGGCCCAGGCTACAGCTGAGGCCCCATGCTGCTCAGGGGCGCCAGCACCGCGACTCACTGTCCTGCTCGGCTCCTTTCAGGAACGCTCCGATGGCTCCCAGGTAGCCTTCGTGCCTCAGAAACAGCGCCTGCACTTCCCCCTGCCGTGGCCAAAGCACACGTGCTGCTGTTGGCCCCACACAACACCCAGTGCCTCCGCAAACCAGCTCAACATGCGCGGGCCTCGCACCGCGCGGCCCAAACCCTCGAAGAGGCGCCACGGCACCCACGGCAGACTTGCCAGTGGAATTGCGCCTGGCGCCAGAGGGCGGGCTGCTGTTTGAAGAAAGCTAAGGGTGAGATAGCTTCTCCCATGCAGCGAGTCCCTGGCCCACAAGTCTCTGTGTCAGGCATGTGGGTGGCGTGCCTCTACAGGGGCAGAGGCACCCTGACCCCAGCACAGATCAGCAGGCCTGCCTGGAGCTCTCTAGAATGCTCATCACTGGTGATGTACTCAGACTCAGGTGGCCACGGTGCCACAAAATGTAGGCTGCCCAGAATCAGTCAGAAGGGAGGGGTGCTGGGCTTCTTGGCCCCCACCCTCCAGGCCTCCCTGGGGGTGCTGCGGTGTCTAACCAGCACGACTGATTGTGAAGATGCTGGGGGTCCACGTTAGAGGCTGGGGAGGGCGGCGCATCCATTACCTTGGAGAAGAAGTTGATGCTATAGGTGATGGTGCGCATGGTCACAGGGTGGCCCCGGATAAAGAAGCCTCCAAAGTACACGCGGTCCAGGCTGTGCAGCCGCGCGTGGAGGCAGGCCAGCTGCCCAATGTCGTTGCTGATCATGTGCAGCAGGCTCTTCGCCATGTCTTCTTTGGAGAACTCTGAGGAAGGGAAGGAAAAGGCACACTCATCTCCAAGTACAGCAAGTGCACGATGTGAGAGCGAGCAGGAGGGGAGGGGGAGAGAGAGCTGAGTGGGAGGGGAGGGGGAGAGACAGCTGAGTGGGGGAACTGGAGCCCAAGCGCGGGAGGGGAGGGGGAGAGAGCTGAGTGGGAGGGGAGGGGGAGAGAGAGCTGAGTGGGAGGAAAGGGGGAGAGAGAGCTGAGTGGGAGGAGAGGGGGAGAGAGAGCTGAGTGGGGGAACTGGAGCCCAAGTGCGGGAGGCTGCGTGTGATGTGTGAATCATTCCTGGACAGATTAGGCTTTGTTTTCAAGGATGAAAAAACCCAAACCGCTTTTCCTAACTCAGGAAACTGTTTTTTTTTCCACAACCAAGACCGTGGCGTTTATCTGCCGACGTTCTGAGCAGTGGGCCTGAGCTGCAGCGACTCGGCAGGAAGAGGTTACAGGGCTGACACCCAAGACCCCGACTCTCCAGGGAGCGGTTGTGGGAAAGCAATGGTGGGGGAAGCTCCTGTCCGCGAGACCCCAAGTGTCCCCACCATCCTGCTCTCTGGCGGCAGAGGCCGGGGTGGGCACCTTGGTCGGCGGTGGCCGACTTCCCGAAGCTGCTGGCGATGAGGTTCCCGCTCAGCCCGAGCGTCTGGTGGGCGCCGCCGTAGACGTCCCGCACCAGCATGTCCACATTGCTGTGCTGGCCCCTCGAGGCCAGGTGCAGGAGCTCGTCAAACTTCTGCGGGACACGGCGAGGGGGCGGGTGAGGCGCCAGGAGCTGCTGGAATCCCCACGACCCCAGAAACCAAGCCCATGGCAGGAGGCACGCGCGGGCAGGGGGTAAATGGGCTGTCATCGCGTGGGACCAAAGGCAGGAGGCGGCAAGTGGGACCCTCGGGCCACCCAGCCAGGATAGAAGCTCTGGGTGCTGAGACACCCATCCCTCAGGGCGCAAAGAGTGAAGCCGCAGAGGCCAGAGACCCACTGACGCCAGTCAGGAGGGAGGCCCGGAAGCAGCTTTTGCACCGCCCAGCCGCAGGCCTTCGGGGGAAGGAGGCGGACATCTCCGCAGACCCTGGAGGGTCTCTGGCAGCTGCCGCATACCTTCGTTTTGGTGAGCAGAGCGCCGAGCCCCCAGAAGGTGCCGCCTCCAATGGAGCTGCCGCCGACCCACTCGAACCTGTCCTCCGTCTCCACCTGCAACAGAGCCAGGGCAGGTGCGCCCTCAGTGGGCCCTCAGCCACACAGGCTACCCCGCCCCCCGCCCCATGTGCTGCGCTGGGGTGAGCCCCGCCCCCACCCCGGAACCGCCAGTGGGAGGACTCTCACGGCCAAGCCTGGGGGCGCTGATGCCCCTCCCACAGTGGCTCTGAGCTCACAGCCTCGCCCCCCATCCTCCCGCCCACTGGGCCCCATCCATGTGCCCAGCCCTGGCTCCTGCACACAGCGAGGGCTTAACAAACTATGGCTAAACCATCCACTCATTCATTCATGAAGCCGGGTCTTACCTTCACGATGGAGACTCCAGAGCCGATATTGACAAGAAGATAGGGGAAAATGTGGGGGTGGTTGGTCTGGAACCGGAACTCAGGGTCGGAATCCTTCTGGTACACGAAGGCCTCATGGGGGATGTTCTTGAGCACGAAGTTGCACCCCTTAATCAGGCACGTCATCACGTCCTCCTTGTCGACTCTGAAAAGGAAGCGCCAACCCCTTAAAGAGTCTGGGCCACAGACAGGTGCAACCATGCAAGCCTGCCTGGTCCGAAGGGGCAGCCATGCCCCATGCATGATCTGACACAAGAGCGCCAGGTACGCGGCTCTGGGACACCCAGGGACTCGGGGGCAGACACATGTTCCTTTCTCGCCCTTGAGATCCCCACTCACTTCAGCCGCAGCTTCTCTTCGATGAGGTCCTTGAACTTGTAGGCCCCGCCCCCGGTCGCCTGGATGACCTTGGTCTCTGTGTTGACGAGATGGTCTTTGATGAAGTCCAGGCAGGCTTCGATGTAGGTATTCTCAAACTTAATGAAGTGCAGTCGAGCAGTGATCTCTTCTTGAACTGAAATCTCATAGGGCGGCTCATGTTCACGTTCTGTGTCCTGGAAAACAGAGTAGGGGAGGCCGCATGTGTGTGGGTCACCGCTCCGGGCTGGGCTGTGCACACCCTGCCCTAGCGGAGCTGGCTGTTCGCGCCAGCCTTCAACCAGGCGGGGCTCTAAGGCAGAATCCTGGGCAAGAGGGAGGAGCCCAGGACCGTGGCGACCTCAGGGCCACCCAGCAGGAGCGGAAGCCTCCCCCAGGGGAGCACAGGTGGGTGCAGGTTCCTACAAAGGGTCTTGAAGGGACACGGCGGAAGGCAGGGGAGGCTGTCCCTGCTAGAAACTCCCAGGACACTGAAGTCGAGGTCTGCAGCAGCAGAGGGATGACTGCGAGACAAGTGCCAGGTCCAAGACGACAGAGAAGCGGCTGCCCTGCCCCGGGTGGCCACAGTGCAGGCTCACCTTTCCGGAGTGGTCGAAAGACCGCACCTTGGCGACTTTGTGCTGTACCGTTGAATAGTAGGCCAGCTTGGTTAACGACCCGCCTGCAAAGGAGACACAAACCGGGCAGGATTCAGGACCAGGACACAGCGGGCCTGGGGGTCCATGCCCCACACTCTCTGGGTGTCCTGGAGACTAAAGGCTCTGTAGATGAGGGGTTTGGGGCTACTGGAACTTAAAAACCCCGTGGGCACAAAAGAGAGGACGGGAAAACGAACAATCAAATCTACACTTTTCTTTCTCAAATTCTGCTCCTCCTCAGCTCCCTGGCCAAACTGAGCTCAAGAGGTCCTGCTTCCCCTTGGCACCAAGTCCTGCAGAGGAAAGGGAGAGCTGTCTTGCTTTGGGTAACCTTGGTTATCCTCACTGCTTTAAGAAAATTCAGTTTCAAGTGATCTTGCTAATGACCCAAAGCGATAAGATGACAAATCCAGGCTGTTTTCGTTTTAAGAAGTACACCCTCGACCGTCCCTGCTTACAAAGGAGGCTCTCCTCACAGCCCAGGGCGGTAACGGGGCCTGAGCAGCTCCCCTACCCTGGAGAGGCAAACGGTGCCGCTGGCTACTCTTGAGAGGCTCCAGGCAGAAAATGCAGCCCCAGCCCCAAAAGTAGCCAGAAGTCAGAGGCCACCAAAGTCCGTTTCCCCACAGGCCAAAGTCTCTCTGATGCTCTCGAGAAGCCCTGTGGCTTCCAGGATGCCGCCTGTGATCAAAGGTTGAATAAATATCAGGAAATGGAAGGGGCTCTATGCACCTGAACCAGATTTCAGGGAAAAGTGAAAAGATTCTTGAAGAAGGCCTTTTCAAGGACAAATTCTTCTAAGTTAAAAAAAAAAAACAGACATTGTTGAGGCTAGAGTTGTATTCATAGATTTGAAACTCCATGAATGACAAATAGAAAAAGAAACAAAATATGACTTTGAGTGCATTGCGCGGTGCTACAGTGACTTAACGGAGGGCACCGTGTGGTGCTATAGTGACTTAACGGAGGGCACCGTATGGTGCTATAGTGACTTAACGGAGGGCACCGTGTGGTGCTATAGTGACTTAATGGAGGGCACTGTGTGTGCTACAGTAACTTAACGGAGGGCACCGTATGGTGCTACAGTGACTTAACGGAGGGCACCGTATGGTGCTATAGTGACTTAACGGAGGGCACCGTGTGTGCTATAGTGACTTAACGGAGGGCACCGTGTGTGCTATAGTGACTTAACGGAGGGCACCGTGTGTGTTATAGTGACTTCACGGAGGGCACCGTATGGTGCTATAGTGACTTAACGGAGGGCACCGTATGGTGCTATAGTGACTTAACGGAGGGCACCGTATGGTGCTATAGTGACTTAACGGAGGGCACCGTGTGGTGCTATAGTGCCTTAACGGAGGGCACTGTGTGTGTTATAGTAACTTAACGGAGGGCACCGTATGGTGTTATAGTGACTTAACGGAGGGCACCGTATGGTACTATAGTGACTTAACGGAGGGCACCGTGTGTGTTATAGTGACTTAACGGAGGGCACCGTATGGTGCTATAGTGACTTAACGGAGGGCACCGTATGGTGCTATAGTGACTTAACGGAGGGCACCGTATGGTGCTATAGTGACTTAACGGAGGGCACCGTATGGTGCTATAGTGACTTAACGGAGGGCACCGTATGGTGCTATAGTGACTTAACGGAGGGCACCGTGTGGTGCTATAGTGACTTAATGGAGGGCACCGTGTGGTGCTATAGTGACTTAACGGAGGGCACTGTGTGTGTTATAGTGACTTAACGGAGGGCACCGTATGGTGCTATAGTGACTTAACGGAGGGCACCGTATGGTGCTATAGTGACTTAACGGAGGGCACCGTATGGTGCTATAGTGACTTAACGGAGGGCACCGTATGGTGCTATAGTGACTTAACGGAGGGCACCGTGTGTGTTATAGTGACTTAACGGAGGGCACCGTGTGTGTTATAGTGACTTAACGGAGGGCACCGTATGGTGCTATAGTGACTTAACGGAGGGCACCGTGTGTGCTATAGTGACTTAACGGAGGGCACCGTATGGTGCTATAGTGACTTAACGGAGGGCACCGTATGGTGCTATAGTGACTTAACGGAGGGCACCGTGTGTGCTACAGTGACTTAACGGAGGGCACCGTATGGTGCTACAGTGACTTAACGGAGGGCACCGTATGGTGCTACAGTGACTTAACGGAGGGCACCGTATGGTGCTACAGTGACTTAACGGAGGGCACCGTGTGTGCTATAGTGACTTAACGGAGGGCACCGTGTGGTGCTATAGTGACTTAACGGAGGGCACCGTGTGGTGCTATAGTGACTTAACGGAGGGCACCGTGTGGTGCTATAGTGACTTAACGGAGGGCACCGTGTGGTGCTATAGTGACTTAACGGAGGGCACCGTGTGGTGCTATAGTGACTTAACGGAGGGCACCGTGTGGTGCTATAGTGACTTAACGGAGGGCACCGTGTGGTGCTATAGTGACTTAACGGAGGGCACCGTGTGGTGCTATAGTGACTTAACGGAGGGCACCGTGTGGTGCTATAGTGACTTAACGGAGGGCACCGTGTGGTGCTATAGTGACTTAACGGAGGGCACCGTGTGGTGCTATAGTGACTTAACGGAGGGCACCGTGTGTCTAGTGACTTAACGGAGGGCACTGTGTGTGTTCTAGTGACTTAACGGAGGGCACCGTATGGTGTTATAGTGACTTAACGGAGGACACTGTGTGTGTTATAGTGACTTAACGGAGGGCACCGTATGGTGTTATAGTGACTTAACGGAGGGCACCGTATGGTGTTATAGTGACTTAACGGAGAGCACCGTATGGTGTTATAGTGACTTAACGGAGGGCACCGTATGGTACTATAGTGACTTAACGGAGGGCACCGTATGGTGTTATAGTCACTTAACGGAGGGCACCGTATGGTGCTATAGTGACTTAATGGAGGGCACTGTGTGTGCTATAGTGACTTAACGGAGGGCACCGTATGGTGTTATAGTGACTTAACGGAGGGCACCGTATGGTGCTATAGTGACTTAACGGAGGGCACTGGATGGTGCTATAGTGACTTAACGGAGGGCACTGTGTGAGCTATAGTGACTTAACGGAGGGCACCGTATGGTGCTATAGTGACTTAACGGAGGGCACCGTATGGTGCTATAGTGACTTAACGGAGGGCACCGTATGGTGCTATAGTGACTTAACGGAGGGCACCGTATGGTGTTATAGTGACTTAACGGAGGGCACCGTGTGGTGCTATAGTGACTTAACGGAGGGCACTGTGTGTGCTATAGTGACTTAACGGAGGGCACCGTATGGTGCTATAGTGACTTAATGGAGGGCACTGGATGGTGCTATAGTGACTTAACACAGTGCATTTCTTACAGGGCCTGACGAAAAGAGGAAAAAATCCCACATCATGAGAGTAATGAGGCTAAAGTTATTTTCAAATTATTGTTTTTTGACAAAATACTATAAGGATGTCTGAGAACAAACACTCAGGTCAGTAAAAAGATTTGGAAACACCAAGCAAACAGCCAATGCTGTTCATGTAGCAAAACCCACCGTGTCCAGGCCCCACAACAGCCATCCCAGGGCACCTCCTGCCTGGTGGTGAGGGCAGGCTCCCCGACGGCCGGCGTAGTCTGGTGGACGCGTCACAGGCTCAATCTGATCCCCTAGCCTGTGGCTTTAAGCCTCCTTATCCCCTCCCCTGCCCCCAGTGCTGGCCGGGCCCGGAGAGTCTCACTAACATGCACCATGCTGCCGACTCACCTCAGTAAATAAATCGTTTTCTAAAACGACAGATGATGCAAGAGGCTGAAGATCTATTTTAAGGGACTCATCAAAAGTCACTATAAACAAACTCTCAGGGCACAGAAATCCAGTTTCAGGACCTGGGTTCTTTGTGTTAAATACACGCCCAAACAGGATGTACTGGGGTTGGGACAGAGGTGGGGGTGGGTTGGTTTCTGCAAGATACGCATCCTCCCTCCCCGAGACCCCTGCACGGAGAAGCCCAGCAAGGCCAGTGTTCCGTCTTCCTACTCCCCACACCCAGGGGGGACAAAACGGGACCTGAGGCGCGAGGGGCACGCACAGCAGGGAGATCTGTTAGAGCAGAGGGAACCGCCTGCGGGCGGGGACTCTTCCGGGCTGAGCTCAGGGACCCCTCGGAATCACAGCAAACCGCGCCTGGCAAGGCAGTGACAGGAGTGCCCCCTGGCGGCTCTCCAGGCTGCCCGCGCTCGGCCCTGAGGCCAACGGCTGGTGGGGGAAGGGGGCTTCCCAGAGGTTTGGTCACCTGTGTTCTTCACACCTGAGCCATGGCCTTCTAGTTCTCCCTGTCCCACAGGCCCCATCCCCTCTGCCATTCTCTCTGGTCCTGTGTTTCCTCTTTGGGCACCAATGGAGGGCAGGACAGCCCAGCAGACACCACCGCCCCGTGGCCCCTTCCTGTCTCACGTGCCTCTGAGGAACCCTCCCCACGGCCCGCAGAAACCTAAAATCAGATCGAAGCTGCAGTATGTTTTGAGAAATACAACGTCCCTGCTGCTTTCAAAGAGGTGAATCTGCTCAGCAGACATGAGCATTCCATCGAGAGGAAAACAGCTTGCCAGAACACAGGGCAGGTGAGCTTTCCTAGATCCAGAGACACAGGCAAGGGAAGAGGAAATGGCAGAAGCCTGCTTTGAAACAATACTGTTGACAAGCACTTTGGCTTTGAGGGTTCCTGGGTTGAAGACACCCCACCCTGAGCGTGGCCTCCCAGCAGCTCGGTCAGGAGTAACAAACAAAAGGTCTCTCAGTATCAGTCAACAGGTCCTCTTAAGAACCAGAGACACAGGACCCAGATGCAGGGAGAAACTTTGAAGAGGGGAAATAAATACCAGCACTAAACAGACCTCTTAGAGTATCCTTCTACCAAGAAACCCCCCTGGGCTCAGCCTCAGCCTGGAGAACAGGCTGGTACTCCAGGGCCCTCCAGGGCTGCCACAGCCCTTCCTGGACAGCCCCAGCTCTGCGGCTTCACTGGCCTCTCGGGGCCACACAGAACATCCACGGTGAGCCCTGTTCTCCTGGCCACTCCCCAAGTGACTTATGCAGGTCAACTGCAATTGCATTTCAGAAACATTCAGTCCCGACTTGTTTCCAGTAACAGAATCCCCCAGTGTAAGGGCAGCAGAACCTTGCAGAGCACACGCTCTACCGGGCCTGAAGGTCTCAGAAGGCTGGGAAGCATGGCTGGGGAGCCTCTGGTGAGGCCTGCGGTAGACAATCCCCTAGGCTAGGGCTGCAAGCTCAGCACCTGCAGCCCAATAACCAGTTAGTCCCAAGTCCTATCAGCGGTCCCTAAAGATGCTACTCACACGTTCTCATACCTGGCACCAGGCCACACCCCCTAAGAAGCATTGCCTCTCATAAGCTCACTGAAAGGTGGGAGCCAGGACCTATAGCTACTTCCATTCTCATCGCCCCCCACTTCCCTAGAGGACACCCTTCCCTGGCTGGACATCTCAGAGAGATGATGACACCAACAACCCCGAGGACACCACAGCAGCAAACATGTCAGATGCACCAGGAGCACACAGCTCAGAGGGAATGGCCTGGGTCTCTCTGAGTCCCAGCTTTTCCAGGGAGGTGGGAAGCAGTCAGCGGCAGGCCCATTCATCCCAGTATTTACTGGGCGGCAAAGACAGGTTGGGCATCCTTTTGGGGGGCTGGGGCTACAAGACACACCGCTGCTCTTGTGGGATTCACACACAAGCAGACTCAGCCTACAGCCGAGATGAGTGCTAAGAGGGAGAGGTATGCGAAGCCGCAGCGGCTATTCAAGGGGGGTTTCTCCAGGTGAAGCTGCCCCCAGGAAGCCCTCATGCCTGAAACATGGGCAGAGTAGGAGAGCAGGGAGTGGCTGGTTCAAATCCTGGTTCTGCCACTTTCTAGCCCGATGACCCTGGGCAAATTAGTTCACCTTTCTGGGGCTTGGTATCCTCATCTGCGAAAAGGGAGTAATTCGCGTTCCTCCTCTAGAGGTGGCTGGGAGGTGTCCGGGAGTCAGGAGCGTGGGAAAAAGGTCTAGAACAGAGCCTGGCCCGCCGTCATTACTGAGAGCACAGCCATCAGGCAGGAGGGTCTGCAGCGGACCCTGGAGAGGCCAGGGCAGAAGTGCAGGCCGCCTTAAAGGCCACGGAAGGCACGGGTGGCTTTTAAACCAGAGGCACGAGTTCCCAGGTCCCACGTCCACGGCCGCCTGAACTCACGCCCGGCGTCCACTCTCCAGAGAGCGGGGCCTGTGAACGGACTGTCCGGCCCGCGGGACACGGCCCGCGGGACAGCTGGCCACGCCGCGGGAACGCGCGGCCTTTTCGGGGCCACTCTGCCAAGGGCTTCCCGCCGAACTCGTCCTCGTCTCGACCGGAACTAAGGACCCCAAATCTCAGGCCAGCCACCAGCCAAGCGGCGGAGCCGGGGCGCCCAGATGCCGATGTGGCCGAAGACATAAAATTCCGCCGACCCTCCCACCTCGCGGCGGGTAACGCTGGACCCCGGCCCCCAGCCACCCATGACGGCCGCGCGAACTACCAGGCCCGGCAGGCCCCGCTTTGGTCCCTGCGGCGCCTGCCGGTAGCTGTAGTCCGGCCGTCGCCCCGAGCCCGCGCATCAGCGCCCCTGCGGACTACAAGGCCCGTGAGGCTGTGCGCGGGCCCGCGGACTACAAGGCCCGTGAGGCTGTGCGCGAGGCCCGCGCCCCCGCCCTTCGTCCTTCTCGCCGCCCCCGCTCGCCGGCCCACCGCCGGCGCCCCGCCCGCCCCCGCAGCCCGCGCCCGGCGCCCGGCCTGCGGCTACCTATGTCGATGGCGAAGCGCTTGGCGTTCTCCAGGTTGCGGAAGATCTCGTCGGGGGGCAGCGTGATGCTCTTGTCCAGACTGTCCCCGCTGCTCCCGCTGCCGCTCGCTCCACACTCCGCCATTTTGAAAGTGCCCGGCCAGCTCATCAGCCATGGAGATATATGCGCATATACTTGACTGCCAAACGCCCCCTCGCATAGATTATGTTAATGAGGCGCCGGCCCCGCCCCTTCCCCCCCCCCCCCCCCGGCCTCTGAGGTCTCGGCCGCTACAGGGCGAGCTAGGGCCAGTGCTGGGCAGGGGTCCGAGAGGCCCGAGGCTGCGGGCGGGCGGGCGGTTATCCTCCAGAGATCGCGCATCAGCACAGAACATCTGGACTGATGTTCTTTTACCGCGCTGTCCACAGGCTTAACTCAAGTGCTCTGAGCCCTGCTGAGGGAGGCCGCAGAGGCCGCCCACCTGCTTCTAAGGGGGCACGTGGGTCTGCAGACTGTCAGAGAGCCCTGCCCTTCAGCGAGTGCCTGCTGTAAGCTTGGCCCTACACGCCAGGGCGAATGTGATGCGGTCTTTGCTAGGGTGACTCAATCCTGGCTTCCCAGGGGCGTGGGACTTTAAATGTTAAAAGTCCCGTGC
This sequence comes from Pan paniscus, assembly GCF_029289425.2. NCBI lineage: Eukaryota > Metazoa > Chordata > Mammalia > Primates > Hominidae > Pan > Pan paniscus. The sequence continues at coordinate 225,720,831 of NC_073249.2, read as the reverse complement.
AAACCAGAGGAGTGGGGAACCCTGCCCCACCTGGGAGGAGCCCCAGCCTCGCATGCACCTGCGGGTAGGGAAGATGTGTGCTGTAATGGCGATCCGTGGAAAGTGCTGTGGTCGGGGGAAGCCAGGCAGGCTGCCTGCGGGCAAGACAGGTGCCTGGGAGGCTGCAGGAACAAGCCTTGGAAGCAGCTGGAGCCAGGACAGGGGTATAGGTGGGGCAGGCCAGGGTTCCAGGGTGAGTGGCTGGGAAGCCCTGCTGGCATGAAGAGATGCGTCTTCTCCAGAGGCTCTGGGCGCCTTGGGAAAAAGCCCAGTGTTGGAGGCAGACAGATCAGCCCCTCCCGGGTAACCCGGGGTCATTACTGCACGTCTCTGGCCCTCAGCCTCTGTCTGCACGTGGAGAATGCCACCAGCTGCCTGGCAGGGCTCCTGGGAGCACAGGCCTATGGGGCGGCACAAACTCCAGGGATAATGCATCTGTGTGCGCAGGGCAAGCCTTCAGGGAGGAGGCATCCTTGCCTGTGTCTTCCAAGGGGGTGGGTGTGTGGCTCTGGAGGGGGAGCCTGCCCCAGGGAGGCCTGGGTGGAAGAGTGGAGCACACCCCAGGCGGCTTAGACCTCTGGCAGCTCAGATCCCTGGCAGCATGGTGTGCCATGGGCCAGCCTGGCAGGAGGTGCCCTCCATGAGGGGCGCCCACCTGTGTGCCCACTGAACATGCGGGAAACATGCAGGCGAATGGGGGCCTTCCCTGTCCTCTGCCCACCATACCCCGGGGCTCGGTAGGGACCACTGGCAGGCACTGGGTTGGTCTGGTGGGGGGACCCTGTCTAGACTGCCTGTGGAGTAGCCAGAAAGGGGCTGAAGGCTGAGCGGAGTGAGAGGGGCTGAGCAGGAAGGAGCAGGCAGGGCAGGCCCACACGCGGGGCTGCCATTCAGCAGGGGTGGGAATGCGGCCCACTCCGGCCCAATCCTTGCTGGATGGATTTTGCCCCTTGGGAGCTGGTCCCTGGGAGCCATAGGCCTCAGTGCTTGCAGACTCAGCCAACACCCTGTGGCCTGCCTAAAAATAAATGCCCTTTCTGAGGCAAGGGATGGCCCCGCGCAGGCTCCTGCCAGGACTGCCAGATCCTGCCTTGGCACGGTGGCCAGCGGGCAGGTGTCCCCGGAGCCCATGCCAGGACTGGCGCTGCAGGCCGTGGGAGTGTGCAGCAGCAACTCGGGGCAGATGTTTTCTCCTGTTTGGCCCATGGCCAAGCCCCTTTGGCTGTAGTGACAGATCTACTGTGGGCTGTGGCCCTGGGTCGCCTCTCAGTGGACACAGCCTAAGGTCCTGTGCTGTCACCTTGCCCCACCCCTACCTTCCGGAAGCTAGTGAAAGCCCTGGGGGGGGGGGAGACCCAGGGCTCCGACCATGTCCACCCCTCCAGCCCACCTCCCCCTGCCCCTGCCCCTCACCTGCTTTCTCTCCATCCCTCCCTCTCCCTGTTCTTCCGGAGCAAGGACCCACCCTTCTTCCGGGGTCCAGGGGGCCACTGGCAGGGGTCCCTCCCTGCTTAACTGCTACCATGGCCCTGCCCATTCCCCTTCACCCCTGCAGACCCGCTCCGTGGCTGCCAAGGACAGGTGTGAGGCACAGCAGACGACAGACTGTGTTGGGGGCTGAACAATCAGATTTTATTATAGCGGCTTCAGAGCAGTCCCGTGGCTTCCACGTGACTGAGAGTTCAATTTCTGAGTACAAAGTCGTGCCCACACGCATCCACCCACACAGAGGAATCCTTTAAGGATCATAGTGGAGGCACCCACCCTCCCCAGACAGCCCACCATGAGCCCCAGCCAGACCACCAGGCACACTCAGGAGCCTTTTGGCCATGGCCCTCAGGGTCCTGGACGCCTGTCCGGGGTGATCACTGTTTCCTATGAGGATACAGCTCGAGTTCGGCCTTCACAAAAGGCAAATGTGCCCGCGGCACAGCCCGCCTGCCAGGGGTACGCCCAGCAGCTACGGGCCCTGAAGAAAGTCCTCTACAGGCTGGGGGCAGCAGTGTGCGAGCCCCGGCACTACAAATATCATAGAACCCCGGGCGGCCGGGGACTTCCCAGAAGTCACTTGCTTAAATGCAAACACAGAACAACCCCATGGGGTCAGACACTTGGCAGAAGATGGGCCCTGATTGTCCTAAAACGGCAGGGACTCTGCACACACATTCTCTGAGAATGGGGCTCCTGCGGGCCGGCCAGCTTGGGGCCAGAGCCTTCCGGAGAAGGGCGCGTCCAAGCCCGGGGCGGACGACGGCGGGAAGGCGCTTCCCTACAGGCGAGAGGAGCAGGCTCGCCCTCTGGTCGTCGGGCCGCGCGCCCGCAGGTCCCGCCGGGTCACCAGGGCCGCCAGAGGCCGCAGGCGGGCTGGTGCGCGGCGGCGGCGGTGGCCTTGGCGGAGAGCGCGGGCGGGGGCGCGGCGCCCGGCGCCTTGGGCTCCTTGGCGGGCGCGGCGGGCGCGGCCGGGGGCCGCTGGAAGTGGTACAGCAGCTTCATCTGCGTGTCGCTGGCGGCGTGGAGCGTCAGGAACTGCACGGCCTCCTGCAGGCACCACGAGTAGCCTTCGCTGTAGTCCTGGTGCAGGCTCTTGGGGCCGGCGGCGGCGACGAAGGCTGCGGGGAGACGCGGCGGCGGTGAGCGGGCGGCGGGGCGCGGGGGAGCCGGGGCGCGGTGGGAACTCGGGGCGCGGGGGGCCCGGGCGCGCTCACCTTTGCTGTGCTTCAGGTAGCTGACAGCCATCTCCAGGATGTCGGCCTTCTCCAGCTTGGAGTTGGGCTGGTGCCGCGCGAACTCCTGCTCCAGCAGCAGCTTCAGCTGCTCGATGCTGCTGTTGATGCGGTCGCGGCGCATCTTCTCCACCACCGGCTTCCGCAGCTGCGGGAGGAGGGGGTGTCAGGCTGGCCCGGCACGGCGCAGGGACCCCCGAGGACCGGAGGCCGCGGGGACAGCGCGCCGGGCGAGCCTGGTACTTACTCGGTTTTTCTCTTTGGGGCTGAGCAGCTCCACGGCCACAGTGCTGGGGGCCATGCCTGGCGCGGAACAGGCGAGGAGGCGACGCAGGGAGGCCGGGCGAGACGAGGCGAGCGGGCGCGGGCAGGGCCAAGCGCGTCCCGGGCTGGCGCGGACACCGGCCCCGCGCGCCGACGCCCTATATAGGCGCGGGCGGCGGCCTGGCGCCTGGAGTCCGGGCGCCGCGGCCGTTCCCACACTCCGCGGCCAATGGCCGCGCGGGCCGCACAAAGGCGCCGGCCCATTAGCGCACGCTAAATTGCCTGTGAATTGGCGCGGGCACAATGGGCGCTCCCCAAGGAGCAGGTGGGCCGCGCGGCACAATGTCCGGGCTGTGGGAACGCGCTCGCCCTCATTAGCATCCCGGGGCCTGATGCCGGGAGCCCCGCGCCTCAATATGCTGCCTTTTCCCAGGCCACCAAGTGGGGAGGGGGGCAGGAAGGAGGGCCCCCTCCCCCGCCCTCCCCTCCGCTCCCCTCCCCTGCCTCTCCCCAGCGGCTCCCCACTGCTGGCTGGCAGAGGCCGTAGGCACAGATAAGGGAAAAGCTGTAGAATGAACAAGTGCCACGGCTTCCTGGGGGATGGGCACCTTCCCTGACTGGGACCTGCTGCCCCTCCAGGGGAGGGGGACAGAGGGGGCCACGCTCTTAGGATCAGTCCTACGTGCCTATATTACAAGCCCCCTGACTGTCACCTGGGACTCCTGACTTCTCCAGACCTAGAAAATGGGCCTTGTGCCTTCCTGGCTGGGCTCCGGGCAGCTCCAGGAAGCTGGGGCCCGTGCTCCACGTGGAGCCCGGCACCCGGCAGCTCTCCCCGCTTCCTGCACCCTGTCCTCCCAGGAGCACTGTAACCCACAGCAGCACTGGGGCTGCTCCACGAGCTGGCAGGTGTCCCTCAGGGGCCTCTCCCCACCCCTATCTGGCCAGGGATCTGACTACAGTGTCCACGCAGCTCGGGAGGCCTCGGCTCTTGGCACGCTTGCTGTGGCCACTGTTTATGCATGCCACAGCTCCACCTAGTCTCTCTGGCAGCCAGGGCACTTGCAGGGCTTGCTTTCCTCCGGCATTTTGCCAGTGGGTAGGGAGTGGGTGCCAGGTGGCAGGCTTGAGGATCAGAGGCCATGCCAGCCCTAGCCCCCCGCCCCAACCACCGGTCCACGGGATGAGCTAATAACCCCGGTACCTGGCCAACTGAGCTGAGTGCCCGCAGCCACTTTGGGGCAATGAATCCCACCCTGGGTCCTTAGGGGAGGGTCCCTTGGGAGACCCCCACCCCCTAGCCTGCGGTCACAGTTCCTCAAATGCTCTGCAGCAGAGACTAGGAGAGTATTCGGGGCCTGGGCTGGCTCCTAGAGACAGGTTGGGACCCTGCCGGGTCCTAGCAGAAGGGCCTTAGCCCCCAGAGCTGGGGCTGGCATCAGGGCTGGTTAGGCAGAGTTTGAATCCAGGAGTGGGGTTCCCTGGCCAGCTGGCAGGGTCCAGTGAGGAGCCTTCCCCGGAGGCTCTCGGCAGTGACCCCCGGCTCTGAGTGACCCGCTTGGTGGGCCTAGCTCCAGGAGGTCCTCAGCACAAGGATGGACGGTCCAGGGGGCAGCCAGGACAGTGCTGGGACAGCAGGGGAAGACAGGACTTCAAGCCAATGCAGGGTGGCCCTCCCACAGGCCAGCTGGACGCCATTGTGAAGGGTTAGGCTGGGAGGCTCCCAGGCGGAAACAGGTGACTTTGGAGGTGGCAGGAAGGGAGCCCCTATTCACCCTCGTACCCCCGCTGGACTCCCACAACACCTCCCTTGAAGGGGACTCATGCTCCAGGCTGTCAGAGGGAGGCGGTGACACTGGGGGCTGGGACTGCTGGGGGCTCATCTCTGAGCAGGTGGGGTCCCACCACAACACTCTGGCCCTTGTTGGATGCAGGAGGGCAACCCGTGCGGGGGTGTCCAGGCCACGCGCTCACGCCATGGCTCCCACAGCTCTGGGCATTGATGGCGGCTGGCACTGGCTATGGGCTGTGGACTCCCGGCTACACAGGGGATCTGCTTGTGTTCAGTGGAGCTATTTCGCAGCTGAAGTGGGGTTCATGCTGGCGGCAGTCACATTGTGGCATGTCCCTTGCCTATGGGCTCCCTGGGGTTGGACTGGGGGTGGGGAGGGCAGGACGAGGTAGTCACCCGTGTGCCCGTGACCTATACGCTGCTGGTCCAGCGGCCACATCAAGGAGGTGCTTAGCCAGGGGCTAGGGGTGCGGGAGCACGGGCAGGTGGCCCCAGCCCAGGCAGGCCCTGGCCACCACCTCCGCCAGCAGGAAACGGAACCTGAGCCACGTGTGCCCTGACCACCCAGCTGCTGGCAGCGGGGACAGGGCCTGTGCCCAGATATGGGGGTGGCACTGAGGCCAGGCCCTGCTCCCGCAGGCTTTGGAGCGGCAGGTGGCTGGGGCTTGTGTCCTGTCCTGGTCCCTTCCCCTGAGCCAGCTCCTCAGCCCACAGGAGACACGTGCCGCCGGGAGATGTGGTCCAACCTCCCCACCCCCACGGCCCGCCCACCCGCAGTGGGCCAGGATGGCGGCCTGCCGGAGGTGAGGGTGGTGGGTGGGCTGTGTGGGGGCTGCTGCCTCCCGCCTCTTCCTCCCTCCCCCTGGACTGGAGCAGCTTTGATCCAATTTTCAGTTGTGGGAAATATGAAATGAATGGTGTTGAATCCTGGCCGGATGAAAGGCTGGTTCCCTCCCTGAGTTCGGGCCAGATGGCAGCTCTGGCGGCCTCCGAGGCACACGCCTGGCCTTTGTGGGCCGTTTAACACTGTGAATGGGGCCAAAGTGTGGGAAACTCACTAGGCTCCCGGCTCACACCATCCACGGTGGGCTGCGGAGGGGGCTGGAGGAGGGAGGGCTGGAGGCTGCTCCAGGCTGGCAGGCTCTGCTCCACAGAAGCACTGTAAAGTGTTGGGGGGCTGGGATCCTCCACCTTGGCTGCCCCCAGCAGCTCAGCGTGGGATGGGGGTATTCTTGCCCCAGCCGGGCTTTGAGGAGGGAGGGAGTTTGTCCTGCCTGCACCTCCCTGAGCCCCCAACCCTGGAGGGCTCAGTAAGTCTAAGGGGCTTGATAGTTGGGGTGGGGTTGGCACATCTAGAGTTGGCAATACTCCTCCTGCCTCCACATACACAGACATTGAGGCAGGGCACTTTGCTGTCTCAATTCACGATGCTGTGCCACCATCACCACTGTCCATCTCCAGAAAATGTCCTTCTCTCCAAGCTGAACCTCTGTCCCCATGAAACATGGACTCTCTATTCTCCTCCACAGCTCAGCAACTGTTGAGGCAGGGGGCCTTCAGGCAAAACCTACAAGTTGGGCATGATCAAGCTAGAATGCACGCGTCTAGAACCATGACCCATTTCTAAATAATCCACACGCCCAGCACCACTCCCTCCAGGGCCGACAGCAAAGCGAAGAGCTCCTCGGAGGGGAGGGGCCCGTGGGGGTGGGGGGCGATGGGAAGCTCCAGGGGCATTTGCTCCCAGCTCCAAAGCAGGACGTGGTACTGGGAAGGTCAAACGGCGCAGACACTAGAAAACAGCTTGGCAGTTCCCCCAAAAATGAAGCACAGAGCAACCATAGGACCCAGCAGCTCCACTTCTAGGTCCATGCACAAGAGAATGGAAAGCAGGACCTGGGGGAGTTATTTGGGCCCTGTCTTCAGAGCAGTGCGGTTCCCAAACCCAAGACGCGGCCGCCGCCCCACTGTCTGTGAACAAACAAATGTGGTCCTTCCACATAGTGGACCGTTCTTCAGCCTCAGAAGAGAAGGAGATTGTGACGCAGGCCACAGCAGGCCTGCACCTTGAGGACACTGTGCTCAGTGACATAAAGCAGTCACAAAAGGGCCCATCCCAGGTGGTGCCATTGTAGGAGGCCCCTAGAGTCGTCAGATTCACAGACAGAAAGTGGAATGGTGGGTGCCAGGGGCTGGGAGGGACTAGGCAGTAAGCGTTCCTGGGGACAGAGGTTCGGCTTGGGAGATGGACATTTTCTGGAGGTGGACGGTGGTGACGGTGGCGCATCACGAATGCTCTTCATGGCATGGAACTCTGTGCTGAGAAATGGCTAAGATGGTTGTTTTATGTTATATATATTTTGCCGCAACTGGAGAAGACAAAAAGGAGGAGCTTTTTTGGAGAAGAACCACGAACTCCCTCCTGCTGCCCCCTCCCCGCCCAGGCAGTGGCAGCCCCCACAATCCCTCCCAGGCCCTGCCTCCAGCTGAGGAAGTAGGTGTGGTGCCGGGCACCCCCGACCTGGTGTTCCTGTCCCCAGGGGTTTCCAGCTTGGGGTGTGGGGAACAGGCAGGCTAGCGGGGGCCAGGAGCCAGGCTGACCTGGGGAAGGAGGGTCAGGGGTAACCATAGCTCCCAGCTTCTTCCTCTTCCAGCCCCTGAAGCCCTTGCTTGGGGGCCTCTGGGTGGAAACTCTACTCGAAGTCTGCAAAACGCCCTGCTGCCTGGGAAGTCAGTTCAGGGAGATGGCCCCGTTCCAGATTTCAGAGACAGCGGCCTCCCCCACATCCAGGACCCCTGCCTGCACAGTGGCCAGCACTGCCTGCCATTGCCCTGGGCCCATCCATGCATAGGGCTCTGCCCTGGAGCCAGGCCACCCCCCGCATCAGCAGCCAGCCCACCTGCTGCAAGGAGCCACCCAGCTTGTCTGCCCAGCTGTGAACAGATGCAGCCGGACCAGGTGTGGCTCCGAGTCTCCACCCTCGGCCAGGGAGGACACCTGTTCACGGGAGGTGGAGTGGCTGGGAGAGGGTTGAGATCTCTCCTTGGGGCTCCAGGCAGGAGCTGCAGTGGGGGAGGGAGGAAGAGTCCTCAGGCGCTGAGCATCTGTGAAGCACCAGGCAGGTATGGAACATGGAAATCCGACTTCCTACAACAGCCCTCCCTGCAAAGTGCGTGGGCCTGTGCTCACTCTCCAGCTGGGGGGCTGGGGGCAAGAGGGTCACAGAGGTTAAGTGACGTGCCCAAGGTCACATGTACTCTGGGTCAGCTAACAGGAGGAGTCAACACTCGAGTATTTATTATGCACTTCATGTGTACTTGCCAGTTTAGACTTGACTACGAAGCCAGGAGGTAGGCACTGTTTATTTTCTGTTTACACTGAGTCTGCAGCGCAGAGAGGTGCTCACACCACACAGCTGGTGAGGGTCTGACGTGAGACGGGACGTGTGGTGGTGCGCCCCGTCTTCTTCCTGAGGAGCTGAGGGAGGTGGGGTGGTGGGAAGGGAGGGGTGTGCGGAGCTGGGGGAGGGAGCCTGGGGCGCTCACGTGCGGGGAGCCCTCTGGCGGGGAGGGGGCATTGGTGAGGGACGGTGTGGCCTCCCCCGCTCCCTGCAGCCCTCCACCCTCTGGCGAGGGCAGAGCAGCGCATCGATCCGATCAGTGCTGGGAGCTGGAGCTCCAGATGGTGGGTGGCCTGCACGGACGTGCGGACAAAGGGAGGCTGTAGCATGAAGGCGGCCAGCGAGGCACGCGCGATGCCCTTTGTCACCAGGGAAGGCCGCCAGGAGCGCGGAGTGTGGGAACCGCCGGCTGCATGGCTCCTCTTGGCTCTCATCTTTAGGGGTGCTCTGTGGGGGTGGCGCACCACCATGAGGTCAAGAGGAAATCCTCGGCCCTTTCCACGCCCTGGCCCCTCTGCTAGGCCGGTGGTGGCCTCCCTGTGGCCTCAGTTCCTTGCACCCCTCCCCTCCTAAATGAAGAACTGGACCAAAGACCTGGGTCCAGAAATGGGGCTGGTCCCAGCTCCTCCCCACAGCCAGCCCCCCTCAGTGGGCAGCTTCTCTTTCGTTGGTCAGCAGATGCTTGAGCACACATGCTGAGCTGGGACTGAGGCTCCTGCACTGGGGGTAGGGGACACTCTTACCTGTGGGAGATGCCTTGAGGGTGTAGACTGGGCCCGGCATGGACCTGCGGTGAAGCCAGGTGCAACAGCTGAGCTGGAGCCTGTCTGACACCGGAGGCAGAGTCGGGCAGCCGCACGCCCCCCAGCAGAGCCAACACAGTTTTGGGGGCATAGATTTGGTTAATTTTTCATGTCTGTGTTTTCTTGAATGAGCATTTATTACTTGTGCAGTTTTTGAAAGGGCTTCCCCACACACAGACACACGCACACACACAGACAACACACACACGCTCACATACATACATACGTGCATCCACATGCATAGGTTCCTATGGGAGGAAGTCATTGCATCTTCCGAAGGGCGAGAAAGAATCCCTGAGGTGGGGACAAAGGGGAAGGTGGGTGACCAAGAGGGGCTTCCAGAGGGAACGGTGACTGAGGAGGGTGTTGGCGAGTTCTGCTTGAGGAGTTTTGGGAAGCACCTTCCAGGCAGAGGGCACTACAGGGACACCAGCTTGGGGCAAGAGAGACCAGGTGAGCAGGACTGACATCTCCAAGTCTGGAAGGATGCTCCTGTGGTTTTTTTTGTTTGTTTGTTTTTGAGACGGAGTCTCGCTCTTGTTGCCCAGGCTGGCGTGCAAAGGCATGATATGGGCTCACTGCAAGCTCCACCTCCTGGGTTCAAGCAATTCTCCTGCCTCAGCCTCCTGAGTAGCTGGGATTAGAGGCACACGCCACCATGCCTGGCTAATTTTTGTACTTTTAGTAGAGACAGGGTTTCATCGTGTTGGCCAGGCTGGTCTTGAACTCCTGACCTCAGGTGATCCACCCGCCTCAGCCTCCCAAAGTGCTGGGATTACAGGCATGAGCCACCGTGCTCAGCCCAGGAGGCTCCTGTGTGAGTGCACCTGTGCGTGTGTGTGTGTGTGCCTGTATGCATGTACTTATGTGTGTGCACTTGAGTACGTGTGTGTGCCTGTGTCTGTGTCCCTGTGTGTGTGTGCATGCCCATGTGTCTGTACGAGTGTGTGTGTGCCTGTGTCCCAGTGTGTGTGTGCGCTCATGTGTCTGTGTACCAGTGTGTGCGCTTGTGTACGTGTGTGTGCCCATGTGTCTGTGTGTACCAGTGTGTGCGTGTGTGCATGTGTGCCCATGTGTGTCTATGCATGCATCTGCGTGCATGTGGCCAGGAATGCTCACGCCTGCTCAGATGTCCTCAGCTGGGCCACCCGTCCCCATCCTGCCCCGCTGCCCTAACTCCCAGAGTGCCCGCATTGGCCGAGCACTGCTCTGTGCCACGTGAGCCCTGGGCCCTGGGGTGACTGTGGGGAAAAACCCTGACAGGAGTGCCTCTGCCCTGCCCTGCCCAGTAGGAACGGTGCTCAACCAGGCCCCTGGCGGCCCTCCGAGGCAGGTAAGTGCGTCCCTATCTGCAGGTGAGGGACAGAGGTGCTGAGGGGCAAAATAACTTGCCAAGGTCTCACGGTCATGCCCCCCCCCACCATGCCTGGGGGCAGGCCTTGGCAAGGGGCATGCTGCCAGTCAGTTGGCAGCAGAGCCAAGAAGGGACAGAGCTCAGGGTGTGGCCCTCAGTGCTTAGGACCAGCTGCTCCTCCCCTTGACGCTGGCTTCCCACAGGAGGTGCCGCTGTGTGCTGCTCAGACCCAGAAGAGGGGGTCAGGGCATGCAGAGTCCAGTCGGGAAGCCGAGGCCCGAGGAAAGGTGGGCAGGGGCCAGAGCCTTCTCCTGGGGTGGAGGTCAGGCTGCAGACACTGCTAGCCCTGTCCCACCACAGCCCGGCTTCTCAGTTGGGTCTCCACCGGCTGTGACACTCCCACGTGATGCCAACAGGTGTTATGAGGCAGACTCTGTAACCCGCTTGGGATGCTCAAGCCCCAGGGTAGAATTCAGGCCCAAGGGGTGATTGGGGAAGGGGGGTCTGACATCCTTGGGAGCTGCTGGGCCTGTCTCTGCACGCCTGACATGGAGTGACCTCGGTCAGAGGGTGGGCTGAGAACTCTCTCATCGTCCAAGGTGGAGGCTGGATAGGCCTCCCTGTTCACACTGTGCTAAAGTAAATAGCAGTTCCTGAGCCCTCCTGTGTACAGAGCCCCTCCTGTGTGCAGAGTCCCTCCTGTGTGCAGAGTCCCCTCAGTGTGCAGAGTCCCTCCTGTGTGCAGAGTCCCCTCAGTGTGCAGAGTCCCCTCCTGTGTACAGAGTCCCTCCTGTGTGCAGAGTCCCCTCAGTGTGCAGAGTCCCCTCCTGTGTGCAGAGTCCCCTCCTGTGTGCAGAGTCCCTCCTGTGTGCAGAGTCCCCTCCTGTGTGCAGAGTCCCCTCAGTGTGCAGAGTCCCTCCTGTGTGCAGAGTCCCTCCTGTGTGCAGAGTCCCTCCTGTGTGCAGAGTCCCCTCAGTGTGCAGAGTCCCTCCTGTGTGCAGAGTCCCTCCTGTGTGCAGAGTCCCCTCAGTGTGCAGAGTCCCTCCTGTGTGCAGAGTCCCTCCTGTGTGCAGAGTCCCCTCCGTGTGCAGAGCCCCTCCTGTGTGCAGAGTCCCTAGAGCCCCTCCTGTGTGCAGTCCCCTTTGTGTGCAGAACCCCTCCTGTGTGCAGAGTCCCTCCTGTGTGCAGAGTCCCCTCCGTGTGCAGAGCCCCTCCTGTGTGCAGTCCCCTTTGTGTGCAGAACCCCTCCTGTGTGCAAAGCCGCTCCTGTGTGCAGAGCCCCTCCTGTGTGCAGAGCCCCCACTGTGTAGAGAGCATGCCTGTGTGTGGATACCTCTTATGTGCAGAGCCCTTCCTGTGTGCAGATCATCCTCTGTGTGCTGAGCCCCCCAGTATGTGGAGCCTCCCCTGGGCTTGAAGTACTCCCATTTGCTGAGGTCAGGACATCAGACCCCCCTCCCCAATCACCCCTTGGGCCTGAATTCTACCTGGGGGCCTGAGCATCCCAAGTGGGTTAGAGAGTCTGCCTTGAGTAACACCTTTTGGCAGCACCCAGGGGTGTCACAGCCAGTGAGATACCCAGCTGAGAAGCCGGGCTGCGGTGGGACAGGGCTCGCAGCCTCTACAGCCTGACCTCCAAATGAGCATCCCCTGTGTGCACAGCCCAGAAGGGCTTCGCATCTGCATGGCAACTCTGTGATTTTGGATTATGATGATCAAGTCCATTGTACAGATGAGGAAACTGAGGCTTCACAAGGTGAGGGGACTGGCCTGCCCAGGTGTGCTTCTGGGGCCCTCACTGGGGTCAGCCTCTCAGCTCCTACTCTGCAGCAACTCCCCAGGCTGGGAACACAGACACCTGCTCTTCCCGTGACTGTGGAGACAGACTGCCCATCTCCTGCGGCATTTCAGTGTTGCACTGAGGTGCAGAGCTGGGGTGCAGAGTCCATCCGGTGGAGGGATGGAGCCTTACCTTAGTCAGATGAGAAATGGTACCTCCACCGCCCAGCTCAGCCCACCTATAGTGCTCTCACGCAAGGCCTTAGGCCTGCCTTCCCTGTTCAGACCCCACGGGTCCCCGTGTGGCCAGGTTGGTTGCGATCGAGAGATGGGTAGAGGGCCCTGCCCCCTGACTTGGTGCCCCTGGCCAGGTGCAGTGTGCAGTGCAGGCTTGAACCTGCAGGGGTCCCCCAGGAGCGTGTTTCCTTCCGAGAGGCCCCGGGGCAGGCACTGAGCGGCTTGGTGAAAGGAGAAGGTCCAGGCCAAGGCTCGGCTCTGCCCTTGTCTTTTTCACTCAGAGACTGTTGGACACACCCCACTCCTCTCTGAGCCGCAGCTTACGGGTCTGTAAAATGGGCTTTCCCTGCCAAGCTCATCTTGGTCTTGGGAGGCCTGGCTCCAGGTGGCTGGAAGTAAGACAAACCCTGAGGATGGCGGGGAAAGAGCTGGGGCACTGCAGAGTAGCGCCCACCCCCTCCATACCCAGTTAGCCCCAGCCCAGGAGACTCTGTGCTGGGGCTGGCCACCTGCTGTCTGATCCTCACCTGGAATACGGCTTGTGGGCCCAAACAGGTGTCCCAGTCCCTGCACCGCACACTGCACCTGGCCAGGGGCACCAAGTCAGGGGGCAGGGCCCTCTACCCATCTCCCGATCGCAACCAACCTGGCCACACGGGGACCCGTGGGGTCTGAACAGGGAAGGCAGGCCTAAGGCCTTGCGTGAGAGCACTATAGGTGGGCTGAGCTGGGCGGTGGAGGTACCATTTCTCATCTGACTAAGGTAAGGCTCCATCCCTCCACCAGGACCTGTGGCTGGGCTCCCCGCCGCAGCCCTGACCCAAGAACCTCAGGGGGAAAGGCCCTTGCTGGAGAATTGGGGGTGCACCAGGCCCACCGAGCTGACGCCCTTTGGTGCCCTGGCTTGGGCCTGGGTTCTCCAGGGCTGCTGGGGTGGGGCTGACACCAGAGAGGCCACTGGGGCCCCTGCTGAGACAGTAGCCCACACCCCTGCGCAGGGCACGCCAGCTGCTCCTAGGGCACCTGGGCATCTGTGGAGATGGTGTGGGTGTTCCTGAAGCCGAGGGGGCTCCTGTAGCCCATGAGGGCACCCCCCCACAGACTGCAGCCTTCCCAAGCCCCAGGCCAGGCTTGAGGCCCCAGCTTTGTGTACCATTCCAGGCCCCACCTTCTCCAAGGGACTGGAGTCCACACCCCAGAGGGCATGGGCACAACCTCAGGCTCCCCCTGCCCAGCTTTCCGGGCCTCAGTTTCCCTAGTGTAAAACCAGGCTGCTATGGGGACCATGGGGGCACCTGCGGGGTTGGCTCCCCCGGCGCGCAGGGGTGGGTGGTGGGAAAGCCCGCAGCCCGCAGTCTCACGGGCGCGGGGATTAGGGGCCGTCCGGGCCCACGTGGCCGCACGCCCCGCCCCGCTGGTGTCCCCCCACCCCCCGTGTGCCCTGGGGCAGGGCCGGGTCGCCGTCCCAAGCTGGTTAAAAACCCCGCGGTGTCAGAGAGCAGCTCGTTCCCAACCTCTGAAAGGCAGACAAGCCCTTTATTGCTCTATTATAACGCGGAGCCAGATGGTCTTTTGGGAGTTGCCCCCCCGCGCCCCCCGCCGCCGCCCTCATTCATTCAGAGTCAGACCCCGGCACTAATGCCGCGGGGGGGCCCAGGCACGCTTCCCTCGCCGCCCGCCCGCGCAGTGTGGGAACCGCCGGCGAGCGCGAACCCACAGCCGGGCGGAGGGAGGGGCTTGGAAACCCGCGCATCGGAGAGCTGGGGAGGGGTGGGGAGGGCTGCGTCCCAGCTCGCCTGGGCCGGGAGGGCTCTCAAGTTAGGGGCTAAGGGAATGCTCAGGAGGCTCGTCCCCAGCCCCACAATCCCTGGTTCTTAGAGGCTGGGGAGGCGGGAGCAGGGAGGAATCCCAGGGTCCCCAGCTGTGGGACCTCGGGCAGGGCACTTAACCCTACCCGTGCCTCAGTTTCCTCATCTGTTAAATGGGGACAGTGATAGGGCCCCCTCACTAGGTTTCGGGAGGATCAGAAGCGTTAATATTTGTAAAACTTTTAGAAAAGGGGTGAGCGTCCGGGCCTCTCACTGATTTTGTACCACCCCCCACCCCCACCCGAGAGTGTTTTTTACTTTTTTTTTTTTTTTTTTTTGAGACAGGGTCTCTCTATGTTGCCCAGGCTGGTCTTGAACTCCAGGGCTCAAGCGATCCTCCTGCCTTGGCCTCCTGAGTAGCTGGGATTACAGGTCGGCCGGTCTCAGCACCAGCTGAAACAAATAAATAGAGAAGAAGGATGTTTCACTACTTGTGAAAAAGATGAAATTCAAGTTTCAGCGTCCATAAATAACATTGTACGGAGACACAGCCGGGCGCCACACCCGATGCTATCCAGGAAGGCCACCTCCTGGCGTGACGCCAGTGGCGTGGGAGGACAGAAGCCTGGCCACGTGGCCTGCAGTGGTTACTGCTGGGCCCTCTTCATAAGCACTGGCCCCACCCGCAGTGAAGGACTACCTGCCCCAGGCAGAGCCTCCCACGATCGATCGCTGTCCCCACCGCCCCCGGGGGGTGCCCCATTCCTCTCACTTCTGGGGCTGATGTGGGAGCCTCAGGAGGGGACTGAGTGAGTGTGCACTTGGGTGTGGCCACACGGTCCTGAGGCTTCGTCATCGTGCCCATTGGACAGGGTGGCAAACTGAGGCCCATGGAAACCCAGGGCCCAGCTGCTAGGTGGAGGCCGAGGCCAGAGAGAACCCTGGGCTAGGGCAGGTGGGCAGCCTCACCCACCCGGGTCAGGCTCCTGCTTTGCTCACGTAGCCCTCACGCTGGCCACAGGCACTTCCTCAGGTCCCTGCCGCAGAGCACGCGCAGGGGTCTGCTCTTCCACCGCTGGGAAAGACCTTCTTTGCACTGAAAAGCGTCCCAGCTCCCCTCCCGGCTAGACTGGCAGCTCCACATGACTCGCTGGGGTCCTGGGCTGACTTTTGGCCTTTTCCCCCAACTGATTATTGAGGGGGTGGCCTAGCTGATCTTTGGGGCTCCATAAACAGACACAGGGTGGGGTCAACATGTCTTCCACAGGGGGCAGAGTCCAGGGGGAGCAGCAGCCTGGGGCAGTGCTGAGGGCTTTGCGGGATGGCAGCTTGCTTGCTCCTGAAGCAGATTAGGCCCTGTGAGGGGCTGGGGTCTGGGCCATACTGCTGGGAGGAGGGGGGTGCTGCTTGTTGTCAGTTACCTGGGAAGCCCTGGGTGGGGGCCGGCAGCTCTGGGACTCTGGGTCTGGAAGTCCATTCTCTTGTCCCACTGGCCTGCAGGTGTTTGGCCCTTCCTGTGGCCCTGGCCTTGTTGCACTGGCCCTGTGCCAGCAACCCCCATCTGGTGCCCTAGCTCTGCGAGCACTATCTGGCCAGGGTGTGGGGGACCCTCCGTCTATGAGCCTCTGTCATCCACGTGTGGGGGGACCAGGGAGATCACAGATGTGGGGCTCAAGCCCCAGGCCCCAGTGATCACTTCTCTCTGAGCCTTGGATCCCAGCCCTTCCCTTGATGTGCCGCCCCAACTCTCACAGGGGATGCTGGCCTTTATCAGCACTCTATTTGGGGTGTGGTACCGAGTGGGGCTCCCATCCCCACTACCATCCCCATTACGATGGGCCAGCTGTCTCAGGTAGGGGCTTCCAGCCCAGCGTGGGGACCCTCGGCAGTGACCAGCAGGGAGGACCCATGCCTGGGGCACCCCCACAGCCATGGATGGGGGTCTCCTGGGACCTGCTGCAGCACAGTGGATATGGCACCCCTGTCACAGATGGAGGGAAGGGAGAAAGAGGCCTGGCGAGCTTAGGCAGAGGAGAGGTCAGGCTGCCAGCCCAGCAGGGCAGGAACCACCCTTTTTCATTAAGTGAGCTGCCAGGTATGGGGCCGAGAGTTCTGCTGGTCCCGCGGTGAGGGAGGAGGAACGGGAGGGGGCTCTGGGAGTCTGCGCTTCCTCCTCTAGTTGCCCCCTAGGTCTGGCAGAGACCTTCAGCCTCTTGTCCCCACCCCCAGGACTGAGATGCATCCTGGCTTCAACCAGGGGAGACTCTGGCTTCTGGAGGGCAGCCACCCTCTGGACTTGAAGGTGCCCAGGGCAGGTTCCAGAAGGTCCTGCTTCCCCCCAGTACCCCGACTCAGCCCCTGGAGCCCCTGGGAATGTGTTCAGCCTCCTGCTCAGTAGCCCTCAGCCCACTGGGCTCCAGCCCCATCAGGCAGCTCCCCCGCCCTGGAGCCACCCTCAGCCCTCCCTCGCCTGTGGCTCCTGCGTGAGGTGGGGGAGGGGGAGCCCGGCACTGCTTGCCTGTGTCAGGGCTCGGGGCTGGCACCGAGGCTGTGTGCTGCCCCAGGCACCGCCTACCTCCCCTGCCTGGAGGGGCATTTGGGCTGGAGCCCGCTCCGGGTGGGTTCCCACATCCACCCCCCTCTGCGGACATTCATCCTGCACAAAAGGCGCGTGCGCGGCAACAAACTCATTCGCCACGGGCTGCCTGGGCTTTGTGTGCTGAGCTCCGGCCTCAGAGGCCATCTGGGGAGCAGTCGTCCCAGCGGGCGGCAGGGCCCCCTCCAGGCTGCCTTTGAGGCCTGGGAAGCAGCCGAGGCTCCCTGAGCAACCGCGCTGGAAACCACACACATCTGGCCTGTCCAGTGCCTTCCAGTTCCCACAGCCTCCTGGCTGTCCCCTGCACACTCTGGCCCTGGCATGGCACTAGGTGCCAGGAGGGGACCAAGGCAGGTGCCTGCCTCCCTGCCCTACCCCTGATGCAGGCTGTATGCACACGGCCCAGTGGGGAGGGCTGTGGGCACAGGGTTCAAATCTGGGGAGTGCCCCTCAGTAGGTGGGCCCTCTGGGGCTCAGCTTCCTCATCTGTGCAATGGAGCTGATAACGGTCCCACCCAAGGCCTGTGCTGAGGACGGAGAGTGGATGAGTGCCAGGCATGTGCAGTGGCCTCGGCAAGCAGACCCCTGCCCCAGGCACTGCCCGGCTCTGCTTCTTCTCGCCTTCATTTGGTTTCCTGGGTGGGCGACCCCTGCCCGTGTTCCAGGCTTCCTGGAAACTGGCTGGGGGTCAGGGAAAGGCCAGCTGGCCGCAGGCAGCTATGCTTAGAGCTGGGCCCACCCCTGCTTGGTGTGGGTGGGGCAGCTGTGGTCCTGCCCCACTCTCAGGACTCTGAGCAGCTTCTGCCTGGCCTGTATGCAGTAGGTGCTGAGTAAGTGAGCACTTGCCTCGATGCCCTCAGCCCTGAGCACCTCCAAGTGTGATCTCAGCCCTGGACCTGGCTTGGGTCTGCCCAGCTGTGGGCGCAGCCACGTGGCCTGGGGTCGAGGGGGGGTTACTAGCAATCCCCAGCAAGCTCTTCTGCTGAGCACACCCTTCCCCAGAGGGCTAGAGGCCAGGACAACAGTGAGCCGGGGCTCCAGGACAGCCTGCCTGGCGTGGCGGGCATTTCTGAGTCTGGGCAGTTGGATGCGGTAGGGGGCATGGAGTGGGGTGTCCGAGGGGTCTTTCCACTCAGGAGACCCTTCCTGGCCAAGCGACTTCTGGGGCCACAGCTCAGCAGACAGGGCCTCTGCAGAGGCGTCCCTGCCCCCAAGCATGCTGGGGGCGTCCTTGAGAGGGTGTCCTGCAGACCCAGAGATAATCCGGGCTTTGAGAGGCTGTGAGAGGCTGGCCCGAGGACTTTCCCACAGCCCCACAGAAAGGGCCGGCAGCCAGCTGCTCACCCACAAAAGGCTCCCGGCCATTCATGGCCTCAGGCAGGCGGGGCTGTCAGAGCGGCAGCCACAGCCTACCTGGCCACCCCCAGCAGGACTTTCGTGACAGGGAGGCACCTCCCTTCTGGCCATGGGGGCAGGAGGTCTCCAGGGCATAGGAGTAGCCTTGCGCAGCCACCCAGGCCAGCTGCCACCCCCTCTCTTTTGGCCCGAGACTGGCACCCTTCCTGGGCTTGTCATTTATCATGGGTGCCTGGGTAAAGGATGGCTCAGGAGGACCCTGCAGGCACCCACTGCCATGCCTGGCGCCGTGCCTCCACCGTCACACTACCCATTGCTCGCCCCCACACGCTGGTCATGAGTCCCCAGGGCTGGCACCTTCCTTGCTTCCAAGTCTGGCCTGCACAGCTCTCACACCCTTTGCAACCATCCTCTTGCCCACCCAGCAGCCCACCCTGTCAGTGTAGGGGGCAGGAGAGGGACCTGGTGGGGCAGTGAGCTGGGTAAGGCCTCCTCCCTGGACCTCAGTCTCCTTGTCTGAGGTGTGGGACAGCACTGCTGCCTCCCAAGGCTGATGGAAGGACCCCCAAGGGCGGCTGGTTAACAAATACCAGGTTTGGAGAAGCTGGGGTGTGGGGCTGCTGCCTGGAATTAACTGCCCAGAGCACCTCCAAGGATGACCTTTTAATATGAGAGCCAGCCCAGGGTAGGGAGGGGTCGGGGGCTTCCTGGGGGAGGTGGCCGCTGGCCTGGATTATCAGGAAGTGCAGGAGGAGGGTGGGGGCTTCCTGGAGCAGTGGCCCTGGCCCCCCTGTGCAGTGGCTGTGGCTCAGCCCCTTCCCTGGCCTGTCTCCCTGTTGCTTCCACAGCTGGAGCTGCCTCTGCGGCCCCTGTCCTCACCCCTGAGGAGGCCAGGCCCGGGCAGGTGCCTGGGCTGGGGCTGCTCCTGGCCAGGCTGGAAGACTGTCAGATGGAGGACAGGTCAGGTGGTCGGAAAGCTGGGGACAGGGAGGGAGCAGGTTTGAGGGAGGGACTTAGGGGCAGGCTCCTCCTCCCGGTCAGGTCCCACGTGTCCCCCCAGCCACGCCTACCCACATCGCCCTGCTGGAGGCCGGGGGCGGGGGGATCGGGGAGTAGGGGGTGTGGGGGGTGAGGGGGGTGGGGGTGGGGGTGGCCCGGCCCGGAGCTAGGGGGCGGGGCCGTGCGTTTTCTGGCCCTGGCCTCCAATTGGCTGCCGGGCGTGGGAAAGCGTGCACCACTGCCTGGCGCCCATAAAGACGCCTCCACCACCTGCGCCGCCGCCGCCTCCCGGCCGTCCTCCGCCCCGCGCGCTCGTTGAGGCCGGTGCTCCAGAGTGAAGAGCGTGGCGGTGCGGCGGCAGCGCAGGGCCCTCCTGCGGGGCCAGGCAGGGGCGGGTGGGCGCTTCTTGCCACCTTTCTGCTCTCCCTGCTGTCCGAGAAGTTCGTGCGGTGCCAGCCCAGCTCCCAGCTGGGGACAGAACAGGAAACGTCCCCGGCGAGCCTGGCGGGGGTGGCGGCAGGGGTGTCTGTCGCCTGCGCTGGGCAGGACGCGCGTCCTACCGGCCTCCCACTCCGCGGGCCTCACCAGCCACCTCACTCCCGGAGCCCGGGCCGCCGAGAGCGCCGCGGATGGACCTCAGGGAAGGCCTGGCGCGCCGCCTCCGGGAAGCCTTCCGGCCTTCTCCCTCCACCGAGTACTGGGGAGTCTCAGGCCACGGTGAATGAAGAGCAACGGGCCGGAGAGACCTCGGCCTCTGCCCAGGAGCAGCGCCCAGCAACCCCGCCCACAGGGGACCCGGTGGACGCCCTGGTGGCCACTTTGCCAGGCTCCCCATCTCCCAGCGAACCAGAGGGGATTTCCGTTCCCCTCCTGCTTGGTGCCTAGCGCCAGGGCGGGGCGGGGGCTGAGCAGCCCCTCCCATGGACGGAGCGGCCAGTCTACATATTGGAGGAGGGGCTCTGGGGAAAGGGTGTTGTTAGGAAGGCGGTTTGAGGCAGCGGGAGGTGGGGATGCGCCCGGCGGGGAGGGGCAGGTGTGTGGGGAGGGCCTGGGTAGCGCCTCCCCAGCCGGGCCCCGCAGCTGGACCCCGGCTCCGTCCAGCGTGGGAAAGGACTCCACGGTTTATGCTGAAGTGGTGGTGGGGTGGGTGAACGCTGCGCAGTGGAAGGGCATGGCCCTGCGCTAATTGCCCCGGGGTGTGGGGCTGTGGAGGCACTGCGCGGGGGATGTGCTGTGTCAGTTGGGCAATGGCGGCCAACTATGGCGTGCAGGCCTTGGAGCTGCCCCTCCATGGAGCTTTAATAAAGGCACTAGCCCTGCAATTTCTGCCTGAGTTTCTGGCCCACAGCTTGGCCGACTGCAGCCCCTGAGATTGGAGGCTTCTGCTCAAGACGTGGGCAGGGAGCTCGGGGCTCCCTGGGCTGGGGCCCTGCCCCGCTGGCCTCTACCCTGGCCCCTGCTGGAAAGCCCGTCAGGGCTGCTCTGAGCCGGGGACAGCTCCTCCCTGCCCACAGCAATCTGGGGGAGCCCCGGTTTGTCCAGTGCCCCTGTGAGCCCTGCTGTGTACCAGCCACCTGTGGGAGTGTCCGCCAGTCACCTCCCAATAGCTTGGGAGGCAGAGCGACATGACTCCATTTTAGAGATGAGCAAACGGGGCTCCTGCACTCTGGGACCATGACAGAGACACAGGAAGTGAGAGTGGGCTGAGGCCCTGCAGCAGTGGGGGCCGGCCTTGGACCGTGATCCACCCCGACCATGGCTGCTCAACCCCCACGGGCTCACCTGGCCCCTCATCGAACCATGTATTACCCGAATAATTTATTCTAGTGTCTGGGCCCAGCCCAGTGTCCCTCACTGACAACCAGACCATGGAGGGCAGCCCTTGTGTTTTCCCAGGGGGAGGGGAGGGAGGAGGGGGTGGGTTCTTAAAGGGCTGCAGTGAGTGTGGCCCCAAATGCACACCCAGGGTTAGGCACACAGGTGATGGCACAGGGAGCCCAGGTTCTGGGAAGCGGCACCTGCGGCAGGGGAGGCAGGGCCTGGATTTTGCTGCCCCCTGGTGGCTAGCGGCCTGTCCAGGCAAAAGGCTTGGACCTGCAGCCCCTGTGGCTCAGAGGAAGAGACAGAGGTCTGAGGTCTCCCATCAGAAGTCTCAGCTCCCAGGGCAAATTCAGAGGTGGAGGGTCCCTTGGCCGTGTCCCAGCTCTGGCAGGGCGGCCCCCCCACGTCCTGGCCTGCTGCCAGGGGTCGCGCCCACAGCCCTGCACGGAGCAGGGAAGGCCCAGGCCTGGGTGGGTCTTTCCGCAGGATCCTGGGATGTTGCTTAGGGGAGGCTGAGACCAGACGGGCAGTCACCTGTCTAGGAAAGCACCAGGCCCTGGCCGGGTGTGGTGGATCACGCCTGTCATCCCAGCAGTGTGGGAGGCCGAGGCGGGAAGATCACGAGGTCAGGAGATCGAGACCATCCTGGCTAACACGGTGAAACCCCATCTCTACTAAAAATACAAAAAATCAGCCTTGCATGGCGACGGGCGCCTGTAGTCCCAGCTACTCCGGAGGCTGAGGCAGGAGAATGGCGTGAACCTGGGAGGCGGAGCTTGCAGTGAGCCGAGATCGCGCCGTTGCACTCCGGCCTGGGTGACAGAGCCAGACTCAAAACAAAAAACAAAAAACAAAAAGGAAAGCACTAGGCCCTGTGGAAGTCCCCATGGTGACATTCACGTCCTGGCCACGTGGGCGGGTGTAGGGGAGGGACCGCAGGGAGGTGGAAGTCCTTGTTTTTTCCTGCAGTCGGCCCGGGCAGAACCTGAGCAGCCTGAAGCCATGAGTCGCTGCCACTGCTCCTTCTGTGCCCGGTGTGGCCCCAACTCATGCGGTCTGGGCCGCCTCTGATCCCATGCCCCCCACTTCACACTCGGGGTTCTGGCTTCCCTGCTGTGAGCCTGTCTCTCCTCCATGGGACAGGCCAGCCTGGGCAGCCATCCCTGTACCCACTGCCCAGCATATAGTGGGTGCCTCATAAATGTGGGCTGAACAGAGCCTGCCCCTGGGGGCCCCCCCTCACTGCCAGGCATACAGCAGGTGCCTCATAAATGTGGGCTGAACAGAGCCTGCCCCGGGCCCCCTGACTTCCAGACATAAAGTAGGTGCTTCATAAATGCAGGCCAAACAGAACCTACCCTGGGGGCCTCCACTTCCCTTTGATGGGGGCAGAGACCCTCTGCCGGGCAGCGGCCACCCAGTGCCTGGGACAGGTGCCCCCTTCTCCCACCCTGGCCTATCTCAGGGCATCTGAGGGAGGACGGGGCTGTGCCCCCCACTTCACCCTCGAGGGTCTGGCTTCCCCACCTGTGAGCTTGTCTCTCCTCTGTGGGAGGAGCCGCACCGTCGTTTTCACTTTCCATGATGACCGTTGAGTGAGAGAAGATGATGGCAGCTCCTGCGTTTAAAAAGGAACCATCCGCGTAACTGCCGCAGGCAGGGCCCGTGCTCGGGCAGTGAGGCCTCGGCCCTGAGAAGGCCCGGACCCCACAGGCCTGGCCCTGGCTGAGAGGGAGTTGGAGTCCCCCGCCTGGGGCAGCCCCTCTGCACCTGGGGTGGTGGAGCAGGAGCTTGGCTGCAGGCGGGGCTTTCCTCCCAGCTCTGGGAGCCACCTTGCTGCAAACGCTGTGACTGCAACCTCTGCCACCCAGGTTCAAGCGATTCTCCCGCCTCAGCCTCCCGAGTAGCTGGGATTACAAGGCACCTGACACCATGCCCAGTTAATTTTTGTATTCTTCCTAGAGACGGGGTTTCACCATGTTACTCAGGATGGTCTCAAACTCCTGATCTCAGATGATCCGCACGCCTCCACCTCCCAAAGTGCTGGGATTACAGGCGTGAGCCACCATGCTCGGCCTAGGTGACTTTTCATGGGGAGATAACACACAGGCATGGTGAGCAGCGTGGCAGAGGACCTGTGTGCAGGGCCCTGTCTCCCGCCGGGGAATCCTTCATCTGGGAAATCTCCGCTGCGGGACAGGAATGCTGTGTGTCACTGAAATGCTGCAGGAGACTGGGCAGTCTGTCTCCACAGTCAGGGAAAGAGCAGCAGGACGCAGCGTCTCTCCAGGGCACCCGGGCCTCCTCTGAGCCTCTTTACGCTCTTTGGCTGCGTGCTTTCTTCTCTGTGGCAAAAGGTACATGACGTTCTATTGACCATTTCAGCCATTGGCAAGTGTGCAAATCAGTGGCTTTAGTCCATTCGCAATGCAGCTGGACCCCACCCTTTCCTGATTCCCGCAGGCCAGGGCTGAGGGCGGGGAGGGTCCTGTGCAGCAGCCTGAGACCGGCTGTCCAGTGGCAGAGCTTCCTTCTGGGAAAGCCATGGGTCCCCTGCGGCCCCATGCTGGAACCCCAGCAATGGTGGTTCACGTGTCTCTCCATCTCACTTCCCGTGCAAAAGCAACACAGGCGGGTACAAACCCAAACAGTGCAGACATGGAGGAGACAGAAAGTGAAAATGGTTTCTGAGCCCCTCCAGCCACCCTCTGGGGACACCAGCCTGGCGTTCTTCAGACACAAGCACTCCCTGCAGCCAGGAAGAGGAGGAGGCAGCTGGGTCTTGGGCGCAGAGGGACCACCCTGTGAGGACATAGGGAGCAGGTACCATCTGCAGGCCCAGGAGGGAACCAACCCCACCTGCCCCTGCATCTTGGACTTCCAGCCCCCAGAACCATGACAACATTGCATTTCCATTTCTTGAGCCCCCAAGTCTGTGGCCCTTTGCTTTGTTTTGACACCCCAGCAACATGAGCCCCTTCCCAACCCCTCCCCAGCCCTGGCCCCATCATCCTTGACCTCTCTCTCCCTGCAGGTTAGATCTGCCTGTCCCGGAATTTCACCTGAATCACAAAGCGTGGCGCCTCGGGGCCTGGCTCCCTTCACGTGGCCTGATGTCTGCATATTCATCCGCCATGCAGTGTGTGTCCACGGTTCATTTTGTGTTGCCACGTAGCATCTCATTGTGTGGCCCTAGCCCAGTGTGTTAATCCGTTCACCTGCTGGTGGGTGTTGCAGTGGTTTCCAGCTCTTGGTTATCACAGAGAAAGTGACTGTGAACTTCCGCACACACGTTTTGCTGAGGACAACTCCTTCCATTTCACTTGGTTACTAGGAGTGGAGTTGCGGGGTCCTAGGGAAGGTGTGTGTTTCTCTCTAAAAGAATTTGCCAAACCGATGTCCAAAGCTGTACCATTTCAGGCTCCTGCCTGAAATCACGCTGTGATTGTCATTTCAGGGTCCACGTCTGACAAGTCCACCATAGCTGCCCTTCTGGGCCTGTTGCTGCTGACTCACGTTCCCACGGCCACCTTTCCCTGCGTCTGGACATAGCAGCAATTTCTCGTTGGATGTGGACATTGTGCTGTGACCGCTTTGATCACCTGGCATTTTTGTTGGGTGGTTTTTGGCCTTCCTTTAAAGGACGCTGCGCTGTGTTCTGCGTGGAGTTCAGCTCCTTGCTCTTCACTTTGGTCTTCATGTGGCTGGTTCTGAAGCCTCTCAGAGCAGGTCCAGCCCAGCCTTTCCTGCAGGAAGAGTCCAGCCCCACTCCCAGGACGGGCCCTGCTGGGTGGCTGCCGACAGCCCAGGATCCTCCAGGACTCTCCCCCTGGCGGTCGGAACTCCTGTCTCCCACCTGTGAGTCCCAGGGGCCGGGGGTCCACAGCACCCTAGGGTCCCACCCATGCTGAAGAGTCCACCTTCCACATGCATGGCGCCTGACTCCGGAGGCCTCAGAGACCCTCAGGCAGCCTTCTGGAGCTTTCTGTCTGTGCAGTTCCCGCCCTTCCGGAGCTCTGCCTGCCAGGTCCCTCTGCGGATGCCTCCCTGAGCCCTGACCTCCTTCTCCTCAGCCCCCAGGACTGCTGGACCTGCCTGGACGCCCGCCCCTGCTCGGCCATCCTCAATGGGCCTCCACCCCAGGGCTGGGGTGACCCGGGCTGAAAACAGTTCATCCTGAGTTTCAGTCTCGAGCTTTCGTGGCAGGAGGGAAACTGCTGGCTGTGTTACTCCACGGCGGCTGGAACGGACGGGACCAGCTCCCTTCAGAGGGGCACTTCGGTTGGTTCTAGAATTCTCCTTTGCTGTGAAAGCTGCCGGGCACATTCCACACCAGCCACCCTCCACCTCGCATGTGCGTTTATTGATGAAACGCCACAATGGGTCCTCCTGGATCGAAACACTGAGTATTGTCCTGGAACCTGCCTCTCAGAAGGCCGTGCCCTCCCGCCTGGGATCCTGCTGCTCCTCCGCCGGCCGCCCCGCACACGCTCCGCTGCCTCTCTGGGCCGGCTCAGCCGTTTCACGTTCCTGCGTGTGCACTGAGACGTCCACCCTGGCACGCTTCTTCCCCTCGGCAGGTGGTCCCCACGCTGTGCCTGCCCAGCTCGGAGCCCAGAGGCCCCCGCAGCTCCCCACAACTTCATGGTGCAGTGACCTGAGGCCTCCCCTGGCTCAGTCCCTTTCCCAGGGTCAGGGGTCCGTGTATTGAACCAGCACGGGAGGTGCCTTCCCCCTGAGCTCTGTCCCTGCTGAACCTGGAAGGCAGCGCCCGGTGGCGGCTCAGACCCCCAGAGCCTCTTCTGAGGTCCGACACTCCTCTGCTCCCCCCAGGGAGACCCCCTGGCCTGGCCCCCAGCTCTCGGTGCCTCGGTTTCCTCACCTGGAAGGTGGGGATGTTGAAGGTGCCTGGGCTGTGGCTGTGCACTAAGCTAGGGTGGCTGTGAGCTTCGAGAGCTCGAATGTCTGGAAGGAAGGGCGCGAGCTGGGTGCGTGTGAGTGTCCTGATCATGGACACAGAGCGTGGGGCCCCCTGGAGGGCTGGAACCCAGGTGGGGGATGCCCGGGTGGTGGGACAGAGTGGGGCTGGAGGAGAGGGTCTGAGGAATGTTCCGGCCACAGAGACCCCAAGCCCATGGGAGGTCAGGAGTTGGTCACAAGGAAGGTGAGGTGGGGAACAGAGCTGGGGCCCAGGGTCCTGATTTGGGGTGAGAGGTGACGCCATCCCCGAGGCAGAAAGACGGCCAGGGGAGGGGAGGAGGTGGGGAAAGCAGACGGACGGGGAGGTGGGGAAAGCAGACGGACGGGGAGGCAGGGGGAGCCCAGGGCCAGGAGTGTCAGGGGCAGGCACTTGAGCCAGAGGCACCCTGAGGTTTCCCAGCAGGCAACTGATACCCTGGCCTGCAGCGTGGAGGAACCGGGGCTGGGCTGGAGGCCTGGGGACGCCTGGGGCTGCCCCGATTCCCAGCAGACGCCTCACCCTCTGGGAAGCCCCAGCTGCCCCAGATCCCTCCCACAATGCTCTGACCACCCCCAACCCCCAAGTCCTCTCCTTTCTGTCCCCAAGCCCGAGGCCTTGGAGCTGCCCCCGCCCAGGGCCATGAGAGCTGGACACAGAGCCCTCCAAGTTCCACGGGCCTCCTGCACCGCCGCCTGCTCCGCCCTCCTGCCCTCCCCCGCGGCCTCCCCTGTGAGGGCTGCCCACCTAGGTGACCCCAGAGCCGCCTCCTCACGCCTCTGTCTGCTCTGCACACCGTCCACTAGCCTGACAGCTGCCCAAAGCCTCCAGAGCACAGAACGGGCCTGGTGTCTGCGCCTCCCTCTCGGGGTGGGCCACGGCCGGTTCTGTGTCCCGTCCCCTCCCCGCTCACCAGCGGTGGACCCCAGCTTCCCTCTGCAGCAGCACTCAACTCATGCACTTTCTCAGAGACGCGCAGCCCACCTTGCCCCCACAGGTTCCTCTTCATTCAGAGCCCCCCATGGCCTGGGCAGTCCATCCTGAGTGTCCGCATCACACGACTGTAGACGTTTGGCTTCTGGACTCAAATCCTTCACCAGATCGTGACCAGGATGGCAATGACCAGGCCTTGGCCTCAGCCCCCTGCCTGGCCTGCACTGGCACAGCATTGGGTCTGGGGAGTCCCCGCGACAGGAGGCGTGGGGCTCGGGGGGCTCACCTGCCTCCCTCTCCCTGCTGGTAATGGTGGGCCCCGGGATGGGGGCAGTGATATCCTGTGGGCAGCCGTGTCAATGCAGATGGCTGGGTGCTGGGTAGGGCCTCGTCTCCTGCCTCCTTGGGCTGCCTCATTTCCTTCCTGATGACCCTGGTGTCCTGCACAGGGCCTGGCGGTGCTGGTGCCGGGAGAGCCCACGCTGAATGGATGAAGGAGTGAGTGCTGTACTTAGCGGGGGGCGCTGAGCGCTGGGTGGGGACCCCAGGACATTTCCTCCTGCTGCCCGGGAGGTAACATCCTGGACCCCTGGAGTCTGCATTCTGTGAGAGCCGGCAGGCCACAGAGAAGGGAGAAAAGGGACGGAGGGCGGCGGCGGGCGGATACGGGGAGCAGGGAGCGGGGACAGGGCTTACTCAGCAATCAGAGAAGGCCTCAAGGAAGAGGTGACATTTCAGCAAAGACCTGGCACTGTCTGTGCTCTCGGTGGGGCAGACGGGCTCCCTTCAGCCCCCCTTGAGGCCTGGCACCTGGGGCCCTATGTCAGGCTTGGGGCCTTGGTGTGGGAGCTGAAGTCGGGGTAGGAGGGGCATGCAGAAAGGGGCAGGAGGGGCTGAGTCTCACTGATGCCTGAGTTAGTCTTGTCTCTTGCCATGCCTCAGTTTCCCTCCTCCCCAGGGTGGGGTGGATGAGATGACTCTGGAGGACGTATCTGAGAGAGTGGGGTTGGAGGCCTGTACCGGCAGGTGTAGGCGCTGTGTCTGCTCTTGGAGGTTGGGCGTTCTTGGGGAGTTGGTGAGGGAACGTGCTGTCCCTGCACCCTGGAGCCCCCATGCACTCCTGGGGCCCCCGGGAGTGGAGGATGCAAGGGGCCCCCTTCCTCTTCCTTGCAAGACCCATGTGGCTCTGCATGTGGGGGACATTCCTGGCAGGGGGCACTGAGGGCCAGGATGTGAGTGCACCAGGGAAACAGCAGATGGGGCTCCTCTCCCAGGCTCCAGCTGTGGGGTGGGAGTCCATGCTCCTGTGTGTCTCTTGGGGGCTTTTCCTCCACTGGGTGCCACCTGGTCCCCCACCCTGCCTCAGAGTATTGGGGTCTGGGCTCGTCCACCCTGGATGCTGGCCAGGAGCGCACCTGCCTCTGGAGCTCGGGACGCTTGGCCCCACAGGACGGTGCCGCACACCACAGCCGGCCTAACTTCACCCCTGCCTGCTCCCTCTCCAGGGCCGGCCTGCAGGGCTGCACACTTTCTAGTCGGGGTGCAGGTCCCCGGGCTCTTGCCACAGCTTCTTGTGGCTGGCCACCCTGCCAACTCTCCTGCAGGTGAGGGTGGGCGCGATCCCCAAGGTCCTTTCCACCAGATGCCACTGAGTCGCCCAGGGGCCAGGGCTGGACCCTGGAGGGGGTCACCTGGCTGAAGTCAGGACCAGGAGGGGCAGGGGGCAGTCGAGGGGCAGGGGGCGGTCCTGGGCCAGGCGTCCGGCAGATGGGCTTGCTGGAGGTGGGGGTTCCTGGGGTGGAGCAGGCGGTGCCAGAGGGGGTGACCGGGACCTGCTCTGGGCAAGCACAGGCGGTGCGTGACAGACCTGGGCTTCCATTGACTGCATCACGTCCAGCAGCAGGAAGGGGCCACGGGGGCACTGGCGTTGTCACGTGGGTCACGAGGTTCCATGTGATGCGGGGAGCGAGGCCGTCACGAGGGACTCACTGGTGCCTGCCTTGGGGCTCCGGGGCTGTGGGCTGTCTCCATCCGGAGGTCTCTCTACCACCAGGCTCTGTGGGGCAGGGAAGCCCAGTGGGGTGCAGGGAGCCAGGAAGCTGGGGTGGGGTCAGGGCAGGGTCCACAGGGAGACCGGGCAAGGCTGGCAGCCTTCCCAGTCCGCGCAGCATCTCTGCAGGGGGAGCAAGAGCTGCCCTTCCACCCCTCCCAGGGGACGGGTAGGGGCGCTCTGGGCTTTTCCCACCCCCTCACACAGGGACACAGGCCTGGTGGGCCTGTGACTGAAATTGGCCAGACCGCATTCTGGTGGTTTTATTCGGAAGGGAAGTTTACCCTGTTCAGCAGAAGCTGAGATGGGAACAGGAAACCCACAGGGCCCCTTTATTCGGCAAAAATGTCAGTCAGCGCCACGGGGAGCAGCCGAGGGTCCCTGAGTGTGTGAGTGAGGTGGGGAAACACAGATGGACTTTGGGGGGCTCCCCCTTCTACAGAAAACCCGGAGTGGACTGGAACGGTGCAGGGGGAGAACTCGCCCCTCCCATCGGGCGCCTCCTTCACACCGGCCCTTCCCCTCGGCTTTGCCTGGACAGCTCCTGCCTCCTGCAGGGCCCACCTGTGTCCCCCAGCGCCGCTCCACCCAGCAGGCCTGAGCCCCTCTCTGCTGCCAGACACCCCCTGCTGCCCACTCTCCTGCTGCTCGGGTTCTGAGGCACAGCTTGTCACACCGAGGCGGATTCTCTTTCTCTTTCTCTTTCTCTTCTGGGCCACAGCCGCAGCAATGGCGCTGAGTTCCTCTGCTGGAGTTCATCCTGCTAGCTGGGTTCCCGAGCTGCCGGTCTGAGCCTGAGGCATGGAGCCTCCTGGAGACTGGGGGCCTCCTCCCTGGAGATCCACCCGCAAAACCGACGTCTTGAGGCTGGTGAGCCCCCGAGCCTCCTCCCCGTCTGCTCGCAGATCCCAGTTCTGACCCCAGGGCCTCCCACAGATCTCTTCCCCATGCCCCTGTCCTGGCCGTGGCTGGCTCCTGCGTCCAGCCCGTCCCCTGCTGCCCGGGGCTCTCGGGTCAACCCAGACCCCCAGCACTGGGCTCACCACAGTGGGGTGAGCAGCAGAGCCACAGCCCTACCCAGCAGACCTCCTCCTGTGTGTGTCCCCCACTCACCACTCTGTCCACGGGCAGCTGGTGAGCCCCCATTTGGCCGGATGTGGGCACTTCTGGGGGCTGGGTGTCTCTGGGCGTCTCTGGGCGGGGCCCTGGAGCAGGTGACCCAACTCCCCGGCAGCCCTGACCTTGGTGACAGGTGATAAGATCAGTGTGCAGCAGGGGGCTGGACCCAGGTGGGTGGGGTGGGGACACTCTCCATGCTCATGTGGCACTCCTGCCTGTCCAGCCACTTTCCCCATCAGGGGCCCCCGACTGCCCATCAGCCAGCCCAGGAACGAGGCCACGGCAGAGCCACCCTCCCCGATGTGGCCCTGATCAGCCTGTCACCCACTGTCTGGCTTGTGAGCCCCTGGGGCCCATCACTGGCTGCCCCTGCTGGCTCTTCAGGGGTCAGCAGGTCCAACCTAGGCCAGCAGGGGGGCCGGCAGGTTGTCTGCCCAGTGGGCTCAATGCTCCCAGGTGTGGGGTGTGGGGTCCCTGGCGAGGGCAGAGTTCCAGTTCCCAGGGCTCCACGCTGCCAGGCAGGGTCATCAGGGCTGGAGGAGGGGCGGTCCCCACCCGATCCCAGGCTCCAGCGGTTGGCAAGGTTGTTCCATGAGCCTGGCCTGGGGCCCGCTTCTGTCCTCTCTACCAGGGACTGCCGCTCCTCCCCATTGCACAGAGGGAGACTCAGGCTGTGGGGCCAAGCCTGGCAGAGCCCACGGGGCAGCCAGGGCATCTCCCAACGCCTGTCCTGACCCCCTTAGGTGCTGTATCTCACCTTCCTGGGAGCCCCCTGCTACGCCCCAGCTCTGCCGTCCTGCAAGGAGGACGAGTACCCAGTGGGCTCCGAGTGCTGCCCCAAGTGCAGTCCAGGTAGGTGCAGCCCTTTGGCGGGCCAGCTCTGTGGGCCGAGGGCAGACACTCTTGCCCCCTTCTGCCCCAGACACCCCTGTGTTCTCTGCCCCCACAGCCATGGGTGTGATGAAGCCCTGGGGCTAGGTGTGCAGACAGTGAGGGCAGGACCCCCAGGCCAGCAGCTTGGACTCTTCACCCTGGGGGACCCTCACAGTCACACTGCACAGGGGGTGGGTCTGAGAGACGTGGCTGGCCCACCGTGGCCAGAGACATGGGCTCAGGGGGCACATACCAGAGCCGGGCCAGGTGTCCCAGGAGGCCCCATGTGCTTCCAGAACTTTCCGATTTTCCCCAGAGCAGCTCTGCTCATGGCTGATGGGGCTGCTGTGTCCCGTGGGGCTCATGGGCCATTTGAGTCCCCTTAGCTGGTGTCTCCCTGCTTGGGCTCTGGGCGCAGGTGGAGTGATGGGTGGGCTCCCGAAGGGGCCTCCCGCAGACTTGCGAAGTTCCCACTCTCTGGGCGGCAGGTTATCGTGTGAAGGAGGCCTGCGGGGAGCTGACGGGCACAGTGTGTGAACCCTGCCCTCCGGGGACCTACATTGCCCACCTCAATGGCCTGAGCAAGTGTCTGCAGTGCCAAATGTGTGACCCAGGTAAGAGGCCAGCACAGCCGGCCCAGCCTCCGCTTGGGCAGCCTGGATACCCCCGCACGCTGCACCCTCTCTCCATGGCCGCAGTGCCCCAGGAAGGCCCCGGCTGCCCCAGGCCAGGTCCCAACCCCATCTCCATGGATGCACCCTGCAGGGGACCCCTTGAGGTCAGCCTCTGGCCCCCGTCCACCTCTGTCTCACCTCTCACTTTGTCATGTGGGCCACCAGGTGGGCCGTCCTGAGCTTGGCGACTGACCCTTAGCCCTCGTCCTTGGCTCCTCTGGTGCCCTGGGTGGGTGCCCAGACCTCTCCTGTGCCCACGTCCCTAGCTGCAAAGTGGAATGGGATGGTGCTGGGACTCTCCGGCCGGCACTCGGGCCTGCTGCTTCCCCACAGGGCTTCTTGTCCCTTTCTCCTCCAGATATTGGTTCCCCCGTGACCTCAGGGGAAGAGGTCACCTGGAGGCTGGTGCCCACCTGAGTCCAGGCAGACAGAAAGGGGAACCAGACCCAGAGGTGTGCCTTTGAGTCACTGAGCGCAGAGCCTGTCCATGCGGCCAATGGCTCTGTCCCCTTGGAGCCTCATGCCAGGCTCAGCATGGCCAGTGCTCCCTGGGGCCAGGCAGGACTGCACCTGCAGGGCAGGGCTGACGGCACACCTGGGGGCAGGGCCTGAGCCTACAGGGAGGCACAGGGCAGGTGGGCTAGCCATGAACAGAAGAGGAAGCTGGAGTGCTTTGGGGGTTCATGCATGTAGGCTGGGATTTGGGGCTCACACCTCAACCTGCATGCCCAGTTCCATGCCCCTCCCGTCTTGTGAAAGCACCTGATTGGGCTAAGGATGTGGGGGCACAGGTGGCAGGTGAGGCTGCCCTCAGGAGGGGCCCAGGCCCAGCTTGTACCCCCCCTCCACCAGTACCTGAAGAAGTGGGGCTCTCACCCTACCTGCCTCTGCCATTGGAATGGCCTGGTTTGCACAGATGGGAAGCCCATTTGAGGGGTGGGTATCTGGGTGGGCACGTGGGGCGAGGACCTGCCTGAGGGACCCTGCCCTGGAACTGACAGTGCAAGCTCGGCGTCCTGCCCATCTGGGCAGAAGGCTGGTTTCTCCCATCAACGAAGCCCTCCCAGGACCTTCCTGCAAGCCCTCGTCCCACACGCAGCTCTGCCGTCCCTTGGTGTCCCTCCCGGCCTCAGGTCCTCCATGCTGGGTACCTCCGGGCACCTCGTTTGGCTGAGCCAGGGGTTCAGCCTGGCAGGGCGCCCTGGCAGCAGTACTTGGCCTGTGGATGCTGTCCTGGCCTGTGGATGGTGTCCCGGCCTCCACGTACCCCTCTCAGCCCCTCCTCTTGGACTCCAGCCATGGGCCTGCGCGCGAGCCGGAACTGCTCCAGGACAGAGAACGCCGTGTGTGGCTGCAGCCCAGGCCACTTCTGCATTGTCCAGGACGGGGACCACTGCGCCGCGTGCCGCGCTTACGCCACCTCCAGCCCGGGCCAGAGTGTGCAGAAGGGAGGTAAGCGGTGGGTGGCAGACACCCCTCCCATTTCCACCCTGGTCCCCAGTGCCCTGCTGTCTGGAGCCCCAGGTTTCCTCGACGGCATGGCCTGCCCAGGGGCCCTGGTGAGACAGAACCTTGGCCAGCCCCAGGCCCACCCACTTCAGCCCTGTCCTGGAAGCAGCCCAGTGGGGAACAGGTGATGGAGGCAGGGGAGGGGGCAGGGAAGGGCCACCCCAGGTTGCTCCACCTCGGGGTTCTGGGACTTCCCAGTCCCCAGGCCTCACTCTCGGGCCCCTGGTCTGGAGCCTGGGTTTATGGGAGTGACCATGGTTAATGCCACTGTTCAAGCTAAGTCTAGGAGGAGTAAGTGTCCAGCCCTGGCCTGCACCTGGCCGGACAGCCCCCACAGCACTGCAGGATGTGGACACAGAGGGACTCCCGGACTCATGAGATCCCAGCTACTCAAGGCCGGGACAGCCAGAGCCACCACCCCAGGCCCCACCTCCAAGACTCTGGACAGGGAGCCTGCCCCTCCCTGCTGGTCCTCCCATCACCCGCAGAGCACCCAGGTCTAGAAGCTCACAGACAAGCAGTCCCTAGCCGCCAGCCCCCTCCTGGTCTGGTGCCCTCAGCCCCCTCTGTCCGTCCCTCTCTTCTCAGGCACCGAGAGTCAGGACACCCTGTGTCAGAACTGCCCCCCGGGGACCTTCTCTCCCAATGGGACCCTGGAGGAATGTCAGCACCAGACCAAGTAAGTGAACCCGGGGGAGGCCCAGCTCTGTGCCCTGGGGAGGGGGCTCCACGTTGCTTCCCTGGGAGATGACCGTCTTCTCCAGCAGAAAGGCTTGAAGGTCCCACCCTGAGCGGCACCCTGGTCACATGCCTGCATCCAGGAGAGCTGCAGGGCTGAAGCCTGTGCGCCCCAGATAACCCCTTCCATGGGTCCAGACAAAGCCTCATCAGATCTGAGCTTCCTGGAGGCTCAGGATGGGCCTTCCCAGAAGCAGGCCCAGAGGGAGGCTGCCTCCAGAGCCCCTGTCCCCTGGGGCTGTGGGTGTCCCTGAATGTCAGGGCCATGGGAGGGCCCCTGGGCTTCAGGGGTTGGGGAAAGTGAGCACTCTGCTCTTTGTCCGCCTATGGGAGGACACCTTCAAATGCTGACCCTGGGCCCCTAACTGACCTGAGACTTCAGAGCTTCTTGGGAGGAGCTGGGGTCCCCCAGCGGAGCCTGGGATGGGGCAGGGGTGGCTGCCCCAGGGAGGGGGCGGTGGGGCCTTCCATCCTGCTCTGCCCTCCTCGTCCTCTGGTCCCAGCTCACTCCTGTCCGTCTCCAGCTCTAACCATTTCTGTCCCGACACTGGCTCTCCCTCCACCTTCTGTCCTTGTCTGCCACTGGTCTCCCGTGCTCTGGGGTCTCTGCACTCCTGGCTGCCTCCCGCTTCTCTCCCCTCTCCCTCTGCCGTCCTGTCTCCTTTGCCCAGTCTCTCCTTGTTTCTCTTCTCCTCCTTCCTTCTCTCCACCTCTCCATAGCCGAGCTTGGAAAAGTCAGACAGACCTCTGAGGTCTCATCCTGGAGCTGCCACCAGCCCAGCCTCCCTGGGACCTGTCTTCACTGCCTGGGGCCCTGGGAGCCAGGGAGGCTCCCTGGGGCTGAGTGAACACCGGGCGCTGCACCTGCCTCTCCCACGTCCTCGGCCCCACTCCCGCAGGTGCAGCTGGCTGGTGACGAAGGCCGGACCTGGGACCAGCAGCTCCCACTGGGTATGGTGGTTTCTCTCAGGGAGCCTCGTCATCGTCATTGTTTGCTCCACACTTGGCCTAATCATATGTGTGAAAAGAAGAAAGCCAAGGGGTGAGCACATGGCGGCCCCATCAGGGCTCATGTCCCCAGCCGTCGCCTCTTGGAGCTCTGTCACCCCAAGCCTGGGAGGTGGCCCCAGAGCTTTTCCAGGATCCGCGGCTCCTCCCAGGGCAGCCACTGCAGGCTGGGGCAGGTGGGCTTTCTGCTGTGGCCAGAGCCCAGGTGTCAGCTGGCCTCCCTGGGGGAAGGGAAGGTGGGACCCCTGACCGTGGAGCCCTCAGCCACCCCTGCCCACACACTCTATGACCCTGTGCTCCTGCCTGCCCCCTGTGGGATGTGGGGAGCAGGACAGGCTCTGCTCAGCTGGGAGAAGCTCTGGGCTGAGGGTCAACAGCCGCCCTGCTGGGGACAAGGCTTTGTCCTCATTGAGGAGAGTAAGGCCATTCATTCATTCATTCATTCATCCACCTATCCGCCCTGGTCTGGGCACCTGTGCAGTGCCTGGCCTCCTGTGCCTGGCCTCCTGGGCACTGACCCCGCTGTGTGGACCCGGCTGTGGCCCTGGAAGCCCTGTGCGCAGCCCCCGGGGACGCAGCTTCTAAGCATTGAGGTCCGAAGGGAAAGTCAGCCCCATCCTCCAGCCAGGCGGCAGCAAAGCCACCTGATCCTCACCCGGGGCCTCCAATGCGGGGAGGTCTCGGGGCCTCAGGCTCTAGGGTAGGCCGGGCAGCAGCTTAGTCTCACCCAACTGGGCACCTGCGGGTATGGTGGGCAGGGCCTCTCCACTGTGAAGCGCTTGTTCCCTTCCCATAGATGACGGCTGAATTAGGGTTAGTTATGCACTTGGGGGCCTCAGCTGGGGAGGTGGGCCGGGCGCCCCCAGTCCTATCACCCATGCTGGGCCTCCTGGGGACAGGCTGGGCTAGCAGTCCCAACACAGTTGGCCTCCTCTGCTCTCAGAGAGGGTCAGTCCCTTGGGAACGGTCTCCCAGGGAGAAGCAGGAGTTGTGCCTCCGCCACCGCTGTGAGACCATTGCCATGAGCCTGTGTCCCCTGATCAGACACTGCCCCTCCCTGACCTGTGTGTCTGTGTATTGCAGGTGATGTAGTCAAGGTGATCGTCTCCGTCCAGGTATTGATCCTCTTCCCCCTCTCCCTCCCCCCTCCACCTTCCCCCCTCCCCCCTCCCTCCCCCCTCCACCTTCCCCCCTCCCCCCTCCCCGCTGGGGCTGGTGTTTCTGGTGTACATGGTGGGGGCTCCCAGTTCTCTGAGGGTCCTGAGTCTTTCAAGTACAGCCACGGTAGCTCAGGAAAGAACCCACTCCCTCAAACTGAAAGCAGTAAAATGAACCCGAGAACCTGGAGTCCCAGGGGGGCCTGAGCAGGCAGGGTCTCCACGATTCGTGTGCCCGCAGCGGAAAAGACAGGAGGCAGAAGGTGAGGCCACAGTCATCGAGGCCCTGCAGGCCCCTCCGGACGTCACCACGGTGGCCGTGGAGGAGACAATACCCGCATTCACGGGGAGGAGCCCAAACCACTGACCCACAGACTCTGCACCCCGATGCCAGAGATACCTGGAGCGACAGCTGCTGAAAGAGGCTGTCCACCTGGCGGAACCAGCGGAGCCCGGAGGCTTGGGGGCTCCGCCCTGGGCTGGCTTCCGTGTCCTCCAGTGGAGGGAGAGGTGGGGCCCCTGCTGGGGTAGAGCTGGGGACGCCACGTGCCATTCCCATGGGCCAGTGAGGGCCTGGGGCCTCTGTTCTGCTGTGGCCTGAGCTCCCCAGAGTCCTGAGGAGGAGCGCCAGTTGCCCCTCGCTCACAGACCACACACCCAGCCCTCCTGGGCCAGCCCAGAGGGCCCTTCAGACCCCAGCTGTCTGCGCGTCTGACTCTTGTGGCCTCAGCAGGACAGGCCCCGGGCACTGCCTCACGGCCAAGGCTGGACTGGGTTGGCCGCAGTGTGGTGTTAAGTGGATACCACATCTGAAGTGATTTTCTAAATTGGATTTGAATTCGGCTCCTGTTTTCTATTTGTCATGAAACAGTGTATTTGGGGAGATGCTGTGGGAGGATGTAAATATCTTGTTTCTCCTCAAACTGTCACCTCCCGGTGTTTCTTGCTGAACAAGGAGTTCCAGGATGGCTGCTGGGCTGTTCGGGGGACCCCTGCCCTCCTCCCATCATGCCTGGGGGTTCACTCCACCCAGAGAGGAGCCCTGGCCGCCCCTTCATATCCCAACAGCTGAGCTCTCAGTGGGCTCTTCTGATCTCTGTGGCTCCGTCCGAGGCTATTGCTGTGGATTCTGATGCTCAAATGGTGTCAGATTTGCCCAGTAAAAACCCCAGATCTACATCTGACCTAGACTTCCCAGCTGTGTCCACCGAGAAACCCCAGTATCAGTGACGCCTGCTGTGCCCAGCCCTCTCCACCTGCTCCGGGTGCCCAGCCCTCTCCACCTGCTCCGGGTGCCCAGCCCTCTCCACCTGCTCCGGGAACCTGCCAGGCCCAGGTCCCGCTGGCAGGGGCTTCACCAGGCCTCTGAGCCACACATTCATTTAATGGTCGGGATGAGGCCCCTTTCCCCACATCTGAAGGTAGAAGCGGTGAGGGGAATGACCCTGCAGCCATGCCATGAGGATGGAGGCCACATAGCCCCTCCGAGCATGCCCGCTCCACCCCGCCCTCCCCCCTCTCCTTTCCTTGTCACCTGCCTCCAGCAGAGCCCCCAGGCTGAGCCACCCACCCCAACTCCTCTCCTGCCACCCCTTGTCCTGTGGAAGCTTTGGCTTAGCGTCCTGGGGTGTGGAGAGGCCCATGCAGGCCAGGTGGAGCCCTGGGCCCCTAGAAAGCAGCACTTCTGGCTGCCCCACCCTGTGTCACCCTCTCCCCAACCGGAGGCGTGGTCTCCAGGGACCACGGGCCTCCCTGTGCATGGACCGGCTCCTGACCACCGTCCAGGGTCATTGCCAGGGTACCTTTTCAGAGGCTGACCCCATAGACCTGGCTGCCCCCCAGTGCTAGATGGGAGCCAAGCACAGCCTGCCCTTCTGCCCACAGTCCCGGGGGCAGGCGGGAGCATGGGGCCATGGAGTGAGCGGGCAGGGGTGGCAGAGGGCTCCCTGGTCAGGGGCCCCAACTTCCCTTCCCCCAGGGAGGCCACCTGACATCTGGGCTCCAGGCACAGCGGGAAGCCCACCTGCCCCAACCTGTAGCTCCTCCTCCTGGGAGGAGCCATGGATCCTGGAAAAGCTCTGGGGCCACCTCCCAGGTTTGGGGGGACAGAGCTCCAAGAGGCGACAGCTGGGGACACGAGCCCTCATGGGACTGCTGTGTGCTCACCCCTTGATTTTCTTCTTTTCATGCATGAGATTAGGCCAAGTGTGGAGAAAACAATGATGTTGACGATGAGGCTCCCTGAGAGAAATCACACCCAGCGGGAGCTGCTGCTCCCAGGTCTGGCCTCCGTCACCAGCCACCTGCTGCATCCGCGGGAGTGGGGCCGAGGACATGGGAGTGGCAGGTGCAGCCCCTGGTGCTCACTCAGCCCCAGGGAGTGTCCCTGGCTCCCAGGGCTCTGGGAGGTGAGGGCAGGTCCCAGGGGGAGGCTGGGTTAGTGGCAGCTCCGGGATGAGACCTCAGAGGTCTGTCTGACTTTTCCAAGCCCGGCTATGGGGAGGTGGGGGGAAGGAAGGAAGAGGAGAGAAATAAGGAGAGTCTGGGCAAAGAAGACAGGACGGCAGAGGGAGAGGGGAGAGAAGTGGGAGGCAGCCAGCAGCGCAGGGCCCTGAGAGTATTTCAGCGGCACCGCTGTCCTGGGCCGCCCGGTGCCACATCTTTGAAAACAGTTGTTTAATTTAAGCTTGTCCACTCAGTAGCTGTTGAATGTGGGAGGGTAACTTGTTCTATTCAAGTTGCTATAAAAATAAAAACTACCATAGACTGGGTGGCTTAAAAAGAACAGAAATTTGGCAGGGCGAGGTGGCTCACGCCTGTAATCCCCACACTTTGGGAGGCCGAAGCGGGCAGATCATTTGAAGTCAGAAGTTTGAGACCAGCCTGGCCAACATGGTGAAACCCGGCCTCTACTAAAAATACAAAAACTAGCTGGGCATGGTGGCGGGTGCCTGTAATCCCAGCTACTCGGGAGGCTGAGGCAGGAGAATCGCTAGAACCCAGGAGGCAGAGGTTGCAGTGAGCTGAGATCCCACCACTGCATTCCAGCCTGGGCAAGTGAGCGAGACTCCATCTCAAAAAATAAAAGAACAGGAATTTATTTCTCACATTTCTGGAGGCTGGAGGTCCAAGATCAAGGTGCCGGTAGATTCGGGGTCTGGTGAGGGTCTCTTTCTGGTTCCTAGATGGCTCCTCATTGTGTCTTGACACAGTGGTCGGGGTGAGGGAGCCTTCTAGGTCTCTTTTTTAAGGGCACTAACCCATTCCTGGGGCTTCCGCCTTCACCAACCACCTAAACACCTCACCTCCTCCGTGAGGTCTTCTCTGATTGCTGAGTAAGCCCTGTCCCCACTCCCTGCTCCCTGTGTCCGCCCGCCTTGACCCTCTGCCCCTTTTCTCCCTTTTCTGTGGTCTGCCCTCTCTCCTGGAATGCAGACTCCAGCAGTCCAGGGTGTTACCTCCCAGGCAGCAGGAGGAAATGTCCCGGGCTCCTGACGCAGCGCCTAGCGCCCCCGGCTAAGTACAGCACTCACTCCTTCATCCATTCAATCCATTCAGTGTGGGCTGTCCCAGCACCAGCACCGCCAGGCCTTGTGCAGCACACCAGGGTCATCAGGGAGGGAATGAGGCAGCCCAAGGAGGTGGGAGACGGGGCCCTCTCCAGCCCCCAGCCGTCCCCACCGACCCGGTTGCCCACAGGATATCACCGCCCCCATCCCAGGGCCCACCAGAACCAGCAGGGAGAGAGAGGCAGGTGAGCACCCCCCAGCCCCACGCCTCCTGTCAAGGGGACTCCCCAGACACAATGGTCCCTGGTGGCCCAGGGCCTCTCCTCCCTATACCCCCATGACCTGGGCCCAGGGACACAGGGCCCCTCCCCACTCCTGTCACAGCCAGGGCCTGAGCCCAGAGACCCCAGGATCCCACTGGGCGATGCCCTCCCCACGAACTCAGGGCCAGGGGCCAGGCCGCGGATTTATTTATTTATTTATTTATTTTGAGACGGAGTCTCGCTCTGTCACCCAGACTAGAGTGCAGTGGCACCATCTCGGCTCACTGCAACCTCCGCCTCCCGGGTTCAAGCGATTCTCCTGCCTCAGCTGCCTGAGTAGCTGGGATTACAGGCGCCTGTAACTGCGCCTGGCTAATTTTTGTATTTTTAGTATAGACGGGGTTTCACCATCTTGGCCAGGCTGGGTTAGAACTCCTGATCTCGTGATCCACCCACCTCAGCCTCCCAAGGTGCTGGGATTACAGGCGTGAGCCACCACACCCGGCTTCAGGCAGGGGATTTAGAGGGCATTCTGTGCACACCTCCCCCCGGGGCAGATGGGGAAACTGAGGCTGAGACTGGTCGGTGTCACGGGCACAAAACACAGACCCTCACCCCCAGGCTGGGCCTCCCCCCATCACTCTGCAACAGCTGAGGAGCCCCAGGCCCCCCAGAGTCCAGCACCGCGTCACCCCACTGCCCTCCGTGAGGCCCTCCACACAGCCCCGACCTGGGTCTCCATGGATCCCCACAGGGTCAGCCCCACACCCCAACCTCCTGGCAGGGCCGTCTCCAGGGAACTGTCCAGAAACCCCCAAAGATGCTTCCCTTTTCTGTTGATGGGAGCCCCTGGGCACAGAGGATGGGACAGCGGCTGTGGGTACCTGAGGGCTGGAGCCACACCCTAAGGGATGGAGGGCAGGATCCGGGGCCCAGTTAAGGGCTCCCCCTCCACTCCTGCGCCTTCAAGGTCGGCCTGCACCTCCCCTGCTCTGTGCCAGTGCAGGCCAGGCAGGGGGCTGAGGCCGAGGCCTGGTCATTGCCCTCCTGGTCACGATCTGGTGAAGGATTTGAGTCCAGAAGCCAAACGTCTACAGTCGTGTGATGCGGACACTCAGGATGGACTGCCCAGGCCATGGGGGGCTCTGAATGAAGAGGAACCTGTGGGGGCAAGGTGGGCTGCGCGTCTCTGAGAAAGTGCATGAGTTGAGTGCTGCTGCAGAGGGAAGCTGGGGTCCACCGCTGGTGAGCGGGGAGGGGACGGGACACAGAACCGGCCGTGGCCCACCCCGAGAGGGAGGCGCAGACACCAGGCCCGTTCTGTGCTCTGGAGGCTTTGGGCAGCTGTCAGGCTAGTGGACGGTGTGCAGAGCAGACAGAGGCGTGAGGAGGCGGCTCTGGGGTCACCTAGGTGGGCAGCCCTCACAGGGGAGGCCGCGGGGGAGGGCAGGAGGGCGGAGCAGGCGGCGGTGCAGGAGGCCCGTGGAACTTGGAGGGCTCTGTGTCCAGCTCTCATGGCCCCGGGCGGGGGCAGCTCCAAGGCCTCGGGCTTGGGGACAGAAAGGAGAGGACTTGGGGGTTGGGGGTGGTCAGAGCATTGTGGGAGGGATCTGGGGCAGCTGGGGCTTCCCAGAGGGTGAGGCGTCTGCTGGGAATTGGGGCAGCCCCAGGCGTCCCCAGGCCTCCAGCCCAGCCCCGGTTCCTCCCCGCTGCAGGCCAGGGTATCAATTGCCTGCTGGGAAACCTCAGGGTGCCTCTGGCTCAAGTGCCTGCCCCGGACACTCCTGGCCCTGGGCTCCCCCCGCCTCCCCCTCCGTCTGCTTTCCCCACCTCCTCCCCTCCCCTGGCCGTCTTTCTGCCTCGGGGATGGCGTCACCTCTCACCCCAAATCAGGACCCTGGGCCCCAGCTCTGTTTCCCACCTCACCTTCCTTGTGACCAACTCCTGACCTCCCATGGGCTTGGGGTCTCTGTGGCCGGAACATTCCTCAGACCCTCTCCTCCAGCCCCACTCTGTCCCACCACCCGGGCATCCCCCACCTGGGTTCCAGCCCTCCAGGGGGCCCCACGCTCTGTGTCCATGATCAGGACACTCACACGCACCCAGCTCGCGCCCTTCCTTCCAGACATTCGAGCTCTCGAAGCTCACAGCCACCCTAGCTTAGTGCACAGCCACAGCCCAGGCACCTTCAACATCCCCACCTTCCAGGTGAGGAAACCGAGGCACCGAGAGCTGGGGGCCAGGCCAGGGGGTCTCCCTGGGGGGAGCAGAGGAGTGTCGGACCTCAGAAGAGGCTCTGGGGGTCTGAGCCACCACCGGGCGCTGCCTTCCAGGTTCAGCAGGGACAGAGCTCAGGGGGAAGGCACCTCCCGTGCTGGTTCAATACATGGACCCCTGACCCTGGGAAAGGGACTGAGCCAGGGGAGGCCTCAGGTCACTGCACCATGAAGTTGTGGGGAGCTGCGGGGGCCTCTGGGCTCCGAGCTGGGCAGGCACAGCGTGGGGACCACCTGCCGAGGGGAAGAAGCGTGCCAGGGTGGACGTCTCAGTGCACACGCAGGAACGTGAAACGGCTGAGCCGGCCCAGAGAGGCAGCGGAGCGTGTGCGGGGCGGCCGGCGGAGGAGCAGCAGGATCCCAGGCGGGAGGGCACGGCCTTCTGAGAGGCAGGTTCCAGGACAATACTCAGTGTTTCGATCCAGGAGGACCCATTGTGGCGTTTCATCAATAAACGCACATGCGAGGTGGAGGGTGGCTGGTGTGGAATGTGCCCGGCAGCTTTCACAGCAAAGGAGAATTCTAGAACCAACCGAAGTGCCCCTCTGAAGGGAGCTGGTCCCGTCCGTTCCAGCCGCCGTGGAGTAACACAGCCAGCAGTTTCCCTCCTGCCACGAAAGCTCGAGACTGAAACTCAGGATGAACTGTTTTCAGCCCGGGTCACCCCAGCCCTGGGGTGGAGGCCCATTGAGGATGGCCGAGCAGGGGCGGGCGTCCAGGCAGGTCCAGCAGTCCTGGGGGGCTGAGGAGAAGGAGGTCAGGGCTCAGGGAGGCATCCGCAGAGGGACCTGGCAGGCAGAGCTCCGGAAGGGAGGGAACTGCACAGACAGAAAGCTCCAGAAGGCTGCCTGAGGGTCTCTGAGGCCTCCAGAGTCAGGCGCCATGCATGTGGAAGGTGGACTCTTCAGCATGGGTGGGACCCTAGGGTGCTGTGGCCCCCCGGCCCCTGGGACTCACAGGTAGGAGACAGGAGTTCCGACCGCCAGGGGGAGAGTCCTGGAGGATCCTGGGCTGTCGGCAGCCACCCAGCAGGGCCCGTCCTGGGAGTGGGGCTGGACTCTTCCTGCAGGAAAGGCTGGGCTGGACCTGCTCTGAGAGGCTTCAGAACCAGCCACATGAAGACCAAAGTGAAGAGCAAGGAGCTGAACTCCACGCAGAACACAGCGCAGCGTCCTTTAAAGGAAGGCCAAAAACCACCCAACAAAAATGCCAGGTGATCAAAGCCGTCACAGCACAATGTCCACATCCAACGAGAAATTGCTGCTACGTCCAGATGCAGGGAAGAGTAACCATGGGAACGTGGGTCAGTAGCAACAGGCCCAGAAGGGCAGCCACGGTGGAATTGTCAGGCGTGGACCCTGAAATGACAATCACAACGTCCTCTAAAGGAAAATGTAAGCCTGGTGTGAGAAACGGAGGACAAAACAAAGAGCCAGGTCTGAAATGAATAACGTCCTTGTAGGCACACCAGTCCCCCTGGGCGGCTGTCACAGGACGCCGCGGTCTAGCTGGCTTCCCCGACGGAAATGCTGTCTCAGGCCTGGAGGCTGGAAGCTGGCGTGAGGGTGGCAGCAGTTTTCGCTCCCTGGGAGCTCGGCTGTGGTCTGCAGATGGCATCTTTCCGTGTGTCCTCACACAGTCGCTTCTCTGTGCGTGCACTTCCCTGACGTGTCTCTGTCCAAACTTCCTCCTCTGAGGAGGACTCCAGTCATTCTGGATCAGGGCCCACCCATATGGCCTCATTCAGCCAGTCACCTCTTTACAGTCCAATCTCTTCATCCCATCCCATTCTTAGCATGAATTCTGGAGGGATCCCGTTCAGCCAATAACAGTAGGATTAGGCCAGGTGTGGTGGCTCACACCTGTAATCCCAGCACTTTGGGAGACTGAGGCAAGAGGATCTGCCCAGGAGTTCCAGACCAGCCTGTGCACAGGCAAAACCTCATCTCTCCAAAAAAGACAAAAATTAGCCAGGCCTGGTGGCGCACACCTGGAGTCCCACTTACTTGGGAGGCTGAGGAGGGAGGATCAGTTGAGCCCGTGAGCCCCGGAGGTCACGGCTGCAGAGAGCCATGATCACACCACTGCACTCCAGCCTGGCCAACAGAGGAGGCCCTGCCTCAAAACAAAAACGAAAACAGGAGGATTAACAACAGATTAGACAGCTCAAAAGGAAATACCAGTGAACTTGAAGATATACTATCAGAATCTACCCCAAATGAAAAACACACAGAAAATGAATAAATGAACGTATTCTCAAAGATCTCCTGGAAAATATCGAGCTGCCTAACAGAAGTGCAGTTAGAGTCTCAGAGAAACAGAAAGAGGCAGGAACAGAAAATCATTTGAAGAAAAAGCAGTGAAAGTTTTCTAAACTACAAGAAAACTGTGATCCCACAAATGCAGAAAGCTCAACAGACCCCAAGAGGGGTAAATAGAGAGGCATGCACTGCACAGCAAATCCTAATCAATGCCTGGGAACCAGGGACACAGAGGGGACCTGGACACCGGGGTCAGGTGAGGCCACCTTTGGGTACAAAGACGCAAAGATAAGGGCCGTGCGGACTTGTCCCCAGGAACAGTTCACGTCAGAAGGTGAGCAAAACATTTTTACGATGCTGAAAGAACATTTCACCTTTGAACTCCAAACCCAGTGAATCTGTCTGTCAAAAATAGACCACGCTTGGTGGCCTCCGCCTGTGGACCCAGCAACTCGGAGGCCGAGGCAGGAGGATCACTTGAGCCCCAGGATTCAAGGCCAGCTCTGGCAACAGAGCAAGACCTTGTCTATTAAGTTACAAAAATAAATGAACTGGAGGCCGGGCCCAGTCTAGGGGACTGAGGCGGGCGGATAACTTGAAGTCAGGAGTTTGAGATCAGCCTGGCCAACATGGTGAAATCCCATCTCAGCTAAAAATACAAAAATTATCCAGGCATGGTG
This sequence comes from Pan paniscus, assembly GCF_029289425.2. Classification (NCBI taxonomy): domain Eukaryota; kingdom Metazoa; phylum Chordata; class Mammalia; order Primates; family Hominidae; genus Pan; species Pan paniscus. Next base: position 225,675,852 of record NC_073249.2, on the reverse strand, counting down.
GCACACGCCTATAGTCCCAGCTACTCTGGAGGCTGAGGCATGAGAATCGCTTGAACCCGGGATGCAGGGGTTGCAGTGAGCCAAGCTCCCACCACTGCACTCCAGCCTGGGTGACAGAGTGAGACCCCATCTCAAATATATATATGAAAGCAAATCAAAGACTGAGGACATACTGACAGCTGAGAGAATTTCTCAGCAGCAGACAGATTTGCATGACAAGAAACATCCAAGGACTTTCTTCAAGCATAAAGGAAGTTTTTTCATAGGGAAATTGTTTCTTTTTTTTTTTTTTTGAGATGGAGTCTCACTCTTTCTCCAGGCTGGAGTGCAGTGGTGCCATCTTGGCTCACTGCAACGTCTGCCTCCTGGGTTCAAGGGATTCTCCTGCGTCAGCCTCCCATGTAGCTGTGATTACAGGTGTGCACCACCATGCCTGGCTAATTTTTGTATTTTTAGTAGAGATGGGGTTTCACCATGTTGGCCAGGCTGGTCTCGAATTCCTGACCTCAGGTGATCCACCCACCTTGGCCTTCCAGAGTGCTGGGATTACAGGCGTGAGCCACCTTGCCTGGCCTCATGTGGAAATTGAAATCTGCTCAAAGGAATTATGGATGAAAGAAATGGCAAATGTGGGAGGAAATTTTTTCTCATTTTAAAATATCTTCAAAAATAATAAAATGCTTAACGCAAATATGTTAGTGATGCATTGGGACATTTAAAGCATATACAATTAAAACCTATGACAGTAGTATAAGTTATGAAGGGGAAAGGCAAGTGTGTGCCGGTGAGATTCCTCTGCATTTCCCGCTGCGTGGGAAGGTGCAGGCATGTTTAGTGGTCACACAACCTGAATATAGGCTGTGATAAGTGCAGATGGATGTCACAAACCCTTCAATAACCACTAAATAAGGAAAACAAAGATGTATCGCTAAGAAGGCAACCATGGGGATGAAATGAAATACTACAGAAATAATCAAACAGAAGGTAGGACAACGGGAAATCAGAAATATGAAACAGCAAATAATAGAAAGATGGTGTGCCCACATCCAGCTGTATAGGTAATGACTTTGAATATAAATGGTCTAAATAGTCCAATTAAATACAGAAATGGCCATATCAGATACAAAACCAACAGCCAACTAAAGGCTGACTACAAGAAACCCACTTTACATTTTAAGAAATGGGCTGGTTAAGCCCGGTGCGGTGGCTCATGCCTGTAATCCCAGCACTTAGGGAGGCAGAGGTGGGAGGACAGCTTGAGCCCAGGAGTTCAAGACCTGCCTGGGCAATATAGAGAGACCCTCTTCTGCAGAAAAAGGGGAAAAAAAGACACACACACACACAAGAGAAATGGGCTGGGTAAAAGCAAAAGGATTGCAGCTGGAAATTACAAGACAGAGCTGCAGAGACCAGGGAGTGGTGCAGAAGCTGAGCCCAGGAGATGGCATGCAGAGTCGCCCCATGCCTCAAGTCTGCAGGTGAGACAGGACGTGTCTTTCTAAAGGTCAGGAGCCAGGCAAGGACTCCCATCCTACCACCTGCACTCAACATGGTACTGGAGGTCCTAGCCAGTGCAATAAGACAAGAAAAAGAAATGGAAGGCATAGAGATTGGACACAAAGGGGGAAAAAGACATTGCCTCTTTGCAGAGAATGTGCTCATGTGTATAAAAGTCCTAAGAGATCGACAAAATGCCTATGAGAACTAGTCACTTTATTATCAAGGTCACAAGATGCAAGGCCAATATTTTAAAAACTAAACATTGGAATTTGAAGTATAAGGGAAACAAGAACATATTTGCATCAAAAAACAGGAAATGCTTAGGGGAAATTTAACAAAATACCCGCAAGGCCAGTGAAAACGTTGTCGAGAGAAGTGAAAGAAGTTCTAATAACTGGAAAGGCATGGCATGTGGATACATCAGAAGACCGAGTATGAGGAAAATACCCATTCTCCCCCAAATGGACCAATGCAATCCCAGTCAACATTCCAGCAGGCTTGGTCGTCGAAATCGAGAAACTGATTCTAAACATGTATATGAACACAGACAAGACATTTACCAGCCAAAATAATAGTGAAAAGGAAGAGCGAAGTTGGAGTATTTTCATTTCCTGACTTAAAGACTTACTGTAGAGCTTCAGCCATTGAGAGAGAGTGGGGCGGGCATGAGGCATGCCAATAGGTCAATGAAACAGGAGCAGCCAGAGACAGACCCATTCACAGATGATGCAAGCATTTCTGACAGAGGTGTCAAGGTAATGCAATATGAAGAAGGTAGTCTTTTTGGCAAATAATTTCTGGAATACTGGATAAATGATGGGACAATGGCCTTAATCTTTACCTACATGACACAAAAAATTAGCTTGAAACGAACGATAGGCTTGAATGTAAAGCTCAAACTATAAGACTTCCTGGGAAAAACATTGGAGAAAATATCTGTGACCTGGACGTGGGCAAAGATTTCTTAGACAGGACGCAGAACACAAGAGCTACGAGAGAAAATGTTTGAAATTGGGACTTACTGACATTAGCAACTCCTGGTCTTGGAAGTATGCTTTCCAGGAAATGAAAAGGCAAACCACGCATTGGGTGACAATTCCAACACTCTGAGAAAATTCTTACAAGTCAATACGAGGACAAACAGCACTATTGTTTTTTAATGGGCAAGATTTGAACTTCACCAAAGCCATGAAAGGGTGGTCAGCATGCACAGTCATTCGGGAAACGACATTAAACCACTGTGAGATTCCACTCCACACCCGTCACGGTGATGGAGAGGAAAAGTTCTGACCATACCAAGTGTGGGAAGGACATGGGGTAATTAGAGCTCCCACGTGCTGCTGGCAGGAGCCTGAAATGGTACAGCTTTGGACATCGGTTTGGCAAATTCTTTTAGAGAGAAACACACACCTTCCCTAGGACCCGGCAACTCCACTCCTAGTAACCAAGTGAAATGAAAGGAGTTGTCCTCAGCAAAACGTGTGTGCGGAAGTTCACAGTCACTTTCTCTGTGATAACCAAGAGCTGGAAACCACTGCAACACCCACCAGCAGGTGAACGGATTAACACACTGGGCTAGGGCCACACAATGAGATGCTACGTGGCAACACAAAATGAACCGTGGACACACACTGCATGGCGGATGAATATGCAGACATCAGGCCACGTGAAGGGAGCCAGGCCCCGAGGCGCCACGCTTTGTGATTCAGGTGAAATTCTGGGACAGGCAGATCTAACCTGCAGGGAGAGAGAGGTCAAGGATGATGTGGCCAGGGCTGGGGAGGGGTTGGGAAGGGGCTCATGTTGCTGGGGTGTCAAAACAAAGCAAAGGGCCACAGACTTGGGGGCTCAAGAAATGGAAATGCAATGTTGTCATGGTTCTGGGGGCTGGAAGTCCAAGATGCAGGGGCAGGTGGGGTTGGTTCCCTCCTGGGCCTGCAGATGGTACCTGCTCCCTATGTCCTCACAGGGTGGCCCCTCTGCCCCCAGGACACTGGCGCCTCCTCTTCCTATAAGGACACCATTCCTCCTGTGTAGTGCTGGCCATCATTACGTCTCTTCACCTTAATCAGTTCTTTGAGGGCCCCATTTCCAAACATAGTCACACTGGGGTGTAGGGCTTAGACCTGTGAATTGGGGGAAATGTCATTCAGTCCATAGAAGCTCAACAAGGGAACTTTGTTGGAAATGTCTTCATCACAAAAGTGATGGTGGTTATGTGAGGGCAGGCACTTGCCAGACTCAAGGCTCACAGGCTCACAGCGGGTGTGCTTTATTGGACGTCATACAGACCCTGAAGCAGGTGATGTTTCTAAGTGGGAATTGGTACCAGGCTGTCCTATGTCTGTCCATCCCTTGGGTCCGTCTGCACCAAACAGACCCGTGGCCCACAGTCCCAGTGTGGCTGCAGCCTGATGAATCCAGGAGTCTTGGCCCAGCCCCGAAGCCCCTGGGCGGTCCGGCCCCACCCTGGGAAAAGTCCTGGCTGTGCCCAACTCTCAGAAGATGTTGACACCCATAGGGGCCCTGCCCCTGGCAGCCTGCTCGGGCCTCCTCGGGCCGCTCCTTCCCTGATAGTCACAGGCTCTGAGGAGGTCGCATTCCACCTGCTCCACCGCGGGCTCCGGCAAACCCAGGTCTCCCCACCCCAGCCACTCCCGGCCCAGCCCTGCCCTGGGTTCACTTCCTCAAGGTCTGGTGTCCCCTCCCCCCAGCACTGTTTGCTTCTCTGTGTATGTATGTTTGCCCACATGTGTACGCTTTTTTTGGCTGTGTTAATCTGTTCCACTGGCCAGGACAAAGTCCCACAGACTGAGTGGCTGAAGCCATGGGCAGCATTTTCCCACAGTCCTGGCGGCGAGAGGTCCCGGAGCCAGCGCAGGCAGGGTTGGTTCCAGGCAGCGTCTCTTCCTGGCTTGCAGAAGGGACCTTCTCATTATGTCCTCACCCGGCCTTCCCCTTGGCCAGGGCAGAGAGAGGGCGCTTGGTGTCTCTCCCTTCCTACAAGTCCACCTCCAAATGCAGCATCACTGGGGCTTAAGTCTCCACACAGAAAATCAGGGGAGACACAATTGGGTCCAGAACTGTCTCGGCTGGAATTCGGGTTCCCGGCGTGGCTCCTCCAGGGCAGCAGCCCCAGAGGCAAAGAGGTCTCCTTCTCCGGCTGAGCTCATCCCTGGGGCTGAACTTTGCTGAGAGGATCCGCTCCCAGGCCTGGCCAGCCCTCCGGTGAGCACCAACTACGCTGGCTGCAGGGAGTGCTTGTGTCTGAAGAACGCCAGGCTGGTGTCCCCAGAGGGTGGCTGGAGGGGCTCAGAAACCATTTTCACTTTCTGTCTCCTCCATGTCTGCACTGTTTGGGTTTGTACCCGCCTGTGTCGCTTTTGCACGGGAAGTGAGATGGAGAGACACGTGAACCACCATTGCTGGGGTTCCAGCATGGGGCCGCAGGGGACCCATGGCTTTCCCAGAAGGAAGCTCTGCCACTGGACAGCCGGTCTCAGGCTGCTGCACAGGCCCCTCCCCGCCCTCAGCCCTGGCCTGCGGGAATCAGGAAAGGGTGGGGTCCAGCTGCATTGCGAATGGACTAAAGCCACTGATTTGCACACTTGCCAATGGCTGAAATGGTCAATAAAACGTCATGTACCTTTTGCCACAGAGAAGAAAGCACGCAGCCAAAGAGCGTAAAGAGGCTCAGAGGAGGCCCGGGTGCCCTGGAGAGACGCTGCGTCCTGCTGCTCTTTCCCTGACTGTGGAGACAGACTGCCCAGTCTCCTGCAGCATTTCAGTGACACACAGCATCCCTGTCCCGCAGTGGAGATTTCCCAGATGAAGGATTCCCCGGCGGGAGACAGGGCCCTGCACACAGGTCCTCTGCCACGCTGCTCACCATGCCTGTGTGTTACCTCACCATGAAAAGTCACCTAGGCCAGGCATGGTGGCTCACGCCTGTAATCCCAGCACTTTGGAAGGCGGAGGTGTGCGGATCATCTGAGATCAGGAGTTTGAGACCATCCTGAGTAACATGGTGAAACCCCATCTCTACGAAAAATACAAAAATTAACTGGGCGTGGTGTTGGGCACCTGTAATCCCAGCTACTTGGGAGACTGAGGCAGGAGAATCACTTGAACCTGGGAGGCAGAGGTTGCAGTGAGCTGAGACCGCGCCACTGCACTCCAGACTGGGCGATGAGCAAAACTCCATCTAAAAAAAAAAAAAGTCACCTAAAGGATTAACAGTGTCAAACAGAGACGGAGGCTGTCAGAAGTCACAGCGTTTGCAGCAAGGTGGCTCCCAGAGCTGGGAGGAAAGCCCCGCCTGCAGCCAAGCTCCTGCTCCACCACCCCAGGTGCAGAGGGGCTGCCCCAGGCGGGGGACTCCAACTCCCTCTCAGCCAGGGCCAGGCCTGTGGGGTCCGGGCCTTCTCAGGGCCGAGGCCTCACTGCCCGAGCACGGGCCCTGCCTGCGGCAGTTACGCGGATGGTTCCTTTTTAAACGCAGGAGCTGCCGTCATCTTCTCTCACTCAACGGTCATCATGGAAAGTGAAAACGACGGTGCGGCTCCTCCCACGGAGGAGAGACAAGCTCACAGGTGGGGAAGCCAGACCCTCGAGGGTGAAGTGGGGGGCACAGCCCCGTCCTCCCTCAGATGCCCCGAGATAGGCCAGGGTGGGAGAAGGGGGCACCTGTCCCAGGCACTGGGTGGCCGCTGCCCGGCAGAGGGTCTCTGCCCCCATCAAAGGGAAGTGGAGGCCCCCAGGGTAGGTTCTGTTTGGCCTGCATTTATGAAGCACCTACTTTATGTCTGGAAGTCAGGGGGCCCGGGGCAGGCTCTGTTCAGCCCACATTTATGAGGCACCTTCTGTATGCCTGGCAGTGAGGGGGGGCCCCCAGGGGCAGGCTCTGTTCAGCCCACATTTATGAGGCACCCACTATATGCTGGGCAGTGAGCACTGGGATGGCTGCCCAGGCTGGCCTGTCCCACGGAGGAGAGACAGGCTCACAGCGGGGAAGCCAGAACCCCGAGTGTGAAGTGGGGGGCATGGGATCAGAGGCGGCCCAGACCCCATGAGCTGGGGCTGCACCAGGCACGGAAGGAGCAGTGGCAGCGACTCAGGGCTTCGGGCTGCTCAGCTCCTGCCCGTGCTGACTGCAGGAAAAAACAAGGACTTCCGCCTCCCTGCGGTCCCTCCCCCACACCCGCCCACACGGCCAGGACGTGACTGTCACCATGGGGACTTCCGCAGGGCCTGGTGCTTTCCCAGACAGGTGACTGCCAGTCTGGTCTCAGCCTCCCCTAAGCAACATTCCAGGATCCTGCGGAAAGACCCACCCAGGCCTGGGCCTTCCCTAGTCTGTGCACCACTGCGTTTGAGACGCTGGGCTGTGACCCCTGGCGGCAGCTCCACTCTGCTGGAGCTGGAGCTTGTTTTAAATTATGACCTAAAACTCTAAAACCCTCGCCTGTAATCCCAGCACTTTGGGAGGCCGAGGCGGGCGGATCACGAGGTCAGGAGATAGAGACCATCCTGGCTAACACTGCACTCCAGCCTGGGCGACAGAGCCAGACTCCGTCTCAAAACAAACAAACAAACAAACAATACACTCTAAAACCCTCAAAGGAAAACACAAGCCTCTTGATGTTAGACTTGGCAGTGATTTCTTGATTTCTTGGGTATGACAGGAAAAGGACAGGCAGAAACGTGTAAAATAGATACATGGGGCTTTATAAACAAGAATGAATAGAATGAAAGGCAACACATGGACTGGGAGGAAATGTATCAGATAAGGCATTCCGTCTAGAAGTTGTAAAGAACCCTCACACCCCAACAACATCAAAAACAAACCACTGGGTGAAAAAATGGAAAAGGACTAGAATAGAGAAGACACACAAATGGTCACCATGCCCCTGGAACAAGGCTCGGTGCCACCAAGCATTTGGGAAATGGGAAACGCAAATCAGAACAACAGGGAGACCACCTCAGGCCCAGCGGGATGCACGGCTTCTTTTAAAGCCCCCAATACAGAGAGTAAGATTTTTTTTTTTTTGAGACAGAGTCCTGCTCTGTCGCCCAGGCTGGAGTGCAGTGGCGAGATCTTGGCTCATTGCAACCTCTGCCTCCCGGGTTCAAGGCATTCTCTTGCCTCAGCCTCCCGAGTAGCTGGGACTACAGGCACCTGCCACCATGCCCCGCTAATTTTGTATTTTTAGTAGAGACGGGGTTTCACCATGTTGGCCAGGCTGGTCTTGAACTCCTGACCTCAGGTGATGCACACACCTTGGCCTCCCAAAGTGCTGGGATTACAGGCATGAGCCACCATGCCCGGCCTGGAGAGGAATAATTGTTGCTGAGGAAGGGGAGAAATTAGAATTCCCGTGCACTGCTGGCGGGAATGGGACATGGTGCAGATGCTGTGGAAACCATTAGGGCAGTTCCTCTAAAAATTAAAACTACAATGACCATGTGATCCAGCCACTCCGCTTCTGGGTATAGATCCCAAAGGATTGAAAACAGGGACTTGAGCACATATTTGCACACCCAGGTTCACAGCCGCAGTGTCCACAAGAGCTCGAATGTGGACGCCACGCAAAAGTCCATCAACAGGTACAAGAATAAGGAAAATGTGGCCGAGAGGTCCAGTGGAAGGTGCTCAGCCTTGGAAAGGAAATCGAACACAGGCTGCGCTATGGATGGATGTTGAGGGATTTACGCCACGTGCCATAAGCCATTTATAGAAGACAAAGGCCATTATGATGCCACTTCTATGAGGAGCCTACAATTGTCAAATTTATAGAGAGGAAGTAGAGCAGTGGGTGCCAGGGGCTGGGGGAGGCAGTTAGTGTTTCATAGGTGAGGGTTCCAGTTTAGGACAGTTTAGGTGAGGGTTCCAGTTTAGGACAGTTTAGGTGAGGGTTCCAGTTTAGGATCTGCAGAACAAATTCTGGAGATGGATGGTGGTGATGGCTGCAACAATGTGGATGTACCTAATGCCACTGAACTGATCTTAAAATGCTCCGCGTGGTGAATTTTATGTCATGTATATCTTATCACAATTACAAAATAGTTTTGAGGCTGGGCACGGTGGCTCAGCTTGTAATCCCAGCACTTTGGGAGGTCGAGGCAGGTGGATTGCTTGAAGTCAGGACTTCAAGACCAGCTTGGCCAACATGATGAAAACTCATCTCTACTAAAAATACAAAAATTAGCCAGGCGGAACCTGTAGTCCCAGCTACTTGGGAGGCTGAGGTGAGAGGATCACTTGAGCCTGGGTGGCAGAGGTTGCAGTTAGCTGAGATTGCACCACTGCTCTTCAGCCCGGGTGACAGAGCCAGATCCTGCCTCAATAATAATAATAATAATAATAAAAGAAAGAAAGTTGACCAAATCCCATCTTTGGTGTATATAGGGTGGGACTTGGGGAAACACAGCTGCTCTTTCCCAGGGGTCCTCTGCAGCCTGCCCACCTGGTTGAGTCTGTGAGGCTTCTCATAGGGACATCCTGGGCTTTGCTGGAGGGGGATGGGCAGGATGGCAGGGGCCAGGGGCCATTTGGGATGGAGCTGGAGTGCTCCAGCATCCTCTCAGCCACAGTGGGGCTGCGATTCCTGCTGCTCAGAAGCAAGGTGAGCCGGCCAGAGTGGCTGATAACTGAGTGTGTGGTTGGCAAAGGTGGTTACCAGGGTCTATTTTACAGATGAAGAAACTGAGGCTTAGACAAGGTGGTGACTTACCCACAGTGACCCAGCTGGGCGGTGCCAGAGCCAGCATCTGAACAAGCCCTGGTCTGATGCAGGTCCTGCGATCTCCCCACGCCCTGACAATGACCTATCTTTGTGCGCACACGTGTGTTTGTGTACTGGGCACACCTCCCCTAAGGTTTGCAGGGCCCAGGGCTAGAACAGAGATGTAAACACGAGAAGAGGCAGGAAGGTGTGTGCCATTATCAAAAGAAAACAGAGGCTGGCCAGGTGTGGTGGCTCATGCCTATAATTCCAGCACTTTAGGAGGCTGTGGTGGGTGGATCACCTGAGGTCAGGAGTTCAACACCAGCCTGGCCAACATGGTGAAACCCCGTCTCTACTAAAAATACAAAAATTAGCCAGGTGTGGTGGTGCGCGCTTGTAGTCCTACTTGGGAGGCTGAGGCAGGAGAATCGCTTGAACCTGGGAGGTGGAGGTTGCAGTGAGCTGATACTGTGCCACTGCACTCCAGCCTAGGCGACAGAGCAAGAATCCGTCTCAAAAAAAAAAAAAAAAAAAAAAAAAAAGAAAGAAAGAAAAGAAAAGAAAAGAGAGGCAACAGAAGCAGAACCTCAGATGTGAGTGTCAGTAGACAGGTATTTCAAAATAACTCATTCATGTGTTACTAAAAACAGGAAATGCCGTCTAACGGGATCTCTGGATGGAGAATTCCACAGCTGATTGGAACCTATACGAGAGAACCAAATGGACATCCCAGGGCTGCAGGTCAGTGTCATGAGACGGGTGATGGCAGACTGGACCCCGTAGCAGGTGGACCATGGAGGGGAGACAGAGACAGGGCAACAGAAACGGTGCAAACAGCCACTGAAATACCCGTGGGAAAGAAAAGCACAACAGAGAACAGGAGACTTATGTGACTCTGACTCAACAAGACGCATTAGTTAAAAGATCTAATATATGCGTATGGGGCTTCCCAGAATAAGAGGAAGGAAGGAAGGAAAGAATGAGACATCATAAGATAGTGTTAAAAAAAAAGAATTCCTAGCCGGGCGCGGTGGCTCACGCCTGTAATCTCAGCACTTTGGGAGGCCACAGTGGGTGGATCACCTGAAGTCAGGAGTTCAAGACCAGCCTGACCAACATGGTGAAACCTTGTCTCTACTAAAATACAAAAGTTAGCTGGGCATGGTGGTGGGCACCCGTAATCTCAGCTACTCCAGAGGCTGAGGCAGGAGAATCGCTTGAACCCAAGAGGCAGAGGTTGCAGCGAGCTGAGATCGAGCCATTGCACTCCAGCCTGGGCAACAAGAGCAAAACTGCATCTCAAAACAAACAAACAAACAAACAAACAAATAAAAGAATTCCCAAACTGATGAAAGATACCAACCCACAGACTCAAGAAGCCTAGTAGGACTTCTAGTAGGACTTCTGCTGCTGGCCACGATGCTGCAACTTGTCAATATAAAATAAACAACAGAGAGACTGGCTCTCCCAAATAAAGTTTACTGGGGGATGGCAGGGGATTGCAATCTGGGATATGCATGCTGAGGGGGACCGTAGGTGTATCTTTCTTTTAGGGGTGAGAAGAGGAAGTCTACACAGATTGTTTTGGAATAAACCTCCCTGGGTACAGGAGCTTACTGCAGGGTTGGTGATTACTCAAGGGTAACATGATTGTTGCGGGGGAGATGTCTTCATAGGAGCAGCTGATCTGGAATGTTGTGTGCTGTCGGAGTCCCTGTAACAGTTCTCATCATAGGCACCTGAGCATGAGGGACCTTCCGTTGAGGCCTCCCAGCTCCGTTTTGCTTGGGTCCTGACATAAGTGACTCTGCCTTAGTATTGACAATTTTCACACAGTGGAGCCAGTTTCCCCCATTTGTGTCCCCTCCCCCAGTTCATACGCTGAAACCGAATCCCTAATGTGATGACATTATGAGGTGGGGCTTCGGCATGTGCTTAGGTGGGTAGTGAGGGTGGAGCCCTCGGGAATGGGTTAGTGCTTTTATTTATTTTATTTTATTTTGAGACGAAGTCTCACTCTGTCGCCTAGGCTGGAAGGCAGTGGCATGATCTTGGCTCATTGCAACCTCTGCCTCCCAAGTTCAAGTGATTCTCCTGCCTCAGCCTCCCGAGTAGCTGGGATTACAGGCATGCTCCACCACGTCCAGCTAATTTTTGTATCTTTAGTAGAGATAAGGTTTCACCATGTTAGCCAGGCTGGTCTCGAACTCCTGACTACAGGTGATCCGCCCATCTCGGCCTCCCAAAGTGCTGGGATTACAGACGTGAGCCAACGCGCCCGGCCAAAGTTAGTGCCTTTAAAAAGGAGGCCCCCCAGAGCCCCCTCGTGCCTTCCACCCTGTGAGGACACAGCATGAAGTGATCTAGGAACCAGGAAGGGGTCCTCGCCAGACCCTGAATATGCCGGCGCTTTGATCTTGGACCTCCAGCCTCCAGAAATGTGAGAAATCAATTTCTGTTCTTTAGAAGCCACCCCATCTATGACTAAGACACCCTCCCATGTTCATGCTACTGAGTGGACAAGCTTACATGAAATGACTGTTTTCATATATGTGGCACCAGGCAGCCCAGGGATGCCGGTGAAATCTCTGGGTAAGTCTCTTTGGCCTCTGGTACTGGCAGCTTCTCCTGTTAAGAGGGCAGTCCTCCACGAGTGTCTCGTGCCCCCCCACCTCTCACAGGGTGTGCCAGGAACGCAGGCCCTGAGTACCCTCCCCCATTTCTCAGGGTGGTTTGCCCTGAGAGTCCTCTAGGGACAAAGAGCAGCTTGCTCACTGCTTGCTGCAGAAACAGCTGACTCCCCCAGTGCAGGGCTCCTCAGTGGCCACGCAAACCCACTGACTGTGCAGTGCCCACCCAGGCCTACCCACATGGCACCCGTGGAATTTGGGGGCAAGGGGATAAGACCAAACACACAGGTGAGCACCTGCCTGCCACGCCATGAATGAAAAAGTCCTTTGTCTCTGACCCCGGAGTTTCACGTCTTCTGTCATCATCCCTGCTGCGGTAACGGGCCAGCTCTTCCTTTGTAAGGAAAGCTAAAACCCAGTCCCAGAGCTGGCACCACCTGGAGGAGGAAGTGCTCTTCCCTGCCCCTCCTTGGCCACGTGACTTGCTCTGGCCAGTGACATGGGAGTGCAAGTGACACATCCCAGCTGTGTATGGCCGCTGGGAGAGTGTGGCATGGTTTCTCCCTCTCTCCTCCATGTCCTCCCTTGGTCAGGAGAACGGCATGTTCCAGAGAGCCACAGCTTGCTCAGCCTGGACCCCAGAACGAAGGAGGCATCAGAAGCTGAGCCACCCCGTGGCCGACAAGAAACCTGAGTGGGAGGGGAAACTTGGTTGCTGTGATCGACCCAGGCTTGCGAGTTGTTTTGGCAACACAGCCTAGCAAGAGCCGACCAATATGTCATTGATGAAAAAAGTCGACAGGCGTGTAGAAGGAGCTGTCTACTGAGCACGTCTGCACTTTTCTGAATTATGTTGCACCTGAGTAAAAAGTAAGCAAGCCTGTCTATTTACTTTAAATGATGTGTGCCAGATATGTACAGTATGCAGAGTTAAGACGGTGCCACCCCAAAATAGGCTGCTCTGGCATAGTCACTATTAGGAATTAAAGGCAGTTAAAACAATAACAGGTGCAAAAAGATCATTCTGATCTCTCTTGTGTTTCTTAAAAGCAGAAGATGAAATTCCCAGGTGAAAGATGCTCTCCCTACACTAGGAAGCTCTGATCCTCAAGGATGAGAAGCTGAGACCCAGCAAATGCTGTACAGTCCTTGATAAAATGCCTCTCACCTTTTCAGCCCCCCACATCATCTAGCTGCTTCCTCAAACCTCACTGTTCTCTGTCCAACTCAGCACACGAGTGACTGAGTCTGCTTCACTGGGTCTTCATTTCCTTAGGAGGGCTCCCAAGCCACATCCAACTTGGATCAAATACACTGGCATGATGATCTGTCTTATCTTGATTTAACTCTTGGGCCCAGCCAGGACCTCAAAAGGATGGAGGTGGAGTTTTTCAGCCCCTACATATATGCAAACACACACATAGCATGTATCTAAGCGGCCACATGGGCTGGCCCTGCTATTTTCTTACGGCTTCTCAGCCTCCCAGCCACCTTCTGCTCTGCATCACTGGAGCTGGGAGGCTGCAAGCTCCTTTCCCACTCTCCTCTGCCCGTTGGCTTCCAGTGAGGCTCCTGCAGCGATGGCGCTGGTGCGAGATGCCAGGCGAGGAATTGATCTCGCATTCTCGTTTCTGGGAACGTCTCTGAAAATGGCTGAATCCCGTCTGGGATCCCAGCTCCCAAGGAGGCGGCAGCTTGCTCACTGCTTGCACAGCCCCAGACGGCAGAGGGGCCCTCTCCTGCACAGCCTGAGACAGTGGAGGGGCCCCCTCCAGCACAGCCCCAGAAGATAGAGGGGCCCCCTCCTGCACAGCCCGAGACAGTAGAGGGGCCCCCTCCTGCACAGCCTGAGACGGTGGGGGGGGGGGCCCTTCCTGCCCAGCCCCAGATGGTAGAGGGGCCCCCTCCTGCACAACTCCAGAGGGTAGAAGGCCCCTCCTGCACAGCCCGAGACGGTAGAGGGGTAGCCCTGGTCTCTGGGGGCTGCACTCCTGGGCTCTGGAGCTGCCACAGCTTCTCCCTCCTCGTGCTTCCCCTTCCTCGTTTTGCTTTTTGCCCTTTCTGACATAGTAACGACTTCCGTTTCCCAGTCTGGACCTTCACCACCCCCGGGCGAGGGCACAGGCGAAGCAGCAGCACCCCCCCCCGGGCCTCCCTTTATTTGGAATACAGTGTGGGGGCTCCCCCTTCCTTCTCCAGCCCGCCCAGGCCCCTGGAGCTGTCCTGGGGCCTGGGGAGTGAGGACCCGTGCCAGCAGCACAGACTCTGCCAGGCTGGGCCCGCCCAGGTGGGAGCACAGGCCGGGTGAAGCTGTGACCCGGCCCTCACCCCAACTCGGTGACAAAAGCTATCACAGGGCTGCAGTCGGGGAGGAACAGGACGCATCTGCCAGGCACCTGACCCGCAGTGCACTTCTGGGAGCTGTGCTTATCTCCCCGGGGTCTATTTCGCCCCAAGGTTTGGCGAGTTAAAAGCTGATATGCAACCGGCACGATATGAACAGTATTTTATGATTAAAGACATCGCGTCCATGTATAATTGAGATGCTGCCGCATTTGCGGGGATTTTCAAGCGAAAACCAGGCCACGTGGAAAGGCTAAGCCCTCACACCACCCCCCCCATCCCACTGCTGGGATCCCCGCCCCGCGGGAGACCCCGGCCCGCGGTCCCCTATGCCCGCGACCCCTGCGCTCACCCTCTCCCCTCAACCCTGAGTCCAGCCCAGTCTCGCGCGAGGCCGCAGGGAGACCCCCGCCGCTCCCTGGACCACCCCTGGGCCCACCGTACCCAGCCGCTCCCCGGCGCCCCCCGGGACCACCCCGAGCCGGCTGCCCGCCTCCCGCCGCATTCCGCACAGGCGCACCGCGCACCGAGGGCCGCACCGCCCAGCTCCGCCTGCTGCGCCAATGGCCGACGTGGTCCAAGTCGGCGGCCCAACGGAAAGGCGGGGCTAGGGGCGGGACCGGGACGCGGGACAGCAACTGTCCCGCAAGGCCCGGATTGAGGAGGCGGGAGGGACCCAAGCACGCGGACCCGGGATTTGGCGCCGCGATCTCGAGGCTTGGCCTGGAGTAGGAGGGGAAACAAGGCGGGACTAGGGGCGAATCCGAGGGGGCGGAGCAGGGCTCGGGGCGCGGTCGGGGGCGTGGCCAGAGGCGTGGCCGGGGCGCGCTGCGGCCATCTTGGGGGCGGGCCCGGGGCGGAGACGAGCCCGAAGGGGCGGGGCCTCGGCGGCAGCGAGAGAGGCGGGACCGGGGCATCTCGGGGCGGGGCTTGGGGCTGGCTCTATGAGCCGGGAGCGGGGATCCAGGAGCGAGGAGCCGGGAGCGGGGAACCGGGAGTCAGGGAGCCGGGAACCAGGGCTGGCAGCGGCCGCCATGAGCACGGTGGACCTTGCCCGCGTGGGCGCGTGCATCCTGAAGCATGCAGTGACCGGGGAGGTGAGGCCGGGTGGACGCAGGGCGGTGGGCGCGTCCCTGGCTCTTGCCCGGGCGTCCTGGCAGCGATGGGGTGGTGGGGGCCGCGGGGCTGGGGCGGGGCTGGGGGCAACGGGGCGCGCCCATGACCCAGCCGCCCGGCAGGCCGTGGAGCTGCGGAGCCTGTGGCGGGAGCGCGCGTGCGTGGTGGCCGGGCTGCGGCGCTTCGGGTGCGTGGTGTGCCGCTGGATCGCCCAGGACCTCAGCAGCCTTGCTGGACTCCTGGACCAGCACGGCGTGCGCCTGGTGGGCGTAGGGCCCGAGGCCCTGGGTCTGCAGGAGTTCCTGGACGGCGACTACTTCGAGGGAGGTGCGTCCTGTTCCCCGCCGCGGCGGCGCAGATACCCTTCCCTAAGCTCAGGGCGTTCGGGGCCCTTTCTTGCCCAACCCCGGCCCTTCTGTCTGCTGGAGCGGCCTTGATATGCCCACGGGTCAGCGTCCCTCATCTCTCCCTGCCTCCCCGCCCCGCAGCTGGTGGCTGGGTGGTGCCCTGCACAGACCTGGGCCCAGCAGCAGAGTCTGGACGAGCTCTGCCCCGCCGGCTCCACCTGTTGCCTCTGGGACTCAGCCCCTCTTCTGAGGGGAGGGGGGACACTCAGCCCCGTTTTACCCCTCCCGGCCCTGCGGGGGTGGGCTGAGCACGGAGGGTGGGCAGAGGCACAGAGGGTCGGAAGGAGGAGGGCGATTCTTGGTGGTGAGTGGGTTGGGGGCTGGTTCTGCGCCTGGGGCACACACATGTGGCTTCCGCTTTCCAGAGCTCTACCTGGATGAGAGCAAGCAGCTTTACAAGGAACTAGGCTTCAAGCGGTGAGTGGGGGCGGGCACCCTTGGGTAGCGTGGGGTGGGGGGCCCAGGGGTGCCCACCGCTCCCTGCCACCTCCTCTCCCTGCTGCCCGCTGTGGTGCTGTCCACTCGGGCCTTCCTGGGCAAGGCGGCTCTGGTGGCACTGTTGACCAGCCCTTCTGCCAGGCCTTCTCTTGGGTGCTGGGTGACTGTAATGAGCCACCTCGTCCGGGGCTTACTCTCGGTGTCCAGACCACCTCGTGGGGTGGAGCCTCGTGCCCCATCAGGGGCCATCCTAGCTTTCTGGTGTCTGTGCCACAGGCTGCTTCCTTTGCTTGGCAGTTGCCAGCTGAGCCAGATCCCTGGGCACACCCAGCCTGGGGCCCCATGCATGCTCCCTGCACCCTCTGTGGGCCCTCGGCTAGCAGCCACTGGGCTCGGTGTCCAACCTGCCGGTGGGCTGGGCTGGCTACTGATCTGGTCGCCTGTGCCATCTCTGAGCCCTGGTGAGGCGGGTGGGTGGGGTGGGGCCTGACCTAGGAACTGGTCTCATGGACACTGGAGCAGGCTCTGGACCCAGGCTTCTCCGGAGTCTGGCCAAGCGACCTGGTGTCTTCGCAGGTACAACAGCCTGAGCATCCTCCCAGCAGCTCTGGGGAAGCCTGTGCGTGATGTGGCTGCCAAGGTTTGTGTGGGTCAAGGGTGTACAGGCCGGGGGGTGGTGGGAGCTCCCAGGAGCCTTTCCTCTAGGATTGACTCAGGCTGTGCCCACTCCTGACAGGCCAAGGCTGTTGGCATCCAGGGGAACTTGTCTGGGGACCTGCTGCAGAGCGGAGGGCTGCTGGTGGTCAGCAAAGGTGGGTCGAGGGAGGGGCCTCGGCCACTGCCTCAAGGAGGGCCTTGCTGAACTTGGTGGCCCAGCCCAGGCCCTCTCTCTGGCTTGTCAATCTCATCACAGCCCCTCCGCCACAATGTGGCCTGGTTCTGCGTGTCTGCTGGGCTGAGTGGGGCTGTGGCAGAACAGCTCACTCATCTGGGTAGCCGGGTGGGGGATATGGCTGGCCAGGGCTGCCCTACCCTCCCTCCTCCTGGTACGTGGCTGTGAGGTGCAGGCGGCCTCCGGGGTGCCGTGACTGCCTGCCCGCTGCTACAGGTGGTGATAAAGTGCTGCTGCATTTCGTCCAGAAGTCTCCAGGCGACTACGTCCCCAAGGAGCACATCCTGCAGGTCCTGGGCATCTCTGCGGAGGTCTGTGCCAGCGACCCGCCTCAGGTGAGCTGGGCCTTGGGGGCACTTCCTGCCAACCCACGCCCTGCCCCCAGGTCCCCTGGGAGGAGCACTCGGCTTGGCTGGGAGCTGAGCCACAGCGCCGTGGGCATCATGCCAATTGTGCCCTGGGATGTGGATGCCACTGTGACCCCACTTGCAGAGTGGGGCAGGCTGAGAGGGGCTGAAGGGCAGCATGGCTGGATGGACAGGCACCTTGGGGCTGTCCTCAGAGGTGGGGGCGACACATGGGGCGGCGGGCAGACAGGCGTGTCCTCTCAGCCTCGGGAGGGCTGGGGATTGTCCAAGGGGGCCCTCTCAGGCATTTGTCTGATCCAGTGTCCAGCGGCCCCATGGGACCCTGCTGTCCCCACAGTGTGACAGAGAGGTGTGAGGGAGGCGAAGGCCCTGGCCTCCGAGGATCTGGGTGGCGTCTGCTGCCCTAGGTGTGCTGGAAGTCCACTTGGAAGAACTGTTCCAGAGGTGCTGGGTCGGGATGCCGAACCTCTCCTGATCCGCCGGCAGCAACGAGCCATTAAAACTGCAGTTCCTGACCACGCACTGCTTCGCAGGCTCCGAGCCCTGCATCCTCCACAGCCCCCGCCTTGCTCACTGTTGGGCCCTCAGGGCGGGCAGGGTAGCTGTGAGTCCCAGGTGTCATCTTCCTGCTCTGCGACTTTCTCTGGAGACCTTGGGCCTTTGGCCTGTGGGGCACTGGGGATGGTAACCTCACTGCCCTGTCACTCCCTTCAAAGGCAACAGACCCCAGCCCACGTCAGGAGAGGAGCGTGGGGTCAGCTCCAGCAGGGTCGGGGTCAGTGCCCGTGTCTGGTGGGGGCCACTCAGGAGAGTTGGGTTTTCAGGGCAGAGATGGGCTTGATTCCACCTGGTGGGGTGGGTGGGCCCTGGAGACTCTCAGGTGATGGGCCAGCCTGCCCCAAGGCCCTTTACTGATGTCAGAATCATTGTTTGCACCTGCTGGGTATGGCCTTTGGGGCGGCAGGCCCGGGAGGGTCTTAGTCTAATTAGGTGTGTCCAGCTTCTTGGCCACCTTTCCCTGGGGACCCTAACAGGCCCAGAGCAGAGCCCCTTACCTCCCAGGTCAGACTACCTGCTCAGGCCCTCCCCTCCCATGCAGGCCGATGACAACTGCAGCCCTCTCTGCACTCCCTAGTCCAGACCTGGGGACCACTGTGGGTTCCTGTGGGTCTCCCGGCTCCCTTCCTGCCCCCAATGCCACCCTTGCAGTGGCCATTTAAAAATGCATAGCAGGTGACCCACTGCGTCCCTTTGCATTCAGCCCCTCCTCTGGCTTTCAGTTACACAAAGCTAAAATTTCAGGTTCCCAGCTGCAGCTCTCTGGGTCCCCTGGTGCCCCAGTGGGGCTCCCCGCATCTGAACGTGTGGTCCCTGGGGGCGGGCACTTGGGGGCATCCTGGTCACTGCTGGCCCTAGCATTGGACCCTAGGAGACTTGACTGGAACTGGCTCCCTCCCCATCAGCTCCCAGCGTCACTCTCTCCCACCCCCAGGCAGCTGTTTTGCCCAAGGCCACTGCTACCTGTTTGCCCACCCTGGTCCCTCCCAGACAAGCAAGGCCTCTGATTTCTTTGAAGCCTTTACTTAGCTCAATTCTGAAGCTGTAGATACTGGAAGACAATGCACCTTGGAGGGTGGGCAGGACACAGTTGATTGTCTCTATAGAGCTGTGACGGGGGCACTGAGCCCCGCAGGTGTCTGTGGAGGGGGGCTCCGGTCCAGGTACTGCACTGGACACTGCTCATCCCTGGGTGTCAGGCAGGTGGCTGCACCCTAGGCCAGGCGCAGAGGCCTGGCAGGCAGGCTTGGCATGGTTGGCCGGGGCGGGACGTACACTGGGTCGCCGCTAGCTGCACCTTCGCACAGATGCCTCCGAGCAGCGGGTGGGCGTGGGCCGCACAGCGCGGCAGGGCCTTGGCTACCACACGCGGCATCGCTCCTTGGGGTGCATGGGGGTGCCCCGGGCACAGTGGAACGTGTCTGCGAAGGCGGCCAGGTTCTGCAGCGACCCCAGTACCCTGTGGGTGGGTGGGTGTGACAGCAGGAACATTGCCATCTTGGACAAACATGGCCATTTTAAGTTCTACGTGATTAAAAACCAGCCCAAAACATCAGCCTAATGGCTCATGTCAGTATGAGCAGAAACATTTCAACCATGAGATAAACCCCCATCTGACCAGAAACATGCCAATCCTGAGAATAACCTCCCCTCCAGCCAGAGATATTCCAACTCTGCAATAAAACTCTCCTTCACACAGAAACATTCGCAGCCTGCGGTAGGCTCCCCCTTCCTAAACCCTTAAATGCCCTTAGTCTGTAAGAGAATGTCCCTGACCGAAATCGGCCAGAAGCCCCTCTCAGGTTTATTCCCAAAATAAACCTGTCTCTGTTGAGCCACTTTTTGTGCTTTCTTCTTTTACAGGCCACTGGGGTGGGGGCGAGGGGGTTGTGGGTGGCAAGGGGGTTGTGAGCATGGGAGACTTGCCTGTACTTCAGGGGACTGTGGACATCTGTCTTGATGGATTGGACGGCGAACTCGGGCCGGTAGGACCCGCACCACACCTGTGGGCATGTTGGGGGCGTGGCTACAGGTGGTGTGGTGGGGTGGCCAGGAGGGGTGGGGGAGGGTCTCCACTATCCCCAGGCTGCCCCTTCTAGGGTGGGGTGAGGGGAGTCAGCAGGTGCTCCCCTCCTCCCATCAGCATTGAAATCCTGTCCAGCTCCCGCCCCCTGCCCCTCATGCTTTTCCCCCAAGGGGCCTTCCATGCTGGGCTCTGGTCCCTGGAGGTGCTCCAGAGTGGGCCCTCCAGAGATGAGTGGGGAAGCATGGGGATGGTGGGACCAGGACTGCGGCTGCCACCTGGGCATAGTTGATGAAGAAGAGCTGCTCATGGGTGAGATCCAGGCCGGGCAGCTGCTGGTCCTTGCCACCCTCTGCCATCCACTTGAGGTAGGCCTGCAGGCACCGGACAGGAGCTGAGCTCAGGCCTGCCAGCCTGGACTCCAGAACCCTCAGATCTCAGGGCAGAGCAGAGGTCTGGCTCCAGGACCTACCCCTGTGGGGGTCCTGCTGCTGCAAGGGCCCTTCGCACACCCCATGGATGAGCGCTCACCACCTCAGTCACTCAGGGACTCCTGAGCTGGGCTCTCGGGGGGGATCCCTGGCCAGACAGCCCACCGCATGGCACCTGTCCTGAATGAGCCCCTGATGCCCCCTCCCCTGATGCACTGGTGCCCCCCTCCCCTGCAGCGCTGATGCCCCCCCTCCCCTGCCATGCTGATGCCCCCTCCCCTGCCGTGCTGGCACCCCCTCCCCTGCCGCGCTGATGCCCCCTCCCCTGATGCACTGGCGCCCCCTCCCCTGCCATGCTGACGCCCCCTCCCCTGCCGTGCTGGTGCCCCCTCCCCTGACGCGCTGATGCCCCCTCCCCTGCCGCGCTGATGCCCCCTCTCCTGCCGTGCTGGCGCCCCCTCCCCTGATGCACTGGCACCCCCTCCCCTGATGCACTGGCACCCCCTCCCCTGCCACGCTGACGCCCCCTCCCCTGCCGCGCTGATGCCCCCTCCCCTGCCAGGCCCCACCTTATAGGCTTGCCGCACCCCTCCGTTGTCAGCAATGTTTTCCCCAAGGGTGTTGAATCCGTTCACCTGCGCACAGGAGACAGGATTGGGGCAGCCCCGGCCCTGACTTCCCTCTCCCTCAGGGCCAGGGCTGGGGCTCCGGTCCCCCCGCAGCCTCGGTGCTGGTGGCAGCGCTCACGTTCTGTTCATCCGCCAGGTCCCAGGAGTAGTTGCCGTACTGGTAGATCATGCACTCCGACTGCTCCCGGAAGTGCTGGGTGGAGAAGTTACTCCACCAATCCATCATGTTGCCATTCTTGTCGAAGTTCCGGCCTGGGCAGGGGCAGAGGAGGGCTGCCCACATGCCCCTGGCTGCACTGTGCCCGGCCCCACGGCAGCCACTGTGCCTGGCCGCTCCTGCCCCTCCTGCAGCGAGCCCCAGTACGGAGAGCCCACAGTCTGAGTAGGCTGAGCCTGGAAGAGCATCGCGGGCTCCAAGGGGCAGCAGCTGTCTGGGGCTACACAGCCCCCAGAGAAGGAGGGCTTCAGTGGTCTCCCATGCCACCCCCTGAGGCTAGGGCCTAGCACCTGGGTCCTGTGGTCTTGGAGGCATCATGGTTTAAGGGCTCCTCCTGGGATGCCCAAACTCTAAGTCCCAGGTGAGAGGAGTACCTGGTCCCTGGGGACAAGGGCTGCCCACGGAAGGTCCCGATGGCCGAGCCACAGGGGAAAACCAGCTGGGGCCCCTGTCCCAGGCAGGGCGGTCCCCACCAAGGGGCGGAGGTCAGCATGGCCATGGTGAGGGTGGCACACCCCCCCTGGTAGAGGATGCCGGCCATCTGGAGAGTCTCCCAGGCTGGGATCTGGGCTTCACTGCTGTGTTGGGCAGTGTTGTCGTCCCCATGTCACAGGCCGTGGGAGGGAAGTGCCCAGTGCCACGTGGAGTCAGGGTCATGGGCTGGAGTCCCTGGGTCCCCTCCTCCATGCTGGGAGTCAGTGCCCCCAGACAGGGCCCCAGCCTGGCATTCAAAGCCTGCTCTGCCCCCACAGCTCCCTGAGGACCTGGCCTCGGTGTCCCCACTGAAACCGTGAAGGGGTTGAATGGAGCGCCCCCAGGCCCCTTCCTGGCTGCTTCTCCGCGGAGAGGGGAGGGCGTGTGTGATTGGAGGGGCGGCCGCTTACCATTGTCGTCAAAGCCGTGCGTGATCTCGTGCCCGATCACCATCCCAATGCCTCCAAAGTTCAAGGCCTGTGGCTGCTCCTTGCTGAAGAAGGGGGGCTGGAGGATCCCGGCAGGGAATACTGTCCCCAAGGGCGGGACAAAGAATAAGCTGTGAGTGGACACATCTCCTGTGTGCCAGGCTCAGGGATGGCGCTGCCAGGGGTTCTGACACTTGATCCCACAGACCGGGAGGCAGAGGTCAGGATTCCCTCAATTTACAGATGAAGACACGGAGGTTCAGAGGCTGGGCAGGCTCGTGCCTGGCAGACCCAGGACCTCAGTCCGGCCTCCTCCCACCATCCTGTTCTGCCTGCAGGAAAGGCTTTGGGCTGCCTGGCAGACCCAGGACCTCAGTCCGGCCTCCTCCCACCATCCTGTTCTGCCTGCAGGAAAGGCTCTGGGCTGCCTGCCAAGTCCCTCCCCAAGCTGCTCATGGGCACGGGAGCGAGTGTTCCCCACGGGGGCAGCAAGGGGTGACATAGGAGAATGTTCCGAGAACAGGCTGGGGTGCCCCCAGGAGGAAGGGATGGGCAGGGGGCTGCAAGCCACCCCTTCAACTCTGGCACCAAAGGGCCTGGGCAGGCAGGGAGGGGGAGGAACTTACCAATCTGGTTTCGGTTTGGGGAGTAGAACGCATTGACCACCGCCGCCCCGATGATCCAGCTGTGATAGACAAGCCGGTCTCTGGGAGCCGCCTCTCCGGGGACCCTCCCTCTGGGCTCTCTCTGCCTTGATGGACCAGGGCCTACCCTGGCCACACCAGAGCAAGGGCCCAGGCCTATCCCAAGATCTGGTTCCTTCCTGGGGTCCCTGAGGAGGAGGCGACTTGGGCCCCAGAAAGCAGAGGGTGATGGGGGACTCTGTCCAAGATAGGCCCAGTGACTGCACCCCTCAGCTGGCACTGGACCCCAGCCACGCATCCAGTCCCCCGCCTGGCAGGCAGCCCTGCACGCCTTACTGGCCACTCCCTGGCCCCCCCCGCCCATGCTGCACCAGCGATGCCACTCACAGATTTGGGTCCACCTTTTCCCGAAGCTTCCTGAGGCTCCGCTGGGCGCCCACCTTGAGGTTCTGCAGACTGTTCTCAAAGTACAGGTCCTCCGAGAAGTTCAGCTACGGGAGAGGGGCAGTCACTGCCAGATGCTGGGGCCGGGCCCTCAGAGGAGCAAGGGGAGAGGTCCTGGGTGGTTGGGGAAGGACCTCAAGCCTTGCCAGGCGTCCGCACGTGGACAGTCGGCTGTGGGTGCAGGTGAACGGGGCAGCCCTGGCTGTGGGCATTTACATGACTCTGAGCAAGTCCCTCGTCCCTCCAGGCCTCAGTTTCCCCATCTGTACACTGAGGGTAGTGCTGGAGCCACCACCCTAGGGCACGGTGAGGACAGCTGTGTTAGCGCCTGGGAGGAGGGCACAGAGCTTGGCACAGAGGAGCCCCCAGGCAATCAGGGCCCATGTCCACGGTGTGGGGGGCAGTTTAGGGCTGGGGTTGGGGGCGCACATTGGAGTACTCCTCATCCAGGCGCCTGTTCGTCTCCTCCAGGATGTAGTCAGGGTGCCCGATCTGCTCCCGGATGCTCATGGCCTGAGTGGGGAGGAGGAACTGGTCAGTGGGTGCCCCACTGTGGATGGGGTCAGCCCGGGGGCCGGTCAGTGAGTGCCGCACTGTGAGAGGGGTCAGCCTGGGGCATCCTGGCTGTGCTCTCCCTGTCCTGTGGTGAGGGGCTGGGGGGTTCCGGGATCTGGCCCCCACCTTGCAGGCTCTGGGGAGGTTTAATGGGGACAGAATATGGAAGGCTCCGCCCACCTGACCTACAGCCCAACAGCCCGCCAGGGGTCCGGGTGGGGGCAGGGGCCCTGGAGGGGTCACTCGGCTGCTGTCTGTCACTTGGGTCCAGAGGAGCTTCTGGTGGGTCTGACCCTCGCTCCCGAGGCCACTGCTACCCCCGCTGGCTCATGGGGGGCGCTGGGGATGTCCCAGGCCTGGTTCCTGCCCCTGCCTGCTTTTCCTCAGCTCCACAGTGGGCGAGTGGTCCTGTCTGCGCCTCCCGGGGCTGCCTTCTCCCCGTGGGGTCCTGTCTGCGCCTCCCGGGGCTGCTTTCTCCCCGTGGGGTCCTGTCTGCGCCTCCTGGGGCTGCCTTCTCCCCGTGGGGACCGTCAGGCGGCTTTGTCGGGGCGGTGCTGCCCGTACCCAGATCCAGTCGGGGCTGCCCCGACCTCTGCGAGCCACGTACCTTCTCCTGCGCCTTCTTCTTGGACTCCTCGTCCATCCAGCCCAGCTCGTCCAGCGTCTCCACAAACACTGTCCGCACCTTGTCAATGAGTTCTCTGACCTGGGAAGCGGGCATGGCCCTCGTGTCCCAGACTCATCTGGAGGGCGAATGACCAGCCTCGAGGGCTTTGGGCAGGTCTGGTCTGAGCCCCGCCGGGGCAAGGCCCAGGGCCGCCCAGCTGTGGGCCTCTCGGGTGAGGTGTGGGGCCGGTGGGGGGATGAGACGACAACCCAACTTCAGGGTCCTCCCTGCTGGGCTGTGGGTCCTCGTGGGCCAGGGGCAACTTGTACCACCTGTGCCTTTCCCAGCTGGACCTGCAGGGCTCAGGCTGGGGCCCAGTGGCCGGCTGGGGTCAGGGGCATGGGGTGGGCACGGCTTCCCTTAGCTTCCCTCTGTCTGGTGAGCTGGGGCAGGTGCCCCTGAGCCTGGGCGGGGTGGGAGTCTCAGGGCAGGGAGGCTTGGTGTCCCTGTGGAAGGCTGGCCCCGCGTGGGCCATGGATGAGGGGCGCCCACCATGCTCTTGCTGTCTCCAGGGAACGCCTCCCTGACGTAGAGGGAGCCCACGGCGTTCTCCATGTTGCTGTTGACGTAGCCCACACATTCACGCCAGCGCACCTCCTCCACCATTGTGCCAAACAGCGCCTGGCGGGGCCACCCGATCATCCCACGGGCCCCCACGTCAGGCCTTCCCAGGCCTGGCGTGGGGCCCTGGGCTTACGGGGTGAGCAGACCCACCTATCCTCAGCCTCAGGGTGCCCCGGGGCTAGCGGGGGCACAGGATGATCTCAGCCTCACCTCTGGGTGCTGCTGTGGCGGGGGGAAGGATGGGCATGGTATTGTGATTGGGGAACTTCCGCAGACTAAGAGCTGGGCCTTTACCCTGAGGAGTTGGGGGGGTTCCTCCCCGGCCCCTGTCCTGGTTGTCTGGCTGGACTCTGCTCTCCAGGACTCCAGCCCCAGTCTCAAGGCACAAGGCTGGCGCTGACCCCAGAGCAAGGCCTGGGACCACGTCCCTCTCAGCCACCAGCTTCCAGGGCCCTGGTCTCCCCATTGTTGAAGCAACTGTGAGAACACCTGCTCATCTGTCCCCAGGGACACAGGGGCACGAGACTCTGGGCCCCAGACTCAGGCAAGCCCAGGGAGCACTCTGCCCAGCGTCCTGCCACACCTTCTGGGCTGCAGGACTTCCTGTTCTCTAGGAAAGGGAGGCAGCCCTTTCTTCCTCCCCAAAGCTCTTAGACTCAGTGCCCCCCTGATGCTTGACGCACAGATGTCTCTGACCTACACCCCCATGGCAACAGGAGGCTTGACTTGCCCCCAGCTTGCCTCTGCCTCAGTCTCCCCATTGCAGTGGGGGCCTCTGTCCCTCCCATTACTCTAACAAAGGTCTTGAGAGTCCCGACTCCCCTCTGCCCTTAGCCCCTATACCCAATCCCTCAGCTGCTGTGGTCAACAGCTCCCCTGCGTCTGTCTGTCTGCCAGCACCATGGCCAAGCCTGTCACCTCACCTGGGTGACCCCATCGGCCTCCATGCTGACCCCGCCCCCTACTCAAGTCACTCTCCCCAGAACAGCCAGAATCCCCCTAGGGCCTCCCTGCGGTTCCTTTCTCCACCCTCACCCCAGCCCTGGAGCAGCCACAGTGACTACAGGAGCAGGAAATCAGACCGCGTCTCTGCTCTTAGCACCCCTGCGGCTTTCAGATGGGGAGTACAATCCAAACCGGCTGCTGTGGCCCGCGGTTACCTCGCCTCCCTCCCTGCCATCTTCTCCTTCCTGTCCGCTGCTGACCACGGGTCCGGCCCCTGCCTGCTCCTGCCTCTGGCCTCTGCACTGGCACTGGCTGTTTCTGCTCCCGGGAAATCACCCCGCCGCCTCTTCAGGCCTTTAAGGTCTCAAATGTCACCTCCCTGGAGCAGCGCTCCCTGTCCTCGTCCCTCCCTGCCTCCCCGCCACATCATACTCTGCGGTTTTGGCAGAGCTACGTTCTGCCTTGTTGACTGTCATGGTCCACTCCCCACCGGGGTAGGCGCCTCGCCCTGCCTCGTCCATGGCTGTGACCCTGGTGTGGACCTCGGTGCTTGCCTACAGCTTATGCTCAGCATCGTGGCCTGAATGAATGAGTGCCCGGCCAGGCTCTGGGCAGGGAAGGGGCTCACCTTGCGGTAGTTGACTCGTGTGTCCTTGAATCTCTGGCTTAGGCTACCAATGCGGTCCAGCACCAGGCGCCAGACCAGGTAGTTCTGTATGGTCCTGGGGGCAGAAGGTAGAGGGTGAGGGGAGAACAGGTGAGAGGTCTTTGCAAGGGAGGAGATATGGCTTAGGGCCCTTGGCCAGCACGTTCCACCCCAGAGAGTTATGGGTGCTGGAGAAAACCTCCAGGACAACCACCTCCAAGATCCAGCCCATCTGCCCTGGGTGCTTGGGATGTGACACATTTTTAATGTAAGACTCCACTGGCCACTAAAGCTTAACCCCTCATGTCCCACACCCCTCAGGGCAGATGCTTCATAGGGTCCCCTCCTGGGAGCAGAAGCTGTGTTGGGGAGGATGGGAGAGCAGGGGCAAAGATGCTGAGGCCTTTGGAGACCCTCCCTGGGCCTCACCTGGCTGAGTAGGTGTCGATGATGTTTTCAAGGTTCTGCAGATAGGGGATGCCATAGACCACCACTTCCTCATCTGGCAGCAGCTTGATTTTGACAGAGGATAGCACAGTTTGTATGAACAGAGTCCAGTTAAATCCCTGCAGATAGAGGAAGTAGGGAGAAAGAGGGAGAGAGAGAGAGGGAGAAACAGTTCCTGGGAATCTAAGAAACCCAGCACCTGTTGAAGAATGTTCAAGGAATAAGAGAGAAGGTGCAGGTAATCAGAATCAGGAAAAGGTGGGTGACATTATTACAGAGCCTAGAGCTGTAAAAACCCAAGCGATCATGCAGATATATGCGAAAGCCTAAGTATAACAGGCAAGTTCCTAGAAAAACACAACTTAGCAAAAATGACAAAAAAAGAAATAGAAAATATGAATAGTCTTCTAGGTTAAATAAATGGAATATTTAATTTGAAACTTTCCAACAAAGAAATTTCCAGACCCATTTGGCTTCACCAGTGGATTCTATTTGACATTTAAGGAAAACTGCTAATCTTATTAAAACTTTCCAGAGATGAGAAAATGCTTTTCAACTTGATTTATGAGGCCAAGAATAACCTTAATACCAAAATAAGGATATTATAAGCAGAGTAAATAATAAGCCAGTCTCGTTTATGTCATAGATACAAAAGTTCTAAGCAAAATATTAGCAAATAGAACCTAGCCATACTTGTATAAAATGCTAATACATCACAGCTGAATTAGATTTATTCAAGGAATACAAGTTTGGTGTAACATTTGAAAATAAAATAATTTTAATTCACTACAATAACTGAATAAAGGAGGAAAGTCACATGATTATTTCAACAGATGCAGAAAAAGCATTTGATAAAATCTGCCATCTATTCATAATAAAAACTCTTGGCAAATAAAAATAGAAGGGGTCAGCCACAGTGGCTCACGCCTGTAATCCCAACACTTTGGGAGGTCGAGGCGGGCAGATCACCTGAGGCCAGGAGTTCAAGGCCATGCTGGCCAACATGGTGAAACTCTGTGTCTACTAAAAATGCAAAAATTAGCTGGGTGTGGTGGCGCATGCCTGTAGTCCCAGCTACTTGGGAGGCTGAGGCATGAGAATCGCTTGAACCTGGGAGGCAGAGGTTATGGTGAGCTGAGATCACTCCACTGCGCTCCAGCCTGGGCAACAGAGCAAGACTTTGTCTCAAAAAAAAAAAAAAAAAAAAGATAAAAAGAAAAATAGAAGGAAAATTCTATAACCTGATAAAGGAAATGTATGAAGCAGCAGCAGCAACAAAAACAACTCCATAGCAAACATAACTTTTTTTAAAATTTATTTTTGAGACAGAGTCTCGCTTTGTTGCCCAGGTTCAAGTGCAGCAGCGCAATCTTGGGTCACTGCAACCTCTGACCCCTGGGTTCAAGCAATTCTGCTGCCTCAGCCTCCCTAGTAGCTGAGATTACAGGCATGTGCTAACACACCTAGCTAGTTTTTGTATTTTTAGTAGAGACAGGGTTTCACCATGTTGGCCAGGCTGGTCTCAAGCTCCTGACCTCAGGTGATCCACCTGCCTCGGCCTCCCAAAGTGCTGGGATTACAGACATGAGCCACCATGCCTGGCCAAACATAAAATTTAGTGGTAAGAATATACGTGCTTTTCTTTTAATGTCTACTATTATGACATCAGCATTATGCTCAAAATCCTGGCCAGTCCAGTAAAAGCAAACATGAAATAAAGCCAGTAAGAACTGAAAGAGAATAAATAAAACTGGACCAGGTGCGGTGGCTCATGCCTGTAATCCCAGCACTTTGGGAGGCCAGGGCGGGAGGACTGCTTGAGCACAGGAGTTCAAGACCAGCCTGGCCAACATAGAGAAATCCTGTTTCTGGGAAAAAAAAAAATCAGGCAAGGCTTGGTCATGGTGTATTCCTGTGGTCGCAGCTACTCAGGAGGCTTGAGCCCAAGAGGTCAAGGCTGCAGTGAGCCATGACTGTGCCACTCCACTCCAGTCTGCATGACAGAGTGAGACCGTCTCAAACAAACAAACAAACAAACAAAACCCAACCCCCCTGTTGTTTTTTTACAAATGATATGATTTTGTTTATTCTACAAATAAATAACCAGAACTAATAAGTGCATTGAGTAAGACTGCATATTTACAAAGTCAGTATTTCCATATATCAGCAACAAATAAGATAATTTCAAAATGATTCTATTTATAGTAGAAAACCAAACACCTGTAATTTATCTAATAAAATATGTATAAGAACTTGACACTGAAAGCTTTAAAAGTTATTAAGAAAAATTGAAGCATAAATGGAAGCATATACCATGTTCATGGATTGGAAGACTCAGCATTGCAAAGTCTTCCCCAAATTGATAGAGAGATTCAAAGTGATCCCTATCAAATTTCTAGCAGAGTTTTTTTTTGTGTGTGTGTGCGTGTATGCAAATGGAAGGCAGATTTTAAGTTTTATGTGAAAATGCAAAGGACTGAGAATTATCAAGACACTCTTGAAGAACAAAGTTGAAATATATACTCTATTGACTATCAAGACTTTATAAAGCTGAAGGAGTGATGGTGGTAGGGGTTATCACTTGGATAGATAAAGAGACCAGTGGGGCAGAAGAGAGTCCAGAAATATACATATGGGCCCACGCATAGACACACAGGAACACCTGATTTATAACACAGAAGGCACCAAGACCAGGGGCTCACGGGGGGCTCTTTTTAATAAATGGTGCTGAATGACTGGAAATCCATAAGAAAGAAACAATTCCTACATCTCACTGTCCATTAAAAAAATCAACTCAAAGTAGATTGTAGACCTAAGCAAACCTGAGGGTAGGCAAAGAGTTCTTTAGCAGAACACAAAGAATACTAACCACGGAGATCTGCACACATTTGCTAAGCCAATAAATTGGACCATTTAATAGCCTCCATTGAAACAAAGAAACCCTTATGAGAGTAAAAAAGCAAGCTGCCCAGTGGGGAGAACATTTGTACACATAAGCTGACCAAGGAGTCACATCTAAAATAGATAACTCCAAGAATCAATCAGAGAAAGATCGCCCGATAGAACAAATGGGCAAGACTCAAACAGACGTTCCACAAAAGGGAATGGCATTGGCCAATTGACAGGAGATGGCGTTTAACCTCATCCGCCCTTGGGGAAAGTCACATTGAACCCAGATGAAACCCCACTACACAGGTGCAGAAATGGCTAAGGTGAGAACGGACACCACCCAGCACGGGCGAGGGTGTGGCACCAGCCGCTGTTGGGGAGCGCACATCCCTGGATAATTCTGGGGAAAGACAGTGCCTGTTACTGTTGAACAGATGTGTGTGCTTCCACCCAGCAATTCCACTCCCACCCACTTGCCTGCCACAGGCACACACAGGCATGGGCATGACAACATCACTCAGAAAAGGCCCAGAGACAGCACAGTGGGACCCGAGTTGTCGCATGTTCTTAGAGTCAGAGGCCACTCAGCAATCTAGAGGCCACGTCAGGGACTGGCCTCCCTCCAGGGAGAAGTCAGGGTCTCTTCTCCAGGGAAGGAGGTGGGCACAGGGGCTAGGCAGGGGCATGTGGGGGCTTCTGGGATGTCGGTGGTCACGTAAGTCTTGATCTGAGGGGTGGTTGTGTGGACGTGTTCACTTTGGGGTGATTCTGAACATCATAAATGCATTGTAAACCAAATGTCCCCAAACCCTGGGCTCCTGGATGCTCCCCTGAACCTGCCGCTGTGATGTCTCCACGGCAACCTCAGGCCATCTGAGCTCTCTCACTTCCATATTTAGTCCTTTTGCAAACCCTGTTGGCTCCACTTCCAAAATCAACCCCAAAGCCACCTCCACCACGGGCACCCCCCTTGGCAGAGCTGCCATCTCTTGCCTGGGCTGCGTGGCAGCCTCTGATTGGCTTCTCTGCCACCTGCCCCGTCCCCTTCACTCACTCTTACTTGTGAACCAGGTCACGTCCTGTCATACCCCCACTCCTCTCGGGCAGAGTCTGAGACTTTCAAGTGGCCCCCGAGGTCGGACACGGCGTCCCCCGCTTTACTTCCTACTCCATCTCTCTCTAGCCCCAGCGCTCATTAGCTGGGAGTCCCTGCCCCAGACTCTTGGGGAACTGCTGTGTGAGCCACACTGGCCCTGGACGGCCATGGCCCTGGGTTCTCTGCAAGGCTTTACCTCTTGTCTGCTGTCCTGGCTGAGCTCATCCTGCCCCCTTTCTGGCTTTCTGACACTTTTTAGAGGTCACTCCGCTTTCCTGTCCCTCTCCCGCACCGGAACCTCGATCGAGATAGGCCTTTGTTTGGGAAGGGGATAAAGCCCAGTGCCAGAGCAGAGCCTGGCCCCACTGCACGTGTTCCGGGTGGCGGGGTGTTGGGGAAGGTGTGTCCCCACAGGCCAGCCCTGGGGACCAGAACCGATCTAGGGACCACCAGCCTTCCAAGGCACTAGGTGCCCTGGGGCGAGGCTCTCCCCAGAGTCTCTCTGTCTTGCCCTTGGCAAGAGCTGTGGCTCCAGACGCTCAGGGACATACTCTGGCTGAGGGGGCAGGGGCTTTGGACCCCCTTCTGCCCTTGCCCTCCCCCCACTGACTTGGGCACCCTTTGCCGAAGCTGCATGCCTGCGCCTCCTGGGGGAGGAGGCCCTGGAGAAGGCCGGCTGCTCCAGCAGGGTGAGAGTTGGCTGAGGGAGTGGGGGACTTGCCCCTTCCCAGGCTGGGCTGCTCCTCTCCAGCCCCCACCTCAAAGCACAGGGCGGTGCCTGGCCTGGGCACTGGGGAGGGGAGCGCCTGAGGGTGTGGCCAGGGGGAACTGCTACCCTCAGGGCAGGCAGGAGTGGGAGGAAGCACCCTGCTAAGGTTCTGAGCGGGACTTGGGGTCTGAGAGCCCTGGGTGGGACCCTGTACCCCCCACACATCAGCAGCCCCCTGAGGCCTCGGTTTCCTGCTCAGAAGACTGGGACCATCACAGCACCGCACAGATGGGTGACTCTGTTCCAGGATGGCACAGTTGGCACTGCTGTCCCGGTGACATTAGTAATCGTGCTGGTGCTGCTCTGCAGCAAGTTTGGGTGATCAGGTACAGGGTCTCCCTGCTCGGGGATGGGGAATGTTTCTGAGCTTAAATGCCAGGCAACGTGCCCTCTCAGAGGGCCGCTTCCACGTCCCCCATGAGTCTCCACCCGGCCAGTGCTGGCCTCCTGTGCGGTGTGGCCTCACCTTCAGGCCAAACTGGCTTTGCAGCTCCTCCAGTCCCATCCGGTGGTACAAGGCGATGACGTCATGTCTCTCCTCCTGGGGAACCGTGGCCTGTGCCGGGGATAGCGGTCACACGGGCGGGTGGCCAGGATGCCCCCTGGGGCTCCTGGCCCACTCCCTGCCTGCTACCGGCCCACCTAGCACCCCCTCACCTTGGCCAGCCACACCGCCTGGGGCTCCCAGCCCACTCCCTGCCCGCTCCCCACCCACCCTGGCCCCCTTACCTTGGCCAGCTGTGTCTCCAGCTCCAGCACCTGCGCCATGTCCTCCTGCACCAGGCAGCTGTCCCTGGGCAGGTTTGCATCCTCCCGCAGCATCGTGGCCACTGACACCATGAACTGCAGGTAGGCTTCCCGCACCTGGGCCAAAGGACGCCGGGCAGAGCTGGGTGGCCTCGGCCACCATGGCCCCCAGGGAGTTCTCTGTGGGGGTGGGGTGGGCGTAGGACATGGGGAAGCCCCTAATGCGTGTCCACCCACCTTGACCAGCAGGCTCTCGGGCACACAGAGTGCCGAGTGGGAGCGTCTCAGACGCGTGACCTGTGCCCGAGCCACTGGACGGGGTACCTAGTCTGCAGGGCTGCTCAGGGCTTAAACTGTGTGGCTGCCTATAAGGGTTTGCACAGGTGGGTGCCGGGGCTGTCGGTGCTGGGGTTGGGGTGCTGGGCTTGGGGTGCCAGGGCTAACTTGGGCCTGCTGGGGCTGTGGGTGCCAGGGTGGTGGGTGACGGGGTGGTGGGTGCCAGGGCTAATTTGGGCCTCCCTACCCAGGTGCTCCCTGGCCTGAGTGTCCGGAGTTGGATCCTGAGGAAGTTTGCTCCTCAGGGAGCTGCCTTCCTCGCGCTGGGCAGGGCTTCCCCAGTGCAGGCCAATGCTCTGGCCAGGCTCAGCCCATAGCTGCCTGGTCTGAACACATGGCCAGACATGGCACTTTTGAGACACTCCAGTCCCTCCTGCTCTGGCGTGGTTCTCTCAGCCCCACTGCTCCACCTTTGGCCACACGGCCCTTCCTCTGGGCTTGGTCATCCTTCAAAGTCTAGTTCATAGCCCACCTCCACCAGGAGGCCCCCTGGATTGTGTCTGGCCCTCTGGGGCATTCATGCCTCATGCCTGTTCATCTCTGCCCTGGTGCTGGATGCCTTGCCCTCCTCACCTGCTCCCTGTCCTTCCCCACCCTTCCCTGCACCCTGGGCTAGCCCTGGGCCTGCCAGCCTCAAGGTCCCCTTGTCCACAGTGGGGGTCCTCATCCCTCCCCTCTCTTGACAGCCCCTTGAGATGGAGCAGGCTCGGGGCCCGGCTGCCTGCGCTCAGATCTCCAGGGGCCCTCCTGGGAATCCGGTGCTGCAGAGCCTGGGTCTGTACTGACGGGAGGGGGATGACAGTTCTGCCCCACGGGGCTGCTGCTGAGCTGAGCTTGTCCCCAGGCCTGGCCCAGATGTTGAGGGAACGTCCCCCAGGATGGTGGCAAGCAATAGGTTGCGTCTGCACCCACCACCCTCAGTGCCAGGCTCAACCTCCACAGGTGCTCACTAACACCAGCTTCGGGGAGGGAAGGTCAGGTGGGCAACGGGAAGGCCAGACCACGCGGTAGGGGGTGATGGGGGGGGTCATCTGGTATTGCGGTGAGGACCCACCCACCTTCCGGTTGCGGCCGCCGTTGAAGTAGTAATCTCGGGAGGGCATGCCCAAGGTGGGCTGGTCTATCTGGAAACACAGAAGGTGTGACCCTGGGCAAGGGGCCCGGGGTCCCCACAGCCTGGCTGAGGCAGGCTGCAGCCGCCTCCCCCCAGGACTGTGCCCCGTGCACACGTGCTCTGCCCAGGAGCTGGTGGTGGAGCTTGTGCCGGACCCGGGAGCCCAGACCCTGCCCTGAGTGATGGTGGGGGCGCTGGGCTGGACTGGAGAGGGTGGCGGGGGTGGGGTGGGGAGGGGTTCAGGCTGCCCCGGGCCTCGCAGCACCTGCCGCTCCCCCAGAGTGGGGCGTGTATTTGTTTCGTGTGTTTCTCTTTGGCCTCCAGCCCGTGGCCAGCAGTGGCTTCCTGAGGTCAGGCCTCCTGCCCCGGTTCCAGCCCCGCTGTTCAGGAGCCCCCAGCCCTCTGACCAGAGCCGGGTTCTACTGTGGCCACCAGCTCGGCCAGGAGGCCCAACAGAAACTCCAGCAGCAGCAGCTCGTTCCCGGGCCCACGGACGTGGACAGGAGCCAGGAGCCCAGGTCCCAGGAGACCCCGGAGCTCCCCGTCGGCCTGGCCCATCCTTCTGCTGTGCTGCGAGAGCCCCCAGCCAGGCTTGGGGACCCTGCCTACCCCTGCCCACCGGCGCGGCTCGTACGTAGATGATGTGCCGGCTGGAGTTCTGGTCGTCATTCCAGATGAAGAGGTCGATGAGGACGCGCCTGTTGAACTGTGAGTTCATCAGCGCCAGCTGCCGCTCCAGCTCCCACTCGAGTCCTGGGGAGGCAGCGCCCCGCACTGGAGACTGGCGGGCCCTGGGGCCCCAGCCCGGCCCCTTGTCGGTGAATCTGGCCTCCGGAGCCAGGAACTAGGGGGTCATAGGGTGGGGAGCTCACCTGTGCGCCTTAGGGGCTGGGGGATCTGGGAGACACTTTCCCTAACAGCCCAGGAGCCACAGGCGGGCCCCCAGGTGACCGGAGGGGGTTGGGCGCAGCATGGGGTTGTCAGGGCTGCCAGCCACGTGAGGTGCCACTCCTGCCCCCGGGGGAATGGAGCACATGCTCAGAGTGGGGAGCCCTGGGGCCAGGGCCTGGCCTGAGCCTGGCTGGGGCCTGAGCGTGGAGCGCTCCTAGGGGCTGAGGAGGGGCACCCCTCTGCAGGGCTGGATGGGACTGGCCACGGGGCACCAACTCCCCAGCATGGAACCTAAACCACCTCCCAGGACCCTGAGGTTGCCCCGGCTGGGTTGGGCCTCTTGGGGCTCCTGAGAGCAGGCAGCTGGGGGTGGGGGTGGGGTCCCCTCCTGGAAGGCCTGGGACCGAAGGAGCCCTGGCCCTGGTCCTCCTTTGTCTGTCTGTGAGGCTGCTGCCAGGCCCGGCCTTACCTACGGTCTCGTTCCACCTGTCCGTCGCCACCGGCCAGCCTCCCACCACCTCCAAGATGTCCAGCAGGGGCTGAGAGCCTCGCTTCTCTATCACACCTGAGAAGGGACACAGTGGTCACTCTCCCAGCCTCCCTGTGGCTCACGTGCCACGACACAGAACTGTGGGGGCGCCGTTGGCCGGCGTCACAGGTCCCCACAGCCCCTGCAGTGCTCCGCGAGAGGCGGCCTCCCAGCCTCTGGGCCTTTACACCTGCACCCTCCCGTCACAGGTCAGCATCTTGGCAGCTCTGCAGCGCAGGAGGCGGAGGCTGAGACTGGACACGGGCGTGAAAGGAGACCTGGGGGCTGAGAAAAGCACATGAGCCCCGGGGGACAAAGAGGATGATGGGAGGCAGCCCCTGGGGCCTGGGAGCCGGCCAGCAGGCGAGGAGCCTGGGAGAGGAGAGGAGGCTCTGGGCGCAGGCCAAGCCTCGGCGAGGACTCAGGCAGTGGTGGGTGGGCTGGGAGGGGGCGCGGGGTAGGCAGGGGAGCCCTGGGGCCTGTGTGTGTCCTGTGTCTCGGCTCAGCATGGTGGGGCCCCGACAAGCAGGGCTCCTGCAGTCGAAGATTAGGTAAAGGTGGGGATGCGGAGAGAGTCACTGTGGGAATAAGTGAAGACCACCCACAGGGCAAAGTGAAGGCTTCAGTGCTGGCACAGCATGGCAGGTGCCCCGTCAGGTCAAAGGCCTGCAGGGAGCAGCAGGGCTTCCTAGTGGAAGAGGGGAGGCCCGAGTGGGCCGAGTGGGGGCTGCTGGCCTGGGGAGGCTGTGGCGGGCTCACTAGAGACCGGCCTCCTCTGGGCTTGGCTAGGGTCCTACGCTGGAGGCAGGGACAGACATTCCAGGGGAGGCTGCCGGTGATGAGGCAGGCCCCGGCTGTTTGGGGCCGGATGCCGTGGGGAGCGCCGTCTGACCTCCTGGGCTGCCCACTGGGGATAAAGGGCTGGGTTCCGGGCTGGGCTGCCGGTCCTGAGTTGCGTTCCAGTTTTCCACATGGTCTGGCCCCTGCCCTTTGTATATTCAGCCTCTCAGGCCAAAAATTAAGTAAAGGCGAGGACACAGGAAGTCGTCTCCAGCTGGGGGTATTGCCCAGAATGGGGGCCCGGCCTTCTGTTTCCACGGGGAGGAGATAAGCCCAGTGCACCCAAGCAGGGGTCTCACAGAGACGCCCCCTAAAGCCAGGGTCCCAGCGAGTTCCACAGTCAGGCGGAGGCTCCACGAGACCCCCTGGGCAAAACAGCCAGCTCTGAACCCTGGTGCTCAGCGGGGGAGCTGTCTCTACAGCAGCCACAACCACAGGTTGGGCCTGCAGACCCCCAAGTGGAGGAGTTAAACGGTGCTGGGCCGGGGGTGCTCCAAGCACGTGAATTCCTTTAATGGGAACTGAAACACGGATAATCTGCCCCCCACACCACACACACACATCCACATACATCCACATGCACACACACGCACATATGACACACATACAGCACACACACAACATGTATACACACATAACACATATACACACACATACACACATATACACACATACACATACACACATATGTACACAAGTACACACAGCACACATATATACAGTACACACATATACACATAACACACATACATGCAAACACAACATACATATATGCACACACGACACACCCATAGAATACACACATATACACATACATGCATGTGCACATAATACACATATACACTATACACAATACACATGTGACATGCACGTAACACACGTGCACACAATGCACACACATATGTACACACTGCATGCATATACATATACACATATACATAACAATACACATACATGCATACACAACACATGTACCCACATGTACACATGCACAAACCACATGTAACATATA
Organism: Pan paniscus; assembly: GCF_029289425.2. NCBI lineage: Eukaryota > Metazoa > Chordata > Mammalia > Primates > Hominidae > Pan > Pan paniscus. Next base: position 225,638,536 of record NC_073249.2, on the reverse strand, counting down.
GATACATGCATGCACACATATACATATATACACATACGCATATACACATATACATACACAATATACATACATATACACACAACACACATATGCACATAAATGTATAATATGCATGCATGTATATACACATACTCATATACATATAATACACACACACACACACACACACACAGTCTTCCTGCAGCCTGGAACGTGTGGCCTGTGCTGGGGTTGGGGTGTGAGTGAGGCCGCAGGGCAGCTGGCATTACTGCGAGCCTGGACCCTGTGGCTGGGAGCGGGACACAGCACATAGACCCTCTGGCATGAGTCCTAAAGGCACCCACTCCTACCCTAGGGGCAGCCATGGGGTCCTGGGGCTGCGCTAGGCCCTGGCAGGGGCAGCCCGCCCCCGTCCCCTGCCTCGGCCCCTTCCTGACAGCCCCCACTCACTCTGGTTCATGCAGGAGCGGTACAGCGTCCTGGCCTTCTCCACAGCCGGCCGGGCCTTGGCAGTCGAATTCTCCAGCACCGCTGTGGGCACAGGAAAAGGTTGGACAGAGGCCTGACGAGGCTGCAGGGGCCAGGTCACAGGTCTCTACACCCCCTGCAGTGCTCGGCGAGAGGCGGCCCCCCAGCTGCTGGGTCTTTATTCCCTCTCCTCTGCGCCCACCGGACCAAGGAGGAAGCACAAACAGGGGCGAGACACAGCCAGGACCAACTCCTGGCCCGGTGCTGTCCTGTTCGGCGTCACCCCACTGCGCCCCCGGCCGTGCTCTGCCACCTTTGAGGATGATCTCTAGCTCGTCGCGGAGGGCGTCAAAGATGCTGTATCTTGAGTTGGTCTCGGGGATCACGTGGCGCCGCAGCCAGCCTCCGCATGCAAACTGGTAGAAGTCGTCACACGGTTCCGTGGTCGGGTCCATGTTCTGGAGGATCCTGGCGGCTGCTCGTCCCCATGGTGTGGAGCAGGGAGAGGGGAGACAGAGAGAGTTGTGGACAGCCCAGAAGCCTGTCTCCCGGTCCAAGACACAGCCTGGTCCCTCGGGAAGGGGCTGCTGTCCATCCAGTCGCAGCTGTGTGCCCAGGGAGGGTTAACCACCCTCTCTGAGCTGCAGAGAGGGAATCCCCCGACCTGGATTCAGTGCTAGGGTTTTCACTCATTTATTTTTAGAGACAGGGTCTCACTCTGTTGCCCAGGCTGGAGTGCAGTGGTGTGATCACAGCTTACTTGAACTCCTGGGCTTAAGCAATCCTCCCACTTCAGCCTCCTGAGTAGCTGGGATCACAGATGTGTGTCACCTCTCCCGAATGCCTTTTTAAAAAATTTATTTTAGAACAGGGTCTCGCTGTGTTGCCCAGGCTGGTCTGGAACTCCTGGGCTCAAGTGGTCCACCTCGGCCTCCAGAGTTGCTGGGAATTCAGGCATGAGTTGGCTGGGTTTTCACTTATTACCCACATGATCTTGAACCCCAAACCCTCCGAGACTCATTTCCTTGTCTGTGAATCCAGGAACACCAGCGGTCTGACTTGCAGGCTGAGGCGATGGCTGAGATGGTGCCAGCTCACAGGAGGTGCTCAGCTGGTGACCCTGCCCTGTAAGCCGGGCCCAGCTCCTGGCTGTCCGCCAGGGCCTTTCTGTTCTGACTCTGCCCCCTGCCCCCTCACTCATCAGTGTGCTTGGTCCCCAGAGGGAGGGACGACTCTTACCACCATGGGGGTTTGTATTCTGCTAGAGGGGTTGGCTTTGCCCCAGGAACCCCGAATGTGCACAGGACAGGGGAGACCCAGGCTTCCCACTGAACGCTTTCAACTGGGGTAGCTGGGCTGCACCCCCCGACCAAGAACCGTCCCTCAAATTCTGTCCGACATGGTCTTGGCCACTCCACCTCTGGGGCTGGGGACCTCACGGAAGGCGTGTCCACAGGCCCCCCAGCCCCCAGCACGGGCAGAAAAGCCACAGTCCAGAGCTTCTCCACTATTGGCGCTTTCACAGCATGTTAACAGTTTTTGTCATCTGCAAATAGCGGTACCTGACCCCCAATTTTAAGACAAATGCCTGGGAGAAAATTTGAAGTAAGAAAGTGGCTATTCATTGAACCTTTCTTTCTATAAATGTGGACAAAAGCCGCTGGGGTTCTTGGGACGGGATGCTGTTGCTGCAGGGCCTGGCTGCTGGAGGCTGGGGACTGGGGGCCCAGCGGGTGCCAGATGCCAGAAACACCAGCTCCGCCCGCTCCACAGCGAGTCCGAGTCCGGCCCACCCGGCTCCACCGCCCGCCGTGTCTTGGAGTTGCTTCCCTGGGCCTTGGGCGGGGCCTGCGTCAGTGTCAGCCGGGAGCCCCCAGCCCTTGGGCAGGCTGTGGACGGCAAGGGGGCGGGGCTTACCTGCCATCACGCAGCCAGGGGTGGTGCAGACCTCGCTCACCTCTTGGGCCTCTGGGATCCCTGCGGGCAAGGAGCAGCCTGAGCACCTGGAGCCACGGAGAGGGTGGGGCAGGACTGGAGTGGGTGTGGGCGGGGCAAGTTCTGGTGGGTGTGGCATGGGGATGGGCATAGACTGGGGTGGGCGGGGCAAGTCAGGGTGGGTGGAGCATGGGCTGAAGCCAGTAGGGCAAGGCCAGGGTAACCAAAGCATAGGCTGGTGGGGGTGGGGTGTGGCCCTCCACCCCATCTTCCATCCCCATGGGTGGTCCAGCCTGACAGCCCAAGTCCTCCCCAGGTGGCCCAGGCCTGAGGCCTTCAGTGATAGTGAGCTTTGTTCTTTGTTCTTGACCCCTGCAGGGACCTGGGAGCCCCTTTACACCCTCTGCCTCCATGTACTCCCACAGCTGCCCCAGGCCCCAAGGGCTGAAGCTGGCCATTCTGCCCTCCTGCCTTCTGCCCAGCTCACTCTCACCTGCTGCCAGGGCCAGCTCCTCCAGGCAGCCTGCCTTGCTGCCCCTCTCTGCATGCCCTGCCCTGGCCTGCCCCACCCCTGTGCCAGCTGGTGGAATTGAATGTGCCGAGGCCACGCAGGAGCAGGTGTGGAGTGTCCACAGTGCCAGTAAGCCTCCTGCGTCCAGCAGGTGCACCCAGCTGGGGTCCCTGCCACTGTCCTCTCCCCATGGCCCTCCTCCGGCACATGAGGGTTGGGCAGAACCCAGCCCCTGCCCCTCCACGGAGTCCCCCCACCTTGGGAAGCCGGCGCCCACCTGCCTGGGGCTGTTTTGGAAGGGAAGGCAAAGGCTACCTCGGGGTTTTCGTTTTACAAAGGTCCTCTCCTCCTGTAAGAAGCACAGCCGGCTAGCAAGGCGTGGCAGCTGCTTCCCTGGGGAGAAACACAGCGCTCAGCTGCGGCCTCCTGCCTGCAGCTCCCTGGGGTGCTGGGGGCCTCCCTGGGTCAGCACGCCATCTTCCCACAGTGCTGGGTGCTGCAGCCCTACCCCTGTAGTGAGGGCTGGTCCCCAGGGCAGCGAGACAGGAGATCCACAGAGTTCATTGCAGGGGCCGGCTTCAATCTGTCTCCTGCTGGGCTTGAATAGGGGGCGGTTTGCCCTGCCTTGCCAGCCCCACCCTTTAATTCTCCCTCCACCCACCCCAAGGTCCCCGATGTGCCAGGGCCTAGAGGGGTCCTGAGGTGAGACCTTTCTCTTCCTGACAGCCTCCTCTACCTCAGGATCTTCCTGACCCTGACAAGGCCCACACAAGGTGGCACGCTCCTGGAGTCCCACAGGGCAGGCTCTTTAGAGGGACAGGGCCTTTTCAGAGAGGGTGGCTTCCCACTAATGACCCTTGTCCCTAGCCCCTCCACCCTCACTGTCTGCTGAAGGTGCCAAGCCACCCTCCCTCCATCTCTCTACTGCCTGCTGGGAGGGGCCTGCCTGGTCAGCATCGGGGGCTCCTGGGATGGCTGTCAACTGCCTGGAGAGATGTGTGGGAGAGGAGGGTGGGATGGAGAGAAGAGGGGACCCCAGGTCCAGAGAGGTGACAAGCCAGGCCTGGCTACCCTCAGACCTGGCTTGTGGCCGAATTTCCCCAGCAGTGAGGCACACAGAGGATGAATGGAAGGAGGGAACAGGGCTCGTTCAGGTCAGGGCTGTTGGCAGGCCTGGAACCTGGCCTAGCCCTGGGCAGAGACTGCAGAGAGGGTGCTAGAAGCCACAAAAATATCAGCTCCTTGGGGGCCTGGCCATTCAAAAAGCCATTAGTCCAACACTGGATGATGACTGTGAGCCAGGCCAGATGCTGGAGTTCAGATGTGAGCCTAACAGGGCCCAGCCCTCAAGGAGCCCCCTGCCCGGTGGAAACAGGGAGAAAGTGCCGCATGCTGCATATACCGAGGTAAAGTGCTGAAGGGCAAGGCTGAGCTTCAGAGCAAAGGAATCCCCCAGGCCAGCAACGGAAAGGAGGTGGTGAGCGCGAGCGGAAGGCATGGCTGCCCTGTGGTGTTTGCCAATTGCAGTAACCCAGAGCCTATGGACCAGAGACTGGACTGTGGACTCCAGAGGGCCTCACCTCAGCAAAAGAGTGGATTCGAGGGACATCACCTCTGACCAAAGTGGTGACAAGGAGGTCAAGGGCTTTCTGCTTCTGATTAGGATGCAGAAAGTTGAAATTGACTGTGGCCCCCACCCTAGCCAGGAGAGCAAGCTGGAGAAGCTACAGCATGGGCACTTTTAGAAACCCACGAGAGCTGAGGACATAGAGAAACCAGCATGAGTCAAATTCCAGGGAGGAATGAGGCCTTCCCAGGAGAGGAGAGGCCTGTGGCTGCATTGCCTTTGGAGTCAAAGCATGAGGAGGGGCACATGCACCTGGCAAGGCCATTCAAGCATGGCGGCATACGTCTGTAGTTCCAGCTACTTGGGAGGCTGAGGTGGGAGGACTGCTTGAGCCCAGGAGGTTGAGGCTGCAGTGAGCTGAAATTGCACCACTGCACTCCAGCCTGGGAGACAGAGTGAGACCCTGTCTCAAAAAAAACAAAAACAAAAACAAAAAACCAAAAAACTATGAGCTACATACTGTCTGATTCCAATTATGTGACATTCTGGAAAAACAAAACTTTAGAGACGAGAGATGTTAAATAGTAGTTGCCAGGAGTTTGGGAAAATGGATGTTGAAGAGGTTGAATAGGTGAAGAACAAGGGAGTTTTGGGGACAAAAAATGACAAATAGTGAATGCATTTGGCAGGGCAACTATTCTGTACGATACTGTGGTGGTGAATGGTGAACCCATTTGTCAAAACCCACAGAATGTTATAGCACAAAGAGTAAACCTTATTGTATGCAAAGTTAAAAAATTATTTAGACTGTCAGGGGAATCCCAGGATGAAACACAGAATGAGACTCAAGACAAATGTATAAAATAATCTCACTGAAATGGATAGGGGAATAAAGTGTTGACCTAAGTAACTTTAGAAATGAGTAGAGTCTATGAGACTAAAGCAAAGGAAGCTGTACATAAGCGCTGTACTCTAGTTGATAAAGTTGTCCTTCATGGGATCCCAGCTGAATTCTGAAACCACTGCACATGTACATTGGAATGGAAAAAGTAAGTGGATAGCAGGTGGCTGGGCTTATTGCTGCTGCAGTGAGAAGTTACAGACAAGGAAAGGAGGAAGTCAGAATGGTCCATGTGGTGGTGGAGTAGAGTTGGAGACAACAGTGTGAACTCATTTTTAGCTTAATATAGATGCAGATGGTTGCATATATAAATATTTATAGATATGAGTATCTAGATGGGTTCATATATACGTACATATTCCTTTGCTCTGCCAGGTGAGCTAGACTAGAAGCAACACCAACCGAGGCGTAGCAATAAGCAAAGAATAGGACCCAGCTCTTGGTTTCTGTTTGTTTTTCAGACACCACATTATCCTAGAAGCTGTTGGTTTTTGATACCATTATCCGATAAAAGAAGCCAGGGCTCCTTAGAAAAATGGTTGATTATACAACTGGGGTAGGAAACATACGAGATGAGCTTGGAGCATGTTGAAATGTCAAAAAGTAAAAAAGTGCTTTCCCCCAAAAAACTCACCCCAAATTCACGATAATGGGGATACATCAGAGGGTCATAGAAGCAACTGACAACTCCCAATGGCCAGAGTTAGAACAATTTGAGCAATGCAATATAGCAGTGGATTATAATGCAAAGTGTAAAATAAATATCTACAAATCATTGAGTAAATAAATAAATGAGGGAGAATAGATGAATCGCTCATACAGAAGAATGCCAAATACTTTAGGTAGATACTCTGCCTCTAAGGATGTGGAGCATAACTCCCCACTCCTCAGGTGTGAGCTGCACACAGTGGCTTCCTTTCAAAGACTGCACTATGAAAAAGAAGGGAAAAAAATAACTTGCAGTGCAGAAACCAGACACTACCTCCAGCCAGGCAATTAAGGTTAACATCAACAGTGATAAGTCCAGTCATTGAAAGTGTGCACCTGTGACTTGCGGCCTTCCTCTTCAACACATGTTACCCCAGTCTAATCATGAGAAAACCATTAGGCTAATTCCAACTGAGGGTCATTCCACCTGATCAGTAATCCTCAAGACTGTCAAGATCATAAAAAACAAAAACACAAACAAGAAAACAATGAAAGTCTGAGAAACTGTCACAGCCAAGAGGAGCCTGAGAAGACGTGGTATTCTGGATATGACCCTGGGACGGTAAGAGGACATGAGGGAAAACGGGGAAATGTGAATTGAGTGTGAACTTTAGTTAATAGTAATATTATCACTATTGGTTCACTACTTGTGGCAAATGTATCAGGCTAATGCAAGATGTTCATAATAGGGGAGACTGCGGGTGGGGTATATAGGGATTTCTGTACTATTTTGCAATGCTTCTGTAAATCTAAAATTGTTCTAAATTTTTGAAATATTACGGAAGGAAACCTGAACAGAAGATCTCAGACCTGTAGGACAATGTTAAATGGCTTAACATATATGTAACTAGAGACTCAGAGAGCAATCTTTGAAGAGATACTGACCAATAAATATTTAAAGTTGGTAAAAGATATAAATCTACCCCAAGAAGGGCAGTGTATCCCAAGCTGGGCAAATACAAAGAAAACCATCCAGCAGCATCATAGTCAAACTGTGGAGGACTAAAGATAAAGAGAAATTCAGGATTAAGAATTTCAAGACATACTTAAAAGCAGTCAGTGGGGCTGGGCATGGTGGCTCATGCCTGAATCCCAGCACTTTGGGAGGCTGAGGTAGGTGGATTGCTTGAGTCCAGGAGTTGAGACCAGCCTGGGCAACATGGAGAAACCTTACCTCTATAAAAAAATTACAAAACAAAAATTAGCTGGGCATGATGGTGGACACCTGTGGTTGCAGCTATTTGGGAGGCTGAGGTGGGAAGATCGCTTGAGTCTGGGAGGGGGGATGTTCCAGTAAGCTGTGATTATGCCACTGCACTCCAGCCTGGGCAACAGAGTGAGACCCTAGCTCAAAAAAAAAAAAAAAAAAAAAGCAGACAAAAAAAGACACATTATATTGAGGGGAACAACAGTAAGAATGACAGTGACCTCTCACCAGAAAGAATGAAGGCCAGAAGATGATGGAATGAGCTCTTTAAGTCCTTGAAAAAAACAATAATACATTATCAGCTTATAATTCTATACCCAGCAAAAACATATTTCAAAAGTGAAAGTGAAATAAAGACATTTTAGACCAAAGCTGAGAACATGTGTCTCTACCGGATGTGCCCCACAACAAATGCTAAAAGGTCTTCACTCAGAAGGGACACGAAACCAGTGGGAAGACCAGATTGGTGGGCAGGAATGATGAGCCTGAGAAAGGGTAAAGAGGGAGCAAAGTGTGACGGGAGACCTGGACCCAAACAGTGCCTCTGATTCATTTGTTTCCCATCTAGTCAGATGTATCCAGAACAAATTAGGACAACTGAAGAGGCGAGTTCATGCCTCCTTCATGCCTGCATCCTGCCTCTACAGCTCCCATGGCATTCCCAACATAGGATTTCCTGTAGCCTTGTTGATGGGGGAAACCCCCAAGGAAATTCACCAGATGCTGCAGATCAAGGGCTGCCTGAGGATGTAGTGAGCTCCTGAGCAGCACTTTCAAAACGGAATTAGATGAGCTAGGCATGTTTTTTCCGTGTCATCCCTTAACTTACAGTGCCTCATTTAATCATCACAAGGAAGCTGGATCACTTGAGGCCAGGATCACTTCAAGACCAGCCTGGCCAACATGGCAAAACCCCGTCTCTACTAAAAATTAAAAAATTAGTCAGGCGTGGTGGTGCATGCCTGTAATCCCATCTACTCAAGAGGCTGAGGTGGGAGAATTACTTGAACACCGTGGGTGGAGGTTGCAGTGAGCTGAGATTGCACCACTGCACTCCAGCCTGGGCGACAGAGCGAGATTCTATCTCAAAAAAAAAAAAAAAAAAAAAAAAAAAAAAGAAGCTTGTGAGGTTCCTCATCTCTACTTTTCTTGGGAAAACTGTTGGGGAGGCAAGATCACACACCCAAGGTCACTTTCCTTGGGGGAGTGGCAGGGCATGGACCTCCAGACCCCATACTGGCATTCGACAGCTCTGTTCTTCTAAGAGAAAAAGCAAAAACAGTGAGACCCTTTTGACACAATGGCTGAAAAGAAACAAAATCTTACCCTAATGCTAAAATATGATCACAGGAAACACAGTCAACGATCTCTCCAAAAGGAGATTTTTCTTTTTCATAATTCCAAAAAGGGCAGCTTTCCTGAATACTCAGTTGACACAAGATCTTCTCTTTGTTCTTTTATATTTGCTTGAATAACTTCTGTAATATGCCAATCATTTTGACATAGGCTTTCTACATTTTAAAAACTATTTTTGACATTTCCTCTGAAGGTTTTGTTTTCCTAAAGTTTTCCAAATGCCTTGATTTGAATAAGACCTCTCTGCCACGGTTTGGATGTGGTTTATTTTTCCCTACCAAGTTCTCATGTTGAAATGTGATACCCAATGTTGGGGGTGGGGCCTGGTGGGAGGTGTTTGGATTGTGGACCTGATTCTTCATGAATGGCTTGGTGCCCCTGAGTGGCTTGAAAAGAGCCTGGCACCTCTTCTCTCTCTTTCTCTCTCTTTCTCTTGCCGTATGACCTGCATGCACAGGCTCCCCTTTACCTTCCACCATGAATGGAACAGCCTGAAGTAGATGGGGAGCCATGCTTCCTGTGCAGCCTGCAGAATCATGAGCCAAATCCACCTCTTTTCTCTGTAAGTTACTCAGTCTCAGGTATTCCTTTAGAGCAACACAAATGGACTAAAACAATCTTGATGTAAATAATTTACATTTTTTTCTTTTCCCTCTCTTCTCCATCCCTCTTTCAGAAGAAACAAAGGCACAAAGAACTTCACAGAGTGGAGAAAGAAACGCCCTCCCTGGAGGATGTGTAATCACAGACGGCTTGTCATGCCATTGCCGAGTTTACAGAAATGTGTGGCCAAGGAAACCTCTCGCCGAGAAGCCAATTTAAAGAAACTCCAGGCTGGTAGTGTCCTAAGGTGCCTGATGAAAACAAATACATATTCTCCAGAGGGAACATTTCTCAGCCCAATAACACAGGATCCCCATAGATAAAGCCAATTTGAATATGTATTTACATTTTTTAAAAAGAAAATCTTACATTAATGAGAGACAACAAACAGCAAAACCAGAACCCCAAAGATTGCCAATTAGGAATGATCTGATCCAGAACATATGGAAGCTGGCACCACTGGCCCTGGATCTGAGTCTTCTCTGCATCCGTGCCTTGGCCATGGGACTCCATAGTTGCTCCCACAAAAGGGACAAATTTTTTTTTTCTTATATCTCTTGACTGTGGGTGGCCCGAGTGACTTGCTTTGGCCAACAGAATGAGGTGGGAATGACAGGGTTCCAGTTCTGAGCCTGGGCCCTAAGAGGGCTTTCATGTTTTCACCTGTCCTTTTGGATTTCTTTCACTGCCAGGAGAGGGATCTGTGCAGGAATGCTTGCCGGGCTCTGGTAGGAGGATGAAAGTTACGTGGACAGAGCACCCCAGCTGAGCCCACCCTAGGTCAGATGACCCCAGGCAAACAGTGGAGGTGCCTCACAATAAATCATTGTTTTATGCCAGTGAGTGTTGGGCTGGGTTTTAAGACCCCAATTGCTAAAATAAAATAACATAAGTATGTTTGAAATGCTTCAAAAAGAATCAAAACTAGGCCAGGTGTGGTGGCTCATGCCTGTAATCCTAGCACTTTGGGAGGCCAAGGTGGGCAGATCACTTGAGGTCAGGAGTTTGAGACCAGCCTGGCCAACATGGTGAAACCCCGTCTCTACTAAAATTACAAAAATTAGCCAGGCATGGTGGTGGACACCTGTAATCCCAGCTTCTCAGGAGGCTGAGGCATGAGAATCACTTGAATCCAGGAGGCAGAGGTTGCATGGATCCGAGATCGCGCCACTGCATTCCAGCCTGGGCGACAGAGTGAGACTCTATCAAAAAAAAAAAAAAAAAATCAAAAGCAAGAACAAGGAACAATAAAAAATCAATTTGAAAAAGGATCCATTGTAAATTCTAGAAATAAAACCACATAGTTGTTGAGATTTAAAAAACAAAAACAACTACAAACCCAAAAGGCTGAGTTAAGCAACAGACATAACAGAACAGAAGATTTAGTGAAATGAAGTGTAGTTCTAAAGAACTGACCCAGAATGCAGGAGAAAGTCAACAAGATGGAAAATATGAAAGAAAAGCTGAAAGACATGGAGGACAGTGGGAAAAACGGAGCAGATACGCAGTGGAAAATGGAAAAGGAGAGAAAAGGGATATTGTGGGAGGTACACCATCCAGGAAGATAACGGGTACAATTTTCCAACATTAATATATGTTATCAGTGCTCAGCTTCAGGAATCACAACAAATCCACAGCAGAATAAATACAAATAATTTCACAGCTAAACAACTCATGACAACAATTCAGAATACCCAAGACAAAGAGAACATAGCTCAAGGAGAAAAGATTGTTCACCCAATAGAGGAGCGGCAGTTAGGCTGACTGCACTTTTCTCTGAAGCCACGTCTGAACAGCAGCAAGGGGAGTCAGAAGACATGAGAGCTAAACCTTCAAGATATTGAGAGAAAATAACAGCTCAGACTCATTTAACCAATTAAATGATCACTGAAGGACGAGCGCTAAATAAAGTAATTTTCACATAGACAAGAGATAAGAGTTTAATGCTGATAGATTATTTTCAAGCAGGGCTCCCCAAACTTGTCTGATCACAAGCAAGGTCTCAAATGCGTGTGGGATTCAGAGGTCTTACCCTACAAGATTCCCGGGTTTCACTGTTTGGGGCTTGTTATGGACTGACTTCGTGGTTTGAAGCCCTAACCCCTAATGTGACTATTTGGAGATAGGGCCTGTGAGGAGGTTTAAAATCAGCTCAATGGGCAGGGCTGGCGGGGGGCATAACCCGGTAAGGCTGGTGCCCTCATAAGAGGGGGAAGAAATGACAGAGCTCACTGTCTCTTTCCACCACATGAGGACACAGCAAGAAGGTGGCCATTTGGTAGACCAGCTTATTGAAGTGGGAAAACATTTTTAAACAATAAAATAATGAAAAAAAAAAAAAAAGCATGGGCCTTGTGGGAAGAAAGCATGAACCAAAAATAAACTAAATTTTCCAGGTGACTGATGGACCCTCCCTTCAGCCAAGGGCATTCCAAAGTTAACCTGAAAAACGAGTTCAGGCCATGATGGGAAGTGGGGGTTGGACATGCCCCATTATACCCTCTTCCCATTGGAATTCAGGCACAGCTGACCAGCATTCACCTTAAAACAGAGACATGCCAGGCGTGATGGCTCACACCTATAATCCTAGCACTTTGGGAGGCTGAGGCAGGAGGACTGCTCGAGCCCAGGAGTTTGAGACCAGCCTGGGCAACACAGAGAGACTCATCTTTACAAAAAATAGAAAAACCTAGCCAGGTGTGGTGGCATGTGCCTGTGGTCCCAGCTACTTGGGAGGCTGAGGTGGGAGGATCACTTGAGCCCAGGAGGTTGAGGCTGCAGTGAGCTGTGATTGCACCACTGCCCTCCAGCCTGAGTGACAGAGTGAGACCCTGTCTCAAAAACAAACAAACAAAACCAGAGACCTTAAGACTGAGAGAACAGACTAAGTCTAATAAGAACTACAATCTATTTTCTCCAAAGCCTGCTACCTGGAGGCTTCACCTATATAATAAGGACCTTGGTCTCCACAACCCCTTATTTTAACCCAGACATTCCCTTCTATTGGTTCCAAGTCTTTAGATAAACTCTTCCAGCCAACTGCTATCAGAAAACCTTTGAATCTACCTGTGATGTGGAAGCCCATACTTGGAGTTGTCCCACCTTTCTGGACTGAACCAATGCACATTTTTTTTTGTTTTGGAGATGGAGTTTCATCCATCATCATGCAATGGCACGATCTCAGCTCACTGCAACCTCCGCCTCTCAGGTTCAAGTGATTCTCCTGCCTCAGCCTCCCGAGTAGCTGGGATTACAGGCATCCGCCATCACGCCTGGCTAATTTTGTATTTTAAGTAGAGATGGGGTTTCTCACGTTGGTCAGGCTGATCTCGAGCTCCCGACTTCAGGTGATCCGCCTGCCTTGGCCTCCCGAAGTGCTGGGATTACAGGTGTGAGCCACTGTGCCCAGCCATATCTTACATGTATTGATTGATGTCTTATGTTTCCCGAAAATGTGTAAATCCAGACTGCAGCCTAACCACCTAGGGCACACATCCTCAGGACCTCCTGGGGCTGTGTCACGGGCCATTGGTCACTCGTATTTGGCTCCGAATAAATCTCTGCAAATGTTTTACAGAGTTTGACTCTTGTCATTGACAAGAGGGTCTGATTCAGTTGGCATCTAGATCTTGGACTTCACAGCCTCCAGAACTAGGAGAAAATATGTTTCTGTTTTTAAGCCACCTGAGCATTTTGTGACTGTAGCCCAGGCAAACTGAGGGAGGGCCCAACGTCTGGATTTGTAACAATTTCCCCAGGTGATTCCAATTATCAAGCAAGTTTGGTCAACACTGTTTTAAACCAGTGCTTCCCTAACGTGAATGTGCTGATGAATCACCTGGGGGTCTTGCTGAAATACCAACACTGGTCCTGCAGCCTTGGTTGGACCTTGAGTTTCTGAATTTCTAACAGGCTCCCAGGCAATGGCTGACACCACTGGTCTGTGGGCCACACTTTGAGTAGGAGACTCTGAAGTATGTATTTCAGAAAGAAGAAAAATTATTTAATAAGAACTGCCCAAGATGTAAGAAGAAAGATGAATAATGGAATTCATGAAGATAGGGGAAGATCTGAGTTAACATTGACCATATTAAATAGTAATGTTGCTGATCTGTGGTAGATAAAAAGTAAGATAGAAACCAAATTCTTGGCCGGGCGCGGTGGCTCACGTCTGCAATCTCAGCACTTTGGGAAGCCAAGGCGGGTGGATCACCTGAGGTCAGGAGTTTGAGACCAGCCTGGCCAACATGGCAAAATCCCATCTCTACTAAAAATACAAAAATTATTTGGGCGTGGTGGTGGTCACCAGTAATCCCAGCTACTTGGGAGGCTGAGGCAGGAGAATCGCTTGAATCTGGGGGCGAAGGTTGCAGTGAGCCAAAATAGTGTCACTTCGCTCCAGCCTGGGTGAAAGAGTGAAACTCTGTCTCAAAAAAAAAAAAAAGGCCAGGCACGGTGGCTCACACCTGTAATCCCAGCACTTTGGGAGGCCAAGGTCAAGAGATCAAGACCATCCTGGCCAACATGGTGAAACCCCATCTCTACTAAAAATACAAAAAATTAGCTGGGCGTGATGGCACGCACCTGTAGTCCCAGCTACTCAGGAGGCTGAGGCAGGAGACTCGCTTGAACCCAGGAGGCAGAAGTTGCAGTGAGCCGAGATCGCGCCACTGCACTCCAGCCTGGCAACAGAGTGACTCCGTCTAAAAAAAAAAAAACCAAGTTCTTAACGGCAATAACATGTGAACAGGGTGGGTAGTGGTGCGAAGAGTTAAACTGTTCTAAATGCTTGTATTGTTTGGAAGAAATAATAGAGATATTGATTACTTTAATATTTAAGTTAAATAAGCATGAAAATTTAAGGTAGAGAAGTTCTGCTTTTTGCCGAGGACATCAAAAGTTGCAACTGAATATCATTTCCTTCCGTACAAGAAAAAGCCAAAGAATCTACAAAAAGCACAACTTTTTGGAGCCCATCCAAGACCTGAGGTCAAAGACAATCAGGTAAACAATTTCCGAGTGACAAGGCCCTCCAAGGAAAGGCCGGATATGTAAATTATTTCACTTTGGTCAAGACCTGAGAGTAAGAGATGTTCCAAGTGGGTCAGAAGAAATCAGCTAAAATTTTTCACACATTCTTACAGGCCCAGTGTGGGCTGCTACATGAGTTTGGAGTAGCCGGGAGCCCCCATCACGAAGAGGTTTTCACTCACTCCATGTTCTGTCCACGGCCTTTCCCAGATGCCGATGAGAAAGGCTGGGGCAGGTCTCAGAAGGCTGGAGAGAGCCTCCCTTGGTGGCCCAGGGATGGAGGCAGGGACCTGCTTTGGCTGAGACATGAAACTATACTCGTCTGGCAGGCAGCAAAAGCTTTAAACCACTGAGGCAGGTGGAACCCCTTTCACGCCCAGGAACCAGGCAAATCCCCTGTTCTGTAGGAGGGTCAGGAGTAAAAATCCTCAGCCCATGGAAGGGCAGGAGATCCTTGTGGGCCCAGCATCCTAGACTGACATCAAGCAGTGGTCTCCTGCCTCTAGAGGAGGGGTGGGCAACTCAGGCACAGGGCAAAGCTTGGTTGACATGGGGATGGGGTAGGGATGCCAAGAGGTGCATCCCCAGCCCCAGGTATACTAGGCCTGCCTAAGCCTGAGACTGGGCCACGACACCAGAGAGCCCCCACCTCCAGCCCGAGCCTAGTACTGACCAGCAACAGCAACTCACCACTCACAGAAGGACCAGGGCATGGGGAGGATGCCCTCTGTGTCATAGGCATCCAGACTGCTGAAGGCCAAGGCTGGAGCAGGCAAGAGGAGAGAACCGTCTGGTCCCCGGGCTTACTTCTCTAAGCTCAGGGAACAGGAGCTCATTGCTGGAGAAACGTGAGTCTGAGGTGCACTGTGGGTAACAACAGCAGTAGAACCCCCAGCCAGCTAACTCCTAACCAGAGGAATTCAATCCCTCACACTCACGCACTGACGGAAGAGGAGGTAGTACCTAAGTCTGTATATTAGGAAACCGTCCTGCATATACCATTTCAAAAAGACTCATATACCAAATGGTGCAATGTATTATTATGTAAAAATTTAAACACTATTCATGAGGCTCCTGATTTTATGTTTTGACAAATATTGGAGTCTGCAAAGAAGTATCTCAGACCCTCCCACAGCAGTGCATTGTGATGATGTTGCCAATAATACAGAATATTACTAATGACAGCAATAGCTCTTACGTTCTTAACAGTGTGTTCCAGGCCCAGTGCAAATGCTATTGATCTCAGTCTCTACTTGTATCGTCCATTATCACACTGCTAGAAAGAACTACCTGAAACTGGGTAATTTATGAAGAAAAGAGGTTTCATTGACTCCCAGTTCCTCAGGCTGTACAGGAAGCGTGGCTAGGACGCCTGAGGAAGCTTACAATCATGGCAGAAGGCAAAGGGGACGCAAGCACGTCTCACCATGGTGGAGCAGGGGAGAGAGAGAGCACGAAGGGGGAGGAGCTGCACACTTTCAAACAACCAGATCTCGTGAGAACTCACTCACTATCACGAGAACTTCAAGAGGGAAATCCACTCCCATGATCCAATCACATCCCACCAGGCCTCTCCCCTGACACATGAGGATTACAATTTGACATGAGATTGGGTGGGGACGCAGAGCCAAACTATATCATTCTGCCCCCAGCCCCTCCCAAATCTCATGTCCTTCTCACATTTTGAAACCAATCATGCCTTCCCAACAGTCCCCCAAAGTCTGAACTCATTCCGGCATTAACTCAAAATTCCGAGTCCAAAGTTTCATCTGAGACAAGGTGTCTCGGGCCTAATGGGCCTATTTGGATTCTGGAGGCAGCACATTCCTCATCTGGGTGTGTTACTTCAGCCCATTTATCAAGTGACCCAAAAGGCTGCCAGTGTCGAGTGGGGTCCAGAACAGGAGCAGGCTCTGCAACAGGTCCAGGCTGCTGGGCAAGCTGCTCTGCCACTTGGGCTGTATGACCCAGCAGATCCAACGGTGCCTGGAGTGTCAGTGGCAGATAGATAGGGATGCTGTTTGGAGCCTTTGGCAGGCCCCTGTGGGTGAATCACAGCGGAGCCCTCTAGGATTTTGGAGCAGGGCCCTGCTATCTTCTGCAGTTAACTGCTCTCCTTTTGAGACAGCTCTTGGCCTGTTACTGGGCTTTGGTGGAAAGTGAACGTTTGACTACGGATCACCAAGTCACCATGCGACCTGAACTTCCTCTCATGAACTGGGTGCTTTCTGACCCATCTAGCCATAAAGTGGTTCATGCACAGCGGCATTCCATCATCAAATGGAAGTGGTATATACAAGATCGGGCTCAAGCAAGTCCTGAAGGCACAAGTAAGTTACATGAGGAAGTGGCTCAAATGCCCATGGTCTTCCTCCCACCCTGCCTTCTCTCCTCCAGCCTGCACCGATAGCCTCATGGGGAGTTCCCTATGACCAGTTGACAGAGGAAGAGAAGACTAGGGCCTGATTCACAGATGGTTCTGCATGATATGAAGGCACCACCCACAAGTGGACAGCTGCAGCACTATAGCCCCTTTCCAGGACATCCATGAAGGACAGCGGTGAAGGGAAATCTTCCCAGTGGGCAGAACTTCAAGCAGCGTACCTTGTTGTGCACTTTGCTCGGAAGGAGAAGAGGCCAGATGTGCGATGCGATTATGTACCGATTCATGGGCTGTAGCCAATGGTTTGGCTGGATGGTCAGGGACTTGGAAGAAGTATGATTGGAAAATTGGTGACAAAGAAATTTGGGGAAGAGGTATGTGGATTGAGCTTTCTGAGTGGTCAAAAACTGTGAGCCTGGGTGCTAGCCACAATCTGATAATGCCTCCTCATGATCTAAACTGTACGATAAAGAGAGAAGGGTTCACAGACCAGGTTTATACACGAGGGGCACTCCAGTCTTGGGGTTGGACTTCTGTAAAAAGCCAGATGTAAATATTTGAGGCTTTGTGGGCCACATACATGCTTCATCTCACCTGTTCAACTTTGCTGTCCTAGCAGGAAAGTAGCCATAGATGATGCATAAATGAATGGGTCTGGCTGTGTTCCAATAAAACTTTATATACAAAAAGAAGCAAGGGGCCAGATTTGGCCTATGGGCCATAGTTTGCCAACCCCTGTACTAGAAAATGAATACAGTTGTTTTGGAGGAGTAGAATTCTAGGATGGACATGAGACTGTATTTCTCACTGTCATTTTTGTAAAAACATTTGATTTTATAAAAGAAAGTTTATAACTTTAAAAATAATTAAAACAAAAAATCTAAGATAACTGTCGAAAAGATAGAAATACAAAACTTCCAAGTTAGTTGAGGGAAAATAGAGGATATAATGATAGGTTGATCCAAAACAAGGCAAGAAAAGAGAAAAAAACGCATGAGACACACAAAACAACACAATAGGAAACACATACATTTTAGTTGTCCTGGTAATTATAAACCAACAAAATCCTCCAATTAAAAGATAGACAAACCCCCAATCCAGCCATACACGATTGAAAGAGACACATCTAAAGCTAAGGAGATGAAAAGTTTCAAAGAAAAAGAATGGAAAGAATAGACACAGCAAATGCTGAGTAGCTAGTACTCATGTCAGGCTCAACAGGATTTAAGGCAAAAAGCCTTGTTAAGTCAGAAACGGTGACTACACAGTTTCACGAAGTGAAAGATATATTAACTTCATATGTGTATCTTACTACAATATTAAATTTATGAAACTAACTTTATAATTCATACCTAAATTTGCGTTCACATAGTAATATCGCCTTAAATAGGTAAATTAGGTAAGATTTGATGTAACTACAAGAATGGGTGATTCTTTAGTGCAAGATTTTAGCATACACACTTCAGTACATGATTTTAAGAAATCATTTTCTTGATCTTTCCAAATCTTTCATTCTTTTGAGATCAAGAGAATGGAAAAAGAGCCAATATGTAGAAGACTTGATTGATCTAGTGGATGTAGATAGACACCATCACTCAGCATTTGGTGATTGAGCCTATTCCGCAGCACACAGGGCTTATTTATAAAATCGATCAAATGTTAGCCCCAAAGCAAGCCCAGCAAATATCAAAGAAAGAACCACATAAATAATGGCATAAACCATGGTTTCTGACAACACAGTTAAGTTAGAAATCAATAATTTTAAAAAAGTAACTAAAAACTCATGTCTGGAAATTAAAAAAATTTCTAAATGACTTATAAGTCAATGAAAAAGTCATAATGGAAATGAGAAAATACACAGAAATAAATGATAATAACTGCTTAGAAAACCTTCCACAAACAATCCTGGACTGAGGCCAAGGTCAGCTGTGGGGTCATTCCTGGTGGGGGGTCTTGACAGGGAACAGAGGGCTCTGCCGCCCTGGAGGGAGGGGGTCCAGGGCCCGTTTCCACACTGGAGTGGGTGGAGGCAGGCTTTGCTGAGATCCATGGCACCGTGGGGCACTCCCGAGGCACCTGGCTGGGCAGAGAGGGTCTCTCTGGGATGGGTGGGCTCAGGCCCCTTGGCACGACCCAGAAGAAGAGAGAGGCCTCCTCCTACCCCACAGCTGGGGGTGTGTGTGGGGTCAGCCTTGTTTTATGAAAGCCTGGAAAGCAGGTGTTTTGAGCCCAGCAGGCTCTGAACAGAGCTTCCCTTGGGCTCTGGGTTCCTCAGGGTGAGTGAGCCTTTCCCTCCCCCACTGCCCACTGCCCATGGAGGTCGCAGGACCCCTCTGTCCCAGGGGAGACCCTAGAGGGCCAGGGGCTGCGGTCTGGGCAGCAGCCACACTGTACAGTGGCCAGCCATGCAGCCCCGGGCCGGGACGCCCTGCACATCCACAGGCAGCACCCACTTCTGCTTCACAGACACAGCCTCCCGCAGGGGTTGGAGGGATGGTCCCAGGCAGTGCGCAGGGCTCCAGACATGAGGGGGCATTCTAGTAACACAGGCTGAGGCGCCCCATTGTTGGACCTGGGGTGCGAGGTCCGCCATGAGCTCTGAGTCCGGTGCCTGCCACGGTGGGAGCGCCCTACGCACCTGCCCCGGGGGTGATTGCTCCCCGATGTGTGCGCGCTGCCCGGTCTCAGAGGGACCAGGGCTGTGCCTGCGGAGGGGCTGGCAGGGGCGGCTGGAAGGTGACCAGGTCTACGGGTGCCTGGGAGCCCCTGAACCGAGAGGGGAGAGCAAGGGAGGGGCCGGAGTGGGGGCGGGGGGAGTGTTCCTGGGACAGCCCGAGGTTCCAGCGAGCAGCCCTGGCCACGGCTTTGTCTCCGTGGGACCCCAGCCTGGCCCCTTCCCGCCGTGGTCCCGTGACCTGACCCGGCCTTGAGCGGGGCGGGGGCAGCAGGACCCTCAGGTCTCTCCGCAGGATGGCAGCGGGGGAGTGAGGCAGCCAGGTGAGCCCGGGCGACGGGAGGGACACGGACGCCGGTGGTCCCCAGCCGGGGCTGCGCGGCCAGGCAGGGAGGGGGTGGGCGGAGGGGCGGGCGACGGGTCTGCGCCCCCCACCCTCCGGGAGTCCGGCGGAGGAGGAGGCGGAGGCGGAGGCGGAGGCGGGCGGGTGCAGAGCTGCAGAAGCAGCGCGCGGGAGTCGGGGCCGGGGCAGAGCTTTCTGGAAGGGACAGCGGGCTCCCTGCAGGTCAGTGCCCCTCCCGCCGCCTCTGAGTCCGCAGCTCGGCCCCGGGAGCCCCTGGGTGCCCAGTGCAGACCCACCTGCCCCATCTGACGGGCGGGCTCGGGCTGGGGGCAGGCGGACCCTGCAGCAGGTGCAGCGGGGCGAGCGCGGAGAGCGGGCGCGGGGACAGGCGGGGGCGGGGCACCCGCACTCACCTCTGCGGTCGGCGTAGAGGACACCCAAGGCCACCAGGGCAGCGGTCACCAGCAGCAGCAGCAGCAGCAGCCCCCCCTCCAGGAACCCCGGGCGCTTCTGCCCTGCACGGCCGGCGCTCTCCACCATCCCCACGGGGCCTTCGGACTTCCCCATCAGCAGGGCTCTGGACGGGAGAGCACCGCGGAGGAACCTGCAGGCCCAGGGCAGGGGAGAGGGGAGAGGGGCATGGAGCTCCCCGAGCCCGGCCCGAGGCTGGAAGGGCCGGATGCTGGCTGGGAGCGGGCGCTGGGTGCCTTTGGAACACTCTGTTCCCGTCTCCCTCTCCAAGCCCACAGCCCTGGGTGACTGGGTCCCGGGACTTTCCACACTACCCCTGGGCCAGAATCTCTGAGTGCATGGAGGTTCTAGGACTGGGATGCTCCCAGCTTGGGGTCGCAAGCTGGACCCAGGAGGCTCAGCTCCTGTGCTGTCAAGGGACCCCTGTAGTGGAGCCCCCCTGGGCTGCTCATGCTGGGTGTCTTGGAGCTGTGGGCCTGAGCGCTAGGTCAGGGACGCTGTCGGGGAGGCCACTTGGGCTTCTGGGCTCCCAGCCCACCTTTCCTGTTGAAGCCCAGAAGCCAGTGATGGGCGACACCAGAACAGTAGGTACCCACACAGGCAGTGACTACGTGGGCCAGGAAGGGATCTGCAGGGCCAGGCAGGCTTGAGTCTCAACCCTGGCAGCTACCTGGCTGGTGTGCAGCTCTGGTCGTCCCCTGACCCTGTTGCTATGGAGGGGACACCTTCTGGAGCCAGCAGGGCAGTGGGCAGCACTTGAAGACACACGCGGCTGGGCACAGGCTGCTGCTGTAGGCAGGACAGGGAGCTGGGCAGGAAGGGTTGGGGCACAGGACACTGGACTCAGGAGGCTCCCAAGTCTGCGTGCTCCAGTGTGCGTGTATGTATGTGTGGGAGTGTGAACCTGAGTGTACACATGTGTGCAAATGAGTGTGTGCATGTAGTTGGGCAGGTGCATGTGTATGACTGTGTGTGCATGTGTGCATATGTTCTGATGTATGATTGTGTACACACACGTGTGCACATGTTCTGGTGTGTGCATGTGCATGACTGTGCATGAGTGTGAATGTGTGTGCACGCTCTGGTGTGTGCATGTGTGTGACTGTGTGCACGTGTGTGCGTGTGCTCTTGTGTGTGCGTGTGCATGATTGTGTGCGTGGATATGCACTGTCTATGCTCGTGTGTGCATGTGTGTGACTGTGAGTGTGCACATGTGTGTCCTCTCGTGTGTGCATGTGTGTGACTGAGTGTGCACGTGTGTGCATGTGCTCATGTGTGTGTGCATGATTATGTGTGCGGATATGCACGTGTGTGTATGCTCGTGTGTGCACGTGTGTGACTGTGCATGTGTGCTCTCATGTGTGCATGTGCATGATTGCGTGGATATGCACGTGTGTACGTGTGTGACTGAGTGTGCACGTGTGTGTCCTCTCGTGTGTGCGTGTGCATGATTATGTGCATGGATATGCACCTGTGTGCGTGTACTCTCATGTGTGCATGTGTGTGACTGTGCATTGTGTGCGTGTGCTCTTGTGTGTGCATGTGCATGATTGTGTACGTGGATATGCACGTGTGTGCGTGTACGCTTGTGTGTGCACATGTGTGACTGTGTGTGCACGTGTGTGTGCTCTCATGTGCATGTGCATGATTGTGTGGGTGTGCACGTGTGTGCGTGTGCTCTGGTGTGTGGCTGTGCATGTCTGTGTGTGTGAGTGTGCACATATGTGAGCACATGCATGGATGTGCACATCCCTCGCTGGCACTCGGAGCCCTGCTGGGAAGTTGCCCGGCCCTAGGGAAGCGGCTGGTGCTTTGGCCTTCCAGCACTTTCAGTTGTCACACGCAATCACACACCTGCTGTGCTGAGCCCCAGCTTAGCCCTGTACCAGGCAGGGCGGATAATGTGGGAGCAGCGAAAGGAAGCCAGGCCCAGTCCTGCCTGTGGGCGGGTCAGGGACTGGCTGCTGAGACTGCCAGCACCTGGGCTAAATGTGCTTCCGCCCCCCTGTACCCCACCGCCCCCCTGCTGTGGACTTTGCCTGAGTTCTGTCCCTGACTCCCTGGGAGATCCTAGATGTCCCTTAGCCTGTCTGGGCAACACCCTGCAAAGGTGGCTGGGCCAGCTCATTTCAGCGACTCCTCCAGGGATCCCTGACCTCTGGCTGTGTGAGGAGCAGGGACGGGGACCTGGACCTCACTCCTCTCCTCCAGGTCCCTCGCTCCTCCCTTCCTGTCCCCTCAGCCACCTCTCTCAGTCCCTGGCTCTGTGAACCGCAGCGTTCATGCATCCACACACCCTCAGATGCTTCCTTTGACGGCCTCTGCTGTGCCCCTAGACACCCCTGTCCCGCCACTGGCTGAAGCTGGACTTTGGAGCCATCTGCCTCCCTTGCCTGCGTCCACACCCCGCGCCAGTCCTCAGCCTCCAAGCCCATCTCAGTCGGACCCTTTCTCATTCCTGCCACTCGCTGCCTGTTCCAGGCCCCACCAATCACCTCCCCCTGAGGGGTCTGTCTCACCCACTGATCCCCACCACAGGGGCCCAGGGGCCTGTAACTAGAGTCAGAAGCCGTCACTCCCTGGCCCCTGGTAGCCAAACCCTTGGAGGAAGAGCCGGGCCTTGCCCTGATGTCAGGACCCTCTTTGGCCCTCCTCCCCTCTCACTATGCCCTCCCCCTACCCTCAGGCAGGCCCCCCGGGTTTCTCCCCACACCCTCCCCACCCACCCAGGCAGGCCTCCCAGATTCCTGCCAAGCTCCCCTTCCCAGTGGGGCCTTCCTTGGCTCGGCCTCGGGTTCAACTCGGGGAGCCCCAGCCCCTCCCCTGCTCTGTGTCTCTCCAGGGACTCCCAGCTCCACCTCCACATCTCCTCGCTACTTCTGCAGCCCCCTGGGAACATCAGCTCCACGGGCAGGGGCACCCTCTGTGGGGGCCGCTTCACCTAGACTGGCACCCCCACCCCAGAGACCTCGGTCATTATCTGTTGGGTGAATGAATGAATGAATGATGAATGAATGGATCAATCATTTGGACAAGTCTGAGCTCAGCTTCCACGAACTTCTTACTTTGGTCAGAATTAATGAATCTGCTCCTGTGTCCTGAATTCATTCTGTCCTGCAGGTATCCACAGACGGCTCCATGTGCCCCACGGCACACACAAAATAAACACCTTCAAATTGAGCCGAGTACCCAGGGCAGGTGTGGAGTGTCTGCTGAGGCGAAGGCACTGCGGCTCCCTGGGGACACTCGTGGCCTCTCCAGGTTACTACAGATGGGGGACAGCGGGTCCTTTGGGTAAGATAAACCGTATGCCAGTGGGGGCTGCCTGCCCTGGCACAGGCGAGACTGCACACAGGACGCCCCTCCCAGCCTCCTGAGAAAGGGGCTGAGCGCCCGGAGAGGGTTTCAAGGCCCAGGAGAGGGCCTGGAGAGGGTTTCAAGGCCCAGGAAAGCAGGCCGGGTACCTTCCTTCAGCACAACTCACCTTTGCTCACTCAGGAGTGGCTGCCGCCCACAGTCAGGCCCCTGGAGACTGGGTCCCAGTGGGTTGGAGTTGGGGTGAGCTGGGCCAAGTGGGTGGATTTCCAGGGACTGGGATGGGAGAGCAGTGGCTTGGGGCTGAGTTGAGGCTGCCTGCAGGCTTCCGGGCCTCCTTTGTGATGCAGGCATGGGCTCCCTGGAGGCGGTGACTCCTGCTCACAGTCAGGAGGTTCCAATGGGGGTGTGGCATGGGGGGAGGGGCTGAGGGCAGCTTCTTGGCACCCGGGCTGCCCTGCCTCATGGGTGCCCTTCTCAGGGCCTCTGGCCCCGCCTCCCAAGCCGCCCTCCTTCCTTGCTTCTGTCTCCTGACCTTTCAGTCCAAAGGGGCCCCAGGGGCTGCTGGGAGGAAGGTCAGGCCCTTGTCCTACTCCACACCCTCTGCTCTGCCCCTAACCACCCGGTGGGAGGTTACAAAGGCCCCACCCTGGGTGTTCTTTCTCTTCAATCTCCAAGGAGGATGGTGGGTTCTGGGGATCTTGCCAAGGTGCAAGGGGAAGGGGTGGTCCTGAAGGGGGTGGGCGCTGGCTGCCAGGAGGGTCCCACCCAGAGATACTAGCCTGGGTTTGGCTGCTTCCCTCTGCCCACAGAAAACTTACGAGGTTCAGACCTCAAGCTACAGAGGGTGGGCAGCCCTGGCCGGGGAGCTGGCAGAAAGGCTTTGTGGCTTCTGAAGGGTTCGCAGTGATCAGAGTGTGACCCCTGCACCCAGCCCTGCTTGCGGACGGGGGTTCTGGGCAGAGCAGTCTCTGTCTGATTCTCCAGGCTTGATGAGGTTTCTAGCTTCTGTTTCAAAATCCCCAGAACGAGTCCTCCTGCCCAGGCCTTGGGCATGTGTCAGGGCATCTGGGCGGGGCTGGGCCACAGAGCTAGGGGTCCCACGGCAAACTACTCCTCACGGCCGCCCCGGCCAGATCTCCCACGCTGAGTGCTGTTGGAAGCTTTGTCTATGGCCCTTTAGGTTGGCCAGGCCCTGGGAGGAGAAAGGCTTCGAGCTGCAGCCAGGCTGGGATCAGATCCCAGACACCACCCTGAGCCCGGGAAGTCTCTCCCTGGGGCCCGCTGGCTGTCCTAGCAGCCCCCTGCCATCACGCCCAGCAACCAGCCCAGGAGCTGCAGTCTGGCCTCAGGCTGCCTGGGTTGCTGGCCCAAATGGAAACAATGTCAAGGCCAGCCAAGCAGGAAGCTGGGACGGCCCTTTCTGGGGAGCTGGGAGTGGGCCAGGGTCCAGCCTGGCTGGAGGCTCCTGCTATGGGGAGAGGCCAGAGCCTTTCCGAGCCCACCTGCCCAACAGCCCTGGTGCCAGCAGGCCCTTTCTGGATGTCACAGTGTTCTTGTCTCTAAGGTACAAATCCACAGAGGGAGAAACAGATGCAGGGGTCTGGCCTACTCTCAGCAGGGGCTCCCTGGACTCTGAACCGACTCCCCAAGGCTGGCCCTGTGCATGCTCCTCCTTCCCGAACCCCAGGCCTGTCCAGCCCAGCAGCCCCCAGCCTGGCCCAAGGCCACCTGGTGACCTGGGCTGCCAAACTTGGGACCCCTTATTCCCAGGTTCTCCCTGCTTCTAGGTGACAGCAGGAGGCTTGGGTCCTAGCCTGGCACCTGCCAGACAAGAGAAACTGGGAAAGGAGGCTAAAGGCCAAGGAGGCTGCAGACCCCGAGACCTACCCCGGTCACTGGACACTCACAGATTTGCAGGTGCCCAGGGCAGTGCAACCCAGCCGCCCCAAACACCTGCACAGATGACTATCTCCCCAGACACCTGCACAGACCATTCCCCGAAACACCTACACAGATGACTCTCTCCCCAGACACCCGCACAGACCGTCCCCCCAGACACCCGCACAGACCGTCCCCCCAGACACCCGCACAGACCGTCCCCCCAGACACCCGCACAGACCGTCCCCCCAGACACCCGCACAGACTGTCCCCTCAGACACCCACACAGACCATCCCCCCAAACACCCACACAGACCATCCCCCCAGACAACCTACACAGAATAAAGTGTCCCCCCAGATACCGACACAGACCATCCCCCCAACACCCACACAGACCATGCCCCCAAACCCCCACACAGACTGTCCCCCTAAACACCCACACAGACCATCCCAACAACCACATAGACCATGCCCCCAAACACCCACACAGACTGTCCCCCCAAACACCCACACAGACCATCCCCCCAACACCCACACAGACCATGCCCCCAAACCCCCACACAGACTGTCCCCCCAAACACCCACACAGACCATCCCCCCAACACCCACACAGACCGTCCCCCCAGACAACCTACACAGAATAAACTGTCCCCCCAGATACCTACACAGACCATTCCCCCAGACACCCACACAGACCGTCCCCCCAGACACCCGCACAGACCATCCCCCGCAAATACCTGCATGGGTTGTCCCCCCAGACACCTGCATAGCCAGAGCCCAGCACCTCGGAGGTGGACATTAATCCCATCTCCTAGGGAGATTGGGGGAAAATGGGTGTTCCCTGCCCGTCCTACTCTCTGGGTTGCTGTGGGATGTGGAGATCCAAGGAGCAGCCCCAGCTCGGGGGTCCAAGGAGGCAGGTGGGACGGGGGTCAGGGAAGTGCTTCCTGCAGCAGCCCTGGGGCCAGGGTGGGCCTTGAGGGCACTAGCCTTTGTCCACACTGCTGTGGGGCTGCCCTCACCCAGGTTGCCGTGTCCACCCTGCCTTGGGGGCTGCCCTCAGGCCCTGGAGACGCCTGCCTGTGACTGCCCCACACTCTCAGGCCAGGCTACTGGTGGCAGGTCCTGTGCTTTGGTGCACCCCAGACGTGCCCAACAGGCATTTCCTCTGCCCATTGGGAGCAGGGCCTCTCCCTCAGGTCTGCCCAGCTACGCTCTGGGCAGGAATGAGGTGCCCCACTTAGAGATGATGCACAGGTCAGAAGAGGCTCACCAGTATTTCTGGGTGAGCCTCTTTCCGGCTGCTGGGAAGACAGCCGGGCCTCTGGGGTCCCCACCTTGCTTGTCAGCTGCCTCCTGAAGTCAGGCCCTGGGTATCCAGGGCAGGAGGGAAGGGGCCCAGTGGTCCCGCTGCCCCAAAATCTGTGTCATTGAGCCACCAGCCCATCCCCAGTAGCTGGAGCCTCTGCCTCCTCACTTGTGAATTCCAAAAATCTGAGACAGGTCTCAGTCAATTTGGGAAGTTTATTTTGCCAAAATTAAGGATGCACACCTGTGACACAGCCTCAGGAGGTCCTGACATGTGCCCAAGGTGGTCAGAGGACAGCTTGGTTTTATACATTTTAGGGAGATATGAGACATCAATCAACACATGTAAGATAGAGTTACATTCTTTTGAGTTTCTGATGAGCCTTTCCAAAGAAGGCAATCAGATATGCATCTATCTCAGCCAGCGGGGGAATGACTTTGAATGGAATGGGAGGCAGGCTTGCCCTAAGCAGTTCCCAGCTTGACTTTTCCCTTTGGCTTAGTGATTTTGGGGCCCCAAGATTTATTTTCCTTTTACTCTCCTAAAAAGGGTTTTTTTTTTTTTTTTTTTTTTTTTCAGATTGATCGCAGAGTTGAACAACAGAGAATGTGTGCACAGTGCCAGGCACAGGTGTGGTCAAGATTCACCTGGGAGAGGAAGCGGGCAGGGGCAGAGGAGTGTGGCCACCTGAGCTGAGAGGCTGCATGGCAGGTGACCATTATCACCAGTGTCGCCGGCCAGGTCACGTCTCTGAATTTTGTGGTTGCAACCTCCATGATTCCCTAGAGCTGTTTTTACCCAGAACTAATGAAAAATTCCGCACATTAAATTCATGCTATTAGAATCACTGTTGTGGTTTCCATCTCCCAAGTAGACCCCAACTGATACATAAATTCATACTAGGAGGGGGTCCCCAGAGACAGGCCCTCAAAGTGACACAGTCAGGTACCTCTTTGGTCACTTTGCCAGCCAGGTACCTCTGGCTGGTGACACCCCCCTCCCCAGGCCTCTCTTGGCCATGCTACCTGCCGCAGGAGGTGGCCCACCCACTCAGCCTGCCTGGGCCACACCTGGCTGTTCACCAGCTCGGCCTGTGGCTGGGCTGGGCATGTTCCAGCCTGCTTGTGTTATAGCTTGTACCCATGTATGGCAGTTCCCAAGTTCTTGTCCCGTGTCCAAGAAGAATAAGGAGATGCTGCCAATCGAAGTGTGAGAAGGGCAGAGAAGAATTTTATTGAGAGACGGAACAGCTCTCAGCAGAGAGGGGATGCACGGGTGGTTCCCGACCTGAAGTCAGGTGGTTTCTCTCCTAGTGTGGCTGGGTCCGGGGCATTTATGGTCTCAGAATGGGGGAGTGCATGCTGATTGGCTTGTGATTATGCAAAAAAGGCTTAAACAAAGGTACCACTCAAAGGTGGGCATGCCAGTGTAGAAAATGAATTAGGAAAAGATAGGTACATGTAAAATGGGTGAAGGGTGGGGATCAATCAGAGGAAAGCAGCCAAATGGGAAGATGGGTTCTCAATCCAGGCTGAGGATTTAATTTGTAGCTTGGCTTTCACGCTTTAAACTGTCTTTGGCTCGGAGGTGGGGTTTCACTGGGAACCTGTCCCTGTCTGCCTAGGATTTGTCTGCCTCCTGTCACTATCAAAAGGTGGGGTCTGGAGGTTAGGTTAGTGTGGTTGTTGCTTGGGCTGGGCTGCAGGCCTGATCTCCTGGCCAGTGGGAAGGGGAGGCTGTTGGCCCACAGTGTTGTTGGGGCGGCTTCACAGTTAACCAAGCCATCCCCCATGCTGGCTGTGAGGCACCAGCAGAATTGAGGGCCTCGGGAACCCACGTGCTGCTGTGTGAGGCTGTCACGGCCACGAGGATGACCACAAACACGAGGGCTGTGGGGGGTCCCCTGAGTGTCCAGCAGCACTAACAGGAAGGAACCACACGTTCAGGTCTCTAAACTCAGTTTAAGTCATAGACAGAGAATCAGGACTGCCATGGCCATGGAAGAGTCCCTTGTTCCTGAGAGCCTCGGGGCTGCTGCTGCTAAAACTCGGATGCTGCTAAAACTCGGATGCACAGTTTAACTCTGAGTTGTGTGACTGCTGTGTGGCTCACATTCACAGCCTCACTACTGAAACGTGGGCACTGAGTGGGAAGGAACTGGATGCTGAAGCTTGGCATGGGGATGTCTGGTTGGGCTCAGATGAAGCTGAGAATTGTGATCTCCCTGGTTCTCTGAGCCTCTCCTTCCAGGGGAAGCAGCTTGTCCTCCAAGATCTGAGAGTAGCCTTTATTTATTTTTTTTGTTCTGCTTGAAAACGCTGTGATAAGCTTACCTGGCCAGGTGCCTAGAAATGATGCTCATTTTATTTAACCACCATAGCCACCCTGTTGCCTCTAGAACCTCAGTGTGCTCCCAGGGAGGGGAAGGGTCAAGTACAAAGCCTGACTCAGGAAGGAACCACTTTCACACCAAAATGCTCGTAAGATGTTACAAATTCACACACGGAGACCTGGGAACCGTGTGGGAATGGAGGGTAGGGTATTAGTGCAGCTGGACCGGCTTGGCTTTATTGATGCAGGTGCACTTACTAGAGATTCTGAATTTAATGCGCTAGCTCACATTAGCTGCTGGAAATGACTCTACCAGTTTACTTGGTTGAATGAAATCTGGATTTGCTGGCGGTCTACAGTTAATGAAGGGGAGATGCTGGAATGTCCCTGGTGTAACGTCGAGGCAGGAATCGTGCAAAGCAAGCGCCACCCTCTGTCCCAGCCTGATTTCTCTCCACCTCCAGCTGAGCACTGAGGAAGACGCAGGCCGGGGGCTGCCCAGGGAAGTGGTGGATCTGCAGACAGCGTGAGCTCCTGGAGCGTCAGGACCCAGAGCAGCTGTGGACATGCCCCTCCAGGCAGGACACCCAGGCCTCAGGGACGAGTGCGTCCATGCCTTAAGGGCTGCTGGCTGTGGGTGTCTGCTTGGTCCTGGAGGAACTACCTCAGGAAAAGCCAGGGCTGGACCCCAGCAGGGATGGGATAAGGGGAACCGAGACTCACCCACTGTGCTCAGGGCAGAGGTGGTGGGCCGCGGGAACGGGCATGTCTTTGTCTATCTGGACTGCCCCAACAGAATAGCAGAGACAGGTGGTTCATCAACACTTATTTCTCACAGTTCTGGAGGCTGGAAGCCCAAGATGAAGGTGCCAGCTCACTCTCTAGTGAGGGTCCCTTCCTGGTTCACAGACAGCTTCTCACTGGGTCTCCACATGGTGGAGGGGCTTGGGAGAACTCTGGGGTCTCTTTTATAAGGACACTAATCCCACTCATGAGGTTCCACCCCTGGTCATCTCCCAAAAAAACCCACTTCTGATACCATAACCTTGGGGGTTAAGATCGCAACACATAAAGTTTGGGGGAATGCAGACATTCAGAGCCCAGCAAGGAGCCAGGCCAAAGGCTGATGAGAGATACCTGCTGGGTGAGCTGGTGGTGGAGGGGGCAGCCCCCTGGTGGGGGAGAAACACAGCGATCCTGAGGTCCAGGAGGAGCCTCAGCGGGGCTGGCATCTACACTCAGCCTTGCACGGATGGATGGGGCAGGACATCCCAGGCGAGGAGGACGGTAGGAGCAGGGAACGTGGTGGGGGAGGGCACCCCTAGGGGATGCCTCCCCACTGCCTCCACCTGGCCCCGACACTGGAGCAGGCCCTTCTGCTGTGACCAGGCTCTCTGGACCAGCCCTTGCCTCCTCTGCCTCGGTGCCGACTGGCCCACCTGACCCGAGGAACTTGCGTGTCCCTGAACTTAGCTCTTGGGCTGCTGACAGGTGTTTGTTGAGTCCTTGAGCACACGGGTGAAGACAGGGAGGGAAGGGTGGATGGGGAGCTGGCAGGCGGAAGATGGATCGAATTGGTGCCTGCGCTGGGGAACCCCGGAAGAGGGGGACTGCGTGAAGATTCCGAGCGGGGAAGGCGAGGAGCGGGGCTGAAGGTCCCTGTCAGGGCCCTCTCCCACTGTGGGCTGCCCATCCCCGAGGTACTCAAGGTGGGAGGCACTGACCCTTTACCCAGACCCCTGTGGCCAGACACACATAGGCGGTGCCAGCTGATGAAGGTGCATGGGGGTTGAGGAGTGGGTGAGGCCTGAGGAGGAGGGGGGCTACCCAGCCCTGCACCTGCCGCCTGGGGGCCCCACTTCCATGCAGGGCGAGGAACAGGGCCCCTCCCTGCCTGACCCCCTGGACTGGGGTTCGTCAGATGATCCCAGAAGCGAAGTGGGTGGAGAGGCAGGGGGTCTGTCTGTGGGTTCAAGACCATGGAAGGAAGCGGCAGAGAAGGGGACAGAAATGGGACAAATGCAAGTGCCCAGGAGGAGAGAGAAGCCGGGGGGGGGGGGGTGGGTCGTGGCCCTGTCTCCCCAGGGTGAAGTCAGGCAGGGCTTGGGGGCACGTTTTGCATCGAGTCAGCTCACCCAGCATGTCTCTCGCCCATGGCCATGAGAGAAAGCCCCGGGCTGAGGCCTCAGTCTGTGACACTCACAGTGATGGGCAAAGGCTGGCTGCCTCTGCCCCACCCAGAAGTCCCCGAGCTCACTGGCAGCTGCAAGGCCTGGGGACATTTAACGCATGTATAGGGACAAGCTGTTCTCTCACTCTGTGGAAGCACTGATACCTCCCAGCAGCTTCGGGAGACAGGTCTGGTGGGAGCCTGGGGACTGTGCTCATCAGGGCCCCTCGGTGGTCCCTCTGCTTGGAAGGGAGGGGCCTGTGGAAGAGGGAGGAAGTTTACCCCCAGCACACTGGATTCTCGATGAAGGGCCCCCATGAAAGCACCCTGAAAGGTCAGCTTGGGGTATGGGCTGGCTGGGCCCATTTGGGAGCTCTGTCTCTGGAGAGGGCTCAGGCTCTACTGGAGGCTGGCCCAAGGCTCAGGGTCCAAGCAAAACGCAGCTTCACACCCAGGGAGGGGCTTCTGGGGCTGGTAGCATCTCTCCAAGGGCCCCAGGAGTCTGGCCTCAAACCTGTCCAACCTGTAGGATCCCAGGCCAGGGACGAGACCTGGGGCTGCTTCTTCAAGGTCTGAGCCCCAGGTGTGGGCCAAGAGGGCCCCAACTGCAGGGACCAGGTTGCTGGTGGTAGAAGGGACTGTGAAGCTTCTAGGATGGTCCCTTCATGCAAGTAGGAAGCTGTCCCCTGTCCTTCCCAAGGCAAAGAGGTGTGAGGCTGGCTGTCCAACACTGACTCATGCTGGGGCAGGGAAGCGGGGTGTGGGGAGGGCAGGGAAGGGGGGTGTGGGGAGGGCTGGGAAGGGGGTGTGGGGAGGGCTGGGAAGGGAGGTATGGGGAGGGCTGGGAAGAGGGTGTGGGGAGGGCTGGGAAGGGAGGTATGGGGAGGGCTGGGAAGGGAGGTATGGGGAGGGCTGGGAAGGGAGGTATGGGGAGGGCTGGGAAGGGAGGTATGGGGAGGGCTGGGAAGGGGGATGTGGGGAGGGCTGGGAAGGGGGATGTGGGGAGGGCTGGGAAGGGGGATGTGGGGAGGGCTGGGAAGGGGGATGTGGGGAGGGTTGGGAAGGGGGATGTGGGGAGGGCTGGGAAGGGGTGTGTGGGGAGGGTGGGAAGGGGTGTGTGGGGAGGGTGGGAAGGGGGGCTGTGGGGAGGGCTGGGAAGGGGGGGCTGTGGGGAGGGTTGGGAAGGGGTGTGGGGGGAGGGCTGGGAAGGGGGTGTGGGGAGGGCAGGGCAGGTACCTCCCCGATTTGGGGAGCTGGGTACACCCCTGGGCCTGGACATCAGGTGCAGATGCTAGGGTGGCCCCGTGATTAGGGCTGGGAGAGGGTCAGGCCCAGTCACTGTAGCCAGCAGCCTGAGGATGCCTCCCTCCGGATTCTGGCCTTCAGTCTCTTCAGGCCACGGTGGTCGGGGTCCACCAGGAGGCCGCTCTCTACGGCCGTCCAGGCCTCTGCATGACGCTGCTCCTCCAGGCAGCACTGCCCGCGAAGGAGGAACATGCGTGCAGTGGGGGCCCGGCCTGGCTGCTTGCACAGGCTGTTCTGGGCCAAGGTGGGCGCCAGCTTCAGGGCCTGGGCAAAGGCCCCTGCGGCCGCCGCCTCATCCCCCAGGCTCAGCAGCAGGCGACCCTGACGGCAGAAGTCCTCTGCCCGCCT
The DNA here is from genome assembly GCF_029289425.2 of Pan paniscus. Classification (NCBI taxonomy): domain Eukaryota; kingdom Metazoa; phylum Chordata; class Mammalia; order Primates; family Hominidae; genus Pan; species Pan paniscus. The sequence continues at coordinate 225,605,740 of NC_073249.2, read as the reverse complement.
TGGGAGGTCACCATCCCCCAGTGCCTCCTGGAGCACATGGTCCAGGTCCCTGAGGGCCCGGCCAAACTCCTGCAGCTCCGCCAGGCAGGTGGCCCGCAGACGCAGGTGACAGGCACTGCTGCCACCGGCCAGGACAGAGAGCGAACAGTAGCCCAGCGCCTGCCTGGGTTGCCCTGCGTCCAGGAGGGTGCCAGCTTCCTGGGCCGCGGCCTGCACAGAGGACACAGAGAGAGGCAGGGAGAGTGGGGTCAGCCCCAAAAGCCCGGCTGCCCCTGCCCTGCAGAGGTCCTCTACACAGCCAGCTTCTGCTGGCTCCCTGGGGATGGCGGGGCCCTGGGCTGCACAGGAGCTGCCCGCTGCTTCTGGAGGGGCTGGCTGACCATGGGCAAGGGCAGGAAGGGGGACCCAGGGTAGAGGACCCCTCCCTGCAATTCCCACTGCCCTGGAACCTGCCAAAGTGCGGTTCCGACCCTTGGCCCAAGGCCTGGCATCCTTGCCCACTGCTCTTCTCCCTGGGCCTCGGATCAGGGACCTGGATTTACCTCCTCATGGTCCCTTCCTGGCAGCCCTACCGCCCCACCGGCTGGGCCCAGGTTCCCTTGCCTGGGTGACCACAGCGGCCTCCTCCCTCTGTCCCTCTGGGCCAAGTCACCTCTCCATCGGGCCCTCTGAGGGGGCTGCTGCCCAGCCCTTCCACTCTGCCCACCTTCTGAAGGCTGCTCCAGGCCTCAGGACGGTGACAGACATGGCCCTTGCCTGCTCTCTGAGCACGTGCACCCTAGCCCCTCTCCCTGGGGCTGCTGGACGGAGGGCACAGCCTGTGCTGTGGGCTGCTGCTGGCCAGGCCTGCCTGCCCCCCCACTCCTCCCAGGCACTTTCCTGAGCCCACCCAGACCCAATCGCCTCATCTCTGACCCAGTTTTTTCACAGAGTCAACCACGACCAGAAATCCGCTCGCCTCGCTGGGCTCCTCCTCCGCTCAAGAACCTGCAGGGGTTCCCCGCTGCCTGAGGAACACGCCACGGTGCAGGCCCCGCCTTTCTCGCTGGCGCTGCCTCTCTTCCAGCAGCCCGGCGGTCCTCGACGCTACCTCCCCGGGGGGCGCAGCGCACCCAGGACCCCGCCAGGCTTGGCCGCACGGGGCGAAGCCCAGGCCCACGCCCGGGGTCCGTGCAGGGAGCGAGGGGGTCCCACGGCCCCGGCTCTGCTGCTGGGCTCCCGCAGGGCACAGTGTGGCCTCTTCTGCCAGCTGTGAGCGGCGCTGAGCAGGGCAGGGGCTCGAAACCCCGTCCCTCGCCTGCGGTGCGGCCCGCGGGACCGCCCCTCTCCGGGCGGAGGCACCTGACCCCGACGCGTAGCTCACGGCCCGGGGTGGTAGTGAAGCCTCGGCCCGCGCAGGACCCGCACATTTGGGCCGGGTCCATGGCAGCAGGAGGGCGAGGCCCCGAGCAGCTGTCGGACCCCGGGAGCCCCCGGGCCGCCCCAGTGAGGAAGGGCGCTCAATCCGACCCCAGACTCCCCTGAGCCCGCGGCTCGGGCCGCGCAGGCGCAGTGCCACCCGGAGGGGGCCGCCTGCCGAGGGGCGGGGCGCAGGAAGCGGGGCGAAACCACTGTTGGCTCATTTCCGGGTGGGTCCCCGTCTCCAGGCAACCATTTCGCGTCCTGCAGATTCTTGCCTGGGCCGGGAGCAGCCTCCTCGCGCCGCAGCCCAGCCGTATTCTGCAGCCTCGGAGACCCGCGCCCAGCCCCGCCTCCGGGCTCGGTGAACCCCGTTCAGGAGACCCCATCTAGCCGCCTCCTCTGGGCTCCGGGACCATGGCCCCAGCCAGGCTTCCCGCCCCCTGCCAGGCCCTGCTCCCACCTCGAAGACCTCAGCACAGCCTCCTCCTCCTGGCTCGGAAACGCCCAGTCCCTCTGGGAGCTCTGAGACCCCCCCGCCTCCAAGCCCGGCTGCCTCCTCTAGGTCCCGATAACCCAATCTCAGCGTTGCTCTTCAGCTCGGGGGGGCGGCGGCGCCCCCTCTGCAGCACCGAACTGCCCCTTACACTGGTGTAGCCCCGACTCCGCCATGAGCTCCCTGTTCTTCCTAGTGTGGTTTCTGTTTTCCTAAGTGGCCCCGGAGTGCTAGAACCCGCTGGTGTCAGGAAGCATTAAGGAGGTGAAATCCTGCCCAGGCCCCACTGGGGTGTAGTTCTGCCTCTGGGACCCCAAAGCCTGCTGTGCTCTTGGCCTCCCAGCCTGCCTTGTCCCCACGTGCCTTCTCCCGGCCTGCCATGGGTTTGGGGTGGGCTTCCTGCCGGGCAAGGTGCCCCTGGCTGGCTCAGTCTGGCCCTGAGGGCAAGGTCCTCTTCCCTCTCTTGCACCCAAGTCACCTGTGGCTTATACTTCCCATACAAAGAGGCTGAGAGGTCGGTGGGGTTGTAGGGCTAAGGTGGCCAGAGACCGTCTTCCTGGGCCAGAAGTGGGTGCCTCCCACCCCACCCCAAACCTAACTGAAATCAACCCAACTGCAGAGAGTGAAGAAAGGCTGCCCCAGTGGTGGGCCCGGGGGTCTCATGCCTGTGTGCTGGGGAAGGTTGGGGTGGGAGATCTGTGGGGTTCTTTGGGCACCTGGGCAAGGCTCTGCCGCTCCGAGGCCTCCAGGAGATGCAGCAGGCAGCTGAGATCCGGGGCATCCACCTCGGCCAGGCTCTGCAGGTCCCTTGCAGCCCCTGGCACGTCTCCCTTCTTGAGCCGGAGCAGGCCCAGCCGGGCCCGGGCTGCCTCTGACGTTGGGGCAGGGTGCAGGGCTTTTTCCAGGTGGGTGCCAGCTTCCTCGTAGCTGCCTGTCAGGGATTCAGGAGGGACAGTCAGTGTGTGGGGTTGGGCAGAGGTGCAAGAGAGCTGAGACTCGCTGGCCGCTCCTTCCCTGCCCTGTGCTGGCTTGCGGGGAGCTGATGATGGCTCAGCCCAGGAAGAAGGAGCCGGGAGCAGAGGTGCACCGTGATTCCAGGCAGGTCACAGGGACTCACCTCTGACCCCACTCCATGATGCTGAGCTACCACACCGTGGGCACTACAAGGGGCTGCTTTCTCTCCCGGGCAACTAGAGGCAAACTCTGGGCCTGCTGGAGCAGAGTGGCATGCGGGGAGCAGCCCTGGGGCTCCTGAAGCCCTTGGTGGGCAAATGCAGACTGCAGAGAGAGCTCCCCTTTGGAATTAGTGGTGAAGTGGTTTCCACATCACCAGGGGGATGTGGAAATCCGTGGGAAGGGCCTGCATGTCGGCCCATGGGGCTTCTGACAGTTCCTCCTGGAACAGGGCCTGCCATCCCGTGGGTGCCCGAGAAACAACGACTGGAGGTGCATGGATGAATGAGGGGGCCGAGGGTCCAAGACCTTTCAAAGACCAAGATCACCCCTCGGTTTCTCCTCCATTGCAAGCAAAGAGCCACCCGGGTAAAGCAGAGGAGAGCCTTTTGAACGCCAGGCCTCACACAGGGAGCAGGGCCAGAGGTCATGGGATTTGGGGTGGAAGGGACCTTGGAAGCTGTTGTGGTCCGGGTCTCTTTCTTCCATTTTTACAGAACAGGATACAGAGGTCAGAGGAGCGGGGACAGAAGCCCAGACCCCGTGTTTCCCACCTTGGGGCCGCTGCATACCCCGTGCCATGAGAATGTCTGCCAGGAGGAGGTGCCAGTGCGGTTGCCCTGAGTCGATTTTGATCAGCGCCTCCCCCACAGCAAGGAGGCCCTGGGTGTCCTTGTCCTCGAGAGGGGCCCCAGTGTCTGGCAGCTGGCTCAGAAGGGCCCGGCAGTGGGAGTAGAGGCCCTGTGTGATGAGGGCCTGGGCTTCCGGCTTCAGAGAGCGGAGCTCAGGGACCACGGTCCCGGGGCCGAGCTTCAGAGCAGAGACGGTGTCGTCCACGGCTTCCTGCAAGGAGGGAAGGCGGGCGGGTGCAGAGTTGTCCTAGGTAGAGAGACTGGGCAGAGGGTCAGAGTAGGAGGACTGGCTCTGTCTTTCTCATTCCCTGATCTTCTCCCTGGGGTCCTAGAGGGTCTGAACACCCAGCTCCCTGCCCCTTCCCGCTTCTCTGTGGCTGCAGCCTCCTACCATCCCTCCTGATTCTGGTTAGCATTTGAGGGGACTCAGCTCACTGACCTTGACCCTGAAAGTTGTCAGGCTCAGAACCCCTTTTCTGAGGCCAAACGCTGCTAATTTCCATCTCCTGAGGCTGCCTGCGGTCTGTGAGCCCTCCCTGGGTCCCTCACTCTCCCAGCTTGTAGCTGGCTCCCTCCACGCCTGTCCCTCCCCACAGGGGCATCTGTCACCTCACAGTGGGGGACGCTGGAGCTCCTTGGGTATCCGGGTGCTCCTCCCAGTGCCTGTGGCCTTGGGGACGCCGGAAGGGTAGAAAGCCCAGTTACTGCCCTCCCATAACTCCCAGAAGCAGTGGAAGGAGGGTGCCCAGCCCATCTGGTGCACAATACCGCGCCTGGCCCTAACTATGCCTCTTTATATTATCTTTCTAGCAATTGCCTTGCGGATTACAATACGTAGCCTTACAGCTATGAACAAGCCCCCAGCTCCCAGGTGAGCACCCTACCACAGTCTATGTACAGTTAATATGGGGCCACTTTACCTAAAATGTGAGATCCCCACAGCAGTAAATTCCATTATTCCCATACTTTGTGTTATCGTTGTCATACACCGAGCAATACATTTCCTCACATAGTGCATTATTTCAAGTGAATTAATTATATATATATTTTGAGACAGGGTCTCTGTCTGTTGCCCAGGCTGGAGTGCAGTGGCATGATCTTGGTTCACTGCAACCTTGAACTCCTGGGCTTAAGTGATCCTCCCACTTCTGCCTCCAGAGTAGCTGGGACCACAGGCACATGCCACCACACCCAGCTCATTTTAAAATCTTTTTGTACAAATGGGGTCTTGATATATTGCCCAGGCTGGTATGGAACTTCTGGTCTCAAGCCATCCTCCCACCTTGGCCTCCCAAAGTACTGGGATTACAGGTGTGAGCTACCACACCTGGCCTGTTTTTAATTTAGATAGCTTTGTTCAAAGAAATTAAAAGAAGGAATAAATACATCATTTTGTATTTGCAGATGCTTTTCATTTCTTGCAGCAGAGAATTTCTATCAGGCATCAGTTCTCTTCAATTTCACCACCTTCCCTCAGGATCTGCTGTGGTGTCATTCACTGATGACGAATCTCTCAGCTTCCATTTGTCTAACGGGTCTTTAATGTCACCCTCGTTTCTGAAGGACATTTTAACAAGATGGATAATTCTGGCTTGGCACTTTTTTCTTTTAGTGACTTAAAGGTGCTGTCCCATTGTCTTCTGGGTTCCATTGTTTCTGGGACAAATCTGCTGTCATTCGTGTTGTTATATGTCATTTGTTCACCCCTCTGGTTGCTTTAAGATGTTCTCTTTATCTTTTTTTTTCAGGAACTTGACCAAGATGTGCCTTCTTAGGGGTGGTTCTCTTTCTGTTTTTCTTCTTGGGATTTGTTGAGCTTCTTGGGAATTTTTCTGCTGTTATTTCTTCAAATACCTGTGTATATTTGTCCCATTCATTCTCCGTATTCTCTGGGAGTCCAATCACATGTATGCTAGATGGCCTGAAATTGTCCCACTGGTCACTGAAGGTTTCTTCATTTATTTTTTTAATTTTTAAAAGTTTTTTAGAGGCCAGGTGCAGTGGCTCACGCCTGTAATCCCAGCATGTTGGGAGGCCGAGGTGGGCAGATCCAGAGGTCAGGAGATCGAGACCATCCTGGCCAACATGGTGAAACCCCGTCTCTACTAAAAATACAATAAAAATACAAAACTTAGCCAGGCATAGTGGTGGGTGCCTGTAGTCCCAGCTACTCAGGAGGCTGAGGCAGGAGAATTGGTTGATCCCAGGAGGTGGAGGTTGCGGTGAGCTGAGATTGTGGCACTGCACTCCAGCCTAGGTGACAGAGAGAGACTCCATCTCTTCTAGAAAAAATTTTTTTTCTTTCTTTTTTTTATTTTGAGAGGGAGTCTCACTCTGTCGCCCAGGCTGGTCTCAAACTCCTGGGCTCAAGTGATGCTGCCACTTCGCCCTCCCAAAGTACCGGAATTACAGGTGTGAGCCATGATGCTCAGCTCAGCTCTCATCGTTTGAAACAGAGTTTTGTTTTTTGTTTTTTGTTTTCCCTGCTGTTCCTTAGATTGGATAATTTCCTTAGATTGGATAATTTTCTTTGGTTTATACTTGAGTTCACTAATCCTGCTTTGGCAGTTTCCAATCTGCTGTTGTGCCTGCCTAGTAAGTTTTATTTCCAGATATGCTGCGTTTCAGATCTAGGATCTCCACTTGATTATTACTGTTTTTTTTTTTTTCGCATTCCTCTGCTAGGATTCTCCATCAGCTCACTCATTCTAGCAAACATTTCTTTTACATGTTTATGTCACTGCTTTTAAAAGCCCCTGTGTGTAAATTCCAAACTTCTAAGCCATCTCAGGGTCTGTTTCTATGAAGTACTTCTTCTCTTATTACGGGTCCCATTTCCCTGGTTCTCTGCCTGCCTAGCAGTTCTTGGTTTTGCGCTGGGCTCTGTGTCTGGCATGTGGTAGACAGGGCTGTGGTGCTGTCCTGCAAGGGGGCTGATTTCACTCTGGTGGGCAGGTAGATTACTGGTGGATCATTTTGGCCCTGCCAGGCTTTATCTTGTACTTTGCTAGGGGAGGATTCGTTTTTGAACTTAGTCCTAAAGTACAATCTTAATTTTAGGGTGTGGCCTTTCTGGGGTCTCAACTGAATGCCGAAGATGTTCAGAAAAGCCTCTCTGCGGCCTCCTGTCTCTCAGGTCACAGCTCTTTGCTGCCTGTTGTTTGGTGCCTGGAAACATTTGCTCATGCATTATATCCAGTTTATACAGCTGTTAGGAGCCTGGAATGGCACCCATATCCCCAGGTGAGCATCTGACAGCCTGGAACAGCACCCCACACCCCAGGGGAGCATCTTACAGCCTGGAACAGCACCCCACACCTTCAGGGGAGCATCGTACAGCCTGGAACGGCATCCATACCCACAGGTGAATGTGTGACAGCCTGAAACAGCATTCTCCAACCCCAGGTGAGCATCTGACAACCTGGAATAGAACCCCACACCCACAGGTGAGCATCTGACAGCCTGGAACAGCACCGCACACTCCCAGGTGAGCACAGGTGAACATCTGACAGCCTGGAATGGCACCCACACTCACAGGTGAGTGTGGGACAGACTGGAGCAGCATTCTCCAGCCCCAGGTGAACTTGCGACAATCCAAAACAGAACCCTACACACCCAGGTGAGCATCTGACAGCCAAGGATGGCACCCCACACACCTAGGGGAGCATCTTACAGCCTGGAACAGCACCCCACACCCCCAGGTGAGTAGCTGACAGCCTGGGAATGCACCCCCACACCCAGTTGAGCATCTGAAACCCTATAGCACCACCCCCGACCAACAGGTGAAAATCTTACAGCCTGGAACGGCACCTTCCACCCCCAGGTGAGCATCTTCCAGCCTGAAACAGCACCCCACACCCCCAGGTGAGTGTCTTACAGCCTGGAACGGTATCCATACCCGCAGATGAGTGTGTGACAGCCTAGAACAGCATTCTCCAACCCCAGGTGAGCTTGTGACAATCTGGAACAGGACCCCACAACCCCAGGTGAGCATCTGACAGCCTAAAACAGCACCCTCCACCCTTAGGTGATCATTTGACAGCCAGGAATGACAACCCACATAAGCATCTGACAGCCTAGAACGGCACCCCCCAGTTAGGTGAGAATCTGAATGCCTGGATCAACGCTCAAACCTTCAGGTGAGCATCTGACAGCCTGGAACAGCAGTGCCCACACCCAGGTGAGCATCTGAAACCCTCCAGCAGCACTCACCACTCCAAGGTGAGCATTTGACAGCCTGGAACAGCACCCTTCATGTTCAGGTGAGCATCTGATAGTTTTGTTTTATGTTGAGATGGAGTCTCTCTCTGTCGCCCAGGCTACAGGCCAGTGGTGCGATCTTGGCTCACTGCAACCACCACCCCCAGGTTTAATCGATTCTCCTGCCTCAGCCTCCTGAGTAGCTGCGACTACAGGCTGATTTTTGTATTTTTAGTAGAGACGGGGTTTCACCATGTTGACCAGGCTGGTCTTGAACTCCTGGTGATCCACCCACCTCGGCCTCCCAAAGTGCTGGGATTACAAGCACAAGTCATCGCACCTGGCTGATCATCTGACAGTTTTAAATGGCACCTCACACCCTCAGGTGAGCATCTGACAGCCTGGAATGGCACTCTGCATCCCCAAGTGAGCTTCTGACAGCCTGGAATGGCACTCTGCATCCCCAGGTGAGCATCTGACAGCCTGGAATGGCACTCTACACCCTCAGGTGAGCATCTGACAGCGTGGAATGGCACTCTACATCCCCAGGTGAGCATCTGACAGCCTGGAATGGCACTCTACATCCCCAGGTGAGCATCTGACAGCCTGGAACGGCACGCCACACCCTCAGGTGAGCATCTGACAGCCTGGAATGGCACTCTACATCCCCAGGTGAGCTTCTGACAGCCTGGAATGGCACTCTACACCCTCAGGTGAGCTTCTGACAGCCTGGAATGGCACTCTACACCCTCAGGTGAGCATCTGACAGCCTGGAATGGCACTCTACATCCCCAGGTGAGCTTCTGACAGCCTGGAATGGCACCCCACACCCTCAGGTGAGCATCTGACAGCCTGGAATGGCACTCTACATCCCCAGGTGAGCATCTGACAGCCTGGAATGGCACTCTACATCCCCAGGTGAGCATCTGACAGCCTGGAACAGCACCTCACACCCACAGGTGAGTGTGTGACAGCCTGGAATAGCATGCTCCAACCCCAGGTGAGCTTGTGACAATCTGGAACAGGACCCCACTACCCCAGGTGAGCATGTGATAGCCGAAAACAGCACCCTCCACCCCCAGGGGATCATCTGATAGCCAAGAATGGCACTACTACCCTGAGGTGAGAATCTGACAGCCTGGATCAGCACTTCGACCTTCAGGTGAGTGTCTGAGAGCCTGGAACAGCACCCCACACCCCCAGGTGAGCATCTGACAGTCGGGAACAGCACCTCACACCCACAGATGAGACTCTGACAACATAGAATGTCACCCTGACCCCCAGGTGAGCATCTGAAACTCTGGATCAGCTCTCCCCCATGCAAGGTGAGCATCTGACAGCAGGGAACAGCACTTGACACCCCCAGGTGAGCCTCTGACAGCCTGAAACCAGACCCACACCACAGGTGAGCAGCTGACAGACTGCAACAGCACCCCACACCATCAAGCGAGCATCAGACAGCCCTAAATGACACCCCAGCCCCCCAGGTGAGCATCACACCATCCAAATGGCACCCCAAATCCCCAATAAGCATCTGATAGCCTGAAACAGCACTCCACACCTTCAGGGGAGCATCTGACAGCCTAGAACGGTATCCCACACCCCCAGGTAAGCATCAGAAAGCCTGGAATGGCACCCCAAACCCCCAGGTGAGCAACTTTGCAGCCTGGGACAGTACCCTCCACCACCAGGTGAGCACTTCACAGCCTAAAACTGCACCTCACAGGCCAAGGTGAGCATCTGACTGCCTGGAACGGCACTCATACCCCGAGGTGAATGTGTGACAGCCTGAAACAGCATTCTCCAATCCCAGGCGAGGATCTGACAACCTGGAATAGAACTCCACACTGGCAGGTGAGCATCTGACAGCATTGAATGGCACCCACACCCATAGATGAGTATGGGACAGACTGGAGCAGCATTCTCTAGCCCCAGGTGAACTTGTGACAATCCGAAACAGAACCCCACACACGCAGGTAAGCATCTGACAGCCAAGGACGGCACCCCACACACCCAGGTGAGCATCTGACAGCCTAGAATGGCACCACCACACTTAGGTGAGAATCTGACAGCCTGGATCAGCACTTCAATTTTCAGCTGAGTGTCTGAGAGCCTGGAACAGCACCCCACACCTCCCGGTGAGTATCTGACAGCTTGGAACATCACCCTGCACCCCAGGAGGGCATCTGACAGCCTGGGAAGGCAACCCCACACCCAGGTGAGCATCTGAAACCCTACAGCACCACCCCTCTCCAACCTGCAGGTGATTATCTGACAGCCTAGAACAGCACCCTCCACCCCCAGATGAGCATCTTACAGCCGGAAAAACACCCTCCACCACCAGGTGATCATCGGACAGCCTGGAATGGTACCACCACTTAGGTGAGACTCTGATGGACTCAAACAACAACTCACGCCTTTGGGTGAGCAGCTGAGAACCTAAGTTGGCAGCCTGCACTCAGGGGAGCATCTGACAGCCTGAAGCAGCATCTTCCACCTCTAAGTGAGCATCTGACGGTCTGGAGCATCATCCACACCCCCAGGTGAGCATCTGACGGTCTGGAGCAGAACCCACACGCCCAGGCGAGCATCTGACAGCCTGGAGCAGCACCCACACCACCAGGCGACCATCTGACAGCCTGGAACAGCACCCACAACCCCAGGTGAGCATCTGACAGTCTGGAGCAGAATTCTCCAACCCCAGGTGAGCATCTGACAACCTGGAGCAGCACCCACACCCCCAGGTGAGCATCTGACAGTCTAGAGCAGCATCCACACCCCCAGGCGAGCATCTGACAGCCTGGAGCAGCACCCACACCCCCAGGCGAGCATCTGACAGCCTGGAGCAGCACCCACACCCCCAGGTGAGCATCTGACAGTCTAGAGCAGCATCCACACCCCCAGGCAAGCATCTGACAGCCTGGAGCAGCACCCACACACCCAGGCGAGCATCTGAGGCCTGGAGCAGCACCCACACCCCCAGGCCAGCATCCGACGGCCTGGAGCAGCACCCACACCCACAGGCGAGCATCTGACAGCCTGGAGCAGCACCCACACCCCCAGGCGAGCATCTGACGGCCTGGAGCAGCACCCACACCCCCAGGCGAGCATCTGACGGCCTGGAGGAGCACCCACACACACAGGTGAGCATCTGACGGCCTGGAGCAGCACCCACACCCACAGGTGAGCATCTGACAGCCTGGAGCAGCACCCACACCCCCAGGCGAGCATCTGACCACATGGAGCAGCACGCACACCCACAGGCGAGCCTCTGACCGTATGGAGCAGCACCCACACCCCCAGGCGAGCATCTGACCGCATGGAGCAGCACTCACACCCGAGGCGAGCATCTGACCCCATGGAGCAGCACCAACACCCCCAGGCGAGCATCTCACCGCCTGGAGCAGCGCCCACACCCCCAGGGGAGCATCTGACCGCATGGAGCAGCACGCACACCCACAGGCGAGCCTCTGACCGCATGGAGCAGCACTCACACCCGAGGCGAGCATCTGACCCCATGGAGCAGCACCAACACCCCCAGGCGAGCATCCCACAGCCTGGAGCAGCACCCACACCCCCAGGCGAGCATTCGACAGCCTGGAGCAGCACCCACACACCCAGGCGAGCACCCGACAGACTGGAGCAGCACCCACACCCCAGGCGAGCATTTGACAGCCTGGAGCAGCGCCCACATCCCTAGGCGAGCATCCGACAGCCTGGAGCAGCACCTACACCGCCAGGTGAGCATTTGACAGCCTGAAACAGCACCCACACCCCCAGGTGACCATCTGACAGCCTGCAACAGCACCCACACCCCCAGGTGACCATCTGACAGCCTGAAACAGCACCCACACCCCCAGGCGAGCATCTGACAGCCTGGAGCAGCACCCACACTCCCAGGTGAGCATCTGACAGCCTGAAACAGCACCCACACCCCCAGGTGACCATCTGACAGCCTGGAACAGCAAACTGAACACCCAGGTGAGCATCTGACCACCCGGAACAGCACCCACACCCCCAGGCGAGCATCTGACAGCCTGGAACAGCACACTGCAACCCCTGGTGAGCGTCTGACAGCCTGGAACAGCACCCACACACCCAGGTGAGCATCTGACAGCCTGGAACAGCACCCACACCCCCAGGTGAGCATCCGACAGCCTGGAGCAGCACCCACACCACTAGGGGAGCATCTGACAGCCTGGAACAGCACCCACACCCCCAGGCGAGCATCTGACAGCCTGGAGCAGCACCCCACACCCCCAGGTGAGCATCTGACAGCCTGGAACAGAACCCACACCCCCAGGTGAGCATCTGACAGGCTGGAACAGCACCCACACCCCCAGGTGAGCATCCGACAGCCTGGAGGAGCGCCCACACCCCCAGGGGAGCATCTGACCGCATGGAGCAGCACCCACACACACAGGCGAGCATCCGACAGCCTGGAGCAGCGCCCAAACCCCCAGGCGAGCATCTGACAGCCTGGAGCAGCGCCCACAACCCCAGGTGTGCATTTGACAGCCTGTAGCAGCGCCCAAACCCCCAGGTTAGCATCTGAGAGCCTGGCGCAGCGCCCACACCCCCAGGCGAGCATCTGACCGCATGGAGCAGCGCCCACACCCGCAGGCGAGCATATGACCGCATGGAGTAGCGCCCACACCCCCAGGCGAGCATCTGACCGCATGGAGCAGCACCCACACCCCCCAGTCGTGCATCTGACCGCATGGAGCAGCGCCCACACCCCCAGGCGAGCATCTGACCGCATGGAGCAGCACCCACACCCACAGGCGAGCATCTGACCGAACGGAGCAGCACTCACACCCCAGGCGAGCATATGACCTTATGGAGCAGCACCAACACCCCCAGGCGAGCATCCCACAGCCTGGAGCAGCACCCACAGCCCCAGGTGAGCATCAGACAGCCTGGAGCAGCAACCACACCCCCAGGCGAGCATCTGACAGCCTGGAGCAGCGCCCACAACCCCAGGTGTGCATTTGACAGCCTGTAGCAGCGACCAAACCCCTAGGTGAGCATCTGAGAGCCTGGCGCAGCGTCCACACCCCCAGGCGAGTATCTGTCAGCCTGGAGCAGCGCCCACACCCCCAGGCGAGCATCTGACCGCATGGAGCAGCGCCCACACCCGCAGGCGAGCATATGACTGCATGGAGTAGCGCCCACACCCCCAGGCGAGCATCTGACCGCATGGAGCAGCGCCCACACCCCCAGGCGAGCATCTGACCGCATGGAGCAGCGCCCACACTCCCAGGCGAGCATCCGACAGCCTGGAAAAGCGCCCATATCCCTAGGCGAGCATCCGACCGCCTGGAGCAGCGCCCACATCCCCAGGGGCGCATCCGACAGCCTGGAGCAGCACCCACATCCCTAGGCGAGCATCTGACAGCATGGAGCAGCACCGACACCCCCTGGCGAGCATTGGACAGCCTGGAGCAGCACCCACACACCCAGGCAAGCATCCGACAGCCTGGAGGAGCACCCACACCCTAGGCGAGCGTTTGACAGCCTGGAGCAGCACCCACATGCCTAGGCGAGCATCCAACAGCCTGGAGCAGCACCCACACCCCCAGGCCAGGATCTGACAGCCTGGAGCAGCGCCAACACCCACAGGCGAGCATCTGACAGCGTGAAGCAGCGCCCAAACCCCCAGGCGAGCATCTGACAGCCTGGAGCAGCGCCCACACCCCCAGGTGAGCATCAGACAGCCTGGAGCAGTGCCCACACCCCCAGGCGAGCATCTGACCGCATGGAGCAGCGCTCACACCCCCAGGCGAGCATCTGACTGGAAGGTGCAGCGCCCACACCCCCAGGTGACCATCTGACAGCCTGGAGCAGCACCCACACTCCCAGGTGAGCATCTGACAGCCTGAAACAGCACCCACACCCCCAGGTGACCATCTGACAGCCTGGAACAGCAAACTGAACACCCAGGTGAGCATCTGACCACCCGGAACAGCACCCACACCCCCAGGCGAGCATCTGACAGCCTGGAACAGCACACTGCAACCCCTGGTGAGCGTCTGACAGCCTGGAACAGCACCCACACACCCAGGTGAGCATCTGACAGCCTGGAACAGCACCCACACCCCCAGGTGAGCATCCGACAGCCTGGAGCAGCACCCACACCACTAGGTGAGCATCTGACAGCCTGGAACAGCACCCACACCCCCAGGCGAGCATCTGACAGCCTGGAGCAGCACCCCACACCCCCAGGTGAGCATCTGACAGCCTGGAACAGAACCCACACCCCCAGGTGAGCATCTGACAGGCTGGAACAGCACCCACACCCCCAGGTGAGCATCCGACAGCCTGGAGGAGCGCCCACACCCCCAGGGGAGCATCTGACCGCATGGAGCAGCACCCACACACACAGGCGAGCATCTGACAGCCTGGAGCAGCGCCCAAACCCCCAGGCGAGCATCTGACAGCCTGGAGCAGCGCCCACACCCCCAGGTGAGCATCTCACCGCCTAGAGCAGCGCCCACACCCCCAGGTGAGCATCTGAGAGCCTGGAGCAGCGCAAACACCCCCAGGCGAGTATCTGACAGCCGGGAGCAGCGCCCACACCCCCAGGCGAGCATCTGACCGCATGGAGCAGCGCCCACACCCCCCAGTCACGCATCTGACGGCATGGAGCAGCGCCCACACCCCCAGGCGAGCATCTGACCGCATGGAGCAGCGCTCACACCCCCAGGCGAGCATCCGACAGCTTGGAAAAGTGCCCACATCCCCAGGCGAGCATCCGACCGCCTGGAGAAGCGCCCACAACCCCAGGCGAGCATTCGACAGCCTGGAGCAGCGCCCACACCCCGAGGGGAGCATCCGACAGCCTGGAGCAGCACCCACACCCGCAGGTGAGCATCCGACAGGCTGGAGCAGCACCCACACCCCCAGGGGAGCATCTGACAGCCTGGAGCTGCACCCACACACCCAGGCGAGCATCCGACAGCCTGGAGCAGCACCCACACCCCCAGGCGAGCATTCGACAGCCTGGTGCAGCACCCACATCCCTAGGCGAGCATCCGACAGCCTGGAGCAGCACCCACACCCCCAGGACAGGATCTGACAGCCTGGAGCAGTGCCAACACCCGCAGGCGATCATCTGACAGCCTGGAGCAGCACTCACACCCCCAGGCAAGCATCTGACGGCCTGGAGCAGCACCCACACCCCCAGGCGAGCATCTGAGGCCTGGAGCAGCACCCACACCCCCAGGCCAGCATCTGACGGCCTGGAGCAGCACCCACACCCACAGGCGAGCATCTGACGGCCTGGAGCAGCACCCACACCCCCAGGCGAGCATCTGACGGCCTGGAGGAGCACCCACACCCACAGGTGAGCATCTGACGGCCTGGAGCAGCACCCACACCCCCAGGCGAGCATCTGACGGCCTGGAGGAGCACCCACACCCCCTGGTGAGCATCTGACGGCCTGGAGCAGCACCCACACCCACAGGCGAGCATCTGACAGCCTGTCCTGCAGCCACACCCCCAGGCGAGCGTCTGACAGCCTGGAGCAGCACCCACACCCCCAGGTGAGCGTCTGATAGCCTGGAACAGCACCCACACCCGCAGGTGAGCATCCGACTGCCTGGAGTAGCACCCACACCCCCAGGCGAGCATCCGACAGCCTGGAACAGCACCCACACCCCCAGGTGAGCCTTCGACAGCCTGGAGCAGCACCCACAGCCCCAGGCGAGAATCTGACAGCGTGGAGCAGGACCAACACCCCCAGGTGAGCATCTGACATCCTGGAGCAGCACCCTGCACCCCCAGGTTAGCATCTGACAGACTGGAACAGCACCCACACTTCCAGGTGAGCATCCGACAGCCTGGAACAGCAACCACACCCGCAGGTGAGCATCTGACAGCCTGGAACAGCACCCCACACCCCCAGGTGAGCATCTGACGGCCTGAAACAGCACCCAAACCCCCAGGTGAGCATCTGACGTCCTGGAACAGCACCCACACCCCCAGGTGAGCATCCCACAGCCTGGAGCAGCACCCACACCCCCAGGCAAGCATCTGACAGCCTGTAGCAGCGCCAAAACCCCCAAGAGAGCATCTGAGAGCCTGGAGCAGCGCCCACACCCCCAGGCGAGTATCTGACAGCCTGGAGCAGCGCCGACACCCCCAGGAGAGCATCTGATTGCATGGAGCAGCGCGCACACCCCCACGCGAGCATCCGACCGCATGGAGCAGCACCAACACCCCCAGGCGAGCATCCGACAGCCTGGAGCAGCACCCACAGCCCCAGGCGAGCATCTGACAGCCTGGAGCAGCAACCACACCCCCAGGCGAGCATCTGACAGCCTGGAGCAGCGCCCACAACCCCAGGCGAGCATCTGACAGCCTGTAGCAGCGCCCAAACCCCCAGGAGAGCATCTGAGAGCCTGGAGCAGCGCCCACACCCCCAGGCGAGTATCTGACAGCCTGGAGCAGCACCGACACCCCCAGGCGAGCATCTGACCGCATGGAGCAGCGTGCACACCCCCAGGCGAGCATTCAACAGCCTGGAGCAGCGCCCACACCCCCAGGGGAGCATCCGACAGCCTGGAGCAGCACCCACACCCACAGGCGAGCATCCGACAGGCTGGAGCAGCACCCACACACCCAGGCGAGCATCCGACAGCCTGGAGCAGCACCCACACCCACAGGCGAGCATCCGACAGCCTGGAGCAGCACCCACAACCCCAGGCGAGCATCCGACAGCTGGGAGCATCACCCACACCCCCAGGCGAGCATCCGACAGCCTGGAGCAGCACCCACACCCCCAGGCGAGCATCTGACAGCCTGGAGCAGCAGCCACACCCCCAGGCGAGCATCTGACAGCCTGGAGCAGCACCCACATCCCCAGGCGAGCATCTGACAGCCTGGAGCAGTGCCCACACCCCCAGGTGAGCATATGACCGCCTGGAGCAGCACCCACACCCCCAGGCGAGCATCTGACAGCCTGGAATAGCACCCCACATGTCCAGGTGAGCCTCTGACAGCCTGGAGCAGCACCCACTCCCCCAGGCGAGCATCTGACTGCATGGAACAGTACCCCCCACCCCCAGGTGAGCATCTGACCGCCCGGAACAGCAACCACAACCCCAGGTGAGCATCTGACAGCCTGGAACAGCACCCCACACCCCCAGGGGAGCATCTGACATCCTGGAACAGTACCCCACACTTCCAGGTGAGCATCTGACAGCCTGGAACAGCACCCCACACCCCCAAGTGAGCATCTGACATCCTGGAACGGCACCCCACACCCCCAGGTGAGGATCTGACAGCCTGGAACAGCACCCACACCCCCAGGTGAGCATCGGACAGCCTGGAAACAGCACTCTGCCCACCCAGGTGAGCATCTGATAGCCTGGAACAGCACCCACACCCCCAGGCGAGCATCTGATAGCCTGGAACGGCACCCACAACCCCAGGTGAGCATCTGATCTTCTGGAGCAGCACCCACACCCCTGGGGGAGCATCTGATAGCGTGGAAGAGCACCCACACCCCCAGGTGAGAATCTGACAGCCTGGAACGGCACCCTGCACCCCCAGGCGAGCATCTGAGAGGCTGGAATTCCACCCACATCCCCAGGCGAGCATCTGACAGCCTGGAACAGGACCCTGCATACCCAGGTAAGCATCTGACAGCCTGGAACAGCACCCACACCCCCAGGCGAGCATCTGACAGCCTGGAGCAGCACCCACTCCCTTAGGTGACCATCTGACAGCCTTGAGCACTGCCCACACCCTCAGGCGAGCATCTGACAGCCTGGAGCAGCACCCACACCGCGAGCTGAGCAGCTGACAGCCTGGAGCAGCAGCCACACCCCCAGGTGAGCATGTGACCGCCTGGAGCAGCACCCACACCCCCAGGTGAGCATCTGACTGCATGGAGCAGCACCCAAACCCCCAGGCGAGCATCCGACAGCATGGAGCAGCACCCACACCCGGAGGCGAGCATCTGACCACATGGAGCAGCACCCACACCCCCTGGCGAGCATTCGACAGCCTGGAGCAGCACCCACACACCCAGGCGAGCATCCGACAGACTGGAGCAGCACCCACAGCCCCAGGCGAGCATCTGACAGCCTGGAGCAGCACCAACACCCCCAGGCGAGCATCCCACTGCCTGGAGCAGCACCCACAACCCCAGGCGAGCATCTGACAGCGTGGAGCAGCGCCCACAACCCCACGGGAGCATCTGACAGCCTGTAGCAGTGCCCAACCCCCCAGGTGAGCATCTGAGAGCCTGGAGCAGCGCCCACACCCCCAGGCGAGCATTCGACAGCCTGGAGCAGCGCCCACACCCCCAGGTGAGAATCTGACCGCCTGGAGCAGCACCCACACCCCCAGGCGAGGATCTGACAGCCTGGAATAGCACCCCACACGTCCAGGTGAGCCTCTCACAGCCTGGAGCAGCACCCACAGCCGCAGGCAAGCATCTGAGTGCATGCGACAGTACCCCACACCCCCAGGTGAGCATCTGACTGCCGGGAACCGCAACCACACCCCCAGGTGAGCATCTGACAGACTGGAACAGCACCCCACACCCCCAGGGGAGCATGTGACATCCTGGAACAGTACCTCACACCTCCAGGTGAGCATCTGACAGCCTGCAACAGCACCCACACCCACAAGTGAGCATGAGACATCATGGAACAGCACCCCACACCCCCAGGTGAGGATCTGACAGCCTGGAACAGCACCCACACACCCAGGTGAGCATCTGACAGCCTGGAAACAGCACTCTACCCACCCAGGTGAGCATCTGATAGCCTCGAACAGCACCCACACCCCCAGGCGAGCATCCGACAGCCTGGAGCAGCACCCACACCCCAGGCGAGCATTCGACAGCCTGGAGCAGCACCCACATCCCTATGCGAGCATCTGACAGCATGGAGCAGCAACCACACCCCCTGGCGAGCATTGGACAGCCTGGAGCAGCACCCACACACCCAGGCGAGAATCCGACAGCCTGGAGCAGCACCCACACCCTAGGCGAGCATTTGACAGCCTGGAGCAGCACCCACATGCCTAGGCGAGCATCCGACAGCCTGGGGCAGCACCCACACCCCCAGGCCAAGATCTGACAGCCTGGGGTACCGCCCACACCCCCAGGTGAGCATGTCACCGCCTGGAGCAGCGCCCACACCCCCAGGTGAGCATCTGAGAGCCTGGAGCAGCGCGAACACCCCCAGGCGAGTATCTGACAGCCGGGAGCAGCGCCCACACCCCCAGGCGAGCATCTGACCGCAGGGAGCAGCACGCACACCCCCCAGTCGCGCATCTGACCGCATGGAGCAGCACCCACACCCGCAGGCGAGCATCTGACCGCATGGAGCAGCACCCACACCCCCAGGCGAGCATCTGACTGGAAGGTGCAGCGCTCACACCCCCAGGCGAGCATCCGACAGCTTGGAAAAGCGCCCACATCCCCAGGCGAGCAACCGACCGCCTGGAGAAGCGCCCACAACCCCAGGCGAGCATTCGACAGCCTGGAGCAGCGCCCACACCCCGAGGGGAGCATCCGACAGCCTGGAGCAGCACCCACACCTGCAGGTGAGCATCCGACAGGCTGGAGCAGCACCCAAACCCCCAGGGGAGCATCTGACAGTCTGGAGCTGCACCCACACACCCAGGCGAGCATCCGACAGCCTGGAGCAGCACCCACACCCCCAGGCGAGCATTCGACAGCCTGGTGCAGCACCCACATCCCTTGGCGAGCATCTGACAGCCTGGAGCAGCACCCACACCCCCAGGCCAGGATCTGACAGCCTGGAGCAGTGCCAACACCCACAGGCGATCATCTGACAGCCTGGAGCAGCACTCACACCCCCAGGCGAGCATCTGATGGCCTGGAGCAGCACGCACACCCCCAGGCGAGCATCTGAGGCCTGGAGCAGCACCCACACCCCGAGGCCAGCATCCGGCGGCCTGGAGCAGCACCCACACCCACGCACCCACACCCCCAGGCGAGCATTCGACAGCCTGGTGCAGCACCCACATCCCTTGGCGAGCATCCGACAGCCTGGAGCAGCACCCACACCCCCAGGCCAGGATCTGACAGCCTGGAGCAGTGCCAACTCCCACAGGCGATCATCTGACAGCCTGGAGCAGCACTCACACCCCCAGGCGAGCATCTGACGGCCTGGAGCAGCACGCACACCCCCAGGCGAGCATCTGAGGCCTGGAGCAGCACCCACACCCCCAGGCCAGCATCCGGCGGCCTGGAGCAGCACCCACACCCACAGGCGAGCATCTGATGGCCTGGAGCAGCACCCACACCCCCAGGCGAGCATCTGACGGCCTGGAGGAGCACCCACACCCCCTGGTGAGCATCTGACGGCCTGGAGCAGCACCCACACCCCCAGGCGAGCATCTGACGGCCTGGAGGAGCACTTACACCCACAGGCGAGCATCTGACAGCCTGGAGCAGCACTCACACCCCCAGGCGAGCATCTGACAGCCTGGAGCAGCACCCACACCCCCAGGCGAGCATCTGAGGCCTGGAGCAGCACCCACACCCCCAGGCCAGCATCCGACGGCCTGGAGCAGCACCCACACCCCCAGGCGAGCATCTGAGGCCTGGAGCAGCACCCACACCCCCAGGCCAGCATCCGACAGCCTGGAGCAGCACCCACACCCCAGGCGAGCATTCGACAGCCTGGAGCAGCACCCACATCCCTAGGCGAGCATCTGACAGCATGGAGCAGCACCCACACACCCTGGCGAGCATTGGACAGCCTGGAGCAGCACCCACACAACCAGGCGAGCATCCGACAGCCTGGAGCAGCACCCACACCCTAGGCGAGCATTTGACAGCCTGGAGCAGCACCCACATGCCTAGGCGAGCATCCGACAGCCTGGAGCAGCACCCACACCCCCAGGCCAGGATCTGACAGCCTGGAGCAGCGCCAACACCCACAGGCGGACATCTGACAGCGTGAAGCAGCGCCCAAACCCCCAGGCGAGCATCTGACAGCCTGGAGCAGCGCCCACACCCCCAGGTGAGCATCTCACCGCCTGGAGCAGTGCCCACACCCCCAGGCGAGCATTTGACCACATGGAGCAGCACCCACACCCCCAGGCGAGCATCTGACCGCACGGAGCAGCACTCACACCCCAGGCGAGCATATGACCTTATGGAGAAGCACCAACACCCCCAGGCGAGCATCCCATAGCCTGGAGCAGCACCCACAGCCCCAGGCGAGCATCTGACAGCCTGGAGCAGCAACCACACCCCCAGGCGAGCATCTGACAGCCTGGAGCAGCGCCCACAACCCCAGGTGTGCATTTGACAGCCTGTAGCAGCGCCCAAACCCCCAGGTGAGCATCTGAGAGCCTGGCGCAGCGTCCACACCCCCAGGCGAGTATCTGTCAGCCTGGAGCAGCGCCCACACCCCCAGGCGAGCATCTGACCGCATGGAGCAGTGCGCACACCCCCAGGCGAGCATATGACCGCACGGAGTAGCGCCCACACCCCCAGTCGAGCATCTGACCGCATGGAGCAGCGCCCACACCCCCAGGCGAGCATCCGACAGCCTGGAAAAGCGCCCATATCCCTAGGCGAGCATCCGACTGCCTGGAGCAGCGCCCACACCCCCAAGCAAGCATTCGACAGCCTGGAGCAGCGCCCACACCCCCAGGGGCGCATCCGACAGCCTGGAGCAGCACCTACACCCGCAGGCGAGCATCTGACAGCCTGGAGCAGCACCCACACGCCGAGGCGAGCATCCAACAGCCTGGAGCAGCACCCACACCCACAGGCGAGCATCCGACAGCCTGGAGCAGCATCCACAACCCCAGGCGAGCATCCGACAGCCGGAAGCATCACCCACACCCCCAGGCGAGCATCCGACAGCCTGGAGCAGCACCCACACCCCCAGGCGAGCATCTGACAGCCTGGAGCTGCGGCCACATCCCCAGGCGAGCATCTGACAGCCTGGAGCAGCGCCCACATCCCCAGGCGAGCATCTGACAGCCTGGAGCAGCGCCCACACCCCCAGGGGAGCATCCGACAGCCTGGAGCAGCACCCACATCCGCAGCTGAGCATCCGACAGGGTGGAGCAGCACGCACACCCCCAGGCGAGCATCTGACAGCCTGGAGCTGCGCCCACATCCCCAGGCGAGCATCTGACAGCCTGGAGCAGCGCCCACACCCCCAGGCGAGCATCCGACAGCCTGGCATAGCACCCCACACGTCCAGGTGAGACTCTGACAGCCTGGAGTAGCACCCACACCCACACCCACAGGCGAGCATCTGACTGCATGGAACAGTATCCCACACCCCCAGGTGAGCATCTGACCGCCTGGAACAGCACCCCACACCCCCAGGTGAGCATCTGACAGCCTGGAACAGCACCCCACACCCCCAGGAGAACATCTGAAATCCTGGAACAGTACCCCACACCTCCAGGTGAGCATCTGACAGCCTGGAACAGCACTCCACACCCCCAAGTGAGCATCTGACATCCTGGAACAGCACCCCACACCCCCAGGTGAGGATCTCACAGCCTGGAACAGCACCCACACCCCCAGGTGAGCATCTGACAGCCTGGAAACAGCACCCACACCCCCAGGCCAGGATCTGACAGCCTGGAGCAGCGCCAACACCCACAGGCGAGCATCTGACAGCCTGGAGCAGCGCCCAAACCCCCAGGCGAGCATCTGACAGCCTGGAGCAGTGCCCACACTCCCAGGTGAGCATCTCACCACCTGGAGCAGCACCCACACCCCCAGGGGAGGCTCTGACCACATGGAGCAGCACCCACACCCACAGGTGAGCATGTGACCACCTGGAGCAGCACCCACACCCCAGGGGAGCATCTGACAGCCTGGAGCAGCACCCACTCCCCCAGGCGAGCATCTGACAGGCTGGAGCAGCACCCACACCCCCAGGAGAGCATCCGAATGCCTGGAGCAGCACCCACACCCCCAGGCGAGCATCTGAGGCCTGGAGCAGCACTCACACCCCCAGGCGAGCATCTGAGGCCTGGAGCAGCACGCACAACCCCAGGCGAGCATCTGACAGCCTGGAGCAGCGCCCACACCCCCTGGCGAGCATCTGACGGCCTGGAGCAGCGCCCACACCCCCTGGCGAGCATCTGACAGGCTGGAGCAGCACCCACACCCCCAGGAGAGCATCCGAATGCCTGGAGCAGCACCCACACCCCCAGGCGAGCATCTGAGGCCTGGAGCAGCACTCACACCCCCAGGCGAGCATCTGAGGCCTGGAGCAGCACGCACACCCCCAGGCGAGCATCTGACAGCCTGGAGCAGCGCCCACACCCCCTGGCGAGCATCTGACAGCCTGGAGCAGCACCCACAACTGCAGGAGAGCATCTGACGGCCTGGAGCAGCACCCACAACCACAGGTGAGCATCTGACAGCGTGGCCTGCACCCACACCCCCAGGCGAGCATCTGACAACCTGGAGCAGCACCCACACACCCAGGTGAGCGTCTGACAGCCTGGAACTGCACCCACACCCCCAGGTGAGCATCTGACTGCCTGGAGCAGCACCCACACCCCCAGGGGAGCATCTGACCGTATGGAGCATCAGCCACACACCCAGGCGAGCATCCGAGAGCCTGGAGCAGCACCCACACCCCCAGGCAAGCATTCGACAGCCTGGAGCATCACCCACATCCCTAGGCGAGCATCCGACAGCCTGGAGCAGCACGCACACCCCCAGGCCAGGATCTGACAGCCTGGAGCAGCGCCAACACCCATAGGCGAGCATCTGACAACCTGGAGCAGCACCCACACCCCCAGGCAAGCAAGTGACAGCCTGGAGCAGCGCCCACACCCCCAGGTGAGCATCTCAACGCCTGGAGCAGCGCCCACACCCCCAGGCGAGCATTCGACAGCCTGGAGCAGCGCCCACATCCCCAGGGGAGCATCTGACAGCCTGGAGCAGCACCCACACCCACAGGCGAGCATCCGACAGTCGGGAGGAGCACCCACACCCCCAGTCGAGCATCTGACAGCCTGGAGCAGAATTCTCCAACCCCAGGTGAGCACCTGACAGCCTGGAGCAGCACCCACACCCCCAGGTGAGCATCTGACAGTCTAGAGCAGCATCCACACCCCCAGGCGAGCATCTGACAGCCTGGAGTAGCACCCACACCCCCAGGCGAACATCCAACAGCCTGGAGCAGCACCCACACCCACAGGCGAGCATCCGACAGCCTGGAGCAGCATTCCACACGCCCAGGTGAGCATCTGACAGTCTAGAGCAGCACCCACACCCCCAGGCCAGCATCCGACAGCCTGGAGCAGCACCCACACCCCCAGGCGAGCATCTGAGGCCTGGAGCAGCACCCACACCCCTAGGCGAGCATCTGACGGCCTGGAGCAGCACCCACACCCCCAGGCGAGCATCTGACGGCCTGGAGCAGCACCCACACCCCTAGGCGAGCATCTGACGGCCTGGAGCAGCGCCCACACCCCCAGGCGATCATCTGACCACATGGAGCAGCACCCACACCCCCAGGCGAGCATCTGACCGCATAGAGCAGCGCCCACACCCCCAGGCGAGCATTTGACCGCATGGAGCAGCGCCCAAACCCCCAGGTGAGCATCTGAGAGCGTGGAGCAGCGCCCACACCCCCAGGCGAGTATCTGACAGCCTGGAGCAGCACCCACAACCCCAGGTGAGCATCTGACAGTCTGGAGCAGAATTCTCCAACCCCAGGTGAGCATCTGACAGCCTGGAGCAGCGCCCACACCGCCACGGGAGCATCCGACAGCCTGGAGCAGCACCCACACCCACAGGCGAGCATCCGACAGGCTGGAGCAGCACCCACACTCCCAGGCGAGCATCCGACAGCACGGAGCAGCACCCACACCCACAGGCGAGCATCCGACAGCCTGGAGCAGCACCCACAACCCCAGGCGCGCATCCGACAGCCGGGAGCATCACCCTGCATACCCAGGTAAGCATCTGACAAACTGGAACAGCACCCACACCCCCAGGCGAGCATCTGACAGCCTGGAGCAGCACCTACTCCCTTAGGTGAGCATCTGACAGCCTTGAGAACTGCCCACACCCTCAGGCGAGCATCTGACAGCCTGGAGCAGCACCCACACCCTCAGGTGAGCATGTGACCACCTGGAGCAGCACCCAGACCCCCAGGCGAGCATCCGACCGCATGGAGCAGCAGTCCACACCCCAGGCGAGCATTTGACAGCCTGGAGCAGCACCCACATCCCTAGGCGAGCATCCGACAGCCTGGAGCAGCACCCACACCCCCAGGCCAGGATCTGACAGCCTGGAGCAGCGCCAACACCCACAGGCGAGCATCTGACAGCCTGGAGCAGCGCCCAAACCCCGAGGCGAGCATCTGACAGCCTGGAGCAGCGCCCACACCCCCAGGTGAGCATCTGACAGGCTGGAGCAGCACCCACACCCCCAGGCGAGCATCTGACAGCCTGGAGCAGCACCCACACCCCCAGGTGAGCATCTGACAGCCTGAAACAGCACCCACACCCCCAGGTGACCGTCTGACAGCCGGGAACAGCACCCACACCCCCAGGTGAGCATCTGACCGCCCGGAACAGCAACCACACCCACAGGTGAGCATCTGACAGCCTGGAACAGCAAACTGAACACCCAGGTGAGCATCTGACAGTATGGAACAGCACCCACACCCCCAGGCGAGCATCTGACAGCCTGGAACAGCACCCACACACCCAGGTGAGCATCTGACAGCCTGGAACAGCACCCACACCCCCAGGTGAGCATCCGATAGCCTGGAGCAGCACCCACACCGCTAGGTGAGCATCTGAGAGCCTGGAACAGCACCCACACCCCCAGGCGAGCATCTGACAGCCTGGAACAGAACCCAAACCCCCCAGGTGAGCATCTGACAGGCTGGAATAGCACCCACACCCCCAGGTGAGCATCCGACCACCTGGAGCAGCACGCGCAACCCGAGGTGAGCATATCACAGTCTGGAACAGCACCCACACCCTCAGGTGAGAATCCGACAGCCTGAAGCAGCACCCACACCCCCAGGGGAGCATCTGACAGTCTGGAGCAGCACCCACACAACCAGGCGAGCATTGGACAGCCTGGAGCAGCACCCACACCCTCAGGCGAGCATTCGACAGCCTGGAGCAGCACCCACACCCCCAGGCCGGGATCTGACAGCCTGGAGCAGCGCCAACACCCACAGGCGAGCATCTGACAGCCTGGTGCAGCGCCCAGACCCCCAGGCGAGCAGCTGACAGCCTGGAGCAGCGCCCACACCCCCAGGTGAGCATCTCACTGCCTGGAGCAGCGCCCACACCCCCAGGGGAGCATCTGACCGCATGGAGCAGCACCCACACCCACAGGCGAGCATCTGACCGCATGGAGCAGCACTCACACCCCAGGCGAGCATCTGACCGCATGGAGCAGCACCAACACACCCAGGCGAGCATCCCACAGCCTGGAGCAGCACCCACAGCCCCAGGCGAGCATCTGACAGCCTTGAGCAGCAACCACACCCCCAGGCAAGCATCTGACAACCTGGAGCAGCGCCCACAACCCCAGGCGAGCATCTGACAGCCTGTAGCAGCGCACAAACCCCCAGGTGAGCATCTGAGAGCCTGGAGCAGCGCCCACACCCCCAGGCGAGTATCTGAGAGCCTGGAGCAGCGCCCACACCCCCAGGCGAACATCTGACCGCATGTAGCAGCGCCCACACCCCCAGGCGAGCATCTGACCACATGTAGCAGCGCCCACACCCCCAGGCGAGCATCTGACTGCATGGAGCAGCGCCCACAGCCCCAGGCGAGCATCCGACAGCCTGGAAAAGTGCCCACATCCCCAGGTGAGCATCCGACCGCCTGGAGCAGCGCCCACACCCGTAGGCGAGCATTCGACAGCCTGGAGCAGCGCCCACACCCCCAGGGGAGCATCCGACAGCCTGGAGCAGCGCCCACACCCCCAGGGGAGCATCCGACAGCCTGGAGCAGCACCCACACCCGCAGGCGAGCATCCGACAGTCTGGAGCAGCACCCACACCCGCAGGCGAGCATCCGACAGGCGGGAGGAGCACCCACACCCCCAGGCGAGCATCCGACAGTCTGGAGCAGAATTCTCCAGCCCCAGGTGAGCACCTGACAGCCTGGAGCAGCACCCACACCCCCAGGTGAGCATCTGACAGTCTAGAGCAGCATCCACACCCCCAGGCGAGCAACTGACAGCCTGGAGCAGCACCCACACCCCCAGGTGAGCAACTGACAGCCTGGAGCAGCACCCACACCCCCAGGTGAGCATCCGACAGCCTGGAGCAGCATTCCACATGCCCAGGTGAGCATCTGACAGCCTGGAGAAGCATTCCACATGCCCAGGTGAGCATCTGACAGCCTGGAGAAGCACCCACACCCCCAGGCGACCATCTGACAGCCTGGAACAGCACCCACACACCCAGGTGAGCATCTGACAGCCTGGAACAGCACCCACACCCCCAGGTGAGCATCTGAGAGCCTGGAACAGCACCCTGCACCCCCAGATGAGCATCTGACAGCCTGGAACAGCACCTACACCCCCAGGTGAGCATCTGATAGCCTAGAACAGCACCCGCACCCCAGGTGAGCATCCGACTGCCTGGTACACCACTCACACCCCCAGGTGAGCATCCAACAGCCTGGAGTAGCACCCACACCCCCCAGGCGAGCATCCGACAGACTGCAGCAGCACCCACACCCCAGGGTGAGCATCTGACATCCTGGAGCAGCACCCCACACCCCCAGGTGAGCATCTGACAGCCTGGAGCAGCACCCATACCCTCAGGGGAGCATCTGACAGCCTGCAGCAGCACCCAGAACCCCAGGCGAGCATCTGACAGCCTGTAGCAGCGCCCACACCCCCAGGCGAGTATCTGACAGCCTGGAGCAGCGCCGACACCCCCAGGTGAGCACCTGATCGCATGGAGCAGTGCGCACACCCCCACGCGAGCATCTGACCGCATGGAGCAGCACCCACACCCCCAGGCGAGCATCCGACAGCCTGGAAAAGCGCCCATACCCCCAGGGGAGCATCCGACAGCCTGGAGCAGCACCCACACCCGCAGGCGAGCATCCGACAGGCTGGATCAGCACCCACACACCCAGGCGAGCATCCGACAGCCTGGAGCAGCACCCACACCCACAGGCGAGCATCCGACAGCCTGGAGTAGCACCCACAACCGCAGGCGAGCATCCGACAGCCTGGAGCAGCACTCACACCCCCAGGTGAGCATCTGACAGCCTGGAGCAGCGCCCACACCCCCAGGTGAGCATCTCACCACCTGGAGCAGTGCCCATACCCCCGGGGAGCATCTGACCACATGGAGCAGCACGCACACCCACAGGCGAGCATCTGACCATATGGAGCAGCACCCACACCCCCAGGCGAGCATCTGACCGCATGGAGCAGCACTCACACCCGAGGCGAGCATCTGACCACATGGAGCAGCACCAACACCCTCAGGCGAGCATCCCACAGCCTGGAGCAGCACCGACAGCCCCAGGCGAGCATCTGACAGCCTGGAGCAGCAACCACACCCCCAGACGAGCATCTGACAGCCTGGAGCAGGGCCCACAACCCCAGGCGAGCATCCGACAGCCTGTAGCAGCGCCCAAACCCCCAGGAGAGCATCTGAGAGGCTGGAGCAGCGCTCAGACCCCCAGGCGAGTATCTGACAGCCTGGAGCAGCGCCCACCCACCGAGGCAAGCATCTGATCGCATGGAGCAGCGTGCACACCCCCACGCGAGCATCTGACCCCATGGAGCAGCGCCCACACCCCCAGGCGAGCATCTGACCGCATGGAGCAGCGCCCACACCCCCAGGCGAGCATCTGACTGCATGGAGCAGCGCCCACACCCCCAGGCGAGCATCCGACAGCCTGGAAAAGCGCCCACACCCCCAGGCAAGCATTCGACAGCCTGGAGCAGCGCCCACACCCCCAGGGGAGCATCCGACAGCCTGGAGCAGCACCCACACCCGCAGGTGAGCATCCGACAGGCTGGAGCAGCACCCACACACCCAGGCGAGCATCCGACAGCCTGGAGCAGCACCCACACCCGCAGGCGAGCATCCGACAGCCTGGAGCAGCACGCACAACCCCAGGCGAGCATCCGACAGCTGGGAGCATCACCCACACGCCCAGGGGAGCATCCGACAGCCTGGAGCAGCACCCACACCCGCAGGCGAGCATCCGACAGGCTGGAGCAGCACCCACACACCCAGGTGAGCATCCGACAGCCTGGAGCAGCACCCACACCCACAGGCGAGCATCTGACAGCCTGGAGCAGCACCCACAACCCCAGGCGAGCATCCGACAGCTGGGAGCATCACCCACACGCCCAGGCGAGCATCCGACAGCCTGGAGCAGCACCCACACCCCCAGGCGAGCATCTGACAGCCTGGAACAGCACCCACAGCCCCAGGCGAGCATCTGACAGCCTGGAGCGGCGCCCACATCCCCAGGCGAGCATCTGACAGCCTGGAGCGGCGCCCACACCCCCAGGTGAGCATATGACAGCCTGGAGCAGCGCCCACACCCCCAGGCGAGAATCTGACAACCTGGAGCAGCACCCACACCCCCAGACGAGCATCTGACAGCCTGGAATAGCACCCCACACGTCCAGGTGAGCCTCTGACAGCCTGGAGCAGCACCCACACCGCCAGGTGAGCATCTGACAGCCTGAAACAGCACCCACACCCCCAGGTGACCATCTGACAGCCTGGAACAGCACCCACACCCCCAGTTGACCATCTGACAGCCTGAAACAGCACCCACACCCCCAGGCGAGCATCTGACAGCCTGAAACAGCACCCACACCCCCAGGTGACCATCTGACAGCCTGGAACAGCAAACTGAACACCCAGGTGAGCGTCTGACCACCTGGAACAGCACCCACACCCCCAGGAGAGCATCTGACAGCCTGGAACGGCACCCACAACCCCAGGTGAGCATCTGATCTTCTGGAGCAGCACCCACACCCCTAGGGGAGCATCTGATAGCGTGGAAGAGCACCCACACCCCCAGGTGAGAATCTGACAGCCTGGAACGGCACCCTGCACCCCCAGGCGAGCATCTGAGAGGCTGGAATTCCACCCACATCCCCAGGCGAGCATCTGACAGCCTGGAACAGGACCCTGCATACCCAGGTAAGCATCTGACAGCCTGGAACAGCACCCACACCCCCAGGCGAGCATCTGACAGCCTGGAGCAGCACCCACTCCCTTAGGTGACCATCTGACAGCCTTGAGCACTGCCCACACCCTCAGGCGAGCATCTGACAGCCTGGAGCAGCACCCACACCGCGAGCTGAGCAGCTGACAGCCTGGAGCAGCAGCCACACCCCCAGGTGAGCATGTGACCGCCTGGAGCAGCACCCACACCCCCAGGTGAGCATCTGACTGCATGGAGCAGCACCCAAACCCCCAGGCGAGCATCCGACAGCATGGAGCAGCACCCACACCCGGAGGCGAGCATCTGACCACATGGAGCAGCACCCACACCCCCTGGCGAGCATTCGACAGCCTGGAGCAGCACCCACACACCCAGGCGAGCATCCGACAGACTGGAGCAGCACCCACAGCCCCAGGCGAGCATCTGACAGCCTGGAGCAGCACCAACACCCCCAGGCGAGCATCCCACTGCCTGGAGCAGCACCCACAACCCCAGGCGAGCATCTGACAGCGTGGAGCAGCGCCCACAACCCCACGGGAGCATCTGACAGCCTGTAGCAGTGCCCAACCCCCCAGGTGAGCATCTGAGAGCCTGGAGCAGCGCCCACACCCCCAGGCGAGCATTCGACAGCCTGGAGCAGCGCCCACACCCCCAGGTGAGAATCTGACCGCCTGGAGCAGCACCCACACCCCCAGGCGAGGATCTGACAGCCTGGAATAGCACCCCACACGTCCAGGTGAGCCTCTCACAGCCTGGAGCAGCACCCACAGCCGCAGGCAAGCATCTGAGTGCATGCGACAGTACCCCACACCCCCAGGTGAGCATCTGACTGCTGGGAACCGCAACCACACCCCCAGGTGAGCATCTGACAGACTGGAACAGCACCCCACACCCCCAGGGGAGCATGTGACATCCTGGAACAGTACCTCACACCTCCAGGTGAGCATCTGACAGCCTGCAACAGCACCCACACCCACAAGTGAGCATGAGACATCATGGAACAGCACCCCACACCCCCAGGTGAGGATCTGACAGCCTGGAACAGCACCCACACACCCAGGTGAGCATCTGACAGCCTGGAAACAGCACTCTACCCACCCAGGTGAGCATCTGATAGCCTCGAACAGCACCCACACCCCCAGGCGAGCATCCGACAGCCTGGAGCAGCACCCACACCCCAGGCGAGCATTCGACAGCCTGGAGCAGCACCCACATCCCTATGCGAGCATCTGACAGCATGGAGCAGCAACCACACCCCCTGGCGAGCATTGGACAGCCTGGAGCAGCACCCACACACCCAGGCGAGAATCCGACAGCCTGGAGCAGCACCCACACCCTAGGCGAGCATTTGACAGCCTGGAGCAGCACCCACATGCCTAGGCGAGCATCCGACAGCCTGGGGCAGCACCCACACCCCCAGGCCAAGATCTGACAGCCTGGGGTAGCGCCCACACCCCCAGGTGAGCATGTCACCGCCTGGAGCAGCGCCCACACCCCCAGGTGAGCATCTGAGAGCCTGGAGCAGCGCGAACACCCCCAGGCGAGTATCTGACAGCCGGGAGCAGCGCCCACACCCCCAGGCGAGCATCTGACCGCAGGGAGCAGCACGCACACCCCCCAGTCGCGCATCTGACCGCATGGAGCAGCACCCACACCCGCAGGCGAGCATCTGACCGCATGGAGCAGCACCCACACCCCCAGGCGAGCATCTGACTGGAAGGTGCAGCGCTCACACCCCCAGGCGAGCATCCGACAGCTTGGAAAAGCGCCCACATCCCCAGGCGAGCATCCGACCGCCTGGAGAAGCGCCCACAACCCCAGGCGAGCATTCGACAGCCTGGAGCAGCGCCCACACCCCGAGGGGAGCATCCGACAGCCTGGAGCAGCACCCACACCTGCAGGTGAGCATCCGACAGGCTGGAGCAGCACCCAAACCCCCAGGGGAGCATCTGACAGTCTGGAGCTGCACCCACACACCCAGGCGAGCATCCGACAGCCTGGAGCAGCACCCACACCCCCAGGCGAGCATTCGACAGCCTGGTGCAGCACCCACATCCCTTGGCGAGCATCTGACAGCCTGGAGCAGCACCCACACCCCCAGGCCAGGATCTGACAGCCTGGAGCAGTGCCAACACCCACAGGCGATCATCTGACAGCCTGGAGCAGCACTCACACCCCCAGGCGAGCATCTGACGGCCTGGAGCAGCACGCACACCCCCAGGCGAGCATCTGAGGCCTGGAGCAGCACCCACACCCCGAGGCCAGCATCCGGCGGCCTGGAGCAGCACCCACACCCACGCACCCACACCCCCAGGCGAGCATTCGACAGCCTGGTGCAGCACCCACATCCCTTGGCGAGCATCCGACAGCCTGGAGCAGCACCCACACCCCCAGGCCAGGATGTGACAGCCTGGAGCAGTGCCAACACCCACAGGCGATCATCTGACAGCCTGGAGCAGCACTCACACCCCCACGCGAGCATCTGACGGCCTGGAGCAGCACGCACACCCCCAGGCGAGCATCTGAGGCCTGGAGCAGCACCCACACCCCCAGGCCAGCATCCGGCGGCCTGGAGCAGCACCCACACCCACAGGCGAGCATCTGATGGCCTGGAGCAGCACCCACACCCCCAGGCGAGCATCTGACGGCCTGGAGGAGCACCCACACCCCCTGGTGAGCATCTGACGGCCTGGAGCAGCACCCACACCCACGGGCGAGCATCTGACGGCCTGGAGCAGCACCCACACCCCCAGGCGAGCATCTGACGGCCTGGAGGAGCACTCACACCCACAGGGGAGCATCTGACAGCCTGGAGCAGCACTCACACCCCCAGGCGAGCATCTGACGGCCTGGAGCAGCACCCACACCCCCAGGCGAGCATCTGAGGCCTGGAGCAGCACCCACACCCCCAGGCCAGCATCCGACGGCCTGGAGCAGCACCCACACCCACAGGCGAGCATCTGACGGCCTGGAGCAGCACCCACACCCCCAGGCGAGCATCTGACGGCCTGGAGGAGCACCCACACCCCCTGGTGAGCATCTGACGGCCTGGAGCAGCACCCACACCCACAGGCGAGCATCTGACGGCCTGGAGCAGCACCCACACCCCCAGGCGAGCATCTGACGGCCTGGAGGAGCACCCACACCCCCTGGTGAGCATCTGACGGCCTGGAGCAGCACCCACACCCACAGGCGAGCATCTGACGGCCTGGAGCAGCACCCTCACCCCCAGGCGAGCATCTGACGGCCTGGAGGAGCACTTACACCCACAGGCGAGCATCTGACAGCCTGGAGCAGCACTCACACCCCCAGGCGAGCATCTGACGGCCTGGAGCAGCACCCACACCCCCAGGCGAGCATCTGAGGCCTGGAGCAGCACCCACACCCCCAGGCCAGCATCCGACGGCCTGGAGCAGCACCCACACCCACAGGCGAGCATCTGACGGCCTGGAGCAGCACCCACACCCCCAGGCGAGCATCTGACGGCCTGGAGGAGCACCCACACCCCCTGGTGAGCATCTGACAGCCTGGAGCAGCACCCACACCCACAGGCGAGCATCTGACGGCCTGGAGCAGCACCCACACCCCCAGGCGAGCATCTGACGGCCTGGAGGAGCACCCACACCCCCTGGTGAGCATCTGACGGCCTGGAGCAGCACCCACACCCACAGGCGAGCATCTGACGGCCTGGAGCAGCACCCACACCCCCAGGCGAGCATCTGATGTCCTGTAGGAGCACCCAAACCCACAGGTGAGCATCTGACGGCCTGGAGCAGCACCCACACCCACAGGTGAGCATCTGACAGCCTGGCCTGCACCCACACCCCCAGGCGAGCATCTGACAGCCTGGAATAGCACCCCACACGTCCAGGTGAGCCTCTGACAGCCTGGAGCAGCACCCACAGCTGCAGGCAAGCATCTGACTGCATGGAACAGTACCCCACACCCCCAGGTGAGCATCTGACTGCCGGGAACCGCAACCACACCCCCAGGTGAGCATCTGACAGCCTGGAACAGCACCCCACACCCCCAGGGGAGCATCTGACATCCTGGAACAGTACCTCACAACTCCAGGTGAGCATCTGACAGCCTGGAACAGCACCCACACTGACAAGTGAGCATGTGACATCCTGGAACAGCACCCCACACCCCCAGGTGAGGATCTGACAGCCTGGAACAGCACCCACACCCCCAGGTGAGCATCTGACAGCCTGGAAACAGCACTCTACCCACCCAGCTGAGCATCTGATAGCCTCGAACAGCACCCACACCCCCAGGCGAGCATCCGACAGCCTGGAGCAGCACCCACACCCCAGGCGAGCATTCGACAGCCTGGAGCAGCACCCACATCCCTAGGCGAGCATCTGACAGCATGGAGCAGCACCCACACACCCTGGCGAGCATTGGACAGCCTGGAGCAGCACCCACACAACCAGGCGAGCATCCGACAGCCTGGAGCAGCACCCACACCCTAGGCGAGCATTTGACAGCCTGGAGCAGCACCCACATGCCTAGGCGAGCATCCGACAGCCTGGAGCAGCACCCACACCCCCAGGCCAGGATCTGACAGCCTGGAGCAGCGCCAACACCCACAGGCGGACATCTGACAGCGTGAAGCAGCGCCCAAACCCCCAGGCGAGCATCTGACAGCCTGGAGCAGCGCCCACACCCCCAGGTGAGCATCTCACCGCCTGGAGCAGTGCCCACACCCCCAGGCGAGCATTTGACCACATGGAGCAGCACCCACACCCCCAGGCGAGCATCTGACCGCACGGAGCAGCACTCACACCCCAGGCGAGCATATGACCTTATGGAGAAGCACCAACACCCCCAGGCGAGCATCCCATAGCCTGGAGCAGCACCCACAGCCCCAGGCGAGCATCTGACAGCCTGGAGCAGCAACCACACCCCCAGGCGAGCATCTGACAGCCTGGAGCAGCGCCCACAACCCCAGGTGTGCATTTGACAGCCTGTAGCAGCGCCCAAACCCCCAGGTGAGCATCTGAGAGCCTGGCGCAGCGTCCACACCCCCAGGCGAGTATCTGTCAGCCTGGAGCAGCGCCCACACCCCCAGGCGAGCATCTGACCGCATGGAGCAGTGCGCACACCCCCAGGCGAGCATATGACCGCACGGAGTAGCGCCCACACCCCCAGTCGAGCATCTGACCGCATGGAGCAGCGCCCACACCCCCAGGCGAGCATCCGACAGCCTGGAAAAGCGCCCATATCCCTAGGCGAGCATCCGACTGCCTGGAGCAGCGCCCACACCCCCAAGCAAGCATTCGACAGCCTGGAGCAGCGCCCACACCCCCAGGGGCGCATCCGACAGCCTGGAGCAGCACCTACACCCGCAGGCGAGCATCTGACAGCCTGGAGCAGCACCCACATGCCGAGGCGAGCATCCAACAGCCTGGAGCAGCACCCACACCCACAGGCGAGCATCCGACAGCCTGGAGCAGCATCCACAACCCCAGGCGAGCATCCGACAGCCGGAAGCATCACCCACACCCCCAGGCGAGCATCCGACAGCCTGGAGCAGCACCCACACCCCCAGGCGAGCATCTGACAGCCTGGAGCTGCGGCCACATCCCCAGGCGAGCATCTGACAGCCTGGAGCAGCGCCCACATCCCCAGGCGAGCATCTGACAGCCTGGAGCAGCGCCCACACCCCCAGGGGAGCATCCGACAGCCTGGAGCAGCACCCACATCCGCAGCTGAGCATCTGACAGGGTGGAGCAGCACGCACACCCCCAGGCGAGCATCTGACAGCCTGGAGCTGCGCCCACATCCCCAGGCGAGCATCTGACAGCCTGGAGCAGCGCCCACACCCCCAGGCGAGCATCCGACAGCCTGGCATAGCACCCCACACGTCCAGGTGAGACTCTGACAGCCTGGAGTAGCACCCACACCCACAGGCGAGCATCTGACTGCATGGAACAGTATCCCACACCCCCAGGTGAGCATCTGACCGCCTGGAACAGCACCCCACACCCCCAGGTGAGCATCTGACAGCCTGGAACAGCACCCCACACCCCCAGGAGAACATCTGAAATCCTGGAACAGTACCCCACACCTCCAGGTGAGCATCTGACAGCCTGGAACAGCACTCCACACCCCCAAGTGAGCATCTGACATCCTGGAACAGCACCCCACACCCCCAGGTGAGGATCTCACAGCCTGGAACAGCACCCACACCCCCAGGTGAGCATCTGACAGCCTGGAAACAGCACCCACACCCCCAGGCCAGGATCTGACAGCCTGGAGCAGCGCCAACACCCACAGGCGAGCATCTGACAGCCTGGAGCAGCGCCCAAACCCACAGGCGAGCATCTGACAGCCTGGAGCAGTGCCCACACTCCCAGGTGAGCATCTCACCACCTGGAGCAGCACCCACACCCCCAGGGGAGGATCTGACCACATGGAGCAGCACCCACACCCACAGGTGAGCATGTGACCACCTGGAGCAGCACCCACACCCCAGGGGAGCATCTGACAGCCTGGAGCAGCACCCACTCCCCCAGGCGAGCATCTGACAGGCTGGAGCAGCACCCACACCCCCAGGAGAGCATCCGAATGCCTGGAGCAGCACCCACACCCCCAGGCGAGCATCTGAGGCCTGGAGCAGCACTCACACCCCCAGGCGAGCATCTGAGGCCTGGAGCAGCACGCACACCCCCAGGCGAGCATCTGACAGCCTGGAGCAGCGCCCACACCCCCTGGCGAGCATCTGACAGCGTGGAGCAGCACCCACAACTGCAGGAGAGCATCTGACGGCCTGGAGCAGCACCCACAACCACAGGTGAGCATCTGACAGCGTGGCCTGCACCCACACCCCCAGGCGAGCATCTGACAACCTGGAGCAGCACCCACACACCCAGGTGAGCGTCTGACAGCCTGGAACTGCACCCACACCCCCAGGTGAGCATCTGACTGCCTGGAGCAGCACCCACACCCCCAGGGGAGCATCTGACCGTATGGAGCATCAGCCACACACCCAGGCGAGCATCCGAGAGCCTGGAGCAGCACCCACACCCCCAGGCAAGCATTCGACAGCCTGGAGCATCACCCACATCCCTAGGCGAGCATCCGACAGCCTGGAGCAGCACGCACACCCCCAGGCCAGGATCTGACAGCCTGGAGCAGCGCCAACACCCATAGGCGAGCATCTGACAACCTGGAGCAGCACCCACACCCCCAGGCAAGCAAGTGACAGCCTGGAGCAGCGCCCACACCCCCAGGTGAGCATCTCAACGCCTGGAGCAGCGCCCACACCCCCAGGCGAGCATTCGACAGCCTGGAGCAGCGCCCACATCCCCAGGGGAGCATCCGACAGCCTGGAGCAGCACCCACACCCACAGGCGAGCATCCGACAGTCGGGAGGAGCACCCACACCCCCAGTCGAGCATCTGACAGCCTGGAGCAGAATTCTCCAACCCCAGGTGAGCACCTGACAGCCTGGAGCAGCACCCACACCCCCAGGTGAGCATCTGACAGTCTAGAGCAGCATCCACACCCCCAGGCGAGCATCTGACAGCCTGGAGTAGCACCCACACCCCCAGGCGAACATCCAACAGCCTGGAGCAGCACCCACACCCACAGGCGAGCATCCGACAGCCTGGAGCAGCATTCCACACGCCCAGGTGAGCATCTGACAGTCTAGAGCAGCACCCACACCCCCAGGCCAGCATCCGACAGCCTGGAGCAGCACCCACACCCCCAGGCGAGCATCTGAGGCCTGGAGCAGCACCCACACCCCTAGGCGAGCATCTGACGGCCTGGAGCAGCACCCACACCCCCAGGCGAGCATCTGACGGCCTGGAGCAGCACCCACACCCCTAGGCGAGCATCTGACGGCCTGGAGCAGCGCCCACACCCCCAGGCGATCATCTGACCACATGGAGCAGCACCCACACCCCCAGGCGAGCATCTGACCGCATAGAGCAGCGCCCACACCCCCAGGCGAGCATTTGACCGCATGGAGCAGCGCCCAAACCCCCAGGTGAGCATCTGAGAGCGTGGAGCAGCGCCCACACCCCCAGGCGAGTATCTGACAGCCTGGAGCAGCACCCACAACCCCAGGTGAGCATCTGACAGTCTGGAGCAGAATTCTCCAACCCCAGGTGAGCATCTGACAGCCTGGAGCAGCGCCCACACCGCCACGGGAGCATCCGACAGCCTGGAGCAGCACCCACACCCACAGGCGAGCATCCGACAGGCTGGAGCAGCACCCACACTCCCAAGCGAGCATCCGACAGCGCGGAGCAGCACCCACACCCACAGGCGAGCATCCAACAGCCTGGAGCAGCACCCACAACCCCAGGCGCGCATCCGACAGCCGGGAGCATCACCCTGCATACCCAGGTAAGCATCTGACAAACTGGAACAGCACCCACACCCCCAGGCGAGCATCTGACAGCCTGGAGCAGCACCTACTCCCTTAGGTGAGCATCTGACAGCCTTGAGAACTGCCCACACCCTCAGGCGAGCATCTGACAGCCTGGAGCAGCACCCACACCCTCAGGTGAGCATGTGACCACCTGGAGCAGCACCCAGACCCCCAGGCGAGCATCCGACCGCATGGAGCAGCAGTCCACACCCCAGGCGAGCATTTGACAGCCTGGAGCAGCACCCACATCCCTAGGCGAGCATCCGACAGCCTGGAGCAGCACCCACACCCCCAGGCCAGGATCTGACAGCCTGGAGCAGCGCCAACACCCACAGGCGAGCATCTGACAGCCTGGAGCAGCGCCCAAACCCCGAGGCGAGCATCTGACAGCCTGGAGCAGCGCCCACACCCCCAGGTGAGCATCTGACAGGCTGGAGCAGCACCCACACCCCCAGGCGAGCATCTGACAGCCTGGAGCAGCACCCACACCCCCAGGTGAGCATCTGACAGCCTGAAACAGCACCCACACCCCCAGGTGACCGTCTGACAGCCGGGAACAGCACCCACACCCCCAGGTGAGCATCTGACCGCCCGGAACAGCAACCACACCCACAGGTGAGCATCTGACAGCCTGGAACAGCAAACTGAACACCCAGGTGAGCATCTGACAGTATGGAACAGCACCCACACCCCCAGGCGAGCATCTGACAGCCTGGAACAGCACCCACACACCCAGGTGAGCATCTGACAGCCTGGAACAGCACCCACACCCCCAGGTGAGCATCCGATAGCCTGGAGCAGCACCCACACCGCTAGGTGAGCATCTGAGAGCCTGGAACAGCACCCACACCCCCAGGCGAGCATCTGACAGCCTGGAACAGAACCCAAACCCCCCAGGTGAGCATCTGACAGGCTGGAATAGCACCCACACCCCCAGGTGAGCATCCGACCACCTGGAGCAGCACGCGCAACCCGAGGTGAGCATATCACAGTCTGGAACAGCACCCACACCCTCAGGTGAGAATCCGACAGCCTGAAGCAGCACCCACACCCCCAGGGGAGCATCTGACAGTCTGGAGCAGCACCCACACAACCAGGCGAGCATTGGACAGCCTGGAGCAGCACCCACACCCTCAGGCGAGCATTCGACAGCCTGGAGCAGCACCCACACCCCCAGGCCGGGATCTGACAGCCTGGAGCAGCGCCAACACCCACAGGCGAGCATCTGACAGCCTGGTGCAGCGCCCAGACCCCCAGGCGAGCAGCTGACAGCCTGGAGCAGCGCCCACACCCCCAGGTGAGCATCTCACTGCCTGGAGCAGCGCCCACACCCCCAGGGGAGCATCTGACCGCATGGAGCAGCACCCACACCCACAGGCGAGCATCTGACCGCATGGAGCAGCACTCACACCCCAGGCGAGCATCTGACCGCATGGAGCAGCACCAACACACCCAGGCGAGCATCCCACAGCCTGGAGCAGCACCCACAGCCCCAGGCGAGCATCTGACAGCCTTGAGCAGCAACCACACCCCCAGGCAAGCATCTGACAACCTGGAGCAGCGCCCACAACCCCAGGCGAGCATCTGACAGCCTGTAGCAGCGCACAAACCCCCAGGTGAGCATCTGAGAGCCTGGAGCAGCGCCCACACCCCCAGGCGAGTATCTGAGAGCCTGGAGCAGCGCCCACACCCCCAGGCGAACATCTGACTGCATGTAGCAGCGCCCACACCCCCAGGCGAGCATCTGACCACATGTAGCAGCGCCCACACCCCCAGGCGAGCATCTGACTGCATGGAGCAGCGCCCACAGCCCCAGGCGAGCATCCGACAGCCTGGAAAAGTGCCCACATCCCCAGGTGAGCATCCGACCGCCTGGAGCAGCGCCCACACCCGTAGGCGAGCATTCGACAGCCTGGAGCAGCGCCCACACCCCCAGGGGAGCATCCGACAGCCTGGAGCAGCGCCCACACCCCCAGGGGAGCATCCGACAGCCTGGAGCAGCACCCACACCCGCAGGCGAGCATCCGACAGTCTGGAGCAGCACCCACACCCGCAGGCGAGCATCCGACAGGCGGGAGGAGCACCCACACCCCCAGGCGAGCATCCGACAGTCTGGAGCAGAATTCTCCAGCCCCAGGTGAGCACCTGACAGCCTGGAGCAGCACCCACACCCCCAGGTGAGCATCTGACAGTCTAGAGCAGCATCCACACCCCCAGGCGAGCAACTGACAGCCTGGAGCAGCACCCACACCCCCAGGTGAGCAACTGACAGCCTGGAGCAGCACCCACACCCCCAGGTGAGCATCCGACAGCCTGGAGCAGCATTCCACATGCCCAGGTGAGCATCTGACAGCCTGGAGAAGCACCCACACCCCCAGGCGACCATCTGACAGCCTGGAACAGCACCCACACACCCAGGTGAGCATCTGACAGCCTGGAACAGCACCCACACCCCCAGGTGAGCATCTGAGAGCCTGGAACAGCACCCTGCACCCCCAGATGAGCATCTGACAGCCTGGAACAGCACCTACACCCCCAGGTGAGCATCTGATAGCCTAGAACAGCACCCGCACCCCAGGTGAGCATCCGACTGCCTGGTACACCACTCACACCCCCAGGTGAGCATCCAACAGCCTGGAGTAGCACCCACACCCCCCAGGCGAGCATCCGACAGACTGCAGCAGCACCCACACCCCAGGGTGAGCATCTGACATCCTGGAGCAGCACCCCACACCCCCAGGTGAGCAT
This sequence comes from Pan paniscus, assembly GCF_029289425.2. Taxonomy (NCBI): domain Eukaryota; kingdom Metazoa; phylum Chordata; class Mammalia; order Primates; family Hominidae; genus Pan; species Pan paniscus. The sequence continues at coordinate 225,564,534 of NC_073249.2, read as the reverse complement.
CTGACAGCCTGGAGCAGCACCCATACCCTCAGGGGAGCATCTGACAGCCTGCAGCAGCACCCAGAACCCCAGGCGAGCATCTGACAGCCTGTAGCAGCGCCCACACCCCCAGGCGAGTATCTGACAGCCTGGAGCAGCGCCGACACCCCCAGGTGAGCACCTGATCGCATGGAGCAGTGCGCACACCCCCACGCGAGCATCTGACCGCATGGAGCAGCACCCACACCCCCAGGCGAGCATCCGACAGCCTGGAAAAGCGCCCATACCCCCAGGGGAGCATCCGACAGCCTGGAGCAGCACCCACACCCGCAGGCGAGCATCCGACAGGCTGGATCAGCACCCACACACCCAGGCGAGCATCCGACAGCCTGGAGCAGCACCCACACCCACAGGCGAGCATCCGACAGCCTGGAGTAGCACCCACAACCGCAGGCGAGCATCCGACAGCCTGGAGCAGCACTCACACCCCCAGGTGAGCATCTGACAGCCTGGAGCAGCGCCCACACCCCCAGGTGAGCATCTCACCACCTGGAGCAGTGCCCATACCCCCGGGGAGCATCTGACCACATGGAGCAGCACGCACACCCACAGGCGAGCATCTGACCATATGGAGCAGCACCCACACCCCCAGGCGAGCATCTGACCGCATGGAGCAGCACTCACACCCGAGGCGAGCATCTGACCACATGGAGCAGCACCAACACCCTCAGGCGAGCATCCCACAGCCTGGAGCAGCACCGACAGCCCCAGGCGAGCATCTGACAGCCTGGAGCAGCAACCACACCCCCAGACGAGCATCTGACAGCCTGGAGCAGGGCCCACAACCCCAGGCGAGCATCCGACAGCCTGTAGCAGCGCCCAAACCCCCAGGAGAGCATCTGAGAGGCTGGAGCAGCGCTCAGACCCCCAGGCGAGTATCTGACAGCCTGGAGCAGCGCCCACCCACCGAGGCAAGCATCTGATCGCATGGAGCAGCGTGCACACCCCCACGCGAGCATCTGACCCCATGGAGCAGCGCCCACACCCCCAGGCGAGCATCTGACCGCATGGAGCAGCGCCCACACCCCCAGGCGAGCATCTGACTGCATGGAGCAGCGCCCACACCCCCAGGCGAGCATCCGACAGCCTGGAAAAGCGCCCACATCCCCAGGCGAGCATCCGACCGCCTGGAGCAGTGCCCACACCCCCAGGCAAGCATTCGACAGCCTGGAGCAGCGCCCACACCCCCAGGGGAGCATCCGACAGCCTGGAGCAGCACCCACACCCGCAGGTGAGCATCCCATCTGACCACATGGAGCAGCACCAACACCCTCAGGCGAGCATCCCACAGCCTGGAGCAGCACCGACAGCCCCAGGCGAGCATCTGACAGCCTGGAGCAGCAACCACACCCCCAGACGAGCATCTGACAGCCTGGAGCAGGGCCCACAACCCCAGGCGAGCATCCGACAGCCTGTAGCAGCGCCCAAACCCCCAGGAGAGCATCTGAGAGGCTGGAGCAGCGCTCAGACCCCCAGGCGAGTATCTGACAGCCTGGAGCAGCGCCCACCCACCGAGGCAAGCATCTGATCGCATGGAGCAGCGTGCACACCCCCACGCGAGCATCTGACCCCATGGAGCAGCGCCCACACCCCCAGGCGAGCATCTGACCGCATGGAGCAGCGCCCACACCCCCAGGCGAGCATCTGACTGCATGGAGCAGCGCCCACACCCCCAGGCGAGCATCCGACAGCCTGGAAAAGCGCCCACATCCCCAGGCGAGCATCCGACCGCCTGGAGCAGTGCCCACACCCCCAGGCAAGCATTCGACAGCCTGGAGCAGCGCCCACACCCCCAGGGGAGCATCCGACAGCCTGGAGCAGCACCCACACCCGCAGGTGAGCATCCGACAGGCTGGAGCAGCACCCACACACCCAGGCGAGCATCCGACAGCCTGGAGCAGCACCCACACCCGCAGGCGAGCATCCGACAGCCTGGAGCAGCACGCACAACCCCAGGCGAGCATCCGACAGCTGGGAGCATCACCCACACGCCCAGGGGAGCATCCGACAGCCTGGAGCAGCACCCACACCCGCAGGCGAGCATCCGACAGGCTGGAGCAGCACCCACACACCCAGGTGAGCATCCGACAGCCTGGAGCAGCACCCACACCCACAGGCGAGCATCTGACAGCCTGGAGCAGCACCCACAACCCCAGGCGAGCATCCGACAGCTGGGAGCATCACCCACACGCCCAGGCGAGCATCCGACAGCCTGGAGCAGCACCCACACCCCCAGGCGAGCATCTGACAGCCTGGAACAGCACCCACAGCCCCAGGCGAGCATCTGACAGCCTGGAGCGGCGCCCACATCCCCAGGCGAGCATCTGACAGCCTGGAGCGGCGCCCACACCCCCAGGTGAGCATATGACAGCCTGGAGCAGCGCCCACACCCCCAGGCGAGAATCTGACAACCTGGAGCAGCACCCACACCCCCAGACGAGCATCTGACAGCCTGGAATAGCACCCCACACGTCCAGGTGAGCCTCTGACAGCCTGGAGCAGCACCCACACCGCCAGGTGAGCATCTGACAGCCTGAAACAGCACCCACACCCCCAGGTGACCATCTGACAGCCTGGAACAGCACCCACACCCCCAGTTGACCATCTGACAGCCTGAAACAGCACCCACACCCCCAGGCGAGCATCTGACAGCCTGAAACAGCACCCACACCCCCAGGTGACCATCTGACAGCCTGGAACAGCAAACTGAACACCCAGGTGAGCGTCTGACCACCTGGAACAGCACCCACACCCCCAGGAGAGCATCTGACAGCCTGGAACAGCACACTGCAACCCCTGGTGAGCGTCTGACAGCCTGGAACAGCACCCACACACCCAGGTGAGCATCTGACAGCCTGGAACAGCACCCACACCCCCAGGTGAGCATCCGACAGCCTGGAGCAGTACCCACACCACTAGGTGAGCATCTGACAGCCTGGAACAGCACCCACACCCCCAGGCGAGCATCTGACAGCCTGGAGCAGCACCCCACACCCCCAGGTGAGCATCTGACAGCCTGGAACAGAACCCACACCCCCAGGTGAGCATCTGACAGGCAGGAACAGCACCCACACCCCCAGGTGAGCATCCGACAGCCTGGAGGAGCGCCCACACCCCCAGGGGAGCATCTGACCGCATGGAGCAGCACCCACACACACAGGCGAGCATCTGACAGCCTGGAGCAGCGCCCAAACCCCCAGGCGAGCATCTGACAGCCTGGAGCAGCGCCCACACCACCAGGTGAGCATCTCACCGCCTGGAGCAGCGCCCACACCCCCAGGTGAGCATCTGAGAGCCTGGAGCAGCGCGAACACCCCCAGGCGAGTATCTGACAGCCGGGAGCAGCGCCCACACCCCCAGGAGAGCATCTGACCGAATGGAGCAGCGCTCACACCCCCAGGCGAGCATCTGACCGCATGGAGCAGCGCTCACACCCCCAGGCGAGCATCTGACTGGAAGGTGCAGCGCCCACACCCCCAGGCGAGCATCCGACAGCTTGGAAAAGCGCCCACATCCCCAGGCAAGCATCCGACCGCCTGGAGAAGCGCCCACAACCCCAGGCGAGCATTCGACAGCCTGGAGCAGCGCCCACACCCCGAGAGGAGCATCCGACAGCCTGGAGCAGCACCCACACCCGCAGATGAGCATCCGACAGGCTGGAGCAGCACCCACACCCCCAGGGGAGCATCTGACTGTCTGGAGCTGCACCCACACACCCAGGCGAGCATCCGACAGCCTGGAGCAGCACCCACACCCCCAGGCGAGCATTCGACAGCCTGGTGCAGCACCCACATCCCTAGGTGAGCATCCGACAGCCTGGAGCAGCACCCACACCCCCAGGCCAGGATCTGACAGCCTGGAGCAGTGCCAACACCCACAGGCGATCATCTGACAGCCTGGAGCAGCACTCACACCCCCAGGCGAGCATCTGACGGCCTGGAGCAGCACCCACACCCCCAGGCGAGCATCTGAGGCCTGGAGCAGCACCCACACCCCCAGGCCAGCATCCTACGGCCTGGAGCAGCACCCACACCCACAGGCGAGCATCTGACGGCCTGGAGCAGCACCCACACCCCCAGGCGAGCATCTGACGGCCTGGAGGAGCACCCACACCCCCTGGTGAGCATCTGACGGCCTGGAGCAGCACCCACACCCACAGGCGAGCATCTGATGGCCTGGAGGAGCACCCACACCCACAGGTGAGCATCTGACGGCCTGGAGCAGCGCCCACACCCACAGCTGAGCATCTGACAGCCTGGCCTGCACCCACAGCCCCAGGCGAGCGTCTGACAGTCTGGAGCAGCACCCACACCCCCAGGTGAGCGTCTGATAGCCTGGAACAGCACCCACACCCCCAGGTGAGCCTTCGACAGCCTGGAGCAGCACCCACAGCCCCAGGCAAAAATCTGACAGCGTGGAGCAGGACCAACACCCCCAGGTGAGCATCTGACATCCTGGAGCAGCACCCTGCACCCCCAGGTTAGCATCTGACAGACTGGAACAGCACCCACACCTCCAGGTGAGCATCTGACAGCCTGGAACAGCAACCACACCCGCAGGTGAGCATCTGACAGCCTGGAACAGCACCCCACACCCCCAGGTGAGCATCTGACGGCCTGAAACAGCACCCAAACCCCCAGGTGAGCATCTGACGTCCTGGAACAGCACCCACACCCCCAGGTGAGCATCCCACAGCCTGGAGCAGCACCCACACACCAAGGCAAGCATCTGACAGCCTGGAGCAGCACCCAAACCCCCAGGTGAGCATCTGACAGCCTGGAGCAGCGCCCACACCCCCAGGTGAGCATGTCAACACCTGGAGCAGCGCCCACACCCCCAGGGGAGCATCTGACCGCATGGAGCAGCACCCACACCCACAGGTGAGCCTCTGACCATATGGAGCAGCACCCACACCCCCAGGCAGGCATCTGAACGCATGGAGCAGCACCGACACCCCCAGGCGAGCATCCCACAGCCTAGAGCAGCACCCACAGCCCCAGGCGAGCATCTGACAGCCTGGAGCAGCAACCACACCCCCAGGCGAGCATCTGACAGCCTGGAGCAGGGCCCACAACCCCAGGCGAGCATCTGACAGCCTGTAGCAGCGCCCAAACCCCCAGGAGAGCATCTGAGAGCCTGGAGCAGCGCCCACACCCCCAGGCGAGTATCTGACAGCCTGGAGCAGCGCCGACACCCCGAGGCGAGCATCTGATCGCATGGAGCATCACCCACACTCCCAGGCGAGCATCCGACCACCTTGAGCAGCGCCCACATCCCCAGGTGAGCATTCGACAGCCTGGAGCAGCGCCCACACCCCCAGGGGAGCATCTGACAGCCTGGAGCAGCACCCACACCCGCAGGCGAGCATCCGACAGGCTGGAGCAGCACCCACACACCCAGGCGAGCATCCGACAGCCTGGAGCAGCACCCACACCCACAGGCGAGCATCTGACAGCCTGGAGCAGCACCCACACCCCCAGGCGAGCATCTGACAGCCTGGAGCAGCACCCACATCCCCAGGCGAGCATCTGACAGCCTGGAGCAGTGCCCACACCCCCAGGTGAGTATATGACCACCTGGAGCAGCACCCACACCCCCAGGCGAGCATCTGACAGCCTGGAATAGCACCCCACACGTCCAGGTGAGCCTCTGACATCCTGGAACAGTACCCCACACCTCCAGGTGAGCATCTGACAGCCTGGAACAGCACCCCACACCCCCAAGTGAGCATCTGACATCCTGGAACAGCACCCCACACCCCCAGGTGAGGATCTGACAGCCTGGAACAGCACCCCACACCCCCAGGGGAGCATCTGACATCCTGGAACAGTACCCCACACCTCCAGGTGAGCATCTGACAGCCTGGAACAGCACCCCACACCCCCAAGTGAGCATCTGACAGCCTGGAACAGCACCCACACCCCCAGGTGAGCATCTGACAGCCTGGAAACAGCACTCTGCCCACCCAGGTGAGCATCTGATAGCCTGGAACAGCACCCACACCCCCAGGAGAGCATCTGACAGCCTAGAACGGCACCCACAACCCCAGGTGAGCATCTGATCTTCTGGAGCAGCACCCACACCCCTAGGGGAGCATCTGATAGCGTGGAAGAGCACCCACACCCCCAGGTGAGAATCTGACAGCCTGGAACGGCACCCTGCACCCCCAGGCGAGCATCTGAGAGGCTGGAATAGCACCCACATCCCCAGGCGAGCATCTGACAGCCTGGAACAGGACCCTGCATACCCAGGTAAGCATCTGACAGCCTGGAACAGCACCCACACCCCCAGGCGAGCATCTGACAGCCTGGAGCAGCACCCACTCCCTTAGGTGACCATCTGACAGCCTTGAGCACTGCCCACACCCTCAGGCGAGCATCTGACAGCCTGGAGCAGCACCCACACCCCGAGCTGAGCAGCTGACAGCCTGGAGCAGCAGCCACACCCCCAGGTGAGCATGTGACCGCCTGGAGCAGCACCCACACCCCCAGGTGAGCATCTGACTGCATGGAGCAGCACCCAAACCCCCAGGCGAACATCCGACAGCATGGAGCAGCACCCACACCCGGAGGCGAGCATCTGACCACATGGAGCAGCACCCACACCCCCTGGCGAGCATTCGACAGCCTGGAGCAGCACCCACACACCCAGGCGAGCATCTGACAGACTGGAGCAGCACCCACACCCCAGGCGAGCATTCGACAGCCTGGAGCAGCGCCCACATCCCTAGGCGAGCATCCGACATCCTGGAGCAGCACCCACACCCCCAGGTGAGCATCTGACAGCCTGAAACAGCACCCACACCCCCATGTGACCATCTGACAGCCTGGAACAGCACCCACACAACCAAGTGACCATCTGACAGCCTGGAACAGCACCCACACCCCCAGGCGAGCATCTGACAGCATGGAGCAGCACCCCACACCCCCAGGTGAGCATCTGACAGCCTGGAACAGAACCCACACCCCCAGGTGAGCATCTGACAGGCTGGAACAGCACCCACAACCCCAGGTGAGCATCCGACAGCCTGGAGCAGCACCGCAACCGGAGGCGAACATATGACAGCCTGGAGCAGCGCCCACACCCCCAGGAGAGCATCTGACCGCATGGAGCAGCGCGCACACCCCCAGGGAAGCATCTGACCGCATGGAGCAGCGCCCACACCCCCAGGCGAGCATCTGACCACATGGAGCAGGGCCCACTCCCCCAGGCAAGCATCTGACTGCAAGGAGCAGCGCCCACAACCCCAGGCGAGCATCTGACAGCCTGGAGCAGCAACCACACCCACAGGTGAGCATCTGACAGCCTGGAGCAGCACCAGCACCCCCAGGCGAGCATCCCACTGCCTGGAGCAGCACCCACAGCCCCAGGCGAGCATCTGACAGCCTGGAGCAGCAACCACAACCCCAGGCGAGCATCTGACAGCGTGGAGCATCGCCCACAACCCCAGGCGAGCATCTGACAGCCTGTAGCAGTGCCCAAACCCCCAGGTGAGCATCTGAGAGCCTGGAGCAGCGCCCACACCACCAGGCGAGCATTCGACAGCCTGGAGCAGCGCCCACACCCCCAGGTGAGAATCTGACCGCCTGGAGCAGCACCCACACCCCCAGGCGAGCATCTGACAGCCTGGAATAGCACCCCACACGTCCAGGTGAGCCTCTGACAGCCTGGAGCAGCACCCACAGCTGCAGGCAAGCATCTGACTGCATGGAACAGTACCCCACACCCCCAGGTGAGCATCTGACTGCCGGGAACCGCAACCACACCCCCAGGTGAGCATCTGACAGCCTGGAACAGCACCCCACACCCCCAGGGGAGCATCTGACATCCTGGAACAGTACCTCACAACTCCAGGTGAGCATCTGACAGCCTGGAACAGCACCCACACTGACAAGTGAGCATGTGACATCCTGGAACAGCACCCCACACCCCCAGGTGAGGATCTGACAGCGTGGAACAGCACCCACACCCCCAGGTGAGCATCTGACAGCCTGGAAACAGCACTCTACCCACCCAGCTGAGCATCTGATAGCCTCGAACAGCACCCACACCCCCAGGCGAGCATCCGACAGCCTGGAGCAGCACCCACACCCCAGGCGAGCATTCGACAGCCTGGAGCAGCACCCACATCCCTAGGCGAGCATCTGACAGCATGGAGCAGCACCCACACACCCTGGCGAGCATTGGACAGCCTGGAGCAGCACCCACACAACCAGGCGAGCATCCGACAGCCTGGAGCAGCACCCACACCCTAGGCGAGCATTTGACAGCCTGGAGCAGCACCCACATGCCTAGGCGAGCATCCGACAGCCTGGAGCAGCACCCACACCCCCAGGCCAGGATCTGACAGCCTGGAGCAGTGCCAACACCCACAGGCGGACATCTGACAGCGTGAAGCAGCGCCCAAACCCCCAGGCGAGCATCTGACAGCCTGGAGCAGCGCCCACACCCCCAGGTGAGCATCTCACCGCCTGGAGCAGTGCCCACACCCCCAGGCGAGCATTTGACCACATGGAGCAGCACCCACACCCCCAGGCGAGCATCTGACCGCACGGAGCAGCACTCACACCCCAGGCGAGCATATGACCTTATGGAGAAGCACCAACACCCCCAGGCGAGCATCCCATAGCCTGGAGCAGCACCCACAGCCGCAGGCGAGCATCTGACAGCCTGGAGCAGCAACCACACCCCCAGGCGAGCATCTGACAGCCTGGAGCAGCGCCCACAACCCCAGGTGTGCATTTGACAGCCTGTAGCAGCGCCCAAACCCCCAGGTGAGCATCTGAGAGCCTGGCGCAGCGTCCACACCCCCAGGCGAGTATCTGTCAGCCTGGAGCAGCGCCCACACCCCCAGGCGAGCATCTGACCGCATGGAGCAGTGTGCACACCCCCAGGCGAGCATATGACCGCACGGAGTAGCGCCCACACCCCCAGTCGAGCATCTGACCGCATGGAGCAGCGCCCACACCCCCAGGCGAGCATCCGACAGCCTGGAAAAGCGCCCATATCCCTAGGCGACCATCCGACTGCCTGGAGCAGCGCCCACACCCCCAAGCAAGCATTCGACAGCCTGGAGCAGCGCCCACACCCCCAGGGGCGCATCCGACAGCCTGGAGCAGCACCTACACCCGCAGGCGAGCATCTGACAGCCTGGAGCAGCACCCACACGCCGAGGCGAGCATCCAACAGCCTGGAGCAGCACCCACACCCACAGGCGAGCATCCGACAGCCTGGAGCAGCATCCACAACCCCAGGCGAGCATCCGACAGCCGGAAGCATCACCCACACCCCCAGGCGAGCATCCGACAGCCTGGAGCAGCACCCACACCCCCAGGCGAGCATCTGACAGCCTGGAGCTGCAGCCACATCCCCAGGCGAGCATCTGACAGCCTGGAGCAGCGCCCACATCCCCAGGCGAGCATCTGACAGCCTGGAGCAGCGCCCACACCCCCAGGGGAGCATCCGACAGCCTGGAGCAGCACCCACATCCGCAGCTGAGCATCCGACAGGGTGGAGCAGCACGCACACCCCCAGGCGAGCATCTGACAGCCTGGAGCTGCGCCCACATCCCCAGGCGAGCATCTGACAGCCTGGAGCAGCGCCCACACCCCCAGGCGAGCATCCGACAGCCTGGCATATCACCCCACACGTCCAGGTGAGACTCTGACAGCCTGGAGTAGCACCCACACCCACAGGCGAGCATCTGACTGCATGGAACAGTATCCCACACCCCCAGGTGAGCATCTGACCGCCTGGAACAGCACCCCACACCCCCAGGTGAGCATCTGACAGCCTGGAACAGCACCCCACACCCCCAGGAGAACATCTGAAATCCTGGAACAGTACCCCACACCTCCAGGTGAGCATCTGACAGCCTGGAACAGCACTCCACACCCCCAAGTGAGCATCTGACATCCTGGAACAGCACCCCACACCCCCAGGTGAGGATCTCACAGCCTGGAACAGCACCCACACCCCCAGGTGAGCATCTGACAGCCTGGAAACAGCACCCACACCCCCAGGCCAGGATCTGACAGCCTGGAGCAGCGCCAACACCCACAGGCGAGCATCTGACAGCCTGGAGCAGCGCCCAAACCCCCAGGCGAGCATCTGACAGCCTGGAGCAGTGCCCACACTCCCAGGTGAGCATCTCACCACCTGGAGCAGCACCCACACCCCCAGGGGAGGATCTGACCACATGGAGCAGCACCCACACCCACAGGTGAGCATGTGACCACCTGGAGCAGCACCCACACCCCAGGGGAGCATCTGACAGCCTGGAGCAGCACCCACTCCCCCAGGCGAGCATCTGACAGGCTGGAGCAGCACCCACACCCCCAGGAGAGCATCCGAATGCCTGGAGCAGCACCCACACCCCCAGGCGAGCATCTGAGGCCTGGAGCAGCACTCACACCCCCAGGCGAGCATCTGAGGCCTGGAGCAGCACGCACACCCCCAGGCGAGCATCTGACAGCCTGGAGCAGCGCCCACACCCCCTGGCGAGCATCTGACGGCCTGGAGCATCGCCCACACCCCCTGGCGAGCATCTGACAGCCTGGAGCAGCACCCACAACTGCAGGAGAGCATCTGACGGCCTGGAGCAGCACCCACAACCACAGGTGAGCATCTGACAGCGTGGCCTGCACCCACACCCCCAGGCGAGCATCTGACAACCTGGAGCAGCACCCACACACCCAGGTGAGCGTCTGACAGCCTGGAACTGCACCCACACCCCCAGGTGAGCATCTGACTGCCTGGAGCAGCACCCACACCCCCAGGGGAGCATCTGACCGTATGGAGCATCAGCCACACACCCAGGCGAGCATCCGAGAGCCTGGAGCAGCACCCACACCCCCAGGCGAGCATTCGACAGCCTGGGGCATCACCCACATCCCTAGGCGAGCATCCGACAGCCTGGAGCAGCACGCACACCCCCAGGCCAGGATCTGACAGCCTGGAGCAGCGCCAACACCCATAGGCGAGCATCTGACAACCTGGAGCAGCACCCACACCCCCAGGCAAGCAAGTGACAGCCTGGAGCAGCGCCCACACCCCCAGGTGAGCATCTCAACGCCTGGAGCAGCGCCCACACCCCCAGGCGAGCATTCGACAGCCTGGAGCAGCGCCCACATCCCCAGGGGAGCATCCGACAGCCTGGAGCAGCACCCACACCCACAGGCGAGCATCTGACAGTCGGGAGGAGCACCCACACCCCCAGTCGAGCATCTGACAGCCTGGAGCAGAATTCTCCAACCCCAGGTGAGCACCTGACAGCCTGGAGCAGCACCCACACCCCCAGGTGAGCATCTGACAGTCTAGAGCAGCATCCACACCCCCAGGCGAGCATCTGACAGCCTGGAGTAGCACCCACACCCCCAGGCGAACATCCAACAGCCTGGAGCAGCACCCACAGGCGAGCATCCGACAGCCTGGAGCAGCATTCCACACGCCCAGGTGAGCATCTGACAGTCTAGAGCAGCACCCACACCCCCAGGCCAGCATCCGACAGCCTGGAGCAGCACCCACAACCCCAGGCGCGCATCCGACAGCCGGGAGCATCACCCTGCATACCCAGGTAAGCATCTGACAAACTGGAACAGCACCCACACCCCCAGGCGAGCATCTGACAGCCTGGAGCAGCACCTACTCCCTTAGGTGAGCATCTGACAGCCTTGAGAACTGCCCACACCCTCAGGCGAGCATCTGACAGCCTGGAGCAGCACCCACACCCTCAGGTGAGCATGTGACCACCTGGAGCAGCACCCAGACCCCCAGGCGAGCATCCGACCGCATGGAGCAGCAGTCCACACCCCAGGCGAGCATTTGACAGCCTGGAGCAGCACCCACATCCCTAGGCGAGCATCCGACAGCCTGGAGCAGCACCCACACCCCCAGGCCAGGATCTGACAGCCTGGAGCAGCGCCAACACCCACAGGCGAGCATCTGACAGCCTGGAGCAGCGCCCAAACCCCGAGGCGAGCATCTGACAGCCTGGAGCAGCGCCCACACCCCCAGGTGAGCATCTGACAGGCTGGAGCAGCACCCACACCCCCAGGCGAGCATCTGACAGCCTGGAGCAGCACCCACACCCCCAGGTGAGCATCTGACAGCCTGAAACAGCACCCACACCCCCAGGTGACCGTCTGACAGCCGGGAACAGCACCCACACCCCCAGGTGAGCATCTGACCGCCCGGAACAGCAACCACACCCACAGGTGAGCATCTGACAGCCTGGAACAGCAAACTGAACACCCAGGTGAGCATCTGACAGTATGGAACAGCACCCACACCCCCAGGCGAGCATCTGACAGCCTGGAACAGCACCCACACACCCAGGTGAGCATCTGACAGCCTGGAACAGCACCCACACCCCCAGGTGAGCATCCGATAGCCTGGAGCAGCACCCACACCGCTAGGTGAGCATCTGAGAGCCTGGAACAGCACCCACACCCCCAGGCGAGCATCTGACAGCCTGGAACAGAACCCAAACCCCCCAGGTGAGCATCTGACAGGCTGGAATAGCACCCACACCCCCAGGTGAGCATCCGACCACCTGGAGCAGCACGCGCAACCCGAGGTGAGCATATCACAGTCTGGAACAGCACCCACACCCTCAGGTGAGAATCCGACAGCCTGAAGCAGCACCCACACCCCCAGGGGAGCATCTGACAGTCTGGAGCAGCACCCACACAACCAGGCGAGCATTGGACAGCCTGGAGCAGCACCCACACCCTCAGGCGAGCATTCGACAGCCTGGAGCAGCACCCACACCCCCAGGCCGGGATCTGACAGCCTGGAGCAGCGCCAACACCCACAGGCGAGCATCTGACAGCCTGGAGCAGCGCCCAGATCCCCAGGCGAGCAGCTGACAGCCTGGAGCAGCGCCCACACCCCCAGGTGAGCATCTCACTGCCTGGAGCAGCGCCCACACCCCCAGGGGAGCATCTGACCGCATGGAGCAGCACCCACACCCACAGGCGAGCATCTGACCGCATGGAGCAGCACTCACACCCCAGGCAAGCATCTGACCGCATGGAGCAGCACCAACACACCCAGGCGAGCATCCCACAGCCTGGAGCAGCACCCACAGCCCCAGGCGAGCATCTGACAGCCTTGAGCAGCAACCACACCCCCAGGCAAGCATCTGACAACCTGGAGCAGCGCCCACAACCCCAGGCGAGCATCTGACAGCCTGTAGCAGCGCACAAACCCCCAGGTGAGCATCTGAGAGCCTGGAGCAGCGCCCACACCCCCAGGCGAGTATCTGAGAGCCTGGAGCAGCGCCCACACCCCCAGGCGAACATCTGACCGCATGTAGCAGCGCCCACACCCCCAGGCGAGCATCTGACCACATGTAGCAGCGCCCACACCCCCAGGCGAGCATCTGACTGCATGGAGCAGCGCCCACAGCCCCAGGCGAGCATCCGACAGCCTGGAAAAGTGCCCACATCCCCAGGTGAGCATCCGACCGCCTGGAGCAGCGCCCACACCCGTAGGCGAGCATTCGACAGCCTGGAGCAGCGCCCACACCCCCAGGGGAGCATCCGACAGCCTGGAGCAGCGCCCACACCCCCAGAGGAGCATCCGACAGCCTGGAGCAGCACCCACACCCGCAGGCGAGCATCCGACAGTCTGGAGCAGCACCCACACCCGCAGGCGAGCATCCGACAGGCGGGAGGAGCACCCACACCCCCAGGCGAGCATCCGACAGTCTGGAGCAGAATTCTCCAGCCCCAGGTGAGCACCTGACAGCCTGGAGCAGCACCCACACCCCCAGGTGAGCATCTGACAGTCTAGAGCAGCATCCACACCCCCAGGCGAGCAACTGACAGCCTGGAGCAGCACCCACACCCCCAGGTGAGCAACTGACAGCCTGGAGCAGCACCCACACCCCCAGGTGAGCATCCGACAGCCTGGAGCAGCATTCCACATGCCCAGGTGAGCATCTGACAGCCTGGAGAAGCACCCACACCCCCAGGCGACCATCTGACAGCCTGGAACAGCACCCACACACCCAGGTGAGCATCTGACAGCCTGGAACAGCACCCACACCCCCAGGTGAGCATCTGAGAGCCTGGAACAGCACCCTGCACCCCCAGATGAGCATCTGACAGCCTGGAACAGCACCTACACCCCCAGGTGAGCATCTGATAGCCTAGAACAGCACCCGCACCCCAGGTGAGCATCCGACTGCCTGATACACCACTCACACCCCCAGGTGAGCATCCAACAGCCTGGAGTAGCACCCACACCCCCCAGGCGAGCATCTGACAGACTGCAGCAGCACCCACACCCCAGGGTGAGCATCTGACATCCTGGAGCAGCACCCATACCCTCAGGGGAGCATCTGACAGCCTGCAGCAGCACCCAGAACCCCAGGCGAGCATCTGACCACATGGAATGTCATCCTCACTCCAGGTGAGCATTCGAGAGCCTGGAACAGCACCCACACCCCAGGTGAGCATCTGACATCCTGGAACAGCACCCTGCACCCCCAGGTGAGCATCTGAGAGCCTGGAACAGCACCCCGCACCCCCAGGTGAGCATCTGACCGCCTGGAACGGCACGCCACACCCCCAGGTGAGCATCTGACAGCCTGGAGCAGCACCCCACACCCTCACGGGAGCATCTGACAGTCTGGAACAGCACCCCACACCCCCAGGTGAGCATCTGATATCGTGGAACAGTACCCCACATCCCCAGGTGAGCATCTGACAGCCTGGAACAGCACCCCACAACTCCAGGTGAGAATCTGACATCCTGGAACAGCATGCCACACCACCAGGTGAGCATCTGACAGCCTGGAACAGAACCCTGCACCCCCACGTGAGCATCCGTCAGCCTGGAGCAGCACCCACACCCCCAGACGAGCATCTGCCAGCCTGGAGCAGCACCCACAACCCCAGGCGAGCATCTGACAGCCTGGAGCAGCACCCCACAACCCCAGGGGAGCATCTGACAGTCTGGAACAGCCCCCCACACCCCCAGGTGAGCATCTGACAGCCTGAAACAGCACCCCACAACCCCAGGTGAGCATGTGACATCATGGAACAGCACCCCACACCCCCAGGTGAGCATCTGACACCCTGGAACAGCCCCCCACACCCCCAGGTGAGCATCTGACAGCCTGAAACAGCACCCCACAACCCCAGGTGAGCATGTGACATCATGGAACAGCACCCCACACCCCCAGGTGAGCATCTGACAGCCTGAAATAGCACCCCACACCCCCAGGTGAGCATCTGACAGCCTGGAGCAGCACCCACACCCCCAGGCGAGCATCTGACCACATGGAACAGAATCCCACACCCCCAGGTGAGCATCTGTCATCCTCAACAGCACCCCACACCTCCAGGGGAGCATCTGACAGCCTGGAACAGCACCCCACACCCCCACGTGAGCATCTGACAGCCTGGAACAGCACCCCGAACCTCTAGGTGAGCATCGGACAGGCTGCAACAGCACCCCACACCCCCAGGTGAGCATGTGACAGCCTGGAACAGCACCCCACACCCCCAGGTGAGCATCTGACAGCCTGGAATAGCACCCCACACCCTCAGGGGAGCATCTGACAGTCTGGAACTGCACCCCGCACCCCCAGGTGAGCATCTGACATCCTGGAACGGCACCCCACACCCCCAGGTGAGCATCTGACAGCCTGAAGCAGCACCCCACACCTCCAGGGGAGCATCTGACAGCCTGGAGCAACACCCCACACCTCCAGGGGAGCATCTGACAGCCTGGAACAGCACCCCACACCTCCAGGGGAGCATCTGACAGCATGGACAAGTCCTGCCCCCCGGTTAGTGTCTGAATTCCTGGAATATGTGCTGTCCTTTTCCACCAGGTGAGCATCTGACCGCCTGGAAGAAGCACCCCTGCATGTTACCTGTGGTGAAACCAAGGCTGAGAGACAGGACAGGGTTGTTGGCCAGGAGGAGGGGCCTGCTGCTGAGCCCCAGTGCTGAGTCAGAGCTCACAGCCTTGAGGCTGTGCCACGCCTCCTCTCAGGTTGAAGAGGCAGAGGGCATGGGGGGGGGGTGGGCGCAGCATCAGCCCACATCCTGGATGCACAAATTCACAGGCATGACGGGGCGAGGGCCTGCTGCTCCTACCGTCACTCCCACGTGCTAGCCCTCCAACGTCCTGGCTGACTTTCCCTGCCTCTGGTCCTGCGGCCCTGGACAGAGTGGGAGGAGGGGACAGGATCCTGTGGTACCCCTTGGAGGAGGTTCCGGCACCTGTAGGCAGTTTCCAAGGATCCCTTGTGGCCACATCCAGCTGTTAAATGGGCGTGTCCCTGGCAGCCACAGATGTCTGTCCAGTGCAGGAAAGTCTGTCCAGTGCAGGAAAGGTCAGGCAGAGAGCTGGCTCCCAGCCCCAAATGCATGTCTCCCTCCCTGGGGCCCAGGCTGGCACAGAAGTCAGGCCTGCCAGTGGGCTTGGGGGAAACTTGGTGCCCTGGTCCGGCAGCCTGCCCTGCAGCAGCAAGCATGGCCTCTGGAGGCTGTCGTCCTCCTGGCCTCCAGGATTGCTTTTCCTTGCTTCCTAGAACTCCAGCCCTTAAGAAAATCAGAAGCCCTGGCAGGCACATTGCCTCTGTGCTGTGCTTTTACCCAGCGAAGCATCAGGGCAGACAGCCAATTTCAACACTGCTCTTGGCTGGGAAGTGCCCTCATCTCTGGCAGCCCCCACAGAGAAAGTGCAGGGCCCCGGGGCTGTGGCTGCCTCAGGGCAGGTCTCCCTTGTGACAGCCTCTTGTCATGGGCCTGGGAGTGGACCCCTCCCATCCCTGCCATGCATCCTGTTGAGTAGACAGCTCAGGCTAGTACCCAAGAGGGTGGCCAGCAGATCACAGGGGATGTCCCTTTTGTCTTAGCTGTTTATGGGCTGGAGGAACCACTGTTCAGCCACATCTCCTCTCCTGCCCCTCCTGCATTCACCCGAGGTTGATGGGAGCTCTGTGGGGGGAGACAGGCAGGGGAGGGGCCAGGCAGCACCTGGGCATATCCCCAGGGTGCCTCCTCTGATCCCCAGGAGGGGCAGCACCCACCCTCCTCTTTTTCCAATTTGTTTTTATTGTGGTTAAATATACATAGCGTAAAATTTACCATCTTAATTATCTTTATGTGTACGGTGTGGTGGCATTAAATACATTCATCATGTTGTGTGGCCGTCACCACCATCCCTTTCCAGAACTAGCTCATCTTCCCAAACTGAAACTCTGTCCCCGTTAAATACTCACTCTCCGTTCCCCAGGCACTCTCTCCCCCCAACCCCAGGCACCCACCATTCTGCTTTCTGTCTCTGTGATTCGATGACTCTAGGGACTTCATATAAGGGAAATCACACAGTGTTTGTCCTTTTGTGGTGGCTGCTTATTTCGCTGAGCACAATGTCCTCGAGGTTCATCCATGTTGTAGTGTGTACCAGGAATCCCTTCCTTTTTAATGTTGAATAATTCCCCATTGTATGGATGGATCATGTTTGGCTTATCCACCCATCCATCGGTGGACACCTGGGTGCCTTCCACCTCCAAGCTCTTGTGAACAATGATGCTATCTATGAATATGGTGTACAAATGTCTCTAAAAGACTCTACTTCCATTTCTTTTGGATGTAGACCCAGATG
Organism: Pan paniscus; assembly: GCF_029289425.2. Lineage (NCBI taxonomy): Eukaryota > Metazoa > Chordata > Mammalia > Primates > Hominidae > Pan > Pan paniscus. The sequence goes on along the minus strand of NC_073249.2, from coordinate 225,546,864 downwards.
TGGATTTGCTTGATCATATGGTAGTTCTATTTTTTTTTCTTTTTTTTGGAGCTGGAGTCTCGCTCTGTCGCCCAGGCTGGAGTGCAGTGGCGGATCTCAGCTGACTGCAACTCCCACCTCCCGGGTTCAAGCGATTCTCCTGCCTCAGCCTCCCGAGTAGCTGGGATTACAGGTGCGGGCCACCACGCCTGGCTAACTTTTTGTATTTTTAGTAGAGACCAGATTTCACCGTGTTAGCCAGGATGGTCTTGATCTCCTGACCTCGTGATCCACCCTCCTTGGCCTCTCAAAGTGCTGGGATTACAGGCGTGAGCCACAACACCCAGCTGGTAGTTCTATTTTTAGCTTTTTGGGAAATGGCCATCCTGTTTTCCTTAGCTGCTGCACCATTTTACCTTCCCACCAACAGTGCAGAAGGTTCCAGTTTCTTCACATCCTCACCAGTGCTTGTTATTTTCTTTTTAAAAACTTCATAGCAGCCATCCTGACAGGCGTGAGGCGTATCTCGTTGTTTTGATTTGTGCTTCCCTGATGATTGGTGATGTCCAGCATCTTTTCATGTGCTTATTGTCCATTTGTATATCTTTTTTTGAGAAATGTCTGTTTAAGTCCTTTGCTCATTTTTTTTGAATGACACAGTGAAACCTCGTCTCTACTAAAAATACAAAAAATTAGCCAGGCGTGGGGTCGCCCGCCTGTAATCCCAGCTACTCGGGAGGCTGAGGCAGGAGAATCGCTTGAACCCCGGAGGCGGAAGTTGCAGTGAGCTGAGATCCCGCCACTGCACTCCGGCCTGGGTGACAGAGCGAGACTTCAGCTCCAAAAATTGAATTGGGTTTTTGGCTTTGTTGTTGTTGAGTTTTAGGACTTCTCTGTGTATTCTGGGTAATAATTCCTTATCAGATATATGACTTGCAAATATTGTGGTTTTCTTCCATCCTGTCAGTTGCCTTTTTACTCTATTATAATAGTGTCCTTTGGTGCACAAAAAATTTAATTTTCATGAAATCCAACTTTATTTTTTCTTTTGCTGCCTGTGCCTTTGGTGTTGTAGCCCAGAAGTCATTGTCAAATCCAGTGTCATGAAGCTTCTCCCCTGTGCTTACTTCTAAGAATTTTATAGTTTTAGGTCTTTGATCCATTTTGAATTAATTTTTGTATGTAGTGTTAGGAAAGAGTCCAACTTCATTCTTTTGCATAGTTTTCCCTGCAACATTTGTTGAAAAGACTGTCCCTTCCCCATTGAATGGTCTTGGTCAAATCATTTGACCGTCTATGGGAGGGTTCATTTCTGGACTCTCTATTCTGTTTCATTGGTCTCTGTGTCTGTTTTTGTGCCATACCACACTATTTTGATCACTGTAGCTTTGTAGTAAGTTTTGAAATCAGGAAGTGTGAGTCCTCCAGCTTGCTGGTTCTTTTTCAGGGTTGTTTTGGCTGTTTGGGGTCCCCTGAGATTCCACAGGAATTTCAGAATTTAGCTTTTCTACTTCTGTAAAAAACATTATTGAGATTTTGACAGAGATTGCATTGAATCTGTAGATCACTTTGGGTAATACTGACGTCTTACCAACATGAAGTCTTCTAATACATGAACATGGAATGTGTTTCCATTTGTTTATGTCTTATTTAATTTATTTCAGCAATGTTTTATAGTTTTCATTGTACAAATCTTTCACCTCTTTGGTTAATTCCTAAGTATTTTATTCTTTTTAATTCTATTGTAGATGGAATTACAGTTGACTCTTGAACACAGGTTAAAATTATGTGGGTCCCCTTATATGTGAATTTTTTTCAATAAATACAGTCAGCCTTTCATATTGGTGGGTTCTGAATCCACAGCCAAATGCAGATCAGTTCTTGGGATGTGCAACCCGCTTACACGGAGGGCCAACTTTTCATATCTAGGGGTTGGGGGTTCCACAGGGCTGACTGTAGGACTTCAGTATGTGGGGATTTCAGTATCTGAGGGTTGTCCTGGAAGCAATCCCATGTGTATACCAAGGGGTGACTGTATTTTCTTAATTCCCTTTTTAGATTGTTCATTATTAATGTATAAAAATGCAACTGATTTTTGTGTTGCCTTCGTATCCTGCTACTTTGCTGAATTCATTTATTAGTTCTAACAATTTTTTTTTTGTGTGGAATCTTTAGGGATTTCTACATATAAGATCTGTGAACAGAGATAATTTTACTTCTTTCAAATTTGGATGCTTGGTAATTTTTTTCTTGCCTAGTTATTCTGGCTATAACTTCCAGTGCAATGTTGAGCAGAAGTGCAAAAGCAATCATCCTTGCCTTGTTCCTGATCTTAGAGGAAAAACTTTTCTTTTTCATCATTGAGTATGATGTTTGCTGTGGGTTTTTCATATATGGATTTTATATTGAGGCAGTTTCCTTCTATTCCTAGTTTGTTGAGTATTCTTATCATAAAAGGGTGTTGAATTTTGTCAAATGCTTTTCTGCATCAGTTGAGATGATCATTTTTTCCCTTTCATTCTGTTAATGTGGTACATTACATAAATTGACATTTGTATGTTGAACCATCCTTGCATTCTAGCAATAAATCTCACTTGGTCACATGTGTCATCATTTTAACAAATTGCTGAATTTGTTTTGTTAGTATTTTGTTGAGGATTTTTGCCTCAATATTCATACGGGATAATGGTCTGTAGTTTTCTTGTAGTGTCTTTGGCTATGGTATCAGGGTAATGCTGGCCTCATAGAATGAGTCTGAGGAAGTGTTCCTTCCTCTTTGATTTTTTGGAAAAGTTTGAGGATTGGTGTTAGTTCTTTAAATATTTGGTAGAATTCACCAGTGAAGCCATCAGGTCCTGGCCTTTTCTTTGCTGGGAGATTTTTGATTACTGATTTAATCTTTTTACTAGTTATAGGTCTATTCAGATCTTCTATTTCTTCATGATTTAGTCTTGGCAGGTTTTGTGTTTCTAGGGATTTGTCCATTTCACCTAGATTAACTGATTTGTTGGTTTACAATTGTTTCTATTACTATCTTATAATTATTTTTATTTCTGTAGAATTGGTAATAACCTGATTTTCATTTCTGATTGTCATGATTTGAATTTTCTCTTCCTTAGTCCACCTGGCAAAAGGTTTGTCAAATTTTGTCTTTTCAAGGACAAACTTTTGTTTTCATTGATTTTCTCTATTTCTTCTCTATCCTATGTTTTATTGATCTCTGCTGTAATCTATCTTTCTCTCTCTCTCTTTCTGTTCATGTGTTCTTTTTCTAGTTTCTTAAGTTGTAAAGCTAGATTGTTGATTTGAGATCTTTCTTGTTTTTTAATGGAAGCATTTACAGTTATACATTTCCCCCTCAGGATTGCTTTCCCTGTGTCTCATAATTTGGGGTGTGTTGTTTTCATTTTCACTTGTCTCTAAGCATTGTCTAACTTCTCGAAGTGTGATTTCTTCTGTGATCCATTGGTTGTTTAGCCCCCTCCTCCTTTTACAGAGGAGGAAACTGAGGCCTGGGGAGGTGAAGTGATTCGGCTGAGGTTGCTTAGCTGGACCCAACTCTTCTGGGCTCCAGGGACAGTGCTCAGGGCAGCAGGCCTGGGCTGAGCACACAGGTCCAGTGTGAGTCCCTCAGAGTCAGACCACATAGAATGCAGTACAGTTGCAAGCAAGGAATGCTCATAAACAAACAGAACAGAAACCATCTTCCAGCACACAGGCCTCCCCCAGCTGATTGGGATCTGTCTTCTTGCCATTGCCCCTCTCCCAACTTTTATTTTAAATTGGAGCAGTTACTGCAGAAGAAAGTCTTAAATGCATAGATACCGAACTTAAAGAGCAGGTAAATGAAGCTCAGATCAGGGTCCGGGGGCTGCATCCCCGCACCTGTCTATGGCAGACATGGCTGGCCGAGGCCAGCACTTACTCCCTCTGTGCATGTCCTCTAAACCCCTCTCAACACCGGGGGCCAGGCAGCCTCACCAATGCAGCTGAGGGAACACCTCCTGGCCAACAGCCCCAGAGGGACCCCTGCATGCACTGAGCATTATCTAAGCTGGGGAGGACCCCTAGTACCTCTGAAGGCTCGCACATCTATCCACGCAGACTGAGGCTGGGAGGATGAAAGGGCAGGACTCCCAGAAACCGGGTTTGTGGGGACCCGGCTCCCATGAGCCGCTGTACAGGTGGGGATGGGAACATGGGTTTTGATGGGCATCTCACTGCTCAAGATGGCCTACCCAGCTCCCTCTCTCCTTGGGGTGGAGGAAGGCAGCTCCCTGGGTCCCCCACCCCTGCTTGCCCAGGCCCAGGTCAGGAGTGGGGCGGCACCTGCAGCTGGTCTAGGGCCAGGTGCACCAACGCCCGTCCACACAGTGCCTGCACGTTCCCCGGCTCAGCCCGCAGCACTGTGTTGAAGTCGAACATGGCCGTCTTCTTCTGGCCCAGGAACCCATAGCAGCGGGCTCGGGCAAGGAGGGACTCACTTGCCTGGCTTCCTGCAGGAGGACGGCATGGGGTCAGGATGAGCCTATGCTGGGTCCCTTCCCCAGCATCCATCCTGCCCAGCCCGGGGAGGGCAGAGGGTGCATGAGCTTCAGGGCCTACCTTGGGGAGCTCACAGGCCACTGGGCACCAAGACAGACAGAGACAGGGTGGACTTGGGGGCATTGGCTGCGGGGCAAGAGGAGCCCAGCCAGGACTGGGGACAGCTGGGGGGCTGCCGTGAGAAGTGGGCACTGCAGCTGCCTCTGAGGCCAGGCGAGGGCAGGGGGATCAGGGTAGCACTACCATTAAGACGCGGAGACCGGTAGTGGCCCCGAACGGCTGAGCGCACTGATATTTACTGCATACAAGATGAGGGGGGCAGGGTAAGGAGGGTGAATCTTCTAAGTGATTGACAAGGTGAAGCAAGTCACATGATCACAGGACAGTGGGCCCTTCCCTCTTGGGCAGCTGAAGCAGAGATAGAAGGTGGCATACGTCAGCGTTTTCTTCTATGAACTTATAAGATCAAAGCCTTTAAGACTTTCACTATTCCTTCTACCGCTATCTACTACAAACTTCAAAGAGGAACCAGGAGTATGGGAGGAACATGAAAGTGGACAAGGAGTGTGACCATTGAAGCAGCACAGGGAGGGGTTAGGCCTCCGGATGACTGCGGACAGGCCTGGATGATATCCAGCCTTCCACAAGAAGCTGGTGGAGCAGAGCGTTCCCTGACTCCTCCAAGGAAAGGAGACTCCCTTTCCCGGTCTGCTCAGTAACGGGTGCCTTCCCAGACACTGGCGTTACCACTTGACCAAGGGGCCCTCAAGCAGCCCTTAGGCGGGTGTGACAGAGGGCTCATCTCTTGCCTTCTATTTCCTTCTCACAGTGTCCCTTCAGCACCTGATGCTACACCCGCCGGTTATTACTAGATTATGTTAGTAATGCAACAAAGAGTAATATTAAAAGCTAATGATTAATAATGATTGATAATTGTTCATTATCTCTATATCTAATTTGTATCATGACTATTCTTATTCTATTTTCTTTATTATACTGAAACAGTTTGTGCCTTCAGTCTCTTGCCTCGGCACCTAGGTAATCTTTTGCCCACAACCCCTCGCCAAAGAGGCTGTCATTACTGTGCCCCTTCTGGGTGTTGTTCGGTGATGGACATGGGACAACATGCCAGGCTGCTCTGGGCCACGCTGGGCCGCTCTGGGCCGCTCTGGGCTGCTCTGGGCCGCTCTGGGCTGCATGCCTTCCTGCCGACGTGTGCAGGGCATGCTCTCTGTGCCAGGTACTGTCCCAAAATGAGCCCTCTGAATCCCCACTTCCACCCGACATGGGCAACGCTGCCATCCCCCTTTGGGAGAGGAGGGTGAGGGGTGCTCACTGAGTGCATGGCCGGCTTCCACGTGGCAGCCTGATCTAGGTCCAGGCTCTCACACTCCCTGTACCCCAGGAGATCCCTGCGAGTCCTGGGAAACATCGCCTTCCCTCCAGACACCTGGCCCCCCAACCCCAGAAACAGCACTGACTCCAGGAAGCAGGCAGCAGCCCCGTGCTGGGTGTCCCAGGGTGGGGAGGCCAGGCGTGCATAGGAGGAGCCTGTCACTATTTCTAGGAAGGGCTGAGGGGAGCAGGGACCTCGCCTCCTTGTCATTAGCTAGGAAAGGGGCCCTTCTCCCCTCAGGACTGGGGGTGCTGGGACGGCAGCTCAGGCACCAGGCAGGGCACAGCTCAGGTCCCAGCTCAGGCCCCAGGTCTCAGAGCCTGGTCTCAGGCCTTGGTGCACCCACCTTGAAGGTGAAATGCCCTCAGCGAGTGGCCCTTGCCCTGTCCAACCCGTGGGTGTTCCTGAGGCCCCTGCACCTGGGGAGCACGCGTGTCCCCACCAACCAGCATGGCAGAGACTCCCCATGTCCCCTGTGCCTGGCACAAGACTGGGCCCTGGGGGCAGGTGGGCAGCTCCTACCTGCGGCAAAGATGGCCAGAGACAGGTAGGCGATGGCCTCCTTGGTGTGAACCCTGCCGTCGGCCCCGCCTGGCCGTGCCCGCAGGATGGCCAGGGCCCTGGCGTGGCAGTGGCCTTGAAGCAGCTGCCGGTCCTCGTGGCAGAAGACGTCCAGGGTGGGCTGGAGGCAGGCGGTGTCACCAGACTGGACCAGCTTCTTCACCAACTGCAAGGGTGCCACAGTCACTGCCCATGCCCTTGGGACCGATGCCCTGGAGCCCACCCTGTACTGACGCCCCTGGCCATCCCCCACCCCACCCTCACTGCCCCAGGGTCCACCTGGTGCCAACGCTCCCAGTCCCACCCTTGCTGCCCCACGGCTCACCCAGTTCCAACGCCCCTGGCGATTCCTCACCCCACCCTCTCTGTGCCAGGGTCCGCCCTGTGCCATCACCCCGATCCTCCCCTACTGCCTCGCTGCCTCCACCAGCCCCTGGCTGTGTGTCCATGAGCCTGGGAGCTTCGGCCTGTCTGAGCACTAGGAGGTTGGCCGTGTGTTGCGATGTGGCCATTTGAGCCTTTGGGGGCGTTTTGTCTCCCCATAGGTGGGGGTCCCACAGCGGCCAGGGACTGTGTGTGTCCCCAGCTTGGTGCAGAGGAGTAGGCAGGGAGGGGAGTCGTGAGCCCGCTCTGGGCTGCAGTCTGAGCCGCATCTGTCTGCTGATGGCATTGGTGGGCTGGGACTCTCAAGGTCCCCGAGCCTAGGACTTCTCCATCCCATGGAGGTGGAGACTCCGCCCCAGTGGGCCCACTGGAGCAAGGTCCAAATGAGAAGCAGAGGAAGGGGCTTTTAGGTCATGAAGGGTCAACAGGCGCCAGGGAGTCCTTCAGACGACGCGGAGCAAAAGCCCAGCACGGCCAAGTAGGACCAGGTCTCTGGGCGAGGGGAGACCTCCACCCCACAACGTCCCCTCTCCGCGACTCCATCCAAAGGAGGCCCAATGCTGCCCCCTGCTGGCTGCTGGTGGGCACACGGGTTCCCCAAGCTGAGCAAGAGGATGCAGGTTCAGGGCATCCAAACCTGGGCAGGGCAAGGAGATCAGGACCCAAACCGGGCCCCAGGGGGAGGAAGACACGACAAGGCCCTCACCCCAGGCCCCAAGGCCTGAATCCCACCAGAGCGTAACCTTTAGACCCCAGTTCAAACAGGAACCCGGGATAGCACCTGAGGCAGGTAAGGGTCTGCCTTTCCTGGGAGCAGGGGGTCTTGGAGGCAGGAGGGAAGGTCCCCTCTGCTACCCACCCCAAGGCAGGGTTGCATCCAAGCCTGGTTTATGTGAGAGACTTGGAGAGAAGCTCGGCCTGCAGTCGGTTCCTGGCCCTTATGCTTCGTAACCACAGTGGAAGCAAGTACGACAAAGCAGCTACGCATGCAGGGAAACTGCCGGCCCCGGGGACCTGCCCCAGCCGATTTCCATGACAACCCATGGGACCAGGACCCAGATAAGGAGACCGAGGGTCAGGTAGGTGAGGGCCTGCAGCAGGTGCAGAGCTGGGGCTGAATGCAGTCGCCTGGTCCAAAGCCCAGACTTTGGGGTCCAGCGCCAGGGCCACGGGAGGCCTGTGCCCTCTTCCCAGCTGGGCCCGTTTCCACCTGCCCTTTGTCACCCCCCAGGCCTCCTCACCTGGTTGGCGTCATAGAAGAAGCCCCTCCTCAGCTGCAGCAGGGCCAGTCGCGCCAGCACGGGGGCCGCCTGGGGCCTCCGGGATAGGGCCACCAGCAGGGCCTTGTGGGTCTCCTCCAGGCGGCCCAGGCGGTACAGGGCATCAGCCGCCAGGAGGCGAGAGGCCTCGTCCTCTGAATCCAGCTCCATCAGCAGTGTGGCCAGCTGGTGCACGCCGCAGGCGACCCTGTGTGGAGATCAGCTCAGGGGGGCACGCCCCTTTTGACAACCCCTCCACCTGCCCAGGTGATTGGGCAGTGGGGAAATCCCGTCTCCATGCACCTGGCCTGGGCAGCTCCCTCCGGAGGGACCCTCACGCCACACCATCCCCAGAAGCCAAAGGTGCCCTTCCTAGCACGCGGCCCTCACGCTCTCCCTTGCCCTTCCCCCACCCTGTGGGAGGTGGGATTGAGGCGGTATAGACAGGCAGAGGCAGGGCTGACCCTGTGTGGACCCTGCCTCAGTTTCCTTTTCTGCAAAAACACAGACGAACAATTTGGCCTTGCTGGGCTCAGGGGTGTGCCTATAGGCAGAACAAGAAAACACATGGCTGCATGTGGCACGTTCCTGTGTCCATGTAGGAATGTTACTGAGTGCTCATTGGGAAATGGGGCCAGAGCCTCAAATTTGACAATTTCCAGAGAACAAATATAAATGCCATCACATAATGAAAGTTTCTTACCAGCAGCAAATCAAAGCCACGCAAATTAAACACCCATAAGGCAGAGGAACTCTGTGTGTTGTGTGTGTGTTATGTACATGTTGTGTGTTGTGTGTGTGTGTTATGTACATGTTGTGTGTTGTGTGTGTTATGTACATGTTGTGTGTTGTGTGTGGTGTGTGTGTTGTATGTGTGGTGTGTATGGTGTGTGTCTGGTGTGTTGTGTGTGTTGTGTGTGTGTTATGTATGTGTTGTGTGTGTGTGTGTTGTGTGTGTGCCTTGGGGTGGACGCTGACATCAATGATGTCCTCCAAGAACCGCCCCCACCCCCCGGACTCAGTGCTTTTAACTTTGCTGAAACCCCTTCCTGCCACCTCCCAGCAATTACACGAGGGAAGTCAAAGCAGCTAGGGATTCACCCACTGGGCTTTGGGCTGGCAAATAATTTGCAAAATGAGCATCAAGGGTGAGTGGGGGATGGGCGGTGGCCAGATTGTGGTGGGAGGAGGGCAGCTCCTGAAGTCAAGGATCCTACAAGTGGCGGCGCTTCCTGACCCGGGAACTGCATGCCTGTCTCTGTCTCATGGAGAGAACATCCTGGAGACAGGACATTACCCACGAGGGATTACAGCTAAGAACAAAGGCCAGGCGCGGTGGCTCACCTGGAATCCCAGCACTTTGGGAGGCCCAGGTGGGAGGATCACTTGAGGTCAGGAGTTCGAGACCAGCCTGGCCAACATGGTGAAACCCCATCCCACTAAAAATATAAAGATTAGCTGGGCGTGGTGATCCCAGCTACTTGGGACGCTGAGGCAGAAGAATGGCCTGAACCCAGGAGGCGGAGGTTGCAGCAAGCCAAGATTGCGCCATTGCACTCCAGCCTGGGCGGCAGAGTAAGACTCCATCTCAAAGAACAAAAAACAAAACAAAACAAAACAAAACAAACCAACCCCAGGACTGCTGGAAGGAGTAGTGGCAGGGGCGCAGGTCGGGGCGGTGCTGCCGGAAACACATTTAGCCACAAAGGGAATCGTCATGACCTATTGAGTAAGAAAATTAGCATATGAACCGCATGTCCAGCGCAGACTCGGTTTGGTGAGCTATTTTACATGCACCAAACGAAAGGCCTGGAAGGAAATGTGAGCTGCGGCTTTCCATTTCCGGACTGCGGCCCGGTCGATGGAAGCAGCGGAGCTAGACCTGCCTCGGGTGCTTTGGGAGGTCACCCGCCACTGCCTCCGTTCATTCCTTTGTAAAATAGGAGGAAACACATCCGTCGCTACCTCGAAGGAGACCCGCAGGAAGCAGCGGCCCCAGCGTGCCCGGGCGGGTCCTCACCCCTCCTGCGTGGTGGGGCCGCCCGTCTCTGCGGCCTCCCTCCGGCCCTGCGCTCTGGACGGCCCGGCGCGTGGAGATCGCTGCAGCATCCCACGGGCCTCCTCCCGCAGCACCACCAGCAGCAGCCCCCGCTGGTTCCAGGGCACGTAGGCCTTGGCGGCCAGCAGCGCCTCCTCGGGCCGCAGCCTGCAGGCGGTGACATAGTCCAGCGTGCCCAGGAACGCGCTGCCCGCCAGCACCCGCAGCAGTCCCCGGCCGCACAGCGCGCGCACACAGCCCCCCGGGTGCGGCGCCCCCTGCTCCACTACCGTCTGGAAGTCCTCCAGGGCGCGCCGCGAGTCCCCGGCGTGCAGCGCGCAGAAGCCGCGCAGAGCCAGGAGAGGCGCGCGGTCCCCTGCACGGTCCCCAGCAGGGTCCTCAGGGCGTGCGGGCCGCAGCAGGCGCTCGCACATGGCCCGGGCGCCCGCCGCGTCCCCCGCCAGCAGCAGGCACTCGGCGAGGCGGGCTCCCAGCGCGGGTCGCGCCCCGGCAGGCGCCAGGCGAAGCAGGACGCGGAGCGCGCGGGTTACCGGGGCCAGCAGCTCGCGGCCCGCATCCTCGCGGAGCTCAGGGTGGTTCCGCACGGCTTCCTGGAAGCGGGCGAAGCCCACGTCCGCGGCCTCCTGCGCCTGAGCCCGGACGCGCTCCTGGTCCTGGACAGAGAACACGGCCTGGAACTGCCTCCGCGCCCCAGAGGGGCTCTCGCGGAAGGCCTCCTGCAGGTTCCAAAACACGTCCTGGGCCCGGCCGTCCAGGAAGAAGGCCGAGGCCGCGCGGGTGACCAGCAGGGCGGCTCGGCGCTCACCTGCGGAGAGAAACAGAGGCGTGGGTCCTGCCTGGGGGGCCGACTCCCCGGGCGTGCCACCTGCAAGTCCCCACCAGGTCCAGGGCTTGGACTCAGGAGACTGTGAGTCCTCCTGCCCGAGGCATCTCCCTCCAGTCTCCAGGTGGCCCTGGGTATGGCACCGCCAGGACACCAGCTGGCAGGAGGCCCGACGCCCATGAGCGACGGGGCAGGTTGAGAACCGTGCTGGGCAAGCGGCGAGGGGGCAGCCGCCCTGCCTGCCAGCGACACTGTGCTCTCAGGGTGGGTTCAGAGTCACTCCCACCGCTCAGTGCAAACCAAATTCAGTTACAACGCCTTTCCCTTGCCTGACATTTAAATAATGGGTTTTAGGATTGAGTTTCCTCCTCTGGGAATCAGTGCCCCTCCACTCCCAGGGCAGAGCTGAGGCTCCAACTCTATGACCTTTGCAGTGGCCATTTATTCCTAGGCGCCTTTGTTTCTTGCCTTCTTTGGGCCAAGTGGGGACCCAGCCCTTCCCTCTCTGAAGCAGAGCTCTTTTCTCAGGTCTAGGACTGGAGGTGCATGCCCTGCCGCTTACTGAGGGTGGACCTGGGCATTTACGGAGTCTCCTGCGTCTCTTCCCTGGTCTGCACTATAATGGGTTATAATGATCCACGCTCGCAGGGTGTGAGGATTAAACGGATCTACCTACATCCAGTGCCTGGAAGGGGCCTGGTGCATCGTGTGAGTCAGTGAGATCAGGGGCAGCATCCCCACCCCCACTCCCCCAGCACCCTCCCCGCACACCTGCCCCCCGCCCCAGTGTGTCTGAGCAAACGTGAATGGGGCTTTCTGACTGGTAAGGGAAGTGTAGCTGCCCCATCCCAAAAAGGGCCCCAGGCAGGGTGCACAGGCCACTGGGAGAGGCGGGGATACTCCGTGCTGGGCGGGCTTCAGGTCATGGCCGTTATTTTCACAGGTTACGAAGGTGCTGCAGGGGAGGGACGTTCTCAGGGTCCATCCCAGACCTCTGAACCTCTGCTTCAGTGCTTTTTGCACTGACTCCTTCAGAATTTTCAAACAGCTTTTCCTTATAACCCCATTCAATAGCAACAACAGCAACAATCTGCTGCATTCAAACAGGACTCTGGAGAGGGCAAAATACCACGCAGGGCGCAGAAGCAAAGCCGCTGCGGTCACTGCCCTGCTGCCGTTGCGGTAAGCGCCGAGTCCAGCACAGAAGGTGTCTCGTGCCCTGAGACTAGCCATGCAAGCAGCCACAAGGTCACTCTGTCTAGTTCTGGTGGCCAAAGTAAAAGACACTTTGAGCCTTTCCTGTCAGCTACTGACCCTTGAACACAACATTACCCCTGATTTTTGCAGTAGTTCATGGATCCGAGGGAGCTGCAGCCAGGGGAGAACCCTTGGGACCTGAGGGTGATGGGGCGCTGTTATTTATGTTCCCACGTGAAAGGGTGGTCTCTCCTCTCTCTCCGAGATTCCAGTTACACACACGAGACTTTGATATTGTCCGCAGGTCACCCAGCCTCTGTTCATTTTTCTTCTGTTCTTCGTATCGAGTAATTTCTATTCTGTCTTCAAGTTCACCGACCCTTCTACTGTCTCTAATATTTTCATTTCAATTATTGCACTGTTCAACTCTAGACTTGCCATATGCTTTGTTTTTTTTTTTTTTTTTTAAGACAGGGTCTTGCTCCATCACCCAGGCTGGAGTGCAGTGGTGTAAATACGGCTCACTGTAACCTTGACCTCCTGGGCTCAGACTCCTGTGTAGTTGGGACTACAGGCATGCACCACCATACCCAGCTCACTTTTGGATGTTTTTTAGAGTTGGAGTCTCAGTTTGTCACCCAGGGTGGTCTTGAACTTCTGGGCCCAGGTGATCCTCCCGCCTCAGCCTCCCAAAGTACTGGTACTCCTTTTTATAAGGAACCATGCCTAGCCTGGTTCCTTTATATAATTTCCATTTATCTATGAAGATTCCACATCAGTTCAATCGTTAGGTCCACATTTTCCTGAAGTCAGTTTTTAGGGATTTCTTTTTCTCCTTACTGTAGCTCATATTTTATTTTCCTGTCTCTTTGCGTGAATAGTAGTTTCTTCCCACACACCAGGCATGATGGGCACTTTGTGGAGACTCTGGGTTCAGTTACATTCCTCTGAAGAGAGCTGAGTTTTGTTTTAGTAGCAGTGAAATTGGCTGGGTTTAAACTCCAAATTCTATTGCTTTTTGGTGGACAGAGCTGAAGTCTCCATGTAGCTTTTGCAGCTTCCAGTGCCTGTTCTTTCAGCCCAGCTATTCTTTACCTCTGTACATGCAGTTCTGTAGGCTGGAGATTTAAGTAGATTTAATACACTGATTTGGTGCTGCACCCCCTCTGTGGCTCCCTCCTTTTCAAGATTCTTCATCTAACTTTCCATCCATTTTTCTCAGCCCTGAACTGTCCTGTGCTACCTCAAGCCAGGAGAACTTCAGCATCTGCTGAACAATGACTCATAGATTGAGGAGCCCCCTCAGGTGAAGAGCTGCGGGGTGCACATCTCACCTCACACAACACCATTGTTCAAGGGTCAGCTACTAGTTTCTGCCTGCATGTGGTTACTAATCCATGCCTTCAAATAGTCACTTTTTATATTTTGTCCAGCTTTTATAATCGTTATCTGTGGGACATGTAGGCAAGCTATTCCACAGTGACTTGAAGCCAACTCGAAGCCAGATCTTCTATTGTTAGATAGACAATTTTTGACTGGCTGAGAGGAATGTAAATGCTATCACATTATTGTTTTAATTTCTATTTTCCTGATGACTAGTGAGGTTTACTTATTAATTTTTTTCCCCAATCTGGTGGGTGGAAAATGGTTTCTCATTGTTTTAATTTTGCATTTGTCTCATTACTATGATGCTGAATATTGTTCACATGTTTTATTAGCCATCTGTGTTTCCTCTTTTGGGGAATGCTTTTGCCAAGTCTTGTATTGAATTTTTTTTTCTTATTGATATGTAGGAGTTCTTCAAATACTATGCATACTAATTTATTTGCTCATTGTATATTTTGCAAGCATTTTTCTCCTTTTGTGGATCGTCTTTATTTTCTATAGTTATGGGCAAAATAGAGGTTTTAAATTTTAGTTTAATCAGATGTATTAAATTTTTCTTTATTGATTCCCTGTTTTGTATCTTAAGAAGCCCACCTGTACATAGAAATCTTAATGACATTCTCAGATATTTTCTTTTAGAAACTGTAAAATGCAGCAATTTCCACCTGGGATTCACTTTTTTGCAAGGTGAGAGGTAGGAAATCAGTACCCTCCATTGAATAATGCTCCTTTTCTTTCCCTATAGATTTGCAACACTCATCTGTCACCTGTTAAGTTTTAGATCGACGTGGGTCCACTTCTGAGCTCTCTAATTCATTTTATTGGTCTTTCTATCTCTGAAGTCAATAAACTTCCATATTGATTAGTCTAGCTTCGTATTAACTGGTAGAGCAAATCCTTCTACTGCCACCTCTTCCTTCTCCATCTTCTGCTTCTCCTTCTCCTCTTCTCCCCCGTCCCACCTCCCCACTCCCCTACCTCTCCCTTCCCCTCCTCGCCCTCCTTCTTCTTCTGTGGACAGTGAATATCTCTCCATTTATATAGATATTCTTTCTTTTCTGATACAATGTTTGCTGTTGCCCAGGCTGGCATGCAGTGGTGTGATTACAGCTCACTGCAGCCTTCATCTCCCAAGCTTAAGAGATCCTTCCATGTCAGTCCGCTAAGTAGCTGGGATCACAGGTATGCACCACGTGCCCGGATAAGTTTTTTTGTATTTTTAAAACTTTTTGTAGAGACCAGTTCCCACTATGTTGCCCAGGCTGGTGTCAGACTTCTGAGCTCAAGGGTTCCTCCTGTTTCAGCCTCCAAAAGTGCTGGGATTACAGGCATGAGCCACTGAGGCATGGCTACAGGTATTCTTTATTATCTTTTAATAAAGTTTTATACTTTTTCCATAAAGTCATGTAACTCTTAGAACTTAATCATTTTCTGTCCCTGTGGTAAATGGGACACAGGGCATCTATTTGTTGCTGGTATTTATAAGTATAAATAATGTTTTGCATATTTTGTTAAATTTTGCTACAATGTCTAATACTTTTTGTTGCTTCTTTTGGAATTTCTATATACATAGCTAATCATATTGCCTGGAATAATGATAACTTTGTGACTTCCTTCCTGGTCTTACATGTTCTGTCTTGTTTTCTTACCTTATTGCATTGGCTGGGATCTCTAGCACAATGATGAGTAACTGGGAGAGTGCACAGCCTCCTCGTAATTGATTTTAAATGGAAGGCTTCTGAATTGTCACCATCGAGTATGATATTTATGGTGGGTTTGGGATAGATATTATCTTTTTCAATTAAGTAAGTTTTCTTCTGTTTCTTGATTGTTAAAATTCTGGGAATCTTAAATATTATAAAACAGTTTTTCTGAATCTACTGCAATGATAATATGTTCTTTATTCCATTAATTATTAATGTAGTGAATTATATAATTCTGGAAACATAAAATTTTAAGTTCTGTATTATAATATTTGACCAAATGTTGGCTAAAATGCATCAAAACTGATGTTTTGACCTGGTCAGCAGTTATTTCAGCTAACTATTGCTGCATAACCATCCACTGAAAACTTAGTGGCTTAAAACAACAATCAAGCCTGGGCAACATAGCGAGACACCGTCTCTACAAAAAAAAAAAATTAGCCAGTTGTGATGGTATGTACCTATAGTTCCAGCTACTTGGGAGGCTGAGGCAGGAGGACCGCTTGAGCCTGGGAGATTGAGTGCAGTGAGCCATGATCACACCACTGCACTCCAGCCTGGGAGACAGAGCGAGACCCTGTCTCAAAAAGGAAAATTCAACCATTTATATTTGCCCATAATTATTCCTCAGTTTGGGCTGGGCTAAGCTGGACAGTTCTTCTGTTGGTCTTACCAGGGGTCACTCAGGTGGCTGCAGCCATCCAGTGGCTTTACCGGACAAGAGAATCTAAGGTGGCCTCACTCATGTGTCCGGGGCCTTGGTGATGGCTGTCAGCTGAGCCTCTGTCTGTGTGTTCTCTCACTGGTCATGATTCCAGCTTCCTTACATGGCCCTGGGAGAATTCCAAGGTGAAGGTGGAAGCCGTGGGGCCTCTGAGGCTTGGGCTCCTGAAGCACAAGCCATCACTTCTACCATATTCTACTGGTCCCAGCAAGGCACAAGGCCATGCCAGATTCTGTACGGAGAACAGACCCTGCGTCTTGCTGGGAGGAACGCAGGAATCACAGCTATGCTCTGTCAACTTTCCTAGCGCTCTTAATGAAGAACGTTAAACAAGTTGGAAGTGGTCATCCCAGTCCTTTGGGAAGACAAACACGTAGGGAGCCATGGTACCTGGATGCTTACTTAGCAGCTACCTTGAGGGAAAGTGGTATTTATTCTGTATCTTGTCCTCATACATCGTGTGTTGCTGCATGTCTACTTACTAAAGAGGGCAAAGAAAGTTCCCAGATTATAGAAGGGTTTTGCTACAGTTTGAGTGTTTGTCCCCTCCAAAACTCACGCTGAAACTTAACTGCCATTGTAATGGTATTGACAGGTCAGATCTTTGAAGATGATTAGGCCATGAGGGCTCTGCTCTTCTGGGTGGGATTAATGCAAGTTCAGCCCCTTTCGCCTCTTTGCTCTTCTGTCTTGTGCCAAGTGAGGATGCAGCATTCAAGGCGCCATCTTGGAATCCGAATCCCCAAGCCTGTTGGGGCCTTGGTTTTGGGCTTCCAGCGTCCGGAACTGGAGCTCATTCATTTCTACTCATTATGGATCACCCAGCCCGTGGCATTCTGTCACAGCAGCACAAATGGAGCGACTGGTTTGTGCAATGTTTCCAAGGACTTTGGAAAGTAACCTCCAGATGGAAGGTCATTTGTTGCAGGAAACTACATCTGTAAAAAGTCTGTTATAGGAAAAGTCATTTCTTCTCTTCTCATCGTAAGCCATGCTTGTGCTGGTGGTGGCGATGTGGGGAGTCCCTTGACCGAAGTGACTTGGGTCTAATGGATGCACGATTCTTAGGGCAGGTGTTCCCTGTACACACCAGAGCCACGGCAGACACAGACGGGCTTCCGGTGGCCTTCCTGGAGGAGCTGGGTCTTCCCTCACATTCCCCAAGGCTGCAACACTTGGGGGGTTCTGGATTTCTGCAGAGAGCTTTAGTGTGACCCCCACCCACACCCTTAATTCATGCCCTGCCCCTGCGTGATCATTAAAGTGGAAGGCCCCCTCCCTCCTGGAGCCCCCTTGTTGTGGGCATGGTCCTCACTCACCAGCCCCTGAGTGCCTGTGCTCTGGGCACCCAGGGTCCCCTCCTTCCTCAGAAGCTCACGATTCGGTGTGACTTTGTTGATCATTTTCTGGTAATGCTCAACATATTTGAGCATATTTCCAGAAACAAATTTTCCTGCTCACTTTGCAGCTCTAACTGGTTCCTGCCCCACCCTCTCGTTGGGGTCACCAAGAACCTCGGCACCACACGCCCAACGCACACTCCTTGTCCTCTCCTTACGGACATCGTGGCCACTCTCAGGGCTGCCTACCTGTCTTTATCTTGCAAACACCCTCCTCTTCTGGCCCTGATCCGTCACCCCACGGGCTCCGAATTTTCTTCCTTCTTCCTGTCCTCCTGTGCTGCTCCTCCCCAGAAGCACAGTATGGAGGGTGGTTAGGAGCACCCCAGGGGCCAAGTCCTAGCTGCCTGTACTCCGTATGCCCTTGGCAGCCCCGTGTCTCATGGGGATGGTGGCTGCTCTGCAGATTCCATGATTATGTACATCAAACCCATCAAATGGGGCCCACCCACTAGCTGTTCAGTAAATGGCAGCTAATACTGCCATCCTCACCTCCAGATGTCTGCTGGCCTGGGATGGGGGCTGGGGGGGCGGGTGGGGCACGAGGAAAGGGCAGGGAGCTGCAGTGCCTTGCAGGACACTCACGCCAGGGAGGTCCTGTCTGCTCCAGGACGCCTCGTGGCCCCACTTCCTGCCTCTATTGGGAACCTTGACCTTCAACCTCTTATTTGCACTGACTCTAAATCTCCCTTTCAAACTGAGCTCCTCTCACCTCAGGGCTCACCTGTCTGGCTGCCTAATGACATGAGGCTTGATGGGCTCAAAGGACTGTGTGTAAAGCACTCAGTAGGTGACATTATTCTAAGGGTTTGCTGTGCATGTTCACTGAATCCACACAGCAGCCTTTGGGGTGGAGACGCAGCCTCGTCTCAGGCACTCAGGGATCCGAGGGTGGCAGAGTGCTGGCAGTAGGCTGGGCTGTGGCCCTGGGTGCTTCTCCAGAAGGAAGAGGCAGTGAAGGGACCGGGCAGGAGCAGTGTCTCAAACTGGGGGTGTCTAAACCTCTGACACCCCTTTTCCCATCCGCACTTCCCTCCACAGTTCAGTTGCTCAACATGAGCTCAGAAAACATTCCTGACCCTCCTTCTCTGTGCCTGTCTCTCCACCATTAAATCTACCCACAATCTCGTCATTTCTAACTCTCAGACACGTGGTTTCTCTGCAACACTTTCTCCCTGATCTGAATTCCATCATCTCTCTCCTGAACCACTGTCCCAGCCTCCCAGTCTCTCAGCTGCCCAGCATCCAAGCCTCCCAGTCTCTCAGCCTCCCAGCCTCCCAGTCTCTCAGCCTCTTAGCCCCTCAGCTCCCCAGCCCCCCAGCCTCCCAGCCTCCCAGCCTCCCAGCCTCTCAGCCCCTCAGCTCCCCAGCCCCCCAGCCTCCCAGCCTCTCAGCCTCTCAGCCCCTCAGCTCCCCAGCCCCCCAACCTCCCAGCCTCTCAGCCTCCAAGCCTCCCAGCCTCTCAGCCTCCAAGCCTCCCAGCCCCCTAGCCTCCCAGCCTCTCAGCCTCCAAGCCTCCCAGCCTCCCAGCCTCTCAGCCTTCCAGCCTCCCAACCTCTCAGCCTCTCAGCCTCCAAGCCTCCCAACCTCTCAGCCTCTCAGCCTCCAAGCCTCCCAGCCTCCCAGCCTCTCAGCCTCCAAGCCTCCCAGCCTCCCAGCCTCTCAGCCTCCAAGTCTCCCAGCCTCCCAGCCTCCCAGCCTCTCAGCCTCTAAGCCTCCCAGCCTCCCAGCCTCCCAGCCTCTCAGCGTCCAAGCCTCCCAGCCTCCCAGCCTCCAAGCCTCCCAGCCCCCCAGCCTCCCAGCCTCCCAGCCTCCCAGCCTCTCAGCCTCCCAGCCTCCCAACCTCTCAGCCTCTCAGCCTCCCAGCCTCCAAGCCTCCCAGCCTCTCGGCCTCCCAACCTCTCGGCCTCCCAGCCTCCCGGCCTCCCAGCCTCTCGGCCTCCAAGCCTCCTGGCCTCCAAGCCTCCCGGCCTCCCAGCCTCCCGGCCTCCCGGCCTCCCAGCCTCCCAGCCTCCCAGCAGGTCCTGTCCTTACTCTGGCTCCTCTGGCATATTCTGCACACGGCAGCCAGAGGAAAGTTTAAAAATGCAGATCAGATGCCGGGTGTGGTGGTTCACTCCTGTAATCCCAGCACTTTGGGAGGCTGAGGCAGGTGGATCACCTGAGGTTAGGAATTTGAGACCAGCCTGGCCAACATGGTGAAACTCCATCTCTACTAAAAATACACAAATTAGCCAGGCATGGTGGTGGGTGCCTGTAATCCCAGCTACTCGGGAGGCTGAAGCAAGAGAATCTCTTGAACCCAGTGGGTGGAGGTTGCGGTGAGCCGAGATCGCTCCATTGCACTCCAGCCTGGGCAACAAGAACGAAACTCCGTCTCAAAAAAAAAAAATGCAGCTCAGAGCACCTCACTCCACAGCTCAGCCTCACGGACTGGTAACATCCAAGGGCCTTGGGAGGCCAGCAGGATTTAGCCCCACAGCTGCCGTCTTCAGTCTCCCATTCCTTTTCCCCTTCCCTCCGACAGTCACCCTGGCCCCCTCAGTGGCAGGGGGAGCCCAAGCTCTTGCTCCCCTAAGGACTTGGCACATTTGCTTCTGCTGCCTGGAACCCTCACTCTCAGCCTAAATGATTCCTCTCCTGAGAAGCTTTCCCTGATCACCGGCTGGAGCAGTACCTTGCCCATCCCATTCCTTAAAGCATGCATTTTGTTTGTGTCTTTGGGTGCTCCAAAGGGGCAGGGCCTGACTTTCTTGTCACTGAGGCACCCCAGCCCCAGCACAGCCTCGCCCCATCACGGCAGGACATAACCATGTGGGGAGGGAGTGGCGGGGGCAGCTTTCACCCTGGCTCTGCAGGGGCCATGCCGTCCTCCTACCTTGGGGTCCACTGCCGGTGGGATGGCCCTCGAGGGCCCGGCTGCATGCTGCCAGGCAGTCCTCATACCTGCCGCTGTGGAGCAGAGCTTCAGGTGACAGGGTGTCACTCCGGGTGCCCCTGGGGTCCAGAGCCACCAGGAGTCGCTGGCCACCGGTCTCCTGCTGGCCAGCACTGTGCCCAGCCTCCGGGTGCCCCGAGAGGTAGTCCTGGAGGGCACTGAGCAGCGCGGGGAGGTAGGGCCGCTGGTGGGTGCGAATGAAAGCTACCGTCCGGTCGGCGCTGGAGGCGAAGGCCTGGAGATAGGCGGCCACACCATCCGCTGCCTGCACCCCGGACAGGACCCAGGCCAGGGCGCGGGTCAGCCGCAGCTCCAGGACTTGCTGTGTGTGAGAGTCCAGCAGGGCGCTGCAGCGTTGCACCACTTCCTCGTGACGCCCGCGGGCCAGCAGACCTGCCAGCAGGTGCAGGATGGCGGCGGGGTGGTCCGGGCAGAGGGCGCCGAGGAAGGCAGAGGCCAGCGACCCTGTCAGGGAGACCACTGCCATGCCGTCCCAGTGGATGGTGGGGATCTGGCTGTCCCCGCGGCACCAGGACTCCAGGGTGGCCACCACCGCCGCCCCCCGAGCCTGGGCCAGGGCCGTGCGCACACTCTGCAGGGCTGAGGGGGCGTGGCAGCTGAATGCAGCCAGGTAGAAGGCGGTGGCCAGGGGCAGCTCCCCCAGCGCCAGATGCTGCTCCCCCTCCTGGCAGAGGCAGGCCACGAGCTCCTGGGCTGACATCATGTCTGGGACCCCGACTGGCCCATGTCTGGTCCTGAGTACCTGGGGGTGGGGGAGCATGGTGAGTGCACAGAAGGCGGCCAGTTCTCCTGCCCTGTGGCCACCCGTGCCCAGCCTCAAGCCACCTCCACCCCTTCCCATTGACCCCAGGGTCAGTGCAGACCCCACTGGGTGAAAACTGGGGGGATCCTGGGCTGGTGGGGTGGGGCCTACCAGGTGTCCCAGGCCAACTTCCAGCCCACTGTTCACCTCTGGGGCCTCAGTTTCCTCCCTTGCAGAATGGGACAGTGGCCTCACCCAGCTCAGTTCCCTCTAAGAACATCTGACCCCTGAGTGCCCATGTCGGGAGGGTTACGGTGGCCCGAGGTGTCAGGGCCCAGCAATAGGACCCCCGGACCCACCCTCTGCCCCTCCCAACCCTGAGCCCCTCAGGAAGGCACACCCCCCGTCAGTCCAGGCAGCCCTCTCAGTGGGACGCAGGACCACACCCCTGCCCACCCTCTCACACCTGGGCCATTCGAGGGGGGCGCCGAGAGCACCTGCCAGGCCCTTGGGTCGGGGGAGCCACCCCAGCCCATGGGTGGGGGGGTTCAGTTTTGAGGTTGAGGTTCCAGGGACAGCCCCTGGTACTCCCCTCTTCCCGGTCCCCAAGCTACTTGACCTGACGAACTAGCTCCACACAGCCCTTTCTTCCCTCATCAAACAGGCAGCCCCCAGCATCCGCTCTCAGACACACACAGACACACTCACACTCGCCTGCAGCTTGGAGGCTGAGCCGGCTGTGCCCTGGGGACCCAGATTCCCTCGTGAGTGGTGGGGGACAGAGGGATGTGGCTGGCTGGAGGGCCCAGGCCTGGGTGGGGCTCCTATGACCGCCCCGTGTGGGTTGGGGAAGGCACAGCCTGCGGTTTCCCGGGAGAGCGTCAACACCCTTGGGTCTCCTGGCTGTCCTGCAGCGCCCCGCTGTGGCCAGAGGCTACCAGGCCGAGGTCCCACCCACACTGCCCCAGCCAGGCTCCAATGGGCTGCCTCAGAGCAGAGAACCCTGAGTTCATGGGGGTGTTGGGGGAGAAGGGGCCAGTGGGGTAGAACCCCCCACACCCGGGGCCAGCCTCCACCCTGCCTGCTCTGCCAGGGTGCCCCCAGCCTCCTCTCCGCATAGATGAGGAGGGTGCTTCCTGGAGGCAGGTGGGGGCCGCCTGCCCACCCAGTGCACTCAGGCGCTGGGTTTGTCCCCCAGAACTCTGCCTGGGCTGCTATGCGGGCCCCTCACCGCCCAGCCTCACTCCTCTTCTGGCAGGGCCCTGTCACCCGGTCCTGGGGCCCCTCCCCACAGGCTGTTCCCTGTGCCGGCAGCTGGGACTGGACCTTCCGTGCACAGCCAGCCCGTTTCCCTTGGCCGTCCTCCCTCTGAGAGGCTTAGGCAGCCCTGTCCTGCCTGCACCAGCTGAGCCAGCTGTGCCCTGGGGAGGGCAGGGAACATTAGCCGAGGGCATACCCCTCCCCCATCACCGGGTTGAGGCCCAGAGGCAGCTCTGGGAGCCATGACCTTAGCCTACTGCCCAGGGACCCTGATTGTCGCTGAGGAAGGGGTGGCAGCATAGGGACTATTTTAGGAAACATCACCTTCAGCCCGTGGCCACCCTCAGCCCATGCCGCAGGAGCAGAAAGACTGAGTGGGGTGGCTGGAGGCAGGCTCAGGTCCCTGAAGCTGAGACCCCAGCACCGGCAGCTGCCCTGGAGGGCAGGCATGAGTGGGGGGAATGGGGGTGGTGCGTCCCTGAGAGAGGTCCCTCCCAATTCAGGATGCCAAGGTGCCCGGACACCAGGCCAATGCTGGCTCCTCTGTGGGGCTCAGGGAAGCAGGGTTGGGGGTGCCCTTTGGGGGAGGAGATCTTGGGAGTGCGGGGCGGCATCCCTGATCCCCTCGATGTCTGGGTCTCCTGAGACGTGCCCCGCAGGCCCTTTGGGGAGGGTGTGGAGTCCCTGCAACGTGGGCAGAGCAGTCAGGGTCAGTCTGAGGGTGCAGGGCAGGGGGGGTCAGCAGGGCTGGGGCTGCCTGGCCCAGTTCTTCAGCTCCATGACATTCACCAGGGCCCAAGGCCTGTGCGGGTAATGCAGTGGGGGCAGTTTATTAAGAGATTTCCCATTACTCGGTGTTGATTACTTTCATTTTAATTGCCCTAATTAGGCGAGAGCTGTAATGGAGTGGGGCTGTCACCAGGGCTGTAGAAGAGCCCGGGGCACAGAGGTGGCAGGTCTGCGCGACAGTTGCCATCACAGCAGCGCTGATGGGCCCCCTGCGTCTCTGCCCTGTGCACAGTGCCCTGCCTGGGGCCCACAGGCACTGGCCAGATGAGCCTGGAAGTCTCGGAGGGTCCCGAGCTATGATCACAGCCCCTGCCTGAGAGCAGCACACCTGGATGCAGGTAATCCCAGGGCCGCCTCCACGCCACCTCCCAATCTGCACTCTCGTCTCTGATTCTGCCACAGACAAAAGTGGGCGGCTGACCCGGACAGGGAGGCCGAGGCCGGTGCCTGGTAGTTTCAGGGTCTCGTGTTCGGGTTTGTGCTGCTTTAGTTTGTGAGTCAAAAGGATTTCCAACATTTCCAACTCGAGGCTAGCGGGGGGCGGGGGATACTGCTCATTTGCCCTCTGCACACTTTGCCATTCAAGACCATTAGCGCACTGACAGCGTAGGGAGCTGGCTCATCTGACGCTTCAGGGGGAAACAGGGTTTGAGGGTGATGGAAGCATTCAGCCCTGACTGGACCCACAACCACCACTTGTCCTTACAGACCCCTGCGAAGGGCCCAGGAGCTGCTTCCGACGCCCTGGGAGCCGCTCCTCCTGCTCTGAGCCTGCTTGGCTGCCCCCGTTTATGTGGTCGGACCTGGCTGGGTGGAGGGAGGGGCAGGACTCCGCGTCAGCACCCAGCAACGACCCCCTCACTCCCTGCACTCAGACTTGCAGAAATGAAAGGGCCTGGTTCCCACGCCGGGGCCGAGCAGGAGCACATGGTCCCCACCAGAGATGCCCTCAGGAGAGTCTGCAGCTGGCAGGACCCGTCCCAGTCACACCGAAGGCCTGGGATAAAGACGCCACCCTCTGGGAAGAGCTCTGAGCCCTGTCACCAGAATGTTCTTGAAGCCAGCAGTGAAAACAGTTGACTTGGTGGGAGCCGGGGATGGCCTTGAGGCTGACCTCATGTGCTCATGGCTCACAGGGCCGTGCATGGGCTGCTGGGGCAGGCATGGCTGCAGGCGGGGCTCACTCTGCCCTTTCTGCAGGTGGCACAGAGCAGCGAGGCGCCCGCCCCGGGACCAGGCTCTCCAGCCTGTTTGGAGCTCCTTCTCTGCTCCCCAAGAGTGGACACGGGTGTGCCTATTGGGCAAGGGAATCTTTTGGAACCTTTTCCAGGGCCTCTTCAGAGGCTCCTCGAGAGGGACGGGCAGGAGGAATCCAGCACACGTGTTGTCTTTATACAAACAGGTGCGCTTCATTCACCCTAGTCAGTGGAACCCCCTGCCCTCCAGACACCTGAGTGCCCTCAAAGGTCAGGCATGCAACTGGGAGGCGGGGTCTGGCCGTGAACTGCTGCTGCCAAGCACCTGCCTGCAGCCTCCGCCAAGGCCCCACCAGCACCAGCAGCCCCGAGGCTGTTCCTCCCCAGCTGGAAGGGAGGTCTGCACCCTCCTGCCACTGGGGGCTGCCAGCGTGGCAACAATTTGGGGCCCTTGGTGACCTTGGGGTGGCGGGCACGTGTCCTTGTCCCCTACCATCACAGCACAAAGGGAGGGATCCCCACAGCCTAGGCCTGGGGCCCAGGCCTGCACTGCCTTTGGCAGTGATGTTGCCTCCGTGCAGCTTCCCCAGGGCCACAGCCTCCCCACCTGCCTGCCCCTCTTCCCCCCGCAGGTGCTCACCTGGGGAAGCAGATTACTTTGGGCTAAGCCAGCCCCAGTTAGAGAGGGGAAGCCTTAGCAACAGCTCGAGGCTGCGCCCCAAACCCCAAAAAGGGTAGCCCTGGGCTCTCTCAGGGGTGCTTCCCCGCCCTCCTGACCTGGGAACAGGTGCAGCTCTGGCCACTTCTCTGGCCTCGGTGTCCACCCCACCCAAGGGGCGCCTCCATCCCATGTGCCCCAGAGTGCCCTCCCAGGGTATGTGAGCCCCTCAGAGCCCCGGCTGCCAAAGCTTAGGACACTCCCCCAAGACTCGGAGCCCCTCAGCTCAGGGGAGCCCCTTGGGCCCCGGGGTTTACCTGGGGTATCGTCCAGGAGACCTGGGCAGCTTCACAGGACCAGGGCGGGGCTGGGGGGCCCGGCCATCACCAGATGAAATTTTCGCCTCTTGACCCTGAGCCACACAGGCAGGACCTGCAGGTGGCCAGCCAGGCAGAGAAGCGCACAGCCCTCCCTAGTGGAGCCTGGGGTCGGGAGGCCTCTCCACTCCACGCCCTCCCTCCCCGAGCTAAACTTCTCGCAGGCCTGGCAGCCGGCAGGCAGGGCAGGGCCCACCCCCGCCCCCGAGCTCCTCTTGTTCCCCCGGGCTCCTGTTCCATCCTTGATCAATAATGCAGTGGGGGGAGGAGCCCCCACCCCTCCCGGCCCCCACCCACCAGCTGCTCCCGCTGTGTTGCGATCTCAGTTGCAGGGGTGGTTTCGGAGGGCCCCTTTGCATTCTGGGGTCTACTGTGGGTGAGGCTGAGGGTCAGATGCCTGTTTAGGGAGGAGCAGATTTGCCATATTCGTGTTCTGGCACCACGGAGGCTCCGCGGTTCCCTTGGACCCACAGTTCAGCCGTAGACGTCTCATTGCCTTTGGGGGACGCTGGGGGAGGAGGCTCTTGGGGGCTAGCACTCCAGGTGGGGAGGAGCTTTGCCGAGCACCGTGTGGCCGGTTTTGAGGCCTGCAGGGGATACTCAACCCCGCCGCGTCCTGCCTGGCCTGCAGGGAATCTGACCACCCAGCCCCAGGGGACGGGCCAGGGCAAGGAAGGGGCCACAAGCCAGCGGCCCCTCCAAGACCTCGTCTGTCCTCACACGCACACCTGGCCCATCTGCAGGTCCCCAGCTTTCCCGCCGAGGCATATCCTGGGCGTGATGGCTTCTTATCTCCCACCGCTGCGAGGCTGCCCACCGCGGTCCCGTCCGCTCCCACCCTCGGGATCTGCACCCTCATCTCCCAGTGCCTGGCCACTCAGCCCAGCCACGCCGGCCCCTTCCTGGGCTGGACCCCACCCTGTTCCCCACAGTCTGTTCTTGCCCCAGGGCCTTTGCACTGCCGGCTGTTGCCCCCACAGCCGGCAGGTCTGGGCTCAATCCTTCTTCCTTCAACAGACCTTGGCCGACTTCCCCATCTCACGCAGCCCCACTGCTGCTCCTCCCTGCCCCCGCCCCTTCGCCACCCAACACTGACACGCGCTTTTGTTTGCATTGGTGGCGTTTCCGCCTTGGTGTGTAGGTGAGCAGGGCAGGGTAAGCCTGCCACCCCCGCAACAGGACCTGGCAGGTAGAAGAGAAGCAAAGGAAGGTGTGAAGGAAGGAAAGAGGGAGGGAGGGTGTGCGGAGATGTCTTCTCCGACCTCTGAGTTACACTGGGCAGGGGAGAGCCCAGCTTCCCTGGGAGGAGGTCAGCCATGAGCCACAGGTCTCCCCCGACTTAGCTGGGCAGGGCAGGGTTCTGCTCCTGTCAAACCGAGAATTCGGAGAAGCTCCTCGGCCCGGTGCCGCTCCACGTCCCCCTTTGTCTTTTCCTTTCCCCGAAACTTCCCAACCAACGGGCGCTGGGGAGAGAATGATGAACGTGGTGCGGGAGCCGGGAGCCAGGTTGTGTACACAGCCTGTATCGGTTTGAACTAACGAAGTTTATTAACCAGGCAACCCAGAATCATTAATCACGCAGAAAAATAACACAGCGAAATGACTTTTCAAAATGCCATTGGTATAATTATCGTCTTGCCCGTTACACTAAATGCCGCCATTTATATCTGTGATACTTAAGTATGCAAACAGTAATTAACGTGGTAATGAACCGGGGGCCCTAGAGCCTCCCCTCCCTGAGCTAATTTGCATGTTAATTATCATTAGCGACCAGGGAAACAAGTTATAAACAGCCTAATTAGCAGCCAGATCATTTTTACAAGAGATCGCGTGCACTTTGACACGTGAACCAGTGTGAGATTAATGAAGTCAGGCGAGGCCGCCCCTCCTGCGGGGTGGGGGTGGGGTGGCCTCAGTGCAGTGGCCTCGGTGGTCTCTGGGTGCTGTTAGCAGGTGACGGCTGGTGGCCTCAGGCTGCCCCTGAATGGCGGGGGCTTGGGCTTCCCTCTCCACGCGGCTTGGGCTGGATGAGACCAGGAAAGTGGGGGCCCTGGTAAAGGGAAATTAACCTGACCCTTGGTAAGGAAGACTTCATTCAAGACTGTTGCGTAAGAGAGAGAGACAGGGTTCGACCCTGGATGCCAGGACAAGTGAGGGTTCACAGCCCAGGAGCAGGGTAGGGGCTTGGTGGATGGGAGATTACAAAGCGGGGACACCAGGGCAGAGAGATTCTTGCAAGCCCACTTCATCGATTCTTGCTCAAGGTGGAGTGATCCCATATCCAGGGCGGGGATTGGCTCCAAACTGCCTTAGCCGGATTCTTGCCACAGCTGGACCCCGCAGGCTGAAGCAGGGCCCAGGTGAGGCTGAGCTGAGAACAGCGCTCAGCAGCCCACCCGGACTTTCCCATCCCAAAGTCCAGGTCCTCTGCTTTTGTGCCTGGCCCCTCTCCTGCACCCTGAGCCTCTCGGCCAACCCGGGGCTTTGCTCCTTCCAAGAGACACCATTTAACCAACCAGACATGTGTGCCCCACCCTCCCCCACCTGCAGAACAGCCCTGTGGGGGTGAGAACCATCACCCTGTTTCAGCAAGCAGGAAGCCCAGGCACAGAGAGATGGGAGCCTGCCCCAGGCCTGCAGTCCCAGCAGCTGGTGAGTCCCGGGCCCTGACGCCGCAGCCTCGCTGCTGCCCCTGGACACGCCGGGCAGGTCCTGCTCCAAGGCCTTTTCATCACAAAGAGCCCTGTGCACGCTGGCGTCCACCCTGACTGCGCCATTCAGCCTCCATCCCGTCCTCCTTTCCCATGGTATTTTTGCTCAGGCTCTTGCCTAGTGTCGGCGTGTTCCTGTCTGTCTCCCTGGCAAGAGTGCCGGCTTGCGGGGGCAGGACACGTCCCACTGATCCTCGGCTCCCCAGTGCCTAGATCAGCTCGACGTGCAGCAGGCTTCCCAGCACTGTGGAGGGGGGCACGTCTGGCCATGAATCACTCCAGAGTGGGGCCTGAAAATGTTTTTTAGAAAGGGTTCCAATCGCAAAGTTTACATTCCACTCAACCGTGGCAGCACAAAAGCAGCCGTGGACAGCATGCAGACACACAGGCCAGCCCTGCGCCCGCACCGTCCGATGTTGGCATCCTCAAACCAGATACCTGGCCGGCTACCTGCCGCCTCAGACACCCACCACGCTCCATTTCAGACCCTCTGGGCCTCGCTGGCCTTTTCTCTGTTTGATGTGGGCTCTGAGTGATTTTGGACAGGCACCACCCAACACAGCAGGGCTGACTCTTGCCTCCTGCCCGGGTTCCTGAGGACGCAGCCACAGGGCCATGCCCAGAGCCTGCAGGGCAGTCAACACCCGGGGGCCTGGAGGAGTGGGGAGTGTGAGCGCCTCTCCTTTTCTGCTGCACAAGAGAGGCCCCAGGCGCAGGTTGCTGCATGGGGTCCCCCGGGCCAGGTGCGGGGGACACCTGGGGACTTGTCTTCCTCGGGGCCACCTCCTACGGCTTCCCTCTCCCATCAGTACCACTGCTCGGGGGATTGTTCTTCCTGTTAGGATAATGGCCCCAAGGCCCCCCCACACCCATTAGGCTGTGCTTTCTGGGGAGCCCAGGTCAAGGTGGTCTCGGAAAGCAGACCCTTAGGGTGGGATTTTGGAGCTGGGTCACTCACTGGCCTGAGGGCCACAGGGCCCTGGTGCTGGTGGGAAGGGGGGCGGTGAGGACCCTGCCAGGCAGCCTCATGGTGCCCTGGCCTCACTGGGCCACGGAGACAGGAAGAGCTCGGTGGGGACGCACGGAGGAAGGTCTGGGGCTGTGGAGGAGCTGGGGCTGCCGGCCTCGCAGGTGTGGTTGGGGTGGGCGGGGCTGCCGTGGGCCTGGCTCCATGGCTCTGTGCAGGTGGCAGCCGGCGCCGCGTGTCGCCACCCACACAGGAAAGGCGAGCTTGGCGGCAGAGGCCGTGTCTGCGTCATCATGGGAGCTGCAGCTCTTCCCTTAGTTCCCTGCACCCACTTATTGAGGGGGGCTGGTCCTCCTGGGAAAGGACCTGGCAGCGTCCCCGGGCGTGGGACACATGCCTCGCAGCAGAGTTGGGGGACACGGGGCTGTGCCCGCCCTCCCTGCACTAGAACCAGCAGCAGCAAACAGCCCCCAGCTCGGCCGTTGACCATGTCCTGCTCGGGTCTCCCGGGCTGGCCCTGGCCCGCTCAGCCTGGACTCAGGTGCCTGTGGCCGGCTGCTCATGCCTTCCCATCCTGGGGCAACCCGGGGAGTGGCAGTGCAGCCCCGGCTGAGACCGCCGCCATCCCTGCCCTCAGGTCTCCTGTGGGGAAGCAGAAACATGCCCGATGGCTCTGGGGGTGGGCAAGCACCAGCAACTGGCACAGGCCACTCCTGGCACAGGGGGAGGTGGCCTTATTAAGGGTGAGGACAAAACCCAGAGAAGGGAGGAGACATGGGGCAAAGCCACCTGCCCTGCGCCTCAAGGGACCTGTGGCCTTGGCCTGGGAAGTGCCACATGGGAAGGAGGTGTGGGCCTGCTGAGCACGGTCATGTGTGGGCCTGGCCCAAGGCTCTGCCAGCAGGTAGGGTGGGGTGGTTCTCGCCCTCTTGGGCCTAGGGCCTCACCCTGGGAGGCCTCGAGTGATGTAGATGCCCGGCCCCATGGCAAGCGAGTCCGATTCCTTGGATCCGGCCTGGATCTGCCCGAGCGAGAGCCTCCTGGGAGTCCAGAGCAGCATGTGGAGAACTCGCTCTGAGAAGCGCGTGGACTCCCTGGCGAGGCCGTGGCCCCAGCTGAACGTGTGGCCTGGGTTCCACCACCCTCACCTCCCACTGCTCCTTGGTCACAGTGGGCCCAGCAGGCCACAGCGCGGCATTACGGGACGTACTGCCTCCTTCCTGGCACCAACCTCTGCCTGGTCAGTTTCCTTTTTCTAGAACCTTCTTCCTGGTTCCCTGGACTCTGCTCAGACACTTGGCCCTCCCAGGACCCCTTGAGCCCTCCTGAGCCCTGGCCCCTGCTCCATGTGCCCCTCGGTCCGGCAGCCTGCAGCCCCCGCCCTCCCCTAGCCGTGCCCATGCAGTCCCAGGCCTGAGACTGGCTGGGGGGGGGGCGGGTGCACGTGCTCCTGGACTGAATGCTGCTACCGTAACTTCATCAGCACCCTCCAGGCGAGGACCACGTGTCCAGCCCCTGCTGTGCACACGACTGAGGGTTGTCGGTTCCCCGAGCTCAGCTGAACTCCCTCCTGCCAGCTAGCCGTCCCCATCGCCCCGACTGGGGAACAGTCCTCCTGGGGATGCCGCACTCCTCTCCATCATTCTCGGTGCCCCTGCTAGCTCAGCCAGCCTTCTTGCGGTGAGGACAGCGGTGGGACCGGGGCCCCCAAAGCCCTCTCAGCCTGGGACGAGCTACAGGCGTTGCTGGGTGTGAACGTCAGAGCCACCCAGGGCCACCCTCCCCAGCACCAGGGTCACCCTCTCCCTGTGCCCCTGTGCAGGGCCTGAGGACCTGCCCCTTGTTCCCTCACACCAGGGACTGCTGGGGACTGGGTGGGGTCTGCACAATTCCTGGAGGTGCCGTTGTGGTGGGAGACCCTGGGGAGACAGCGGCTGCACAGCAGTACGTTTAGCACAGAGCACATTTGCTGACCACTTCCTTGGTCTTGGGCCCTGGACTCAGCACTGCACGGGCCCTTCCTGTTCCTCCCAGCAACCCTATGGGGCTCGACTGGACACGGGGGCCTGGCTCACGCTCTGGGAGGAGGCAGAGAAAGCCTCTCCCTGTGAGGAAATCACGGGGACTCAGGGATGCTTTCCAGACATCTGGACCCTCAGCTCCCTCTTTCCTCCCACTCGTGGGATTCCCTGGGGCCCAGGTCAGGATACCAGGCTGCCACCTCTGGGCAGCCACCTCCAGGCAGCCCTCCCGGACTGCCCAGGCCCTAGCTCCGAATCTGCAGTACCTCAGTCTTCTTCTCTCCATTGAACATTTCACCCTCTCCTATGGCAGGGCAGAGTGACCCCTGTCCTGTGAGGATGTGGCCTTGAATGGCCCAATGGGCCATGAATTCCTCGGGGCCAAGAGCTGCATTCTCCCTGCCCTCCCTAGCACCCAGCCCAGTGGGCCCTGCAGGGCAGAATGACCTGGTTTGTTGGTTCCAGGCAGGCAGGGTGGCAGT
The DNA here is from genome assembly GCF_029289425.2 of Pan paniscus. Lineage (NCBI taxonomy): Eukaryota > Metazoa > Chordata > Mammalia > Primates > Hominidae > Pan > Pan paniscus. The sequence goes on along the minus strand of NC_073249.2, from coordinate 225,515,286 downwards.
GGGCCCCAGGGGTCACAGGCCAGTGGGGGAAAAGCCATGGGGGCGGCTCTGGCTGAGCGTCACTGGCCCTCCTGGGGGATTAAGGTCCTTGTCACAGGGGCCTCCAGGCCAGCCCCAGCAGCTAGCACATGGCCGGCTCCAGCTCTAAGGCCCGTGTCTGAGCCAGGGAAGAGAGAGGAGGAGCCCCCTGAGAGCGGCACAGGGGATCCCCAGGGGCTGAAGCCATAGTGGGGTGTGAGGTGTGTAGTGGGGTGTGAGGTGTGTGGAGGGCCATCCACAGAGGGGGCTGTGTGGTGGCAGTTTCAGGCTCAGGCTGAAATAGGCACTGAGAGGAGACAGGTTTGGCTGTGTGGCTGCTGAAGGCAGCCGGGCCGGCAGCGCCTTGGGGACAGGGAGGAGCTGCGGTCTCCTGCGATTGCCTTCTGGGCCTGGGGGCTTGACTGGCTCTGAGGCACTGAAGAAGCTGTCGTCCATGGGGAGGGCCGGCCCATTTGCTGTGCCTGAATGACCTTCTGATCTGAGGCTTGTGCAGGCGCCTGCCTGGGCAGCTTTTATTGTTGAAGACCACGTTATCTTCCTAATTATTAGATGTGGGGAGACCTCCGGGGAAGTTCTTCATGGTAGAAGGGAAAACCCCCTTCTTGGCTGTCAGGAGAGAATCCCACAGTGTAAAGTTCTAGGAAGTGAAGTGAGAAAAATACTTTAGGTTTCAGTTGGAAAAAAAAAAACAAAACAAAAATGGCTTTTCTGATTATTTAAAAATAGTTTAAAGATATTTAAAAATAATGGCCAGGCACAGTGGCTCACACCTGTAATCTCAGCACTTTGGGAGGCCGAGGCAGGAGGATAGCTTGAGGAGGCCAGCCTGGGCAACACAGGGAGCCTCCATCTCTACAAAGAAAAGAAAACCCACCTGTCGCCCCCAGCCTTGGTGCCCATGTGTGCCCAGGGTGTGTGGATAGCAAGTATCTGCCAGCTGCTGCTGCTATGACAAACATCTCCACTTCTCAGTGGTTCCCAGCTGCTCACAGGGCGGCTGCTGCCTGTGGCTCTGCTGGCTCAGCTCCGTTCAGCTGATTTGGCCCCAGTGGCCTTTGCATTCCAGGCCCCAGGCTGCAGGAGAATCTGTCTGGGCTGTGATATGTTCGTATGGAGATGTGGGAGGCAGCATCATGGCTCCCCCAAAATGTCCACACCCTTGTCCCTGGAAGCTGTGGACATGTGACCTTCTGTGGCTCAAGGGGCTTTGCAGGGTGAGTAGAGATGTTGAGATGGAGAGGGCCCTGGCACCTGAATATTCACAAGGGGTGGCAGGAGGGTCGGAGCCAAAGAGCAGCGTGACAGTGAGGGTGGAGGCTAGGGTCAGCTGTGCTGCCAACTGCGATGGTGGAGGAAGGGGCCATGAGTCAGGGATGCCACAGCCTCTAGAAGCTGAGAAGGTGTGAAACGGATTCTTCTGTGGAGCCCCTAGGAGGAAGGCAGCCCTACTCACACCTTGATTTTAGCCCAGTGGGACCCATTGGAGGCATCTGACCTCCAGAACGGTAGTAAATTTCTGTTGTTTTTGTTGCAGCTTTGATAGGAAACTAACAGAAAGCGGAAGGAGCAAGAGGGGTTCGGCCAACCCCTGCAAGTGCATTTTCCGTGGATCTGACAGGGCCGCACCTCACCTGTGCCCACGTTCTATGAGTCAAGATGTGTCACATGGCCAGGCACAAAGCCAGTGGCACCAGGAACACACCCTCCTCCAGGGAGGTGACAGGAGAACTGGGGATGGTGAGAGGTGACAGCATGCTGGCAGCCCTCGCTCGCTCTTGGCGCCTCCTCGGCCTTGGCGGCCACTCTGGCCACGCTTGACGAGCCCTTCAGCCTGCTGCTGTACTGTGGGAGCCCCTCTCTGGGCTGGCCGAGGCCAGAGCCGGCTACCTCTTGCAGGGAGGTGTGGAGGGAGAGGCACAGGCAGGAACCGGGGCTGCACGTGGTGCTCACGTGCCAGCGTGAGCTCCGGGTGGGTGCAGGCTCGGTGGGCCCCACACTTGGAGTGGCCGGCCGGCGCCGCCAGCCCCGGGCAGTGAGGGGCTTAGCACCCAGGCCAGCAGCTGCGGAGGGTACACCAGGTACCCCAGCACTGCCGGCCCACCTCCGCCATGCTTGAATTCTCACCAGGCCTCAGCCGCCTCCCCATGGGGCAGGGCTTGGGACCTGCAGCCTGCCATGCCCGAGCCCCCCTCCCACTGTGGGCTCCCGTGGGGCCGAGCCTCCCTGACAGGTGCCGCCCTCTGCTCCGCGGCGCCCAGTCCCATCGACCGCCCAAGGGCTGAGGGGTGTGGGTGCGGTGCAGGACTGGTGGGCTGCCCTCCTGGGCCCAGAGGGGGATCCACTAGGTGAAGCCAGCTGGGCTCCTGAGTCGGGTGGGGAGTTGGAGAACTTTTACATCTAGCTAGAGGATTGTAAATACACCAATCAGCACTCTGTCTAGCTAAATGTTTGTAAATGCACCAAACAGTGCTCTGTGTCTAGCTAATCTTGTGGGGACTTGGAGAACTTTTATATCTAGCTGGAAGATTGTAAATGCACCAATCAGCACTCTGTGTCTAGCTTAAGGTTTGTAAATGCACCAATCAGCACCCTGTCAAAATGGACCAATCAGCTCTCTGTAAAATGGACCAATCAGCAGGATGTGGGTGGGGTCAGATAAGGGAATAAAAGCAGGCTGCACGAGCCAGCAGGGGCAACCCGCTGGGGTCCTCTTCCACGCCATAGAAGCTTTGTTCTTTTGCTGTTTGCAGTAAATCTTATTGCTGGTCATTGTTTGGGTCCGCACTGCCTTTGTGAGCTGTAACACTCACCACGAAGGTCTGCGGGTTCACTGCTGAGGCCAGTGAGAGCACAAGCCCACCAGGAGGAATGAACAACTCCGGATGGGAGAAACGAACAACTCCAGATCCGCCGACTTAAGAGCTGCAACACTCACCGCCAAGCTATGCAGCTTGACTCCTGAAGCCAGCGAGACCACGAACCCACCAGAAGAAAGAAACTCTGAACACATCCGAGGAATAAACTCCCGACACACCATCTTTAAGAATTGTAACACTCACCACGAGGGTCCACGGCTTCATTCTTGAAGTCAGTGAGACCAAGAACCTACGAATTCTGGACATAATGGTGGGAAAGTGAAACCACCTGCCCCAGTAGTGGGTCACAAATGTCTCCTTCACTGATGCATGCAAAACATGCAACCCCCGAAAGCCTCAGCCGGTCCTGGCTTCGAGCACGGCACCCAGCATCTGGTGATGACCATCGTGGCTCACGTGGCTCCTCTCAACCTGGAGGCTTGTGCACTAAGATGAGTGACCGGCCGTGCTGGGCCCCACACAGCACCGAGCCAGGGACAGGCTCGTCTCGGTAAATGCGCCCAACTAGAAGGGGAATCAGGGGACCCACAGCAGTTACCGGTCCCTGGGGACTCTAAAACGCCCCGGGACTGGCTGCAGCGTCAGCCTGGGCTGCGGCAGGAATGCCGGTTCTTCGCCCTGTGAGGGGCCCCAGACACTGGGCTGTCCTTTTCCTGCATCTTCCTGGGCCGCATCTGCAGCGCGTTGGGGAACGCCTCTGAGGGGCTCGGCTGGCTCCCTGCCCATGGGAAGCTGGGGCCAAGGGCTGCGTCTCACCTTGAGTGGTCGTCGTCTGTGTTAAGCTGGGCTGGATGTCCTGTGGTCAGTATGATTTTCTGGAAATCTTTTTAGAATTAAGGTATTCGATTCCATCCAGCTCCATCCAGGATCTAAAATGTTTAAAGGAATTTAGCTATTCCCCCATTAAAAATGATTTAATTTAATTAAATTAATTTTTTATTTTTTGAGATAGGGTTTTAACTCTCGCCCAGGGTGACGTGCCAAGTGGTGCGATCTCGGCTCCCTGCAATCTGCCTCCTGGGCTCAAGTGATCCTCCCACCTCAGCCTCCCAAGTAGCTGGGACCACAGGCACACACCACCACACCTGGCTAATTCTTGTGTTTTTTTGTGGAGATGGGGTTTCACCATGTTGCCCAGGCTGATCTCAAACTCCTGGGCTCAAGCAATCCGCCTGCCTTGGCCTCCCAAAGTGCTGGGATCACAGGCGTGAGCCACTGCACCTGGCCTGCAAATGATGATTGTAATTTTAAAACTAAAAAAAGAATAGTAAGATTTCTGTTTGCAACTCAGGAGCTCAGGAAGAACTGGGTTTTTAACTTTTTAAGACCCGTGTGGGGTGGCAGCTGGGGCTTGGGGGCAGGGAGCAGGAGGGCCAGGCTGGGCGAGGACCCCGGCGGAAGGAGGCAGGCGTCTCCACCTGGGGCCAGGTTGCTTCCTGGTTCCGTGGCCTGAAGGGCGAGGCTAGCCTCTCCCTGGCCCTCCCGTCTGGAGCTGCAGCCTGTACCCAGAGGTCTTCTGGGAACGCACCTAATCACACAACTCAGTCCCTGTAGTCCTGGCTGCAGCCTCAGCACAGCCAGCACCCCATGCTGGGCAGGAGGACGAGGACCCCAGGGTCTGGATCAGGCAGTGCCGACCTGGGATTTGTTCACATTCTTGAGTGTTGCCCAGGCTTTGGCAGTGGTGGCTGTAGAGCCGAACAGGGTTCTGTTCTTCTGCTGTTTATTCTCATGATATTGAAAAAGCATATTATTTTTAAAGTATTTGAATCTCATTTAAAAAATCAAATAAACTAAACATTTGCTATGTTTGAGATGTAAAAGTTCTTAAGTGTATTACAACATCGAGCAAAAATATGTTTATAAAACTATAGACATCAAACGTTTACTATTATTTTAAAAGAAGGTTTTTAGCAGATAAATGAATTAAAGCAAAGTATGTTATAAAAAATCAAACATCATGTAATAAAAGAAAAGCTGGAGAGGCTGGATGTGGTGGCTCATACCTGTAATCCCAGCACTGTGGGAGGTCGAGGCGGGCAGATTGCTTGAGCTCAGGAGTTCAAGACCAGCCTGGGCAATATGGAGAAACCTTGTCTTTACAAAAAATATAAAAATTATTTGGGAGTGGTGGCAAGCACTTGTAGTCCCAGCTAATCAGTAGGCTAATATGGAGAATTGCTTGAGCCCGAGAGGAGGTCAAGGTCAAATTATTTGGGAGTGGTGGCTTGCACCTGTAGTTCCAGCTAACCAGAAGGCTAATATGGAGGATTGCTTGAGCTGGAGAGGAGGTCAAGGCTGCAGTGAGCCATGATAATGCCCGTGCCCGCCAGCCTGGGTGGTAGATATGGGTCGTTGATCACTGCTTAACAAATCACCCCAACAGTCAGTGGCTTGGAACAATCCATATCAACCACTGTTCTTGTGTTTTTGGTCAGCAGAGGATGGGGTAGGGTGATCCTGCAGGTCCAGGCTAGCGCTTTCCATGGTTGAGGGCTGGGCTGGCTGTGGGCTGAGGCACCTCAAGTCTCCTCTGTGTGGCCTCTCATCCTCCAACAACTAGCTTGAGCTTGTCCCCACGGCAGAAGCAGGTTTTTTTGGGGGTGGGGAAGAGATGGATTGAGGAAGCCCCAGGGCCACTGTGAACTTGTCTGCTGCCACATTCACGTATCCCAGTGGTCAGCCCGGATTCAAAGCAGGTGGGGTCAGTCTGCATCTCCTGTGGGAAAAGTAGCCACCTTACTTTGCCAACGATGCCACGACGGGAAGGATGGAGAGTCAGCCGCTGCATGGTGCCGCTGCTCCTTGGACTCTTGAGAGATTCTTTTAACCGTTTTCCCATTTGCCCTGAGAATACTCACCAGCAGTGCCCACGGCTGCAGCATTTACTGAGATAGCTTTGCCACGAAATATCTCACTTTTATTATTATTTTCCCATCGCTCTGGAATATCGACTTTGGAAACAAAAGCCATCATTCTATTATTCTGTTTTTAGTCATGGTATTTCCATTTACAAAATATAGTAACTTTCGATCACTGCAAAAAACCATGCCATTCCTGTGCGTGATGGTGACATTGTTCTCAAACACTTGTTGGCCGAGGATTCGTTTGATGAATCCAATTTTTCCGAAATAGACGATTCTGATAATTCAGACGATTTTGATGTCAGTTCTGTTTAGAAATAACTCCAAGAACAGTTTTTATATTTTATTTCCATGTTGAAAATCAGTCAGATTTGTTTCAGCCTCAAAGAGCGTATTGATGTAAAATTAAATGAATGCTGCTAGCAAGCTGCACTTTCTTTTTTCTGAACAGGAAAATTAAATCTTCTTTAAGGTCCTGCTCTTTTCCTCTTGACAGCAAGCTACCACTGTTTAGAGAGTCTCCTGTTGTCTTCGTCCTGAGGCTTCTTCCATCTGCACGGAGGTTCTGAAGCGTTTATGACGTATCAACCCCTCTACCATCAGGCACACATTTCACTGTTTTGGGAGAAGGCCTTTGGACTGAAGCTGGAATCACTGCTGCTCCGTGGGTGCTTGTCATGGCTCCTGTGGATGGGAACCCGCTAGGCTTCTAGGCTCTGCACGGGTTTGTCTTTTTGAATAAATTGAGCAATTGAATTATTGATCCTGGCCTCATGATATAAAGGATTGGATTTTGATTTCTTAAAAATTCTGAAATCACGGCAGTATACCAGTAAACGCTCTAGGACCTTGGTTCTTACAGGTGGCGTGGTATCGTGGGACGCCGGGACACAGGAGTCCTTGGAAGTGGGCTGCGGCCTCTGTTTAGTCTGCTGGTCAGCAGGAGCCCCTGTTCTGAGGGTGCTGCTCCCCTGCCAAGCCCTTCCCGTGCTTCCCTATAGCACCAGGACAAGGCCCACAGAGCCCACGGAGGCCTCGCCGTCTGGCTGGACTATCTGGCTGGTCTTGACCTTCCCACGAGGCCTGGCCGTCTGGCTGGTCTTGACCTTCCCACGGAGGCCTGGCCGTCTGGCTGGTCTTGACCTTCCCACGGAGGCCTGGCCGTCTGGCTGGTCTTGACCTTCCCACGGAGGCCTGGCCGTCGTCTGGCTGGTCTTGACCTTCCCACGGAGGCCTGGCCGTCGTCTGGCTGGTCTTGACCTTCCCACGGAGGCCTGGCCGTCGTCTGGCTGGTCTTGACCTTCCCACGGAGGCCTGGCCGTCGTCTGGCTGGTCTTGACCTTCCCACGGAGGCCTGGCCGTCGTCTGGCTGGTCTTGACCTTCCCACGGAGGCCTGGCCGCCGTCTGGCTGGTCTTGACCTTCCCACGGAGGCCTGGCCGCCGTCTGGCTGGTCTTGACCTTCCCACGGAGGCCTGGCCGCCGTCTGGCTGGTCTTGACCTTCCCACGGAGGCCTGGCCGCCGTCTGGCTGGTCTTGACCTTCCCACGGAGGCCTGGCCGCCGTCTGGCTGGTCTTGACCTTCCCACGGAGGCCTGGCCGCCGTCTGGCTGGTCTTGACCTTCCCACGGAGGCCTGGCCGCCGTCTGGCTGGTCTTGACCTTCCCACGGAGGCCTGGCCGCCGTCTGGCTGGTCTTGACCTTCCCACGGAGGCCTGGCCGCCGTCTGGCTGGTCTTGACCTTCCCACGGAGGCCTGGCCGCCGTCTGGCTGGTCTTGACCTTCCCACGGAGGCCTGGCCGCCGTCTGGCTGGTCTTGACCTTCCCACGGAGGCCTGGCCGCCGTCTGGCTGGTCTTGACCTTCCCACGGAGGCCTGGCCGCCGTCTGGCTGGTCTTGACCTTCCCACGGAGGCCTGGCCGCCGTCTGGCTGGTCTTGACCTTCCCACGGAGGCCTGGCCGCCGTCTGGCTGGTCTTGACCTTCCCACGGAGGCCTGGCCGCCGTCTGGCTGGTCTTGACCTTCCCACGGAGGCCTGGCCGCCGTCTGGCTGGTCTTGACCTTCCCACGGAGGCCTGGCCGCCGTCTGGCTGGTCTTGACCTTCCCACGGAGGCCTGGCCGTCGTCTGGCTGGTCTTGACCTTCCCACGGAGGCCTGGCCGTCGTCTGGCTGGTCTTGACCTTCCCACGGAGGCCTGGCCGTCGTCTGGCTGGTCTTGACCTTCCCACGGAGGCCTGGCCGTCGTCTGGCTGGTCTTGACCTTCCCACGGAGGCCTGGCCGTCGTCTGGCTGGTCTTGACCTTCCCACGGAGGCCTGGCCGTCGTCTGGCTGGTCTTGACCTTCCCACGGAGGCCTGGCCGTCGTCTGGCTGGTCTTGACCTTCCCACGGAGGCCTGGCCGTCTGGCTGGTCTTGACCTTCCCACGGAGGCCTGGCCGTCGTCTGGCTGGTCTTGACCTTCCCACGGAGGCCTGGCCGTCGTCTGGCTGGTCTTGACCTTCCCACGGAGGCCTGGCCGTCGTCTGGCTGGTCTTGACCTTCCCACGGAGGCCTGGCCGTCTGGCTGGTCTTGACCTTCCCACGGAGGCCTGGCCATCGTCTGGCTGGTCTTGACCTTCCCACGGAGGCCTGGCCGTCGTCTGGCTGGTCTTGACCTTCCCACGGAGGCCTGGCCGTCTGGCTGGTCTTGACCTTCCCACGGTGGCCTGGCCGTCTGGCTGGTCTTGACCTTCCCACGGAGGCCTGGCCGTCTGGCTGGTCTTGACCTTCCCACGGAGGCCTGGCCGTCTGGCTGGTCTTGACCTTCCCACGGAGGCCTGGCCGTCTGGCTGGTCTTGACCTTCCCATGGAGGCCTGGCCGTCTGGCTGGTCTTGACCTTGACTCCACGACACTGGTATGTGCTGAATCATCTTAGTGTTTTTTTTTTCCTCCAGCTCAAACACGCACCTCTTTGTCCTCCCTTGGCTGGTGAGAGGTTCATTGTCCATCTTTTCTCGGCTCCCCATCCCCACAGTGTTGTAGAAGCCTCCAGGCCCTCCAGGGCTCAGGGCTGGCTGGGGACCCAGGGCTGAGGCCCACACTCCTCCTGCCCCTGCTCTCACTGGGCCAGGAGTGTCAGCTGGGGGCCCCACTGCTTCAGGTCTTGGTGGGCACCACTCACAACCAACCACTATGGGAACCGGGTGCACCCCAGGCTCTCCCTGCTGCCTGCCCTGCAGTGGCTGCAGGGGCAAGTAGACACTGCCATGCTGGCCCTCTCCTCCCCCTGGGTCTTAGGCCTTCCCTGGGCTCTGGATTCAAGTACTCCCTTCATGTTCTCCTCTCCAGGAAGCCCCAAGCTTTCTTAAGGCACCAGAAACACAACAGCCCTCTCTGCATGTGTGCATATGTGCATGTCTGTGTGCCTGTGTCTGCATGTGAGTGTGCCTGCATGCATACATGTGTGTATATGCCATGCTCATGAGTCTGTGCGTGTGTGCCTGTGCATAGAGGTGCATCTGTGCATGTGCCCAGGTGTGAGTGCAGATACATAGACATGCGTGTATATGGCCATGTGAATGTGTGCAAAAGTGCAATGCACACATGTACTTATGAACATATGCACGTGTGCCTATACATGTGCATACGTGCCTCAGGTGCATGCTATCCATGTGAGTTTGCATGTGTGTGCACGTTTGTACCCCAGGCCATTAGTGAAACCTGACACCTGCATAGCGCCATTCCTAGGCAGGTGCTCCCACAGTCCTGTCCTGCCGTGCCTCTGATCTCAAGGCACCCTCCAAGGGTGGCTATATTTCCCCATGTGGACAGATTTATTGGAAAGCTAATTTCAGGGTCCTCATTTGCATGGGCCTCTTCCAGGCACTGTGCGTAATTTTATATCCTTTCTCTTAAAGTGGGCTCCCAAATTGGAAAGCTTCACGCCTACAAGACCTCGATCTGCCCTATTCTCATTTTAAAATGGAGGAGACGGAGGCACAGAGAAGTCCAAGAATTTGTGCAGGGTCATGTGACCAGTGCCTATGTTCAGTGATCCAATCATTGCAGCCTCTCTCCCTACACACACCTGAACACACACACCTGAACAGACACACCTACGTGCACACATCACACACACTGGCACGCACACACACCTGCAGGGACACATGCACACCCACACACATCTGCACACCCTGTATGCACACACCTGAAAGCTACATACACTTGTATGCACACACTTGCACACCCCACACAAGTGCACACACACCTGCATAAACACCTGCACGCACACACGAACACCCAACACATCTGCACACACACCTGTATGCACACCCCCACACAACTGCACACATGCCTGCACACCCACACACCACACACACCTGTGTGCACACACATGAATGCACACATCTGCACACCCACCTGCACACACACCTGCACACACATGAACAGCCACACAACTGCATGCACATGTACACACACACCTGCACACACCTGCATGCACACACATGCACACCCCCACACACCTGCACACACACACACCTATATGAACACACATGAACAGCCACACCTGGCACACACATGCACACACACATACGTCTGCACACACACACCTGCATGCACACCCCTACACCTGCCGTCATACACACCAGCACACCTGGTGGGCACCCTTGTCTGGCTCTGCCTCACAGCTGTCTTTTCTGGGGATGCCCTGTGAACCCCAGGATAGATGCGGCCTCTTCCTTTCTGTTCCAGAAGGAGCAGCTCTTTCCCTCCTCCTGAGTCTGACCTTGCCATGTCCTGACCTTAGGACTCAGCTCTCCTGCCCCGCCCAACCACATCTCTTCCCTGGGTGCAGCGCCCAAGCCTGTGCCTATGGGGCTCTGGAGTCAGTGCATCTGCGTCCACGACTGACTCCACTACTTCCCCGTCCCTTTGCTGCCCCGTGACCGATTCTCCATGTTTGAAAGTGGAGGCATCAAGATCTCCCTCCCAGGAGGACGAGAGTGAGTGAGTGAAGCGAGAAAACCATCTGCAACTGCTCAGCCCGAATTACCGCTCAGGCCGAATTACTGCTCAGCCCGAATTACTGCTCAGCCCGAATTACTGCTCAGCCCGAATTACTGCTCAGGCCGAATTGCTGCTCAGCCTGAATTGCTGCTCAGCCCCAATTGCTGCTCAGCCCTCATGATCCCTGACCTGCACTGGCTCCAGGACCTGCCTTCACCTCAGGGGCCTCGGTTTCTCCCCATGGCAGTGACCCCAAGTCAGCGGAGAGGCCCAAAGAGTCACTCACGGAGGCTGTCCTAGGAGTCCTAGGTGTGCAGTGTGGGCCTGGCCCAGCACCCTCCATGCTCCTACCACTGTGCATGTGGGTCCCAGGCCAGGGGTCCGGGGGTCTAGGATCAGGGTCTTGGGGTACCACGGGCTGAGGGGCTGGAGGCCAGGGGTTCAGGGGACCAGGGGGCCAGGGGTCCGGGGGTCCAGGGTCATGGTCTTGGGGTACCACGGGCTGAGGGGCTGGAGGCCAGGGGTTCAGGGGACCAGGGGGCCAGGGGTCCGGGGGTCCAGGGTCAGGGTCTTGGGGTACCACGGGCTGAGGGGCTGGAGGCCAGGGGTTCAGGGGACCAGGGGGCCAGGGGTCCGGGGGTCCAGGGTCAAGGTCTTGGGGGATAAGAGACTGAGGGGCTGGAGGCCAGACAGCCAGCAGGTGGGGGGTCCAGGGCACTGGGGATCTGGAGGCAGGGGGCCAAAGTGCTGGGCCAGGAGGACTGTGGGGTGGTGGCCCCGCATTCTTAGCAGCCAGGTCTCTGGCGAGGGGTGGAGGTGAGCACAGCCTTGGGTCTGAGTCCTGCCCGTGCTCTGTTCAGTGTCCAGCTGCATGGATGTTCCAGGAGTGATGGTTCAGGGGACAGAAATGGCCCAGCTGTTGCGGTCAGGACAGATAAATAGTTGACCCTGATGTTTTTCCCACCAAGACCAACAGGCCCCTGTCTCTGGAGCCAGGAGCCGCTCAGCTACATCGGCTGGCAAGTTCTGCTGGCTGCCTGCTGAACCCTGGCATCTTGAAGGGGCTATGGCTGGGGGCGGCACCAGGGTGGGACACAGAAGTCAGAACGTCCGAGCCCGGCTTGGCATTCAGCTCTAGAGAACAGCACAGCCAGGTCTCAGGGGGCCAAGGAGGGTCCCAGGACCAGTGCCAGGCCTCTGTGGCTTCTGGGGAATGGTGGGCTGGGAAAAAGAGTCTGCGAGCTTGGGGGTGGCTGCTGGACACTGGTGGAGTCAGGCCTTGCCTGCAGTTCCACCTGACTCTGCAGAGCCCTGCAGCCGTGTGTGCTCAGATGCAGCACCCAGGGAAGGGTTCACGGCTGGATGGGCCTGGGGGGAACCAGTTTCTAGGGGATGGCCCAGCAACGTGCAAAAGGGAGGCCCCTGAAGCCAGCCGGCCTGTTCCGGGCATGGCTGCAGCCGGTCCTCGCACTCACCTCCCTTGCAGACAGACCCACTGAAATCCCCGGCCCACCTGGGGGCTGCTTTGGGGAAGAGGTGGTATGGGGTCTAAGGACGGTCCCAGCCCCACCAGCTGAGGCCCTGCTCAGCCCTCTACTTCCCCTGCACCAGACACCCCCTTCTGGGCCTCCCTCCAGAGCGTCCCTGCCTGAGGCAGCCCCCGGATCACTGCCCTGTGGAAGGATGAGCTCTCGATAGGGGCCGGCCAGGACATGGGGCCTGGGGCTCCAGGCCTCAGTTTCTCCATCTGGGCAAGGGGGTGGGGAGGGCACTGATGCTCATGTGGCTCCCCCTGTCCAGGGCGAGATGTCCCCTCTGCAGAGAGGTGCTTTCACTCAAGGTGGGCACGTGGGGGCCGAGCAGCTCCACCTCCAGATGGCTGTCTCTCGGCTGTGCCTCCGTTTTCTCCTCAATGCAACGAGGCTAGCGATGCCTCGGCCGAGGCTGTGGAGGGAGGGACTGGGGATCCCTCCAGAGTTCACGGCGACTGCTCCTGAGTCCTGGCCCTGCCCCTCTTGGCAGGCGCCCTGGAGGGCCCAGAGTCTGCACTGGGGCGGGGCGGGTGGCTGCTCGGCCTCCTCCCGCGGTCACTGCTCGTGGACACCAGCAGAGGGCGGCCACGCACCATGCACAGCTGGGCTGTCCACTCCGGAGCCCCCTCTCCAGGTGCGAGTCGGGGGAGGCTGGGGAGGGGCTCAGGCCGCAGGAAGACCACTGCGCAGGGCAGGGGAGGGGCCTCAGACCTGGACCTGGGGTGGGAAGGGTGCAGTGGGGGCCCTGGCCGGTGCCCTTGGAGCTGGGCCTGCACTGAGCATCCTCACGGCCCACATACCGGGCTTGGGCTTGGGGGGTGCTTGAAAGCACGGCCACCCAGGGCTTCTCCAGGGCGTGAGGAAACGGGGCAGGTGGGCAGGAGGTGCTTGGGCGGCAGGGCCTGCGGCCACAGGGGTTGTGGTCTGGAGTCCAAGTGCAGCCCCCATCCAGCTTCCAACCATGGTTGGGCCGCAGAGGGCAGAGGGGTCCTGCTGTTACTCCTGCAGAGGTTTCCACCAGCTCCTTCTGGCTGGATCTTCCCCTCCACCTGTCCTCACAGGGGTCTCTGCTCCATTGGACAAGCATTGAAACATGTCTGGGGGAGGGGCTGGCCTCCTGCTCACGAGACCCACACAACATGGTGGGTGCAGCCCATTCTCCTGTCTGGGGTCTAGAGTGGACAGAGGCTGGGAGGTGGTTGCAGGACAGGAGGGGGGTGCCTGGCAGCTGTGCCGTGAGCAGGTTGTGCTCTCCAGACGGGAGGGCCCTTGCAAGTGGCCAGTTCTCAGGGGTTCGGGGACCTTGGTGCCGGACGAGGACCACTCCTGAAAGAGAGTTTGTCTCAGGCCTGGGGGAAATGAGAGCGCAGCCCCATCCCCACGTTAGGCCAGGACTGAGGCAAGCTGTCCTTCAAGCTGACAAGGTCACCCTGAAAGGGGCGCAAATGAGCACTGGCCCCCAACCCCCTTCCTCACCAGTCCCCCTGCTGCAGTGGACAGGGTGGGGCTAGGGCTGGGCTTCTGGAAACCCACAGGGCACCTACCTTAAAAGCAATGGAAAATGCCGTGGCCTCTGAGAACAAAGATGTCCATCACAGTGTTATTTACGATGCCGGAACTGGAAACAACCAAGTCTTCAAAACTGGAGGAACAGCCGAGAAACTATTGCACAGACATCAAATGGAATTTTATTCTACTAACAACATGAATGATGTGTTTTTTCCTTTGGCTGCTATAAAAATTGAAATAAACTTAAGACTTAGAACCACACATTCCTTATTGTAGAATTCTGGAAGTCAGAGTCCTACAATGAAGGTGTGGCAGGGCGGGTTCCTCCTGGGGGCTCGAGGCGAGAATCTCTTCCTTGCCTTTTCACTTCTAGAGATGCCCATGCTCATTGGCTTGTGGTCCCTCCTCTGTTCTCAAAGCTGGCAGCACAGCTCCTTCCAGTCCCTCTCTGTGATCTCTGCTTCCACACCTGCATGTCCTCCCACTCTGACCCTCCTGCCTCCCTCTTAGGAGAGCCCAGTGATCACACTGGCCCCACCTGGATAATCCTGGATAATTTCCTCATCTCAAGAACCTCAATTTAACCCCCTCTGCACAGTCCCCTTTGTCAGGCGTGATGGTTACTTTTATGGGTTAACTTGACGGGGCCGTGGGGTTCCCAGACACTTGGTCAGTGTGACTCTGGCTGTGTCTGTCTGTGAGGCTGTTTCTGGGTGAGATTGACATTTGAACAGGTAGACAGGGTAAAGAAGGCTGCCCTCTGTCATGCGGGTGGCCTCACGCAACCAGGGGAAGGCCTGCAGAGAACTAAAGAGGTGCCCCTCCCCAGATAAGAAGGAATTCACTCTGCCTTCAGCTTTAAGGAAACCGGGGGCTCCTGCGGGGTCTTGAGGCTGCAGATGGCAGATGGTGGGCTCCATTGGCCTTCCTGATCCCCTTTCCCCCCGACACACAGCCTGCTGGTTTTGCTTCCCCAGACAGCCCTGACGAATGCGCCAGGTAAGGTTCCGGGGACTGGGACGTGGGCATCTGTGGGGACTGTCATTCAGCTGACCACAGATGGGGTGGACAGTCCTGTCATGTCCACCTGAGAACATGGCAGAGCAAACCAGAAGCACGTGCTCTGAGAGCTCACCGGGCCGTCTCTGGGTGTTGGGATTGCAGCTGACTGCCTTCCTTCTTTGGATATTTCGGGGTTTTCATCTTCTGTTCTAATGAGGAAGTTCAATGTAGGTGGCGCATCCCAGCCCCAGGGGAAGCAAATGCCCAGGAGCCGCTGCTGGGCGAGGCGTGTGCATTAGGCTGTTCTCGTGCTGCTGTAGAGAAATGCCCATGTCTGTGTAACTTACAAGAAAAGCTCACGGTTCTGGAGGCTGTGTGGGAAGCACGGTGGCATCTGTGTCTGGGGAGGCCTCAGAAGGCTTCCAATCACGGCGGAAGACGACGGGGAAGTAGGTGTCTTATGTGGCGGGAGCAGGAGCAAGAGAGAGAAGGGGAGCTGCCACACACACTTTAAACCACCAGATCTGTCGCTAAGACAGCACCAAACCTGGAGGGCTCTGTCCCCAGGACCCAAGCACCTCCCGCCGGCCCCACCTCCAGCACTGGGGATTTCATTTCCACACGAGATTTGGGTGGGGACAGCTATCCCATTGACACCACCTTGGTTTGGGGCCGCCCTGGAGCTGATGCCTGGGGGGCGGATCCTGGCCGCCTCTCCTCCCTCTGCCCCATGTCCAGGTGTTCTGAGGTCACCTGGGGCTTATTCTGCCCAAAGAGCATCTCGGTGTGTGTGTGTGTGTGTGTGTGTGTGTGTGTTTGGGGGGGGGGTGGCACTAAGGGGTCAGCCAGTACAGGGGGTCCAGGAAGGAGGTGGGGAGAGGACTCTGTCCCCAGGACCTGGAAAAGGGTCACAGCCTGCCCCTCTGGTCTGATGGGGAGGGGGGACTTTGCCCCTCTGGGCTGATGGGGGGAGACTTTGCCCGGCTGATGGAGGGTGCTTTGTCTCCCACCAGGCAGCTTGGTCTCTCTGTCTGCAGCTCCCCAGGGCCAGGGCCAGGGCCAGGTGAGGGCACGCCTGGTGGCACCTTCCCTGGGGATGGAGAGCCTCTGGGGTCCATGGGTGTCTCTGACTGTGGGGGTCACCTGTGTGGTCCCCTGCTTCAACTTGGGTCCTCTGTTCTGCAGGCAGGGGCTTAAGCTCTGTGGGGGTGAGGGCTTGCTTTCCAGGGCAGAATGGGCTGCTGGAGGTGAGGTCAAAGTCAGGCTCCTAGAGAACGCTGGGACTAGGGTCACCATTGGTTAAAAAAAGGTAAAATGTAGTGTCTTCCCTAGATGGAGGGAGAAAGGGGCCAACTTACATGGCCGCGAGGGAACCCAGCCTGGCAGCAGGCTCCAGTCCACACCAACTCGAGGTAAATGCTGGAGAAGATCCCCAGCTGGGCTGTGGTAGGACCCCTCCCTGCAGCTGGTGCCACCCTTGGGGGCTCTGCCTCAGGACGCCCTCCACACTCAGCACAATAGCCCCTGACTGTTGATCTGGAGGGGGAGCTTGCAAACATTTCTGTTTGTTTCAAGCCAGAAAGCAGCAGTGGAGTGGGGTTGGTTTGCAGGGACTTCCACAGCAAAGCACCGCAGCCTGGACGCTTACACAGCACTGTTCCCACGGCCCTGCAGGCTGGGAGTCCAGGGTCAGGGCGCCGCAGGGCTCGCTCCTCCAGGGGCCTCTCTGTGGCTGGTAGATGCCGCCTTCTCCGTGTCCTCACAGGGGCGTCCCTCCATGTGTCTGTCCTCACCTCCTCCTGTAAGGACACCTGGATTAGGGCCCACCCTTATGACGTCATTTCACCTAAGTCACCTTTTCAACGCAGGGCCAGAGTTCAGCCCTAATGGGGGGCGGGGGTTCAGCTTTCAGAGGAACCCCCTCTTCTGTGGCTCCCCCACTGGTGGGCAGAAGTCGGGCGGGGCATGGGGCGATGTTTGTTGAGGTGCAGCAAGAAAAACCTGCAGTTTCCCACACTGCCAGGCCGAGAGCAGAGACAGCTTGGCTGTGGTCAGGTTTTCTAAAACGCTGCTTCTTAGGGGCCAGTTTTCCTCAGTCAGGTCACCCCCCGCAGCCCTGGGCCCCAGATGGAGAATATTCTCACGCCTGTGCCAACAGGGGCTGCCAAGTGTAGCCAGAGAATGGCGGGCAGGTCTGCGCCACCGAGCTGAGTTTGAGGATTTCACACAAGACCTGGTGGAGTGGAGTGAGGACTCCACCCTGTGCCGGTTCCGAGCCCCTCAGGGGCGTTTGAGGGAGGCGCCCGTGGTCAGGACGCTGGGGGTGGCATTAACTCAACCAGGTGCTGGCCAAGCTCTGGCCATAGAGAGCGTTCTGGATCGTGCCTGCCGGGAGCAGCTGGGACAGGGCTCTCTTGTTCCCATGCACCCTGTCCTCACGTGGGGGTCCTGCCGTCTCCAGGACCTGGTCTCCTGAGGGGCTTGAGGGAAGCCCAGCTCCCAGGTCAGTCCGGAGATCCCTGTCTCCTGGGCCATCTCCCTCGTCCAGGAGGTGTGTGGGGTGGACCAGGGTGGGGTCCATGTCCACCTAAGCTGAGGAGCTGACTTCCAACGGTGAGATTCTGCTGGAAAAACCAGAAAGCAAGAGGGAGACAGTGGCTGTTTCAGAGGCCATAGCCTGGCCCAGGTGGACACTGCCGTGCCATCTTGTCTTTGTGCCAGCTCCCATCTGGCTGGGATTGGCTTTGGGACAACAAGGTCTGGGTGTCTGGTTGCAGCTCGGCCGAGTCACGTGACCTCCCTCTGTGGTACATTCGTCTGCTGGGGACCTGCACCCACCAACCGCTGGGCCATGCACAGTGCGGGGTGGGAGAGGCCCAGGGCCAGGCCTGGGCGAGGACACGTTGGGGCTACTGGAAGGCCGGCCCCAGGGCTCCCATCTTGCCGAGTTGAGATCCCCCAAGAAGGAAAACACCCTGATCTGGAGCTCCCACACTCACTGGCTGGGTAGGATGGTGGCAGGCCCCACCTCTGTGTGGGAGGGTGAAGGTGTCAGCTGCAGTAGAAACCATCGGCTCTGGGAGGAAGGGGCGCACTGAGTGCTTCTCAGAGCCTCTAGAGGGCAAGGGGCATCGTTGGGGGCCTCCCTGGAGACCAAGGTCTACCCCAGGGATGGCCAGATAGAGCAAACAGAGATACAGGATGCCCAGTGACATTTGAATGTCAGATCAGCAAGTCCTTCTGAGTGTAAGTATATCCCATGCACGATTTGGGGCCATACTTGTACTAAGAAATGACCTGGTGTTGATCTGGGATTCCAGAGCAAGTGGACAGCCTAGTTTCTCCAGCAACTCTATCTGTAGGGTTCCCTGTTCCCACCCCAAGCTCAGCTGGCTGGGAGCTCTTGTTAGGACAACCTCACAGATGTCCTGTCCCACGACACACAGTCTGGGAAACCTGCTTGTGGCTCTTCTAGGGGTTCCTTCTTTCCTCACCTCAAAGGTCCTCAGAGAACGTGGGTTTCTGCTCGTAACTGTGGGCTTTTTCCACTGACAGGGTCCTGCAGGGTCCAGAGAGAAAGAAGAAAGGAAGAGGAAGAAGGGAGGATGGGAGAAGGGAAAGATGGAAGGAGAGGAGAGAGAGGGAAGAAGAGAAGGAAGGAAGGGGCAGGAAGGGAGAGGAAGAAGAAGAGAAAGAAGGTGTGACAGGAAGCGGGAGGGAGGAGGGAGGTGTGAGGGGAGCTCCAGGCTCTGGCCCGAGGCCTCCCTGCTCATGGGTTGCTGAGACCAGCTCCGTCGGGGAGACCCTAACCCAGTGGCGCTAGAGGAATTAAAGACACACACACAGAAATACAGAGGTGTGAAGTGGGAAATCAGGGGTCTCACAGCCTTCAGAGCTGACAGCCCCGAACAGAAATTTACCCACATATTTATTAACAGCAAACCAGGCATAGTATTGTTTCTATAGATATAAAATTAACTAAAAGTATCCCTTATGGGAAACGAAGGGATGGGCCGAATTTAAGGAATAGGTTGGGCTAGTAAACTGCAGCAGGAACATGCCCTTAAGGCATAAATCGCTCATGCTATTGTTTATGGCTTAAGAATGCCTTTAAGCGGTTTTCCGCCCTGGGCGGGCCAGGTGTTCCTTGTCCTCATTCCCGTCAACCCACAACCTTCCAGCTTGGGCATTAGGGCCATTATGAACATGTCACAGTGCTGCAGAGATTTTGTTTATGGCCAGTCTTGGGGCCAGTTTATGGCCAGATTTTGGGGGGCTTGCTCCCAACAGTGGGTGATTTATTCAGCCAGTGTTCCTGGAGTGCCTGCTGTGGCCTGGTGTGGGGATCCGCTGCCCTGGAGCTGAACGAAGCCATGCCCCAGGACGTTCTCTCTTCAGTCTGAGCCAGGCTCCCCTGGCATCCCCTAGGCCTGGACTTGGGCTCCATCCTGTTGCCACCCAATGCCCCAAAACAGTGGGACGTCACGGGGCCTCAGGGCTGTGAACAGGCTTCCCAGTGGAGTCTGTGTTTTGACTTCTGGGAAGACCAGGGACTGGAGGCTCAATGCTCACAGAAAAGGGCACAGGGTGGCCCCAAGTACACAGAATGGGCCTGGAGTCCACGCTGAGTCCATCTATCCCCATGGCAGATGTGTCGCAGGTGGCACGCTCCTGCTGGACCGTTGGAGGACCCTAAGCTCACTGCAGGGCCACTGGAGGTCACATGAGGGGTCCTCAGGGCCTGACTCCCAAATCTTAGCTTTGTCCCTGGAGGGTGGGAGAGAGGCTCTTTTGTAAAGCGAGTTCGCCTCTCTCTGACACACTCTCTGGCACTCCCGAGCCCTGGGAAGCAGCTGAGGCCTCGGTGTGGGGGTCCCGTCCTGGGTTTGGGAGTGAGGTGGGCACGGTCCTGGGCTCTGCTTAACGAACAGCACGTGTGTGTCCCGGGCTCCAGCTTCCTGCCCATCATGCAGAGCCTGGGGGACTGATGCTTTGTGGCGAAGGAAGAATTTGGCCCCCTTCCTCCATCTGCCTGCCACGGGGGTCCCCCCACCCGGCAGCGAGGGTCTTGGCATTTGAGTTTGCCTGACACGGCCAGGGAGGTGCGGTGGTGGCCCGTTGGTGGTGTGCAATTGAGTTTGGGTCGAAATCCAAGGGTGGGAACGACCGTAGGGATTGAGAGATGCCTGAGCGTAGAAACCATTAACTACCAGGTAACCGATTTGATTAATTTTGTGCCTGGAGGTTTTTTTTTTTTTCCCTTCCCTTTTCTGTTCCCAAAGAATCAGAGAAAACAAAATATTTTTCTAATTAAATAAATCTACGGTGCACGCTAATGGAGCCCGTCTGTGGGTCTGTGACAGGGCAGGGGAGAGTGGAATAATGATTTTATTTTTTCATTAAATAGAATTATAGGCAGTTACTCAAAGCAACGCGGAGCCTAATTGAAAGAAACCCATTTCTTCTTAATTTACTTTCACGGTTTTGGATGATAAAAGAGTGTGTTCGTTGGAAAATTAAATAAAAAACACAACACAAGGAGAGGACTCTGTTTAGGCGCATTATTTGCTCCTTTAAGCTTTAGGTAACGGGCACCAGGCTCAGGGGAGACAAGGGGAGGCTCCGGTGGTGGGGATCCCTCCCGGGGTCTCTGAGGGTGGAGGAAGTGACCTCAAGACCACCAGGCTCTGCGGTGCTCCTCTCTGCCCAGGCCCAGGCTGCCTGGGGGCCCCTCCTCCTTCCTGGTGCCCGGGACCTCCCTCCAGAAAGAGTTTCCTCTCATCAGAGTCATGGACAGGATGGTGGCCTGGGATGTGGCCGTCAGGACAGCCGTGTGAGTCCATGTCCTGGGCCTCTGTGCACTCTGGCCAGCGTCTTCCTGGTCCCCATGGAGGGCTCCCACCTCCAAGGTCCACGCTGCTATGTCTGGCCAGGTGCCTCCCTCCACGGTCTTCCCTGCTCACTCATCAAGTAACTGCCCTCCCTGCTGCCTGAGGCTCTACTTCTTCCTGGAAGCCCTCCCTGACCAGCCCCACCTCCTCGAAACTCTACTGAGCCAAGCTGAGCTCTGGGGGTGCCCCAGGCATGGGGGTGCCAAAGTCCCTCACCCTCCTCCTTCCAGTTAATGCCTCCTCCTTCCAGGAAGCCAGGGGCAGAGTCAGTGCTATGAAGACGGCCAAGCACTGAGTCCCCGCCTGAGGCTCCATCCTGTCCTTCGAGTGTTCGCTGAGCTCCCACCGTGTGCTCTGCAGAGCCCGGGGAGACGGAGGGGTTGGCTGTGGGTGCCGGTGCCATCCTCGGAGCTGCCTGTGCCGAGACGTCCTATGTCCATGGGCCACGTGAGTCTACTGAGCACTTGAGACGTAGTTAGTGTGACTCGGGAATGGAATTTTAAAGTTTACTTATCTTAATTTATTTAACTTTAAATGTCCACCTCCAGCCACGGAGCAGGTAACCGGGAAATTCTGGTTACTTCCTTGTGCGTTGGATACAATCCTCTGACATAGAGAGAAGCTCCCAGCACCTCGGTGACACAAATGCCCTCCCCTCTCACTCAGTTCTGGGGGCAAACAGCATTTCTAGGGTGGCAGATATATGTGGTCAGACAAGTGTGAGGATATTGATTTGTAATTGAATGATTATTTTTAAAGAACACAAAATACGAAATTCAGAATGCACAAAGTCTCCCCGAGAAGCGAGGCTCCCTGCCCCGCCCCCGCCCCCGCCGCCTGCGGCTGCTTCATCCCCCGGAGCCCCGGTGAGGGGGAAGGTGCCAGCGCCGTGAGGCCAGGTCCCACCTGTGCTCCCACTACCAAGCTGCCAAGACCACAGCCATCATCACGGCACCAACCAAAGTCTCTCCTGCCAGGCGCTGCCTCACTGCCATCCATGGGTGCCTTTCTCAGCGTGGCAGCTCCTGGGCACTGTGCCCTCCAGATTCCTCAGAGCCTGGTGCCAGGTGCACCTCCCCAGCCCTCTGAGCCCCTGAGCTCTGCCACCCTGCCCGGGCTTCTGCCCTTGGGTCCTGGCCTCTCAGGGTCTCCTCAGCTCTGCAAGGAGGGGCTGGGAGCAGGTCCCAGGCTAGCAGTGGGCTGGAGGCCTCCTGTGTGGTCTCTACCTGTCCATGCCGAGGGGTCACCTCTGGGTGAAGTCGCACCCGCCCCCCTCACGGGGCTGCTTTGCCAGAAGGTCTGTTCCCCTCATGGCCTCTGCTACTCTTTACACTTAGTTCTTCCCAGGAAGGGCCCGGTGGCCGCAGATAATGTTTCCCGTCTGTGGAGCCTTCAAGGGCTGGGCCCCTGAGGATGCTGCTCCCAGCTTGCTCTTCCTCTCCAGCCTGCACCCACCAGGCCCCAGAATCCTGAGGATGGAGCTGCTCCTGTCCCCTGAGGTGGTCTAAACCTCTGGGGAGGCACTGGAGGGGCCTCAGCAGCAGCCACTCTTCCGTGTTCTCCCTGGACCTAGAACCCGAGGGGCTGGGAAGAGTGGAATGCGCGAGCGTGGCCTTTGAGGTCTTCCTGAGGCCGTGGGACCTGCCTCGCAGGAAGCATCAGCTTCAGGAAGGCTCCACACTCAGGGCTGGGCGTGGCCACCCACAGGCACGTAGGGAGCACCTGCTGTGTACCCAGTGCTGCACTGGACTCTGAGACCCAGGGGTGGGTGCCTGAGTACCACCACGTGAGAGCTGCCAGTCTTGTTTCCTTTCTGAGGGGAAACTGAGGAACTCCTGCTTGCCCTCCCCCCCGCCTCATCCTCTGTGTCCCATGTAAAAGGCAGGCATCTGGCTGGACTCCCTCTGGGACACCCACTTTCACCAACTGGCATGGCTGCCTGGCCAGTGCTGGAGAGGGTCCAGCTGGGTCTGGGCTGAGCAGCAGTGAGTGTGGCGATTGATTAGTGATGTCTGCCACGTGCAGAGGGATGGGAGGGTGGATGCGAGAGGCAGGAATTCCCCATCTGCCGACTGAGTCCTTTCTTAGCCAGCCCAGCTCTCGCCATCTGCTGTGGTTTGATTGTGTCCCCTCTAACATCAGGTGTTGAAACTCGATGGCCAATGTGGTGGCATTAAGAGGGGCCTTTAAGAGGTGATTGGGCCATTAGGGCTCCTCCTCTCACGACTGGGAGTCCACAGCATTTGGTGAGCTCGCCCACCCTGGCGTGAGCATGTGCCCCTCTGAAGGATGCAGCCCTCACCAGACACCAAACCTCGGTCTTGGACTTCCCAGCCTCCAGAATGGTTAGAAAGACATTTCAGTTCTTTGTAAATTACGCAGCCTGTGGTATTCTGTTACAGCCACACTGAAGGACTAGGACTCCATCATGAGCTGATGGGTGTGGGTGCAGTCCCCCCAGGGCCTGACGGCCTGATCACCAGTTCTTTTTGTTACCAACGGCACCTTCCCAAATGTGTTCATTGATTTCATCGCCCCCATAAACATGCATGGATCAGCACGGGGTGCAGAAGAAAGGTGTATGGGGGGAGGCCCAAAGTTCAGGAGAAGCCAGGCCCAGTGCAGCCAGTGGGAGGAGTGAGAGCAGCCAGCGGAGGTGGACGTGGCCTGTGCATTTGTGGGCGGGGTGGCTGGAAGTGTCCATGGTGTGAATGGGGGAGGAGCCTAGGGGCTGGGTCTGAGCCGCTGCTGGGCCTCCAGCCTGGGCCTGGGGCTCCCACCCCAACTGCCAGGCTCAGGAGTTCTAAGGAGTGTGAGACAGGAACCCGCAGTGAGCCCCGCCCCCTTTCTGGAGCCTCCACCGTGGCTCCTCACCCGCCCCACCCTGCTGGTCCCGGGCTTCTGAGTGGAGAGGGTGACCCTTGTCCATCGCAGGCATGCAGGCGTGAGAACGGTCCGAGGGGCCCACAAGGGCGAACTGGGGGCCAGGGATGTACGCTCCAGGCTGGGGGCTCAGGCAAGGCCCCGGGGGGCCCCACAGAGCTCCCTGCATAGAATCAGGGGCCAGTGAAGGGGGGTCGGCCTTTGTCCCAGCCATACCCAGAGGTGCAGGATGCAGAGTCTGGAGCCCCCTCTCTGGGGTCTTGGTGCCCCTGCCTCACCTACGCTTCCTCTCCTGGTGGCCCCAGACCCCTGGGGTGGGAGCTGACCCGGTGGGAGCACCAGACGGGGTCGCGACACTCACCCCGTGGCCACCGCCAGCAGCGTGGAGAGCTCACCAAGGGTGTGATGGATGGGGGCGCCCATCCTGCAAAGCCGTGACAAATGTGCCTCCCGCTCACAGACTCTCTTTGGAATCCGCTAATACTCCTCGAAGGTGAAGTCCCATTTTTCCCCTGCAATCACAGTATTAAACTTTAATATCTGATATTAATAAAACATACTCTCTCTAATAGAGTCACTCGAGGCCGGGAGGGAGCGCGTGCAGAGGATGGTCCCTGGTGACTGTCTGCAACGTTTTCCCATCCTGGCCAGGTGCCGGGAGTGCTGCGGTGCAGAGGGTGGTGGCAGAGTCGAAGGCGGGAAGCTGCCCCACTGGGGCTTCCTGTGCCATCCTCCCCAGGCAGCACCGAGGCTCCCCTGACTCTTCACAGCGGATGTCAGACAAGCAACACAGGCGTCTCTCAGATGGCAGGCAGGGTGCTGCTGCCTCTGGGGGACCATGTATGGCCCCTCTGCCTCCAGCGGGGAAGGAAACAGGGTCCATGTTTTGGCTGAAGCCCCTTAAGCTAAAGACCCCCGCCGGAAAGAGGGAGAGCCCTATTCCCCTCCACCGTGCACCCTGGCACTGTGCTGTAGCCCTGTTGCAGGATTGCCAGAGAATCGTTTGCCGAGACTGGGGTGCTTTTGAGAGTGGGGGAAGCTGTTCGTTGGCTGGGACAGTGGGTGCAAACTAGGGCCATCCCGGGCATCGGGGCGTCTCCTCACCCCATGCAACTCCACCCCATGTCTCCCTCTGACTGTGCTCAGGGAGCTCCCTCTGCCAGGCCTTCCTGCCTCCCAGCCCCTCACTGCCTCCCCTAGCCCCGTGTCCATGCTACCTATTCCCTGGAACCAGCCTCGGGCTCTGCCTCGGTGTGCCTGTCCTGCTCTTCCCGTCCTCCCTGTGTGTGCTGCCCGAAGGGGACTGTGCTGTGGAGTGGTCAGAGGGCGGGTCTGATGGAGAAGCAGTGGCTCCTGCCCCAGGATCTGGGAGGTGCTGGGGTGAGCAGCGGTGCCGTGGGGCCCCCAGGAGTCTCCGTTCCCACTGCAGGTGTGCTGGATTGTTTCCCGGCTCTCGGGGCAGGGCTGCGTCGTGTCGTATGTCGCATTCGAGGTGTAAGTCACCAATCACCCTTTCAAAGCGTACAATTCAGTGATTTGTTTTTAGTACAGTTGATCCTCATTCACGGATTCCACATTTACCAATTTGCCTGTGTGATGAAAGCTATGGGAGGTCCCCAATCCATACTCCCGGTGCCCTGAGGTCACCCGGACGTGTACCCAGCGCCAAGCAAGCCTCTTTCTCGAGGTCGATTTAGTACGTGTTTCTTGCTTTGTGCGTTTCTTGTTGCTGATTTCGCTGTGAAAGTGGCCTGAGCGCTGTCCTGTGTGGCCCGGGGCTCTGGGGGGCTGACCGCACTGCTCTGGGCTGCCCCTGAGAATGCCTCCCCGGCCCCAGGGAAAATACCAGGAAAAATGCCTCACCCCAGTGGCATCTCCGCTGCTCCACCAAACAGCCTCTGAGGGGGACACCTTTCCTCCCCCTTAGAGATAAGGACACCAGGCATGGAGGGGCCGGGCCACTTCCCAGCCATCGCTTCGAGCTAGGAGGACGGTTATTGCCATCCTTGCCTCAGCTTTTCCTGGGCAGGCCCTGGGCCGGGCCCGTGCGTGCTTCCCCCAGACGCCAGCGTGCCCAGCACAGTGGGTGCCCGGGGGAAGTTTGTGGGTACAGAGAGTGGGAGGGGGAGGTGGGAGCCAGAGGGAGTCGGGGGTCGGAGGCTGTGAGGTGTTTACAGAACAGGAGTCTGCAGTAGGGGCCCTGCCAGGAAGCCGTGGACAAAGAGGCTTTGCCGGGAGGTGCGGCCACGCAGGGATCCGGAGCAGGTACAGGCAGACCTCCTTGGAGAACTTGGACATGTCTCCACTGTTCCATGGGGTGGGCAGAGAGGAGAAAGGGGGCTCTGTGCACTGCCCTCGCCCCGAACCAGGGCCGACCTCGCCCCGGCAGCCAGTGCCGCCTGCCCCCATCTAGAAGTCCACCATCTGGTGCCTTCTAGAAGCTTGGCCTTCTCTGGCTGAGCCAGGCTGTGTGGCTGGGGCACAAGGCCCCGGGGATCCCGGGTTCTGACAGCCACGATAGTGGGTTTGGACCTAGGTTTCCAGGCCGGGTCCTGGGACACTTGCCTTGTTGGTGGGGCTGGGGCAGGGACTGTACAATGGAGGAGCGGGGGGCCAGCCCCTGGGAGTCATTAGACACTCAAACCAGAGGCCCCCTGAACCCAGGAGGTCATCTGGAAAAACATCAAGTGGCCCCCACTGAGAATGGTCTCAATGCCCCCAGTCCCTTTAAATCTCACCTTAAGGTTTCAAGCGTCGAGCAGGGGTAGTTTCCAAGCCATTGTCCAAACAAGAGTGGCTCAGTGGTGGTCCCACACCTGGCTGGGCGGCTCCCCCTCCCACACAGCGGCCACTCGGCCCCCCAGTTCTGCTACCCTATACCCTGCTAATAAAATCCATATAGTCCCTAAAACCCCCTCGGCCAGGCTGCCCCTCCTGTGCCCTTCCCCACCACTGCCAGCCGCACCCCTCCCCTAGCACCCTGCAGCCTTGCCCCCTCTCTATCTGCCTCAGACAGGGTCTCCTGAAGGGCAGTCACGGACCCCTGGGGGGCTCCAGCCACTTTCAAGTGGTCTTCAGGCAGCGTGGTGGTTTCAGATGAAAAAGTGCTGGAGCAATTTGGTTCAGATATATTCACTAATGTGAAATTTAAAATTAATTATGATTTCTGCAGAAATCCCATTATGCAAATAATAATTGTTTTCTTCTGAAGGGCTGCACAGCGGCTGTGAGGCCTGCGGGGGCCAAGATCCGTCTCCCTGACCCCCGGGGCATTATCTGCTAGGAAACTTTGTCAAATATAGGCAGGGGGCCCTTGAAGCTTTTGCATCTTTTTTTTTTTTTTTTTTTTTTAAAGCTCAGGAACCTCCGGATAAAATCATTTTCTTCCCCTAGAACAACTGCAAAATGCTTTTTAGGTTTAAGTGGAAGAATTTTGCTGCGAAAGGTAGAGAAGTGATTCCACTCAGAATTGCACAGAATGGGCATTCACGCTGCGTGGCTACTGAGAAGGTCCTAGAACAGACCACAAAGGTAACGGCCGAGGACAGCGCAGAGGCGCCCAGCACCGAGTCTGCGTGAGTTGGAGGATCGATGGCACCTCCCTCGGCCGGGAGGTTGAGTCTGTACTTAGAATCCACTACGGGGCAGATGTGAATTAGTGTCTGGCCCTGGGTGACTTGGGAGTGCTTCAAAACCATTTGTCCCATTGTCTCCCGAAACTGGTGATAGAAGCAAGGACATTTCATTTGCTTGACCTCTTCTGGGGAGGACCACTGTGCCCCCAGGAGGGCCCAGAGCAGGAGGGCCCGGAATGCAGCGAACACAGGGATTGATTCACAGAGACAAGAGGCCAGCACAGCCCCTCCCAGCCCACTGCAGAGGGGAAGCCGTGTCTGGAAAAGCGACACAAGGCCTTGCTGTAGTCAAGAGTATTTATCTTTGGGGCCTGCTGCTCCAAAAGATGGAATATTCAGCCTTTCTCCAGATGGGGTACCCCGTGCAATCTGTGTGATGTGAGGGGATGAGGCACGAGTATTTTTTTCTGACCTTGGTCATGTTAAAAAATCTGATTTCCATAACGGCTGTGCCTGACTTGAGGGATTTGTTGAGGACATTGAATAACCTGCAGCTGATCCCGTCAGAAATAAAACAGCATTCTCTTCCGCCCTTGTTAGTGAACCTTTTAATTCAGGGTTCTCAACCTTTTTGGCACCCAGGACGGGTTCTGCGGAAGACAATTTTTCTATGGATCTGGAGGGTGGGGGATGGTTTGGGGATGATTCAAGGGCATTGCATTTATTTGGACTTTATTTCTATGATGATTACGTTGTAATATCTAATGAAATAATTCTACAACTCACTGTCATGTAGAATCAGTGGGAGCCCTGAGCTTGTTTTCCTGCAACTAGATGGTCCCGTCTGTGGGTAAGGGGAGACAGTGATGGAGCATCAGGCTTTAGATTCTCATGAGGAGTGCACAACCTACATCCCTCGCATGCACGGTTCACAATAGGGTCCTGGCTCCTATGAGAATCGAATGCCACAATGCCACGGCTGATCTGACAGAAGGTGGGGCCCTGGTGGTGATGTGAGTGATGGGCAGTGGCTGGAAACACAGATGAAGCTTTGCTCACTCACACGCTGCTCACCTCCTGCTGCACGGCCTGGTTCCTAACAGGCCATGGACCCATACTGTGGTCTGGGGGATGGGGAGCTCTGTTTTAATGGAAGCATCAGTGAGTGCGGAAAACTGCCCCACTGTGCCTGAACACCCTTGAGAAATCACCCTGCGGACCAGGAAACAGGGCAGCCATGTCCACTCCTGGCACACTTGGTTCTCCTCCCAAAGCTACTGCCACCTTGACTGCCAGGGCCATAGATTGGTTTTGCCCCTTTCTGAATTTTACATAAATAGAATCATGCCATGTGCCCTCCTGTGTGTCTGGCTTCTTTCCCTCAACATTACGTTGCTGCAATGACTCCGTGACAGGCAGAGCTGTGACTTGTCACCTTCGACACATAGCATCCCGTGTTGTGACGATGCTACAGCCTATTTGCCTGTCCTATTGTCAGTGGGTCATGCCGACCTCGGCAATATTGCTAAGCATGCTGCCGTGAACACTGCGGTATGTCTTTTGGTGAACGTGTGTGCACATTCCCACAGAGTACTTGGCTAGGTGCAGAATTGCTGGGCCATAAGTTATGTGTAGATTCAGCTGTAGGAAGTATGGATACCCAGCGTTCCAGAGTCACACCACTTTCTCTCCCTGCACATGGGGTGCTGGAGTTCCAGTTGCTCTGTCTCCCCACCAACTTTTGCTTATGTCAGTCTGTCATTGTAGCCTCTCTCATAAGTGTGTATGGGTGGCTTGTGGTTTTAATGTGCTTTCCCTGATGAGGATTGACACTTCGCAGTTTTTTTTTTTTTTTTTTTTGAGATGGAGTCTCGCTCTGTTGCCCAGGCTGGAGTGCAGTGGCATGATGTCGGCTCACTGCAACCTCTGCCTCCTGGGTTCAAGTGATTCTCCTGCCTCAGCCTCCTGAGTAGCTGGGCCTACAGGTACATGCTATCACACCCGGTTAATTTTTGTATTTTTAGTAGAGATGGGGTTCACCTTATTGGCCAGGCTGGTCTCGAACTCCTGACCTTGTTATCTGCCTGCCTTAGCCTCCCAAAGTGCTGCTGGAATTACAGGCGTGGACCACTGCATCCGGCCAACATTTAGCACTTTTTAATCAAATGCTTATAAGATAACTTTTGCAAAATGCCTGTCGGAGTTTTTTTTTTTTTTAACCTGTTTTTTGATTATGGGTTGCCTTTTGTTCTTGTTCTTACTGATTTGTAAAAGTCTGGTATATATCTAGGAAGTGAGTTTTTTACCAAATACACTTGTTACAAGTATTTTGCCACAGTCTATAGTTTGCCTTTTTACTTTCTTAATAGTGCCATAAGGTCTGGACTTAAGAAATCTTTGCCTATCCCAAAGTCATACAACATTTCGCCTGTGTTATCTTCTAGATGTTTTACTGCTTTATCTTTGATGTTTAGAATCTATAGCATCCCAGGAACTGATATTTAGAAATGGTGCGATATAGGGACCGAGGCTTATTTCTTCCAGACGGATACCCAAGTGACTTAGCACCATTTTTTGAAAAGACCATCCTGCCCCCAGCTTCGTTCTACACCAGGTCGCCATTTATTGTGGGTCTGTTTGTGCACTGACACTACACTGGCTTAATTATTGTAGCTTCATCTTAGACCCTGGCCTCTGGTGGGGTAGGTCCTCCTGTGTTGCTCTTCTCCTGTAGACTGTCTGGTTGTCCTGGTCTTTTCTTTCCTTCTTTTTTATTTAATTAAAATGGAGTCTCGCTCTGTTGCCCAGGCTGGCATGCAGTGGTGCAATCTCGGCTCACTGCAACCTCCGCTGCCTGGGTTCAAGTGATTCTCCTGCCTCAGCCTCCCTAGTAGCTGGGATTACAGGTGCCCACCACCACGCCTGGCTAATTTTTGCATTTTTAGTAGAGACAGGGTTTCACCATATTGGCCAGGCTGGTTTAAAACTCCTGACCTCAAGTGATCCACCCGCCTTGGCCTCCCAAAGTGCTGGGATTACAGGCATGAGCCACTGTGCCCAGCCCAGTCCCAACCTTTTCATTTCCTGTACACTTTAAAAGTGTGGCTTCTTTTCACCAATAAAAACCCACTGGCATATTAAAACTAGCGTTGCGTGGAATCACTGTGTTAATGTGGAGATGATTGACATCTGTCCACCTTTGATTCATGAATGAGCTGGTTCCTCCACTTGGGGCCTCCATTACTTTTGTAAAATGATGTTTGTAGTTTTCTGTGAGAGAAGTTTTGCACATTTTAGATGCATTCTCAGGTATTTGATTTTTTGTGTCATTGTAAATGATACTGTTACTGGCTGAAGGTCTTGCTACAGGTCGTTCGGGTTCTTGGCTTTTTGCACAAAGAGCTGGACAAAATGCACGAACAAAGTGACAAGAGAATCAAGCAAGGAAAGCACAGACTTATGGAAACAAAAGTACATTCCCCAGAGTGAGAGTGGGCTCGAGCCAATAGCTCAAGAGCACTGCTTAAGAATGTTCTGGGGTTTAAACAGCCTCTAGAGGTTTCTCATTGGTTACTTGGTTACAATCTATGTAAATGGAGTGGCCCACGACCAGTCTGAGTGATTGGGACCAATC
Source organism: Pan paniscus (assembly GCF_029289425.2). Classification (NCBI taxonomy): domain Eukaryota; kingdom Metazoa; phylum Chordata; class Mammalia; order Primates; family Hominidae; genus Pan; species Pan paniscus. The sequence continues at coordinate 225,484,494 of NC_073249.2, read as the reverse complement.
AGAGGCTGAAATGAAGTTACAAAGTTACACCGCTGTGCAAATGAAGAGTAAGGCCGTGACCAGTCTGATTGGTTGCTGGAGGTGACCAATCAGAGGTACTTTCCGTTTCTCATCTGCAACGCAGTGGAGGTGGTGGGGGCGTTGCTAAGGGAGTCGCCTCTGATCCTTTTGTTACTTGGGTGGGAAGAGGTGAGGTTTTCCTTTTGATTCAGTTCTAGGAAGTCAGGGCGAATCAGCCTTAGACTCCAGACCCTATTCTCCTCCCTCAGTATCATTTTACTTCTTGGTTATTTTCTTTTCTAAACACAATTAGCACAATCCGCGGCAACAGTAAAGGTTCTGACTCCAGTTTTGCGGTTTTCCTGCAGAAGGTCTTGAAGCCTCACCCTCCCCTCCCTCTTCTGTCCCACCTTCCTGTGAGCCGATGAGAAGGCCTGGGTCCCCCTCTGGTGGTGCTGGCAGGAAGTTCAAAGCCTGGGGCCCCCGGCCTGCCTGTGGGAACCTTCACCCCAGCCCATCCCCGACCTCTGGGACCTCTGTGACCTCTGGGAAGGCTGAGTCCACCTCCTCTCCCAGCCGCCTCAAGCCACCTTCAGACAAACTTGGGCATCAGCCCCGCTCTCCCCAGAAAGCCTCATTGCGTGACTAGTAAGCCTTGCATACCCTCTTGGGGTGTGTGAATGTGTGAGAGTGTGTGTGTGAGTGTGTGTGAGAGAGTGTGTGAGTGTGAGTGTGTGTGTATGAGTGTATCAGTGTCTGTGAGTGTGTGTGAGCTAGTGTGTGTGTGAGTGTGTGACTGTGTGAGTGTGTGTGCGTGTGTGCAAGGCATCATCAGTATTGACATCCAAACCAAATTTTAGGAACGTGGGGGAGTGATGTCTATCTTGTTTCTTGCAGTGGGGTGACCACAACACCAGCCTAGACAAATGTCATTGATTTTTATATATTGACCTTGTATCCGGTGACCACACTGAGTTTACTTCATCAGTCTGATGGTTTATCTGTAGCGTCCTTAAGATATTTTACGTATAAAATCATGTTGTCCACCTATAATAAAAGTTTTATTTCTTCCTTTCCAATCAAATGCCTCTTATTTCCTTTTCTTGGTGTGATCACACTGGTGAGGACCTCAGCATGTGTGACTTAAACTACACAGGGGAGCTGCCATCTTTGTCTCATCTCTAATCTTGTGGGAAACCTTCCATGATTTCACCATTAGGTAGAATATATTCTCCAGGCTTTTTGCAGGTGCTTTTGATCGGAGTAAGGAAGCTCCCTTCTCTTGTTTTCGGATCCTTTGTTTTATTATCGTGAATTTTCCCTGCTTTCTTCTCACCCTTTTCTAATTGAGTTCTCCTGTGTTCCCTCCCACTCCTCTGCCTGCGTGAATCTGGGAGTGAGCATCCCTTTATATTTTGGGCCTAGGGGAACTCACTGGACTCACCCTAGTCCTGTCCCTGCCTTTGACGTTTGTCAAAGCCTGATTTCTGTCCCCAAATATGATAAATTTTGGTTACTATTCCTTAGGTACTTGAAAAGAGTGTGTCTCCTGCAGTTTTGGGGGAGAGTGCTGTGTATCCGTACAATGAACTGCGTGTTTATGTCTCCTTGAATTCAGATGCTGAAATCCTAACTCCTAAGATGACAAGGTTAGGAGGTGGAGACTTAGGAGTTGATGAGGTCATGACGGTGGAGCCCCCGAGAATGAAATCAATGCCTTATAAAAGGAACCCCAGAGAGCTGGCTTGACCTCTTTCTACCCCGTGAGGATACAAGGGAGGTCAGCCGTCTGCAACCCCGAAGAGGGCTCTCACCAGAACCCAACAATGCTAGCATCCTCATCTCAGAGTTTGTCTCCAGAAGGGTGAGAAGCAGATTTCTGCTATGTATAAGCCATCCAATCTAGGGCCCTTTGTTACTGCAGCCCAAAGGGACTAAGACAATCCATACATCAGGTCATATTTAAAATCATGTTTTCAAACTGTCTGTTAATATATCCTCACTCACCTGCTGTCTGTTCTATCAGTTACAGGCTGAGGTAGGTGAAAATTTTTTCATTATGATGATAATTCTGTCCATTTCTCCCTTCTCAATTCCTTCCCTTTATGTTTTGAACTTATATTATTGAGTGCATATGAGTTTTAATTTATGTTTCCTGATGGATTGACCGTTTTAACCTGTATCGTTTAACCTGTATCATTTCTCCCTTCTCAATTCCTTCCCTTTATGTTTTGAACTTATATTATTGAGTGCATATGAATTTTAATGCTATGTTTCCTGACGGATTGACCGTTTTAACCTGTATCATTTAACCTGTATCATTTTAACCGGTATGCACTGTCTCAGTGATCTCAAGCACGGCTTCTTGCCTGGAGGTCCGCCCTGCCTGTCAGCATACCATCAGCTTCCTTTTGGTTATTGTTTACAAGGCGCTGATTTTCCCATCCTTTTATTTTGATTTTTGTATGTCTTTCTAATTAAAGTGTGTCACAAGCAGCATGTAAGTGGTTTTCAAAAATATAATCTGACAATCTTTATCTTTTAATTGGAATATTTAGTACTTTCACATTTAATATAATGACAAATATTTGGGGTTTAAATCTACCATCTGACCATCTGGTTTTCTATTGGGTTCGTCTGTTTTTTGATCCACTTTTTTCCTGTTTTCCCTTGTTTTATCTCTTGTCCTGTTAACTTGTTAAATATCCTATATGTTATTCTTCTTTTAGTCTTTTCCCTAAAAAAGATTAAAAACACATCCTTGATTTATTACACTCTACCATGATTGCATACTCCTGTCACTTCCAAGACAAGGCAAGTACTTTAGAATATTTTATTTTAATTAAGTAATTAATTTTTCCCTGGGTCAGAAATGGACAATTTATTACACATAGAAATAGCAGTAGCTAGACTATCAGAATTTCTGGGAAGTTTCCCTGAGCTCTGGTTCCCACAGGGTGATGGGAAGAAGGTTGGATGATAACTGCACGCCCAGTGGGTTGCATTACAGGAAAACTCTCAGGTTAGGGAATCCAAATCTTTTCAAATAGAAAGTAGGCATGCTTGCAATATATATATATATATTTTTGAGACGGAGTCTTGCTCTGTCGCCCCAAGTTGGAGTGCAGTGGCGCGATCTCGGCTCACTGCAAGCTCTGCCTCCCAGGTTCATGCCATTCTCCTGCCTCAGCCTCCCGAGTAGCTGGGACTACAGGCACCTGCCACCACACCTGGCTAATCTTTTGTATTTTTAGTAGAGACGGGGTTTCACTGTGTTAGCCAGGATGGTCTCCATCTCCTGACCTCGTGATCTGCCCTCCTTGGCCTCCCAAAGTGCTGGGATTACAGGCGTGAGCCACCGCGCCTGGCCGCTTGCAATATTTTAACTCCATTTTCTGCTGCTACCTGTTGTGTGACTGCTGTGTATACACGAATTCTATGTATATTTAAAACCCTATAAGACATCATTATTGTTGTTTAGTTGAGAGTCATTGATATTTACCTACCCAGTTACTATTTCTGTGCACTTAATTTTCTCCTAAATTTCCTTTCTGTAGCCTGGGATCATTTTGTTCTGCAGCAGAATTCTCTTTAATATTTATGTGTGTGTATTTGTGTGTGCGTGTGTGTTGCTGCTACCTCAGTTCTCTCAGTTTTTATTTGTCTGCAAAATTTTTTTTGCCTTCTCTTTTTTAAACCAGTTTTATTGAGATATAATTGACATGTCATAACATTCATGTTTTATGTGTACAAGTCAATGAATTTTAGTATATTTACAGAGTTGCATGACTGTCTCCACAATCTAATTTTAGGTTTCCACACCCTAAAAATAAATAAGCCTGCCTGTAATCCCAGCTACTCTGGAGGCTGAGGCAGGAGAATTTCTTGAAACCGGAAGGCAGAGGTTGCAGTGAGCTGAGATCATGCCACTGCACTCCAGCCTGGGCAACAAAAGCAAAACTGTCTCAAAAAAAAAAAAAAAATCACTCTTCATTTCCTCCCCCAGCCCTAGCCAGCCATGGATCTGCTCTATGTCTCTCTCTATTTGATTTTTTGGACATTTTATATCAATGGAATCCTATGTGTTCTTTTGTGTCCGGCTTCTATCGCTGGGGATAATGCTGTTGAGGGTCATCCACGTGCTAGCATGAATCTGTGCTTTTTAATGGCTTAATAATATTCCACTGTATGGGTAGACCTGACTTTATCACTCAACAGTTGGTGGTCCCTTGAATTGTATCCTCTTTTTGGCTTTTGTGTATGATGCTGCTATGAACATTTTTAATACAAAGTTTGGTGTAGATATGTGTTTTTCTTTCTCTTGGGTACATAACTAAGAGAGGAATGGCTGGGTCATATGTTGGGCTATATTTAACCTTTAAAGGAACTGTTGGCCTTTATTTTTGAAGTTATTCTCCCTTGCATTAGAATTCTAAGTTGGCAGGTATTGTTTTTAGCATATTTTTCCCCAGCACTTTATGACATACCATTACCTTCTGGCTTCTGTCATTTCTGTTGTGAAGTCCCTTGTCATATTATTGTTCCTTTGGAGGTATTTTTCAGTCCTAGAATTTCCATGTATTATTTTTTCACAGATGTCAATTGTCTGGTGAAATTCTCTACTTTCTTAAGTGCACTTTTGTTAAGCCTGTCTCTGTAACTCCAATAGCGGGATCACCTGTGGGTCTGCTTCTATCGTCTGCTTTGCTGTTCCTCTCTTGGCTTACCTGGTGTATTAGTTTCCCATGGCTGCCATAACAAATGATCACAGAGTGGTTTAAAACACCAGGATCTTGGCCGGGCATGGCGGCTCATGCTTGTAATCCCAGCACTTTGGGAGGCCGAGGCGGGCGGATCATGAGGTCAGGAGATCAAGACCACGGTGAAACCCCGTCTCTACTAAAACTAGAAAAAATTAGCCAGGCATGGTGGCGGGCGCCTGTAGTCTCAGCTACTCGGAGAGGCTGAGGCAGGAGAATGGCGTGAACCCGGGAGGTGGAGCTTGCAGTGAGCTGAGATTGCATCACTGCACTCCAGCCTGGGTGACAGAGCGAGACTCCATCTCAAAAAAACAAAACAAAACAAAACAAAACAAAACAAAACAAAACACAGGATCTTAATGTCTCAGTTGTGGAGACCAGAAGCCCCCAGTCAAGGTATGGGCAGGGCTGCACTCCTTCCAGTGCCTCTGGGGGAACCCTCCCTTGCATCTTCCAGCTGCTGTGGCTTCAGGAATTCCTTCGTGGATGAAGTGACTACATCCCTTCCGTCCCTGCTTCTGTGCCACATTTCCTTCCCCTCTTCTCTGTGTGCCTGTCTGCCTCTGTGCTTCTCAGCCCAGTCTCTTTGTTTCTTACAGAGCGTACATGGGACTGCCTTTAGAGAACCCAGGATAAGCTCCTTCTCCCAAGATCCTTGACTTGATCACACCTGCAAAGACCCTTTTTTCCAAATAAGGTCACATTCACAGGTTCTAGGGGTTATGAAGTGGATGTATCTTTTTTGGGGCCAGCACTCAGCTCACTGCACCTATAATGTAAAAAGAAAATTCTCCACATTGTTCAGAAAACACTGTAGCGCTCTGGGTTGTTTATCTCCCCAGAGGAGACTTTCTTTGGTTCCCAGCAGGTGGCTGCAACGGGGCCGGATCTCCATCGTCCAACTAAGAACTGAGCTGATTCCACTGGGTTTGGCTCCTCTGAGGCCTGGCCTCTCTACAGGCTGCTCTTGCTCCTGGGTGGAGTTGGAGTCATCGGGGCAGAAAGCCTGTGGTGTTTAGCAGGGCACCGCTTGCTTGGCAGGCTCTGAACACAGCACTGTGAGCTTGGGGGTGGTGCTACCAGGATGCTCTCTGCTGCTGTCAGCTTGGATTGTCAGCCCACAGGCCCTTGTCACGCCAACCACGGGATCCGTTCTCAGACTTTCTTCCCTGCACTTCCCTTTTCTCCAGGATGTCGGCTGGTCTCGTGTCCCGGCTGCTTTGCTGGTGCTGTGGTTTTGTGTGTCGATCCTAGAGTTTTCAGTTGTGTTTGCAGGAGGATTGGTCTGCTATAATCTACTCTAATATAGTGGAAGGTAAAGGGCATCATCATGTATAATACAATTAAAAATTTTTAAATACTGAATTGAAACCTGCTTATTTCTTTACAAAATTGAACTGCGGTGCAAATGGACCAACCACTGAGAGTTGATCTTTTCCCTGTGCAACTGATTTAACTGTTTAAGAAATAAGTTAGGTCGGGCGTGGTGGCTCACGCCTGTAATCTCAGCACTTTGGGAGGCCCAAGTGGGTGGATCACTTGAAGTCAGGAGTTCGAGACCAGCCTGGCCAACATGGTGAAACCCCGTCTCTACTAAAAATTCAAAAATTAGCCGGGTATGGTGGTGCGTGCCTGGAATCCCAGCTACTCAGGAGTCTGAGGCAGGACAATTGCTTGAATCTGGAAGGCGGAGGTTGCAGTGAGCCGAGACCACGCCACTGCACTCCAGCCTGGGCAAAAGAGCAAGACTCTGTCTCAGAAAAAAAAAAAGAAGAAGAAGAATAAATAAGTTAACAAATCAAGGCCATATTTTAAAAGTTCATGTCGATTCTGCAACAGAGCATGGAGAAACCCCTTGAGAACCTCCTAAAACCAAAGAGGGGCTTAGGAGTTCTTTGGCCCCTATCTCCCGAGCCCGATGGCTCACACTGTGGGAATGACACGGGGTCCTGGGGGCCTCAGTTCAAATCGCGGCTCCACCTGGGACTAACCGGATGGCTTAGCTGACTTCCATCTCAGTTTTCTCAACTCTGCAATGGGAAAGGCGATAATCCCCACCTTTGGGCTGTTGTGGGAAAGAAATCTCTACAAGGCGCTTTGCAGTGCAGGATCTCAACCCATGGTGAGCCTCAGTGAATGTCCATGAGTGGTTTCTCCATAATTCTAGGTCCTTTCTGTGTCTGAATACCCAAAGCTACCATGCAGGACACCAGATGCACCCACCGTCTCTGAGGACTATGGTATGAAAAGGAATGTGCAATTTAATGGCAATAAAGTGACAAGACAGAGACCATGTGGGGGCCCGGCTCATCCCCCCAGCCAGGTGCACCTGTCTTGGACACAAACCAGTAATATGGGCCCTGCTCCCGCCTCCCCCAAGGCCAGCAGCCCTGCTTGGCCTCCCCCTCCCAGGGGGACTGGTGGGGGCTTGAGCCATCTTGGCAGAATTCACTTTTCTTTCTTTGCACCCAGTGGCCCTTTTCAAACTGGAGAAACCCTAGTGTGACCAACTTATCCTAGTCTGCTCAGGACTGTCCTGGTTTTACAACGGAAGGTCTTGGATCCTGGAAACTCCCTCGGTGCTGGGTAGAGTGTGTCAGCTGGTCACCCCATGCTGTTCTCTTTAAGCTCAGCACACGGGGTGTGGCTGGAGGGCCCTCCTCAACTTGTCTGCTTGTCTCTGGGCACGTTCCGCACGGGTCCGCTCCTGTCCCCAGCACTGCAGAGGGAAGGAGGGCCTGTGCCTGGCCAGTGCCTTCCTGTCCTTCGGGCGTTGGCCTCACGCTGCTACCGCGGAGCTGCTTTTCGTCCCCCCACGCCTTTGAGGAAGCTCTTCCCGGTGATTCTCCTGCCACATTCGGCCCATTTCCTTCTAGACAAGTGCAAGGGCACGGCTTTGCCTGTTCACTTCCTTATCTCTCGTCTTCTTCTGTGGCTGCGGGCTCCATGGTCTGTTTCTTCACCCCTATAGCCAGTAAAGGGCTTGGGGCAGCCTCTGAGGCGGCCGGGCAATGTCCCAGGGGTGGGGAAACGAACCCCTCTGCCTGGGGCAGCCCAGGGTGAGGCTTGGCATTCTCATCAGGAGACAGGAGCAGTGAGTCCTTGTCTGCCACACGGGGATGAGGCCGAGGCCTGCCAGGTGCTGCCACGGGGCCAGGATGCCATCCTGCTGCCACCTCTGCCTCGAGCCTCAGGCTGCAGGGGGATCTCCACCCACGCAGCCGCCTCCACCCACGCAGCCATCTCCACCCACGCAGCCGCCTCCACCCACGCAGCCATCCCCACCCACGCAGCTGCCTCCACCCACGCAACCATCTCCACCCACGCAGCCGCCTTCACCCACGCAACAATCTCCACCCACGCAGCCGCCTCCACCCGTGCAGCCGCCTCCACTCACACAACCATCTCCACCCACGCAGCCATCTCCACCCACGCAGCCGCCTCCACCCGCGCAGCCGCCTCCACTCACACAACCATCTCCACCCACACAACCATCTCCACCCACGCAGCTGCCTCCACCCACACAGCCAGCCCTCCCCTCTCTGCAGAGCTGAGCTGCTCCAGCAGGGCTGAGGACCCAGGTAGGGGTGGGTGACTTGCTGTCCTCACCCTGTGCAGTCACCTGAGAAAGGCCCATTCGGAGGCTTTGCTTGAACACCGCCCAGGAGGTACCCAGAGAGGGGGCCTCCCTGGGGCCAGTGACCAGGGATGGGGAGAGGACCCGGGAGGGGCAGCTCTGGGTTCTTGGCTTCTCTGAGGACAAGGTCCCCGTCACAGGCATAGGCTGCTGAGAGCTGATTATGTGAGCTGCCAGTGTGGAGGCCAGCACCCAGAGGGTTAGTTCCCCTCACTTTGGGTAGGGACAGAAGCCAAGGGTTTCACTTTGTTTAATTAAAAATTTTAGATAACTTTCTTGAGGCATGCTTTACCTGTCATCAAATGCACCCATCGGGATGCATGTTAGTAGAATGGCTGTTATTTAAAAAAAGCAAACCAGGAAAACATGAGTGTGGGTGAGGATGTGGAGAAACTGGAGCCCTGGGCCCTGGGCGGGAGTGTGAAATTGAGCCCCGTGCCCTGGGTGGGAGTGTGGAATTGAGCTCTGTGCCCTGGGCGGGAGTGTGGAACTGAGCCCTGTGCCCTGCGTGGGAGTGTGGAATGGAACCCTGTGTCCTGGGCGGGAGTGTGGAATTGAGCCCCGTGCCCTGGGCGGGAGTGTGGAATGGAACCCTGTGCCCTGGGCGGGAGTGTGGAATGGAACCCTGTGTCCTGGGCGGGAGTGTGGAATTGAGCCCCGTGCCCTGGGTGGGAGTGTGGAATTGAGCCCTGTGCCTGGGCGGGAGTGTGGAATGGAACCCTGTGCCTGGGCGGGAGTGTGGAATTGAGCTCTGTGCCCTGGGCGGGAGTGTGGAATGGAACCCCGTGCCCTGGGCGGGAGTGTGGAATGGAACCCCGTGCCCTGGGCGGGAGTGTGGAATGGAACCCCGTGCCCTGGGCGGGAGTGTGGAATGGAGCCCCGTGCCCTGGGTGGGAGCGTGGAATGGAACCCCGTGTCCTGGGTGGGAGCGTGGAATTGAGCCCTGTGACCTGGGCGGGAGCGTGGAATTGAGCCCTGTGCCCTGGGCGGGAGCGTGGAATTGAGCCCTGTGCCCTGGGTGGGAGTGTGGAATGGAACCCTGTGTCCTGGGCGGGAGTGTGGAATTGAGCCCTGTGTCCTGGGTGGGAGTGTGGAATGGAACCCTGTGCCTGAGTGGGAGTGTGGAATTGAGCCCTGTGTCCTGGGTGGGAGTGTGGAATTGAGCCCTGTGTCCTGGGCGGGAGTGTGGAATGGAACTCTGTGCCCTGGGCGGGAGTGTGGAATTGAGCCCTGTGTCCTGGGCGGGAGTGTGGAATGGAACCCTGTGCCTGCGTGGGAGTGTGGAATTGAGCCTTGTGTCCTGGGTGGGAGTGTGGAATTGAGCCCCGTGCCCTGGGTGGGAGTGTGGAATTGAGCCCCGTGCCCTGGGCGGGAGTGTGGAATGGAAACCTGTGCCTGGGTGGGAGTGTGGAATTGAGCCCCGTGCCCTGGGCGGGAGTGTGGAATTGAACCCCGTGTCCTGGGTGGGAGTGTGAAATGGAACCCTGTGCCTGGGCGGGAGTGTGAAATGGAACCCTGTGCCTGGGTGGGAGTGTGGAATGGAACCCCGTGCCCTGGGCGGGAATGTGGAATGGAACCCCGTGTCCTGGGCGGGAGTGTGGAATGGAATCCCGTGCCCTGGGCGGGAGTGTGGAATTGAGCTCTGTGCCCTGGGTGGGAGTGTGGAATTGAGCCCTGTGCCCTGGGTGGGAATGTGGAATTGAACCCTGTGCCCTGGGTGGGAGTGTGGAATTGAGCCCTGTGCCCTGGGCGGGAGTGTGGAATGGAACCCTGTGCCCTGGGCGGGAGTGTGGAATGGAACCCTGTGCCCTGGGTGGGAGTGTGGAATGGAACCCTGTGCCCTGGGAGGTAGTGTGGAATTGAGCCCTGTGCCCTGGGTGGGAATGTGGAATTGAACCCTGTGCCCTGGGCGGGAGTGTGGAATTGAGCCCTGTGCCCTGGGTGGGAGTGTGGAATGGAACCCTGTGCCCTGGGCGGGAGTGTGGAATGGAACCCTGTGCCCTGGGCGGGAGTGTGGAATTGAGCCCTGTGCCCTGGGTGGGAGTGTGGAATTGAGCGGCTGCTGTGGAAACAACGCGGCATTTCCCAAAGAATTAAACAGAATCTCCACATGACCCAGCCATTCCACTCCCAGGAATATCCCCAAAGAACTGAAGCAGAGACTTCACAGACACTCGCACCCCAGTGCACACATAGCAGCATAATCCCCAGTAGCCGAAAGGTGAGAGCAAACCAAATGTCCGTCAAAAGGTGAGGGCAAACCGAATGACCGTCAGCAGACAAATGGATCAATAGCGTCTGGTGCAGTCACCCCCTTATCTGTGGCTTTGCGCCACAGTTTCAGTCACACCCGCTCAACTGAGGCCCAAAAATGTCAAATGGAATCTTTCAGAAACAAACAACTCACGAGCTTTAAATTATGCACCATTCTGTGCAGTGTGATGAAATCTCCCGCCATCCCTCTGTCCCGCCCTGCAGGTGAATCCGTGCTGTCTACACTGCTGCCCGTGAGCCACTTAGTAGCCACCTTGGTGATCCGATCGACGGCCATGGTATCACGGTGCTTGCTTTCAAATCACCCTTATTTGATTTAAAGGCCCCAAAGCACAAGAGTCTCGATGCCGACAACTTGGTTATGGGAAAGAGAGGCCGTGAAGTGCTTCCTTGAAGTGCAAAGGTGAACGTTCTCGATTTAATAAGGATAGAACAGAAATTGTACGCTGAGCTTGCTGAGATCTGCAGTAAGAACAAGTCTTTTCTCAAACTCTCAAGAAGGAGACAGAAATTTCTGCTAGTTTTGTTGTTGCATCTCAAACAGCAGCAGTTGTGGCCGCAGAGCATGGCAAGTGCTTAGAGAAGACGGAAAAGCGTTCCACGTGTGCGTGGAGGACAGGAGCGGAAGCGTGTTCTGGGATGGCATCACGTGGCCCTGGAAAGCACGGAGCCTGTAGGGAGACCTCAGCAAGGCACCCCTGAGAGAGTGACGCCCAGCCGTTGACTCCCAGTTGAGGACAGTTACGCAGATTCCAGGCTGCATAAGCTCCATGGTGGCCTAGCTGCGTCCCGGTGCCTGCGTCCTGCGCCTCACTGCAACTCAGCACATCAGCGCGGGAAGGAGGAGGGGGAGCACCTCGCAGAGCGGCAGGATATTCAGGAGAGAGAAAGAGGGAGGCAGGGGAGGGAGGAGAGACCACAATCACGTGACTTTCTATTACAGTAAATGGTTATAGTTGTCTTTATTGTTAGTTAGTGTTAACCTCTTCCTGTGCCTGACCTGTGAATTAAACTTAATCATCGGTGTGTATGAGAAAAAACAGTATAGAGACAATGTGGTACCGCCCATGGTGTCGAGCACGCACTGGGGGTCTTGGCACGTATCCTCCAGGATTGGGGGCTGCTGTGTATCCAAACATGGGAATGCTATTCAGTGTAAAAGGGAATAAAATGCCGATGCAGGCTATGACATGGATGCACCTCGAGGACATTCTGCTCAGTGAAGTCAGCCGGTCACAAAAGGACAAATTCCGTGGAATTCCACTTACAGGAGGTCCCTAGAGCTGTCAAATCCAAAGAGACAGGAAGTGGAAGGGTGGGTGCCTGGGGCTGGGGGAGGGGGAGCAGGGAGTGAGTGTTTAATGGGTGCAGAGGTTCAGGTTGGGAAGAAGAAGGGTTCTGGGGTAGATGGTGGTGACGGCTGCACACCAAGCTGAATGCACCCAGTGCTGCGGACGTCTACACTGAAAAATCGTGAAGATGGTTAAGTTTTACGCTATGTGTATATTTCACCACAATTAGAAAAGGCACCCAGGTAAAGTTGGATAAATGTTGACAAATGTGTACATCCATGTAACTGCCACTCCATCAAGTTAGAGCGCATTGCCATGTCCCCAGAAAGTTTTCTCCCATACTTGCCACACAATCCCCCTTACCCTCCACCCCAGGCAACCCAAGATTGGATTCCAGTCACTGTGGATTAGTTTAGATTCTTCTAGAGTTTTACCAAAGCGGAGTACAAGCATGCCCGCTTTTTGGTCTGGCTTCTTTCTCTCAGCATAATTATTTTGTGATGTATTCATCTTGCTGCATGGATCAATTAGTTCTGCTTTTTTACTGCTGGGGAAATGGTCTTGGTATGTATCCATCCACTGCAAGGACCCAGACAGGCTATCCATGACATGTATCCATAGGTTGTTTCCATTGCAGGCACCCACACGTCCCGTGCACTGTATGTGGAGCTACGTATGGTGTCCATTGCAGGTACCCATATGTTTTGTCCACTGTATACACCTCCACATTGTATCCATGGCGGACACCCACACACCTTATCCACTGTATACACCTCCACATTGTATCCATGGCCGACACCCACACATCTTATCCACTGTATACACCTCCACATCGTGTCCATGGCTGACACCCACATATCTTATCCACTGTATACACCTCCACATCGTATCCATGGCGGACACCCACACATCTTATCCACTGTATACACCTCCACATCGTATCCATGGCCGACACCCACACATCTTATCCACTGTATACACCTCCACGTCGTATCCATGGCGGACACCCACACATCTTATCCACTGTATACACCTCCACGTCGTGTCCATGGTGGACACCCACACATCTTATCCACTGTATACACCTGCACGTCGTGTACATGGCTGACACCCACACATCTTATCCACTGTATACACCTCCACATTGTATCCATGGCGGACACCCACACATCTTATCCACTGTATACACCTCCACGTCGTGTCCATGGTGGACACTCACACACCTTATCCACTGTATACACCTCCACATCATGTCCATGGCTGACACCCACACATCTTATCCACTGTATACACCTCCACATCGTATCCATGGCGGACACCCACACACCTTATCCACTGTATACACCTCCACATTGTATCCATGGCCGACACCCACACATCTAATCCACTGTATACACCTCCACATCGTGTCCATGGCGGACACCCACACACCTTATCCACTGTATACACCTCCACATCCTGTCCATGGCCGACACCCACACATCTTATCCAGTGTATACACCTCGACATCGTGTCCATGGCAGGCACCTGCACATCTTATCCACTGTATACACCTCCACATCGTGTCCATGGCGGATACCCACACATCTTATCCACTGTATACACCTCCACGTCGTGTCTATGGTGGACACCCACACATCTTATCCACTGTATACACCTCCACATTGTGTCCAGGCTGACACCCATACACCTTATCCACTGTATACACCTCCACATCGTGTCCATGGCCGACACCCACACATCTTATCCACTGTATACACCTCCACATTGTGTCCAGGCGGACACCCACACATCTTATCCACTGTATACACCTCCACATTGTGTCCAGGCGGACACCCACACATCTCATCCACTGTATACACCTCCACGTCGTATGCATGGCGGACACCCACACATCTTATCCACTGTATACACCTCCACATCGTGTCCATGGCAGGCACCTGCACATCTTATCCCCTGTGTACACCTCCACATTGTGTCCATTGGGTGTATCTATTGTATGGTGAACCACAGGCCATTTATCTATTAGCCTTTTGGTGTAGTTTTGCGTGATTTCCAGTGTGGGCTACAATGAATACCTTTGCTTTGAACATTCACCTACAGGTTGTTGGGTGGACACATGCTGTTATTTCTTGGGTAAATACCCAGGAGTGGAATGGTTGGCTCCTATGGTATACGTGTAGGTTTAACCTCAAGGGAACTGCCAAATGATTTTCTGAAATGGCTGTGCCGTGGGACACTGAGTTCCAGTTGCTCCACAACCTTGCAGCACTTGGCATTGTCAATTGTTTTCACTTTAGCCATCCTGAAGGTTTCACGTTCATGTTCCTTTTCTTCTGCTTTAAAATTTTGTTTAGGTTCAGGCATGGTGGCTCACGCCTGTAATCCCAGCACTTTGGGAGGCTGAGGTAGAAGGATTGCTTGAGCCCAGGAGTTTGAGACCAGCCTGGGCAATGCAATGAGACCCCATCTCTACAAAAATTAGCTGAGTGTGGTGGTGCACACTTGTCTCAGCTACTCAGGTAGCTGTGGTGGGAGGATCGCTTGAGCCTGGGAGTTCAAGCCTGCAGTGAGCCAAAATCAAACCACCGCACTCCAGACTGGGTGACAGAGCAAGTAAAAAAAAATGTTTTAAACTTCTCAGCTGGCAAATAAAAATCATGTATCATTATTGTGTGCAACACGTATACACTGTAGAGCGGCTGTGATTTTCTTTTCTTTTCTGCCTTTGACCACGATCTCTGTGGCCTCCTGCTCATCTTCACTTGGCCTCCCCTGCCTGCCCCGCCCGGCCAGGAAGGAGTCTGAGTTGAGGCGGTGGCCAGTGTTTGCTGTGTCCAGCTCCGTGCCGTGAGCCTGGATGCTGCAGACATAGCCTGTGTAGGGCATCTGGTCCTGTGTCAGAGGCTCACTCCCGTCCGGAGCTGAGACTCACATGCATGAGGCTGACTCCTGGGACCTGAGACCAGCACCACCTCCTGCCAGGGGCCCCCAGACACTGCCCAGGGGAGGCAGGCATGCAGCAGAGACTAGAAAGCTGGAAGATGGTAGATGGTCTGGCAGGTGACGGGGAGGGGAGAGCCTTCAGAGGGGTGCATGGTGCACGTCCTGCCCCAGGCCCAGGCTGGCCAGGGCCACGGAATGTTCCCTTATCTCGTCCTCACCTGGCCCAGGTGGGAGTTACAGCTCCATGATACAGAAGATAAAGCCAGGCTTGGAGCTGTGTTGGTGTAAGCCCCATGGGCCTCCATGAAGGAGATGGTATAGGAGGGGAAAGAATGGTGAAGCCAGCTTAAGGGTCCAGGGCCCAGCTGGGTAGCACAGCGGGTACCAGGGGACGCGGAGTGAGGAGGAGGGGCAGCGTCCTAATGCGCCGTCACCTCAGCCTGGGTGTCCTCCTAGTCACAGGGGCAGCCCTGCCCACGGTTTCACAGCTTGGCCTGGAAGCCAGAGCTCTGTGCCCTGCTCTGGTGGACGGAGGTGTGAGGGGCATCTAGGGGAGCATGGGGGGGGTCCCACCCCACGCAGTCTCGGTTGGGTGGAGTTTCTTGTGAGTAGTTCTTTCTGCTCTGTGGGCTCTTCTGAAAAAAGCGGGGGTGCCGGCCAGCGTGCACAGGTAGGATGGAGGTGGATGGGGATTTATGCACCTCTAGCTCTAAGTCTCCAACTCAGTCTGCAAGCCACAGGTCAGGGTCAAGAAATGGCGGAGCCTTGCTCCAGGCCCTGCAAGGTGATGGGCAGACGGCAGACACCAGTCTAAACACTCAGGGCGTCCCGATGGCTCCCCAGGCACTCCCTTGCCTCTGGGAGCACCCACGGTGTGCAGGGCACTGGGTGCTCTCAGGAACCAAGGCCCAGGTATGCATGAGGTCGGGACCCCAGGGACTGAGGCAGCTCCCGGTTCACAGAGGACACCAGGCTTCCAGCCACATGCCTAGTGAGCAGCCCCGGTGGACACGGGGACAGTGAGGGCCTCCTGTCCTTACTGTGGCCAAGTTTCACCACCTTTGAAACTCTGCTCGGAGTCTGGCATCTGGGGTGGGGAGCTGGTCAGTGCGGGGGGACTGGGGGGCTTGTCTCTGCGTGCCCTGGCTCCCCCTCCCCGAGGGCCCTGTCAGAGGCCCACCGCGTTGTTTTTCTTCTGTCATCCCAGAGGTGGGGAATTGTCTTTAAGCAACTGCTTTCATTCAGTGATAATTATCGCAGTTTCTCGTTTTAAAAAGTTTAATCAGAGACATCCCCGGATGCCATCTGAGGTCTGATCAACCTCGGTCACCAGCGTGCCCACATTGGCGGCAGCGGGATTCCAGCCCGGAGCACGGAAACTTGACGTTCTCGACAGCCTGGAAATGTAGGATTTCCGTTCGGCTTGTTGTAACACTGAGCCCAGCTCCAGGGACCCTGTCTCCCTCTTCGCAGGCTCCCATGGGGGGCTGGGGGAGCCAGGTGGGCTCGGCAGCGGGTGCTGCGCTCTGTGGGGCTGCCCCGCTCCCCCACTGTTCTTCTCTGCCCCTCCAGGAAGCTTCCAGAATCCTCCTCAACTCTCTGCCCTGCAGGTTGCAAGCAGGGGAGCCCGGCCCCGGGCCAGCCCTCCTCCGCCTCCCCCTCCACTCAGGGAGCGCACGGGTTCTGCGCTATCTTGCCCTCTGTCGCCTCGTGCGAAACGTAATCCACAAAATGCCTTCGTGGTAACCTTATCCCTGGGCAGCCCGCGATAGCATCTCGCGGCCCCGTGACAGGCAGGAACTCGCAAGCATGGAGTTAATAATGCAGACTTTCAAAAACCGAGGCTGGCAGAGGGAGGCGAGGGCGGGAATGAAAGGGCCGGTGTGGCTGTAATTGGGACCATGTGAACTTCCTCGGAGGAGGATTAGGAGGAGAGACAGGCCTTGCCCGCGAAGATTAGTTTCAATTAGACGGGCTGGAGGCGAAAGGCCGGCTCGGCGAAAGATTAAAACAAGAAGGAGAACGTTTCCGCGGCGCAGGCTCCGGGCCTGAGCAGGGGCCGGCAGGACCCACTAATGGAAGGCAGAGCGTGCCCGCGTTCGCAAAACTCGCGCTAATTGATTCGACGCTGGCTTTGCTTCGTCTTCCCCTGCTCACCCGCGCCCCGTGCACTTTTCAGATACTCATTTGTGCTTGAAACCACTTTGGAGGGGGGCCCTGCCCCGGCTGTGCCTGCAGGTCAGGGGACAGCTGGGCAGGGTGGGGGCAGCCCCGCCAGACACTGGCCCGGCCACAGGCCATGGTGGGACCGACTGCAGTGCTGAGATTTCTGCAGCCTTGGCCGGTCCTGCGCAGCCCGTGACCTCGGGAGGCTTTGCTGGGATCTTCAAAGGGGCTTTCAAATTACAGGTCTGGGTGTGCCCCCACCCCCTCCTGGGGCCAAGCCTATGTCTTCCCTCCCTCCTTCCTTCCTTCCTGGACTCTGGCCTCTGTAACTTTGAGAATAGTTTTCTTAAGCAAAAACTGTGAAGACAAATGCCTGCAAGTTGGATGTTTCCATGAGCGGGCAGTCGCTTCTGAATTTCTGGGTCGGGCCGGTGGCTGGCACCCCTTGGAGGTCAGAAGTAGCTTAAACACCAGGGCTAAGGGCTGGGGATGGGGACTGGCTGGGCCACAGTCCTCAGTCAGAGGCCTCACGCAGAGGCCAGTCCCTCCCTCCCTCCGCCTCCCCTTCTCTCCTTCTTTTCTTCCTTCGACCGAGACCGGGCTAGGGGTCGGGGGCCCCTCCGTCTCAGAACCTCCCTTCTTCTCTTTCCATTTCCGTGGGAGGTCAGGGAGTGAGATCCCTAGCCCACTCCAGGGGAGGCAGGGGCACAGAGAGGTGCGTGGAGCCTGACACGCCAGCCTGACCTCCTGCTCAGCTCCCCAGCTGCGGCCGATGCTGCAGGAGCTGCCGGATCCTTGGGCCTCGAATTCCTCATCTGTGACGTGGAGGTGGAGCCTGGAGCTGCCCAGTGGATGCTGTTGCTCCTGTACCTGAGACAGGCGGGAGGGCTGGTCCCCGCTCATGGGCCACTGTCTTGTCCTGCACCCAGGCCCAAGCTCAGAGCCCCGGGGAGGTCTGTGCGCTGCAGTGGACTCCACGCACGAGGTCGGGGGGCAGCCCTGTGTCCTGGTCTGGGAGCCAGAGGCCAGTGCCCGGGTGTGTCTGAGCACCTGTGCCTGCGTCTCATAGGCAGAACCAGCTGCCTCCCGGCCTCCTCCGCTGCTTCCCTCCAGGCCCTCCAAGCACGAGGTTGTGTGTGTGTGTGTTTTATCAATCCTTCCCATTGTAATGACAGCTAAATTATGGAAAATGCATTTTCACAGCTGGTGAGAAAAACCATTAGCATTAATCAAGGATCCAGGCTCGTTGGGGATTCATAGGCCGAGTTTTGTTGGTAAAGTCACGGACGTGCTGAACAGTCATTAGTGGGGTTCGCTGGAAATGGGGCTGATCATTTCTCTTCATGCCGTGCTTCCTACCAAGGGACGCCTCCTTGCCTGGGGTCCAGGGCTGAGCTCAGTGCTGGGCCCCTGGTGGTCACTGCAACCCTCACCCTGTGCTCGGGTGGAGCCTCTGCTTCTCAGGAACCCATCCACAGCCAAGGCCCCCTTTGTATCAGGGGCAGGGGATGCCGTCCTGGTGACATCGTGGGGCTGGCTTGGTTGTGGTAAGGACGGGAGGCCCTCACTGTCCCGGTGTCCACTGGGGCTGCTCGCTGGGCAAGTAGCCGGGAGCCTGGTGTCCTCTGTGAACCGGGGAGGTCCCGACCTCATGCATGTCTGGGCCGTGGTTCCCGAGAGCACCCAGTGCCCTGCACACCGTGGGTGCTCTGAGATGCAAGCGAGTGCCTCGGGAGCCGGTGGGACCCCAGTGAGTATCTAGATTTTGAGCACTGACTGCATTAAAGTGATTTTTAACATAAATGTTTATTTTGGAAGAATTTTGGATGAACAGAGAAGCAATAAAGGGCTAGTATAGAGAGTCCCCACAGCCCCTTTTTTAGGATTTTTTCCAAAACCCCACAACCCCAGGCTAGACACGAGAAACACATCCGACAAACCCAGGCTGGTGGCTTCTCCAGGACCCTGGCCTCCTCCCAAAGACAGTCCTCCTGCCCCCATCCAGGCTCCCTTTGCTCACACCCTGTGCCCGCGGGTGGAGATGCCACCAGGGCACACTGCACACCCTCTGCTCCAGGTGCTCTCTGGAATTCACCAGTTTCCACATCAACCATCAGGAAATGCCTAGGAGGACACAGGCTGTGCCTGTGCCTGGTGTGGCCCCCCACCACCCGGACCCCCACCCTCTAGTTCCACAACAGGGGTTTGCTCCCAGTCCTGGCTGGCCTGCCCCGCAGAATCTCCCATCACACTGGCCTCTCTCACCCATCCATCCCTGAGGGTTCAGTTTAAACCCCCACCTGCAACGTCCCCGCTGGCTCCCTGACCCCAAGAGTCTCGCCCCCCTTAGCACCCCCTTAGCACCCAAATCTGTGCTTTTGTCCCCAACTCTCTCAGGGCGTGAACAAGTCTCTCCCATACCCCTGTTAAAAATCACCCTGCCAACTATGGATATGTGTGCCTGCAAGGGTTGGTATACACATGGCTGTGTGCGTAGGTACATGTACCTACACACGTGTGCACAGGTATGCACAGACATGTACACACATATAACCTGTGCACAGATATATGTTATACCAGCCCACGCATACAGATATTGGTATATTTGTATACACACGCATGCTGACCTGTCAGTACACGGGGTAGTGTACATACGTATGCACACCCCGGTTGATATGCACCCATGTTTTACGTCGCTGTATCTGCTGAGAGGCCCAGCGGGGACGCCCCAGTGGCCATGCACACGCCCTGCACCCAGATCCCGTTTCTAACACCGTCCCCAGTGAAGGGGCCGGAGATCTGCGGAGAAGGGATGGGCTCTAGGACGGGACAGGGAAAATTCAAGATGAGCCTGTGGCACCTTGTGGTGCCAGGAAATGAGGAAGAGTTTGAGAAACAAAGCGATGGGGCATAGATGGCCAAGG
Source organism: Pan paniscus (assembly GCF_029289425.2). Taxonomy (NCBI): domain Eukaryota; kingdom Metazoa; phylum Chordata; class Mammalia; order Primates; family Hominidae; genus Pan; species Pan paniscus. The sequence goes on along the minus strand of NC_073249.2, from coordinate 225,464,495 downwards.
AATGCAGGAGCTGACCTGGAGGAGCTCCTGATGGCCACGGCTGGAAGAAGGTGATCCACAAAAAGGCGCAGCGTTGGGTTATAGCTCCAGGGATGAATAAATACCCACCTGTTCATGCGCCATAAAGTAAATGGAGGAAGGAAGGGAGGGAGGGGAAGGAGGGAGGAAAGGAGGAAGGAAGGAAGGAAGGAAGGAGAGGAGGAAAGGAAGGGAGGCAAGAAGGAAGGAAGCAGGGAGGAAGGAAGGAGGAAGGAGGAAGGAGGAAGGAAGGAGGGAGGAGGGAAGAAAGGAAGAAGGAAAGAGGAAGGAAGAAAAGAGGAAAGAAAGGGAGGAAAGGAAGGAAGGAGGAAGGAAGGAGAAAGGGAGGAGGAAGGAAGGAGAAAGGAAGGAGGGAGGAAAGAGGGAGGAAGAGGAAGGAGGGAGGAAAGAGGGAGGAAGAGGAAGGAGGGAGGAAAGAGGGAGGAAGGAGGGAGGAAGAGGAAGGAGGGAGGAAAGAGGGAGGAAGAGGAAGGAGGGAGGAAAGAGGGAGGAAGGAGGGAGGAAGGAGGGAAAATGGAGGCAGGAAGAGGAAGGAAGGAGGGAGGAAGGAGGGAGGAAGAGGAAGGAAGGAGGGAGGAAGAGGAAGGAAAGGGAGGAAGAGGAAGGAAGGAGGGAGGGAGGACAGAGGTAGGAAAGAAGGAAGGAGGGTAGGAGGAAGAAGGCACAGATGTTTCTTGTTGAACCCACAGGTGCAGGTACTCCCCCGTGGAAGTGCACCTTAGCCCCCACCACCACCCCCAGTCACTCCAGGGGTGACCCCCGGCCGACTCCACCTTAGCCAGGCCCACTCACTGTGGCTGCATCCTCAGGTGGGTGCTGTTCCCACCCACGTCACAGACGGGACAGCTCAGGGAGTCCTGAGACAGGCTGCCTGCCTGGAGTCATTGAAGCCATTTCTGACCCCTGGGCTCTGGCCTCAAGGCTTGGAGGACAGTTTTTTCCCATTTAAACCTTGACTGTAAAGGCCTGTGACCTGGAAGTTCTCTGTGGTGGGGCAGCTGCCTGTGGACTCCAGCCACCTCTGGAGTCATGGTTGGTGCCCCCTGGAGTCAGGAATGGCCTAGACTTGGCGAACAGGATGGGCCAGATTCGGGGGCCCCATGCAGGGTCCTGGCTCAGCCCCTGCTCCTGGGTGACGTTGGACAGCCGCTGGAGGTCTCAGCCTCTGTCTCTTCATCCATAAGGTGGAATGACAGCTGCACTTGCCCCGAGACACTACGGGGTTGCCAGGGGTCAGGGGTCAGGGGTCGGCAGAGCACTGGGTCCCGTGTATCGGGGCCCTGAGGAAGGGTGACAAAACTTTCTCATGCTCCGCGTTATGATAACCAGCTCAGTGTGAATGGAGTGAAGGCTTTTGCCACCTCTGCTACTGGGGCCTCCACAAGGCTGATTTCTGCCGTCCACACCACCTGGCCCAGGAAGGCCCCTAAGAAGTGGTGTCCACGCCTCTTTGACTCTCACCCACATACTAGAGATGGGGGTCTTTGGGCCTCCAAAAAGGCACTTGACTGCTCCCCGGTCTCTGCCCCAGCCCTAGCCAGGGGCCAAAGGGGAGACCATGCCACACACAGAGAGGTCTGCAAGCTTCAGGGGACCCCGCGGGGCTGGCAGGACACCCTCTGCTAAAACCGCCTGGTTGGCGCTCTCCCGGAATTCCTCTTCCTGGCGGTCAGGCCGGGACAGTCGGGAGGAGGTGGCTGAAGGGCTCTTGCCATCGGCAACCATTTGTTCCTGGTGAGCCCCACCAAGGCCGGGCGCCTGGCTCAGCGTCCGTGTGGACACCCCAGAGTGCGACCATCCGTGGTGGGCGAGCCTCCTCCTGGTGACATCCCGGGAGAGGCCACCACCCTCCCATTGTCGGTGGCCAAAGAGTGTATCCTGAGGGTTTTGCTTCTTCCTCACTGATCTTCTAAAAATTAAGCAAAACCAAACGCAGCAACATGTCACCGGGGCTTTCCCCGTGCTGGGGACACCGCCGACAGCCAAGGTCTTGCCCCATCCCTGGGCCGTCAGCAAACCTGGCTTCCCTTTGCCTCTGTGCTGCTTCCCTCTGGCCTGAAGACCTGGGGGCGGCCATGCTTGTCGCCCGGGCTGTGTCCCACCCCTCTGGGACACTTGGGAACAGGTGGATTCAGAGGCTGAGCCAGGGCCCCGTCTCCCCAGGGAGCTGGCAGAAGGGAGTCTGTGGGGTCAGAGAAGCCTCCTCCCTGCCTTGGTGGGGCTGACTCTGTGGTTGCATTGAGGAGTGGTCAGCAGGGCGTGGGGGGCTGGTGGGAGGCCCAGGAGCTGCAATGAGAACCCACACCTGGGGCAGGACTCTCTGAGGAGAGCAAGCCAGGAGGGACACAGGGTGTGGGGGGCGGGGAGCACTTACCAGGGAAGCCCTTCAGTCCCAGGCACAGTCTCCTTGGAGGGGTTTCCTAAAAGACCGGCCTGCGTGGTCCCAGCCTTGCACTCACAGACAGTGCCTTGGGCATTGAGAACGCCCCACTCTTCTGGGAGCCACGCCCAGGCCCCAGCAGGCTCCTTCTCAGGGCAGAAACGGTCACTTGCTGTGGGTTCTGTCTCTGGGGGGCCCTCCTTGGGCCAAACACATCTGGCTTTTTCCTAAAGTCAGCACCGCCAGAGCCAGGCCAAGTTAGGAACTGCCCCGTCCCTCAAGGGAGCTGGCGGAAGGGAGCCTCTGGGGTCAGAGAAGCCTCCTGCTTTGGTGGGGTCATGGAGAGCCTGTTCACCTGGCCCTGGGCCATTCCAGAGCCCTTGGCACAGCCTCTGCAAGGGAGCAGCTCACCTGGTCAACCAGAGACCAGCATCTCTGCCCTGCAGGCGGGCCCTGTCCTCAGACCTGCCACGTACCACTCTCCCTGCGAAAAGCCTGTTGGAGCTGGGGAGGGTGGCAGAGAGGGTGGCCCCAGATGAAAACCCACCCATGCCAAACCAGACCCTTCCTTGCCCCTTGGAGGACAGTTTTTTTCCAATTAAAACCTCAGATCCAGGAAGGGGAACTGAGCCTCCTGCCTGTGGCCCCCAGGAAGAGCTCCTTGCTCGGGAGGTGCCCGGACCTGGAGCGTGGAGCCAGGATGCCGCTGGCATCTGGGCACTGGGCCGGAGGGTGGGATAACCCAGCCTGCAGACAGACCTGCTCCCGGGCTACGGTCGCCAGTGCATATGGACTCCGTCTGCCCTCCGAGGCTAGCAGTGACCCGACCGAACGCAGCCCAGTCTGTGAAGGGCGGTGGCGCTGATTTCTTCATGAGGTGGAAGCGAGAGTCCCCCTCTGGATTCACACACCTGGAGGCGTCTGAGTGACCCCTCGGGTCCCAGAGCCCGGCGAGCACTGGCACACGGGAGGGTCGCAGCGCTGCCTCCGAGTGAGCTGGACCGGAAGCCTCTGTCATCTGTTAAATTTAGTGTGAGCCTCCAAGGGAGGCTGATCAGGGTTTCAGAGATTCTGCTCACTGGGGGCTGAACGAACCGTCAGGCTCTGAGCTGCAAACTTGCAGAAGGGCACTCAGGCCGTGATCAATTTGTTAGCGATAGCCGCCATAAATACCCGATTCCCCATCTGGCTGGACAGCTCCGAGGGCGCTGATGTTAACTAATTGCCTGTGGTGGGAGCTGTTGCCGGACAGGGCCCCCGCCTCCTCACACCTGCCGCGCTTCCTGGATAGGGTGATAGGGATCGGCCTCCATCCACGGCCCCACAAGGTACTTCCCAGCAGATGGGGAGACCAAGGCTCTTGGGGGTGGTTTTATGTCAGACTCGGGCCCACTGAGCCTTTTTGGGTCACAAGAGGGGGTCACGAATAAAGGGGGGCTGCTGGGTCCCAGAAGTCTCTGGAGGTAAAGCCCTCAGCACTTCCCTGGGGGAACAGCAAGCTGACCCCTGGCAGCTGGAAACACTCAGCCAACCTCTTCCGGGGACCCCCAGTGACCACTCACCCACCCCCAGACACCGAGAGATTTAAGGGGAGTCCGAGATGCTGGCTTCCAACCCGGAGAGGGCACCTCCCCGTCATCGGGAGCCTAGCCCAGAAACACACACCTGGGCGAGCTGGGGGGTCTGTCCCTGGGGCAACTCCAACCTCCCAGCTTCTCCGTGGCCCTCAGTATTGCTGGGAAATGAAGGCTTGAAAGCAGCGGAGAGGCCAGAAACCCCGCCCCGAGGGGCCTCAGTCGCCTGCTCCAGGGAGAACCAGGAGAGGACAGAGTGCATCTGATCTGGGGCTGCTGGTCATGGGGGGTGCTGGCCATGGGGGGTGCTGGTCATAGGGGCTGCTGGCCATGGGGGGTGCTGGCCATGGGGGGTGCTGCTCATAGGGGCTGCTGGCCATGGGGGGTGCTGGTCATAGGGGCTGTTGGCCATGGGGGGTCCTGGCCATGGGGAGTGCTAGCCACGGAGGGGTGGTGGCCACGGGGGTGTGGTGGCCATAGGGGGTGCTGGCCATAGGAGGGTGCTGGGCACTAGAGGGCTGCTGGCCATGGGGGGTCCTGGCCATGGGGAGTGCTGGCCACGGGGTGATGGTGGCCATGGGGGGTGCTGGTCATAGGGGCTGATGGCCATGGGGGGTCCTGGCCATGGGGAGTGCTAGCCACGGAGGGGTGGTGGCCACGGGGGGGGGTGGTGGCCATAGGGGGTGCTGGCCATAGGAGGGTGCTGGGCACTAGAGGGCTGCTGGCCATGGGGGGTCCTGGCCATGGGGGGTCCTGGCCATGGGGAGTGCTGGCCACGGGGGGGTGGTGGCCATTGTGGGTGCTGATCATGGGGAGTGCTGGCCATGGGGGTGTGGTGGCCACAGTGGGTGCTGGCCACGGTAGGGGCACTGGCCAAGGGGGCGAGCCGAGGCCTCAGCCAGGCCACATTCACCCCAAATCCCACATCCCATGAGGAGGTGCCGTGAGGCATTCCTGAGCGAGGACCCTGCTTCCTTCAGTCCCTTAGCCTTGGGGGAGGGGTCCCTGGGAAAGCCAGGCCCAGCTGCGGATGCGGGGTACCCTCAGGCTGGGTGGGATTGAAGAAGGCCGCACCACATGCTGGCCGCATCCAGAAGCCCCAGTCCATGTGGGGGTCTGAGAAGAAAACGCTGACTTTGAAGGGCACAAGTATTAGGAGCTGCAGGTCCGGGGCCACCCCGTGGTGTCCTGGCGCCAGTGGGACGGCCCCTCGACAGCTTAGTTGGGCTCTACTCAGGTGGGCGAAGCCCCTGGGGTCTCTTCCTGACCCCCCCACCCCCAACTCCCTCCGGGCAGGGCCGGCTCTGGGGGCGGCTGACTCCAGCCTCTGCTTCCCCGAATTAAGACGGACGGCAGCTTCTCTAAGAAAGGAAATGTATATCAACAAACTTCCATCCCGGAGATCAAACCGCTTCCTCCCGCCCTCCCCAAGCACCTCCCGTGCTGCCCCCCTCGCCCGGCCCCCCCCAGTCCTGCTGGCCTTCCCTGGCCCCATCTGCCGGCTCAGGGGACCTCAGGAGGGGTGGTGGGGGTGCGTGTGAGGTGAGCTGGGCTGGCCAGAGCAGGGCCAAGGGGCCACTCTGCACTTTCAAATATCATTAGAGTCAGCGGGCTCCCGGCAAGCGCCAGAGGAGCCCTGGGGGAGCCCCTGTCCATGGCTTCCCAGTGCACCAGGTCAAGGCCGTTTCCATCAGGGGCATCTGAAAATCCCCCCCCAGGAAATGCCTGGCCAGGAGGGACTGGAATTCCGAGCTCCTGTCCTCAGGAACTGATGGTCTTTTTGGGATTGGCATTAGCCCCGGGTGACATCGCCTCCGGCAGCGAGTGGGTGGTGGGGGGGAGCGGGGGCTACAGCGTGGCTGGCAGCCTCCTCCATTGCCCCTCACCCTGGGGGGAGCCACCAGCTCTCAGAGCAGTTGGTATCCCTGGCCAGCAGCACTGTTTAAAAAAGCCAGAGAGTGTGGCGTGGGGAAGACCCAGCACCCACACGGCCTGTGAACCGCTCCAACCACTTTTCAGAGACGGCTGCTGTTGTGCGGGGCTCCCCAGGCGGCTGGGGTGGGGGCACCAACAGGGGCGCTGATGGGGCATCCTGGAGGGCGGAGCTGGCGTCGGGGCTGACGTGCGCCCAGACACGCCTTGTCTTAGGGCTCCCTGGGGAGGTGCCAGTGCTTGGCAGGACAGACCCTCCGTGCGCCCTCTCTGATGGCCGCTCCCCTTGAGACTCAGAGCCCCATGAGACTGTGGGGAGGACATGGGGGGAGAAGCGTGGACCTCCTGGGAAGCCCTGCTGGAGTAACATACCCAAGCCAGGCCGGTGGGCTCCATGGGCCAAGAGACCCCCACAAAGCCTCCTCTGCCTGCACCTCTGCTAGGGCTCCTGGAGGCAGAGCCAGATCCAGCTCCCAGGATAAGGTGCGGGGGCATCATGTGGCTCAGACCCCCCCTGGAGCTTGTGTTCAGAGGGCAAGGTGCTCCTGGGTCCGCACTGTCACACAGGTGGGGGTCTTGCAGCTCCCCTCTGAGAGGCTCTGGGCTGGCAGGGTTGAGGGGTCCCTGACGGAGGACCAGGAAGAACGGGGACCGTGGACTCGCCTCTGACCAGCGCTGGTGGGCAGCTGTGTCCACAGAAGCCTCCGCAGGAGGATTTCTCACAGCCCAGCCCCAGCCGTGAGAGAGCCGAGGCCTCAAGGACAGGTGACGGTCCAGGACCCAGGGCCAGTGCCAGCCAAGCCTTCAAGCCGGCTGTGCCTGCCCTGCACTGGTTGCACTTTCCAAGCAAGGGAGGTGGAGGTGCAACTGTGCTCTGAGGATGAGCAAGGATGAGAGAGACCCAGAGACAGAGACAGAGAGTTGAAAGGAGGGAGGAGAGGATGCTGTAGAGATGGAGGTTCTGAGACCTCACTCAGGGCATTGGCCTAGGTGCTGGGGTTCTCCTGGCAGCTCTGGGTCTGAGACCCTGGACGAGGCTGGCCTAGAGAGGCAGCTACTGCAGAAAGGCGAACTCCTGGGAATCTGGCTGCCCAGGGGCCTGGGAGGTGAGGTGGGCGACTATCCAGAGGCCTCATCCTGTCCCTTCCTGCCGGGGCCTCAGTCCGGCCGTCTGGTGCTGTGCAGGATGGGGCTGGCTCTGAAACAGTGATCACCGCGCCAGCCACGGGGCAGCCTCTGGTGGAACCCAGGGTTCCCTGCAAGCCAGGGTGTGCCAGAGGCTCTGGGATCAACTGGTTTCAGGCCCACGTGCTCTGAGGGACCTGCATCTCACTGCATAGGATACTTGGGTCCTGGAAGGTGAAGCACCTCCTGAGACCCCCGCCCCAGCTGGGCAGCCTCCGAGCGTCCGCACCCTATCCCACCACGCGGTGACATGGAAGGGCCCTGCGTGCTGGCTGGACACGCTCCCTGACCTGCAGGGGCCCCAATACCCAGCACTCACTCACACCCGTTCCCACCCTGCAGCCTGGCACCCAGAGAGATGGGCTTGCGGCCCTGTGCAGAGGGAAGACAGTGGCTCAGGGACACCAGCCACATGCCAGGGGATGGTTCTGGCCGAGTGGAGGCCCCTCCATGGGGGGGCTTGGAGCACCCCCCCATCCGCTTGGCCAAGGCTGCCTGCCTGAAGGTTGATGGATTAGCTCAGCAGCCCTGCCCGGCCAGGGTCCTCGCCCCTTCCTACGCCGGGAAGAGGCGGCAAGCTGTGTTTATTTAGACTCCCTCAAGCTGACAGCTTGAATCAGGCTAATTTACCTGAAGTACACCAACCGTCCCTCTATTTATTTTATGATATTTCACCAGCGTAACCCAATCCCCACCCCTCGCCGCCTGTTTACCGTGGCCCAGGACAGCGCATCTGTCCCTCATAGCCTGCGGCTGCTGCCCTGCCTTTCAAGGACGGCAAAGACGTTTCCGAACGGGGGAGCCCGGGGGCAGGCTGGGCTTGATGACAGCTGGGCGGCACCCAGAGCCTTAGGGACTCAGGGTGTGGAGTTGGGGTGTGGAGTAGGTGCCCACAGGCTGGGTGAGGCCTCAGGGTGAATGGCCGGAGGGGGCCTTGCACCTGCACGAGGATTCTGGCCTCACCTGGGCAGGGGGAGGAGCTGCTGGCGCCAGCCCAGCAAGGAAGCAAGGAGGGCCACTTTGACCCCAGGGCGGCACATGCCGTCTACTCAGTTTCCCTCACGCTCGGCCCGGACAGAGCCATTGACCCACTTTGCAGAAAGGAAAGACCTGGACCTGGAGTCACTCACCCAGCCGGCATCAGGAAGGCCCGGCTGCTCCCAGGATCGTGCTGCCCAGGCTCAGGGCATGGGCCAGGCAGGCTGGACAAGTTACCCCAGGGACAGGGCTGGGGCTGCTGGAGGCAGAGAACACCCTGGCCCAGCGAAAGAATCCACAAGCCAGCCAAGAGAAGGCCGTGCCTTCTGTCCTAGGAACAACTCGACAGAGGCAGAGACCACGCACACAGAGATGGTTTTGGCTATTAATCCTGACAGAGAAGAAGCAGGAATGGCTGTGTGCCCACCTGAGGGAAACGCTTGCTGAGCCTGCTGTGTCCAGGGCTCGGGCATCAAGCAGGACTCCAGGGGCCACCCAGAGGCCATGCTGCTGCGCGGACTGGGTGATGGCTCAGCGTTTGACAAACACCTCTGAGAATGGGCTCTGTGCTGGCACTAGTCCTGGTCCGAGGGTGCGGCCACCAAGGAAAGCCCCTGCCCCAGCTGCGTGGGAGCTGCCCGGCCAGGCTAACCACAAACTCACAAAAGACAAGTGGACAAATACCTTTGAGAGGAGGTTGGAGAAAGCAAAACTGAAATACAGGGGCCCAGATGAAGGGTGTTCCATGGGCAGTTAGGAAGGGCTTCCTGGAGGAGGTGAATTGGGGCTGAGGTTGGAATGCTGAGGCTGAGCCTCCACGGGAGGTCTGGGCAGGAGTCCTGGGCAGAGGGGAGCCTGTACAAAGGCTCTGGGGTGGAGCTAATCCTGAGCATGGGTGGCTGGAGTGACCAGAGCTCCGAGGCTTGTGGGAGGTGAGGCCACGAGGGCCTGGTGCTCACAGAGCCAGGGGAACATGGACCAGCCCAGCTCTCCCAGTGCCCTCCAAGCCCGGCAGGGAGGAAGCGCATCAGTGATGCCATCATCATCCTGTTCAGGATGCTGGGGTTATGGGCAATTGTAAATTAGATTTCTACACCATCCAAAGTGCCTCCAGGACGCTTTCTTTTCCCTGAAGTGTTAACAACAGACAAACTCTAGAGTTGCTGCTCCCCTCTGCCCTGGATCCGTGGCCTGACGGGGTGGCTGCTCTGCAGCGGTTGGTCACCTGCAGGGGGAAGGGGCCCAGCCTGCCCCTGGGGTCCCCTGGCCTCCCTCCAGCCCCTCCCTCCCCTAAGCCCCAGCCTCCTGGCCAGGGGGAAGGCAGCCTCCTCTTTCTCACACCCTGGGTGCATCAAGGGGGCAGTGCTCACCCCAAGCTAGGGCTTGTGGCCCCCAGCCCTGGGGGCTGATTTGGAGGTGAGAGCGCCTCAGTGCCTCTCAGATCCCAAGAAGGAGGGCCAGTGGCCTCCACCATCCCGGCCTGCAGCCCCAGGGCCACCTATGGCTGCTGCCTGCCTGGGCATCGTACGGAGGCCAAGGGTTCAGGGGCCTTTGCCTCTTCCCCTCCAAGAACGTGAGCGAGCCATTCCCTGATGTGGGGCAGGGGCGGTGAGGGGAGGGGAGGTGGAGCCAGGCTGGGCCAGGCAGGCAGGCACCAAGGGTCAGTGGGAGGGTGGGCCGGCCCGGGGGGGATGCTGTCGCCCGTCTGCAGCGCCAGCTCTTCTCCTGCACGCTCCCTCCCGGGACGGGCCATGGCCTCGCTGGGCCATACGTCTCTGTCAAAATCTCTATGAATAAATTAACCTTTTTAAAGATTAGTGCTCTCTAATACCTCAGGGTTTTTTAAACAGAGCAAATGCTACAAATATTTTGCCGAGCATGGCTGGCGTGCAGGGCTGCCGTCGGCAAAGGCCCCACCCAGCGTCCCTCCATGGGCCGGCCCTGCCAGCTGGACCTCCACCCAGGCTGCCCTGACACTCCAGGAGCAGGTGCCGGCCCCCATGGGGGAGCAGCATCGCCCTGTGGGGCGGAAAGTTGAGGGCGTCCACCCCACAGGAGGCAGGAGGGCGTGGCTGTGCCCACGGGCAGAGAGTCCGTTGTTGCTGGCCTCTTCCTCTGAGTCTTTGTGCACAAGACGGGCCGGGCAGTCATAGTCCCTGGAGCTGTCCACGAAGCCACCTGACTCCTGGGGTCAGATGGGGGCTGGCACTTCTGTCACCCACCTCGGTGGCCTTCCTCTTGTCAGCCAGGGGTGGAGGCAGTGTGAAGGCAGGGTGGGGGGTTTTAGAGTCAGGGGCTGCGGCTTCTCTCCAGTGGTTGAGGAAGGGGGGTGACCCAGGCAGGGGCTTGAGGTGCAGGAAGGCAGGAAGTTGAGAAACACGGGCTTTTGGGGGTCGTCGAGGTGGGGGACTCTGTGTGTGGGCAGAGGGCCTCTGTGAGCTCAGAGGGTGGGGGTCTCTGGGCAGGGAGAGAACAGGCCGCAGGGGCTGCTCCCTGGGGTGCCCGGCTGCAGGTGGAGGAGTGGGGCTCTTGTCCTGAGCCCAAGGGAGCCACTGAAGGCTGTGAAGGAAGAGGTGATGTCACAGAGCTGGGACAAGGCCCCCAGAGAGCAGGATGGAGTGGGGTGTGTGTGGGCTATTCCAACAGGCCCGGTGAGGCCATGAGGCCAGAGTGGGAGCACTGAGGGGAAGGGAAAGGGCCCAGACCCCCAAGCCCTCTTCTCAGGACAGTCACCCTCTGACCCACTCCAAGGTGGTCAGCTCCCCGAGGGCTGGGCTTGGCCACGGCTGGTCCCCGGCTCCCAGAGCCCGGCCTGGCACGGGCAGGAGCTGAAGAGCTCACACCTGGGGGGATGTGGGTCCACATGTGCCCTGGAGCCCCGGCCTCCCTCTGGCCTAAATCGGCTCACTTTCCTGGGAGCAGGGGTGACCCGCAGTGTCCCAAGTTCCCAGGGCTCCCCACAGGCCCCAAGGATGCAGTGTTATCTTCACTGCTCAGGGGCCCCAGGAGGGAGCTACCAGCCGGGACCTCACCTGCCACGCGCCTCCCCTCATCGGTGTCGGTCCAGAACTGTCCAGCTCTCCCTGCAGGAGCAGGCAGCCTGCGACCCCCGCCCCAAGGCCCTTGCACCAGGCGAGGGTCCTCTGTCAGGTGGGGGCTCCAAGGAGCTGTGGCGGGTGTGGGGTCTTCTCCTCGCTCCCAAGTTTTGTATCCAGCCCTGGCCCATGAGGGGCAGCTGGGGTCCCTCCCTTGTGCCTGCTGTGTGCCCGGCACCGGGAGGAGAGCTGGCCCCTGCCCTGCCAGTGTGCAGACCCCAGAGGGAAGAGGAGGATGAAGGGCCTTGGGAACAGGGCTGGGCAGACGGGGATCCTAAGCCTTCCTTAGAGTGTGCGAAGCCCCAGGCTCTCTGTTGAGGAGCGTTTGCTGCTTCATTTCAACAAATACCCTCTGTGCATCCACTGTGCACCAGGCTCCAGCTCTGTTCCCTCCTGGGACATCCTCGCTGTGGCCCCCGTAGAAGGGGAAGCCAGGCTTCTGCCCTCACTTGCTGGGGGGCAGCAGGGCCTGGCTCAACTCCTGGCATCTCCACCCAGTGCAGCCCCCGGGGCCAGCCCTCCCTGGGTATTTGGGTCTTCCAGATGCTGACTGTTCTCCTCCCTACCTCCCCACTCTTTTGCCTCCACTTAAATGCCTCTTCCTCCAGGAAACCTTCCCTGATCCCCATGGCTGAGTTTGACCCCCCGCCCCACCATCATTCCTGGTCAAGGCACCTGGCCTTGCGTGGTCACTGGATGATTTCACATGTCACATTCTCCCCTGAGAGCTGTGGGTGCTGAGAGGTCAGGGCCACTAGTCAGGAGGATGGAGATGGATGGGGGAGTTAGACAGGGTGGGAGGGGAGCTGGGGTCTCCCTTGACCAGGCAAGGTGGGGCATGTGGAGGAGAGGACAGCCCCTTGCCTGGAAGTAGACAGGCTCCCTGGGGTGTGTGTCAGGCTGGGGTGAGTGAGAGGAGCCGGCCTGTCACCACCTGGTATCATCACCACCTCCATGACCCAGCCCTGCCCAGAAGGCCCAGAGCCCTGAACCCAGCTGGCATCCAATGGCAGTAGGTCAGCCCACCCTGAGGGTGTGGACGTCCTGCTGGCCAGAGCCTGTCTTAGCAGCCTGCCTGGAGACAGGGCCTCCCTAGACTCCCTGGGGGCCCAGGCATTCCGGCCTTCTGAGGCTGTTCTAGACATCATGGGTTGCAGAGTCTTGAGGGGTCAAATGGCCCCACTGCCAGGGTCTGCCTGGAGACCCCAACAGGGGCCCCAAGGCGGTAAGCCTCAGAGAGCTCTAACAAAATCGAGTCCAGCAGCCTCCCCTAGTGATGGATTACTGTGCCCTGAGCCAAATTCCTGGGGCAAGGACTTGGTGAGAACGAAGTTTGTGAAGTGGAAGCTAGACAAGGAAACTGAGGCTTCACGAAGCTAGGTGGCTGGGCCAGGGTCACCCTGCTAGCCAACAGCGTCAGGGCTGGGCTCAAAGGCAGGCACCTGGCCCTGGGCTGGAATCCCCTCCATGGCCTAGTGGGGAGGTGAACTGAGACAGGAAGGGCAAATTCAGATTGAGTTTCATCCCAGGGCACTGGCCCAGCCCCAGCCCAACTATTCTTCCACCTCGTGGTGCAGGCTTGGATGACCCAGCTATCCCTCTGCCTCATGGTGCAGCCTTGGACAGCCCAGCTATCCTTCTGCCTCGCGGTGCAGCCTTGGATAGCCAAGCTATCCTTCTGCCTCATGGTGCAGCCTTGGACTGCCCAGTTATCCTTCCGCCTCATGGTGCAGGCTTGGATGGCCCAGCTAACCTTCCACCTCATGGTGCAGCCTTGGATTGCCCAGCTCCTCTGGCTGTACTTCCTCCCCACACAGAGGAAAGCTCAGGCTGAGGTCAGGCCGGGAAGAGTTTTGGAGCACACTTTGTCTTTTGCAGTCTTGGCTTCCCACCTCTCACAGCCTCTTCATATTTTCCTCTCACTAAACTAAACACTCCAAAGCTGGAAGGGGCTACTAGAACATTCCTTCTAAGGGGTGGTGAAGGGACCTGGGGGGTGAGCTGATATGAGAAAGAGCCCTCAATTTACCACTTTGTGACTCATCCCTGACAAAGTCCCCAAGGGCTTTGGGCACCAGCCGGGCAGCTTGGCTGGTCAGGGCTGGGCCTCTGCAGCACCTCTCAGAAGCCTCCTGTCCTGAACATGCTTTTCTGGAGGGAGTCCCTTGGTTTGGTCACTCTCCAGGGCTTCTCTGTGTGGCTTGGAGGGGCCTGGGAGGACTGGCCTAGGCAGCTGGGTAGGAGCCCCCCTTTCTTCTCTGCATGTCCCAGGGGCCTTCTGGGGATGAGGACCGGGGAGCCAGGCAGAAATGGGGTGACAGCAGAGCATTTTCTGGTGGGTCCTCCCCGTGAGGCCTCAGGTGAAGCTGGCACTGCCCAGACACCTCCGAGACTCATCCCTGCCCCTTAGCTCCAAGTCAGGGACCAGGACCTGGGCCCCCAGCATGGCTTCCCTTAGGCCAGGGCATGACTGTCCCCAGCCTCTCTCTCTCTCTGAGTTGAGGGGTGCCCAGCCACTGCTTCCCACTTTCCTAATTGCAGCTTATCCCTCTGGCAGGGGTGTGGGAGGAGCAGCATGAGCCAAATGTCCACCTTCAGCCGGGGGTGACAGCGTGCGGAGGGTGCAAAACCTGGCCTGTCTGAGTGTTTGCTGTAGGAGGGCTCCTGTGTCCCCTGGCCCCCAGGCACCGGGGCTGACCCCTCTGCTTTTCCAAGTGCTCCTCAGAGCCTAGGAAAAGGCAGCTGTTACCCGCCCATGCCCTATTAGTACAAGCTCCATTTATTACAGCTGCAAGCTCTCCCCAGCCTGCCAACCTGAGGATTTTTTTTTTTTTTTGACGTAGTTTTGCTCTGTCGCCCAGGCTGGAGTGCAGTGGTGCAATCTTGGCTTACTGCAACCTTCGCCTTCTGAGTTGAAGTTATTCTCCTGCCTCAGCCTCCCGAGTAGCTGGGATTACAGGCATGCACCACCACGCCCAGCTAATTTTTTGTATTTTTAGTAGAGATGGGGTTTCACCACGTTGGTCAAGCTGGTCTTGAACTCCTGACCTCAGGTGATGCACCCGCCTTGGCCTCCCAAAGTGCTGGGATTACAGGCATGAGCCACTGCGCCTGGCCAGATTTCTTTTCTTTTCTCTTTCTTTCTTTCTTTCTTTCTTTCTTTCTTTCTTTCTTTCTTTCTTTCTTTCTTTCTTTCTTTCTTTCTTCTTTCTTTCTTCTTTCTTCTTTTTTTCTCTCTCTCTCTTTCTTTCTTTTTCTTTCTTTTCTTTTCTTCTCTTTCTTTCTTCTCTTTCTTTCTTTTTGCCTAAAAAATGTGGAGCCCTAAACTGCAGCGTTATTTACAAGATGAAGTGAAACTAAGGAATGTGGCTTCTAGGCTGTAGCTCTGTCCTGGATATCGGCTCAGGAGACCCTTCCTCCTCCCCAACTCCCTGGGCCTGGATTCCTCTGAGGGCTGTGCTGCTGTCCTGGGGTTGGAGTCTCTCTCTCTCTGTCTCCTGGAGGTGCCCTGAGGCGATGCTTTAAGGTTCCTCTCTCCTAGGGCGATTGTTGGGGTAGGTTTAATCTCTGCCCTCTCTTCCAGTTCTGCCCCCTCAAGGAAGCCCTCCTGAAGACCCTGCGGCTCCACCAGACCCTCCTCCTCTCTGAGTCCCTGGATGGATCCCAGGGGGTTTCCGAGTTCTCCCCTGGGTGAGTCGACCCCTTCCACTTGCCCTCTGAGGCTGTCCGGGCCTGGAAGACAGAGACGGCCACTCCTCAGGTCCCCCCAGCCTCCGCCCAGGCCTGGGACAGGCAGCCACTGGGGACAGAGGTGAGACTGTGATGGCTCACGGGCAGCTACTGGGCAAAACCACGACGATGGCAATGATGGCAACAATGGTGATGATGGTGACGGTGACAGGAATTGCTCCCCTGGGGTGCCCGCAGTGGCCCCGCACCTGCCTCTCCCCGTTTAATCCTGTAGTGGCTGCTGGGCATGGGTTCTCTCTCCTCATCCTATGGTCTCAGACAAGGACGCAGAGGTGTTGGGAGGCACTGCTGTCTGTCCAGCCTGCCTCTGGAAAGTCTAGCTGGAGGCGGTGCCGGAAGTTTGGGCAGGGGTGGCCGTGGGGCAGAAGGAGGCCTGGTGAAAACACAAAATGTGAACAGCAAGGTGGCTTCAGCGCATGGGTTTGCTTAAGTCTCAGAGTCAGGAGCGGCCAGCCAGGGCAGGCGGGGGCCCATCCCAGCATTACCTGGCCTCCCTGAGTGGCTTGGTTGGGGGGCAACCGTGGCTCTGAGCTGGGGTGATGCAGGATCGGGGGTGTGTGTGGAAAGGGGGCACCCGGATGCTCGTTAAACGAAGCCTTCCTCATGCGACAGAGGCAGCGGCACGTTTCACCCAATGCTATTATTAAAAATGCAACCAGTGCTTTTGTATGGAGAACAACCCACCTGCTGGTCAGCCTTTGCCCCACACCCTCTGGCAGAAGCATAGTCTGTGCCAGGAACTAGGGAGGGCTGGGAGTGACGGCGGTGAGGTCCTGAAGAAAATAAAAGGGAAAAACACAGGTCCTGTCCCAGAATATCTTGGAGTAGGAAGGAGGGGCCAGGGTTGAAGGGCTGTTAAGCCAGGAGGACTTCTTGGAAGAGGTGGCATTTCACTCAAGAGCAGTCTAGCTTTTCCCTCCTACCGTCTCAGGTGTAATTTCCTTTCACTGGGAAATATAAAACCCCAACGTAAGGCAGGCGGACCCTTCTCTACCCTGGTGGGCAAAATTCAGAGGGGTCTAGGGGAGGATGGTCAGCCCCCAGGTCAGAGTCTACAGGACACGGCCCCTGTGGGTGTGCATGTGAGCCATGTGGGTGCTGGGTGGGGCAGAGAGAGGCCCGGGGCACTTAGTTCTCTGTTGGGTGACGTCATGGTTTCAGCTCTGCCAGCTGGGCTTGGAGTGGCCAGTGGGCTGCAGGCATCAGCTGGCCGACATCTGCGTCCTGCAGACACAACATTAGAGAGAGGGGGAAGGGGGAGTTCTGGCACTTCAGAGACCCCCAAGGACTCTCTATCACTCCTGTTTGCAGGGTGGAGGGGAAGGGCTGGCCTTGCAGGAAGCCTGGGGGAGGGTGCGTCCGGCTGGCTCTGCCAGATCGTCCCTGGCTGGGCCACCCAGGCAGGACGGCACCTCCCGGGCCAGCTGGCTCCTGTCCATCCTCGGTTTCCCTCCCTCCGCCCCACATCATGGCGCAGAAAGTGGGGCAGGCGCTGGGCTCTGTGGTGCTGTGTCTGGGGTGAAGACCCTCTAGAAGGAGGGGCAGGGTGGGGCTCACGGGGCTCCTGTCACCCAGCCCCACCTGTGACCCACACAGACACATGGCAGATCTCACAAAAGGTGACTCCACAGGCTTTGGACCAAATCCCAAATTTGCTTCCAAGGGCCTCTGTTGATAGAGCCAGGCTCCTCTCTGGGGTCGGTCAGGCCTCCATACACCTCGAGAGTTTACAACTCTATCGCTAAATCGAAAGTTGGCCTTGGTTTTAATTCCAAGGGCAAACCACATACTGTGGGGGGAATCCCGGGAATGCGTTTTAGGGTGATTGCCAGCAAATGTGTTTCCAGGGCTCCCCACCCCTAGAGACGGCCTGGGTGGGTCCAGGAGCCCCTGGAGGATGGGCTTTCTAGAACTCTCCGCCCCAAGGTGTTCTGGCAGGTTCCCTCACACCAGTGCTTGTCACCTCTGTGCAGCCGTGTGGGTTATGGGTTGGCATCTGTCTCGTAGCTGCAGCTTTTGGGGGCTTTTGCAGGACCCGAGACCCTGCTTCCTCTTTCTGTTTGAATGGAGCCGCCTGGTGGCCTGGCCTGGGGTGCTCTTGGTGCTGTGGTCTGGAGGACGAGGGGCTCCTTGAGGCCTGGGGTCCCATCCATAGGATGATGTCACAAACCCACTCCCGTTTCCCGGTGTGGGGCCGGGCCCCAGGTTAGCGTGCTCAGCTAAGGAGGGGCCAAGGAAGCTCAGGAGCCCCATCAGCCTCTCTTAGGTCTTCCCCGCTTTCTGGGCCTCCCAGTGGGTCCTGGACACTGTATCAGTGCTCCGTGCTGGACTCCTCTCTCCCTGGGGCTCTCCAGGCACTCTTCCAGCTGCCGTGGGCAGGGGTGGCCGCTGGGAGACAGAACGTGGCCACAGAAGCCTGGGCTGAGTGGCTAGCCTGGCCTGGAAGCCGAGGGTGCCCTGGCCCCTGCCCTGCTCCGGGGCCCGCTCATGGGAAGGGTCCTCAGACCCTTGCACCCCGCAGGAATCTGCTGCATCCGCAGAGGGAGCTGGGCCCGGTGCCGCCTGGCCGGCCAGTAGGTGGTGTCTCTGGCCTGCTTTCCAGCGCCTGGCCTGCCTTTCCCGCTCGCTGGCCTGCCGGCGGCCGCCCGCACCTCCGCGCAAGCTGGCCACATCTGGAAATGTTTGATTTGATATAGTGTCGCTTTACATTGCAGAAATGAGCGTAAGCGGTTTTTTAACCCACCGAGTGAGAAATGCGATCTGGGTTTTACTGCCGACCCTTTAAATAAAAAACAGATCACTTATTAAACCATTATCTATCAAGGATGGGGGTGGGTGTCGAGAGTGGACGGGGATCCGGCGCAGATGGAAGGGATGCGGCCTCTGTCTCTTGGCTGATGGAAGGGTTGGGGGCCCGGGCCGCTGGCAGGTCACTCCCAGGGGATGAGGGAGGGAACCAGGTGCCCACCGCCTGTCCCATCCACCCTGTGCCAGCTGCTGCCTGTGGAGAGGCGACACTTTCCTTGCTGGAGGAAGGGCTTAAGGCTCACTGGCCTGGCTGCTCACCGGCCCTGAAACGGAGGCTCCCCATCAGAGTGGGAGGGGAGAGCTGCAGGGGCTGACCAGGCCGCGGTTGCTGGTCCCAGGGCAGGGGTCCCCAAAGCCACAGGAGAAGGCATGGACCTGGCTGTGCTCAGGGGCTCCTTGGCATCCCTCTCCTCAGAGTCCTCTCTCCCTTGACCTTGGCTTTTGAACAGAGCTGGGTTCCCAGTTCAGGACCTTTAACTCCGTCAGCCACCCCTGGGCTCGTCTTTCAAGGAGGGTTCCGGGGTTTCAAAGGTGCCTCACATGACCCTGCCACGTGGTGACTCAGTGGAGGGGCCGTCCCAGGGGTGCTGGGCTGAAGTGGGCCAAATGCTTTGTCTCTGGCCATGGCCTCGTGTGTGGGTTGTGCGGATGGGCCTGTCGGTGACCAGCACTTGGTCCAGGGGCCTGGGGCCCTTCCCAGGGTTGTAGACACATTTCTACGGCTGTGGGCCGGGCGCCGCTCCACCGGCTGGCACGAGCCTCTGCTGCCCACTCTGTGCCTGGTTCCTGGCCTGCTGGGAACAGGAGGAGCTCCGGGAGCGTGGAAGGTGACCAGTCCCCACCCGCATGGGCGTTTGAACTGTTCTGTGCTTTGAGTCGGGAGCCTCCTTGGAGTGGGGTTCAGTCAATGCTGCCCTATTCCTGCAGTATTTTTGGTAAGTGACTCCCTTCTGCTCTGTGGACATGCCTTTGGTAAGCTGACCAGAGTCCTCCTGGCGTTCCTCCACCTGGACACACCGCAGACGTACCCTGTCCGGTGTGAGCAGTACCCGTTCCTCAGCCGTGGGGCCCCTTGCTCCATCCTCCAAGAAGCTGGGGGCTGGTGTGACCCCAGGGGTTTCCCGAGCTGGTACCAGAGATGGTGTTGAGAAGATGGTCAGGCTGACCAGGCCCAGGCACAGAGGCAGAGTGACCTGGGGCAGGCGGCTTTGGGGACCGTCAGGAGGACAGAGGTGGAGCGGCCTGGAGCAGGCGGCATTGGGGACCGTCAGGAGGACAGAGGCGGAGTGGCCTGGAGCAGGTGGCGTTGGGGACCGTCAGGAGGACAGAGGCGGAGTGGACATGAGAGGATAGCATCCCGGGACATGGGTGAAGGAGGTGCCATGCTGATGGTGACCAGGCAAAGCCAGGGGCCAGGTTCTGAGGACAGAACCACAGGTTACGCGGCGTGAACAGAGCTCAGGAGGATGGGTGGTGGGTGCCTGCTGAGCTAGCTGGGAACTGGGCCTGGGGCCGGTTCTGCCGCAATTCCACGGGAATCTGAAAATCCCCAGGCCTCATTGCAGGTTCTGTGGCCTGTTGTGAGACAGAGGGAGGCACGTGACCATGTAGACCCACTGGGCCTCGAGACCTCTGGGCTGGGCACTGCCTGGGCAGGAATGGGGTTCACGGAGAGCTCCCACCTCCACGGCTGGCAGGGAACAGGGTGTGTGGCTCCCCAGGAGGGTTGGCTGCCACCATCTTTGCCCTCGTCACTCAACAACCCTTGGTGGGGTGCAGAGACCTGAGCTTGGGGGAGTCTCAGAGACACAGACAGAGCCAGCACTGTCCCCAAGGGGACAGGGAGGAAGCCGCCTCACTTCCCACCTCTGGCAGCCCCTGGGCCTCTTCAGTGAGGGTGACCACAAGGTCACGGCCTCCCCACCGTCCCCCGGTCATGGGGCTTCCAGACAGCACACACCTGGATTGGCTGCCCCATCCTCGCTATGCCCTGCTGCCCATAGTGGATTGGCTTGGACAGATTTATCTGAGCTGTCACAGCCAATAGAAAAATGGGGCCGCCCGAGCCACCGTGTAGTTACAGTGACCGAGCGGGCACTGGGCACACGTGTGATTTATGGGTCCTGCTGGACCTGGTGGGCCTGATCCTGACACTACAATGTGGCCCCTGCATGCAGGTCCCCGAGGGGCAGACCCCGGGGGCCGCTTCTGACCTTGAGCTGGATTCTGGGCCGCAGCAGGGACCCTCACGAGTGTGCAGGGGAGTGCTGTGAGTCAGGCCCCCCAGTGCAGCCGGGGCCACTCCTTGGTGGGCCCAGGGGCACCCAGGCGTGGGCTGGCTGGGGCACAGGGTCTCCAGGAGGCAGCCTGGACTCAGGGGCAAGATGTGGCTCAGCTGGGGACGTGGGCGCCTAGCTCAGGGTACAGCTGGGTCCCTGAGTTCCTGGTGGCCAAGGCCTGAGCCAAGGCGGGAGGCTCCCCGAGATCCTGGCTCTTTATCCAGGACGCCCCCTTCCTCGTTCCTCTGGTGCAAATTATTTTTGGCCACAGGTGTCCTGACTGGCCCCCACTGGGTTGGGGCTCTGGCTGGGAGCCTGGCTCTCCCGCCGTCCTCTCCGGGCCGTTTCCCTGACCCCTTCTTGCTCAGCTGCCCCCGAGCCCCTGCCTGGACGTCATCCGCCACAGTTCATTCAGAGCCCTAGGGCCCTCAGGGTTGGGTCGCCATGAGCCCCGGGTTCCTGAACGTTCGGCTCAGGACCACCTGGATGGAGAAGCAGACACGCGAGGGTCCTGGTCATTCACCGAGGGCCGGGAGGGGCCCTGAATCCCGGCATGCTGGGGGGAGGCCCACCTGTGGGAAGATCCCTGGGTGGCTCTTTTGTCTCCTGCTCAGCTGGGGATGGTGGACACTGGCCCGGGTGTGTGCACTGTGTCGGCCGCGCCACGTGGGTGCTGCAACGGGTCCCTAACCCACAGTCCTCACAAGGAGGTTTCTAGGCTCCTTGCCTCACACAAATCCCAGCAACACTGGCGTGGGGCTGCACGGATTCACTTCCTGGAGAATCAAACCCGGAGTGGCACCATCTGCTCTGAGGACAGGGCTGAGCTGGGCTGCCCGGGGCTGAGATGCTGCTGTGCCCGGGGGGGCTTCCAGGGACCCCACTCTGCCCTCTGCACCCCCTGTAGGACTTGGGGGTGGGATAACCCGTTGTGGCCTAGGGGCAGGCAGCCCCTGCTTCACAGCCAGGACCCCCTCCCTGCAGGCGTTTCCTGCCACTTCGGCAGATGAGGAGTGGAGGCTCAGGGAGGGGGCGGTGGGGCGGTGGGGCCCGGCAGGTGCTCTGGGGCCCAGGCCCCAACCTGAGTGGAAGGGCCTGCTGCGGCAGCACGGGGTTGGCTCTGAATACCTGCTGGGTGAGTGAGGGGTGGCAGCACCCACCAAGTGGGGGCTATGGTGAAGCCCCCAGGGCAGCAGGAACAGAAGGCTGGGTGTCTAGGGGCGGGGGCTCCACCTGTCCAGGGAGAACAGGGTGGTTTTTGCTGGTGGGTGAGGCAGGGAAGGGCAGCTGGGCAGAGGGAACGGCCTCTGCAAAGGTGTGGGGGTGAGAGTGGCCTTGCGCCTTGCTGTGGCTCTGAGGCTGAGGCAGGGAGTGCTGGAGAGTGGGGCTCACAGAGGGTGAGGGCTCTGGTCCACGAGCTTGGATCTTGCCCCTCGAGCTGGACGGTCACCCCAGGGCACCTGTTAGTGACCACGCCCCTGCCCTGCTGATGAGACACTACAGTGGGAACCCAGTGGGGGCTGGGATGGGTACCTGGGACATGGCAGGTGCCAGACAAGTGTTTGCCAAGTGCACAAATGACTGTGGGGGAGGCCGCTGCCTCAGGGGCCGTGAGACCTTCTCTCTATCCCACTTGGGCTCCCGAAACACGGTCTGCTGAGTGTGTGGTGCTGGGCAGGGTGCACACACGTGTGAGCATACACACACACTCGTGCATGGACACACACCTGGCAAGCATACACATGTGCACACATGCACACCGCAAGCACACACGTGAGCACGTGCTTGTGCACACACACTCTACAAGCACAGGGAGACCCTGGCACATGCAGCCAGCACCGCCGAGCCCTCCCTGCCGGCATCTCTGGTCCTGAACCCACACTCCTGCCTGTCCAGGCTCCGGCCAGCGTGTGCGGGTTAAAAACTGGAGCATAGTCAGGATACATGATTCTAATTGGAACAATCTATGTCCATACGGAGAAAAAATTGTATCCAGAGGGTGACCAGGCAGTTATGGAAAGGTTCCGCTTTCTAACGATGTAAAACAGAAGAGAGGGGGTGATTTTAGTTTCAAGAACCTAGGTGGGGTAATGGCGCCTGTATGCCTGTCTGGAGGGGTGGGGGCAGGCACAGGGTTTGGGGGCTGCAGCCGGCGGGGCTGCTGGGACTGAAGGAGGACCCTGGGCCCAGCCTGCCTCCATGGGCTCTGGGGCCAGGGCAGGGAGTGGGGATCAGGAGCCAAGCCGACCCAGGACTAAGCCCTGTGTTACCCTTCGTTGCCTTGGAAGGACATACAGGCGCCTCCCCTTCCACACTGGGGCATGAGGTAGGTGGGAAAGGACCCACAGGGCAGCCGAGAGCTCCAGGTGTCCCAGGCGCCCTCCGGCCAGTCCCACTGCTGGGGCCCTCTGGCCCTGAGAAGGGAGGGTGGCCGAGAGAGCATGGAGTCCTCCCCGGCACGGAGCTGCAGACCCCAGGACTGGGCATGGGTGAAGCACTCGCAGCTCACTCCCTGCTGTGAGCTCCAAGAGGCCTCTGTACCCCAGAGCTGCGTGCAGGCCCTGCAGGGAGGAGGCATCAGGAGGCGACTGCATCGCTGCTGGTCCTGGGTGGCCTCAGTCAGCGCGGCTTGGAGAGCACCCCCCAGGCTTTTTTGCCGTCACGGTGGTGTAGACCAGCAGGTAGCACACAGGCCATGATCCCGCACCTGGGGATGGGCTAGCCTCTCTTGGAGGACTGCTGGCTGCACAACCGTCGCTGTGTAGACAGGGATGGCCCCTTGGCCCCTCTGGGAGCTTCACCTGCCTAGGCCATAGCTGTCTTCCTGAGCCTGGCCCACCACAGCCCCCAGTATGCATTTGTTGAATGAAAGCCAGAGAGAATGGTGCCTGCACCCTAACTCCCTGCGTGCCCCAGACCTCGAAGGCCGAGGGAGCCCAGGGAACCCACACACAGGAGGTCCTGGACCCAGGCCAGCTCTCTAGAGGGACGGCCGTGCTGCTTCTCGGAGGACCACATGATGGGTAGTTCCCACACTTGCATCTCACAGAGGGGCCCCAAGAATCTGTGAGGGGCTTGGTGGAGCCCACTGGCCTCCTCTACCCCCCAGGGGTCAGGGCCTCCTCCTGCATGGTCCAGCTTCCCCATAGCACCAGGGTCCGGTGGGTGCCTTCCCCAAACATGCAGCCCCGCCCTCCCCAGGTCAGCTGCAGGCAAGGGGGTAGGACAGGGCCGGTCAGGAGCCCTGGGTTTCATTACCCTACAATGCCCCCGGCCCTGGAAAACATCCCAAATCTAACCCATCCCTGCAGTGTGATCCTATCAGGCCTCTGCTGGGTCGGAACAGGCTTCCTTCATCTGGTTTCCATACTTCACAGCCGTGGGGATGTGAGTGGGTGTCAGGTGGGCGACGTCTGGGGCATGAATTCGGCCAGCCCCATCAGCCTGACCCTCCTTCTCTGGGCAGCACAGAGGGCACCCTCAGGGGCACGGGTCCTCGCCCCAGGACCTAGATGTGCATCATTGCAGCCGAAGGACAAGGTCAGAGGGCGGGACTGTCCCCTCCGCCTCTCCACGCCGCCCTTTGTGCCGGAAGCACACCTCCCGCTGGTCTGAGGGGCGTCCGGAGCACCTGGACCTTAGCTCCTCATCACCCCAGGAGCAGTCACCTGGGGTCACACACGGGTGGGTGGGTCTCAGCCTGAGGCCGGCCCCACTGTCCGCGTGTGCACCTTGATTTACCATCCCTGCTCCTTTAACGGCGTCTCCGGGTGCCGGCTCCGAGCGCGTCCTGCCCCCGCTGCCCCGTGCGGCAGAGCTTGGGAAAATCTATTACCGCCGAGTCATTAATCTGAGGCTGCCGCCTCGGGCACTTTCTGGCCCCTCTATTTAATGGGCTCTGCTTCCTGAGCTCCGGAGCCGTGCTGCTTGCCTCTCTTGATCAGCTTTGTTTAATTATCAAAATATTTGATGCAGAAAATTGACATTAGTTCTGAAGGTTCTGCCCTCCTCCCCCCACCTGGCTCCTGGTAGCATTGAGTGGCTCAGCCGCTGCGCCCATTGCCTCAAAATAGCAAATGGGCCGCCGGCCTGTGCTTGGCCAGGCGGACATGACGAGCCGCCTGTGGGGCTGAGGCTGCCTGGCCCTGCTGGGACCCTGCCCTGGCTGCTTGGGCGGCACACAGCTGCACCCCAGGCCCGTCCCCCTTTTCCAGTGCCCCTGGCCCTTGTGGGAGCGGCCGTGCTGGGCCGTCGTGGAGCCCTCTGTGCGTTTCCATGCATGATGCACCTGGCTAGAGCCTGTCTCCCAACACCTGGGCTGGGGGCACAGCACAGAGCGCCGAGCTTGCGGGCTGGGGATTGGGGCTGGGTGAGGCCAGCGTGTCCTGCCCCCTGGGCTGTTGTCAGGGCCTCACCCATCTGCAGAGCCTCTGAGGGGCCCTCCTGGGCAGGGGCCAGGCCGGCCCAGATGGTGGAGCCCCCTGCTTGAGGGGCAAGGTGGGGGTCCTCACGGCCAGCCTTGTGAGCAGGGCCTGTGGCAGGGGGAGGACCAATCCTGGGAGCAGCTTGTGCCCAGGTGAAGCTCAGCAGCCCCTTTCAGCCTCAGCCGCAGGGCTGGGCTGGGCCCGGCCGATGCTGGCCCCTCTGCAAGCATTTTCATCCACTTTCCGGCCCATAGCGGGGAGAGCGCTTGCTAGGCCCTGTCCAGGCCTTAGTGCTGGGATGGTGTGTGCGTGTGTGTGTGGGCACACACATGTGTCCCTGAGTGTGTGTGTGCCCTGGGAGCCCTGTACACGCGTGCATGTGCATGTGCTTGTGCTTGTGTGTGACCGTCATACATGAGTGCCCGTATGCGTGCCTGTGTGTCCCACACGTGCCTGCGTTGGCCCTCGGGTACCCACCGTGGACACCCATCCTGGGTAATTCATGTTGAACCTCATGTTGACCTCAAGCCCCTCCTAATCTCTCCCCAGCCCCATCCCTCCCATGTGGTTCCAGGTCTGTGTCTGTCCATGGGTGTGAGTCCATCTCGGAGTCCAGAAGTCAGCGCCTTCTGGATTTGGCTTCCTGGTAGAGCAGCGAAGCTTGGGACCCAGCCCTTGGTGTGGGGGCAGCCGGAGCTGTGGGCTTTTGAGAGGGGGCTGGTGCGTGAGTGCCCGGGAGGAACCCCTGTCTTCTTCCCCGCCGGCTGCACCGGCAGACCCAGGACTCATGTATTTGCTCCTGGTTCCCAGTCTCGGGGACCCTGGCCGGCACGCGTCCTCAAATGCGGCTTTTTTCAGATGCCGGATAATTTTCAAAACAGAAAGTAGTTTCAAGGTTGAGAAGATACCATTATGGAAAACAAATAGTGGTCAAGCTTAGATTCGTGGCTTTTCACTTGCAATCAATGTCCCTGGTGGAGGGAAAGGACAAAGGGAAGGTGTCACAGGCTCAGGGAGGGCGCCCGCCCTCACGGCTTCATGTTCACCTGCAGGAAAAAGAAAAACCATCAGGCCCTTGGCCTTCATGGATGGTAGCCTGACTCCCTGAGCCCTGGGCCAGGCTCCCAGGAAGCAGCGTTGCTGTGGAAGCTGACGTTTGGGTCCCTTTCTCGCCACCTAGCTGGCCTGTCCAGCGAAATCCCACCACGCCTGTCTGCTGCACGTTCAGCTGGTAGATGGGACGTGAGTTCTCAAAAAGACAATGTCCTCCTCCCTCCGGAATGCTCTTTGCCCAGGTTGGAAATGGATGGCTCCATGTATCTCCCTGTCTCGGACGCTGACCGCATCCTTTCCCCATCCGTCTCTTCCTGTATCTCCAGGACAGAATCAACACGCCCGCCTGCAGTGCTCACCAGAGCCCCGACACCCCCATTCGGGCCAGGCCACCTTCACATGGGGACCTCCCGGGAGGCGCAGCAGCAAGCTGGTGTTTAGTGAGGGGGTGCCCCTGTTTTCTGAGGAGCAAGCCCTGGGCCCAAGAAACAGGAGGGAGTGGACCCACGCTTTTCTGCACTGGGCAGATGGCTTTGGTGAAAATGTTTTCGTGGGTCTTGCTGACTTCTCTGTAGCTGCGGGCAGGGTTTGCCACAAGGCCTGCGTTGGGAAGGGGTTCGGAGAGGGCGCTGATGTTGGAGGGAAGTCCCAGGGGAGAGACAGAGCCAAGTCTGCCGTGTGGCTGCACAGGGGACCTGGAGCTGCGTCCCGACCAACCTGTTGGCCAGCTTTCCGCCCACACAGGGACAAAGGACCACAACCTTGGTGGCTCAAAACAACAAACATCCATCCTCTCCTGGCTCCAGAGGGTGCGATTCGGAAATCGAGGTGTCAGCAGGACCACGCTCCCCACGAAGCCTCCAGGAGAGGATCCTCCTGGCCCCTTCCAGTGCCTGGTAGTCCCAGGTGGTCTTTGGCTTGTGGCTGAATTGCTCCCAGCCCTGCCTCCTTCATGCGGCCTTTTCCCCATGTGTCTGTCCTCGTGTGTGTGTGTCTATGTGTCCTCCCCTCTCTTACAGGGATGCCAGTCATTGGATTAGAGCCCAGCCTAAATCTAGGCTGATTTCATCTCGAATTTCTTAACTAATTACAGTCCCCAACATGGCCACATTCTGAGGTTTGGATGGGCCTGAATCTGGGGGACTCTATTCAACGCTCCACACAGTGGGAGGGGGTCTCCTGGTTTGTAACAGGAAGTGCGTAAGGAATGGGAATCCGTCTGATGGCCACGGTGGAGCACTGGTCTATTCTCCGTTCACACCAGGATGCTGAGGATGGCGTGTGAATGCTGGGAGGACGTTAACTGGGCCTAGGAGGCCTGGCAGCCTTCTCCCTCCGCCCCCTTCTGAGCTGAGCACTGCAGTACCAGGCTGGGGACAGGGCTCCAGGGACAGGAGCCATGCATTTGGCCTGGATGGAGGCTGCGGGGTCAAGTGCGCCAGCGGTGGCTGCTGGTAGAGTGCTCTGTGAATCCATTATTGATACACACGCACGAACAGTAACCACTCTTTTAAATCTTGGCTGAACCAAGCAGGGGGTGAATGAACAAACTAATAAATAACCATGGTAACGACCTGCCTCCCCCACCCCTGCCCCAGTGGCCTTTGATCTCATTATTCCAGACGCCCGCTTGGAGACGGTGGGCAGGTGAACTTTGCAAACACTCACTGAGGTCTTTGCATTTTTATGGCTTCTGCTGGCCATGCCGGGGCGTCTTTGTGGGCATGGGGAGGGATGTGCATTTCAACACGCAGGGATCTGCCTCCTGCCAGAGCATCACCCACAGCCCCCGCCCTTCCGGGGAGCTGAGGCTGAGGGCTGCTGTGTCTGTGAGCCAGGGGTGGGAGGGAGCTGCCTGGGTAGGGGCATTTGGGCATCTGGGTAGAGATAACCTCTGTGACCATCTCAGGGGTGGGCTGGGCCCTGCCTGGACTCCTGGGGTTAGGCTCCCCCACTCCCAGCCTCCCAGCACCCCAGCCTCCCAGCCTCCCAGCCTCCCAGTGCCCCGGCCTCCCAGCACCCCAGTCTCCCAGCCTTCCAGCTCCCCGGCCTCCCAGCCTCCCAGCGCCCCAGCCTCCCAGCCTCCTAGCGCCCTAGCCTCCCAGCCTCCCAGCCTCCCAGTGCCCCGACCTCCCAGCCTCTCAGCCTCCCAGCACCCCGGCAGAGCCACCGTTTCAATATACATCTTTGTTTGTGGGCAGGACGTGTCTCCGACCAGGGCTTCCCGAGAACTTGGCTTTTCCTGACACAATTATTGCCACCACAGGGACTCATTTTCAGTGTGGCCAACACTGACCCAGCTGGTCCCCTCCCCATCGTCCATGTCCACAGCTACGAGGACGGCTCCACTCCCAGGCCCAGGACCTGCGGCAGCACTGGACGCCTCCGGGCCCTGCCCAGCGTCTTCCTGAAGATCCTCCTGGGAGCCACCCTGTGCCCCATTCCCCTGTGGCTGGCCCTGCGGACCCCACCCAGCACCTCTGCTGCCAGCCAGACATGACTTTCCTGGCTCATGTGATGCTGGTGTGGGACCTTCTGTGCTGTGGGCTGAGGATGGGGGTCGGGGAAGGAGAGGGTGAGGAAGGGGCGGGGAGGTGGGGGCGGGGAAGAAGAGGGCTCTTGGTACAGAATTTCCAGCTCTGACTCATCCCACTTTAGGCTATTTCCCAGATGAGACCCATTCCCCACCCTCACACCCGGCCAGTGCACCCCTCACTCAGGAGCCCCTCATCCCTCAGCCCTGAACCCGAGTGAACCACGATCACACACTCCCACGAATGCCCATGCCATGCTCAGGGCCACACTAGGTGCCCCGTAAATGTGCACCCCTGTGGGTGCAGCTCTGGGCCAGAGAAAGCGTGTGGGCAGCCCCTCCCCTAACCCACTGCTCCAGTCCCTGCTTGGAGAGGGCAGTGCCGAGGGCAGGGCACTCTGCGTGGGAGGGGAGCAGGGCTGGCCTCTCTTTGGAGCTTGCTTCTGTGGCCCCTGGAGGTCGGTGGTGACCCTAGCCCCCTGTGTGCCCCTAGGGAGGGGGACTCACCCTCCAGGAGAGCCCTGCCTGCTCCCTTGGGCTGTAGGGCTGGCTGAGGCCCAGCTCTCACTGAGGTCTCAGGAAGCTGGTGGACAGCTTGTCCCCATTGTCTGTGCTCCGGACAAGCCAGCCCAGTGCTGGGTGACAGACGTGGAGATGCCGGGTGTGGAACGGCCAATGGAGGGGGAGAAGGTGCCCTCCACCACCGGTGGCCCCATCCCACGCGTGCACGCACCAGCAGGCATGTATTGAGCGCAGCTGCACGCTCAGTCTGTGGTCTGGCACCAGGTGCCTGTGTTCTGGGCTGTCACATGCCCCACAGTGAGGGGAGCTGAGGGCCCTTCTGTGTGTGAAGGAGTCGCAGGGCCCAGGGCAGAGGGTCCCCCGTCTTCTGGGCAGACCAGAGAAGGCTCTGGAGACCAGGCGGCATTTAGGGAGAAACTGAGGAGGGAGCAGGAGGATGAGTGTCCCTCAGGAGGGACGGGGGTGGGGGTGGGGGGCAAAGAAGCAGGGGTGGGGCCACGCAGCCCAGCTGGGGAGTGGGAAGGGCCTGGTGTGGGCGGGCGTGGCTGCCTAGGCATCATGCACGGGGGCCTTCACCCTCCAGGGCTGCTTGGCCAGTGGTGCTGGGCTAGGCCCGTGAAAAGGGCAGGTCGGGTGAGCAGAGGTGGCTGCTCTGGCCCCCTGGGAGGTGAGAGGGCACGTGCCTGTGTCAGGGCAGGAGAAGGAAACCTGTTTAGTTTTGCTGAATCATGGTTTCACCACAAAGCCAGCCCCCTGCCTGGTCCTTGCATCCTGAGGCATGGCATATTGGTGATCTATGCTGCGTATGGCACCACCACACACCACACAGCACAAGCAGATGGCAGACACCCACTCATCACCTCACGGGTTCCCTGGCCCAGAGCCGGCTGTGTTCTCGTCTGAGGGCTCCACGAGGGAGGGACCCATTTCCAGGCTCATCCCAGCAGCGGGCAGAAATATTTCCTTGTGGTTATGGGACTGAGGTCCCATGTTCTCGGGGCTGTCAATCCGGAGCCACTCTTGGCTCCTAGGGGCCCCCACCGTCCTCTGCCCTGGAGGCGTCTCTGCTGGGCAGCTTGCTTCCTCCGGGCAGCAGGAGACTGTACCACTCCAGCCGTCGGAGACGTGTCTTCATAACATGTGAGCAAGGGAGTGACTCGCCTGCCACCTGTATCATACGCTGCTGGTCGGATGCAAATCTCAGGGCAGGTGGTCACACAGGGGGGTGACTTGGGGTCACCTTGGCATGTGCCTGCCACTCCCAGGAGCACCCCCAGACATCAAGCTTTGGGAAACTCTGCCAGGATCTGGGAGGCAGCCGCCAGTGCTGTGTGAGTGGGGAGCATGGTCACAGGGTGGGGGCGGGACTGGAAGTGGCCATGGGGATGGACACAGAAGAGCCACCCCCAGGCTCCCAGGGCCCCGAGGACACAGCAGGAGCTTCATCTACACGGGTGGGGGACGGCGGCTTGGGGCCTTGATTCAGGTGCTGGGGCCCCTTCTGTCCCTGTCCCTGCCCTGAGGACTGTTGGGGTCAACCCTGGCTGAGTGTGGACATTGCTGGTTCAGCGGATACCCTGAGTGCCGAGGCCAGGTAGGCCGCTGGGGCTCAGGGGGACAGGCTGGCTGAGGACGCTGGGGGTCACGAGTCCGTGGTGGGCTTTGGAGCCAGCCTGGGTGGGGCTCCAGGTGGGGACAGAGGAGGCTCTGGGTCTGGGCTCTGGGGCCCCCACTGGAAGAGGCCAAGGACATCAGAACTGACGGGAGGAGCAGGAAGGGGTGGCCGGGGACTGAGGGAGGTGGGGAAGTCGGGGCCCCAAAGCCAAGGGTGGGGGCCGAGCTGTGGGGAGCTGGGGCCTGTGACCCATGCTTGGTGGGGATGACCAAGCAGCAGACAGAGAATGGCCTGGAGATTTCGGAGGGAGGCGCCTAACCCTGCAGCACAGTTCCAGGCAGGAGTATTTCTGGGTGAGGCAGTTCTGGGGTGGAAGGAGGTGGGGGGAGGTGGGGGGGAGTTCCGGGGAGGTGGGATGAGGTGGAGGGAGGTGGGGGGAGGTGAAGGGTGGTGGAACGAGGTTGGGGGGAGGTGGAGGGTGGTGGGGGGAGGTGGAGGGTGGTGGGGGGAGGTGGAGGGTGGTGGAGGGAGGTGGAAGGTGGTAGAGGAAGGTGGAGGGAGGTGGGGGGAGGTGGAGAGGGTAGAGGAGGGTGGGGAGACCCTGTGTGTGAGGGGATGGGAGGCACCTGGGCCTGGGGGATGGGGAGCTCATGGCAGGGGCTGGAAGGGCACCGGCCCCTGTTCTGCAGACCCGCTCCACTCCAGGGAGTTCCTAAGCCCCATTCTCTCTTTTTTCTGCCTCCACCCTCTGGCCAGCACACGTGGCTCTGGGCACAGTGACCCCTCACACTGGGGAGTGCTTCCCACACTTGTACCAGCCAGAGGGTGCCTGTGATGGCCCCATTTGGAAGTCAGGACCCGGGCACACCGGCTGCCCTGGCAGATAGCTGTCTGACACACGATGGGTCAGGGCCCGGGTCTGGGGTCCTGGCTTCCTGCCTGTGGGTCCCACGGGGGGCCGGGGCAGAGGATGGCTATGGTGAGGCTGCTGCCTGGCATCTGAAATGTATCGTCACCAGCAAAGACCCGATGGGACGGCCCATCCTGGAGGACACAGACCGAGCAGATGGCCCCGCCCACCCTCACTCTCCTGTCTCCCTCCTGGAGCCTTGAGGCTGAGGATCGCACCTGTCACCCCCTGCTGAGCCTGATCCTCCCAGGGGTGTGGATAAGTTTCCCGTTGATGCTGCAACAAAGACAATCATTGTGGCTTAAAATAACACACACTAATTTATTGTGGCTTAGAATAACACACACTGATGGGTTGTTGCGGCTTAAAACAATACACATTGATTCTCTCGTGCTCTGGGGGCTGGAAGCCTAAAGTCCAGGTGTTCAGGTCCAGGCTCCCTCTGAAGGCTCTGGGAGAGGATCCTCCTGCCTCTTCCAGGCCCTGGTAGCTTCAGGCAGTTCTTGGCTGTGGCCGCCTCACTCCCACCACTTCCTCCAGCATCACTGGGCTGTCTTCCCTCTGTGGGGGTCTCTGTGCCTCTGTTTTCTTCTTATAAGGACACCAGTCACACCAGTAGGGCCCACCCTACTCCAATACAACTTCATCTGAAGCAATTATGTCTACAATGACCCAGCTTCCAAGTAAGGCCGCGTCCCCAGGTCCTGAGGGTTAGGACTCCAGCACACCTTTTGGGGACATTATTCAACACCCATGGGGCACTTCCCTGCCCTAAGCGGCCTCCACATGGGTCCCAAGGTATTCCCCCCACCCCCTCCACAAAGAGGAAGCCGCAGGAGGGAGGGCTGTTGAGGCAGAGAGTGCCTGAGGAGGCTCACGGGCCCGGCCCTGGGGCCAGACGGGAGGCAGGGTCCCCGGGGCTGGGTGTCGGTGCCCTCACGCCCCGGGGCATCTATGGAGAGGGTGACCCTCCATGAGAGCGAGTTCTCCCTCTTCTCCCACTGGAGTGGCCAGATTAAGCCAAGTAAAGTGCAGGAACCCAGTTAAACGTGAGCTTCAGATCAACAAGGACTCCTGTTTGGGATGTTCTAGATCCTGCACGGGGCATACTCAGCCCGAGGAGGCGGCTCCTGTGGCTCTGGCTTCGCTGGTGCCTGCACCCTCTGTTTCATCCGGCGGTGCTGCTTGGATCCCTGCGGCTCCGTTCTGGCCACTCTGCATCCACTCAGGGATGAGAGAAGCTGGGCCCGGGATGAGAGCCCCTGGCGGCTGCAGCTCTGCACCCCTTCCCGGAAGGGTCAGGGGGCAGCAGCTGCATTTCCTTTCTGCTCCAGGGCTGGGAAGTGGGTTCCAGGGGAGGGTCTGGTGGTATGGGGCCAGGGCTGGCACAGCCCTGGGGGCTGGGAGGCTCTGCACCTGGCACAGCGGCCTCGGGGGCTCAGAACCGGAGCCAGCCAGGGCCTCTGCCCCTGCCTCTGCCACTTGGGGTGGGGATGCCTCACCCCACTGCACGGCTTAAAGCAAGAAGTGAGGAGGGAAAGGCTGGGCAGTCAGAGGGCCCCGGGATGGCTGTCAAGCCAACGGAGGGCGGGCCTGGAGGGGGTCGCTTGTCTGGTGGACCTGTGAGCTGGCCCAGGCCCCCCTCCCTGGGCCACCAGCTGCCCTGGCTCAGAGGCCAAGCATGGGTGGGTCCGGGGGCAGCCCACCCACCAGCCAGCCCAGTGGGGCCTCAGCGCAGGCGCCATGAAAACGCCTCGGCCGTTGCCGAGGGGACCTGAGCCGAGCTGGGTTCCTGAAGCCATTGCATTTGATCCATGGAGCCCAGAACGTCTCCGGGAGAGAAATATGGAAGCAATTATTGTGAGGGCCGTCGTTTGAGTAATTCCCAGAGAGACACCAGGGCCGGCGCTTGCGAAGGCTGGTGCACAGCGCCCTAATGAAGCAATTAAGGCAGGGATCCTCCGACTTTGATCTTGATGGGGTAATTTTTACAAAAACATCACGGAGTGATAGATACCCATAACTCAGAGTCCTTAATTGTACTTAATTTGTTTGGAATACGAATGTGCATTTCATTAAACCCCAGCTCAGCCCGCACGCTTCAAGCAGGGCTGTCAAGGAAAATTAAGACCCAGTTTGCTTTCAAAGTTACTGGTTTTTATCAGGCAAGGACAGCGGTCTTCAAACAGAAGGTTATGGATAATTAGGCCGAGAGCTACAGCCCAAGAAAGTGGAGAGACGGCACCGCTCCAGGAGCGGGTGGGGAGGGGATCCCTCCGGGCAGACGGGCAGCAGGGCCCTGTCCCATGCAGACCCCAGGCTCAAGGAATGGGGGCTTGGCCGGAGGTGGACCTGTCCACATCTGCATCTGCCCACACAAAGGCTGCAGGAGTCCCGCCCTCAGAGTCCCCTCGCCTGGGAACTGCTCCTCTGTCCTGCTGGCCTCTGATGAATTTTGGCCACAGGGACACACATGAGACACAGATCTTCACTCTGGAAGGGCTGGAACAGTCCAGCCCACGCTTCTGTTAAAGAGGGGAAACTGAGGCACAGAGGGAGGGGCTGGCCTTGCCCGTGGTCACTCAGGAAGTTCCTGTGCAGAGCGATGGCCTCCCTGTCCAGCAGCTTTGCTGCCTGGCCCTCGTCAGTTCTCACCTGGGGGGTGTCATCTGCTCTGCCTGGATGTGCAGGCCCTGGCCATCAGCAGGTCTCTGGGGAAGTGTTGGGGGCATGGGGTGATTCGGAGCACAGGCAGCTCCAGCCAGCGATCTTGAACGTCTCCCCTGGCTGAGGGGCAGAGGAGAGGGGAGAGGACGCAGCCCACCCCATCCCGCCCACTCCACCCCACCCCGCCCACTCCACCCCACCCCACCCTGCTCCAGGGCCTGGACGCCTGGAGACAGTGAGGTTTGCCTAGGGACCTGGAGGGTTAGGGTCCCCACCCTGTCAGGGAACCCCAGGCCTGTCCTTGGGGGAGCAGTCTCCTGTGGGGCAGTGGGTGAGGGGCCAGTTTCATGCAGGAGAGAGCAGGACAACCTCTCCTTTCTCATCTGAGAGTTACAGCTCACAGACACACAGACAAGTACCTACATATGCATGCACGTGACATGTGACACACACAGCACTTGGCAGTGTACACAGGCAGATATACACACATGCACAGATGCATACAAAACACACATAGCACACACCCCAGCAGGCATGCACATATGTACGCACGCCACATCCACACATGGGCACAGGTACACCCACCCACAGATGCACAGACATGACTCATGGATACACAAGCGCAAACCCACACATGCATGCGCACACAACATATATGATACACATGTGCACACACATGCACACACCTGCCTGCACATGTGCACACGTTTGCACACGATGCACCTGCATGTACACACGTGCACCCCCATGCGCCTGGGGACCTAGTGGGCTCGGCGGTCGTTCACTCTTCTGGTCTGGAGGTGGCCTGGGTGTCAGCCTGTGACCTTAACAGCTTTCTCTCCACACCGTCCACCAGTCAGAGACCCCTCCCCTGACCCAGGCCGGCCCTGTTGCAAGGAGGCTCGCTGCAGTGGGGGTCTCCATGATGAAGTCGCTGTGGCAAGGCCTGGGCTGGGTGGCTGGGTCCTGCCCAACTCTGACTTTCCCATCCTAGGCAGCGAGGACCCCTTCGTGCTACTCTCCCCAGCAATCAGTGGTCTGCAGCCCAGCAGCAGACTCCAGCCCCCCCAAGCCCTGGGTCTCGGCCCCGTGCTGGCCATGGGAAGGGACGGTTCCTAGCCACCAGGTGGTCATCCCTTGGTCACAGCCTAGCCTGGCCCTGGCAGGGTCTGCAAATCCAGCCCCAGCGGCTGCTCCACCATGAGCTTCCCCGGGCCTTGGCTCACCTCCGGTGCCACACAGGGACAACCTCTCTTGTCTCAATGAGACCCTTATCAATAGTACAACCCCTGGGTTTGCCAATGTCTGTCCCTTTCAGGTGTGAGGAGGTTAAAAACTTGTTCAGGGTACCCAGGTAGCAACGGGACAAATCACTGTATCTCGGGACCCCGGGGCCCCAGCCAGGGTTGTTTTCAGGAGATGCGGCCTCAGCGGAAGGGACCTTTTTTTCTAGAGGGGGCCCAGGCCTCCCCAGGCCAAGGGTCCTTGCTTGGCTGGAGGCGTCTCTGCTGCTTTGCCTGGTGGGGAGGGCCCCAGTCTGAGTGTGCCACCCTCCGGAGGGCGTCTCCTCTGAGTGAGTGCTGGCTGAGTGATGTGGGCGCCGTCCTCACAGGGCTGCTTCCCTTGCGCGTGTGCCGGCTGCCTCGAGGCGCTGGCTCTCGGGACCTAACCTTGGTCAGACGGGGTGGCAAATCTTCCTTCTCTGTCCTCCCCACCCTGACCTCCCCACCCTGCCTCCCCACCCTGACCTCCTTCCTGGGGCACGTGTGCACCGGCTGTGAGGGTACACGTGGCGGTGAACGCTGGGGCCACACCTGGCAACTTGCAGACAGACTGAAAACCGCAGAGTGTGGCGGTGCCGCCAGCTTTCCTGGGTTGTGCTCAGCCTGGCACGGATGCGGCGAGGACGTCCTGGGGCCACCGCCACCAAGTACCACGGGTGCAGGGGCTTGAACCATAGATGTTTATTCCCTCACAGCTCTGGAGGCTGGAGGTCTGAGATCAAGGCAAGAGCAGGGCTGGTTCCTTCCAGAGGC
Source organism: Pan paniscus (assembly GCF_029289425.2). Taxonomy (NCBI): domain Eukaryota; kingdom Metazoa; phylum Chordata; class Mammalia; order Primates; family Hominidae; genus Pan; species Pan paniscus. The sequence goes on along the minus strand of NC_073249.2, from coordinate 225,428,715 downwards.
CCAGAGGGCAAATCCATCCCAGGCCTCTGCTGCCTGCGGCTGTGTGGTACATTCCTCGCTGCTCCTCAGCTCCCGGGAGTGCTGCCCAGTCTCTGGCTCCGGCTTCACGGGGCGCCTCTCTGCCTGTGTATCTGTGTCCACACTCTCCCTTTGTGTAAGGACACCCCTCACGGTGGACGAGGGGCCCCCCACTCCAGTGTGGCCTCACCTCCATTGTTCTGTCAAATGAACATTTATTCCCAAGTCAGGTCACACTCCGAGGTCCTGGGCTGAGAAGTGCAACTTATGAATTTCGTGGGACACAGTTCAGCCCACATGGGTCCCCCACAGGCTGAGTGAGCTGACGTGGTGGGGGCGAGGGGCTGGGGCCGTGGCTGGCATGGGGTCACTGCTGCGTCCTGCTTAGTGACAGACAGTTCTGCCTCTGCAGGCGTCATTTTGGCTCCTGACTGCAATGTGTGGGGAAATCTGGCTGCTTCTGGCAGGCACTTGCCTCGGCCTGTCGGTGCCCAGCAGAGCTGCTGTCTATGTGGCCGCTTGAGTCCCCGGAACTCTGACCCGGCCAGGGTCCAGCAGGAGCACTGGTCACACTGAGTGTTTCCACAGAGGGGACTTGATGAGGGCATTGGGTTCAGGAGCCGCGGCTGCCCGCAGGGCATGAGGGCACCTGAGGGTAGCCCAGGGCTGGTGAGTGAGGGAAGCTGGGAGCAGGCTGGGGCCGTAGGTTCCAGACACTCAGAGGAGAGCCCCACAGAGCAGGAGTCCCCCTTCAGAGCTGGGGTGCTGCTAGAGAGGGCACAATGGGGCTGGCTCAATGGGGTCCCCAGAGAGGCTGGAGGCCAGAACCACCTGCAGCCTCCAGGACTGAGTGCCACTGCTTGGGGAAGAGCTGGCAGGGGTGGCTAGGCCAAGTCCTCCTCAGCGCTCACTTCCCAGCTGGCCCAGGGCCCCGGTGAGCAGAACCTCACCAGGGTTCTGGTGAGGCAAGGGAGCGGGCAAGGGAGAAAGAATCTGTTGGGTCCTTGCCCGCATCTCAAAGTGTGGCAGGGCAGGCTGGGAGCTGAGAGGCCCCAGGAAAATGCTGGGCACAGTCACCCTTCGGGGAGCCTGCATTAGTGCATGCCTGTTACATGCGTGGCAGTTTCCAGACAGTGACGGTGGTGGCCCGGGGATGCTGCTGCTGGACAAGGCTGGATGGCCTGTTGTGAAAAGAAACAGCCGCCACCCTCCTGTAAAAGGAGGAGAAGCCCCACAGCCATGAGAGCGACTGCCCAGTCACAGGCGTGGGATGCGTCTCGGGCAGGGTGAGCTCCTCTTCTAGGTCAGTGTGAGATCATCTGGCTGGTCTGTAGCACATACAATACATTGTCAAGCTGACCACTGTTAACTGTCCATTTATGAAATAATAATGGGAGAGAGAAGGGGAGGAAGAAGGGAATTGGCACACACACGCGCACACACACATGCACACACGTACACACATTACACACGCACACATGCACACACATTGCACACGCACACACATGCACACACATTACTCATGCACACACGTACATACATGCACACACGTACATACATTACACATGCACACATGTACACACATTATACATGCACACACATACATGCAAACACGTGCACTCGTGCACATGTACACGCATTACACATGCACACAAGTACATACATGCACACACATAAACATGCACACATGCACACACATTACACATGCTCATACATGCACACACATACACATGCACACATGCACACACATTACACACGCTGACGCATGCACACATGTACACATTACACACGTGCATACATGCACACATGTACACATGCACACACGCACACACACAAACATGTACACACATTGCCCATGCACACACATGCACACATGCAAACACACATGCACGTATGCACACATGTGCACACATTACACATGCACACATGTACACACATGTGCACATATGTACACACGCACACACGTACACACATTACACATGCACACACATGCACAATGCACACACATGCACACATGTACATACAGTACACATGCATACACATGCACACACGGACATACATGCACACATACACACATGCACACATGTATGCACATTGCACATGCACACGTACACACATTACACGTGCACCCACACATGCACACACACATGCACTCGTGCACATGTACACACATTACACATGCGTGCATATATGTACACACACACCTGCATATGGACGCACATACACGTTTCTCTGTGGTCTTGGTTTCTGCAGCTGGTCATGTGCTGCCGTCCATATTCATGGGAACATCTTTCTTTTACCCTCGTTCGCTGTTTCGTTTGCCCTCTCTCAGCCTCTCAGCTGGTCAAGGTTTGTTCCCTGGTGGGGGAACCTGAGTTACTGTCACCAAAGGGGCTGAGTCCTCAGTGGCCCTGCTTGTTCCTTTACTTCTGTGGTTTTGGTGGCTACAGCCTATTAATCGTCACACGGCAATACTCAGAGGTGCCCGGAGATGCCCTGGGCTGCTGCTCATGCTCCTCCATGGCAACATCCCCCGGTCCCCCTCAGCAGGGGCTTCGTCACCCTGGCTGGCACAGGAGCTTGTGGTTTACCTGTGGATTTGGAGCAGGCAGATCCCAGCAGCCCAGTGTCCACACTGACTTCCAGCTCTGCGGACCTGCTGTTGTGTCACCAGTGGAAGCGTTCTGCCGAAGACCAAGACATCTAAACCAGCACAGTCCAAAGTCCTAGGGACAGGAAGTCAGTGTTCCAGGAGTGGGTCGGCAGGTGTGAGTGACAGGAGCCCCTTCTGCATCCAACCAATGTTGGGACCCGGGTATGTTGGGACCTCGGTATGCTGGGACCTGGGTATGTTGGCTGCAGAATGGCACAGTGGCTTGTTTAAAACATAAATTACACCTGAAGATAGAAACCCAGACTTTCAGGGAGTGCTTGTCCAACGGGCACCATAACTAGGTCTTCACTAGGCCAGCAGTGGGGTGGGGAATGCAGTGGACCAAAGATTGGCAAGGGTGCCTGTGAGCCATCGCCGAGAGGCTCTTTGAGTTGACTTCCATGGCCGGAAACAGTACGGAGCTGAGTGCTGCCTTGGCAAGAGAGGCAAGAGGCAGGTGCACAGGGTGGAGCCGTTGGAGCAGGGAGGCAAGTCCAACCCAGACAGGACTCCCTGAAGTCCCCTCCATGGTGCCCCTGTGATGTCAGGGGCCCAAGGTCATCCGCCAGGCACCTGTGAGTGAGTGGCACAAAGTCCCAGGAAAAGCTGCTGCCGGGGGCCCCAGTGGTGGTTTCTGCTTGGGCACATGGGGTATGCGGGTCCCACAACTGTACTGGCCGCCAGGTTCATCTTGTCCAGGAGAGACCATGTTTCTGAGCCATGTGTGGTCTCTAGAGTATGGGCTGCCACCACAAAGCACCACAAACCAGGTGGCTTAGAACTGACTGCAGGAATGTCTCTAGTCTGGAAGCCAGAAGTCCAAAATCAAGGTAGGGGCAGGGCCATCTCCCTCCAAAGACCCTCCCAGTCCCCGGTGGCTCCTCACTGGTTCCCTCAGCCTGTAGCTGCGTCACCCCACATCTGCCTCTGTCATCACAGGACACTCTGCCCATGTGTCTGTCTCCATGCAGCATTTTCCCAGTCGCACTGACTTAGAAACCACCCCAAGAACCTCAGCTTAACTTGATTAGATCTGCAAAGACTCTATTTCCAGGCCTGGTGCCATGGCTCACACCTGTAATCCTAACACTTTGGGAGGCTAAAATGTGTGGATCATTTGAAGTCAAGAGTTTGAGACCAGCCTGGCCAACAAGATGAAACCCCATCTCTACTAAAAATACAAAAATTAGCCGGGTGTGGTGGTGGGTGCCTGTAATCCCAGCTACCCAGGAGGCTGAGGCAGGAGAATCCCTTGAACCCAGGAGGCAGAGGTTGCAGTGAGCTGAGATTGCATCATTGCACTCCAGCCTGGGCGACAGAGAAAGACTCCGTTCCCCCCTGCAAAACAAACAAACAAACAAAACTACCCTATTTCCAAATAAGGTCCCGTTCACAGGTACTGGGAGTTGGGACATGAACATATCCTTTTGGGGTCACAACTCAACGCATGACAAACCCCATCCCTGCCATCCTGGCCACTTTGGGTGGGACCCCTGAGCAAGCATGGGGTAGCAGACCCCAGAGAGAGGACAAGGGCCCTCCCCAGAGTGCGGCTCTGCCTGGATTCCTACAGCATCCCCTGCAGCGGACGGCCTTGGTGCCCTCACGTCTGCCATCCCCGAGCCCTCGCAGAGGGCCATCCGCACACCCTGCCCTCCACCTCCCTGTCTACTGGCCTCCAGTCCCGCTCTTTCCAGGCCCCAATCATGCCAGGGCCATCAACTTGTCTCCCGAACTGGGAGATGTGTATCTCCGCCTCTGCCTGTTTCTCCGTCCAGACAAAGTGGACAACAAAACAGATCATGGCCGGGAGCTTCGCCTCCCCCATTGCTTCCCTCCCGCTCCCTTCTCAGGACTCTGGGTTAGAGCCGTGATTCTGCCACAGCCGACTTCCATCAACAGAAAACAGTCACGACCAGTATGTGAACCAAGCCTGAGTTTTTGTCTTTGGTCCAAGGTGGGCGAAGCTGTATTGTGCGGGATGAGGAGAGGGTGTATGTGAAGGGGGTTGTGGGGCAGTGCCAGCCGCCTCGCCACTCCTCTTGCTTCTGCCTCTCTCAGCCCTCATGGGCCGTCCCTTGGGACCGTGGGTTGCTGCCACCAGGCTCATCCTTATGGCCTCCTGGCTCAGACAGTGCCTGGCTGGTGAGGAGTGCTCAGGTTGGACAGCCACGGTTGTCTTGTGGTCAGCCGTTGGGTCTGGGCTCTTCTCAGAAAGAGAGCATGGGGCTTTGGGGGAGAGCACTGCTCTCAGCCCTGGGTGTCTGTACCCCGTTCTTCCCCCTGTAGCTTCTCCAAGGTTCCACACAGCAGGTATATCTGCCATGAAGACCTCTGACGTCGCAGAGGCCAGCAAAGCAGCTCAGGGTCCGAGATCCAAGGAGGCCCCCAGATGCTGTTTCTCTTTCTAGGCGCAGGCAGCAGATGGCACGGTGACGTCAGGCCATGGCGGCAGAACCCTCAGCTGCGTGTTGGGTCCCTACATGTCAAGGGTTTATTGCCTGGTCTCTGGCGCATGTGTCTTCTACGAAGTCAGACAAGATGCTTGCTGCTTTCTGACCATCAGGACCAACTGATGTCATCAGCAGGGACACCAGTGCTGTGGCCCTGGGACCTCCAGGTGAGCAAGATCCCTGTAGAGGTCATGGGAGGGGTGATGAGGAGGGTGAAGCGGGCTCTGGGCCTGGCTGTGCAGGTGAACCCTCACCTGTGCCAGGTGCAAGCTCCTGCTCCAGGATCCCAGGAAGCCATGTTCCCAGTGGCCAGTCCTGTGCCTTCTCCCAGGGGACCCCCTCCCTCAGTGGAGATTCCATGGTTGGAAAAGCGTCAGTGGCTGGGTCCCCTGTGTGAAGTCGAGAATAATCCCCAGCAGTGGTTCTCAGCTGGGGGTGGGGGGTGGGTGGACATTGGGCAGCGCCCAGAGACATTTATGGTTGTCACATTCGGGGGATGCCACAGGCTTCCAGTAGGGGAAGGCCAGAGAAGCTGCCAACACCTTGTGAAGACCAGGTTGGCCCTACCACAAAGGGTCATCATCTGGCCCCAAAGTCTAAAGTGTTGAGATTGTGCAACGCTCGTCCAGGGTCACTTTGTGAGATCCGTCTGCCTCCTTCCTGCACAGGCCACCGTGCCAGGAATCCCTGCACCTGCTGCTCTGGGCCCAGCCTCAGCCTTGTCACAGGGTGCTGCTCTGGCTTTCCTCTCCTGGGTGAGAGAAGCTCCAGGGGCGTCTGCTATCTCTCCCCACCCCAACAGGTGTCATTCTCTGGGTTTGGGGCCAACGTGGGGATTCTCCCAATGGCCAGCTGTGTCCAGTCCAATCATGCATTCCGGGACTGTGGACGTGACTCAGGCCACAGAGCTCACGTGGAAGTGGACGTGGCCACAGGTGTTGCTGTCCTCTGGACTGCAGGCCGCACGGGGCTCTGGGTCCCCAGGAAGCAGATCGGCACAGAGCCTGCTCTCAGATGGCCCGGCTGGATCCCTGCTGTCGAGCACAGCCTGCTGCAGACCTGGTTGGGGCTGGTGCAGGGGAAGCATCCAAGTTCCTCGTTGTGAGTGTGTAGGGGACCTTCCTGAGGGCTCCAGGACCCTGGGAAGAGCAGCCTGGCTGGTGCAGAAGCTGAGGAAGCGGCTGAGACTCCTTGTGGTGACGCCACAAGTGAAGCTTCTGGTGAGCAGACACGGAGGAGACCTGCCCTGTAGGTCGATCTCCACTTCACTAGGCCTTCCATCTGATGGATCCCAGAGACCCTGATCAATCAGCCACAACTAAAGAGCATGTCGAGCTAAACCTCCCAATGATCACTCCGTCCCCACTGCCCATGACAGCTCTTGTCCTCAACTGGCCAGCAGCAGTGAAACCCCACCTGGCCACCGCCACTCCCTAACCTGTCATTCTCACTAGGCCCAGGGGCCCACCCTAGGGACTGCGGTCAGCTGCAAATGCCTCCACCTCGCCCCTCGCCAAGATAACCCTCCTAAGCCCTGGAGCCCTGATAGTTACCTGATACTGCGAGGTCCACGCAGGGGTGATAATGTGCAGGATCCTGAGATGGGGGGATATCTGGACGACCCTGGAGGGCCCTAAATTCCATCACAAGTGTCCTCATCAGAGAGTCGCAGAGGAGACGTGGCCACACCCTGAGGAGACCCGTGTGGGACGGGGTGGTGATTGGAAGATGCTGGTCTTGAAGACCGGAGCGAGGCATCCACAAACCTAGGAATGTTGGTGCCCCCGGAAGCTGGGAGAGGTCGGGAAGGATTCCGTACTGGAGCTTCCAGAGGGAGCGCCCTGATTTCCACCCAGTGAGGCTGACTTTGGACTTCCTGCTTTCGTGAGTGTGAGATAGTAAATGTGTGTTGTTTTAAGCCCCCTGGTCTGTGGTGATTTGTCTCCGCATCCCCGGGAAACGAATCCAAGGAGGCCTCTCTCTGCCTTGTCCCAGCCTCCGGAGCACAGCCTCAGTGGAGTTTGTGAGAGGCCAGGCCTCTGTCACAGACGGATTCACTCTCTGAGCCCAGGGAAAGGCGTGCTTGGGCCCTCTCCTGGGTGCAGTGTGGAGTCGGGCCCTTTCCTGGGTGCAGTGCGGAGTCGGGCCCTCTTGTGGGTGCAGTGTGGAATGGGGCCCTCTCCTGGGTGCAGTGTGGAGTGGGGTCCTCTCCTGGGTGCAGTGTGGAGTGGGGCCCTCTCCTGGGTGCGATGTGGAGTGGGGCCCCTCCTGGGTGCGGTGTGCAGTGGGGCCTCTCCTGGGTGCGATGTGGAGTGGGGCCCCTCCTGGGTGCAGTGTGGAGTGGGGCCCTCTCCTGGGTGCAGTGTGGAGTGGGGCCCTCTCCTGGGTGCGATGTGGAGTGGGGCCCCTCCTGGGTGCGGTGTGGAGTCGGGCCCTCTCCTGGGTGCAGTGTGGAGTGGGGCCCTCTCCTGGGTGCGATGTGGAGTGGGGCCCCTCCTGGGTGCGGTGTGCAGTGGGGCCTCTCCTGGGTGCGGTGTGGAGTCGGGCCCTCTCCTGGGTGCGGTGTGGAGTCGGGCCCTCTCCTGGGTGCGGTGTGGAGTCGGGCCCTCTCCTGGGTGCGGTGTGCAGTGGGCCCTCTCCTGGGTGCGGTGTGCAGTCGGGCCCTCTCCTGGGTGCAGTGTGGAGTCGGGCCCTCTCCTGGGTGCGGTGTGGAGTCGGGCCCTCTCCTGGGTGCAGTGTGGAGTCGGGCCCTCTTGTGGGTGCAGTGTGGAGTCGGGCCCTCTTGTGGGTGCAGTGTGGAGTCGGGCCCTCTTGTGGGTGCAGTGTGGAGTCGGGCCCTCTTGTGGGTGCAGTGTGGAGTGGGGCCCTCTCCTGGGTGCGGTGTGGAGTCGGGCCCTCTCCTGGGTGCAGTGCGGAGTCGGGCCCTCTTGTGGGTGCAGTGTGGAGTCGGGCCCTCTTGTGGGTGCAGTGTGGAATGGGGCCCTCTCCTGGGTGCAGTGTGCAGTGGGGCCTCTCCTGGGTGCGATGTGGAGTGGGGCCCCTCCTGGGTGTGGTGTGGAGTCGGGCCCTGTCCTGCATGCGGTGTGCAGTGGGCCCTCTCCTGGGTGCAGTGTGGAGTCGGGCCCTCTCCTGGGTGCGGTGTGCAGTGGGCCCTCTCCTGGGTGCCGTGTGCAGTGGGGCCTCTCCTGGGTGCAGTGTGGACGTGGGTGCAGTGTGGAGTGAGATGTCCATGGTAAGTGAGCCCCATTGGCCCCTCCCTGGGCCTCCGGTGGCCTCTTCTCTGTTGGGTTAGGGACGTTCTGGCGTCACAATAAACGGGACTCTTAGTCACTGTGAGTCGGGGCCTGTCACTGACCAGCCAGACTTGGTGAGCGCCCCAGCTCCTTCAGCCGACACTGCAAGTCCACCGTCTCTGGTAGGTGAACCCCTAGCAGGGACTTAGCCCAGATCAGCCTTGCATCCGATCCCTGGTATGAGACCCCAGACATCACCCCTCACATGATTTGCCCAAGATATTTGCCACAAAGCCTAACATGGCTTTTGGCCTCCGAGCCACCTTCTCCTGGGCTAGACGTCCCCTGTCCCTAGAGCACGCGCTGACTCCTCATGGGCGCCGAGGAAGCGGGTGGTGCGTCTGGATCTTAAGAAGGGCAGGAGGCCCTCCACGCGGCAGAGCAAGCGCCCGGACCAGGCTGTTGCAGGGTCTCCCAGGAGCGAAGCCTGGTTTCCCAGACCCAGGCAGAGGACTCTCCTCTGGCAAGTGAGCTGCAGAGAGGCCCAGGAGGTCAAGACTTCCATTCCTGTGTCCCTGCCCCAAGGTCCAAGGCCCTGGACCTTCGGGAAGGACGCCCGATGTCCCCCGAAGAGCCTCGACACATATGAGGGGCCTCCACTCCGCGCTTCCGTTGTCGGCTCAATTACATCCAGGGTTCGTTTTCAGTGAAGTCATCCCTGAGGCTAAACGAAATGAGATTATTTCAGGGCCACCACCGCAGGTCTCTGCTATGACTGTAGCAGGAACGAGTCACAGCTCCCTGCAAGTTCTCAGGGCAGAGGAAGTCGGCTCTCCCCGTTCTCTGCAGCTGCCATTGCAAAATACAGTCTTGGTCAAGTGCAGCCCCCACGGGGTCCCCAAGGCACTTTACTTCAAAAGAAACTCAATCACGATCCCGCACAGTGACAGTTCCGTTGACTGCGATGTCACTGCACAGCTCCGACAGCCAGCGTCCGGTTTTTCCTTGGTAGAAAGCACAGTGCTGCTTTCAGGGCAACGGCAGCCCCCACCGTCCTGGAATTCCCGCTGCAATGGCTGCTTCCGGGGACTAGCTCCCAGGACGAATATCAGCCAGCATCCAGCCGGGGACTGGAAACCACCTTGGGTGCTTCCACCGAGGGAGCCCAACCCCAACCCCAGAATGGCTGCCTGGGCCTTGGAGGGTGAATGCAGGAAGCAGCCTCCACTCAGGGCTGGGAGGGTGGTGGAGGTGAGGTTGTCCCGGTCCAGAGGCTTAGGGAGGGGCTGCAGGGTGGAGATGCAGACAGAGGCAGGGGCACCGGGAGGATAGTGTGGAGACCCAGGGAGGCAGAGGAGATGGCCTCGCCCCCGCCTCCTGTCCACGCTGTCCAGAGAGAGGGGTGGGCACAGATGCCGAGGCCCTGCCCACCCAACACCCGGCCGCCTGGCCTTGGCGCCCGCAGTGCCTCAGTGCTCCTGATCAGTAGCGGAAGGGATGCCCTGGGGAGGGAGGGCTGAGCTCCCAGGGCAGAGACGCACACTCGGGACTTCTAGGTGCTGCGAGGATGAGGTCAGTTACACCTGCAGGTACATGGGGAAGCTCTTTTGCTTGTTCACGGGTGGAAACGCCACACAGAGGGGCAGCAGTCTCCATGCTGGGCCAGCTTGTTTCCAAACCATTATCCCTGATCAGGGCCTTGGGGACCAAGACGGGGGATCCTTGTTTGGGCTCTGTTAACAGAACTCCCAGCCTCCTCCGCCCATCCCATCCTCCTTCCCTCCCTCCCATCCTTCCTCGTTCCTTCCTTTCTTCGTTCGTCAGGTCAGGAGGTCGGCTGGGGCCTGGCTTTCCCACCTGCACAACGGGAGATGGGAATGCCCGTCTCCCGCTCTGATGGCCAATGTTGAGGACCCCATGACAGGCAAGGGCCCCGAGAGCTCCTGGGAGGGTCTGGTGTTCTGACAAGTCAGCCACAGCCCTGGCTGGGCATGAATATTTAGGGCAGCCCACGAGGGTGGGAAACAGGGCAGCCCCGCCCCGCCCTGTCCTGCCCGGCCGGCCAGGAGTGTCCACTTGGGATTTGGTGCCAGCCAGGGCTGTAGCCCACCGTGCTGCTCACCCATTGGCCAGGCACCCGTAAGCTCCACACCAAGGGTGGGTGGGCGGGCAGGTGGGTGGCAGGGCTGTGGAAGCTAGTGAGTGCCAGGCCTGCTCCTCGGTGCCTCGGACCCGCGGGCCTCCGGCTGCACCTGGCCCCGCGTCCCTGGGGCGCTGACCTCAGGGTTTCTCCCTGCAGCTTCACCTTCACAGATCAGCAGTGTTGGAGGGTTGGGTTTACCCCTCACCTCCCTACCCACTCAGGTGCAGGAGGGCCGGGCTGATGCCTCCCAGGAAGGCCCAGCTCCTCACGGAGGGTGGCCCTCCCCTGTGGCCACCGGGGACCCTCTGTGCTCCAGCCCTCCAGGCCCAGCGGTCAGGACATCATAAGGAATGCTGTGGCTGGGGCTTCGAGAATCCGGTCCCCCACCAGCTCCTCTGACCCGCCTGCGCCTCTGCACCAGGCCCTTCTGCTGCTTCCCCTCCAGGGCTGTGGCCCCTCACGGGGGGTTTGTAGACGTACCCAGGGCCCAGCTGACCTGCCAGGGCCAGTGCCCTTTCCTCCCGATGGCAGCTCACTGGCAAGGTCTGGAGGAGGCTGGTCCCAGTGCCCACAGAGGACCCTCAATAGGGCGGGGCAGGGCAGTGCCACCTGCCTGGAGCCGGGCACCCCCACCCTCCTGGGAGCCGTGGTGCTGGAGGATGAGGACAGTCCTGCCTCTGAAAAGCCGTGGCCCTGAACCCACAGCAGGGATGGGAGTGCCCGATTCAGACGCTGTCTGCCGTCTGCACTTGGGGCAAACTCTCCTGTCCCTGAGAGGCTTACCTGGCTGCAGGGAGGGAGGGGCCCAGCCGTGCGGGGATGTTTATCTCTGCAGAGGGGCTCTCCTGGGCAACAGCCCCCTCGCGCTGTAATTCAAGGGATTTTCCTCGCGTGTCATTTTTAATAGATGTGATTACGGTTTGGAGTCTGATATTCTGGTAATTATCTTCCTGGGCTTAATCCCCGTGCCCTCATAATGCCATTAGGGACTCGACATGAGAGTCTTAAAACAGTGATTATTTATCGCGCGTGCCTTCAGCTCAGAGCAATCCTGACCGCGTTCCGCTGCTTCCGGGAGCGAGGGTGGGGCTCTCGGGCGCTCAGACGGCCTCTCCCGCGGCAGCTTTGCTAACTGCTACTCGAGCTTTGATGCGCGGCCAAGATGGAATCAGGGGTCAGACCTCAGCTGTGAGAGCTGCAGCCTCCAGTCCCAGCTGCTTGGGGACAGAGCTGTGTCCAGCCAGGCCTTGTCCCCAGTCCCCCAGGGCCGCCTGTGTGCAGTTCCCGCCAGCGTCCCTCAGGGGCCTCTGGACAGCAGGGGGATCAGGAGCAGGGTTTCCGTTCCTGTCCCACCAGGGCCCTGGTGTGTGACCTTCGCTGAGCTGCTTTTCCTGCTCGTCTGTAAAATGGACACAGTAAAAAGACCTGCCTCAAAACTAAAATGCATATTCCTCAGTGAAAGGAGCCAGTCTGAAAACGCCGCTCACCGTGAGATTCCAGCTCAAGGGCATTCTGGAGAAGGTGGAACTCTGGAGGCGGCCAGAAGATGAGAGGGTGCCAGGGACTCAGGGGAGGGAGGGAGGAAGGCACAGGTGGAGCAGGGAGATCTCCAGGGCGTGGGCTCCTCCGCAGGACCCCGCAGTGGTGGATCCACGCCATCACACGCCTGTCCACACCCACGGAATGCAGGGTAGAGAGCGAGCCCGGCGGTGACTCTGGGCGCGGGGTAAGGTGGTGTAAATGCGGGGTCAGCCACGGTGGCAAGTGCACCATGCTGGGGGGCGGGTGTGGCTGATGGGGGTGGCTGTTCTCACATGGGGACTCTGTGCCTTCCACACAATTTTGCAGTGAGCCTAAAACTGCTCTAAATAATAAAGTCTAGTGGAGAAAAAAAGCCCACCTCATCGGGGACAGTGAGCCCTGAAGGAGAAGCTGTGCCCAGCTCACAGTCACAGCACGGCTTGAGACGCTGCCCTTGTGGTCAGCTTGGCTCAGACCTCGGCTCTGCACCTGCCCTGAACTGAGGGAGATGGACAGAGACCTTGCTCCCGGTGGAGCCAGCAAAGGAGAGCTGGAAGCCGGTGGGATGGGGCCGGGGGCGCTGCGGACCCCTGTGGGTTGGCATCAGTAAGTGGCAGGGGCTGCAGTGTGCCTGTGCCCCCCAGGTCACCCCGAGCGCCTCTGCACTCTGCGCCAGGGTGAGAGCCGGCAGAGAGACGTCCCTGGGGGCTGGTGGCGCTTGGTGGTTCCGGGAAGCAAAAGTTGGTTTGGAATCTTTGTTAACAGCTGGGCATACATCTTTTAAATTATAAATCGATAAATAGTTAATTCAATAATAGAACTCTTTTGAATATTTCATGCTGCCCGTGCACTGCGACGCTCTGCATAGATGATGAAGTGGCAGAGGAATTAGAGTCAAACTCCCCCAACTCCTATGAGCGCGGTCATGGGCTCGGCTCGGAGTGGGCACCTGTCAGTTACAGGCTGGGCCCTCACTGTCCCGGCTCTCCACTCACCTGGGACCACATGGGGGGCCTCACCCGTGATTAAATGCCAGATGCTCAGAGGGGAGATGGAGGTTTGAGGAGAAGAAAGTGTTGGCTGCAAATTCCTGTGTTAAAGTCCTGATCCCCGGACCTCAGACTGTAACTCTGTTTGGAGACAGGGCCTTTAAAGAGGTGAGTGAGTTTAGGGTGGGCTCTCCGGTGAGCGAGGTTAGGGTGAGCCCTCTGGTGAGTGAGTTTAGGGTGGGCTCTCCGGCGAGCGAGGTTAGGGTGGGCCCTGTGGTGAGCGAGGTTAGGGTGGGCCCTCTGGTGAGCCAGGTTAGGGTGGGCCCTCCGGCGAGCGAGGTTAGGGTGGGCCCTCCGGTGAGCGAGGTTAGGGTGGGCCCTCCGGTGAGCGAGGTTAGGGTGGGCCCTCTGGCGAGCGAGGTTAGGGTGGGCCCTCTGGTGAGCGAGGTTAGGGTGGGCCCTCTGGTGAGCGAGGTTAGGGTGGGCCCTCTGGTGAGTGAGGTTAAGGTGAGCCCTCCGGCGATCGAGGTTAGGGTGGGCCCTCCGGCGAGCGAGTTTAGGGTGGGCCCTCCGGCGAGCGAGGTTAGGGTGGGCCCTCCGGCGAGCGAGGTTAGGGTGGGCCCTCCGGCGAGCGAGGTTAGGGTGGGCCCTCCGGCGAGCGAGGTTAGGGTGGGCCCTCCGGCGAGCGAGGTTAGGGTGGGCCCTCCGGCGAGCGAGGTTAGGGTGGGCCCTCTGGCGAGCGAGGTTAGGGTGGGCCCTCTGGTGAGCGAGGTTAGGGTGGGCCCTCTGGTGAGCGAGGTTAAGGTGAGCCCTCTGGTGATCGAGGTTAGGGTGGGCCCTCCGGTGAGCGAGTTTAGGGTGGGCCCTCCGGTGAGCGAGGTTAGGGTGGGCCCTCCGGTGAGCGAGTTTAGGGTGGGCCCTCTGGTGAGCGAGGTTAGGGTGAGCCCTCTGGTGAGTGAGTTTAGGGTGGGCTCTCTGGTGAGCGAGTTTAGGGTGGGCCCTCCGGTGAGCGAGGTTAGGGTGGGCTCTCTGGTGAGCGAGGTTAGGGTGGGCCTTCCGGTGAGCGAGGTTAGGGTGAGCCCTCTGGTGAGTGAGTTTAGGGTGGGCCCTCTGGTGAGCGAGGTTAGGGTGGGCCCCCTGGTGAGCGAGTTTAGGGTGGGCCCTCCGGTGAGCGAGGTTAGGGTGGGCCCTCCGGTGAGCGAGGTTAGGGTGGGCCCTCCGGTGAGCGAGGTTAGGGTGGGCCCTCCGGTGAGCGAGGTTAGGGTGGGCCCTCCGGTGAGTTTAGGGTGGGCCCTCTGGTGAGCGAGGTTAGGGTGGGCTCTCTGGTGAGCGAGGTTAGGGTGGGCCCTCATCCAGTGTCACTGGTGCCTTCTAAGGAGAGGAGATTCAGACCCAGACACACAGGGCGATGGCCCTGTGGGGACACCGGGAGGAGACGGTATCCACAAGCCCAGGAGCGAGGCCTGGGGAAGAACCAGCTCTGCTGCCACCGTGATCTTGGGCTTCAGTCTGCAGGACCCCCACAGCAATATTCCTGCCCCCAGCTCCCTCTGCGCCCTGCTGTGTCCCACCCTGGGGTCAGCAGCGGGCCAGGCCGGAGAGTCCCTGCGGTGTGCTCTGAGAAGCTGCAGGAAGCAGTGCCTGGGAGACCCGACGGAAGTCCTGGGCCAAGACAAGCAGAGGGGACCTCACTGCCACGATCGCCCGCTGCACCCAGCACAGTATCCCCGGGCGTTTGGGAGAGACGCTGGCCGGCACAGCCTATGTCCTGGATCCCGTCACTTGCCCTGTGCTGTTCCTGGACTGTCTGACCTAGAGAAGGGCCGTGTGTGAGCACATCCAGGCAGAGCAAGTGCACAGCTCAGAAAACCAGTGCTGGCTCCAGCAGGTCTGGGTCAGACAGTGCCCCCTTCCCCCATGAGCCTTGTAGCTTGGGGACACCTCTGACCTTAGGCCATGCCTCTGTACTGTGCCTACACCACGTGTGGTTCCATGCTCTGCACAGTGAGGTTGCCACGTGGCCCTGAGGTTGCTTCTGCTGTTCTTGGTTGCCCTGGGTGTCTCCTGCCTGGACCCTGGCCTAGGAGTGGGCATCAACCAGGCAGAGCAGAGTCCAGCTGCACCACCAGGGCCCATGTGCGCCTACCTGGGGCCCGGCTCACAGATCCAGCACGTGGTTCTGGCCTGAAAATCCGCCTTAGCAAGTCCTGGCGCCAACTGGGGCCTCCGAGCCTGGGCCCTGCCGGATCCTGGCTTTGTCCAGAAGAGGGTTTTGCCACTGTCAGGGGACCTTGGCGTGCCATGTGCTCCGGCCCCTGGAAGTCAAGGCTCAGGTCGTGGAGTTAGGTTGAGCTTGGGGATTTTCCAGGTCAGAGAACGTGGGGCAGGTGGGGCTCTACTCACCCACCCAGCTCTGGCTTCCAAGGGGAAGCTCAGAGAGGAGTTTCCTGATCACGCCCTTTGAGCTCCATAGAGCCGGGTGTGACACTGGCTAGGATATGCGGACCCCTGTGATTTGATACTTGTTTGTTTACTCACATACTCACTTCTTTATGGCCTGCATCTCCATTAAGCTGGGGGTCCCACGGGGGCAAGCTGATGCCTGGGGACATGGCAGCGTCAAGGGTGTGTGGAATCCAGGCGCCCAGGGGCTGGGCAGCCCTGCCCAGGATCTAAGCCTGCGGATGGCACCAGGAGTCAGCTTTTTGTCGTCAATGTCTCTGGCAGCAAATCACCCCCATCCTTTGCCCAAAGGGTCAAGTGGGGCTTGACCAGAACCCCACCTCCAAGAGTGGGCACGCACTCAGGTCCAGCCCAGCCTCCCAGACCTCAGTGAGGGGCGGAAGGTGGTCACACAGCTTGAACTTGGCCCATCAGAGTCCACCTGGGGTGTTCCTCACCTTCCTTGTGAGAGGTGATGCTGCTGCTCTTTCCAGTTATTAAGTCCTGGGTGCTTTGCCGCCCAGCCATGCTCACTCAAAATGTGGCGAGTGAGACCATGCCCACCCATGGTCTGGGCCCTGGATCCTGCGGAGCCGGAAGCCAGCTGTATCCCTGGATGTCCCGTTTGGCTGTGCGGTGACTTTTCTGTGTGAGCTGCTCTGAGCTGTGTTCTGCAATTGCAACTGGAAGAGTCCCATACGGTGCAAGCATGGGGTCGGGGTCAATGGTTTGGTCTGCGGGCAACACCCTTGGAGAGGCTTTGGAGGACAGAGCCTGTGAGTGCAGGAGGTCCGTGAGTGCAGGGGGCCCATGAGTGCAGGGGGCCCGTGAGTGTGGGGGGCCCGTGAGTGTGGGGGGCCCGTGAGTGTGGGGGGCCCATGAGTGTGGGGGCCCATGAGTGTGGGGGACTCGTGAGTGCAGGAGGCCTGTGAGTGCAGGGGGCCCGTGAGTGCAGGGGTCCTGTGAGTGTGGGGGGCCTGTGAGTGCGGGGGGGCCTTGAGTGCGGGGGACCTGTGAGTGCAGGGGGCCTGTGAGTGCAGGGGGCCTGTGAGAGCAGGGGGTACATGAGTGCAGGGGGCTGGTGAGTGCAGGAGGCCTGTGAGTTCAGGGGGCCTGTGAGTGCAGGGGGCCCGTGAGTGTGGGGGGCCCGTGAGTGCGGGGGGCCCGTGAGTGCGGGGGGCCCGTGAGTGCAGGAGGCCCATGAGTGAAGGGGGCCCGTGAGTTCAGGGAGCCTGTGAGTGCAGGAGGCACGTGAGTGCAGGAGGCCCATGAGTGAAGGGGGCCCGTGAGTTCAGGGAGCCTGTGAGTGCAGGAGGCCCGTGAGTGCAGGGACCTCCCCAGGGCTACAGCAGGATGGGGCACACTGGGGGCTTGTGACGTCCATCACCCGGCCTCCCTGTGTTGGGACCTCAGCAAGTGGCACAAGGCAGAGGCCAAGAAACCGCCCATGACACCTTCCTGGCTCCACCAGCTCTGCCCCAAGGGCTGGCCGTGTCCAGGACACAGCTCTGGCCCTGAGCCCTGCCTCTCCTGCGTGTGTCAGGCCCTGCCCCTTCAGCTGAGTGGCCTCCACTGCCTGCCCCCAACCAGCTAGCTGAGTGGGAGGATGAGGGTCATGGGGAGGCTCAGGGGCCTCCGGGGAGCAGAGCATAGCTTGGCTCGATGCACCTGCCCGGCTTGGCCTCAGGTGGCTTCTGCAGGGAGGAGAAGCCATGAGATGCGGCCCACTGATCCATGCAGGCTTTGTGAGCCGCGGCTCAGCAGGGGCCACCATTGTCCGGGGAGCAAGGCTGTGCCCCTCACTAGGAAACAGGGGTGCAGGAGCATCAGCCCAGGTCAGGGATGGACAGCCCCCAGGCTACCCAAGCCCTGTGTTGGGCCCCGTTAATCCTTCAAGGGGCCTCAGAAAACCCTTGGGGTGGGGGTGTCCTCCCTGGGTCCCAGGGACCCTGGCCCAAGGGGTACTCTCTCGGTGAGTTGAGTCGGTGACGTATTCAGTAGGCCACATTGCTGTCTCCTCCTGAGAGTTCTGGACCTGGGGTACTCTGGCGCCCACCCACCTGGGGGTCAGTGTTCTAGGCAGTGGCAGTATTTGGCAGCTGCAGGGGCCGTGCCTACCTGGAGCCTCTGACATGGGTCTCCAAGCATCTTGTCTGGAGGCCTGAGGGGTGGTGGGGTGCAGTGGGCCAGGGTCCCCATGGCAGTTCTGAGCCCCCAGGGCCAGGCCCGCCAAGCCACTCTTGCTGAGCCACCCTGGTGTGTGCTGGGCCCCCCTTGCTCCCTGTGGCCAGTGTAGATGGGAGGTGCAGAGGTTGCTGCCCGTGAGGTTCCTGAGTCTTTCTCTGTGCACAGATGAGAGGCAGGCGAGCTCCTGGGCCGAGGTGTCATCCAGAGGTCTGGGCGTTGCCCCTTGGAGACACTTGCACGGGAGTCTGGGCGCCAGGACGCTGGAGGCGTGGGATGATGGCGATTCGTCTCCCATCTTCAAGGCCAACACAGATAGGCGGTCCACTGTCCCAGTGGGACCTGACGTGGCCCAGAGTGGACGGTGGCCCCTACCCAGGCGCGCGCGTGGCCCCAGATCCCGCGCTGAGTCCCTGCACCGCGGCCGCCGCGGCGCTGCTGTCCCCGAGCGGCAGCCCTGTCTCTGCTGGCCTGTTAACTGTGCTGACAGAGCTGTAACCGTGACAGTAGATTAATATCTCTTTAATCAGCCAAAATGAACATGGCATGCTGGTGACAGTCCAATTTTCTGCTAACAGATTGTGGCCTATCGAAACCCGGCGCTCAGCTGATTTTTATTTCTGCCAGAGATAATTCAGCGCGGGAGGAGCGGCCGCCACCATCCCATCCACCAGCGCCGTTCAATATATCCCGCGCCGGCGTTTCTCACCCACTGTCAGGAGGCTGCCCGAGGGACTCCGAGGGCCTGCGGCATTTAGAGGCTGTCTCAGAGCCCAGAGGCACGGCCGCTGCTGCGATCAATGCTGAGCCTGGACTCGCCTGTTTCCAGGCTTGGGGGCTGCGGAGGATCTCAGGGTCTGAGAGGAGGAAGGGGGAGGGTGGGGCGGGCTGGTGGGCACACGAGCACGGGTGTGTGTGTGTGTGCGCGCAGGATGCGTGTGTGTTTTGGAGTGTGTGGGTGTATGTAGGGTGCCTGTGACTGTGTGTGTAAGCACGTGGCTGTGTGCATGTATGTGTGAGTGTGAGTGACCTTGTGGGTGCACACGTATGGGGACTGAGAGCCTGTGTGGGGGCACAGGCTTTGCATGCCTCTCAGGCCTCCTCTCCTGGCTGCAGGAAGTCACCTATTTCCCATTTTCTCTGCAGGATGTGGAGAGCAGCCCTTACCTGGCCTGCTCCCGGAGAAGTGTCAGGGGATCCATGACCCAGGGGCGTGGGAGGTGGAGCTCCCTCCCACCTCATTGGTGGGAGGTCAGGTGGCTCTTGGGCGAGGCAGGCAGAACCCAGAGCAGGCCTGAGCTTTAAGGATGGTGATCCTGGGGAGTCCAGCTGCTCCGGGCAGCTCTTCCGAGAGGCAGCTGGTACACCCCACGTGGAGGAAGCTCTCTTACTTTAATTAATTAATTAATTTTAGAGAAAGGGTTTCTTTCTGCCACCCAGGCTGGAGTGCAGTGGTGCAATCATGGGCCACTGCAGTCTCAAACGCCTGGGCTCAGACAATCCTCCCGCCTTGGCCTCCCAAAGTGCTGGGACGGCAGGTGTGAGTCACTGCACCCATCCATCCAGGACTCTTTTCTAATGCAACTGATGTGGCCCCACCAGCTGCTTTTTCCCAGGGTTGTCGGGGGCCTATGCAACCACCCGCAGCCCTCCCTAGGGGACCATCCCAGAAGCTGCACCACAGCCCAGCTTGGCTCAGGACCGGATTCCTGGGTCATTAGCGGACTATAACCCCCATCCCCAGCAGCCAGAGCCTCCCCGCAGGTTGATCTTCCTGGGTGTTTGAGTCTGAATGCTGTGCTTCCCCTTCAGGCTGGGGAGGGGAGGGAAGGGGTCCCCAGGGCAGGGAGCCAGGCCTGAGTCATAGAGGGCCTAGCGAGCGGGGCTGGCCAACTTCCCCTTCGGATCCCTGTCACCATCACCAAGTCTTTCTGTAAGAAAGATTGTGCGAGAGACTGTCATTAGAGGTCACGCTTCTGGAAGGTTCTCGCTCTCAGCGAGCTCAGTCAGGAAGATGCTGGTGCCAGCATCCGACATGGCTGCTGGGGATGGGAGGAAGCGCCGGCTGCCTCAGCATCAGCATTAGCATCCCTGCTTGGGTCACTGCATCCCAATGGCCCCAGCCCAGGCCTCAGAACCCACCCCGGCCTGTTGTGACTTGTTCAGCCTCCTGCCTGCCCCGGGTGAAGCCACGGTGGCCCTGCCCTCCTGGTGCCAGCTTCGTCCCATTCATTCAGGGGCTCAGACGGGGATCGCCATCCCTGTTCCCCCGTCACTCTGCTTCCCTGCTGGATCTCATCGTGGTTGAACCCACCTGGGAAGAGGAGGGCGAGGCCACCCCACCGCGTGTGGTTCCCAGGCTGCCTTGCGTGTCTGCTCTGCACGCTTCTCCCGAGTGCTGCCTGTGCTGAGGTCTCCACAGGGGGGCGGCCCGAGTGTGGTCACAGCCCAGCAGGGACACGACGCAGAAAAAATGACCCTCGGCAATGTCCCGTTCAGGGTGGCGCTTGTGCTGTTGCCACCCTGCTCGTGTCCAGGCAGACATCACTAAACTGCTCCATCAAACCCCAGACCTGGGCTGGCATCTCCTGTGTCCCCACCATGTCTTGGTCCAGCGACATCAGCACCCGCACCAAGGGGACACCACCGCCTTCCTCCCACCACCCCTGGAGGCATGAACTCTCACCCCAGAGGAGACAGCACCTTGCCCAGGGCACTCAGCGGCACACGTGGTCGTGTGCCCAGCTCAGTCCTCGAGGTCTTGCCCACCCTTCATAGGACCTGACCAATTGCCCTGGGGCAGGCACCATGTTGCCCATCAAAGAAAGCACTGCTGCCTTTGATTAGTGATGTCTGCCAGCCCCCAGCTCCTGGTTTTAGGACCAGCTCTCAGGGACCAACCTTCCAGCCTCCTGGGATCCCTGCACTGCTCAGAAAGGTGCTTGGCAGACTCCACCCTCAGGAACATGGGTGCTGGAGCTGCAGGGTCCCAGGGGGCCCAGAGGGGACCCGTGGAGTCAGTGATTCTAGGGGGCATTTAATGCAGGGCTGCTGGCAAACCCGAAGGCAGGGAGGACTTGGTAGCCCCCTGGCCTGGGGGGTGAGGATGGGTAGAAGGCGAGGGGGTCTGGGTAGCCATCAGCAGAGCTGGGTCTTCCAGTGGAGCTTGGCCACCCCCACCAGGGAATGGGTGTGCTTCCCTCCTCACTGCCACCTACACAGGATCCCACTGGATGAGGCCAGAGGACACAGGTGTCACTGGCCACTGTGCACCAGATGGGGCAGAAAGGGACCCCTGGCCAGGTGGGCTCCCAGTGCCCACGCCCCGATCTCTGATAATGGATGGTGATTTAGCCTTTCTGTGCCCAAGGTGCTCTCCATCTGCCCCTGGCAGGGCTTTCCTGGGCAGGCTGGCGGGGGAGGTGCAGGCTGGCCTGGAGCCCTGCATGTGCTCTCCCTGGGGAGCATCTTCCATGGAGGGCCGGGCTTGCTGTCTGCTCCGGGAGCATTGGGGCCCTTTTCCTTCAGGGCCTGCTGAGCCCCCTGTCCTGCTCCTGGTCCCAGGACCGCCACCTGTTGGGCCTACCTGGGAAACTTCCTGTGTCCATTCCTGTGTCACAGGGTCTCTCCCTGAGGGGCCCCGCTGGCTGGACAGCAGGGGATTCTGACTCCTTTCTATGTGGATTTGTGCAAACGACAGTGACGATGATGGTGATGGGGGGCCAGGCTCAGAGCAGGATGAGGGAGGCTGGGCCAGACTCAGAGCAGGATGGGGGAAGCTGCGCCAGTGACTCCCGATGTTGTTGGCAGAAGCCACATGGACCCAGGGGCGTTGGATCCTGCACATGCATCTGCCTGCCCCAGCCCTTTGTACACAGTGGCCTGGCTTGCAGGAGCTTCCAGAGAGCTCTAGAGGGAGGCAGAAAGCTGTTTCTCCAGAAAGGCCTCCTGAGAAAGATCCAGGCACAGGCCCCAGGTCCTTATCCCCACCAGGAAGGACCCATGGCTGGCTTAGCTCCGGGGGGAGGGAATGGCCAGCCCCTGAGCCCTGCAGGGGTGGGTGAGGGTGTGGGAGTCTGCCCCGCGGCAGATCCACGAAGGGATGGATGTCCATAGGGCTGAAGCCGTGGCTCAAACATGAGATAAATTTGTCCCCACTTAGATTGACTTTGTTGCCCAAACGCCTGAATTGCCAACTTGAACCCCGAGGGCAGGACATAAACCCCACCCTGTGCATTTCTGCTGAGTCTGTCTTAAGAGTCCAAGGAGGGGCAGTGGGGGAGGACAGAGCCTTTTCGAGTTCCTGGCTTGACAGTGCAGGAACTGTGCCAGGGTGCCGGAAGGTGATCACCTCCCACACCAGGTACATGAAATTTACTTGGCCCCAAACCCTCTGGCCTGAGGGGCCTATAGGACAACCCGAGCTTGGGCTGCCACTGCCTGAAGCTCTCCGCAACTCTGGAAACCTTCCGGTGTGGGGCCACCCCCTCCCACCATGCTGACAATTCCTGAGGGACAAAAGCTGCAGAAGGCTAGGCCAGTGCACGTGTCCACACGTGCACACATACACACTCCTACAACACACACACATGTCCACACATGCACACATACACACTCCCACAGCATGCATGCACACATGTACACACACGCAGACACACTCTTGCAGAGCACACGCATGCACACATGTACACACATGCACATATACATGTTGCACACCACACACATACATGTACAAGCCCATGCAGCACATACATGTACAAACATGCACACACATGCATACATGTATGCATATGCACACACTCACAACACATGCACACATGTCCACACATGAACATATACACACTCCCACGGCACACACACACACACGTCCACACATGCACATACACACCTGCACAGTGCACAGCACACGTATACACTCACACAGCACATACATGCACAGATGAATGCACTCACAAAGCACAGACATACACACATGTGCACACATGAACACACCCATGCACACATATCCACACATGAACATATACACACTCCCACGGCACACACACACACACGTCCACACATGCACATACACACCTGCACAGCGCACAGCACATGTATATACTCACACAGCACATACATGCACACATGAATGCACTCACAAAGCACAGACATACACACATGTGCACACATGCACACACCCATGCTTGCACTGTACACACATGCACACACACAACATACAATGCACACATGCCACACATGCACACACACAAATTCACACATACTTGTACAGCACACCTACACATGTACACAAACACAACACACACAGCTCATGTACACACGTGTGTACATAAAACAATGAACATATGTGCACAATGCACACACTGCACACACATACACATGCACACACATGCACTCATACTTGCAGTCTACACACATGCATATGTACACATGCACACATACACTATGCACACACAAACATACATGCACATCTGCACACAGCACATACATTCACACAATCATGTGCACACCCACATCTGCCTACATGTGCACATGTACAGCCGGTGCCCATGTGTGCACATATCCACATGTACACATGCATGTGTTTGCACATGAAAATACACATGGACACATATGCACATGGACACACCCATGCAGATGTATGTCCACACATCCACCTACATGTGTACCCACACATGACGTACATGTACACACACTCCTGATGACCTCACCCAGGACCCAGGGCCCAAGGCCCCTCCAGCCTTCAGACACATTCTGTGTCCTGGGACCGGGATTCTCAATGGCCGGCATCCGGGGTTCTAGCCGGCAAAGAGCACTCCCAGCTGTGCCAGCCACAGTGTGTGCACAGGTGTGAGAAATTGTAGCTGTGTGCACACACGTGAGGGTGGCCTGTGACCAGGGGCCACCCCAGCATGCCTGTGTGCCTGCTTCTGCATGTACACATGGCTGTGTCCCCAGGCACCCGTGTCTGCACATGCTCACCTATGTCTTTGTCTGCGCTTTTGCTCAGGAGCTGGAACGTGGGGCCGAGGCGGGGCAGCTTGTGGGGGCTCCTGGGCCTGGGTCTGCTCCACCACCACCATCAGAGCTCTTCTGAGTCGCCATGGGGATTTTGTGGTGCCTCCTCCTCTGGGCTCTGATCTGGCTGCCCCAGAACCCGAGCTCAGAGGCCTCGTCCCCAGGCGGGTCCTGACCTCGGCAGGCCAGCCTCGCGTTCCCTCAGCCCCATCACACCGGCTGACAGGCTGGCATTTCCCTCCCGCCTGGCGTTTCCCCCCGCCGGTCATGTCGACAAGCACCATGGGTTTCCTGACAGACGGAAATATCAATCCTTAGGTACAGGGACAAAGCAGGTTTTAAACTTTAACGAGAGGCTTTAATGGAAATAAAACGTAAAATTCCTCTTCAAATGGAGGTGCTTCTGTTTTATCAGAGAAAAAGTACCCTAAATAATAAATCGACGTCGTGTGTCGTGGTTCTTGTACCTGCGTGAATATTTAAAACATGCAAACATGTGGGAGATGCATTTGCTGGGAACAAAAGGAACACACATATTTAACCCCCGAAATAAATAAATAAGGCGAAGGTGCGCAGCTGGAGACAGGGCATGGAGACAGGGAAGGCAGAGGCCATGCATATTTAACGTGGCGGCTCCACGAGGCTGCGTGTGAGCGGACTTGTGGGCAAACCACCCTGAAGCATCGTGGCGAGGCGGGCAGGGGTGCAGGGTCCCGGCAGGGCAGCCCAGGTGCCCTCTGCCTTACTGTCGGCTGCTTATTTACTCTCTGAAGATTTAAAAAGCCCCAACCACGCTCCTGTCCTGCCTCTCTGTTCCATCCCTGCTCATTTCAGGAGCACCTGGACGCCCATCGTTTATTTAGTGCTACTGTGCGTCTTCAGGGCGAGGCATTCATACACGGGTGCCGGAACAAAGTTCCATGAACCAGGTGGCTGCGAGTCATGGGGATTCCTTCTCCCCCAGGCTGGAGGATGGGGTTTGAAATCCAGGGTCCACGGGTGCTCTGGGAGGGTCCTCCTTGCCCCTTCCAGCTTCTGCAGGCTCTGGCTTTCCTTGACTCCTGGCCGCAGGGCCCCACGCTCTGCGTCCTGTCGCACAGCTATCTTCTCCCTGTGTGTCACAACCTCATGTTAACGTGACGACATCTGCAATGATCCTATTTCTGAATAAGGCCCGTTCACAGGTCCTCAGAGTTAGGACCTCAACGTATCTTTTTGGGGTTACAATTCAATCTACAACAATGAACCAGAAGCAGCCTGGGGTCCTCTGAAGGGTGGGGAGCCTGGGCAAGCAGGACAAAGTGACTACCCAGGGACCTTTAGCTGGCCTGAGGGGCTTCCCGGAGAGCCGAGCCGGCAGGCAGGAGAGTGCCCTGAACCTGGGACCCCCTTCCTCCAGCCCCCAGCCTCATGCCAGAGGTGGTGGGAGGGGTCTTAACGCATCTTTTCTATCTCTTTCCACACTTGGAAACCTGGATCTCAGAGTCCAGGGAGAGAAGTCATGAGATTTTATGAGATGTGGGGAAACAATTCTTAGAACTCGCCATGCGTTTCGGCACCTTTGTTATTTTTGTAAAGTGTGGAGATATGGTCTCCTTGCGTTTGGCTCTCCCTATTCCTGGCATCTGGTGATCTCTTTGCTCTCCAAGGCAGGCGGACGGAACATGTTTCTGTTCTGAGGACCTTGTCCTCTGTGACATTCGGGGGCAGGCGGGGGGCGAGAAGGGGGAGCGTGAGCTGAGCCGGTTGATGGCGAGGCCCGCGCGGTGCTCTCATGCCTTCCCCGCTGGTGGCCCTGGGGAGTCACGAGCCTCTGATCTCCTTTTCTCATCTGAAAGTGGGTGTCACGCGGCCCCCACCCCACCGGCCTCCACGTGCTGTTAAGGGCAGTGAGCACACCCGTGCGCAAGTCCTTGGCAAACAGAAGCCATTTTCTGGAATTAATGAGGCCTGTGCCAGGTCCTCTGCAGGGGTTTTCTAGTAACTTTCTAGAAAGGCTTAAGAAGGACATGGTCTTTCCCAAGGCCTCCAAGTTGTCCAACCTGCCTCATTTTGTTGCTGCTGTTCTGTTTTGTTTTGTTTCAGGCTTTTAGCAGCCTGAGGCCATGGTTTTTGGTCTATGTTGCTAGTGATAAATGGAAAAGAGGGATGAGGAGAGGGCTTCCCTGGCCCAGCCAGAAACAGGAACTGAGAGCTCCTGGCCGTGTTATCCCCTCTGCGGGGGATCCTCTGTAGGCCTCTGTGCTGCTGAGGGGAGCATCGTCTCCACCGCCCAACAGGCTATTTCTGCGCGAATGCCGTCTTCTTCATCTTGCTTGATTCTCACAGTGCCTGCGTGAGACCCCAATGGTCCCCCCATCACGCAGGCGGGGCAGCCTCAGAGAGGCAGAACCAGCGGGAGAGCCGGCTCCCCTGCAGCTGGGCAGGCCCGCGGCCAGGGACAGCCCTTGCTGTCTCCGGGGTTACCTGGTGCCTGTTTCCCTGCGCTGTCTCCTCTGCTTCATTGCCCGGAACCGTGGAAATCCAGGGCTGCTTTTAACACGGGTTCCTGAGCTCACCTCCTCGGAGCTTTCACACGGGGGCTGCTCAATTATTCACTGCCTCACGGCCCTGGGATGAGAGGCAGTGGACCAGGGCCCGGTCAGGAGAGGGCTTTCTGATGCTGGCTTATTAATTTTTAAACTCTGCCACTTTGGTGGCCAGCCCCGAGTTCTGCCCCTTTGAAGCCACCAGGTAGGTGATGACAAAGTGAGTTTGGTTTTTGAGTCTTTGTTTGTGACCGAGGATGGTTCAGGAGCGTCCTTGGACAGCAGGAGTCAGGCTCCTGGGTCAGCCAGAGTGGGGATCCATCCAGGCCGGGCGGCCAGGGCAGGGAGTGTCCTGCCAGGATGATCACGTGTGTGCCCTGTCCCCTGGAGGCCAGGCGGGAACAGGCAGAGTAAGGAGTTGTCAGTTCACAGCTGGGGAAACTGAGTCAAGCCCAGACAGAGTTCTCTCCTCCAAGTGGCTTTCTTTAAAAAGTCCCCTGGGTGTCCGGGAGGGAGGTCTTTGCAGTGGCCAGTCCTGTCCCTGGAGGTCCCTCCCCAGCACCCTTGACCACAGGCCTGACCCTCCCCCAGGCAGGGGGGCTGCTGTTGTGAGGCCTTTCTACAGCACCGTGAGGTCCCGTGCGCAGACGGAGGCCAAAGCCCTCGGGACGGCGGCCGCAGCAGGCCCAGACCATTCTCATTACGGCCAGCTGGACCCCTGCGAGCCATGCGAAATCAGAACAGTAACAACATCATTTATTTCAGCAGCACTGGGGAGAAACAGCTTTACAACGGTGTTTTACGTGCTACATGTGCACCATAAATATTTCCATAAAAACATGCATTAAAATATAAAAGTGGGCTTCAAAATATCAAAAGTCAGGGAGGGGAACCCACAGTGAAGGCTGCGTTATGGCCGGGCTCAGCCCAGCAGCTGCGGTGGGGGCTTCCCTGTGGGTGGGGGGCGCGGGAGCAGCACCCCTCCCCTCCGCTCACTGCAGATGGGGGCAGGGAGAGCCGCTGGGGGCACGGGACCCCTGCCCACCCAGCCTGGGCTCTTCCGAGAGGCTGTGTTCAGTGGCGAGGCTGTGCCCAGCCCCATGCCCACCCGCGGGGAACCGTGCTCAGGATCTGGGGAGGAGGACCCTGAGCTCCCAGAGCCCACTGGCTGAGGTCCTGTCAGGCTCACGGGGCTTCCAGCGGCAGCTCCCCCAGTCCAGTCATCTCCAGCCAAGCCCTAATATCATGGAGGGCCCATGTGGCAGGGCTCAGGGGTCCCCCAGGCCCAGTTTGTTTACTCACAGGCTCCTGCCTCAGAGCCTGGGGTCCTCACATGAGACAGGACAGTGAGGGACAAGGATGCCTTTGCCCCAGTGTCCTGTGTCCCCGCCAGGCCCTGCTCCCAGTGCTCCACACACCTGAACTAACAGGCCTGCATGGGAGCCAGGCACAGAGACGTCAAGCCGCTTGCCCAGGTCACACAGCCAGGAAATGAGGCAGTGGGGATTTGAACCTGGGCTGCTGGCTCCAGAGCCCTAATGTCCCTGAGGTCCCTATTATTGTCAAATGGCCCCAGGCCCCCAACTCTCACTCCACTGGGCCCCGCTGGCCTCTCTGACCTCCCCTAAGGCTCCTGGAGCAGACCCGAGACATGCTCCCACCCCTGAGTGTGGCCGGTCGTCTCGGCCTGGGCTCGGGACTTTGGCGGCTGCATCTGGCTGCTCTGGAGGCTCCGGCAACGGAAACCTGCAGCTCCAGCCCCCACTGCCGCCCCGCTGCTCGCCCCTTACTCAGCTCCACGCGGGGGAAGCTGTCTCACCCATGGCAGCCCTCCCAAGCCCCCTACCTCTGAGAGACACTTGCCTGTTCCCCACCTCCACCCTGAGCCGCACTCCCCCACCCCTGCCTTTCCTGCGGATGCGGGGACCCGCATCCCCTCTCCCTTCACAGCTGAGTGAACCACATCCCCTCTCCCCTCGCAGCTGAGTGACCGGTGTCCCCCGCTCCTTGCACATATGGAGCTCCCAGCTGCAGCATCTCGGGGGGAGGCATGGGCAGAGCCAGCTCTGCAGGAGGGCGGCTGCCTGTGTCCATCTGTCCATCCAGCTCTGCAGGAGGGCGGCTGCCTGTGTCCATCTGTCCATCCAGCTCTGCAGGAGGGCGGCTGCCTCCGTCCATCTGTCCATCCAGCTCTGCAGGAGGGAGGCTGCCTCTGTCCATCTGTCTATCCAGCTCTCCAGGAGGGCGGCTGCCTCCGTCCATCTGTCCATCCAGCTCTGCAGGAGGGTGGCTGCCTCCGTCCATCTGTCCATCCAGCTCTGCAGGAGGGCGGCTGCCTCTGTCCATCTGTCCATCCAGCTCTCCAGGAGGGCGGCTGCCTCTGTCCATCTGTCCATCCAGCTCTCCAGGAGGGCGGCTGCCTCCGTCCATCTGTCCATCCAGCTCTGCAAGAGGGTGGCTGCCTCCGTCCATCTGTCCATCCAGCTCTGCAGGAGGGCGGCTGCCTCTGTCCATCTGTCCATCCAGCTCTCCAAGAGGGCGGCTGCCTCCGTCCATCTGTCCATCCAGCTCTGCAGGAGGGCGGCTGCCTCCGTCCATCTGTCCATCCAGCTCTGCAGGAGGGCGGCTGCCTCTGTCCATCTGTCCATCCAGCTCTGCAGGAGGGCGGCTGCCTCTGTCCATCTGTCCATCCAGCTCTGCAGGAGGGCAATTGCCTCTGTCAATCCATCCGTCCATCTTTGCAGAAGGGTGGCCGCCCCTGTCCGTCTGTCTGGGCTCTGGGGCAGAGCTGGGCGACCAGGAAGTCGTGGCGCCGAGCCCCCTGGTGGTGAGTGGCTGCCACCGCGGCCGCCCACTCTGTCCTGGGCACGGCTGCCAGCCCAGCTCCGTCCCCGTGTGTCCCTGTGGGGTCCGCCTTCCCTGGGGCCCTACAAGCACTGAGACTGGGACTGGGGATCTGAGTATGTGGCCCCACCGTGGGGGTCCAGGCAGGGTGGCCAGGTTGAGCAACTAAAAATTCAGGAAGTGCAGTTCAATCTGAATTCAGATCAACGATCTGAATCAACGAGGTTTTGTTCAAATCAGCGATGGGCCACATGGGTCGGGTCAATGATGTTTGGGTTGAGGCACAGCCCATGAAACACTGAGGACATAGTTTCACTAACAGTTTAATCGCTGATGTGAAATTCAGAGATAACTGGGCACGTGGTATTTTTTCTGGCACCGCTAGCCGTGAATGTGTATGGAAAATAAAGAGTCTGGAACCGCATGGGAGACTCAGGAGCCAGAGGCCAGGGCGGATTCCATCCCTGAACCTGCAGCCCTGGAGAGGCCTGGGCTCAGCTGCACCCCTCAGGGCTCAGCCCGAAAGTGACTGGGTCACCACTGTCATCAAAAACACCTTTATGGACCTGTAATCCACATACCATACAATTCACCCATCTGAACTGCACAATGCAATGGGTTTCAGTAAATGCACATAAAGGCGCAACCACGACCACAAACAGTATGAGAACATTTTCATCATCTCCAAAAGGAACCCCATACCCTTAAAAACCATGAGGGCGAGCCTCTCCCAGCCCTGCCGAGCCCTGGTCACCTCTAGCCCACAGTCTGTCTCTAGGGACCCCGTGAGCCTCCCCCAGCCCTGCCGGGCCCTGGTTACCTCTAACCCACAGTCTGTCTCTAGGGACCGTGTGAGCCTCCCCCAGCCCTGCCCAGGCCCTGGTCACCTCTGGCCCACGGTCTGTCTCTAGGGACCCCGTGAGCCTCCCCCAGCGCTGCCCAGGCCCTGGTCACCTCTGGCCCGTGCTCCATCTCTCGGGACCCCTCGGTCTGCACATTTCAGATACATGTCACCATGCGTGGGGCAGCCTGTGCCCAACTTCTCTCCCTCCTCCTCACGCTGTTGGTCAGCCCGCATATGCTCGTGTGTGGGTGCCGCTGTCCTTCTCCTGGCTGACTGTGACCCCCCTGCATGCGTTCACCACATCTATGGAGCCATTTGTCCACCCAGAGGCATCTGTGACACCTTCACCTTTTGGCGATTGTGAACTTGTGCGGCCACGAATGCGTGCGCCTGGCTTTTCGTGGGCTGCTGTGATTCTCGCCCACCCCTGCCTTGAGCCCCTGCCCCCACCCTGGGCCCCTCCACTCCCTTCCCCCTTCCCCAGGAAGCCCAGGGGCCTGGGGTGCCTCCTAGTGGAGTTCGCTGCCTGGCCGCGGCTCTGAGTTCTCCTCCCCGGGTGTGCACAGGGGCCCTGGAGCCAGGGAGTCTTCGAGGGACGCTTTTCTCCGGATTCCCGAGGCCGGGGCGTGAAGGAGTTTACCTGGAACGTGAGCAGCTTTCCGGAAGAGTTCCAGGCTCCAGAATGCTCCAGGGGCTTCGGGGCAGGGTTGGCTCTACTCTCCCGGGACCAAATCCCACCTGGGCTCTGTTAACAGTCTCGGGCAACGCTGGGTCCCCACGTCTCTGTGCAACGGGGGCGACGCTGGGCCCCCACGTCTCTGTGCAACGGGGGCGACGCTGGGCCCCCACGTCTCTGTGCAACGGGGGCGACGCTGGGCCCCCACGTCTCTGTGCAACGGGGGCGACGCTGGGCCCCCACGTCTCTGTGCAACGGGGGCGACGCTGGGCCCCCACGTCTCTGTGCAACGGGGGCGACGCTGGGCCCCCACGTCTCTGTGCAACGGGGGCGACGCTGGGCCCCCACGTCTCTGTGCAACGGGGGCGACGCTGGGCCCCCACGTCTCTGTGCAACGGGGGCGACGCTGGGCCCCCACGTCTCTGTGCAACGGGGGCGACGCTGGGCCCCCACGTCTCTGTGCAATGGGGGCGACGCTGGGCCCCCATGTCTCTGTGCAATGGGATGGCAGCTCTTGGGGCCAGGGCGCCGCAGAAGGAGCAGGCATGGGCCAGCTGTCTCATCATCCAGGTCCTGCATTGCCCAAGACCCCCAGGACCTTCAGCGACTGCCCCAGGCTGCAGGCGCCGCCTCTGACTCCGATGGTCTGGGCAGATTTGGTGGCCGCTGACAAAGGCTCCAGGATGAAGTCCTGTTCAAGGCCACTCCATGCTCATGACTGCGGGTCCAGGGCTGGAGTTGGCCTTGCCACGCAGGAGGCTGAGGCGGACGGAAGCCACCAGGCAGGAATGAACAAGGGATGTCCCACGATGGCGGCCCCTCCCCCAAGCCTCCCACCAGCTGGCTTCGGGCGGCTTTGTGAGCAGGCACCCAGGGGCCAAGACTTGGGACCAGATGCAGAGAACAGGCCAGGCTTCCCACCCGAGGATGGGCCCGGAGGCTCAGGTGCTCCCCTGGGGTCAGCGTCATCCTGGGGAATGGCCCCTCCATCTCTCTGTCTTCTCTCTTCTGGGGGTGCGGCAGTCACACGCATGCAGTGGAGAGCACTGGGACCCAATGAGGCAGGGGAGGGAGTTTCGCCCCCTAGGACATTTGAGGAGGGCCAGCCCCCAGCCCACCTTCACTGCCCTCCGCCCTCAGCAGGCAGGCCCCATCCTGAGCAGTCAAACATCTGCCTGTTCCCTGAGTGGCCGCGGGTGTCCCCACGTCCCCTCTTGGGGCTTATGGGTCACACTTTTCTCTCTCTGCCCACCTCCCACGCCTGAGTCTCCACACACCACGATGTTTCCATGACCTGACTGCCGTGTCCCCTGTCTGACAGGCCTTTGCAGACACCTCCCAAAAGACAGAAGGAAACACGTCCTCCATGGGGGCTGGAGCTCCAGTCGCTCCCCACTTGATTGGCTATGGGGGCACTGTTGTTTCAGGCTTTCCTGAAGGCAGCCCAGGCCCCAAGCTGGGGCCAAGAGCAGTGCTGTCAGCAGGAGAATGACCCCGGGGGACCCCCCCGACCCCTGTTAATGTGTCACCTCACACGGCAAAAAGGACTTCGCAGATGGGATGAAGTTAAGGATCTGGGATGGGTGTTATCCTGGCTTGTCCAGGTGGGCCCGATGTGATCACAGGGTCCTCCTCATAGGAGGAGGCAGGGGGTCAGAGCGGGCAGAGGAGGAGATGGGACAGCGGAAACAGAGGTCAGAGAGAGGGATTGGAAGACGCTGTGCTGTCAGCTTTGAGAATGGTGGAGGGGCCAGGTGCCCAGGAAGGTGGGTACACAGGGCAGGACGAGGGTGCTGGAGACTCTTGGCTGCCGTGCTTGGGCCTGGGCCCTCCCTGAGGCTGGGGCTGTCCTGTGTCCAGGGCTGGACATGCAGAGGCCATAGGCCTGGGGTGCCTGGCTGTTCTGTGGGAACCCTCATGATCTCTTCTCTGGAGTGCAGCCCCCCGACCTATGTCAGCCCCCAGCACCAGCCTGGGTCTGGGTCTGTCCTCTGTCCCCCGAGAGTGGACCTCACCTGGCAGGCTCTCTCCACCCAGATGGAGCCGCTGACCTGGGGGTCTGGCTTTAGAAGTGGCCTTGTGGCATGAATGCCAGCACCCACCCATCCACGGTTCCTGGGCCGCAGGTGACAGTCTCGGGGCTTGGCCCTGGGGGGGTCCCCTCTGTATGTGGGGTTTGTGTGCACCCTGGAATCCCACAGGGGAGGAGAGGGGCACAGTGCAGGCTGCTCGATGCTGAGTCTGGGGGTCGCCAGCCCTGGCTCTGTTCTTTATGCCACGGGATGGGGTCCCCTCTGCAATGCCTGCGGTGGGGAGCAGCTTAGCGCATCCCCAGATTCTTCCATCCAGCCAAATGTCTGTATTTCTAAGGTAAGAAGGATTACATAGGCCCTTCTATTATGATTTTTAAAATATGGAATTCTCCAATGTGCTTTCGTGGGGAGTTTCATGGTGAAACATGCTATCAACAGGGTTCTGGGAATACACCTAGATTTTAAATGCTTGGACAGTGTGAGATCTCACACAGGCACATCTCGTTTTTTTTTATTTTATTTTATTGGCAGGGGGTTCAAGGAGCTAAATTTCCTTCCAATGAAAACACTACCGGCCCCCGCCACCACCCTGCCCTGCCGTGGGTGAGGCTGGCTTCATGGAACCTCATTTCCTGGCAGAATCCCAAGTGTGGAGTGAGGAATTTCACAGGACTCTCAGCCTGCTGGAGTTCCCAGGCGAGGCGTGCTGACTCGGGGCCAGGCCTGAGCCACTGCTCCCAGGGGACTCCGGAGGTGGCCAGGAAAGCCGGGCTCGACGGCCCTTGAAGCTTCCCTGTTGGGTGTGGGAAAGGGGAGCTGCCGATGCCCCCAGGGCCTGCTTCAGGTTTTTAGGGTCTTGGAGAGGAGGGAATTGATTCTGAGAATTTCAACAGCTGCGGGAGGGCATAAAGTCTGGTCCTCAGACGGTGGGCAGGGCTTCTGTTTGGGGTATTTTCTCTGCTGGGAAGAGTTAGGTGAAGGGGCTGGCTGGTCCCCGGCATGAGGTGGCCTTGGAGAAGCCCTCCCTTTCAGGGGCAGTGGGATATGCTGGGGTATGATAGGTGGTGCTTGGCAGGGACCTGGGTACCAAGAACACAGTGCTGAGGCCACAGCTGAGCTCGGCTGGGCTGTGCTGTGCT